>NC_072443.2:39252527-40502527 GCF_028878055.3 Symphalangus syndactylus | reverse complement strand
TATTATACACTTGTCTTAGTTTGGGCTGCTGTAACAAAGTACTATAGACTGAGTGGCTTATAAATAATAGAAACTTATTTCTCATAGTCTAAGAGGCTGTAATGTCTAAGATCAAGGTGCCAGCAAGTCATGTCTGATGAGGGTGGACTTCCCGTTCCGTAGATAGCCTCTTCTCATTGTATTCCCACATGGTGAAGAACAGAGAGAGAGAGAAAGCAAGTTATCTTGTGTCTTTGTGTGTGTGTGTATGTGTGTGTGTGTGTGTGTGTGTGTGTGTGTGTGTGTCAGAGTCTTACTCTATTGCCCAGACTGGAGTGCAGTGGTGTGATCTTGGTTCACTGTAGCTTCCACTTCCTAGGTTTTAAGTGATTCTCCTACCTCAGCCTCCTGAGTAGCTGGGATTACAATCCGTGCCACCAAGCCCAGCTAATTTTTGTGTTTTTAGTACAGATGGGGTTTCACCATGTTGGTCAGGCTGTTCTCAAACTCCTGACCTCAGGTGATACACCTGCCTTGGCCTCCCAAAATGCTGGGATTACAGGCTCTCTTGTGTCTTTCTGTAAAGCCACTAATCCCATTCATGAGAGCTCCATCTTGATTATTTAATTACTTCCCAAAGGCCCACCTCTATTACTATCACATTGGGAGTGAGGATTTCAACGTATGAATTTTGGAGGGACACAATTTTGTACATAGCAAAATAGCACTGATCTAAGTACTGGGAAATAAATAGTATAATTACAAAAGCCCTGTTCTAATAAGAACTCATTCAACTTAGTGGAGATATTTGGTACAGAATAAATAGGTGTATTTTATAATAAGTTGTGTGGTGTTAAAAAGTGCTGCAGAGAAAAACAGATCGGTTAAGGGGAATAGAATGGTGGTGGTGTTGCATGTGTGTCAATTCATGTGTGTAGGTATGTGGATTTGCATGCATGTGTGCATGTGTGTGTTTGGGGTTATGTTTTAGTAGATCTGTTAGGAGAGGTTTCGTAAGATGACATTTTGGCAGACACTAGAGGAAGCAACTGAGCAAATTACGAAACTCTAGAGGACTTTCCAGGGGAGGGGAACAGAGGATATGAAGTGTGACTTCGTTTGGCATATTCAAGGAACAGAAGGAAGGCCAGTTTGGCTGGAACAGAATGAAGGAAGGAGTGGGGTATGCACTCCCTTCAGAGATAGGTCTGAAAGTGACAGATTAGGGGGGAGGGAAGGAAGATCATGTTTACTTCGAAAGCCTTTGTAAAAATAATGATTTTCTTACAGAACTGACATGATTTGGTTTGCATTTTTATTTTATTTCTTTTTAATTTTTGAAGTATGATTTATGAACAATAAAATATACTGGTCTTAAATGATCAGGCGTAAAATTCTTGACAATTATATGTTTATATACACCATGTAATGACCATCCAGAACAAGATATAGAACATTTTCATCACACCAGAAAATTTCCTTATGCCTTTTCCATTCAGTTCCTCCCTTTTTTCTGCTCTTAAGCTTTATATAAATGGAACGATGTAGTATGTACTCTTTTGTGTCTGGCATCTTTTGTGCAGCATATGTTTATGAAATTCATCCTTGTTTTTACATAAATTAACAGTTCATTTCTTTTTATTGCTGTGTAGTATTCTAACGTTAATTTGTTTATATTTTCATGTATTCATTTTCCTGTTGGTGGATATTTGGGTGATTTGGGGTTTAAGGCTGCCATGAAGTCTTTTTGAGAACATATGTTTTTAATTCTTTTGAGTATTTACCTAGCTGTCATGCTGGATCATAGGGTAGATATATGTTCAACTTTATAGCAAAATGCTAAATAGTTCTTCAAAGTAGTTGTGTCATTTTAAACACCCACTAGCACCGTGAAAAGTTGTGGTTGTTCTCTACTGGTATTACTGTGCTTTTTTTCTTTTCATCTTCTTTTTTTTTTTTTTTTATCTTAGCCACACAGGCCATACAGGTGGGTGTAAATGGTTTTTGTTGTTTTAATTTGCATTCCTCTGATAGCTAACGCTAATGCACACCTTTGCTGTGCTTATTGGCTATGTCTTCCTTTGTGATGCACCCATTCAAATGTTCTGTCCATTTTGTAAATGAGTAGCCAGTCTTTGTGTTGTAGATTTGTGGAAGTTCTTTATATATTCTCATAAGAAGTGCTGTTTTCAGGTGTATGTAGTACAAGTACTTTTTCCCAGTGTGTAGTTTTTGCCTATTACATTTTCTTAAAGGAGTCTGTTAAAGAGCAGAAATTTCTTCTTTTGATGAAATTTATTATTTTTGTTCTGTTCGGTAGTACTCGTGCCCTGTTTGATCAATTTTCACAAGCTTTTAAAGCTATTCTTCTCCGTTTTCTTCTAGAAGTTTTATAGTATTAGCTTTCATATTTAGGTTTATGATCTATCTCAAATTAATTTTTGTATATGAAGTTAGGAAAAGAGTGAGGATTTTTATCCCATGTGTATATCCATATGTTATAAAGACTTTCTTTTTCCTTATTGCATTGGCTCAGTGACTTGGTTGACCATTAATTGACCATGTATGCCTCACATGTTACAAATATCACTGGTTCCTGTGTTGACAGTACACTGTGGTAGGCACACCAAGGAAAGAAACAGAGATGACCATTAAAAGGCTATTAAAATAATCCAAATGATAGGCTTGGACAACAGTAATAGCAAGTCTGATTTTAGATGTATTTTTAAGGTTAAGTAAGGAGGTTTGCTAATAGATTGGATGTGGTTTGAGAGAAGAGGAGACATCAAGAATGGCTCCAAGATTTCAGGCTAGAATATCTTGTAGAAAGCTGAAGAGGTGAAGTTGTTATTTACTAAGATGAGGAAGACTGTGCATTAATAGATTTGAAGGGCAAAATTTGGAGATTATATATGTATCCCCACATACATACCCACATATTTGGTCTCCAGGTGGAGAAATAATCATTATATCCTTTTTTTAAAAGCCATTTGTGATTTGTTCATTAGGTGATTTTACTTACATTTCCTCCAATCTTCACTTGGAGATTTTTATGGAAACCTAGATTCTTACATTCAAATGTCTACTAGATATTTCCAGTTGGAATGCACTCAAGCACTTCAAGATGACCTTTTTAAAACTAAACTTAACAACTTGCCCCCAGTATATTGTCCCCTCAACATTCTTTCCACAGTTCTTTTCACGGCAGGATAATGTTTCAAGTCAAACAAAAACTGTGGAGTCAATCCAGATGTTTCCCTCTCTCTTGCTGTCATATCTAAGTCTCTTTATTTGCCAAGCCCTAGCAAAATAGAGATTAAAAATATAATAAAAACTTACCTCTCACTTATATATCTTTTTAGGTATTACCTAAGAATTTTTGAGACCACATTCATAAAAATTCCTATTAACCTCTAGCCCCAGGTTTTTTCTCCCTAACGAAATCTGTCTCCATTGTATAGTAGTTAATACAGCACATGTTGGATGACATGGGTTAAAATCCAGCTTGGGTTGATATCATGGTTCTGCCTTTTCTTAGCTGTGCAATCTCAATCAAGTTAGGAAACAGCTTTGTAAAATGATGATAACATTGGCAATAATATCATAGAATTTGTTGGTAGACTGAACTGGTTAGGAAGTATAAAGTGCTTTAGTGCTTGGCACAGGGTACTCAATAGATGCTAGCTCTTTCTTGCCTCTTGTTTTTATTATTCTAATAAAACCATGAACTCCCCCTTTAAATTCAGGCTCGTCATCTCCCTTGTATTACTTGTATTATTCATTGCACTAACTTCCTATCTGGACTCCCTGACACCAGGTGGCAAACTCTTTTAGTGATTTAATTTTTCCTCTAAAATGAGAACTTGTTTAATTTCTTCAACTAGTTTAAAATCCTGCTATGAGTCCCACATTACCTATACAATAAATGTTCCTATTAAGAGTGAGTCATTTATAACATTACCTTGCTACCCTTCTCTCTTCCTAGTCCTCGATTTGTCCCCTCCAGTCTTATTTCCTATTGATTCCTCCAATGTTATGCTCAAGTTACACTGGTTAGTTTCCACTCAGGTACTGATATGTGCCTGTTTGCCTCTCCAATCTTCTTCCTCATGGTGACAAACAATTGTTTCTTTTTCAAGATTCTCTTTCAATACTTTGTGAATTTTTTTCTTTGTCTAACAAACCAACATAGGTAAGCTTTCCTTCATGTTTTCTTTCTTTGTATCCTTCAAATGACTCTACCACAGCATAGAAAGGTGTAAAGTATTATTAACAGTTGGCACCAGAGTTTGGTTCACACATAATCTTTATTCAAATTAATTAATTAATTAATAAGCTTAGTAAGCTACTCTCATTAGAAGTAGAAACAGGCCGGGCGCGGTGGCTCAAGCCTGTAATCCCAGCACTTTGGGAGGCCGAGGCGGCCGGATCACGAGGTCAGGAGATCGAGACCATCCTGGCTAACACGGTGAAACCCCGTCTCTACTAAAAATACAAAAAATTAGCCGGGCGTGTTGGTGGGCGCCTGTAGTCCCAGCTACTCGGGAGGCTGAGGCAGGAGAATGGCGTGAACCCGGAGGGCGGAGCTTGCAATGAGCCGAGATCGCACCACTGCACTCCAGCCTGGGGGACAGCAAGACTCCGTCTCAAAAAAAAAAAAAAAAAAAGTAGAAACATTGAGTGTCCAGATGCCAGTAGGAACCCAAGTATCAAAGGGTCAGTACAGTTCTTCTATGTGAGAAACTGGGGTTTTATTTTAAACTGGATCCTACAAGAAAGAGAGGAAAACTTAGTGAGTGTGAGATTAAGGAGTTTCCGGATGATGGCCCAGTGAACATACATTTGTAGAGGCGTTTGAAGGATATTTATGCACAGACCTGCTAAATGTTTTTTTTTTTGTTGTTTGTTTGTTTTTGAGATGGAGTCTCACTCTGTCACCCAGGCTGGAGTGCAGTTGCACAGTCTCGGCTCACTACAACCTCTGCCTCCCATGTTCAAGCCAATTCTCCTGCCTCAGCCTCCCGAGTAGCTAGGATTACAGGTGCTTGCCACCACACCTGGCTGATTTTTGTATTTTTAGTAGAGACAGGGTTTCACCATGTTGGCCAGGCTGGTCGTGAACTCCTAACCTCAGGTGATCCACCCACCTTGGCCTCCCAAAGTGCTGGGATTACAGGTGTGAGCCACCGCACCTGGCCAGACCTGCTAAATGTTTAACCTCTCCTCTGCCTCCGCCTGACATTGTCAAGAAATGTTGCTGCATGCTGTCTTTTGTACATGGTAGGTGTCTTGGAGGGAGTTGGTGAAGGGTTCCGGAAGCATCAAGGAAGGGCTGAATTTCACAGGAAATACAGTGTGTAAAGGGCCCAGATGAGAGGAAAGAGGTACGGAGAAGAAGGTTTATATTTAGAGCAAAGGCACGAAGGTTCTTGCTGATAGCCTGGTTACAAGAGTAAACTCTCCTGCTACTTCTTGGCCTAATTAAATCTCTCACATTCAACTCTTAACCCAAGTGTTTCTTCCTTAAGAAAGCGGGCCCTGACCCTGGGGTTAGGTTAAATTCCTTAGTTCCAAGATCTTTTGACACTACATATTACAGAGCTAGAGTTTTTAATTTAAGGCAGTATTCCTCCCAGAGGCACTTTGCAATGTCTGAACTATCTTTGTTACAACTGCAGGGGATGGAGGGAGGGGTGCTACTTGCTTCTAGGAGGGTGGAGACCAGGAATGCTGCTAAATGTCCTAAAATGCGCAAAGAATTATTCAGCTCAGTATGTCAATAGTTTTGAAGTTGTGAAGCCCTGGTGCAGAGTCTAATATAATTCTCTATGTATATAGCTCCCCACTACACTCTAACCTCTGTAAGGAAAGATTGAGTCAGTTAGTTAACTAAGGCATTGCCATTGCCTCAGCTACTTATTGGCACATAGTACATGCTCAGTTAAAAGTTGATTGAATGTTTGATTGCCATTATATTTCTTTATTCGTGTGTCTGTTTTGTACTAGACTTCACTCTTCCTGAAGCCAGAACAAGTGCCTTTTCATCAGTGAGACCATAGCATGAAGCATAGTTCCTAATACACAGGAGATGGATTAGAATATTTTTTCAGTAAATGAAAAATTATACAAGTTCTTTGTGGTTTTCAAGAGAAGAAAATGCAAGTTTAACACATTCTCTCTCCACTTTTCCAAAATTCTCTTCAAATCCAATTTTTTTACATTTCCAGGCCAAGAAAACTTGGCCACAGGAATAATTTGTCTATAGTGATAATTAGTCCAAGACTGAAAAACTGTGTTTTAAGGCAGAAGAGAAAAAAAATTCTCTGTAAACTAATAACTTTTTCAGCCTCTTTCAGGTCTAAATAATAGAAGGGGCTGGTGTTTTAAGTATCAGAAGAGGAAGCTGCTTCCCTTGATGAAATTTTCCATGTTCTTAAAGAATTCATAATCTAGCAGGAAGGTAGACATGTAAACAAATCGTCACAATGCAGTGAGAAAGAGAAGAGACTATGTCATTGGGTTCTCATTGCCTAAAATAGTGCTTGCTTAGAGTAAGTACTTGCCAGATGAATTTGAAAGTAGCTGGCATAAGCCTGACAATAATGAGGTTCAATAAATAACCACTTTCACTTTTCTCCTAATGGTGAAAATCTCAACGTATTCAGGTTTTGTTTGGTGCGTGTGTTTTCTTAGCACTTCTACCAGGTATTTCACAAATGATCTGACTATGTTCACCGAGGGATCAAGGAATCTCTATTTTATGTTTGCTGAGGCTCAGTCTAAATTTGAGAGATGAAGGACGGTGAAGGAAAAGAACTTTCTTTTACTGGTTTTGTCTCAGTATTCTCATAGATACACACTACCCTCTGTCCAAACTGAACCAACTGTAATTCCCAGACCCTATTTCACAGGATTTCAGCTGTATGCCTTTGCATCCTTCTGCTTCCTTTTCATTCATGAAATGACTTTCTTTTCTTTAACAACAACAACAAAAAAAACTCACTCTCACTTATCCAGTCTAAAAACCCCTTCCAGTATAAACCCTCACTTGTTCAAATAGTAGATTGCTCCCTCCTCAAATATCAATAGCACTGTTGTTTTCAGTTCAGTACCACTCATGTCACATAATGACAGCTATCTGGAATTCCATGGTCTGAGTACCTAGCCTATCAAATTAGGTGAGGGGAACTCTGCAGCGCAGGGGTTTTGGGCTTTGAATCATACAGATTTGGGGTCTCAGGATGGTTATTTATCCTTCAGAAAATTATATGATTTAATTTAGACTCATTTTCCTCATCTGCAAAAGGGACATAATAATGTGCAACATTGAATCAAATGTTATTTAAAAAGTACCTAGTGTAGTGGCAGGTATATGTTAAAATCTCAATAAACTTTACTGTTCTACCTGTGTCCGTTTCACTAGATTGTAAGCTTCTAGATTCTTTTTTTCAGTCTAGAGCAAAACGTAACAAAATCAGTATGCAATATCTTTAAAATTTTTTAAAGAACAGTTTTAGATTTACAGAAAAATTGCAAAGAAAGTTCCCACTTACTTCCCACTACGTTTTCCATACAATTAATGTTACAATAGTATGATACGTTTGTTACGATTTACAAACCAATATTGACACATTATTAAATTCATACTTTATTCATATTTTCTTAGTTTTTACTTAATGTTCTTTTTTTTTTTTTCTAAAATCCCATCCACAGTTCATTACATTTAATCATATCTTTTCAAGCTCCTCTTGGTTGTGGCAGTTTTTCAGATATTCCCTTTTTTTGATTACTTTGTTTCTTTTGAGAATTATTGGTCAGTATTTTGCAATGTCCCTTAACTGGAATTTGTCTGATTTTTCTTACGATAAGACTGAGGTTATGTATTTCTGAGAGGAGGACCACAGAAGTAAAGGGGATTTTCATCATAATGTTAAGGGTACATATTATCAGTGACTTATCAATGTTATTGTTGACCTTGCCTAAGGTAGTATTTGTCATGTTTCTCCATTATAAAATTACTGTTTTTGCTCCCTTTTTCATATTGTATTCTTTTTGAAGAATATCACAATCTACAGCCCACACTTTAAATATGAGAAGTTATATTCTACCTCCTTGAGGGTGAAGTATCTAAATATGGTATGGAATTGTTCTGCATGGGGGATTTTAAGGTTCTACCAGAAAGGCAGAACCAATAGGATTATCCAGATAGATAGATAGATAGATAGATAGATAGATAGATAGATAGATAGGCAGACAGGCAGGCAGGCAGGCAGGCAGGCAGGCAGACAGACAGACATGGCCTGTGTGATTATGGGGGCTGGCAAGTCTCAAATTTGTATAGGACAGGAAGGCATGCTGGAAGTTCTCATACAAGAGCTGATACTGCAGCCCAGGGAGTCCAAAATTAGAATTTCTCCTTGTTCCAGGAAACCTCAGTTTTTCAAGATACTTCAACTCATTGAATGAGACCATCCAGATTATCAAGGATAATCTCCTAAGTAAAGGTGATTATTACTCCTTTCCTGATCATCAACTGATTGTAGATTTTAACTACATCTATGACGTATCTTCACAGTAACACCTAGATTAGTGTTTAATTGAATAAGTAGGCACTATGACCAAACCAAGTTAAAACATTCAGCTGACCATTATAGTCTCTTCTCTGTTATTTATGTATGCAATTGTTTATTTATATCAATGTGAACTCATAGTTATTTATTTTTTACTTCAGGTTATAATGCAACATACTTTGTTTATTCTGCTGCTCAAATTGTTCCAGCTTTGAACTCCTTCACTTGCCTACTGTGTCCCTTTAACATAATCCCATCTGTGTTTGTGTGTGTATTTAGCACTTCTTCACCGTCTAGCACTACAAGATGCTCCAGGCTTATTTTATATATGTCCTGGATAAATGAATTAGCCATTTATCCAAAATCCAAGGTTCCCTTTATTGCAAAATAGTATTAGAAACCAAGATTTCTGTGTCACATGTGCCAGTTATTATAGAGTACCCTATTTCTAACCCTCTCAACTCACAAGACAAAGAAATATATGTGTGCCCACTAGCTAACCAACATATATACATGATAGGGTTTGGCTGTGTCCCCATCCAAATCTCACATTGAATTCCCACATGTTGTGGGAGGTACCCAGTGAGAGTTAATTGAATCACGGGGGGGCAGGTCTTTCCCATGCTCTTCTTGTGATAGTGAATAAGTCTCACAAAGTTCTGATCGTTTTATAAGGGGGAGTTTCCTTGCACAACCTCTCTCTCTTTGCCTAATGCCATCCAAATAACATGTGACCTGCTCCTCCTTGTCTCCCACCATGATTGTGAGGCCTCCCTGGCCACATGGAACTGTGGTCCATTAAACCTTTTTTTCTTCCCAGTCTCAGGTATGTCTTTATTGGCAGCATGAAAATGGGCTAATACCAAGTACAAACCTGTAAATATTTCTTTATGCTTCTAACTCTAATATATTGCTACTTGGATCATCCTAGCCTCTTACTTGTGGTTATCTGTAGATTCTCACTCCAACAGTAAGAAACCTTGCTTCTACCATCTGCCTTCCATCTTTTTACTTTCAATTCCTGTATACATATATAGTGGTTTGAGAATTGTTAACGTGTCCCCTCCTGAGAAGCGGCTTTATCAACTTCCAAAGTTACCTAGATCATGATGTTTCCTACCCACGCTCTTCAATGAGGTAATTTCATACAGAGAGGCTATAACAAAGCTAGATATTTTTTTTTTCATTTTCTGTGTTCCATCTTGGTATTCTCAGTCTTATAAGTAATTTTTTAAAATTTGCACACATTAAATTTCACTTTTTGTGCTGTAAAGTTCTATGAATTTTAACAAATTTATAATATCATGTATCCATGATTACAGTATCATACAGAATAGTTTCACTAACCTAAAAACATTCGTACTTTACCTACTCATATCCCCCTGAATCCTTAGCAACCACCAATCATTTTGAAGTCTTTATAGCTTGCCTTTTCCGTAATGTCATATAACTGGAATTATACAATATGTAGGCTTTCAGACAGATGTCTTTCACTTAGCAATATGCATTTAAGATTCATCCATGTCTTCACATAGCTTGATCACTCATTTCTCTTTTATCACTGTAGTATTCTGTTGTATGAATATACCACAATTTTGTTGTCTATTTACCATTGAAGCAACATCTCATTGCTTTGCGTTTTTAGCACAGTTATATCTTGATCCATAAAAGAATGGAGTGTGGTACTGAATGAGAAAAACAGTGTCTTCAGGCTTAAAACTAAAAAAAAAGGAAAGAACCTAACTTCTTTAATTTATTTCAACCTCAACTTCTCTGATGCTTCTTCTTCTTTGCCTACCCCATGCCTACTTAACTGGGAATTTATTTCTACCACTTATCAGAGAGGATTTTTCACAGAACTATTATGTGTAGCCTGAATTGAATCAGAAACCCCCAAAACAAGGAAAGCTGCATTATTTTGTTTGCCCTGAAAAATATATAAGGCCTATTAAACATAAAAAGGAAAAACAAGCCATACATAGAGCCATCATGAATAATCACAAAAGGACTAAAACTGTTACATTTCTCTTTGGATACTACAGTTAATATTACCTATTTCTGGACTCTCATGGATGAGGATTTTAAGGTATAAAAGTTGTCAGGTGAATAGGAGGTAAAATACATGGAGATAATTATTATATCAAACATTTACCTTTAATAGCACATTGAAGAAAAATGCATATGCTATGCTGTCTAGTTTTTCTTTAATTCTGTTCTCAGAGACCCTCAAAATCTCTCCAAATTGGAATGCAACACCCCTTATATCTTGGAAACAGAAATTGCTTTGGGACACCATCTCTGAAACAGGAAAAAAATAATACGCCATCCTCACTGAAGCATGCCAATTCCAAAGCTGATTCATATTCCAAATCGAGTTGTTTTGCCTTTCTTAGCTTTCCTTTGAATCTGTTTCCAAGCCATAATCTGTAGACAACTGTTCGCCCACGTACCTGTGGTTAGGGCATTGTGAGACAGCTTTGCCTTTATTCCATATTAAATGCAACAATTACTTTAATGCAGCACTGAAGTAAAAATGCTGTAGGCACTCTAGAAAATAAAAGCCAGAAATTTCTAACTTAATGATCCTGGAGAAGAAAAATCTCAGTTTCATTGTGTATCCTTTGCATATCACAATGTGCGTTTGACATAAAGCTGAAAGATAAATAAGATAAGCCACTTTCATCTTACTACTTATTATGAAGGATTAGAAAAACATATTCAGGGCAAGCTGAGGTCTTACTTTTTCCCCGGTTTTGTTCTTGTGTATCTTTCTGGGCAGGGAGTTCTAAAGTCAGATTTCTGAGATGAGCTCCGGAGGAGAGCAGAGAAGAGAACTCAACTCAAATGTACCACTTAGTTGAATATATATCTTTTCAGTAATATAAATTATCTACCTGGTTTTTGAGTTAAAATTGCTTCATATTTTTTAATTATAAAAGGAACTTTCATTTAGTCAACGAATATTCGATTTTTTTTTTTTTTTTTTTTTTGAGGTGGAGTCTTGCTGTGTCCCCAGGCTGGAGTGCCGTGGTGCAATCTCGGCTCACTGCAACCTCCGCCTCCTGGGCTCAAGCAATTCTCGTGCCTTAGCCTCCTGAGTAGCTGAGATTACAGGTATGTGCCACCATGCCTGGTTAATGTTCATATTTTTAGTAGAGATGGCGTTTCAACATGTTGGCCAGGATGGTCTCAAAGTCCTGACCTCAAGTGATCCACTTGCCTCGGCCATCCAAAGTGCTAGGATTACAGGCATGAGGCACCAGGCCTGGCCAAATAAATATTTCTTGAAAGCCTACTTTGCCAATAGAATGCTGATAAATTCTGAAGATATACTAACAGATTTTGAAGATAAATCAGATTAATTATTTAGAGGGGAAAATAGATTTATGAGACATTAACAACAAGACAGTATACAATTAAGTACTTGATAAGTGGTATGGAACTGTTGCTCCTATGAAAGAGGCACTGGTGGCATTGTATAAGAAAATAGCAGAATCTCTTGAAATTGCTGGTACAGTCAGAATGTCATAAGAACTCATAAAAGAAAAAGAGAGTGAGCATGCACATTGTGGAGCCAGAGTATTTCAAGAAAGACATCAAATAGAATAGAGAGAGAGGAAGTAAAGCAAGATGACTGAATAGAAACCTCCAGGCATCTTCTCCGCACAGGAATACCAAATTGAACAACTATCCATGCCAGAAAGCACCTTCATAAGAACAAAACATCAAGTGAGCAGTCAAAGTACCTCTTTCAACATAATATCAAGGAACAAGGGATTGAAGAGGATAGGAAAGACAGTCTTGCGTTGCCTACACCAACCTCCCATAACCCCAGGCAGGGCTGCATGTAAAGAGAATCTGTATGCTTGGGGGAGGGAGAGTGAAGTGAGTATATTAAATTTGCATTAGGACTCAGCATTGCTCTGTCATGGCAGAACACAACACAGGACAGAATTCTGCCAGCACCCATGGAGAGAGCATTTAAACCAGCCCTTGGCCATAAGATAATTCTCAACACCAGCAAAAGTAATCTGAGTCCTGGCTGGTGCTACCATAGGCTGGCTCTAACACAATGGCCTAGGACCCAGAAAAAAATGTTCGGTGGTTATCAGTCCACAGGGACTGCAGTCTTTGGGCAAGCCCTGGTGCTGCATTGGTCTCAGAGGCAGTGGACTGACTTCGTGTGTGCACAACCTAGTGCAACACCAGCTGTGTCAATCAAGAAAGTGCCTGCATCAAGGCAGTGAAGCTTAGGGAGCGTATCTTTCTACTTGAGGAAAGGAGAGGGAAGGGTACAGAAGACTTTGTCTTGCAACTTGGGTACTAGCTCTGACACCGTAAAATAAAGCACAAAGCAGTTTCTGAAGCCCCTGTTTCCAGACCTTGGCACTTGGACAGCATTTTTAGACCCATCCTGGGCCAGAAGGGAATCTACTGCCCTGAAGGGATTGACCACCTGCTGAATAAAAAGCCCTTGGCCTTGAATAAATATCGGCAGTAGCCAGGCAGTAGTCACCATGAGGCTTGGGTGAGATCCAGTACTGTGCTGGCTTCAGGTTTGACCCAGCATAGCGCCAGCTGTGGTGGTCATGGGAGTGCTCATGTTACCTCTGCCCCAACTCCAGGCAGCCCAGCATGGAGAGAGACCCCTTATGATTAAGGGAAGGAGAGACAGAGCTAGAGACTTTGCCTGATAACTCAGAGAATTGTCCCTTATTTCACCAAAGTCCAGCAAGGAAGTCTGCCAGAGTCACAGCATTCCTGGATTTAGGATACCTTCACCTAGTGCTAATAAGGCTGCAGTGGCCACAGGCTTAGATCACAACACTCAATCCTATTTGAATATGTGGAAAGCTCCATAAGGAATGATAGGTACAAATAAGCCCAGACTGCAAAGACCGGAATAAACACCTAACTCTTCAACGTCTAGACATTGATCAACATTCACAAGCATCAAGAACATCCAGGAAAACATGACCTTACCAAATGGACTAAATAAGGCACCAGTGACTAATCCTGGAGTGTTAAAGATATGTGACCTTTCAGAATGGGAATTCAAAATAGCTATCTTGAGGAAGCTCAGAGAACTTCAAGATAACACAGAGATGGAATTCAGAATTCTATCAGGAAAATTTAACAAAGAGATTGAGTTAAAATAAAAATCCAACAGAAATTCTGGAGCTGAAAAATTCAATTGACCAACTAAAAAATACACCAGAGTCTCCCAAGAGCAGAATTAGCCAGCAGAAGGAAGTATTAGTGAGCTTGAAGACAGGCTATATAAAAATTCACAGTCAGAGGAGAAAAAAGTAAAAAAGCATAAAGCATACCACAAGATCTAGAAAATAGTCTTAAATGGGAAAATCTAAAAATTACAGGTCCTAAAGCAGAAATAGATTAAGGTAGAAAGTTTAATCAAAGAAATAATAACAGAGAAATTTTTAAACCAAGAGAAAGATATGAATATTAAGGTGCAAGAAGGTTATAGAACACCAAAAAGATTCAACCCAAATAAGAAGACAACATAATAATCAAATTCTCAAGGCATGTAATAATCAAACTCTCCAAGCTCAAAGATAAATAAAGGATCCTAAAAGCAGCAAGAGTAAAAAAACAACAACAACACATAAAGGAGCTCCAGTAGGTCTGGCAGCAGCCTTCTCAGCAGAAACCTTATAGGCCAGGGGAGACTGGAATAACATATTAAAACTACTAAAGAAAAAAATTCTTCCAACCTAGCATATTACGTCCAGAAAAATTATGTTTCAAGCATGAGGAAGAAGTAAAGACTTTCACAGACAAACAAAAACTGAGGGATTTTGTCAGCTAGACTGTATTACAAGAAATGCTAAAGGGGATTCTTGATCTGAAAGAAAAAGACATTAATGAACCATGAGAAATCATCTGAAGGTGTAAAATTTACTGGTAGTAGTAAGTACACTATTAAGAAAGAAAGAAACATACAGAATGCTGTAGCACTGTAAATGCAGTGTGTAAACCATTCATATATTTTGTAGGAAGTATAAAAAACTATCAAAAATCAATAATTTCAACAACTTTTTAAGAAATAGACAATATAAAAAGATATAAGTAGAAAAACAAAAAAGTCAAAAAACAGGGGGAATGGAGTGGAAATTTAGTGTTTTTTGCTGAGTGTGGTGGCTCACGCCTGTAATCCCAGCACTTTGGGAGGCCGAGACAGGTGGGTCACCTGAGATCAGGAGTTTGCTACAAGCCTGACCAACATGGAGAAACCCCATCTCTACTAAAAATACAAAATTAGCCAGGCGTGGGGGCGCATGCCTGTAATCCCAGCTACTCAGGAGGCTGAGGCAGGAGAATTGCTTGAACCCTGGAGGTGGAGTTTTCAGTGAGCCAAGATCACACCATTGCACTCCAGCCTGGGCAACAAGAGCAAAACTCTGTCTCAAAAAAAAAAAAAAAAAAAGGAAAAAGAAAAAAAAAGAAATTTAGTGGTTTTTTTTTTCTGCCTTTCTCATTGCTTGTTTGTATTTTCTTTGTAATCAGAGTGGAGCTGTCATTAGTTTAAAATAATTGGTTATAAGATGTTATTTGCAAGCCTCATGGTGACCACAAAACAAAAACCTATAATACATATGCAAAAATAAAAAGTTAGAAATTAAACCATGCTCCCAGAGAAAATCACTTTTACACAAAGGAAGACAAGCAGAGAAAGAGAGGAGGAGAGGACCAAGAAAACAATGAGAAAACAAATAACAAAATGGCAATAGTAAGTCTTTATCAATAATAGCATTAAATACAAATGGACTAAATTATCCAATCAAAACAGAGTGGTGAATACATAAAAAAGACCTAACGATGTGGTGCCTACAAGAAACTCACTTTTTCTATAAAGACATACACAGACTGAAAATAAGGAGGTGGAAAAAGATATTCCGTGCAAATGAAAGGTAAAGAGCAAAAGTGACTATATTATATTAGGCAAAATAGATTTCAAGACAAAAACGATAACAAAAGACAAAAAAGGTCATTATATAATGACAAAAGGGTGGATCTAGCAAGAAGATAAAACAATTGTACATGTGTGGATCCAACGCTGGGGCAACCAGATACATAAAGTAAATATTATTAGAGATAAAGAGAGAGACAGACCCAGATACAATACTAGCTGGGGACTTCCAACACCCCTAACAGCACTGGGCTGATCATTCAGACAGAAAAGCAATGAAGAAACATCAGACTTAATCTGCATTATAAACCAAAGGGACTTAATAGCCATTTATCGAACCTTTCATTCAACAGCTGCAGAACACACATTCTCCTCAACTCAGGGAAAATTATTAAGGGAAGATCATATGTCAGGATACAAAACAAGTTTCAATTTTAAAAAAATTGAAATCATATCAAGCATTTTTTCTGACCACAATTAAATTAAACTAGAAGTCAATAACAAGAGGAACTTTGGAAACTATACAAACACACGGGAAATAAACAATATGCTCCTGAATAACCACTCTGTCAATGAAAAAAAGGAAATTTATTATTTTTGGAAACAAATGAAAATAGAAACACAACATACCAAAACATATGGGATACAACAAAAGCAGGGAAGCTTATAGCAATAAATGCATACATAAAAAAGTAGAAAAACTTTAAATAGACAACATAACAATATGTCATAAAAAGCTGTAAAAGCAAGAGCAAACCAAACTCAAAATTAGTAGAAGAAGAGAAATAATAAAGATCAGAGCATAAATAAATAAAATCTTAAAAAGTACAAAAGGGCAAAAAGAAAAGTTGGTTTTTTGAAATGATAAACAAAATCAACAAACCTATAGCTGGACTAAGAAAAAAAAAGTAAAGAATCAAATAAAGTCGTAGATGATAAAGGAGACAACTGATAACACAGAAATTCAAAGGATTATTAGAGACTATTATGAGTCAACACATAAATAAATAAATGCAAATAAATTGGAAAACCTAGAAGAAATGAATAAATTCCTAGACACATACAACCTACCAAGTTTGAATAATGCAGAAATCCAAAACTTGAACAGACCAATAACAAGTAAGAAGATTGAATCAGTAGTAGAAAGTTTTCCATCAAAGAAAAGCCCAGGACCTGATGGCTCCAGTGCAGAATTCTACCAACCACTTAATGAAGAACTGTTACCAATCCTACTCAAACTATTCTAAAAAATGAAGGAGGAGGGAATACTTCTAAATCTATCTTATGAAGCCAGTATTGCCTCAATACCAAAACCAGATAGACACAACAAACAAAAGAAAACTATCAATATCCCTGATGAACACACATACAAAAATCTTCAAGAAAATATTAGCAAACCACATTCAACAACACATTAGAGATATCATTCATCATGACCAAGTGGGATTCATCCCAGGGTGATTAGTATATGCAAATAAATCAGTGTGATACTTTATATCAATGGAATGAAGGATAAAAATCAAATCAAAGTGGATTAATGACATAATTCTAAGACCTGAAACTTTAAAACTACTAGAAAAAAACTTTGGAGAGACAATCCAGGACATGAGTGTACAACCTTTTGGCTTCCCTGGGCCTCATTGGAAGAATATCTTGGGCCACACATACAATACACTAATACTGACAAGCTGATGAGTTTAAAAAAAAAGGTTAGTGAATAATTTTTGTGATATTCACCACCACAAATAAGCAAAAAAGTCCTCACTTTAAAAGGGTTGGATGCCCTTCATCCAGCACATTGGTCTGGGCAAAGATTTCTTGAGTAAAACCTCAAAAGCATGGGCAACCAAAGCAAAATGGAGAAATGGGATCACATCAATCTTAAAAACCTTATACACAGCAAAGGAAACAATCAGTGAAGTGAATAGATAACCCACGGAATGGGAGAAAATATTTGCAAGCTACTTGTCTGACAAGGAATCAATGCCCAGAATATATAAAGAGCTTAAGCTACTGAATAGGTAGAAAAACAAGTAATCCAATTTGAAAATGGGCAAAAAGATCTGAATAGACATTTCCCAAACAAAGACATACAAATGACAACGGTATGTGAAAAAATGCTCAATATCACTAATCATCAGATAAACGCGAATCAAAACTACAATGAGTGTCATCTCATCCCAATGAAAATGGCTACTATACAAAAGACAGGCAATAATGAATGCCGGCAAGGATGTGGAGAGAGGGAGACCCTTGTATGGTACACTACTGGCGAGAAAGCAAATTTGATATAGTCACTGTGGAGAACAGTATAGAAGTTCCTCAAAGCAAAACAAAACAAAACAAACAAAAAAACACAATAGACCTATGATATGATCCAGTAATCCCACTGCTGGGTATGTGTCCAAAAGAAAAAAAATCATAATATTGAAGACATATTTGCAATCCTATAATTATTGCAGCATTATTCACGATAGCCAAGATATTGAAGCAACCTAAGTGTCCATCAATGGATGAATGGATTAAAAAATGTGGTACATACACACAATGGAATATTATTCAGCCAAAAAATAAGAATAGAATCCTGTCATTTGCAACAACATGGATGGAATTAGAGGACATTAAGTGAAATAAGCTGAGCACAGAAAGAAAAATATTCCATATTGTCACTCAAATGTGGGAGCTTAAAATAATAAATATAATTTATGAAGGTAGAGAATACGATGATGGTTACCAGAGGCCAGCAGGGTAGTGGGGAGGGAGGTGATAAAGAGGAGATAGTGGGTACCAAAATACAGATGGACTGAATAAGATCTAGTATTTGGTAGCACAATAGGGCACCTATAGTTAAAAATAATTTATTGTATGTTTAAAAATAACTGAAATAGTGGAACTGGAATGCCCCTAACACAAAGAAATGATAAGTGCTTGAGACAATGGTTACCCCAGTGACCCTGATTTGATCATTAGGCATTGTATACCTGTATAAAAACATCACCTGTACTCCATAAATATGTATACCTGTTATATATCCAAAATAATTAAAAATTTTAAAAAAGACATCAAATAGAGGGCAATTAAATCATAGGTTTGATTAACTTTTGCTACGTAAAAAACCATGCCCAAACTTACTGGTTTAAAACTACTAATTTATTTAGTTCAGGAGTTTGTGGATGGCGGAGTCCAGGCTGCTACTGTGGATTTCTACAGGGTCCCCCATGCATGTGTGGTCATTCATAATGGGCAGCTAGTGTTTGGCTGGTGGCTGGTAGTGCAGGATGGACTCATTCACATGTCCAGTAGTTTCTGTAGTCAGATGGAAGACTTCTCCAGTATACTAGCTTGGGCTCATTAACAGGGTGTTCTCAAGGTTCCAAGTGCAGCAAGAGTGGACAAGTCCTAATGCAAAACTACTTTTCAAGTCTCTGCTTGATATGTTTGATATTATTCCATGAGCCAAGGCTAGTTGCAAAACAAAGTGGAGAAACAGATGCCATACTTTGATTAGAGGAGCTACTGATTCACCTTGCAAAGTGACATTCATGTGAGAATGGGAAAAATATATGGCCATGTTTTTCAATGTACCAGAATCTATAAAGCAGTGAGCAAAGATGTAGTTTTGACAGAGTAGAGTTTATGTTGAGAAGAAGTGGAGAAATATAGTCAGGTGTCCTTGATTGAGTGAGCTATTGGAGGGATTTTGTCAAGGGAAAGAGGAGGTGGTTAAATTACCATTTTATTAATATTAATCTAAAAGTTGGGTTGAGGGTATCTTGGAAGAGAGAGAATATAGGAAAACACTCCCTGTTTGTGAAAGTAGCTAACAGTGGCACGCACAATCACTGGCAAATCCCAAATATTTATTTTACAGAAAGGTAAGGCAAGTGAATCAGAGACTAGAGAGAGTTGTGAACAGATTTTGAGGTTTTTCTTTTTTTTTTTTGAATGAGAATAAGTAGATAAGATCCTCCACAAAACTTGAGACAGGGCCAGGAATATATGGATAAACATATATTCAGTTCATCTTCCACACAGAGGTGATCAGAAAGTATAATAATTGGATGAATTGTCTGAGACAGCATATACAGAGAAAAACAAAGGGTGTTTTTTTTATATGAACCTTAAAGGATGATCATTAGGGGAATGAAAAGAGTAAAGAAATCAGAAAAATATAAAGAACAGAGAAAAGAGTGATTAAAGAATTGGGAGTCGGGGGAGATAATATAATATCAGACAGCACAAATTAAGAAATCGTTTGAAAACAATTTTCTGGGGCTTTTTTTTTTTTATAATCAGGAGTATTTGAAAGCAGAAGTTAAATTGTGTTGTTTTACAGGACCAACAATAACAAACAAAAGAGGTTGACATGAGGTTGTCAGCAGTGCTAATGAGCAGTCTAGAAAGATGAGGAAAATGACAGTAATAATTGCAATAGAAGATAATTAAGGCCAAACTCCCAGTTGCCAGATTCTTCCTGCATCAAGGGGAAGATTGAACCATGAAACCCTCTGTGTTTTGGCTTATCAACCAGGCTCACCATTGCACCATTTGATACAAAGCAACTGGATATTTGAAGATTGAAATTAAGAAAGTTATGTGACCTTGGCAGATAAAGGGTGAAGAGTCAACATTTTCTTCATTAATTTTGTTCTCACTTTCTGCTTTTAAAAATGATGCACAAGTTTACTTCCTAGTGTTGGATGTGTGTCCAGTGTTTGCTCTGCTGTTCGTTGATTATAAGTTATAAAGTTAGTGGAAACAAACTGATGTCCATGTTGCATTGTGGTCATTGTGAATAGGGTTGCCTACAGTTGTGCAGCATAAAATGTGTGACCATTTGCAGCAGCTTAGGGTGGAAGGGAATCATTCTGAATGACTTATACTCCAATGTGGGGAAAAGACAGATGGAAAGAAAAAAAAAAAAAACAGGCATTGTGTTTTTTCCCAAATATTTATTTTGAAAGATAAGGCAAAGGAATCAGTGACTGAAGAGACTTGTGAGGAGATTTTGAGATGTTTTTGTTTGGAGGAGAGTATAAGTAGATGAGATCATCTCAAAGAGAGCTCATGCTGGGGAGAGGTAGATGACAAGGTGGGAAACCAAATATATAGGTCTCCCAAATGTCAGAATATTCAGCTTGGATATCATCAATAGGCTGCATAGAAACTTGAGAGATAGTAACATCTTCAGGAGAATTTAGAAGAGTGAAGGGAAGCAGTTAGGGGATGCTTTTGGGAAAAATAATTACTTTTTTTTATCTTAAGAGTTATATGTACAAGTAAAATAGCATCAACTTATCTGATCTGCTTAGCCAAGGTAAATATCCTGAGATGAAGTAAATCTGTGTTGTATGTCCTTCAGATTTATTTTGCAATTTATTTTTGGATTGCCAGGGACATTTTTGTAAATTGAGTATTATTCACATGAATTCTGATTTTTCATTCTGGTAATGTAAGAAAACTTAAGTACACATATTGTATAAAACTCAACTATTATTTAAAATGAATTTACACTGATCAATGCCAAGAATATTGTCTTAGTATGTTCTTATTCTTCTACTTAAAATTAAGTGAAATTAGTATGTCAAATTTTTGTTGGATTGTTTAATTTGAGAAGACAAGTTTTCTTTGAATTGATGTGAACATATCAATGGCTAATCAGTTTAAATAGCAATCATTACTGAATATATTTATGGAAACTTAATTATTGTACAGTAGTGCCATGTCAAGTGTGAAAAAGCATTAAAATATACTAGGACGTGTCAACAGTCAATGTCAGAAAATGCAATAGACTAAGAACCCATTAAACTTTATATTTTTAACCACTTTACTTGGACAGATCATCAAATCTCAGTGATAACTTGCAAAATATGCAAATTAGTAATATTGCACTTCCAAGCAAGCCATGACACATTCTTGGCCTATTTGCACATTCACTGTATTCAACACAACTTACCATCAGGGTTGCTGTTGTCAAGTACAGATTCTAGAGCCTCTCGACTGAAATTCTGGTGATGATATGGGCGGGTGGTAAAAACTACATTGTCTATTTCAGCAATATCATCTAGAGCTATCTTACTTCATTGCAATGTTTTATACTTTATAACATAGCTTAGTTCATTGGGCAAGCTTGTCTTAGAAAACAGTCAAGCTTCATGCATGAAAGAATGGAAAGGCCAATTTTAATGCAAAGTTTCAGAACTTTAAGAGTTCTTAGCATTGCCAGGATAGAGTGGATCTGAGTTAGCAGCTGAAGTGGTGGCTCTGTGGGCAATGAAGGAGAAAAGGAAATGCCTATGGAGGTTGGGAGTAATGCAAGTGTTACAGTCTCGCCAATGCACCATAGTGTAGCAGTCTCACACTGTGAGGTATCACCTGGAGGTCTTTGTCTCAGGACCAAGAGAAATAAGGAGTATGGACAGAGAGTGAGGCTGGAGTGAAAGTTTAGTAGGCGAAAGAAGAAAGCTCTCTGCAGCAGAGGGGGGGCCTGAATGGGTTGCCATTTTTATAGTTGAATGTAGAGGCTTTTATAAGACACCAGTGAGGGCTGGGTGTCTCATTTGCATAAGGCACAAATTTCTGGTAGCTCCACTCCATCCTCCTAGTGTGCATGCGGACTCTTAGCTTGAGTTACTCCGTGTTGCTTTGTTTCCCTTACTGCGCATGTGTTAGGGAACAAAATTTTCCATTGCAGGCATGTCTGGGCAAATCACCTGTGTAGCCTTTCTTATCTGTGTGGCTATGGCTATGTCTCAGGAAAGCCCCTCTGTGCAATTTCCCTTATCTGTACCTGTGGCCTGATTTTTTAGGCTGTTTGTTTGTTTGAAAGAATTCGACCAAGGATTCACCCTAACTGCCTGCCTGACCAATTTCTTCCTCTCTTCTCTCTCACAAGGTGCCTACTTTAGAGTTCTGAAATAATTTTATAATCAGAAATAAAAAACATTGATGGTAGGAAGTCAACACTTAGGGATTTTTTTTTTTGAGATGGGGTCTCGCTCTGTCCCTCAGGCTGGAGTGCAGTGGCAACTGCAACCTCTGCTCCCAGGTTCACACCGTTCTCCTGCCTCAGCCTCCTGAGTAGCTGGGACTACAGGCGCCTGCCACCATGCCCGGCTAATTTTGTGTGTGTGTGTGTGTGTGTGTGTGTGTGTGTATTTTTAGTAGAGACGGGATTTCACCATGTTAGCCAGGATGGTCTCAATCTCCTGACCTTGTGATCCACCCGCCTCGGCCTCCCAAAGTACTGGGATTACAGGTGTGAGCCACCGTGCCCGGCCCCACTTAGGGATGTTTTTATAGCTGTCAGTTCTATACATCTCTCACTATGTCTGATACAATCACATATATGCTATATACTCACACTCATACACACACACACACACACACACACTCCTAGATACACACACACCCTCTTTAACGGTTAGAGACTATAAAATAAATATTGTTGCTACCCTTATCTCTTCACTACCCCCTCCCCAAATTCTTCAGCTAAGCTTTTATTACGAACTCTATTCCAAAAGCTAGATGGGAGAGAAAATTTTCTGCTGTTAAATGGAAACATTGTCTCCTATTTTCAAGCAAAGGTAGAGGAGGAAATAAATGCAGTCTATTTTTTTAAGTCATTTTTTTCTGAAAGTCTCTGAACCTTATTGATAAGAACACTGTGTCTTGAGGGCTGTATTTTTGCATCTGTTCTTTCCATAATTTCTGTAAGAGACACAATATTTCTATATATTTCCACCTTAATTAAAACGGGGCCTTAAAAATGAGAGAGGGATGAGGAAAAAGTAAAAGTAAAAATTAATTTTAATAAGAGAATAAAAAGAGAGAGAAAGATAAATCGACTTGGCCAGAGAAGCAAAAATCAGAACACATGGTGATTGGGAAAGCCAAAAAAAATAAAATATGAAGGTTTGCAAGCTTTGGCCAAAAGCTAGAAGACAAGTCTAACTGATACAGGTTTTTTGGTTTTCATGTCTCCTACATTCACTCAGAAGCTTCCGTATTTTTTTTTTTATTCTCCTAAAGGAAAAGAAAAGAACGACCTTTTGATGGATTGATTGCTGTGATAATGGCATCCCAAATGCAAAGCCCTCTTTTCCCAAGTTAGAGGGAAGTAGGGCCATGGCATGCAAATGGCTTGGGGATAGCTGGCTCCTAGTCAAAGGTATTTCGGGTCAACGTTAAACTCTCCCAGTCTCCTGAAAACATAGAATTTACACCATCTCCTCTCTACATGCATTTCTTTGAGAAAAGATGCACAATTCTGTGTCTGTGTGCTCACATGACCTATAACCTAGGAGTTTTACTTATCACGGATTCCCTTCTTGATTCTGAAATATTTCTAAGATTGAGGCTTATAGAAACATCGTCAGAGAGAAGACATATTAGTCAATTCTACTAAACTACTTACAACAAATAGGAAAGGAGTGTTGAGAGAGTACAATCACACCAGTCCAGCAGTGCAAAGGGTCTTGCCTTTTAGTGTTACTAGCTAAACATGAAACTGATGATATTTCACATCTACAATTTTTTCACCATATATACACAATATAATATCCATATGAATATTACTGTTGAAAATGGGATTAAATAGGTGAAGAGAAAAGCATTCAGCTAAGTTCAACGAAAATATGTTCTGGAAACTGGAGGATATTATAAGTAATATTTCCTTTAATATTTTATATAGGCAATGTAAGAAAAGAGCTGAGGCAGCTAGATATTGAAAGCTGTTGGCAAAAGAGCTCTGAATTGTCCATGCTAAATTCCTAATACATCAGATTTCATAGAAAATTATTTTTTCCCTTTACCCTAATAATCTGGATTTTTGTGCTTTTTCCTTTTGACAAAATAAGACTTCCATCCAAAAGGAAACAAGCTGACCTGAAATTTTTAGGTTCATTAGAATCGATCTCTGAAAGGAGCTACACTGTCTCTCAGACCAAAAGTAGAACATAAAATTCATGCTGGCTCATTAAAACCCTAGATGTTTCAAGCCCCATCTGTAATGATGACAAGTAGTAATCAATGTGATTGCAATGTGCACTTAATGCTTTTGCATGTGGCATGGTTTGGAGACACTGGAAATACTTCAAGATTGTTTTGAACTGTAAGATTTCAGACTGTATCCCTGTTTCTATTACACAATGTAATTGAAATGGGTGATGATCTAGGTAGGAGAGGAGAAGCTAGCAATGTGACTTTTTCCCCCATTGTGGGCTTTTGGGGTTTCAGCAGCCCAACACTCTCAGTCCCTAATGTGATTCCCAAAGATACTGAACATAAGCCACACCACTGTCTAGTGTTAACACCCAGAGATGATACAACCAGAAAATGTTTCCTTTTGGAAAGCCTCTGAGGATCCCAATTACTCTGAATCAAGAGAGAAGTCAGTCAGGCTTGAAGTAAGGGGCTTGCATTAAAAATCAGCAGAGAAGGGAAAGTGTGATGAACAGATAAAGTTTCTTGGCTTGTCAGAGCTGCTGAAAACTATTACTGTCAAACTTAACACCTCCCTTCAGCCCCTCCCTTCTCTTTTACGGTATCTGTGGGAAATGCAATCAGATCCATTCCTCTTCATCTTCCTACAAGAGCATGAGGTCACTTATTGACATTCTCTAAATTTCAACTCAAGAAGTTATTTTTCAGGACAGGATCCTAAGGAAGCCCCTACATCTCTCTTCATTCAGAATTAAAACTCGGGAGGTGCTTCTCAGGGAGAAAAAAGAAGAAATGCCTACAGCTGTGTTTGCTGCCAAAAGACTAAATGAAAGATTGCAGGAGCCACAGCTTCTTTAATTGAGTTTCAGCTTATTTCACACATGGGAGTCCAGTTGTCACAAGGGAATTATAAAGAGATGCATTGCCCTTCATGGCTCTGGAAGGCCACTGAAGTGGAGGATGAGAAGAGCATTATTCACAAAGATTGTCCATGCCTCCTTAGGAAGGGTCAGATGGCTGGAGTCCTTGAGCACGGAGTTACATTTCTAGGATGCTTTTGACAGTCTAGCCAGTCAAATACTGTTCATTTTTTAAACATTTCCCCCTGGTGGTTGTAGTAAGAAAATGTATAGATATGCTGAGTAAATAATTAAATCCTTACCTTCTAAAACCAGCGATCCATCTGGATCCTTAACAGACTTTGATCTCTTTGGTCAAGTAGTTTATTATTGATTATGTTTTGTGGTTTTGTAAAATAATTTTTAAATGTTAAATTATAAAAAAACACATAACATAGAATTTACCATTGTAACCATTTTTAAGCATATAGTTCAATAGTGTTAAGTATATTCATATTACTATGCAACAGATGTCCAGAACTTCTTCAGCTTACAAGACCGAAACTTCATATCCGTTGAGCAATAACTCTCTTTTACCTTCTGCCCCTATCTCCTGGCTACTTTCGGTTTTTATGAGTTTGATTGCTTTAAATATCTCATGCAAGTAGAATCATACAATATTTTTCTATGTTCTGTGATTTTACTTAACTAGTTGATAAGTAGCTAATACTTACTTAACACTAATTCCACAAAGATTGAGTTTTTACATTCTAACTACTATAGTATCCTGAGAAATAAGTTTCAGCCCTTATGATACTTGCAATCTAGTGGAGAAAATTGATATTTGAACAGTGACTACAATGCAATGTAATATATACTATAATGACATATGCACATATAGTAATATCACTTTGATTAATAATCTTAATTTTATCGCTAAAATTCTTTTCACCCATGTTTCTATTCCAAATCAGAAATTTTTATTTCCACGTTCTTGCCACGGGTCTTATACCCTGAAATTTAAGATCATATTTAAATTCTTGTATTTAAAAATGTAAAGGTTACTTTTTATTTTCCACACTTTGTGCATCGACTTGTCGTATCTTAAGTCATAAGTGTTGTTTGTCACTTTTTATTTTTAGAGAATCTTATGAAAATTCCGCTTTCCACCCTTTCTTCTACTTTATCTATCAGTTCTGTGGTTCTCTGATATTTTATAAACATTCTTCTTCATCCTTATGAGATTTCAGTATAAAGCTCACTCAGTCATATCCAGAGGACTTCTGCCAGGCATTCTTCCCAACTCTGTGAGATGTATTGTATCATTTCAAAAATCCACATTTTTGGTATCAAAAGCTGCTGTTTGGTATTTTTAAACACCCACATAATAATCTTCACTTTGATATCTGCATTCAAGAATCCAAAATAATAATCTTGAAATTTAGATAAAAATTATACTTGTACTTTTATAATTTCTACTCAGGTTTTTAAAAAATAAAAAAAATTGGAGTTTTTTAATGGACTCTAAATATCGTTGGCATCAATGCTCCCATTTTGAAAATAAGAAAAATAAAGCCTGGAAATAGGAAATGATTTGTCCAAGGCCAAGTCATTAAATATACGTTTTAGAATTGTTTTCTGGCTCAACTATTTTTTCTCATTTGAATCAACAGAAGTAGGTAGCAAATGGAGAGTTTGATGAGTCTTGGGAGGCACAGCATCATCTTTGGATAAATGCTCTGGGAAAATAACAAACCTCTCAATCAGCCTTGTCAATCTACGTAAAAGACATTTCTACAAGTGACTGTCCTCATATCTTTCTCCTCAGGTCTGTAATAAGATGTCTTGAATTTATTAGTGCCTATACGTTTTTCATTATATAATGTGGCTCATGGGAATTAGCTGCTTCTCTAACTACTATGGGAAGAGACACATAATAGCTTTATGTTATGTGAGACGGATTTTTTTTCTCCCTATTGTCTATGTCATGTCCTTCCTCTACAACGCTTTAAATCTCCTTTACCCATTCATGCATTCATTCCACAAGTGATCATTGAGCTCCTAATGCATTGCAGACACTTTATTTGGCACTGGACATAAAATAGTGAATAAGATAGACTTGGTCTCTGCATTCAAGTCTCTGCTTTCAAAACAGTCAAACACGACTATTATTTGTCTTTTCTACCTGTATTGTTTCTTGTAGGTAGCCTACGAAGACTTTGTTTTTTTTTTTTAAGTAAGTGAGAGGGTAGAGAGTATTCCTCATGTTTTTTTCCTATGCCCTCACATAGAAAGGACAGCTCATGCAAGAACACTAATGTGATAGAAATGCCCTCAAACACAAAAATGAGTTCCTTATTTATTCCTAAGATTGGAAATTTTATTTTATTTTTATTTATTTTTATGAGATGGAGTCTTGCACTGTTGCCCAGGCTGGAGTGTAGTAGTGCGATCTCAGCTCACTGCAACCTCCGCCTCGCGGGTTCAAGCGATTCTCCTGCCTCAGCCTGCCGAGTAGCTGGAATTACAGGCTTGTGCCACGTGCCCAACCAATTTTTGTATTTTTGATAGAGACAAGGTTTCAGCATCTTGGTCAGGCTGGTCTCAAACTCCTGATCTTAAGTGATCCTCCCACCTCAGCCTCCCAAAGTGCTGGGATTACAGGCATGAGCCACTGTGCCCAGCTGCAAGATTAGAAAATGAACTAAAGTTCTCTGTTGTTAGCTCACGCCTGTAATCCCAGCACTTTGGGAAGATGAGGTGGGCAGATCACCTGAGGTCAAGAGTTCGAGACCAGCCTGGCCAATGTGGCAAAACCCTGGCTCTACTAAAAATACAAAAATTAGCCGGGCGTGGTGGTGCATGCCTGTAATCCCAGCTACTCAGGAGGCTGAGGCAGGAGAATCGCTTGAACCCGGGAGGTGCAGGTTGCAGTGAGCCAAGATTGCACCCCCGTACAACCAGCCTGAGCAAGATTCTGTCTCAAAAAACAAACAAAAAAAGTTCTCTATTGTTAAAATTACCAACGTGAAGGTCAACTAACTGTTTTTTTTCCTGGGGGCGGGGAGAGGAGTTGCCCTCCCATGCTTGTTCATTTGTGGAGTGCTTATGTGTTCAATAGTCCATAAATTATTAACATGATCTTTAGGTACTAATATGCCAATCTAGCCAACTACTATGTATCCACTGTTTCTAAAACAGGCCTGGAACTTAGCAAATATTTAATAAATACCGTAGAATAAGTGAAAAAAATGAATGAATGAACTTCGGGAAATACTGGTTGCATGCAGACTGGTCATTTTTCTTTTTCATTCCTCATTTCTAGAAACTGCCCATTAACCTGAAAAGGGTTAGTAATTAGATTTAATTTCCATGAATCTTGCTATAATTATAGACTTGTTAAGGAAAATGGTTTTGAGGAGTCTTTCTGAAAAATTCAATAATGTTTCTCCTACATTCTAGTGCTGTATTTTCTACTCACCTTCTTTTCGCTAGGCAACTGCCATCCTTGGAGTCCTGACATGTGCCCAACCTTATGGAGCCCACCTGGAGGCATCTCAGCAAAGCTTGCTTTAGGGCAGGGGCTGGAATGGGGGCTGTTATTATTAGAAAGCGAAGTTTGCTTTTGTATAGCTGCCACCCACAGTCGAGTACATATTCTTACTTTGTGCTTCATTTCTCTGCCTGGATGATGGACTAGTTTAGAGAGGGCATGAGGAAATGAATAAAAAAAATTTGGATTAATTTTTTTTCATTTAGTAATTACTGCACTGCAGCAAACAGAACTGGGTCTGAGTGAATGTTGACATCTAATTTTCAGGTTTTGAATTGCTTGGAGAAAAAGCAGATCTCACTGTTTTCATCTACTAACTTTTCATTGTGAGGTAATTATGCAGAACAGAGTATGGTCTTGGGCAGTGTTTAACACAAGCAGGTCATAACTAGACAGAAAATGGACCCTTGCTTTTAGAATAGGAATAATTAAAGGTTCATAATCTTGGAGAAGCAATGGTGATGTTGTTTAACAGACATACACTTGCAGGGAATTGCCTGCTTGAAAGGCACACATTTTACCACTCTTAGGGCATTCATAAACTGGCAACATAGTTTGAAAGCAAAGCCCCTCTTATCTAACCCTTTGTCCCATTGTTGGAGGTACATTTCCATCTCCATGAGCAACACTATGCCTTATGAGCATTTTGTGGATTATGTGTTGTTATTTCACGTGCATGTTTTTCTCAGGTTCCAAATGAATGAAAATATTGGGAAAATGGAAATCTAAATGAAAAGTAGCATGGAGTCATGGAGCTGATGTTTTAGGGCTGTGAAAAGTTTCGATGATCACATTTTAATTTCTTTTTTATGCATTGCAAAGTATTAGGCAAAATGTACAATATGAAGGGACAGTCCCCACAATACTGCCAAAACTGAAGACAACAGCCACAAATCCATCTGTCTTCAGGATCGCCGTCACTTCAAACTGGTCAGAAATTCAGGGATTTCTACGTATGACCATTATCAAGTTTGGTAACTTAACAAGAAAAGTTCACAGAACTCAGGAAAGTGCTATATTTATGACTGCAGCCTTATTATACTGAAATAACGTAACTTAGAACAACCCAAAGGAAAAGATGCTGGGAGGGTTCAAAATGCAAACATAGGGCAGAATCTGGGAGGGTTCAAAATGCAAAGTTTACATTGTCCTCAGGAACGCATTTTCTTCCCACCACTGATGTGTGACAATATGCAAGGAATATTGTCAAACAGGGAAGTTCACCTGAGCTTTGGTTTCCAGAATTTTGGGGGAGCGGGGGGTGGTTATTACATAGGCATGATTATTTGAATTATTGCCTATGTGGGTGAACTCAGTCCCTAGCCTCCCACCCCCATGCCTTGAACTCCAACCCTTTAATCACGTGACTGGTCTTTCTGATGTGGTGGGATCTCAGCTTGAGTCATCTCATTGGTATACAGTTTCTAGGGCTCCACCATGAGTTGCCATGTTAGCATAAACTACTGGGTATGATTGAGGGGCCCACGATCAATAACAAAGACACATCTATCTTTCAGGAAATTACAAGGGTTTAGAGGCTGCCTCCTAAGAGCAAGGGTAATGAATAGATTTCTATTTTAGATGAGGCCTAATTTCTTCCTACATACATGCAAGCCCAGATTGCTACTTTGCTTTAAGGAATTCAAGTAAGTTAGAGGAAAGAACTGGATCTCGGGGAAATACCTCCTGGCTCCTGTCCAGAATTTTTTTTCTCTACTGCCCAAAATTATAACTAGGATGTGAGATTTACTCCATGTCAGCTGTTACAGGAAACTATCCTGAAAAATACACAGTTTATAAGGCAATGATAGGATGATTCTTGATTTTAGACCTGTCAGACTTAATTTCCATACAATGACCTCATCCAAGTTTGAGTGGGAGCCTAATAATCAGGACAAATCTATTAGTAAAGAGACAGGGGTGATGAGTGGAGAAGTAGAAGATAGGTGGGCTTGGGAACTCAAGAAGAACAACACAGGATTTGGGGGAAGATTAAAAAAGGGATAGTACAGGAAATTAGAGAAGATTTAGCTTTAATGAACCTAAGAGGATTTTGAGCAAGTGTAGTTGAAGATGACAGTAGAGTTAAGTAACTGGATAGAAGACTTCAGAATTTAAGAATAGTTCAATAAGAAGTTTCTTCATCTTGTGTCTATTCATTTAATGTAGGCAATGGGTAATCTGAAAAATCCTTGTATCATAGTAGAATATCTTTCATCCTAGTAGGTTACTATAAAAGCACATATATCTCATGCTATTATTTGTATAAGGAAAAAGGGCAAATAAGAAAACATGCACACATTTGTTTATTTTTACAAAAGAAATATAGTAGAGATAAACTGAACAACCAAAGACGTTGTTTATAAGGCATTGGCAGGAGGAACAAAACGTAAGGGGTAAAGGAGAAAGAGACACTTCTTTGACTATAATTTTTGGTACAGTTTTAACTTTTGGAAACTTATACATATTCAAAAATAAAAATTAAGAATAGGAAGAAGAAAACCAATGACTAGCTACAAACAAGCAATTTCCACTGTCTTTTAAATGAATGGCATAAGGACATTTAGAAGAAAAAACAAAGCAATAATGTAGGTGCTTTAAGATTATTATATAATTATCAAGATGTAATTCACATATAATAAAATTATCATTTTCCCCTTATTCATTTAATTTAGTTCATGTGTAATTTACTTGGTACAATATTTGTGATGGAGATAGAAAATAGATAAAAAGACATGGCAATAACAAGTCGTTCTGTAAGACATACCAACGAAAATAACATGTTAAAGTTTGCCTTTAAATTTTTTGTGGTATATCAAAAAATACTATTTGTCCTAGATTTCTCAGGGCAGTGATTGTTTCAAATAGTTTATTACATGGTAAGTGTATTTTTCTATGTTTATACTTAGTATGATTGCCATGAGCATACTTTTATTCATTTAATAAAATGAATTGTTTGGGGAACTATGATTTGTGAATGGTTGATTTTCTATAAGTGTTGGTTTAGTCAGTGTGAGCTGTTATAACAAAATTCCATAAGCTAGGTGGCTAAAACAACAGACATTTATTTCTCACAGTTTTGGTGTCTTTGAAATCTAAGGTTAAGGTGCCCGCTGATTTGGTTCCTAGTGAGGATCCCCTTCCTGGCTTGCAGGCGGCCATCTTCTTGCTGTGTCCTCACATGGCAAGGAGCGAGCAAGGTTGAGAACAAGTTCTCTGCTCTCCCAGGATGGCACTAATCCTGTTATGAGGATCCCACCCTGGTGACTTCTTCTAAACCTAATTAATCTCTAAACCCCCACCTTCTAATACAATCACATTTGGGTTTGGGGCTTCAGCATATGAATTGCAGGGACACTCACATTTAGTCCATAACAAGTGTCTATAACTATGTATTAAATACAGTCTTTTGACTGATATCCTCAATCTAGAGGGAAAAACTGCAAACCAAATTCTTTTTATGTTGTCTAGCTTTTTGTTTTTGATAGGGATATCAGTATAACAATTCTTAAATTACTTTGTGTGCATTGTAGGACTAAGCAAATAAATATTAATAAATGTGACAATGTTGTTGAAAACCATTGTTTTTCTATGATGAAAGGGACGTTGGAATAAGGGAAGGCAAAGAGGAGCACTGTGGGGTTATATTGGAAAGGGAGATATCAATAGAAACATATATTTCTGTGTCCACTGAAAGGGCAAGACACAATAACATCCTCAGGAAGAATGAGCATATTTAACGCACAGATGTTGGTTTCTAAGTGTCATTCTTCACTAAATGAAACAAGAGATAATTGAAGATACGATTAATACCAGGGCTGGGGCAGAGGAGGTGAAGCAGGATATTTCCCTGACCCCTTCTTAAGACTTGTGATGGGGATGCCTTGTTTACTCAGCCCACTGCTCTCAACTCCTCCAGGGAGGGTGCAGGTGAGTGAATGAGTGCAGGAATGGGAATGAATGAGCACTGGAGCCAGCCACCTGCTTTGGTGCCAGTGGGATCAAACTTCACTCACTTGGGCCTGCTGCCTTCCTCCCCTCATGGGATGGAGCATGCAGGTGAATGGGTGCAGGAACTAGAGCAGCTGCTTTTGGGCACTGGCAGTAGCAAACTCTGTGCAGGCCGTGCGGCAGCATCTAGGCAGGGGTGCCTGTGACTCCTGAGGCCCCAGAGAGCATGTTATGGTGCTCTTTTAGCTCTGCCTTCCATGAACAGCTTAAGTGTTAACAGCTCAGTGGGCCTTTTGCTTTTCTGTGTGAGGCAGCTGCCCTCCACGAGTGAGGGCAAAGGGCCAGAGGCCAGCGTAACAGCCTTTTCTATCCACATTCGTGGCTCCCACGCTCTTTCCTGGCATCCAGGAAAAATGAGGCCTTGTGAGCGAATTGAAGGATGGTAAATGAGGGGGATTTTATTGTTGATGAAAGTGACTCTCAGAGGAAAAGGGAGCTGAAAAGCAGATGGGGTGGATAGGTAATCTTCCCCTGAAGTCCAGCCTTCTCCAGCTGGATTCTTCTTTGTAGTTACACTGTAAATCTGTCCCTCTGAAGGCAAGCTGCTGCTTCTCTCCAATGTCCAGCTGTAGTCCTATCTGCTGGCTGAGTCTGGGGTATTTATAGGCACAGGATGGGGGTGAGGTGGGGCCAGGGGTGGTTGAGGAGAAGGCAACATTCAAGTGGGGAAACAGAAATATAAGTTCTCACTTTGGGCCACAGTTTCAGGCTTTTTGGATTTAGGGTGGTGTTTTGTCAGAGTCCTGTTGTGTCCGGAGTTTGTTCCTTCTGGTGGGTTTGTGGTCTCGCTGACTTCAAGAATGGAGCTGCAGACCTTCGTGGTGAGTGTTAACAGCTCTTAAAGATGGCACACACCCAAAGAGTGAGAAGCAGCAAGATTTATTGTGAAGAGTGAAAGAACAAAGCTTCCACAGCTTTGAAGGGGACCAGAGTGGGTTACTGCTGCTAGCTAGGGTGGCCAGCTTTTTATTCCCTTATTTATCCCCACCCATGTCCTGCTGATTGGTCCATTTTACAGAGTGCTGATTGGTCCATTTTACAGAGTACTGATTGGTCCATTTTACAAACCTGTAGCTAGCTACAGAGCTCTGATTGGTGCGTTCTTACAGAGCACTGATTGGTGCATTTTACAAACCTCTAGCTAGCTACAGAGTGCTGACTGGTGCGTTTTTACAGAGCACTGATTGGTGCGTTTTACAAACCTTTAGCTAGCTATAGAACACTGATTGTTGCGTTCTTACAGAGTACTGATTGGTGCATTTTACAAACCTCTGGTAAGACAGAAAAGTTCTCCAAGTCCCCACTTGACCCAGAGAGTCCAGCTGGCTTCATCTTCCACCTAGAATTTTTCTGCCCCCTGTTTCTATCAGAAGTCTGAGTCTGGAACAGCTTATTGTTCAGGAAGTACTCAAGACAAAAACAGAAACAAAAAAGCCTCAAACAAATAAAAATCCTAAAGAGGTGTGTTAAAAGGACACAGAAGCCAGCTTGCATGCATGTAGGTAATATCTTCGTCAAAATTTAAGGAGTATAATGGGTTAAAACACAGTGAGTAACAGGAGTTTATGAGTGCATTCTGATAAACAATAAACAAATAAATAAATGGGGAATGGGGGAGGCTCTTCCTAACAGTAGACTAGCAACTGATAAATGTGAAAAGAATAGTGCAATTGGAAAAACATCATTTTGCAACCATCACAGAAGAAATTGCTATAGGCAAGAATCATTCATGGATACTAAGTCTAGGAAGAAAAATTTGTTGAGAAACAGTGTATTTGTATAATTTAAACTATTTCCCCCCAGATTGCTTATTACTTGCAAGGGGGGAAAGTAGTTACTATACAGTGGAGAAACTGGACAACACTTTGACCTGGGAATCCAAATTAACATCACTACTAACTGGGAGATGAATAAGATGCCTTCAGATATGAGACCATAGAAAGAATATATCACTTATGTCATATTCCACCTGGACATATATTACTTGAATAGAGTTAAAAGGAAACATCAGATATGACAACTAAATGCAATGAATGACCATGAACTGCTGGATCTTATACTGAAGGGAAAAAATGCTATGAAGGGCAGAAACTGGGTCATTTGACAAAATTGGTAGATAAGATGTAGATTAGACAATCATTGTATCAAGGTTAAATTTCTTGAATTTGAAATGTACATATGTATATGTATTTAATATTATAATATGTATTTTAATATTAAATTATATAATTTAGTGACAAAAAGAACAAAGGTAGCAAAATAATACAAATTGGTGAAACTGGGAAAGGGTATACAGAAGTCCTCTATACTAATTGAGCAACCATTACAAGTTTGAAATTATTTCAAAATTAGAATTTAAAAAATGATGGACTTTTATGAATTCTTTACTATACAAGAGAATGCCCCAGGAAAATAAAGAAAGGGCTAAATTTCCAAGGAATTAGTCCTTAAATTGTTGGCTTGCAGCAAGGTAGATGGAGATTTCTTATTTCATTACTTTAAAGATCCCTGTTTGGATGAACCTCTAAAATCTCTTCTTTTCACATTAGATCAGTTGCCTTTTGTATTTCTTTTCTCTCAATTCCTTTTTTGCCTTTTAGCACAGTGATTTGTGGGCATGTGTGTGCTTCCCCATTTGTTTACCCTGAATTATTACAGTGCAGTGGAGGGCCCCAGAAGAACACAAGTGTACAAATGCCTCATAGCTTGAGCAGATTCCCAGGTCATTCTTCTTCAGTGGCTCTTTTCCCTTTCAACCCCAAATCTGTTTTTTTTTTTTTTTTACTCAACCTAAGGAACCAGATGGCTCTCTGCGCCTCCAAGGGGCCTCCACTCTGGTGAGAACTGACTTTACATCTTGTACGGATGATGAGGATTAACAATCCTGACCAGACAAATTGTATATTACCTTGTATTTGTGATGTCACCAGCAGCTAAGATAACTTTAAGGATTTCATTTTATTTACTCTGTCATGGTCTTTGAAAGGTAGATATGGGACATGTACCACAAGGTTCTTCTTTCAAGAAAATCAGTTTGTGCCCAGATATATATTATGTGCACTATTTGCCAATCTTGCAAAGGCTTTTCTGAAAAGAGACACTTTAATCTGTTTGATGGCAGAGCTTTCCCCTGAAAAGTCCTTTTTGAAGTTACAAGATAATAATTTTAAAAAGCCATTAGAAATATTATGCATCCATCTCAGGCCACCATCAATATAATACCCCATGGCCACCTACCGGAGTTTTCATATGTACATATGACTTCTAGGGTGTGAGTGTGTGTGTGTGTGTGCGCGCATGTGTACATTTATGTTATAATTGTCCCAGAAATGATTTTAACATGATTACTCTTTGAGAAAGATGATGCAATTGTGAAATATATATAACTCTTGCTTTGGGTTTTTCAGAGGTTAGATGTTTCCAAATGCTGCACAATTGTAGATCTGAGACGAACCTGAGACACTGCAGCATCTGATACATTCCATTCTAGCAGGATCCTTTAAAAAGTAATCTATGAAGATTACACTATGTATTATTCTAGAGATTGAAGAGACAATGAGAATGCAGTGTGGAAAGGAAAATCATCACCAATATAAATGAGTATGTTTAGTCTTAAGAACTTTCTTTTTTTTTTTATGTATCTCACTGGGGACCTCAAGCATTGTTACTCAAATTACTTATTCCTCATTTTGATCATAACTTATTAAGAGCATTGATTTTTCTTTCTGCCTTCTTTGACTCCACTTCTTTTTTTTACTTTTTCTTCAGCCTGACTCAATTGCCATGTACTTTTTCTTCTCAAACCCTTTGAGTGTTGTTTGAGAATATATCATCCTAACCAACTCCTTTCCTTCTTTCAAATTTAAGCCTGAGTCTTTGAATCTGATCCTAAGTTTCTCAACTGTTAGTTGAGAAAGATATAACAAGAATGCTGTGATCTTGGAGTAACTTCAAGCCTTTCATTTCTAAAGTTATTAAACGTAGTTATTTTAACAGGGCTTCAAGATCGTAGTCCTTAAACATTTTCCCCTGTAGGTTATGCTGTGAATTTTTATTTCTTATTTTGTGGCCTCAAATTTTTCCATTGAGTTTTGTTAAAGGAATGAGTATGGGATGTTTATTGATGGTGTTCAAAAGCTAATCTCTGCATAATGCAGTACACTGCTACCAAGAGAATACAGAAGACTGGGTTGTGGGATTTTTGTGGGCAAAAATAACTGAGAGACAGAATTTAGTACTATTTCCCACTTAATTTTTCTTTACATACCATAACATTATATACAGCCAATCTCAAACTGCAATAATTCACGAAAATTGTTGCTTTATCAGTGCTAGATGTTGAACCAGTTTGCTACTAAATTTTACAAATATTTACTGAGCACTAAAATTATGAAGCACTGTTTTAGGTAGAAACTAGATGGTGGAAGATGTAGTGGTCAATGAAACACTGCTCTCATGAAGCTTACATGCCATAGAATAGGACAAATAAAGTACACCAACAAATAGACAATGAATAGGGTAGCTTTAAGGAGTTATAAATTCTATGAAGGAAAACAACAGAAGGGGATATATAAGAAAGTGACATGGTGGGGTAGGGTGGGGGCAGTGGTTTGATGTGGTATTCAGGGAAAGCCTCTTGAAGAAAGTATCTTCTGAATTGAGCCCTGGGTACTAAGGGGGCTGCCATTGAGATAGTGTGAGTGTAGACACAAAGGTCCTAAAGCTAGAAAGAGGTTGGTGCATTTGAAACACAACAACGAAGACCAGGGTACAGAGGGTACGCAGCAGAAAGAGAAAGTGGTAGGAGATGATGTCAGAAAAGGAGACAAGGATATTGGACATGGTAGACCAAGATGAGGAATTCACCATTTGTGATTTCATGCTTATTTTGAATCTATAAGTAGCAGATACATTGGGACAGGAGAGATAATTGAATAAAATGGATGAGAGAAGGTAAGAAGTTACTGATCTAAAAGAAGAGCTGTGGTAATAAGCCATAGAGCAATGTAAGTTTTTGGTAGGCCCTTTACCCGAAACCTCTAGAGCTAGTATATGAGGAATTTTGATTTTTTTTTTTTAAGAAGGGTGGGCGGTGGTTAAAGATGTCATGTCAGTATTTTGAGCCCTAGATGGCCCTCCCACAGGCTAGGATCCAACAACCCAGCCTACCCTTACACCCGTGGGGTGTATGGTAGATGGATATCCATTATTCTTTTTTTAATTGTCACAGGATGACTTTTCCTGAAGCTTTCATAGGGTAGAAAGAATTTATTTAAATAAAATTCCATTCATCATGCTTTTGGAAGAGGAAAGTGGTAATGGTAATCCCAAATAGCAACTAATACAAAATTTCATCTGTATTTGGTTCTTAATTATAGGATATTATATTGATTTGGCATCAAGTTTTACCTCTTCATCATTTAGTAGCTGCATAACACTGGCCAAGTTCCTTAACTTCTTTAAGACTTAATTTCCTCTTCTGCATAACTAGGATAATAATACTCATTTGACAGTATTGTTGAGAGAATTATGTTAAACAAGATAATATATGCAAGGCACTTAGCACAATGCCTGTTACCTAATGACCACTGTGCACAGCCACAGAAGTTAGCAACAATAATAACCACTCACATTTGCATAATATTTAAATTTTACAAAACACTTTCACATACGTTATGCCATTTGATGCTTACAATAATTCTGTGAGTATATGTTACTTACACAACGCCAAGCAGTTTTATGTAGTCAAAGCTGATTTTGATATAAATTTCTACAGCTAAAGAATAGAAATCTATTAGAAAAAAGGAGACAAAGGAGGCAGGAATAAAGGCCTAGAAGCCAACTAAGTCTTAAGGAAAGTTAATAAAGGTTTCAGTTTTACAAAAATAATCTACAAACTAATGTTTCATAAATGGATCATGAAATGGTTAACCCGTTTTGTACATTTATTAAAATGTCAATGCAATATCTTTCACTGTGTTGGAGAAATCATGTTAAAAATTCATAGCCAAATTGTGTTACAAGTTATATTCACATACCACTCATTAAGTGATGCACATGATCTGGTATATTCTATTTTAGACTTAGTTCTCTGACATGCAGCCACTTTTGGGAAGCAACATGGCCGCTCTTCAGCAGATACATGTCTATGTAAATTCTTTACACAGGAATGGAAGATCTCCTATCCACTTCAAATGGCAGGGAGATCTGGGATGACATCACCAATAGAAATGCCTCATTGATGTGCTTCTGTGCAGTACATGTGGTACTCATAAGAAAACCTGTAAGTGGCTAAACATTCAAACTGAGATTTGGCTAATTCTCTAGAATACTCCTCCTCTGGCCACACTGCTTTCTCTCTTAGTATAGGTATAGGGCCAAGTAGACCAGAAGTGGCACTAACTAGATTGATGGGGGAACACCTGCCACTGAAATATTTTCCTGTGTGTTGCAGCTATGTCATCTTCACTCTCATCACCCTACCTTCAGGCATTCTCTATCTTTTATTCAAGGAATATGACTCTACAAAAGAGACACTATCCTTGACAGCCTTGTTATGCCTTCAGGTCAATGCCAGACACACAGAGGTCACTGACTTACAAAGGGAAAATCTATATTTCACACTCCCTCAGGCAAAATACAGGACGGGAATGGCTCAGTAAGCTGCCTTTATGTTTCCTTCTAGTCTGAGTTAACCATAGGCAAAACTGTAAAATACTTGAAGTCTGAGGTTGGTCTTTGGTTTCTACCTTTCTGTTTTCCATTTCTCTTGTTTAGGCTTTCTCCTATTGCCTAGGACCTATACTATGCTAGACACTGTGGGGAAGGTTATACCAACGTCCGAAGAATTATACGACATACTCTTGCTCCGGAGGAACTTTTGTGACCTAAATAGCTAATGGTGACATTTCTAACATTATAGCATCTGAGAATGAAGGCCAGTTTAGAGTGGGGGTATATTTTCCAAATTCTATGTAGCTGAGAGTCACCAAATCTGCCTGTGAGTCAGATGAGCACACTAAAAATAAGAAATGACCGTAAATGACTTCACCTCTAATGATTTGTTTTTTGGAAGAGCCATTGGGTTGACACATCACACTGAGTGTCCTGAAATCGTCACTTGTCTCTGGGGTACAACACAGGTAGTATAAATTAGGAATCATAATTTAAAACTCTCTGCACATAGCAGAGGTACCTCGTTACAGTATCCGACCGCTATTCACAATAAATGCTTTTTAATAACTTGATAGTTTTGGTTACAAATACTAGAAAATTATAATGTGCTGTACTTTGACTTGATTTATTTATTATATTTACATAAGCTGGCTCTCCAAACTCCTACCTAGAATTCAATAATGTAGTTAAGTTTTCTAGTAACAAATAACAGCCAAAAAGAAAAGAAACAGGGAAATGACAGAGAGAACATGTGAAAATATTTTTAGCTCAAGTTATAAATGAAATGGAGAGTCAACAGTGTTTTCAGTAGATCTCCAATGAGCAAAGGATTCACACGTAGAAGGGGTCACACTGCTGAAAAGAGCATAAAACATCAAGACTCTTAGAGACCTTCCAGAGCTCTAATTAAGAAGCCTGTCCCCACCACTCAAACACATACACACGCACACCCCTACGTAGACCCAACTCTCTCATTTTGACAATTTGACATGACCTTATGACACTTACAGGTTTGGAGAGGCAAAATTTTCTACTTGTGATATTGAAGTCTGGAATACATTATCTTTATTATTTCTCTTTGACACATGTGCAGTGTATTACAGAGAAAAGCTAGTTGGAACCAGAAAATTTGAGCTTGAGTTTCATTTAGCCATTTATTTGCTGTCCTGTAAAACAATGCTTGTCCTCTATCACCCTTAGTTTGTTTTACTTAGAAATGGAGGCTAATTATAGCTTGTATTAAATAAGCAATCCCCAATTTTGCGATGTATATCAGAAAACTCAGCTGAAAACTATGACTTGAGTGGTCATGTAGTTATAATGGGTTTAGATGGAACTTCAGAAGCTGTTTTGTGGTCATCGTGCCTGGTGCTGTATTCTTTTGCCTGGTGATTAGAGACTTTTGTTGTGCTTTTCATCAGAATGAAAGAAAGTCAGGTCCATGTGTCAGTTTAATGTGTTCAACTGCAAGTAACAGAATACTCATTTTGTAGTGATGTTTAAAATAAGGTTTTATTTTTTTTCTTGTAAATCAGGAAGGCTAGATGTAGGAGGCTGTAGCTCTGGCCCCTGTATCTCCTTGCTGCCAGTTCTAGCACATCTGCAATATTATTTGACTTTCCTTTATGAGTGTAAAATGGTGTCATCAACCCTCAGTATCAGATTCCATTCAAGGTGGAAAGAAGCGCAGGGATGTGTGCCAGTCTGAGCAACAGAAAGAGAAACCCTGTCTCTAACAAGAAAAAAAAAAGGGTGGGGGGAAGTGAAGGGTATGACAGCCACTTTTTCTAATGAATCTATCAAATACAGAGATATTTGTCTTCTTTCATCAGTCAAAGATTTTCCAGAAAACTTCAGCAGATATTCACTTCTACCCATTGATTATAGCAAAGTACTGGGGCCACCTGTTGGTGCAAAGGGGAATGAAAAAAAAAGTTTTTACCTAAGTACAATATTGTTCTGAATTTAATTTGGGATTTTGGGATTTTTAGCCAAAAAAAAAAAAAAAAAAAAAAAAAGTGGGTGGGGGGAATTTGGGCAGTTGATTTAAAGTATCTGTCATAAACTAGAGTCTCAATGAAATCATTTAAAATTGAGTAATTTTCCCTAATCAGGCACCAACATTTTTGTTACATTGAGACTTCAGTCACCAACATCTGGTGGCAGAGATACAGGTGTATGAAACATTTATATTTACCCAAATATGCCAGTTCCCAAATAGGATGACTGCATTTAGTGTTAAACTGGCTTTTCTCATTAGATACTCTAGTTGAGGAATATTTAGTTTCTTGAACAGAAACCATCCAAATCATGGTTTTTTTTTTTGATATGTCTGTAACTATAAAAATCAGCAAATAAGAAGAACCAGACCAGCAAGGCATTGACTTGTGCACACATCTAAGTTTACCACCAGTAGCTAATTAGTAGTTGTATCTAGATGAATTATAAATGGCGAAAGCACTGCAATTAGCAACTATGACTCTCACGTAGGCAGCCAATCTCGGCTGGATCTGTAAATATTACAAGAGCCACTATTGTGCTTCCTATAGGTTTGAAGAGAAACATACAAGCTAACTTGTGTGCATAAAGACTTTCTGCTCATTTGATGGTGGTAATAGAGTCATGTCCTTTATATCTCATTGTATTTACCCATGAGCTTAACAATTGCTATCTGTATCCATAGTGGCAAATGCAGTAGCATCATCTATATGGTTAGTATATAGTGCTTGCAGGGCAAGAATTCTGCTCTAGTTACATGATTTAAAAGGTGATTGAGGAAGAGCTAGTATACAAAGGAGAGAACAGCCTGGAGGAAAAAGTACTGTGTAGAGAGATCTTTAAAACAAGCAAAATGAACTACCTATATTAGCAAAGGCCTAGGATGTATTTCTATAGTTTCTTTTCTCATCAGTCTTCTTGGGCGTTAAGTGTAGAATGGTGGGAGTAACCCTAGATGCAGCTTGATCTATGGGATTACAAAGAAGTGAGGCTGCATATGTGCACTTTGAGACTTCTTGGTAAGGACCATAGACATGCATGGCCCTACCTGTCTCAATTTAAATGTCAATTAAAAAAAATTAAGGTATTTGTTTCCATGGAAATAGAACTACCTCTTAGCACCTGGATTCATAAATAGGAAAAGGTTGTCAAGTTTTTCCAGAAGCTGAAGGCATTTAATATTAGAACAACTTTACATTTTTTATTGTAACCACCAAGACCAAAGCAATGTCTGATTGTCTTGGTGAAGTGAATTAATTTGATTGACATCATGTCCAGTACTGGATATTAGGTAAGTTCTGGTTAGCATCTTTGTAGATTTCTGTAGACCGTCACTAGTCAGAAACCCATGGGATAACAGAATGCTGTTGGCTACAGTTTAGTATGTGATTTTCCATAAACTCCAATTGCAGGAAAATAGAAGGATTAAAATCAACTCTTATCAATTTGCTTTAAATTTCAGGAACCTTTAGTAGATGTAGAAAACTATAGGTCTCATGCAAGCTGAGTTGCCCCAAAAAACTCACCAAGACAACTTGATGGGCTTTCATCCAGCACTATTGATGCCCTGCCTGCCTTCTCCCCATAATTGGTAAAGTGGAACACAGACACAATAGATACATTAGTATGCTAGTATTTAAACGACTACACTGCAAGCCACAAGAAGCTTAAAGGGCAGCGCCAGAACACATTCCCGGTGTGAATGGAAATCTTTTGAGCTCAAGAAGAATGTAAACATTATAAACCCTTGAGACATTTCGCCAGGGATGTCTGTAGACAAAAGGCTTCTTTAGTAGTGTCTATATACCAGAACATGAAAACATGCAGACTACTTCAATGTACAACTGAAAAACAAGGAGACTGTACATTCACCTACATAAGAGAAAACTTGTATAAAGTACAGCTTGGGATATAAAACTAGGTTGAGGCTTGGATGGTGATAAACTGATTGATTGTGGCCAGTAAAGTGAAATGTGATTTTTTGCCTGTCAACCATCACTTTCTTTGAGAAATCATTATATCCCATTCTCTCATAATCCCTGCTTACCTGTGTAAACCCAGGAGTAGGGATTTGACTCAGAATTAGTCAATTAGGAAAACTTATGCCCCACCCCAATCACAGTGATTGATTCAGGTGTGGTTATGTGACCCAGCTTGATGTCTGATGTCTCAGAGTCCTCACCAGGACATTTATGAAAGCTATGAGGTGAAAATGCTTCCTGGAGCCGCATGTAACAATCTTTCCGTCTGCATGGAAGGATAATGAGCCTGAGAATGAAGTAGATGGTGACAAAAGCAAAGCTGAGAGATGGGGTAGTGGGGTGGGAGAAGAAAGAAAATGAGGGACTATGAATCATTTCAAAAGCTGCAGTCAGCTGTAGTTGATCCTGAATCTATCTTTGGGTTTTTAATGCTGAGATTTTTTTCTAAGCTATTTTGAATTGAGATTCTCTCATTTGAAATTACAGGTATACTGTTAAATACACAAAATTGAAAGCACAATGAACTCCAAACACTGGCTTATCTTTTAAAAGGTTTTTAGAACACAGCCAAAATAACATCATATAGCAAGCCAAACCAGAAACTGGCTTGGGTATGGCCTGGCTATATTGTCGGTGACATAAGGAATCCAGAACTGCTAAATGTGTCACACCTGAGTCTTTAAATGATCTCATCACTGTTATTATGTCAAACCTGCAGCAGCTTCTGACCTCATTAACACTATGTTCTATGATAACTGACAGAAGAATACTTCATGGCAATGCAATTTGAACTCAGGGCCTGGCACAGTGGTAACACTAACCAGGGAAATAAATACTCAGTGAGAGTGAGCAGGGCTATATTTGTAGTTGGAGGTTGTAATTACTTTTGTAAGAAATACTAAAATCTGAAGGTATTTTGCAGAAAAAAATTCAATGGGCCTGAGTTTGTGCTCACAATTTATGTGCTGCACTAAAATTTTGCAGTGTTTCCTGAATCAAGGCAGGAAATGGTCTTATGTTTATGCCAAGAATACATAGTTGGGAAGAGTGACTTTTTTATGGAGTTTTGCTTTGCTTGGGGCCTAAAATTTAATCCTATACCACTGCTTCTCTACCCTCTACTACTTCACCATAAGCTGTGTGGGGTGCAAAGACTTACATATAAATAGCATGAGATAAATGGGAATCCTGAATTGTGACTACAAAACAAAGCCTAAGGAAAAACACATCTACTTAGTTGAAGAAAGATGACCATCAGTGATTATCTGTCAAAGCTCTTAACTAAAAAGCCACAGGACGAAAAAAAAAAAAAAAAAAAAAGAACACTGCAGATCAGAGGTTAAAATAATTTTCAGACCAGGTTCTCTTTGCACTTAGCTACTTTTTCGGCATTAGTCCAGTGTTTTTTGTTGTTGTTGTTGTTTTTTACTTAATAAGCGTGTTGTGGGGCTTATATGGAGACTAGAGTCTTGTACACATCGGCTTTGTAACAGCTCCTTGAGGGAATCAATCACAGATACTCTCTAGTTTTAACCTCAGAGCACGGGGTGGGCTTAGTTAAGTGCGCTTACTGTCAATATTTCTCCTCCATACATAATGCAGAGTACACACTCCAAGTCCTAACTGGGTAATTTGAGTCAATACTTAGAAAAGTGAGAGAAGGAAAATCTCACGTTATGCTTTATAACCGTCGCTGTTTAACACTTAGATCAAAAGCTTTATGGTGATCACAACTTCAGTGCATTTTACTTACCTGGGAATGGCTGGAGGTGATTTATTTCTATTATAGTGTATTCCCCATGAAAAGAAGTAGCTAGGCCGAGGTATTAAAAAGTTTCATGCTCTGTATGATTGTTGTGGGGCTGGTGGTGTGGGGAAGAGAGAATGCTGGCTATGGTATTCTTGGTCACAAATTGCTGTAGTTTGTACATTCTTATTTGGCAAAAACAGATAATATCACCACTGGTTTTTTTCTCATAATCATAATATGTACATGCATATATTCTATGTGTGTATGGAATAAAAGATCTGATTGAGTATTTAGCAAGCTATTTTGGATAGCTGTAATATACTCAACACTGCACAAATAGCTGGAGGGTCAATGAAGAGTCTATAGATCAGGTAGTCCTTTGCCTGCAGCCAATCTCATCTTTTAGGGCATCACCTAATTGGCTCCAAGAATCAGGATATCTTTGTCTACTTTATTATTCTTGGATTTTTCCAAAGGGAAGCTGGTGGTGCAAATGGCAGAGCAATGTCATACTTGTGGTGTCCCCATTTGTACTCCAGGGGACTCTTGCCTCTAAGGCAGCTCCAAGGAAGCAGGAAGCCAGGGATTCCAGGGCCAACAAGGATGTTGCAACACAGATCTAAACCCTAGAGTGATGAGGAGAACTCAGTGTCTGCTCAGAATAAATTCTAATTTGAACTCTTCAGGACATGTCCAAGGGCTTCATTGAGTCTAGTAATATTCAAGGATTCACTTGAAATCTTGCATTTAAAACAACACTTGGCCCATTAAAAAGTGGGCAAAGAACAAGAACAGACACATCTCAAAAGAAGAAAGCAGCCAATAAACAGAAGAAAAAATGTTTAACATCACTAATCATTAGAGAAATGCAGATCAAAAGCACAATGAGATATTCTGTCTCACCAGTCAAAATGGCTAATATTAAAAAGTTAAAGAATAACAGATGTTGGTGAGGATACAGAGAAAAGGGAATGCCTATATGCTTTTTGGTGGGAATGCAAATTAGTTCAACCTTTGTGGAAAGCAGTTTGGACATTTCTCAAAGAACTAAAAATATAACTACCATTTGACCCAGCAATCCCATTACTGTGTATATACCCAAAGGAATATAAATTCTATCATAAAGACACACACATATATATGTTCATTGTGGCACTATTTATAATAGCAAAGACATTGAATCAACCTAGGTGCTCATCAATGGTAAACTGGATGAAGAAAATGTGGTACATATACATCATGGACTGGTACTCAGTCTTAAAAACAATGAAATCATGTCCTTTGCAGCAACACGGATACAGCTGGAGGACATTATCCTGAGCTAATTAACACAGAAACAGAAAATCAAATATTGTATGTTCTCACTTAAAAGTGGGAGCTAAATCTTGGGTTCACTCAGACATAAAGATGAGAAAAATAGACATTGGAGATTCTGAAAGGAGAGAGGAAGAGAGGGAGGGTGGCAAGGGCTGAAAAACTTCCTTTTGAGAACTATGTTTAGTGTCTCAGTGATGGGATCAATAGAAGCCGAAATCTCAGCATCACTTAATATACCTTTGTAACAAACCTGCGCATACACCCCCTGGATCTAAAATAAAAATGGAAATTTAAAATAAATATATACATAAATAAAATCGCAGTTGGATAGTCCCAGAGATCTGGGATTTTTACAAACCATGAATCAGAATTTATTCTAGTTTCATTGTATGGGTTGAATATCCCTAATCTGAAAATCTAAAATCATCCTCCACATTCTGAAATATTTTGCACACCAACATGATACTCAAAGGAAATGCTCACTGGAGCATTTTGGGCTTCAGATTTTTGGAGTAGGGAAGCTGAGCCAACATAATACAAATATTCCAAAATCGGACAAAATCCGAAATCTGAAACACTTCTAGTCCCAAGCATTTTGAATAAGACATGCTCAATCTGTATTTGTAAAAGATATGTGAGACAATATGCTAGTACAGTTTCACAGCGGCTTTTGTCACAATAAGCAAGGTATAGATTATAAATGTACTGTTTAAAGTCATTATGAATTAGGTGAGGTATTCATTTCTTGATCTTTAACTTGTCCTTTTAAAGAAATCTAGTATAGAGGAAAGAGCTGGAATGTGACTTAGGAGTCAGAAACACTGGAGTTCAGTCCTCCCGCATGTAATCACGGTGTAATGAGCCAGTCACATAATTTTCTGAGTCTGTTTCCCTTTCAAGTAAAAAAAAATAAGAAAATTTACATTTGAACTTGTGTTAAGTGTCAGACATTGTGATGACTAAATATTTTGCATTCATTTCATTGAGTTTTGTTACGGCCCCATGAGGTAAGCATTATCATTGTTCCTACCACACAGACAGGGCACTGAAATCCAGAAAGGCTAAATTTTTTTGTCTAAACTCACAAAGGTAGGAAGTTATTAAAAAGCAATTTAAACCCAGAAAAATTTGACTTGAGACGTTTTGCTAATTATTACACTTCTGATACTACATGTTTCTTTATGGGATGGTCATAAACAAAATTTTTTAATACATGAAAACACTTTGTAAACTGGAAGGTAATATGGAGGTATGGTTAATATATTATTTAGTCATATCTAGAAGTCCTGTTCCTCATGCTTCCTCATTGATTGCTTACTCTTCCCTTGCTTGCCTGAACTCCTACTGCAGTAACTCATTCCATCCAAATGTTTCTGACCCCCTTCCATTAATGTTTGCTTATTCTAATTCCTTACAGTTCCATTCCTGGTTGATGCCTAGCAAAATGTTTTCTATGCTCAGTATATTGGTAGTCCCTGATATACCAAATAAATTTATTTTTCAGGTTAACATACTCACATTTTAAGAGACAGTGCCTGATAGCCTCCCAATACCTCAATATATTGCATGACATGATAAGCCTAAGGAGGAACTTATCTTTAAGTTAGTGTAGTTATTCCATAAACTTTTCATGGAGAAGTCAACTCTGTGAGCCAGGGCTTTCTCGGATCTGGCCTTTCAACCATTTCCGTCAAATTCATCTAGTATGTATGATCAAAATTTAGACTCTCAGGCCCTACTTCGAGAGTTTGATTCAGTTACTCTAACAAGAGCCTTAGTTGAATCTTACACACCCTATAGTTTAATGCCAACTGCTCTAGAGTTAATTATAGATCCCACTCTATAATCTCTTACAGACTATTGAATACATTAGTAGGTATTTCTCATGAGGGATGTCAGGGCCAGTTTGCTCAGAAGAGTGTTGACTGTCCAGGATAAGCATTATAGGAAAAAGTGTGTGTGCATCTTGCATGATGGAGTAGATGAGTTGTGTAATGTATAGAAATGATCCATTCATTTAAAAGGCTGCTTTCCTAGTTGTGGTCAAATAGCATTTATAGTTGGCTTGCATAGCATCTTATTTGGAACAAACCAGTAATGCAAACCCAACTGTTCTATTTAGCTGCATTTTGGGGAGATGGCTGGTTGATTCACTTGCAACTTTGTTTTAAATCATTTTCCCTGAAAAAAAGTTTAATGAATGTGCAGAGATATTTATTTTTAAAAGCTGTAATTTTTTATGTTCCCTTTGTTTAGCACATGACAGACAAGAAATGAAAGAAGCCTTCCTCTAAGTCTGACGAGATTCATGAGCAGTCAGTGAGCAGGAGGAGAGGGGTTATTGAAGCAGTGTCGCTCTGACACGGTACTGAGTTGTAACATAGGAGCTTTTCCTGTGACTAAAAGGATAGAAAAAAAAATCAACCATCCCAGGAACATTGAGGTCTACTGAACCATGTGCTCTAAGCAGCCGGAAAAATCTCAAGTCTCTCACTTCAAAGGTGTTGGAAAACTTTCAAGTGCAAATGCCAGAGAGCTAGGACCCAGAGTTGAAAGAGAGGAGCATGGTTTTTGTTTTATTTTCAAAGGAGAATAGTGTCTTCTGGAATCACCATGAGTACATTATTTTGGGCAGGGGTAGTTTTTATTTAAGGGCCTCTTAAACCAAGACAAAAATATATACAGATGATTGTGACACTAGAAAACGATCTTGTTCCCAAGGGTCTGTCAATCATCATATTCCTGCCCATTCTCCCCCAGCTGTATAAACTGGCCCCAGGGTACAGTATTTGAGAGAGAAAGCTTCAGTCTCAGAATATTTCTCTCAGCCCAATTTTTCTTAAAATTGGTCTGGATATTAAGTTAGAAGATAGAAAATATAACCTTAGTGAGGGAGATACATTCACAGGGACATCTGCCAATCAAAGCAACTACATTTCCACAGACAAGTCTGCTGTCCGTAACATGCTGAAATGCCCATGTCCATAGAAGAACATCTGAACATCAAATTTTGGAGACTGTTCAGCAGATGAGTTCATGGGATTTGCTGTAGATTCCTTTGTTTGAACAAATTGGAGGCTACTCCCTGGAGCCCCAACTTAGAGAATTTTAAAGCTTTCACTGAGTTACAAAAACAAAGGGAATAATATCGTGGGTCAGTGGCTACACTAGTAAATCATTTATTTACAAAGGCTTATGACAAAAACCCCTTAAAATATAAATACTGTAAAATAGTTCACACCTTTTAGAAATCTGTGGATAGACTTGATTCTCCGCTAATGGATGTACTTGGGCAGCCTAGGGATTTTAGCAACTCCTCCTTTCTCTTGGTGGCTGCACACACAGAGAAGGAATTGTTGTCTCTTGTGGTTGGTGTTCTGAGTAAAAACAGCAAGTCTTCAGGAGCAATTGAAAATAGAAATCCATTATTAAAATTGAGTTGTTCTTCATATTCCCAAATGAATTACCTTAGAAATCGTTATTTAAAAAGCATTTGTCATGTTCTGACACAGCCCTTTGTCAAGGTTTACTAGCTATCAGTGTTATTAGGATTTTTTTGTTTTGTTTTTTTTCCATTAAGCTGTAAAGGTATTTTAAGACTTTATTATTTTTAAAGGATGCCTATGCTGTTTTACTGGACTTTTAGCAGTTTATTTCCAACTTTTTTGCATATGGCTTCAGGAGAGACTATATTCCCCTGATACTGTCTACAGGACAGTGTCTCATGTCTCTCTATTAACTATCACGTTAGTAGGTAGGACAGCAGGACTGATATCTGAGAAGCATCAGAGAGAATCTTTAATTTACTCATTCAACAAGTATTTTATGGAGTTTCCAATATACGCCAAGCACGATTTTGGACATGGAAGTAAAACTGTGATCCAAAAGAGAAAGTTCCTCCCTTAGGATGCTGGCTTTCTAGTTGAAGAAGAAAGTAAACAATTAAATTAATAAATATATAGTATACCTACCTATAAAGAAGGAGAAATAATCTCTTCTTCTATCCATCATACGTTCTCCAGCTGGGGTCCTGCAAATAAAATTGACCAAAGACATATTCATAAGAGAAAAACAAGCAGAATTTTATTAACTTGAGCATTGTACTTACAAATGGGAGTGCTCAGAGATGTGTAACTCAAAGCAGTGGTTAGAACTTGTATGGACATATTATCTTAGGATATAACCAACAAAAAGGAGATTGGGGCTTCTAGATGGGTAGCCAAATTATAGGAAGGTGATCAAGACAAGTGTGGAGCATTGAGTTTACGTGGACATAAAGATGGGGACAGTGGACACAGGCGACTACAGAGGGGGTGGGGCAGGAGGGGGTGAGAACTGAAAAACTACCTATGGGATTATATGCTCACTACCTGGGTGATGGGATTATTCATTCATCAAACCTCAGCCACATGAAATTTACCCATGTAACAAACCTGCACATGTATCCCCAAACCTAAAATAAAAGTTGAAAAAAAAGTCTGGTAAACAAGAGTTTTTTTAAATAAGTTTTATTGTGCAAATTTAAATTTATCCACTAATAAAAGCTAAGACTCCTTCCTTCCCTGGTAAAGAAGAGGGAGACATCTCTACGAATGACATTTTAAAAAATAAATATAACTTTTATTTACAAAGGGAAAACTTGGGCCCCTGTTTTAGAGCTTTTCTTGAGTCTGCTGGTTCTCAATGACCTTTGGCTCAAAGTAATTGATATGCCCAAGAGGTATATTTTGGAGTGGCATAATCTGTTACTGCTCATACATCTGGATGACATGAAGAAAAATAAAGTGGGCAAAAAAGGTGATGATGCAGAAAGAAGCAGGTAGTGCTAAATTGTTAAATTTCATTAAGCCAAAGACATCAACAGTTGCAAATACATAACTACATCTACCAACTAAAAGAAAAGCTTGCAATTATAATTGTAAGAGATAATCAATCGTTAGATGCATCCAATTCTCAGAGATGTTAAAAAGTAAAAAAGATCATCTTGAAATCTTAATCAAAGAAGAATGGGTTGCCAGGAAGGCATTACTGACAAAGTGATATTTAAGTAGAGAACCCAAGAATAATGGATGGTGGGAAATGTGTGACTGTTGGAGGAAGTGCATTTTGAGCAGAGAGACCAGGAGGTGCAAAGTGCCTGAGGTGGAAACATGCTTGGAATTCTTTTTTTTTTTTTTTTTTTTTTTTTTTTTTTTTTTTTTTTTTTTTTTTTATTATACTTTAGGGTTTTAGGGTACATGTGCACAATGTGCAGGTTTGTTACATATGTATCCATGTGCCATGTTGATTTCCTGCACCCATTAATTCGTCATTTAGCATTAGGTGTATCTCCTAATGCTGTCCCTCCCCCCTCCCCCCACCCCACAACAGTCCCCGGAGCGTGATGTTCCCCTTCCTGTGTCCATGAGTTCTCATTGTTCAATTCCCACCTATGAGTGAGAACATGCGGTGTTTGGTTTTTTGTCCTTGCGATAGTTTACTGAGAATGATGTTTTCCAGTTTCGGTGCTTGGAATTCTTATGTTGGAGGAACAGCAAGCAGGCTGGTATAGCTGGAAGGAATGGACAAGGGGCAGACTCTGTAAGGCCTTCTAAACCATGACCAGAAATTTAGATTTTACTCTGAGTGTCAAGGAAAGCCAGAGGAAGCCTTGAGTAGACGATGGGGACATAATCTCATTTAGAATTTCAAGGAATCGCTCTGGCTACTCTCCACTCTGAAAAATAGACAATAGGGGAGAAATGGTGAAAGCGGAACAACAGGGTAAGAAGCTATTGAAACAATTCATACAACAGATGATGGTGACTTTGACTAGTAGGTTGGGAGCTAGCAGGGAAGTTGATGAGAAGTGGTAGATTACTGGTGAATCTGAGAATCTGTATATAACCAATTTTCAAAAGGATGTATTATTCTTTAGGAATCCCAGTCAAATTTGTTATGCAATTGAGCTGAGACCTCAGGATACTCTTTAGATACAAAAAAAACTCAAATTAAAGAAAAAGCCCCAGTGCAAGTGTAACATTTAGAAATCAGAAGATGTCAGTGGCCAGGACCTTTGATTGAGAAGCTCAGAGGAATTCCCCATCTGGGCATAGATGCTAGCTTTAAACTGTGGATTAACAACAAGAATTTCTTTGGAGAGTAAGACTAGCCTGTGTGCCTAAGCAGAGAATGTACTGCAGAAAAATTAAACTAGTTGAAAGTGATTGAGAAAAAAGCCCTGGAAATCTGTGAACTTGGTATCTTTATCCAAACAAGTTGATGATTCCAGTCCACGTTATGCTTTATGAACTCTGCTTGGTAAGTCTATCTACTTGTCTATTTTTATAATTTCTTTAAATAATATGTCACTTAGTAAAATTTCATCATCTTATTACCAAAAAATGAGGGGTAATATTAAATGAGTGAAAGAAATTTTAACTTTGGGGTCCACACGCCTGGGCTTGAATGTCAGGGCCGCAACCTCCTGTTTACCTGGACTTTGGACAGTTACTTCTTTGAACTTTCAGCACGATCTTCTGAAAAATGAGGCTAATAATATCATTCTCATAGCATTTTTGTAAGAGTTAAATGAAGTCACATAGTTTTGGCATCCAACACCACAAGTGACATGTAGTAAGTTTTTAATCAGTAGGTATCCTCATAAAGGTATGAGCATATACAGAAGAATATAATGCCCTGAAGACCAACATGGTAGCAGCAGCCATACTTCCAGATGGAGAACCAAGGAAATGAACTGGTCTCCTACAGACAGACAAATCTAATTCAAAAAGGAAAAGAAGAAAGATTTCAAATCATGGCTCTTTTCACGCCTGGGTTTTCTTCCTTTCACAACACTTTCTATGCACTTGACATGTGTGATAATGTTGGCTCTCCTTCATCTGAAGTCTCCCTTGAGTTCTGCTTCTCGTTAAGGTATCAGTTTTAGCTAGTTAGAGTCTGTTGAGTTAATTAGGTGAGCAGGTGGAAAACTTAGAAGAATAATAGAACACTTGCTATTGTGGGCCTTTAGGGGATTTCTTTAGTGCTATCCTGGAAAGAATTGTGCACATTGGGTGGACATCTCAGAGAATCCTGCTGAATTAGACTGTGTTAAATCTGTTCAACTAAACTCTTTGAATTTAGATTGGTGTCTCTCCTATTCTGTCTTTGACCCTTGTTTTCTCCTTCTGTTGCCTGTGTAAAGCATCATCCAGTTCCTCTCATTGCCTCTCTCTCCCTTTCATTTTTCCTCTGTTTGTCTCTCACTTTTCCCTATATCAGTTTGTCTCTACGCCTCCCTATGGCACCTTTCACCAGAGATCCTTGGAGCTCAACATAGTTGTTAGTCAGTGGGCTTCTCAGAGCACTCATCAGGTTTTTTATCAAAGGACAATTAAGTCCCTGCTGCCCTTCACTAACCTGTAGCAAGGGGTCATGCTCTTCCTGGTTAGTTTAAGGCAGCAAGGAGCTAAGTGTTCCCTTAGTCAGTGTGGTGGTAAACTCCTTTTATTATGTTCACAGATTCACACTCTGCTCTTAAAAGAACTTATTTTTACTAACTTCTTGGCTGATTACCACCCTGCCTGTAATCCATTCTTATGGCAGGAAAGGTGCTGTCAAGGCACCTCCAGGCAAAGTGGGATAATGCAGTGTTTTTTGACACCTTTCAGTGTGAGCTCTGGCTTTCTTAAGTAATGGAGACAGCCTGCATCATTATTTTTAAGGAGAAAGATGTCACTGTATGGCTGAGTTTGTGTTCACTAACGTGCAGATTTGGGAGGCCATCATTTTCCATTTTCCTCGGATGCATTGTCAAGAGATGGATAGAGTAGGCCGGGCGCGGTGGCTCACGCTTGTAATCCCAGCACTTTGGGAGGCCGAGGCGGGCGGATCACGAGGTCAGGAGATCGAGACCACGGTGAAACCCCGTCTCTACTAAAAAAATACAAAAAATTAGCCGGGCGCGGTGGCGGGCGTCTGTAGTCCCAGCTACTCGGAGGCTGAGGCAGGAGAATGGCGTGAACCCGGGAGGCGGAGCTTGCAGTGAGCCGAGATTGCGCCACTGCACTCCAGCCCGGGCGACAGAGCGAGACTCTGTCTCAAAAAAAAAAAAAAAAAAAAAAAAAAAAGAGATGGATAGAGCAGAGAGGGCTCTGCTTCACATTCAATGCTACAGGGACTTAAACAATGTAGGCATTCTACAAAGGCTACAATTTACAAACAGTGTGTTCATATTCACCTATGCATTTGTTAGGCTGTAGTTAACACCTGAATGCATTGTGAATGAGTATTAGAAATATTCATGAGAAATACTAAGTGCAGGCAACATATATTTCAAAAAAGCCTCTCAATTTATGTGAAAAATCATCATGTTTTTGATATTATGGAGGCAAATATGCACAGTAAAAACGTAATCTTGTTCCATAAAGCCCAATTATCAGTTAACATCTACTGGTTCTACCTGAACACCACACATACTGTGATACTGCCAGCAACAACACACAGATTTTTCTACCAGTACCCAGTATAATGTGGGTGTACAGTAAATATTAGGCTACTGCTGAGGCAATTGAAAGATAAAAGGAAATTTTGTAGAATTGATTAACTAACAGTATTTATCACGACCGTGATGATTCTTTTAGATTAATCGCGACACACATGCGCACACACATACACACACCAAATCCTCCTTTTTCTTTTCCACTTAACCCACCTCCTTCTCCTCCTCTTTCTTTTCCTTCTTTTTCCCCCTCTCCCAGCCTCCTCCTCCTCTTCCTTCTCTTCCAAACAGTCCTTCAACTCCTTTTCTAATGGCTTTTTCCTTGGTCCCTTAATATTTCTTCTCTAATAAATCATTTCAAATGAAAAATTGAGGGTTGTCTTAATAACTTCTAATCAGTCCCTTGGCTAATTCCCTTGCTAAATCTCTCAACCTCAGCTCTATTTCTAAATATCACAGCTTCTATGTTAGCTTTGGTGTCCAACCACTTTGAGTTGTTGACCTGCCATCAATCTGTCACACATACTCTTATTCATCCTCCATGCAGCTTCCAGACAATCTTTTCTTTCATCTCCTATCTCAAGTTACCAGTGTGGTTCCTAAATGCCTAATGAGTCATGTTTCAGCTCCAAGCCCAGAATTCAAGACTTTCTATTGACTGCCCACACCATCAGTAGCATCATTTGTTACACTAACCCTTTGCCTATCTCTATTGCGCCAAGTCCAGTTGCCTTGCACCCTCTCCTGCCATTAACTCATTTTCTTCATGGCATTTTGGAGCACTTTGCACAGATTGTCCTGTGGTACCCTGCCAACGCATGCTTCATTTCCTTATGAGTGGTTCAAACTTCTCACTTTCCTGGAAGTGTTTCAGGGGATTTTTATACCTTTGTGAGTGTTCTACATAGTTTTGCTTTATGTATCAACATTGCTGGCAGCCAGATTTCATTTGTTGCTCTGTTACCTGGCAGTGTTTCTCAAGGAATATGTGATTTCTTTTTCCTGTTAAATTATAAACTAGTGTTTATCACTGACCTTGCTTAGAAAATGTTTTGCATTTTGCTATGCCTGGTATAGAATTGTATACATAATAGACCTAGATGAATGTTTCTTAACTAATTCTTCTCTCACTTCATTATTGATACATTCCTTGTATTGCTGTTTCTTTTCGCATAGGTGTGAAAAATACCTCCAGTTAGATTTCTTAACCCCTCAATTGTATATTTTTAAACTTTTTTAGGGTTCCGCACCCAATGAGTAATCAAAATTGTCTTGACATACTAAAATAAAACAGCGAAGTTAACTAATTATGATTTTATCACGTTCTCATTATTAGCAAAAAGACTTATTGCTTTTTCATTATTACTTCCACAATTGATCTTGTTGTAGTTTCCAATTGTTTGGAATATGATCTTTAAAGAAAAGTCATAAGGTCCTTTATTTATTATTTTTTTTTATTGTACTTTAAGTTTTAGGATACATGTGCAAAATGTGCAGGTTTGTTACATATGGATCCATGTGCCATGTTGGTGTGCTGCATCCATTAACTCGTCATTTAGCATTAGGTATATCTCCTAATGCTGTCCCTCCCCCCTCCCCCCACCCCACAACAGTCACCAGAGGGTGATGTTCCCCTTCCTGTGTCCATGTGTCCTCATTGTTCAATTCCCACCTATGAGTGAGAACATGCGGTGTTTGGCTTTTTGTCCTTGTGATAGTTTACTGAGAATGATGGTTTCCAGTTTCATCCAGGTCCCTACAAAGGACATGAACTCATCGTTTTTTATGGCTGCATAGTATTCCATGGTGTATATGTACTACATTTTCTTAATCCAGTCTATCGTTGTTGGACATTTGGGTTGGTTCCAAGTCTTTGCTACTGTGAATAGTTCCGCAATAAACATACGTGTGCATGTGTCTTTATAGCAGCATGATTTATAGTCCTTTGGGTATATACCCAGTAATGGGATGGCTGGGTCAAATGGTATTTCTAGTTCTAGATCCCTGAGGACTCGCCACACTGACTTCCACAATGGTTGAACTAGTTTACAGTCCCACCAACAGTGTAAAAGTATTCCTATTTCTCCACATCCTCTCCAGCACCTGTTGTTTCCTGACTTTTTAATGATGGCCATTCTAACTGGTGTGAGATGGTATCTCATTGTGGTTTTGATTTGCATTTCTCTGATGGCCAGTGATGATGAGCATTTTTTCATGTGTCTTTTGGCTGCATAAATGTCTTCTTTCGAGAAGTTTCTATTCATATCCTTTGCCCACTTTTTGATGGGGTTGTTTGTTTTTTTCTTGTAAATTTGTTTGAGTTCATTGTAGATTCTGGATATTAGCCCTTTGTCAGATGAGTAGGTTGTGAAAATTTTCTCCCAATTTGTAGGCTGCCTGTTCACTCTGATGGTAGTTTCTTTTGCTGTGCAGAAGCTCTTTAGTTTAATTAGATCCCATTGGTCAATTTTGGCTTTTGTTACCATTGCTTTTGGTGTTTTAGACATGAAGTCCTTGCCCATGCCTATGTCCTGAATGGTATTGCCTAGGTATTCTTCTAGGGTTTTTATGGTTTTAGGTCTAACATGTAAGTCTTTAATCCATCTTGAATTAATTTTTCTATAAGGGGTGAGGAAGGGATCCAGTTTCAGCTTTCTACATATGGCTAGCCAGTTTCCCCAGCACCATTTATTAAATAGGGAATCCTTTTCCCATTGCTTGTTTTTGTCAGGTTTGTCAAAGATCAGATAGTTGTAGATAGGCGGCATCATTTCTGAGGGCTCTGTTCTGTTCCATTGATCTATGTCTCTGTTGTGGTACCAGTACCATGCTGTTTTGGTTACTGTAGCCTTGTAGTATAGTTTGAAGTCAGGTAGCATGATGCCTCCAGTTTTGTTCTTTTGGATTAGGATTGACTTGGCAATGCAGGCTCTTTTTTGGTTCCATATGAACTTTAAAGTAGTTTTTTCCAATTCTGTGAAGAAAGTCATTGGTAGCTTGATGGGGATGGCATTGAATCTATAAATTACCTTGGGCAGTATGGCCATTTTCACGATATTGATTCTTCCAACCCATGAGCATGGAATGTTCTTCCATTTGTTTGTATCCTCTTTTATTTCATTGAGTAGTGGTTTGTAGTTCTCCTTGAAGAGGTCCTTCACCTCCCTTGTAAGTTGGATTCCTATTCTCTTTGAAGCAATTGTGAATGGGAGTTCACTCATGATTTGGCTCTCTGTTTGTCTGTTGTCGGTGTACAAGAATGCTTGTGATTTTTGTACATTGATTTTGTATCCTGAGACTGCTGAAGTTGCTTATCAGCTTAAGGAGATTTTGGGCTGAGACAATGGGATTTTCTAGATATACAATCATATCATCTGCAAACAGGGACAATTTGACTTCCTCTTTTCCTAATTGAATACCCTTTATTTCCTTCTCCTGCCTGATTGCCCTGGCCAGAACTTCCAGCACTAGGTTGAATAGGAGTGGTGAGAGAGGGCATCCCTGTCTTGTGCCAGTTTTCAAAGGGAATGCTTCCAGTTTTTGCCCATTCAGTATGATATTGGCTGTGGGTTTGTTGTAGATAGCTCTTATCATTTTGAGATACGTCCCATCAATACCTAATTTATTGAGAGTTTTTAGCATGAAGCCTTGTTGAATTTTGTCAAAGGCCTTTTCTGCATCTATTGAGATAATCATGTGGTTTTTGTCTTTGGTTCTGTTTATATGCTGGATTACATTTATTGATTTGCATATGTTGAACCAGCATTGCATCCCAGGGATGAAGCCCACTTGATCATGGTGGATAAGCTTTTTGATGTGCTGCTGGATTCAGTTTGCCAGTATTTTATTGAGGATTTTTACATCAATGTTCATCAAGGATATTGGTCTGAAATCCTCTTTTTTGGTTGTGTCTCTGCCAGGCTTTGGTATCAGGATGATGCTGGCCTCATAAAATGTGTTAGGGAGGATTCCCTCTCTTTCTATTGATTGGAATAGTTTCAGAAGGAATGGTACCAGTTCCTCCTTGTACCTCTGGTAGAATTCGGCTGTGAATCCATCAGGTCCTGGACTCTTTTTGGTTGGTAAGCTATTGATTATTGCCACAATTTTAGAGCCTGTTATTGGTCTATTCAGAGATTCAACTTCTTCCTGGCTTAGTCTTGGGAGGGTGTATTTGTCAAGGAATTTATCCATTTCTTCTAGATTTTCTAGTTTATTTGCATAGAGGTGTTTGTAGTATTCTCTGATGGTAGATTGTATTTCTGTGGGATCAGTGGTGATATCCCCTTTATCATTTTTGTTGCGTCTATTTGATTCTTCTCTCTTATTAGTCTTGCTAGCAGTCTATCGATTTTGTTGACCTTTCCAAAAAACCAGCTCCTGGATTCATTAATTTTTTAAAGGGTTTTTTATGTCTCTATATCCTTCAGTTTTGCTCTGATTTTAGTTATTTCTTGCCTTCTGCTAGCTTTTGAATGTGTTTGCTCTTGCTTTTCTAGTTCTTTTAATTGTGATGTTAGGGTGTCAATTTTGGATCTTTCCTGCTTTCTCTTGTGGGCATTTAGTGCTATAAATTTCCCTCTACACACTGCTTTGAATGTGTCCCAGAGATTCTGGCATGTTGTGTCTTTGTTCTCGTTGGTTTCAAAGAACATCTTTATTTCTGCATTCATTTCGTTATGTACCCAGTAGTCATTCAGGAGTAGGTTGTTCAGTTTCCATGTAGTTGAGTGGTTTTGAGTGAGTTTCTTAATCCTGAGTTCTAGTTTGATTGCCTGTGGTCTGAGAGACAGTTTGTTATAATTTCTGTTCTTTTACATTTGCTGAGGAGAGCTTTACTTCCAACTATGTGGTCAATTTTGGAATAGGTGTGGTGTGGTGCTGAAAAAAATGTATATTCTGTTGATTTGGGGGTGGAGAGTTCTGTAGATGTCTATTAGGTCCACTTGGTGCAGAGCTGAGTTCAATTCCTGGATATCCTTGTTAACTTTCTGTCTCATTGATCTGTCTAATGTTGACAGTGGGGTGTTAAAATCTCCCATTATTATTGTGTGGGAGTGTAAGTCTCTTTGTAGGTCACTCAGGACTTGCTTTATGAATCTGGGTCCTCCTGTATTGGGTGCATATATATTTAGGATAGTTAGCTCTTCTTGTTGAATTGATCCCTTTACCATTATGTAATGGCCTTCTTTGTCTCTTTTGATTTTTGTTGGTTTAAAGTCTATTTTATCAGAGACTAGGATTGCAACCCCTGCCATTTTTTGTTTTCCATTTGCTTGATAGATCTTCCTCCATCCCTTTATTTTGAGTCTATGTGTGTCTCTGCACGTGAGATGGGTTTCCTGAATACAGCACACTGATGGGTCTTGACTCCTTATCCAATTTGCCAGTCTGTGTCTTTTAATTGGAGCACTTAGCCCATTTACATTTAAAGTTAATATTGTTATGTGTGAATTTGATCCTGTCATTGTGATGTTAGTTGGTTATTTTGCTGGCTAGTTGATGCAGTTTCTTCCTAGCCTCGATGGTCTTTACAATTTGGCATGTTTTTGCAGCGGCTGGTACCAGTTGTTCCTTTCCATGTTTAGTGCTTCCTTCAGGAGCTCTTTTAGGGCAGGCCTGGTGGTGACAAAATCACTCAGCATTTGCTTGTCTGTAAAGTATTTTATTTCTCCTTCACTTCTGAAGCTTAGTTTGGCTGGAGATGAAATTCTGGGTTGAAAATTCTTTTCTTTAAGAATGTTGAATATGGGCCCCCACTCTCTTCTGGCTTTTAGAGTTTCTGCCGAGAGATCAGCTGTTAGTCTGATGGGCTTCCCTTTGTGGGTAACCCGACCTTTCTCTCTGGCCGCCCTTAACATCTTTTCCTTCATTTCAACTTTGGTGAATCTGACAATTATGTGTCTTGGAGTTGCTCTTCTCGAGGAGTATCTTTGTGGCGTTCTCTGTATTTCCTGAATCTGAATGTTGGCCTGCCTTGCTAGATTGGGGAAGTTCTCCTGGATAATATCCTGCAGAGTGTTTTCCAACTTGGTTCCATTCTCCCCGTGACTTTCAGGTACACCAGTCAGACATAGGTTTGGTCTTTTCACATAGTCCCATATTTCTTGAAGGCTTTGTTCGTTTCTTTTTATTTTTTCTCTAAACTTCCCTTCTTGCTTCATTTCATTCATTTCATCTTCCATCACTGATACCCTTTCGTCCAGTTGATCACATTGGCTACCGACGCTTCTGCAATCTTCACGTAGTTCTCGAAACTTGGCTTTCAGCTCCATCAGCTCCTCTAAGCCCTTCTCTGCATTGGTTTTCTTAGTTATACATTCATCTATTTTTTTTTCAAAGTTTTTAACTTCTTTGCCATTGGTTCGAATTTCCTCCCATAGCTCTGAGTAGTTTGATCGTCTGAAGCCTTCTTCTCTCAACTCGTCAAAGTCATTCTCCGTCCAGCTTTGTGCCGTTGCTGGTGAGGAATTGCGTTCCGTTGGAGGAGGAGAGGTGCTCTGCTTTTTAGAGTTTCCAGTTTTTCTGCTCTGTTTTTCCCCATCTTTGTAGGTTTTTCTACTTTTGGTCTTTGATGATGGTGATGTACAGATGGCTTTTTGGTGTGGGTGTCCTTTCTGTTTGTTAGTTTTCCTTCTACCAGACAGGACCCTCAGCTGCAGGTCTGTTGGAGTTTGCTAGAGGTCCAGTCCAGACCCTCTTTTGCTGTGTGTCAGCAGTGGTGGCTGCAGAACAGCGGATTTCCGTGAGACTGCAAATTCAGCTGTCTGATAGTTCCTCTGGAAGTTTTGTCTCAGAAGAGTACCCGGCCGAGTGAGGTGTCAGTCTGTCCCTACTGGGGGGTGCCTCCCAGTTAGGCTGCTCAGGGGTCAGGGACCCACTTTAGGAGGCATTCTGCCCGTTCTTAGATCTCCAGCTGCGTGCTGGGAGAACCACTACTCTCTTCAAAGCTGTCAGACAGGGACATTTAAGTCTGCAGAGGTTCCTGCTGTCTTTTTGTTTGTCTTTGTCCTGCCCGCAGAGGTGGAGCCTACAGAGGCATGCAGGCCTCCTTGAGCTGTGGTGGGCTCCACCCAGTTCGAGCTTCCTGGCTGCTTTGTTTACCTAAGCAAGCCTGGGCAATGGTGGGTGCCCCTACCTCAGCCTCGCTGCCGCCTTGCAGTTTGATCTCAGACTGCTGTGCTAGCAATCAGCGAGACTCCGTGGGCACAGGACCTTCCGAGCCAGGTGCGGGACACAATGTACTGGTGTGCCGTTTTCCAAGCCCGTTGGAAAAGCGCAGTATTAGGATGGGACTGACCCGATATTCCAGGTGCCGTCTGCTACCCATTTCTTTGACTAGGAAAGGGAACTCCCTGACCCCTTGCGCTCCCCAATTGAGGCAATGCCTCGCCCTGCTTTGGCTCGTGCATGGTGCGCTGCACCGACTGTCCTGCACCCACTGTTTGGCACTCCCTAGTGAGGTGAACCCGGTACCTCAGATGGAAATGCAGAAATCACCCGTCTTTTATGTCGCTCACACTGGGAGCTGTAGACTGGAGCTGTTCTTATTTGGCCACCTTAGCTCCACCCCCGTAAGCTCCTTTAGCAACAGAACTTTGACTTCTGTTTTTGTTTTGTTTTGTTTTGTTTCAGATCACTGAAAAAGTTGGGCTGGAAAAGTAGCAGATTCTAAGTAATAATTTGCCGAATAATCTTAATAAAACAAGGCTCTCTTTTCTTTTGTTCATCAACAACATAACACAATCAGCATTTAGAAGCATGGACTCTGAAGCAAAACTGTCTAAGTCTGAATTTGAACTCTATCCCTTTAAACTGTGTGACTTGGCCAAGTTACTAAACCTTTGTTTTGTTTGTCAACAACATAACACAATCAGCATTTAGAAGCATGGACTCTGAAGCAAAATTGTCTGAGTCTGAATTTGAACTCTATCCCTTTAAACTGTGTGACTTGGACAAGTTACTAAACCAAGCGCCTCAGTGTATACACTTGTAACATGGAAATCACAATAATACCTCTCAAGGTTGTTGTAAAGATTAAATTGAGTTACTGTATGTAAAATATTTATTAAAAAAAAACTGGTTGTGTAACAATTGCTAAAATGTATTTGCTAATATATCTTGTCCACCAGCACTGTAATCCAGTAGAGTAGTTCTGAACCTTATTTTAATCTTTGATGGCTAGGATAATCAGACTCTACTTTGGATTTTTTCCCTATGGATAAATATTGTAAAGAAATAACAGCATTAATAGTGACTTGTGCCCTTTTTTCTGTAGAACGGTATTAATGATTGAGCTGATCCTGTTCATATAAGCAGATCTAGGAATGTAGTTAATAAAATAACAAAAATAAATAGTACAATCAAATAAGATCTTCAGAGAATATACAAAAGATGGACCTACAAAGCATAAATGTAACTAGTGTTTAAATTGCCACTGCAGTATTCTGACCTCTTGACAAGAAGGGTGTGTAAAAAGGGGCATTGACATTTTCTGGATGATGGCTTTGCAGAGAAGTGCCTTTTTAGAGTTATTCTTGGGAAATTATACTTTGAACTTATGCCCTGACTAGCTGGATCATGCATGATATATTTGCCCTCAGCCCAGAATCCCTTTCTCCTCCCATAACCATCTTATGCCTCTACGTACCAGGCAAAATCTTATTCATATTTCAAAACTCAACTCAGGTGTCATTTTTGTAATTCTTTGTCCCTCCACCTTTACCTGCACCCCCCCAAAAGTAAATCAGTTCTCAAAACTATTTCTGTTACATTCCCATGTTCCTGTCATTGTATTTATTACCTGTGTTCTAATTTATTTGTTTACATGCCTGTCTTCTTTCGACTTAGTTACTTTATGGACTGGAATTTAATAAGTTCTCTATCCCAAGTTTCCAGCCCAGTTTCCAGTACACTTTGCCTGTTCAATCCAATGTTTTTATTTTGTTTTTCTTTGTTTATTGATTTTTTAAGTCATTTATAAAAATATTGTTCATTTGTTGAATGGGAAATCAAATAAAAAGCACCAACAGCATGAATCCTGTATTGATAAGAAATGTTTTCTAAAAATTAATTAGAACAGAAAATGAGAACTTACAAAGATCTTACAAATGAAGGATGTCTTCTGGAAGATACATGCAAAACTCTTTAGTAACGTCTGCTACCTATATAAAAAGTTGGAATGACGTAAACCACACAAAAAAATCCAACTACGTTTGCTCACATAAAGCTAAAGGCTTAAAAGCAGAAGTCATAAAGAGCAGAATAGGAAAAGTATCCAGGGCCTAGGTTGGGGGGGTGGAGGGGAGAGTTGTTGGTGGTTGGTGGTATAGGATGTGATTTAGGATTAGTTGAATTTGGTTTCTAATTCCAATTCAGCAACTAATATGTCTTTAGAAAGTTAAAGTATTGCTGGGCATGGTGGCACGTGCCTGTATTCCCAGCTACTTGAGAGGCGGAGGCGGGAGGATCGCGTGAGCCTAGGAGTTCGCTAGCAGGATCAGGTGTCCACACCAAGTTTGGCATCAATATGGTGACCTCCCAGGAGCAGGGAACCACCAGGTTGCCCAAGGAGTGGTGAGCTGGCCCAGGTTAGAAACAGAGCAGGTCAAAACTGTGCTGATCAGAAAGTAAAAGGATCTTTCTCAACCTCAGTTTCCTCATGTGGAAAATGAAACCTACCTCTGACTGCTGCTATGAAGCTTAAATGCTTGGCATAAATAACTGCTGAATAAATGTTAATTGTTATCATTATTAGAGCAGATAAGATATAGGTTCATTAGTGGAAGCAGTGTAATAATGTAACTATAATCTTAATAGATCAATTTCACAAAATTCTTGAGAATGAGATCCATAGACCCTTGTTAAGTAATATCCAAATAGAGGTGCCACTAGAAATGTATTATTTGATGTTCATATAGTTATAGAACCACTTTATTTTCTGAGTGTATACCAATTTATTATTGCATATAACTTGTATTCTTTAAAAGGTACTTTCTTCATTACAGAAAAAATTAATTTTGGTACAGTTAGTTCAGGATACAATGAAATAATGATGAACTATCCTTGTAACTGAATTAATTATATGAAACATATGTCTTCTGTTTTGAGGTTTTCTATGATTAAGCATTTGATTAGGTTCTGGGTTCAAAGCTCATCAGTATTTTAAAAGAAAAGATTACACTTAAGCAACGTAAGTCTTCTCACTGCTAGTGGATGAACATGGTGAACTAACGTCTATGTGAACACAGACCGTGCAACTAGAGTTAGTTTCATGTATGATCTCTCAAGATATCTAACACTGAATGGCCCTCTTAAAGTTAAGACTACTGAGTTACAGCCATAAATTTAGAAAATAATTAGACACAAGGTTTATTTGTATTCTTCTCTTTTCCCAACCGAGCCCCTAAAAATAAATAAAAATGGTGCTTTTGAAAAGTTCAGGAGTTTCATCATGCCAATAGAAAAAACATTGGCATTTCAAATTTTAACAACAAGGCTACTTTTAAGGAAGGAAAATTTAATATTGTAATATGGTTTCATGAACAGTCTTATATCCGTAAGTTCAAGCAACTGGCAACCCAACAAAAACAGAGCAAAAGCCTTGTATCTTCTATCGTATTAATTCCATTAAAACAAGACTGAGCAACTCCAAGCCTGATTTTGGAAACCTGATTGATGAAAATAGTCTATATCTGTTATGAAGATCCTCCTCCACTCAGTGTGAGAATGAAATCTTAAACAGTACTTAGTGTGACTGCATATTGTTTTTATGTCAAATTGTTAATTGTATGTTTCTTTATAGTACTTCTCTGTGGTAGGTTTTACTTTCATTTTCAGAAAAAAAAATAAGAATAAAGCAAATTTAGTAAATTTTCCAAAATGAAAGGCGAACCGAGGCCCAGAGAAGACTTAATGGACACTGTCAGATTGACCATTGGAACATTGTAAATTTCCTATTAATTAGATAAAATATAATTCTTAAAATATACAGAAAACATGCTAACGTAGAGAAGGATTAGGGCATATTTGAAAGCTCAAAACTTCCCTTAATAATGAACTTCTTAATGGGAACATTCATTTCGTCATTTCTCTCATCTCTTTTTTCATCCACCACCTCCTACCCTTTCTTAATTACAAATGACTTTCAAACAGAGTTTCTCTCATAAGAGGGATAGCCTGTGCCCCTCACACTACTCACCTGCTTATACACATACTGTCCTAGTTTGACAGCTCAGTCAATTAATCATTACCAGGCTCCTCCTGGCACTGATACACAGAGCTCTTTGACTTGGCGGAAGACAAAAAGAAAACAAAATATATAAAGAAGAGCAAAAAAAACTTTTAGCAGATTAATGCTTCATTTGCATTTACCTCTATCTCATTCATTTTTGAATAGAATAAGCTAAGATTTCTAATTAAAACTTCCCACTGGTATAAAAAATACTAAAACCACCTTAAAATGTAATAATGCAATAATACCTTTTATTTCAAATACAGTACTCATGTTTAAAGAATACAAAGCAGTTTAATGATTTAAAAAAGAAACACTATTTCTCACCTGTTCTTTTATGCGTAACCTTAAATATATATGACAATCACTGTTGGGATTCTGCAATAGAACTTATGCCCATGTTTCCTATTCTGGTTTTCTTAAGATTAATGATACCTCACTTTAGAGCTCAGCAGAGATAATTTCTGTTTCTTGGAAGTAATAAACAAATTCTCCCACAAGAAATTGTTAAGGATAAGGTTCCAATTTCCTCCAATATCTAGGGGGAATCTTGAAAACTCCAAAAGTATTGTAGGTAATGGTTATCTTTGAGCTAAAATTAATCTGCCAGAAATGCCGCATGCTAACAGTCACTATAAAGATAGACTGCCTTCAGGATGGATGGTGTTACCGATGGAGAAGCTCTTTCCATATGGGACTTGGGTGGCCTATTTGAGTCAACATGAACTACACTCCATGATCATCCAGCAGGAAGTAAATATGAATCTTAATAACTCCCTCTGGGCCGGGCGCGGTGGCTCACGCTTGTAATCCCAGCACTTGGGAGGCCGAGGCGGGCGGATCACGAGGTCAGGAGATCGAGACCACGGTGAAACCCCGTCTCTACTAAAAATACAAAAAATTAGCCGGGCGTGGTGGCGGGCACCTGTAGTCCCAGCTACTCGGAGAGGCTGAGGCAGGAGAATGGCGTGAACCCGGGAGGCAGAGCTTGCAGTGAGCCGAGATTGCGCCACTGCACTCCAGCCTGGGCGACAGAGCGAGACTCCGTCTCAAAAAAAAAAAAAAAAAAAAGAAAACAAACAAACAAAAAACTCCCTCTAAATTCATACTTATTCTGTGTTTGCGTATTGTTGCTGGACCAAAACAGGTATCAGAGTTATTATAATGGCCTGGTTCATTTTGAAGTTGTTTTCATACAGTAGGTAACGAAGATTTTAGAACTGAGGAAAAATCAGAGCACCGCTTGCTTCATTTTGGCGCTATGCCAAATCCTTACCAGAACAGGAGTATTGTGGTGATTATCGCCATCTCGAACAGGCAGGAATGACACTTTGCATCTCTGTCCGTGGTCCTGAAGCAAAAACAGACAAACCATGCAATTTTAGATTTCCACAATAGAGTTAAACACTGTTTAACAAAAATGTTGGCAATTGCGTGTTTTGTAACAGAATGTGAAATCTTCAAATTAGTTTAGAGATGTTTAACAGAGAATGGGGGAAAAAAGTAAAGTTGCAATAGATGCTAATTTAGCAGATTAATTTGACATGCACTTAGAACGGATGCTCAGTTGAATACACCATTCAGTGTTAGCTTCTAAATTTATAAAATCATTTAAAATAAAGGTAGTACAAGCATTATCTGATTTCCTGAATATTCAAAGCACATCAATTAGAAAATTTGACAACATTACTAATTGAGTTGTGCAGATTTTATGCTGTTTATTAGTTTGAATTAAGAACAAAAAGAGAAACAGCTTTGCTATTTTATAATTGCACTCAAAATATTCAGTGACACTTGGATTATGAAACTTAATTTAAAATATTCAAGTGATCCTAACTGCTATACCAGTGGTAAGGATCCATGGATTCTGCAGCAGAAATGTTTAATGCATCAATTTAAAGCAGTTCTGTTCTTTATGGGGAGGGAAAATAAAATATTCTCCTAGGGGGCTGCTAAACAGAAAAGTACATTCTTATGCCACCTGTCGAGTATTCCAATAAAGCTGAGATGGTACCTGCTTCATCTTTAAATGAGCACTGACTAAATTGTGTTTCCTACTGTGTGGATTTCCAAATCAGTTTTTTAAATACTGTGTTTTTCTCTGTCTTTGAAACCTACCTACCACCCTTTCTCTTGGCATATTAAAGAATTACTGTGGAGGAATATGTAAGAAGAATCTATATAATGACATAGGGAAGATAAGAAATGTCTCCAAAATGACTAAGCTTTTTTTTTTTATTTATTTATTTCATGGGGTTGTTTTTCAGTGCTGACTTTTCCTTCTTAACCACAGTCCTTTCATTAGCCTCAGAGTTGGAGTGGTTTTGAACACAGGACTTCTATTTATCACTAAAGCCACTGGCAATATTTAAAGAAGAAGGGTCCCAGATACTCTCTTACCATTCTGGAAAAATCTCAGTCTCCTAAAAATGTCCTAATATTTCTGAATAATCCTAAAACTGATTTGAAAAGGAAAAATTCCAACGCCAAAATTGTTGGAGAATATTGACATTATTTTATATAGAACAACAGAGAAATGTTATATGGCTTGTTTGAGGATTTCAGGACATTGCGGCCATTATTTGGCTTATGTCTTAGAGGAATGTACATGTTATGAATGCAGGATTTAGAAGGAAAACTACTTTTTGTATAAAAGTATAATCTGGAATGATTCTGTGCCCTATCCTTCTTCCTTTGAGTTTTTGAGCTTATACTTTCAGACAGAGAGATAGTTTTAAAAACTTTTTTTATGCCATTAGTTCATGAAACACTTTTGTAGTATGTTATTTCTTTGGTGACTTGTGATCACTTTTCACCTAGTCTACAACAATTTCAAAATAATCAAAATACTGCTGTATTAGTCAGGGTTCCCTAGAGGGACAGAACTAATAGGAGATATATATATATATATATATATATATATATATATATATATATAGTATTAATTTACATGATCACAAGGTCCCACAATAGGCTGTCTGCATGCTTGAGGAGCAAGAAGAGCCAATTCAAGTCTCAAAACTGAAGAACTTGGAGTCCAATGTTTGAGGACAGGAAGCATCCAGACAGGAGAAAAATGTAGGCTGGGAGGCTAGGCCACTCTCGCCTTTTCAAAATTTTCTGCCCGTTTATATTCTCTGGCAGCTGATTTGATTGTGCTCACCAGAGTAAGGACGGGTCTGCTTTCCCCAGCACTGACTCAAATGATAATCTCCTTTGGCAACACCCTCACAAACACACGCCCAGGATCCATACTTTGTATCAATCCAATCAAGTTGACATTCAGTATTAACCACCACAAGTCCACCACTTGTCAACCTGAGCCCATACGCATCTCCTGAGATCATACATAATCTTCAAATAAAGACAAAAATAATGTCATAATTACACCTAACATAATACAACATGCTTCATACAACCAGAAATGCACCAATCCCCAACCCAAATATTATTACCTAAAATTAACAATACTTCAATGCTGATATGAAGTCAATAAATCTTAGTCACAGGATAAAGGAAAAGGAAATAAAATGAAGATATTTTCTTAGTACAAGTGTATACATGCACAAACATGTTTTTTAAAAAAGAAGGAAGAAATACTTATAATGGTTATAGTCCTAGTTTCTGCAGCTGGTCACGTGGTTGTAGCCGGTATTGATGACTGCCGCCTTCTACTACCCATTCTATATTCCCTTTGCCTTCAGCAAGCACCTCAGCAGATCATGTTTTTTGTTGTTGTTGGGGAGTGACCCAAGCCTTCATTCCTGAGGGGTCTGGACCATTTGTAGTCCTGCCTAGATTGGACTGTTGCAGTTTTCCATTGACCTTAATGACATGGCATGGTAATACTAAGAGACACCCCAATGGAACTCCTGTATTCCATTCATTCTCTTCCTTACCTCTGTTATGGAGTAGTAGACTGATTTCATCTTGATAGTTTGGGTCAATCACCCCAGCCAACACTGTAACTCCCTTCTTTGCCTGTTGACTTAATGGTAGGAGGAGCCCAAAGTGTCCAGGTGGCAATCTTAACTTCCAGTTTAATGGAATTGCTGTTGTGTCTCCTGGTGGCAGCATTCCTCCCCCTGGAACTAAGACCTCTAGGCCAGCAGAATGTAATGTTGTGGGAATAAGGAAGCAAACATTTTGCTAGTGGATCACTAGGGGTGATGGTGAGTGGTGCCACTTCCATTTCCACCCCTTGATTCCTGCACCTGTGAATCCTGGCTATGGGAGAAACAGTGTCATATACTGGAGGCTGATTCAGAGCCATACATGGCCTTCTGGAGAACTTTGCCCCAGCCCTGCAAAGTATTGTCAGCTAGTTGGTGTTGTGATTGTGACTTTAAAAGGCCATTCCACTGTTATATCAAGCCAGCTGCTTCAGGATGATGGCAAACATGGTAAGACCAGTCAATTCCATGAGCATGAGACCACTGCTGCACCTCTTTAGATGTGAAGTGAGTGCCTTGGTCAGAGGCAATGCTGTGTGGAATACCATGATGGTGGATAAGACATTCCATAAGTCCATGGATGGTAGTCTTGGCAGAAGCATTGAGAGCAGGATAGGCAAACCCATATCCAGACTAAGTGTCTATTCCAGTGAGGACAAACCTCTGCCCTTTCCATGATATAAGAGTTCCAATATAATCAACCTGCCACTAGGTAGCTCGCTGATCACCCCAAGGAATGGTGCTATATCGAGGACTCAGTGTTGGTCTCTGCTGCTGGCATATTTGGCACTCTGCAGTTGCTGTAGCCAGGTCAGCCTTGGTGGCTGGAAGTCTTTGTTGCTGAGTCCATGCACAACCTCCATTCCTGCCACCATGCCCACTTTGTTCATGTGCCCATTGGGCGATGACAGGGGTGGCTGAGGAAAGAGGCTGAGTGGTGTACACAGAATGAGTAATTCTATCCAGTTGATTATTCAACTCCTTCCTCCACTGTGGTCATCCACTGGTGAGCACTAACATGGGATACAAATATCTTCAGTTTTTGACTACTCAGATCCATCCACATATTTCTTCCGCAAATTTCATTGTCACCAATTTTCCAATTATGCATCTTTCAAGTCCCTGACCATCCAGCCAAACCGTTGGCTACAGCCCATGAATCAGTATATAATTGCACATCTGTCCATTTCTCCTTCAATGCAAAGTGCACAACCAGGTGCACTTCTAGAAGTTCTGCCCACTGGGAAGATTTCCCTTCACGGCTGTCCTTCAGGGATGTCCTAGAAAGCAGCTGTAGTGCTGCAGCTGTCCACTTTTGGGTGGTGCCTGCGTATCGTGCAGAACCATCTGTGAGCCAGGCCCTAGTCTTCTCTTCCTCTGTCAACTGATCATAGGGAGCTCCCCATGAGGCCATTGGTGGAGGTTGGGGAAGAGAAGGCAGGAGGGCAGGAGTGGAGACCATGGGCATTTGAGCCACTTCCTCAGTTAACTCACTTGTGCCATCAGTACCTGCTCAAGCCTGATCATATATATACCACTTCCATTTGATGATGGAATGCTGCTGTGCATGACCCACTTTATGGCTGAATGGGTCAGAAAGCACCCAGTTCATGAAAAGCAATTCAGGTTGCATGATGACTTGATCACCCATAGTCAAATGTTCAGTTTCCACCAAAGCCCAGTAACAGGCCAAGAGCTGTCTCTCAAAAGGAGGGTAGTTATCTTCAGAAAATGGCAGGACTTTGCCCCCAAATCCTAGATGCCCCCACTGTGATTCACCTATGGGGGCCTGCCAAAGGCTTCAGACAGCATTCCTATCTGCCACTGACATCTCAAGCACCATTGGATCTGCTGAGTCATATGGCCCAAGTGCAGACCATCTTGCACAGCAGCCTGGACCTCTTGCAGATCCTTCCCCTGTTCTGGACCGCTCTCAAAACTGGCAGCCTTTTGGTTCACTCAATAAATGGGCCAGAGTAACACACTGAAATGAGGAATGTGTTGCCTCCAAAATCCAAATAGGCCCACTAGGCATTGTGCCTCTTTTTTGGTTGTAGGGCCAAATGCGGCAACTTATTATTCACCTTAGAAGGAATATCTTGACAGGTCCCACACCACTGGACCCCTAGAAATTTTACTGAAGGTAGAAGGTCCATGAATTGTAGTTGTATTTATTTCTCATCCTCTGGCACACAAATGTCTCACCAATAAGTCCAGTGTGTTTGCTACTTCTTGCTCACTGTATCCAACAGCATGATGTCATTAATGTCATCATATCAGTGTGCTATCTTGCAGAAGCAAAAAGTGATCAAGGTCTCTCCAAATAAGATAACGACACAAAGCCAGAGAGTTGATATACCCCTGAGGTAGGACAGTAAATGTATATTGCTGACCTTGCCAGCTGAAGGCAAATTGCTTCTGGTGGGTCTTATAGACAAGAATGAGAAAAAGGCATTTGTCAAGTCAATGGCTGCATACCAGATAACAGGAGATGTGTTAATTTTTTTAAGCAATGAAACCACATCTGGTACGGCAGCTGCAATTGGAGTAACCACTTGGTTAAGCTTACAGTAATCCACTGTCATTCTCCAAGATCCATCTGTCTTCTGCACAGGCCAATGGGAGAGTTGAACAGGGATGTGGTGGGAATCACCACCCCTATGTCTTTCAAGTTCTTGATGGTGGCACTAATGCTCAATCCCTCCAGGGATGTGATATTGTTTTTGATTTACTATTTTTTATTTACTATTTTGATTTACTATTTTTTCTAGGTACAGGCAGCTCTAATGGCTTCCATTTGGCCTTTCCCACCATAATAGCCCTCATCCTACCAGTCAGGGAGCCAATGGGGGGATAGGGTTCTGCCATCTGCTAAGTATATCTATGCCAATTATGCATTCTAGCACTGGGGAAATGACCACAGGATGGGCTCTAGGACACACTGGACCAACTGTAAGTTGGACCTGAGCTAAAACTCCATTAATTACCTGACCTACATAAGCTGCTTCTTTAACTGGAGGACCACAATGACATTTTGGCTCCCTTGTAATTAACATCAGCTCAGAGCCCCAGTAGTCCCTGAAATGTACCGTTATGGAGAGCAGAGGCAAAGCAGCAATCAGAATAGTCAAGACTATTCTGGACAGACCTCTGCTGTCCATTACAGTAGCTACACCACCTTGCTTCTGACAGTTGAGTGCCACCACTTGGCCCGTGCCGCCTTGGGATGCAGTTATTCCCATTGTATTTAAATTTTCTAGTTGAGTGACTGTGGTTCCCACCATTAGATCTGACATACAAAGAAGAGCAGTTACAGGGCTCTTCAAAGATGCATGTGCTGCCCTCACAAATCTGTTTCACAAGGCATTGTTCAAGGGTGTATCTTCTGGACCCTCCCAGCCGGGATGAGTAGGTCTAAAGTGCCATCAACCCCACCATCCCAATCTCCCTAAGCCTTTGGATCCCTTCCTCTACATTAAACCAAGGGAGATCAGGCATTTCCACCTCGCTCACAGTAGGCCATCTTTTAATACATATTTCAGCTAACCAATCAAATAAACTATTAGAAACTTTTTTAAATCTCTGAGCTGCAATATTAAATGCAGAGTCCCTACTTAGTGGGCCCAAAGCAAAAAATTCAGCCTGATCCAACTCTATGTTTCTTCCACCATTATCCCATACCCTTAATATCCATTCCCATGTCTGTTCTCCAGATTTCTGTTTCTATAAATTAGAGAACTCAAGCAGTTCTTTTCAAGTGTAGCCTATACTCTCAACCTCACCTCTAGGGGACCACCGGGACTTTAGTCTAGATAGAGTTCTAGAAGCAAACAGGGGTCTTCGGGGTGGCTCCTGATGAGAATCAACATTATTTTGCCTGGCAACTTGCCTCAGAGGAGGCCATCACTGTTGCCTCAGGCAGCGCAGGGTTTATCTCCTCAGACAAAGGTGGAAAGGCTGATGGTAGCATGGGTTGGGGAGGGAATGTTGCCACTACTGGGGGTGGTGAAGCTGTTCCTTCTGGCAAGATAGGTTCATTAGAGTTTACAAACTCAGTATCCCCAGCTTCATCAGGGTCCTCCCATAGGTCCTCATTCCAAGTTGCAGGGTCCCATTATTTTCCAATCAATGCCCTCACTTTAACAGTAGACACCTGGCAAGGCTGTGCATGCACCTTTCATTGCAGGTCAGTCATTTACATGATAAGAGCTTGTGTCTGTTTTTCTACAATTTCAACTCTTTCTCTACTGGGGATAAGACTCTCACTCAAGGCATTCTTAACAGATTTGATGCTCAGTATCTGCTTCTGAAGCCAGGAGATATAATCCCTGAGTTCAACACTTTCCTTCATCACTTTGTCTGCTGAACTTAGGAGCAAGCAACCAGCTTCATTATGTTCCTTGGTTCTCCACATATGGTCAAAGACATTATATACAGAGTCACTAAACTCCTTGCCTCTCATGAGTGGTGAATCAGGAGTGCCAAAAGCATTTATTTTGCATAACTCTCTAAACAGTTCATGCCAAGGACTATTAGTGTTTTTCATACTATTAAATGTAGAGTCCTTAGCATTTTGGGGTCTAATCATATTAAGTGGCCAACACCAGAAACCCCAAAACCAATGAAAGAGTTCCATCTTTAATATTCTCTTCTCTTAGAACCACTCCTGGTACCAAAATCTATATTAGTCAGGGTTCCCTAGAGGGACAGAACTATAGGGTCAGGAGATATATGTATCTGTATGTATGTATGGAGGTACATATATATGTGTATGGAGATACATATATATGGATATACATATATGTATGGAGATATATATATATATATGGAGATATATATATATGTATGGAGATACATATATGTGTATGGAAATATATATATATATGTGTGTGTGTGTGTATATATATATATATGTATATGAGAGTTTACTAAGTATTAACTTGCACAATCACAAGTTCCCACAATAGGCTGTCTACAAGCTTGAGGAGCAAGGAGACCCAGTCAAGTCTCAAAACTGAAGAACTGGGTGTCCAGTGATTGAGGGCACAAGGCGTCCAGTACGGGAGAAAGATGTAGGCTGGGAGACTAGGCCAGTCTCAGCTTTTCACATTTTTCTGCCTGTTTATATCTGCTGGCAGCTGATTAGATTGTGCCCACCAGATTAAGGATGGGTCTGCGTTCCCCAGCCCACTGACTCAAAAGTTAATCTTCTTTGGCAACACCCTCACAGACACACCCAGCATCAATACTTTGCATCTTTCAATCCAATCATGTTGGCACTCAGTATTAACCAACACAACTGCTTTTATTGATTGTTATTGAGTTTGAGTTATTTTGACTTCACTTTTCCCACCCATTATGTTTAATCCATTCACTAACAACTGCTATTTCTCTTCCCGCTCCATTATTTTCACTTCTGTCTCCATAAAGGAGGTGCTCATACCAGAATCCTGAATTTTTGCAATGCCCCTGAAACACTTTTCTCTCACTTTTCTATGTGGCCTTAAATCTATCCTGCTCCCCAGAGTTAAATGGCATTTATATAACACTATTTTGATGATAATTCGCTTTCTCTTAAAATGTTTAAGGGGATTCCTCTTTTTTTGTGAAATGTTTTAACATGACTTCTAAGACCTAAATTTATGTAACAACTACCTGTTTTCCCAATCTTTCATTGTGTTAATCATTCACATGCGTTCATTCTTTTGTATAGAGTCTTCCATGGGTGATCTACTGAACATTTCATCCTTACCCCTTGTCTTTTTGAACTCATGGTATGCTCTAGGCCTGGATTCCCTGCCCATCTCCCTTTACCAATAAACATTAAACATAAGCTCCTATCCCTCATCTTTGTCTTTTATGAGGCCTACTCTTATAATAACTTCACAGGGTAATCTCATAGTCAATGCCTTTGTTATTCATTCTCTCAGCTATTTCCCCCCTTTGATTATTATGTAAGTACTTCTCCCTGAGTATCATCTAAACTAAAACCTTCCCAGCATTTCTATGTGTCTTGTACTCAAATCATCCAGCAAAATGCTGGGGTTGTGGAAGAAATGTATGCTTAGACGCATAAGCATAGATGCACTGATAAATGAAAATGTTTGATAATGAGATACTCTAATTTTCATTAATACAAAACATTCCAAATAAGTGTATTCACTGTTTAGGTGTTAAGCATTCAAAACAATGAATCAGTACTGGGGTAGGCATTTTGGCTATTCGTGGCTTTAAGTTAACAAAACTGATACTGGTTTATATCTGGGCTCTCTACTTGTTTTAATATTGTTTAGCAAGTTGTGATACTCTGTTCAAGCTCCCCATTATAATATTCCTCTAATCAATGTTGTCTAATATTTCTTTCCTTTATGCCATTTCGGAACCATTTCAAGCTATAGTGGTGGTAAATTACTTTGGTCTGATCACTGTATGCCCTATTCATGTCTACCCCAGCCCTATGTTTCATTCCATTTCATTATATAGCCTGCAACACCTAAACCTTTCACTAGTTCCCCAACCTGTAACTTAACCTTTAAATATAAAGCTAAAAATTGTCTCTGTCACAGAAGATGCCAGAATTCATGAAACTCTTTCTTTACTAATGCTTGGATAGGAAAAATAAAAGTCACCATTTATACCTAGCTGCATTAATATGAATAAATACCAATTTTCTAGTTTCAAAATGGAGCTTATTGTGGAAATGTACAATAATGCAGTCAATGTGAAAAACTGTAATGCTTCTTCTAAAAGTTATACATAGAATTACATATGACCTACTAATTCAACTCCTAAGTACTTGCCCAAAATAATTAAAAACAGGTATTCAAATAAAAATTTGTACATAAATGTGCATAGAATAATTATTCATGATATGTACAAGATGAAAACAACCCACATTTCCTTAAACAGATGAATGAATAAGCAAAATGTGGTATATCTAGATAATAGAATATTATTTAGCCACAAAAAGGAGCAAAGTACTGATTCATACATGCTACAACATGGGTAAACCTAGGGGAAAGAAGCCAGTCACCAAAGACCACATATGTTGTGATTCCATTCACATAGAATATACAGAATAGGCAAATACAGAGAAGCAGAAAGTAGATGACTGCTTGCTTAATGCTGGAGGCAGGGAATAGGAAACAAAGGATAGCTAAAGGGTACAGGATCTTTCTTTGTGGTGATGAAATATTCTAAAATTCACTATGGTGACTGTTGCTCATATCCATGCATATACTAAAATGATTGAATTTTACATTTTAAATGGGTGGATTATATGGTATAAAAATGAACAGTTTAGTAAATTGACCTTAGAGTAATTTGTTTCTGTTTAGATATATGATCATCTACAACGAGAGGTTTATTCATAGATAATGGAAGAGTAAAAAGAAAACAAGCCAACTTCAGTGCTTCCTCCTGACATCCTCACCTCACTGTAAAGGAAGAAAAGGAGCTGTTCCTAAGAGGGGAATGCATTAAGGGCTGTGGTTTCTATCCATTTCAGGGCGGCACTAATGTTAGTGCTAACTAACAGTAACTTTAACATGCTAATGTTAACAAAGTCAAGAGTCCTCAGAGAACTAAATAATTTCACTACAAGTCAAGGGAAAGACAGGAAGTCTGGAAGAAGGTCTCAGGCAGATACCACAGCATTAGCATGTGCCAACTGTGTGTATATTTACCTTAGATTTTGTGAGAAACGAGTCAGCAGATCCTCCTTTTTTATATGGTCAACTGGATATAGTCAGATTTTTATTGCCAGGGGACAGCATTTGAGTGTCAAACAACCTAATCATTTGGAGGCTGAACAGATGTTTAGGAGTGCTGAATGCATAAGGCTCTGAAGATTGTAGCATCCTAGGTTAAAAACAAACAAACAAAAAAATCTCATTAGACCTCTTAAAACAAATATCATGAATGCTGAAATCCAATTTATTGTGTTAAAAAAATTGTTTTTAATTCCTCTATATGAAGTCCTATTAACCAGCTTTATATAGAGGGTTTACAGTTTTTATTTTAGGAAATGATCTAAGGATCAAGAAAGAAAGTCACATTACTTAAGAAGATGAGGACCCTGAGTAGGCAAGTTTCAGGGACTGTTGACCAAAGCATTGCATTATTGTTCCTGCCTTCCTGGATTCAGCCCCTGAATTATCTCATTATCACTAATGTACAGAATGATTGTTCTAAAAGTATATCTCACATGTCCAGGAAAATAGCCATAAATGATATCCAGAGCTGCAACTGTTGTCTGCTAATTCTTTACTTTGAATCCATTCCAAAACATAAAAAATAGGGAAATTATAAATGTAAACACCACCTGTCATCAGTTACAAGCCATCTTCTTCCACTACCAGAGGCTTTCTGTGAAAGAAAACAAAATTCTTTATATGACACTTTTTTAAAAAAATTAAAGGAATTAGCAAAGAGTAGTTTTTAAGAGCTCTAGATTTGGATTAACTTCGCTAATTTCCCACTGTTGTTTAATAAATTGGATGGTTAATGTAAAGGCCAATGGATTTTCTAATAACGATAGTAGAATATAGCCCACAAGTGGCATGACTTTTCTCCTTTCACCTACCCAATTTAGAGTGAAAATATTACGCCACCAGAGAAGAGACTTTCTGAATAAATGTTTTAAAAATGCTATAATTTTCAGTCTAAAAACCAAATATTTTTAATAGTATAGACAAAATATATCATTTGGATTGCATATTGATCTTCTATTACTAGTAGCATTGATAGCATCTACATAGGCCTGTATCTTGTCAATGAAAAACAAGGGCAAATATATACCCCGGGCAGTTGGCACCAAACACTGCCCTGCTCACAAGTGCTGTTTATAGTAGAAACTTTTAAAAACCATAGACACATATATACATGCACAGCATACATTTTCAAATCTATCTCTTTTTTTCCATTTTTCTCACTCTCTTTGTTTCTCCTGTAATATTCTACTACTTCCTTTTCTCTTGATATATTTACATAACGCTGATATATTAGAAAAATTCAAATGCCATGCTGCATGCTGGCAAGTGTATGTGATTAGCCATAGTCACTCAATTATATCCCTTCTGATATTTTTATATACCTCACTATGAAGTACTTGCTGTGTGTGTATGTGTTTCTTGGCAGTTATAGCATATGACAGTGTGAAATCACTGGTCTGACAAATGACTGTATATTTCTCTTGGGTGAAATTTTTTAAAAAATGCCCACATTCATACTCCTTCCATCTTCCATCTCCTTCTCCACACACTGTGCACTATTGAGTGGTGTCTTTGATTAGAGTACATGAACCAGAAAAGAAGAATGGGCTCCTGCTGAAAAGAAGAAAATCCCATTGATAAATCTTGGATTGTTTGTTCACTTACCTGGAAATGGCTCAACAAGGCGTGGTATTAAAAGGAATGTTGGAATTTTTCTCCTGTGCTTCCCAAGCAAAAGATTAAAAACACTGAGTTTCTGTAATTATAATAAGTAAAACTGTTAAAGTTTGCCTAGACTGAGATTAAATCAGTAGTATAAAATACAGTCAGGACCCAGCATAAATTAGCCATAGTCAGCTCACTGAGAAATATGCCAACAGGCTGAGAGATATTTGATTTGATTTGATTCTCCTTTTATCTTAATTTTTTTCTATTTTTACCCTTTTTCTCATTGTTAAGTCTTATAAATGTATATATTTGCTGGTTTTTTTTTCAAGATTAAATAATTTGTTACAAGTCTTTTATAATAAGAGAAATTTGTTACCCCTTGCATTTTATTTTACCAAACCCTCAGTCCACAAATATTCCAGGGAGTAAATTAATTCTTCCTTCCTCTTCACTGTAGAAGAAAAGGCAGTATAATGTATAGCTGTGTTTTACAAGAGAACAAATCTTTTTATGTGGTGGTGACAACATGGAACTGAGTATCACTTCGTCCTACAAAGAAAGTTGTCTTATGTTCAGGACAGACTCAAATGGGAGTGAATGGCACTGACAAACTGGTCATACAAATTAGGTCTTTGTCATAAATTCATAGGGTGGCATTTTAAGGGCATTATATACGTACTTGAAGTGTGTTTTATATCATTTTCTGACCTTGGAATGTAGAGTTAAACTTAGGAAACATTGATAGGGATCAAACTTCATATTCATAAAAGAAATATCTCATGATTTTATATTGTAAGCATCTTGCCCAACACCTCTCCTTGGCTCTGCCATCCCTGCCCTACTCCACATTGAAAGTAATGGGTACAGTAGAATGCTTAGGGATAAGTGTGACTTCCTAGGCCGTAGACACCTATATGGTGTCATCCACCCTGAGTTGGATGGGTGACAGCTGGAGTCTAATCACTTCCTGGATAGACCAGAGCAGGGCCATCAGCTTCTACTAGGAAACAACTCCTGGAGTGCTGGGAGCCACCTTTGCATTCTCATCATGCAGAGCCCAAATATGTTTGTTGAATTTAAAGTGATTTCATGAAATTTAAGAAAATATAAGAGGCCTTTTATCTCCTTTCTCACTCTTCTTTTCCTCTGAACTCAGGGTGAAGTTCTGTTGACATTTTTTGATGGAAATGTGATTGGGTGTTATGTAAACTTTAGTGTGTTCCTTATCTTAGAAGACTAAATTAGTGCCAGACATAAACATGAGTTAGCTCATAATAGTGGATTAGACTTCTGATAAAAAGAAAGCCTCAAAGAGTGGAGCAAAAAAGATAATGATCTTGGACTATTGCAGTGGAGGCTGAAGCAGCTGGCAAGCAAAGGGGTTGGGGAAAAAGAGAGAACTATGGAGACCTTGGCTGCCCATGGGTATAACGGAGCAGGAAAAACAGATGTGACCTACTTTTTAGTTATACCTCAAGAAGGTATCCTTGGGACTTAGTTTTGAGTTCATATACATGTAAGTCTTCCCTTGAGTCGTTTTACCCCTAATATTTACTATTAAATGTTTCATAATAAAGGATTCAAGTTTCTATATTATATATCTACCCACATGCATATGAATGGTTCAATTTTTTTTTCTTTGAATAGGTAAGGTTTTGTCTGAGAATGAATGGTAATATAAAGAGAAACAATTCTTGATTAGAAAAGGATTTTTCATATAGAAACAAAATGATTCACAATCAAGATCAGCCACTTCAGGCCAGACACTACATAAACATAGATAAATACTCAAATCAATCAACTAAACAGCCGTCTTCTGTACTTGGAGTCTGAAGGAAAAATGTGGTTCTTCAACAGACCTTGAGACTTTAACAGAAAAAAAATATGTTTTTAGTTCTGTTGCCAGTTACTTGGCATTTCTAACCTTAAAGCAAGGACACTAGCCTATTCTCATATTGTTCAGAGAGCTATATATGGGTATATATCTGTTCCACAAGCATTGATTGAGTGACTAATGTTTGTACGGCACTTAATGCTCCAGATATGCCCTTGAATTGCACAAATTTCTTGCTCTGAAATCTCAAACAGTTGAAAGATAGATGTGCAAACACATGTATAAGTTAATAACAACAGTAAGTATGTGTGCCATGTGTGCTGTGTGCCAGGTCCTGTTCTTATATATTCTCATTCAATCCTCAGAGAGACTCTATGAGGAGGCAACAATGTTATCCTAGTTTACAGATAAGAAACACAGACAGATGAAATTAACTTGTTCAAAGTCACACAGCTATTAAATGATAGAGTGAGTATGTGCACCTAGGTAATTTTAACCACAATTTAATGATGGAAAAATGTGGGAATTTAAGTAAGGGAAGTTGTTATGAGTAACTAAAAGTATCATGAGGATAAATAAAACTGAGTTTGTTCTTTAAAAATATGTAAATAAGAGGGCCAGGTAGAGAGGAAAAAGAGGGATCTACATTTTGGGCAGAGACATTTTTGTTAATAATTTATTTTACCAACCAAGGCTTCCGTACAATAGATTTGGCTTCTTCTATTCAATTAACTGCACTTCAATTAAGGACAAGGAAAAACATTTTTTTCTTAACACGCCACGCTTAAATAAATTGGCCACTGTTACGGATTGAGGAAATAAATAGTCTGGTTGATCAATTCCATGTGGTGGAGTGGGGTGGGCATTATTGATTTGATGTAATATAGGGCTGATAAGAAAACATCTACCTGATGTAAAATATTTCCACTACCACCCTACTTAGGCCTTCGTGTTACACCATTTAAGGCAGAAGATGTTATCTGGAAGGAATAAGCTCTTTGATGATCATCAACACATTAGCTCACATTAGTTTTATCAGTTCCCTAGCAGAGAGCAAACGGCCTAAGGCTAGGCAAGTGAGGCAGAGGATAAATATGTTCTGACTGGTAAAAATCAGAGAGGAGAAGAAAACAGTGAGGAAAGGGCCTCTCCATGGGTGCTGAAACAGGCTGAAATGGGCAACGGCACTGGGTCAGGGGCAGTGGCAAGGGCATTAGTACAGTCTTAGTTTTGTAACCAAACGTACTCAAATGCCCAGGAGTGTTGACCTTGGAAATATAGTTTCAAAAAGAAAGAAATAAATCTTTTTCTTCCTGTGAGTGGGGAGCTGGGACAATCATCTACATCCTGAAGGGGCAGGATGGGGAGGAAACAAATCTTGGGTTACAAATGTCTTCCTTGACTGATTTTATGTAGAGAGTGTCCGAAAATGTTAGAGTTTAGAGGCCATCCAGTTCCCTCCACTGCGTCTCAGATCCAGGGTTACCCTGTCAATTCAGTTATCCCCACAATGCATGGTGTAACCTTCACATGTTTTGCTATCCTTGATGGAATAGGTCACCTTATCTGCTGTCAGGCATTATCTTACAAACTCTGATAATCTTCTCAAGAGCATAATACACCTTGCAGAAACATGCCGACGCTGAGTGGGATAGGTGCCTCATTTCATCCTCTCTTTCACTGCTTTACTTCCTCTCAAAAATAGAAACCTGGATCCAAAGAAGATATATAGTGGAGGATGCCAGAGTTAGCAAATAAAAATAAAGGATGTCCAGTTAAATTTCAATTTCAGATAGTAGTACTTTGGGGGCATGAGTATATCCCATGGAATATTTAAGACATGACTGATGCTAAAAATAATTCGTATTCATCTGAAATTCAAATTTAACTGAATGCCCTGTATTTTATCTGGCAGTCCTGCCTGTACATGGCAGAGTAGAAATAGCATAGGCCTTTGTGTTTAACAGAACATGAATTTCAATGCCAGCTTTGCTACCTAGCAGATGTGTGCATTTAAAGAAATTACTTAGTTTCTCTGAGCCTATTTCCTCCCTTGAAGAATGAAAATAATATTAATATCTATCATAGGGTTGGTGAGAGGATTAAATAAGCTAATACATGAGCTGTATGGTGGAATGTCTGCAAATTGAAGTCTTGATAAATGATAGCTCCATCTGGAACACAGCAGCATTCAGAGGGTCCTATGAAAACTGATAACAGTTATTATTGATGGAGTTTAATTCTCTACTTTTCTAAAAGTGTTTTCATTGTCTAGATGCATGATCAATATTTAATTTTCATGTAAATTTCAATATGTTTTAAATTTCTGAAAGGCTTAGGGGTTGCTTTTATGTAAAATATTTCATAATCGAATAGAAAGCTATCAAGGCTGATGTTTCTTTGCAAATTAAATCTCTAAAATGTTGCTTGTTGTACTCCTGTGTTTTTTGCCAAAGCTGTACAGTAACCCTGCCAATTGCCACTCTCCGTTTATAACCTACTAGTTCAAGTGAATTCTGCAGTACTTCCTGCCAGTGAGTACTCTTTGTATGTCTCTCTCTCTATCTGTCTTTCCTTCACACACACACATACATACACACACACACACAGAGAGAGAGAGACAGAGAGAGAGAGAGAGCGCCCAAGAGAGAGACACTTACCTGCTCTTGCCTGAGGAAAAAAAAAAAAAAAAAAGCCCATTTATCTATCTCAGAAAGAATAGGGTAGGTGTTCTAGAGATTTTTTAAAAATGTATTTTCTACTTAGAAAGGAGAAAGAGAAAGAAAGAGGAAGAGAGATAACCCCCAAGAAAGTCAAACTATCTATTTATTTAGTTATGTGTTTTAGGTTGCATTTTGCATTAATCACTGCCACACACAGGAGCCCTGCAATTTATTATTGGTGATAAGTGTGGACAGTAGCTATTATTTTCTCTCCCTGTTCTAAAATGTGGCATAATGGGACACTTAGATTTATGGAACATGCATTATTCAAAACTCTAGTTCTGGGATGGCTCGGCAGGAAGACTCCTAGCTATTTCCATAACCCTTTTTCAAAATTTCTCCTCACTTGCTTTCTTCGTTTCCATATCGTGGTGTTAGAAATCACTCAAAACTCAGAAGTGGGAGAATTCACCATGGAAATCTATCAGTCCAGCATCTTTCACAAAGGGGAATGAGTAGGAACTCCCTATTCTACAAAATCCAAGAAACCCTTAAAGGAAGCAAGTAGATTTTTATTGGTAGTAAAGAGATGAGCACCTAATACTCTAGGAGATTCCTAAGGTGTTAAAGACCCACATGGTGCAGATACCTTCCTCCTAATCTTGATTATGCTTGTGCTGATAATTATTTATCGTCAATCATGTTTAGATATGTATTTTTTTTTTTTTCCCCAATAAGGGTGTTTTATTGTTTAATTTTTTTTTTTGGACATAACTGAAAGGCCTATGTGAAATCATAGAATTTTGGGCCTAGAAGGGACCTCAGTAATCACATAATAAAAATGTATTTTACAAATGAGGGACCTGCGGCCCAGAGTTGACATGTATTTTGCTAAATACTGTAGTGTCATGTATGTGCAAGATATTTGAAGGAAAGAAAAACAAGTTAGAAATTTGAGAATAATAGTCAATAAAAATAATTAAGAAGTAGAAAATATGTCCATCTATATATATTAACACTGATACATGTAAAGTGAATGAATATACAAATGTAAACCATTTAGAATTGTCAAAGTAAAATACAATTGCTAGTAGTAATGTATGTGGACACTTTTATGGGTGGTTCTATATAAGTGTGAATAAGGCATAATTTAAAAATATTCAGCTTGTTGATTCAGCATAAGAAATCTCTCTGAAAATGGCTCTGGACTAATAGGAGAGGTGTAAGCTTTAACAAAGGTGAGTTGAGATACTCACCCTTGTTTGAAAATGGCATTTTCAAACCTAGATTGAAAATGGCATTTTGATGTCATGGCAACCTAAAAAGGATCAATAGGACAATGTAATCCTTGGCTATAAACAATACAGAAGAGACAGATAATACAGGGGTGTGGTTAGCAGCCTCACTTCAAGATAGCTGTAGTTGTAATCCTATTTGACAATTATTTCTCTAGCTTTCAAATGGCTAGTTCTCTACTCCCTTTCTTTAGATGTGTGAGACTTATATTCTTTAGTTTCTAAATGCTTAACTTTGTGCCATCATCTATATTCTGTTGTGTTTTTGTATGACACATAACCATTTATGGACGCCTACTATATGGGAGCCATTCTGCTATTTGTTTTTAATGTATTCAAGATCTTAGTGAATTTCAAACATTCTTAAGAAGTTTTTCTTAATAGTCCCATTTTAGAGATGCTGAAAAGTTGGGGGAAAGATTGGTTGCTGAATCCTTAAGGAATTTCTCAATATTGATAAATTTGTTTCTCAACATTGATAAGAGAGAGTGTGACTTTGGTTCACAGAAAATAGCAATTAACTGAGAGTTAATATGGTGATTTACTGCAATTCCCTTAGCTAGAGCATTCTGGAAACAACTCAGCAATGAAAGTACTCTCCAGCGAGTTCAAGTTGGAGCTACTGGATCTCCCTCTCCAAGCCTACTTAAGTATAGCATAGTGGTTAAAGACTGGGACCAGACTACTTAGGTTTTAATCCCAGTCATGCCGTGCATATACTACTAGTGTATGGTCTTGGGCAAGTTACCCAAGTGGAAAGAGTGATAGTCGTCATGTCATGGATTTGTTGTGAAGAGTAAATGAGTAAATAACTATATAGTACTTAAGGCAGTACCTGACACATAGTGAATGCTATGTAACTGTTAGCTATTTTAATTACTGGCATTCTTGTATTCTGAGCTGATTGAGACTGCAACAAGATTTTTTTCCATGAGGAATAAGCAGAGACCTTTAACCAAGAGCAAGGCTCTGCTAAGGTGGAGTGGAGAGACAATACATTACCCTGACTCTCCACTCCTGTCTTCTCAGGCCACTTCACAATTTTCTAACGAAAGCAGGAATGACAATTCAGACCATGTGAATATCTTGTGATTCTATTTGGAGAAAATGAGAACATGCAATCAGATATCAAAAATCCAAGGTCACCCCTTTTGTGGTAACTATCTGAAAAGAGCCTCTTCCCAAAATGGCAACTTTGTCTTTCATGACTTAGCACATTGTAGAATATTCTGCTCACTAAGGTGAGAAGCATTCTTAAAACAGCACTCCTTTCTTTATTTCTTTGTTTATTTGATTGGTGCATGTGTGGGGGTGGTTTGGGGAAAATGAGGATTGCTAGAGAAAAAGAGGAAACAGGACAATGGAAGTGTTTAGAAAAAGTCAACTCAATTGTTCCATGTTTGTGTTAGAATTCCAGGTGAGACTAAGACCTCTGAGGTCAATATGGGGTTGAAGAAGGTGGTCAAAATAGTGGGCTGAGGAACCTGCAGAAAACTCAAGAGAAATTACCATTCGGCCTATGAACTATTTAAGAATAAGTTTAAATTAACTTTAAAGCATTAATCTATGTTTTCATTTACTAAAGAAATAAAACGATAGGCTAGAGAGAAGCCATATTTTTATAATATACCTTGTATATATTTTTTCTGTTAACACCAAATACATGTGCATAGATGTATGTATAAAATATATATCTATCTCGACACTCAGATATAACCAATCTTAACATTTTTGTGTATAGTTTCTCACCTTTTTCTATGCATATATGCAGTGGTGCTATTAATACTACGTAACAATCAGTATGGAAATATACATTAATAAATAAATCAATACGTCAATCCCCAAAATTTAAATTCCACCGTATTTTCTTTTTTTTTTTTTTTTTTTTTTGAGACGGAGTCTCACTCTGTCGCCCAGGCTGGAGTGCAGTGGCACAATCTCGGCTCACTGCAAGCTCTGCCTCCCAGGTTCACGCCATTCTCCTGCCTCAGCCTCCCAAGTAACTAGGACTACAGGCACATGCCACCATGCCCAACTAATTTTTTGTATTTTTAATAGAGATGGGGTTTCACCGTGTTAGCCAGGATGGTCTCAATCTCCCCTCATGATCCGCCCACCTCGGCCTCCCAAAGCGTTGGGATTACAGGCGTGAGCCACTGCACATATTTCCTAAATATATTCAGTGGTATATGTTACAAATCTGCTTACCAAGCAACACAAGCCATGGTATAAATTTTTCATTAACTCATTCTTAATCATTTCCAAATAAGTGGATTTTTAGAGATAACTGCTGTCCTGTGCTCTCTCACCTGTGGCCTTTTATTTTATGCTTCTGCCAAAAAGGAAATGACACTCCAATCTTCATCATGATTTGACATAGCAAACCCTATCAAATTCTTCCAGTAATGTTCCTGTTAAAGTGATAGTCATTGGATGATTGCAGTCCCAGTTAGAGGGTTTCTCTTAACTTCTATTATATTGTCAATAGCGCTTAATCTGTTTTCAGCCTGTGCTCAACTAGATAGGATAATAAAAGTATTCTAGCCCTTAACATATTTCCTGATCTTTTAAAAATATAGTAAATACCTTGATTATTGACTCATTCCCAAATACCTTTTATTGGAAAGACATATTTGAACTGATGGAACCTGCGTTTTTATTCCAAACAAGAAGTAGTACAGTAAGACAATGAAAACAGATCTTTTGTTAGGCTTCTTGGACTAAAATTCTTTCTCTGCTACTTAAATTTTAAATAATTCTCTATGCCTCAGTTACCTTACCCAAAATATGGGAGTATTGATTGAATTTATAGTACTCAAGTGAATGTATTTTAAAACAGGTACCTATAAAGCATATTTTATATAAGACTGGCTGTAAGGTTATAAATAAAATTAATGTTAATGCCCATGACCATCAAACATTTGATGATTTAAGGTTTTATTAAATAGAGGTAAACTGTCCCATCAAATTGTTGTTACATTCAAAAGGTGGAAAAACGGATACTTGCACATGAGCCTTCCACTTGTCTCTAGTGGAATAGATGCTCACATGTTCCATCTGTCCCCTTCAGCCTTCTTCCTATCTTTTGATTGTCGTCCATTCTATCAGAGCCTAAAATACTAGGCTCTGATTTGTGTCAGTGGCAGCTCCCATTATTCCTTCCTCCTCTTCTTTTTTTTTTCCTTGGCTTTTCCAGGCGCCAGATATTTCTTCTTATTTATTTATTTAGAGACGGAGTCTCGCTTCGTCGCCCAGGCTGGTGCAATCTCAGCTTACTGCAACCTCTGCTTCCTGGGTTCAAGTGATTCTCCTGCCCCAGCCTCCTGAGTAGCTGGGATTACAGATGTGCACCACCACGCCCCACTAATTTTTGTATTTTAGTAGAGACAGGGTTTCCCCCTGTTGGTCAGGCTGGTCTCGAATTCCTGACCCCAAGTGATGCGCCTGCCTCGGCCTCCCAAAGTGCTGGAATTACAAGCGTGAGCCACGGCGCCTAACCCCAGACCCCAGGTATTTCAGAAGTGGACCAGCTGAGTGTCAAACACATGTCCACTAGGACGTTCATTAGCCACCTCCAGGAGAGCTGTTGCTAACATCAACAGCTGGCTTGCTGGTGGGTGAGAGATTAACAAGTAACACAGTATGATTCCCTGGGATGCATGCCTAGGGCTCCTGGTCTAGGCTCCAGTGGTCCTTAAGGGATATGGCATTTGAGAACCTCAGGACAGTGGTTATTTGCTCACCTGTACAGAAGTTTCATTATATATTAAAAGCCACTAGCACTTATTGGTGTGCTCGTTGAAAAATCAGCCCTGTACCAATGTATATATAACTTCTCATGCTTCTATTAATATTTAACAACATATGGTAAACATTGTTTACGAAGCCATTTTTTAATAGTAAAACATCTTGGATAAAATTTAAGACTTCTCTAATTTCCTCAGTCTCTTCATTCCTCTTGAGAGTTGTGGATTTGGTCTTACAAATTCAGGTGTCTTGTATCAAAGAAGTTATCAAAATATTTTTTAAAAAAAGAATTTTTAAATTTTCTGTTCTCAAATGTATCAAGCGCACTCTATTTTGAGATTTAAAGCCTTATTAGAAGGTTACATCTACTTGGAAGGAAGTTTAAACAATAGACATTGCAGAAAACACCATACTAAAAAAAAAAGATTAGCAAAAATGCTGAAGAAATAATTTTATGAAGTCTCTTTAGAGTGTTGTGTTTTTAATAGTTCCCTTGGTTTATAGTTGATTTTTAAATAGGGAGATATTGTCACAGCCTGGACTTATGGAATGCTAATGTTGTATTATATCATTCATTTACTTCCTACTCATTAGTCATGAATATGGATGACATTTACTCCTGTAATTAAAATATAGTCTAGTAATTTACACCTGAATTAAATTACAGCCTTAAAATAGGTTCTCCACGGAATCCTTTTAAAGTAACTCTGAGTTATTTTATTCTTGTTCTCATGTTGAGTAATAATACTGGCAGTCTTGGCCCAACACTCCTCCAATTCTCTTGCTATTACCCAAAGACACTCCTAAATGCTTCTTTCCGTGTTTCAGACTTATTAGTGACAGTTTGATTATACATTTACTTGGTGGACATCTAGTCTACTTCTAAACTCATGAATATAAGCAAAATTTTTTTTTCTATATTTCTATACCACATTTGACATCCCTTTTGTTTTGATACTTGTCACTTTGTAACTTGTTTTTCTGTTTCTTACCTTCACTAAAGTATATAGTTCTAGAGGACAGATATTTGTCTAATTCATGTTTAGCATAGCAGCTTATGCATAGAAGGTATTTAAAAATGCGTCGGTGTATAACTAAACAAGCAAGGAATGCTATAAGAACTTCTACAGAGGATAAAACTATGAATTATTATCTCAGTGATTATTTTGTATTATAGTTTTAAAAAGAGATAAAGAGGTACACTTAGAAGAATATAATTATTGTTCTAAATTATAATTGCTTCAAAGTGTGAGGGATGTATTCTAAATACCTGTAACTCCCTCCTAAATACACTTTATGAATCTGTCATTCATAATTTTACCTAAACTATTCTCAATCTGTGTCTTCTAGGGTAGCAAGCTGAAATGTTTACTATTACCTTTCTAAGACAGTACTTTTTTAAAAGCTACTTCAAGCCTCAGAGGGTGTCTTCTGTTTTATTATATGGGAATTACGTAGGTAAGATCTCTTTTATCTGATCCATAACCTTTATTGGTTTAGGGCTCATGTCCCTCAGCAACCTCATTGAAGCAGTGTGAAGAGCTCCTGCAGTTCTGGTCTGCCATCACACTGCATGCACATTACTACTCACTTCCATTCCCTTGGCAATTTTAACCACCGAGGTCTGTATTTATTTCTTTAAGAAAATGACAAAATAAGGTATGCCATTTTAAAGGAGAAAAAAATTGTGATTTTTGTCATAAGTAAAATGATGATGATATGGATTTTATTTATAACCCTCTTCCAGATGAAGATCAGCCTCTTTTTATCTTTTTATTCTACAGAAAAGAAATGTTAGTTCAGGTTTCCTAAGTATTAATCATGACAGAGTCTAACATCATTTCTAGATCGTACCTTTTAGGTATACCCTTAATGAAAGGCCCATACTATACTTCTGAAGCTTTTTATAAAGGAACTTGAACATGGTGAAGTAGGAGCCATTTATTAGCTACTGTGTGTGTGTGTGTGTGTGTGTGTGCATTTAAGTGCATATTTAAAAAGTTATAAAACCTAAATCTGAAATATTATTGTTCATCTCATTTTCTAGGACAAACAGTAGTTGAAACGGGACACAACAAACATAAATGAGTAAACCCATCAAACTTTTTCACACAAATATATATAGGTTGAGTATTTCTTACCTGCAATGCTTAGGATCAGATGTGTTTCAGAATTCGGATCTTTTTGTAAAATGTTTGGGATTTTGCATATATATAATGAGATTTCTTGAGAATGGGACCTAAGTCTAAACATGATATGCATTTGTTTCTTATATGCCATATACATATAATCTGATGGTAATTTTATACAATATTTTAAATAATTTTGTTCATAAAACAAAGTTTGCATTAAGTACTTATGTATAGAATGTTCACCTTGTAGTATCATGTCAGTGCTCAAAAGCTGTAGATTTTGGAGTATTTTGAAATTTGAACTTTTAAAATAAGGGTTGTTCAACCTGTGTTGACCAGTTTGATTTCTGTCTGTACCTACTGTCTTAGTCCATTTGTGCTGCTGTAATAAAATACCGTGGACTGAGTAATCTATTAGCAATAAAAATTTATTCCTCACAGTTCTGGATGCTGAGAAATCCAGATCAAGGTGCTGGCAGATTCAGTAACTAGTAAGGCCCCACTTGCTGTGTCCTCACATGTCAGAAGGAGCAAATGCTGTGTCCTCACAGGGTGGAAGAGCAGAAAGGGGTCTAAGCTAGTTCCCTCCAGCCGCTTGATAAGTCACTAATCTTTTCATGAGGGCTGAGGCCTCATGACAGTCATCTCTCAAAAGGCTTTACCTCTTAATACCACCACAACAGTAATAAACTTTTGACACACGAATTATGGGGGACATTCAGACCATGGCATTTACATTTATATTTGCCTCCTGTGATTATTAGCCCATATTTTGTTATTGTTGTCAACAACTTTTTAACTAGCAATTATCATAAGAGACATTTTACAGAGATCTATAGAAATAACTGCTACTGAGTCATATTATTCACCTTTTTTTGAAAACCCTACCTAATTAATGAGCACATGCCTTCATTAAGTTTTATTTATTCAATAATCCTACATCTCAATACTTCGGTAGATAACTACATTTGAGATCTCTCTCTCTCTCTCTCTCTCTTTCTTTCTTTCTCTCTCTCCCTGTCTCTCACCTTCCCTCCCTCTTGTCTCTCTCTTTTTAATTCGAACTAGAAGGGGTATTTTAGAATTAAGAGTGGTAGTATGACCCTAGCAAGAAGAAGAATTGAGAGAAATACTACTAATAATAATATAATAAAGCCAACCTCTATTGTGTTTTTCCTTTGTGTTAATAATTTAAAGTGCTTCTAACGTACTTTGAATATATTATATCATTTAATCCTCTCAACAGTCTCACTGAGGCCCAGAGAGGTTGAATAACTTGCCCATGGTCTCTTAGCTAGTTAGTAGTGAAGTCAGGATTACAACCCAGAGAGTCTGGCTTCAGAGCTTGGCATGTAATTTTGGTGACTATAGCTCTCAACTCTTTTGTGTGTGTGTGGTGGAATTGAGAGTACACTATTTGTCTTTGAATAAGATACGAGTTCACTTTTTATCTCCAGAGAAGAAGTGAGTCAATACTATTTTTACTTTTGCTCCTAGATTGTTGAGTTCCAAAGAAATGTTCCCATATGACAAAATTTTAATGTCTCAATTTATAATGCAGTTATCATAATATATTAGTTATAATATTTTCCATAACCGATGTTTATTTTTTACTATTTTTTTTTTTTTACTAAACAACACATGGAAAAACTAAAAATATCTAAAAGTAAAGAATATTTTCATTATGCCTTTTTTGGGTGTTTGTAGTTGCGCATCTAGAATTTTTTTTACTCTAATTTAGAGATTCCTATCAAGGTGTTTTGTATACAATAGGTACCAAGGAAGCTTTTCAAGAATGAAGGAGTTGCCTGAATGACAGATAATTTCCTGCACACCTCAGTGAAATTCAGTTTTGAAAATTCATCTACTTTGCCTTCTCATATAACACAACAGCTGTTGCAACATTAATTTCATCATAAGTTTACATTTACTTTAGAAAACTTTTTTAAAAATTAGCAATCAGATAGACGACGTGGATTCAAATCTCATGGCTATTAGCTGGGTGATATTGGATGATCACTCATTTCCCACCAAACTAAGTTCCTTCACCTTTTCTTCATGAATGGTAATAGTTACTACTTAAGAGGACCTCTAGAAGAACACAATCACATAATATATGTGAAGTACTAAACACACTATCCATACATAGCAGGCATGACATTAATATATGACATAGACTGCTCTTGAGAAATTATTAATAATGACTGTTTTCAGACTCAATTACTTAATCTTTTCCATCATACTATGCTCTTAAAATATATTTCTACTAAATAAATTTATGTAGTGCTGAACTTTAATATCTTATCTGATATGGCCTTATTTTGGTATATGTATCAGATCATTGATCAGAAGTTTCTTGCAGAGAATATATTTCTGAGGACCATCAGGTTTTTGATAGATGTGTTTATTTTTGATGAGTAAGAGTAAAAGAAAGTGGTGAATCACATTGTCTATAAGAGAAAATCAATGTTTTCCTGAGCTCTGGGTTTTCCCATGTAGGATCTATTGCCATGGAGGATCTGCTCCCATTCGCTTCCACTCTGTCTTTGTGAACACACCAATTCTGCCATGCTCCTCTGAGACTGAAGGGCTGTCATCATCATTCTAATATGTGCATAATTACACATAATATGTGTCCAATCCGCCAGTCTAAATGTGGAGAGCTGACATCCTGGCATGCTTATGCATGGATTCCAGCCAGTTCTCTAAACCCTGTGGCACCTTTCAGCGTAGCTAGTGAGTAATCCATAAAGTGCTTTAAGTCAGAATTAGGTGTGCAAAAAGAATGGGGACATAGGGAAAAGGAGCAGTTATACAAAGGTCTTAGCTCTGAATTTTTTTTTTTTTTTTTTTTTCAGACAGAATTTCATTCTTGTTGCCCAAGCTGGAGTGCAATGGTGCAGTCCTGGCTCACTGCAACCTCTGCCTCCTGGGTTCAAGAAGTTCTCCTGCCTCAGCCTCCCGAGTAGCTGGGATTACAGGCGTGCACCACCATGCCCGACTAATTTTTTTGTATTTTTAGTAGAGATGGGGTTTCACCATGTTGGCCAGGCTGGTCTTGAACTCCTGACCTCAGGTGATCCGCCCGTCTCGGCCTCCCAAAGTGCTGGGCTTACAGGTATGAGCCACCACGCCCAGCCCTAGCTCTGAAATTTAAGCTCCAGTGTTCAGGAAACTACCAGATACAACTGGGTAAAGACTATGCTTTTTCCATTTTTGAGTCAAAATAATCATAAAAATGTTGAGACATTACTTGACAGAAAGCATTATAAGAATATAGTGGAAGCAAAAAGTGAACATTTGCTGGCTTCTTACAGTGTTCTAGATAATGAGCAAGGTATTTATATACATTATCACATTTAAGTCTCAGAACAGTTTCATAGAGCAGGTAGCATTTGATCCATTTTGGAGATGACACTTACGGCACAGAGATGTTAAGTAGCTGACCAAAATTCACTTGGTTGAAATCTGAAACAAAACAAAAGAAAACAAAACAAGACAAGTTTCTGATTCTAAAGCCCATGAGTGTTTTTAGTACATAGCAGTGCCTCATCAGGAATTCTGTGGATAAAAATATGTGTCAGTATTTAAGGACATAATTAAAGTCTCTAAAGAAGACACAGTGAGAAACTATAAATTTCAATTCTTTAGATGTGTCTAGAGTCCCAGCAGAATCAGCTTACCATTGCATTCCTCCCACTGCAGTCCTGAGGGGTTGGTCTGTGAGCCATGATAAAAGGGAAAGGAAATGGTTAAGTGGTGAATAGGAAAGAAATTTGATCCACTTGACCTTGTGTTGAAAGTTCTCACCTTGAAGTTGTCCCAAGACTGCCTGAATAACGAGGGCTGTCATGAGGGAGACTGATAAAGACTGAAAGTCTGACAGTGACAACAATAACATTTCATCATTGGTAAAAATGTTCCACAAGGGACTGATAATATACCCAGGGATCATGCATGACTTATTCACATAATGGCAGTGGCTCCCATTCAGAATAGCTTCTGAAGACAATGGAATATGGGCTGGCAAAGCGTTTCCGCTCCATCAGTAAAGACATCTTTGTCCAGGAGAGAAGCTAATGAAATAACATTACTTGAATCCTTTCTTTTTTGTGTGTCAAAAGGTGGAAGGATGAAAGTTTAAGGCAAGATTTAATGGTCTCATGTACTTTTATGTGACATATGGAATTTGGTGGTTCTTCTGTATATTGGGACATGAAATAGACTTTTAAAAAAAGAAGCAAGAGGAAGATAAAGGTAATTTGGTGTTCTAGAACTGACTATGCAGGGGAGACCCACTTACATCTCAGGCCATGTGTGATATCCTTTGAACATTAGCATAACCACCTGTGGATTTTGTAGAGTTCAAGTACATCATGCAAAAGACATTTTATCTGAAGAGTTTACTTTAAATTCTGTGAAAAAAGCCACAAACGTAGTGGCTTAGCTTTATTGTTAAATATGCATCTAAACAACCAGACAGTGATGTGGAGAAATGAGTACTTCTTTTACTGTGGGTAGAAGTGTTAATTGGTACAATTATTTTTTAAGCAATTAGAATATACTTATTAAAATATAAAACATGTTTTATTTAGAAAGTCATATAACATTCACACAGAAATAGTCATAAAAGCACATAAAGATATATACACACCTGTGTGATTTTCTATTTTTGTGAAATGTATACTTACATAGGTATAATCTTTGTGTCCTCATACATATATATACACACATACACATACATACACGTAAACATATTCATTCCAGCACTCATCACAATGACCAAAATTGTGTATAAACCTAATTAATAAGCAATTAAGCAATGTAAATTAGTTCAGCCATTGTGGAAAGCTGTTTGGCCATTCCTGAAATAGCTTAATACTGAACAACCATTCGACACAGCAATCCCATTATTGGGTATGTACCCAAAGGAATGTAAATCATTCTACCATAAAGACACATACATGTGTATGTTTACTGCAGCACTATTCACAATAGCAAAGACATGGAATCATTGTAAATGCCAATCAATGGCAGACTACATAAAGAAAACGTTTTACATATACACCATGGAATACTACACAACCATAAAAACAAATGAGATCATGTCCTTTGCAGCAACTGGGACGGAGCTGGAGGCCATTATCCTAAGCAAGCTAAAGCAGGAACAGAATATCAAATACCACGTGTTCTCTCTTACAAGTGGGAGCTAAACATTGAGTACATATGGACACAAAGAAGGGAACAACAGAGACCAGGACATACCTGAGGGTATAGGGTGAGAGGAAGGTAAGGACTGAGAAACTATCTATGGAGTACTATGTTTATTACCATGGTGATGAAATCTGTATATCAAACCCCCATGACATGCAATTTACCTATATAACAAACCTGCACATGTACACCTGATAAAAGTTAAAAAAGAAGTAAATTAGATGCATATAATAGACTACTAAACAACTGTTATAAAAAATAAGTCTATGCCCAGATACAGATAAATTTCCAAAATATATGGTTAAACGAAAAGAAGCAAACTAAGAGCAGGAGGTGCAGTCTTATTTCATTCTGTGAATGTTGAATAAGATGAAATGTGTGTGTTTCCCAAAAACAGAATACTGCATAGAAAAAAAGGTGGTAAATAACAGATAATTATTCAGGAATTATAGGGGATTTTAAGTATTCTGCATTGGACATTTCTGTATCATCTTATTTTTCATTATATGTATATTTATATACATATCTTTATAATCAGAAAAATGGATATTTATTTATGAAAAGCCATAGAGTAAACAAGGAACAAAGAGCAGCAATCCAGGCCTAGAGAAGCTTTTAAAGCTACTGGTTGTGGCAGATGTATATGTGTAATACTATCAGGGTCTCCAGTGTGTACTAAAGAAAACACCATAACACTTCAAAAGCACAGGTCAAAAATACCCAGGATTTAGTGTTCTTTGACATTTCCCAGCTCTCCCTAAATAAATTTCTGAATGTCTTCATAATTCTTTATCCTCTTTCTGTGTTTTTGCTGGCTGGTGTTCTTACTTGGCTCTTGATGGATCAGAGGATAAGCAGAAAACGATCCCTTATAAGAACAAAATAACACTCAACAGTAGCAGAAAAACCATCTAAGGTTTTGAGGTCTGTAGCCCAGAAGTTGAGGGAGGTTGGGGTTTGATACCACTTTATATTTTTAGGTAAATTATGAAAAATATACTCAGCAATGTCTATGAGATGGTGGGTGGCCAAGGTTGTTAAAATAAATTTTAAAAATTAGGGACAGAGATACAGATTATTATTATTTTCTTCAGAAGTCTAACTATAAAGAATTATCTGCTTGGAAATTCAAATTTGACTTGAATTTTAAAAATTTTATAAATTACATATTTGACTTTTTTAAATGGAAATAAAGCTAAGACATTTCGGTGGGCTTCTGCAGAAAGTATTACTTGAGTGTGTAGAACTTATTCAAAACATGATAAGAGCATATTTTAACTTCAGCAAAAAAATGATGATATAGAAAAACAATATTGCTTCTGGATTCATATGAACAAATTTTTTGACATATAATTGATTGTAATAAGTTATACATATTTAAAGTGGACAATTTGTTGGGTTCTGATGTATTTCTACACCCACAAAGACATCACTACAATCAAGATACCTAACATTTCTGTCACCCACAAAGGTCCCCTCATGCCCTTTCATAATGTCTTCCTTGCTTCACTTCCATCCTTAGGCAACCACTGATCTCACTTTTGTTTATAGACTGATTTATATTTTTATAATTACACATCAATGAACTCACCTTACATGTATTAATTTTTGCCTGGCTTTTGCAACTCAGCATAATGATTTTTATATGCATCCATGTTTTTCTATGTATCAATAACTTGTTCCTTTTTATTGGTGAATAGTAGTACATGTTTGCGCATATTACAATCTGTTTATTCATTCACCTATTGATGGAAATGTAAACTGCTTCCATTTTAAGCTATTATAGATAAAGCTGTTATGAACATTCACATACAAGGCTTTATGTATACGCATGTTTTCATTTCCCTTGGGTAAAATGTCTAAAGGTGAAATGGCTGGATTGTATGAGTGATATACATTTTACTTTCTAAGAAACTGCCAAACCATGTTGGCAAAATAATTGAAGCATTTTGCATTTCCAGTAGCAGTATATGAGAATTTCGGCTGCTCCACATCCTAGGCAATCCAATATGTAGTGAAATTTAATTGCAGTTTTAATTTGCATTTCTCTGATGAATAATGATATTGAACAAATTCTTATGCATGTAATGGTCATGTATATATCTTCTTCTAAAAATTGTCTGTTCAAATCTTTGTCTATTTTTAATTTGTTTTTCACCTTCTACTTACTGAATTTAAGACTTTTTTATACACTCTAAGTTCTTTGAGATACATGTCTCAAATATTTTCTTTCAATGTGGGGCTTGCCATTTCTTTCTCTTAATGAATCTTATGAAAAGTAAAAGTATCTAATTTTGATGAAATTCAACCTAGCAATTATTTATTTTATGCTTCATGCTTTTTGTGTTCTAAGATACTTTTAACTATCCTGGTATCACATGGTTTATTAAATATGTTTTAATATAAAAGTTCAATGGTTTTAGATTTTACATTTAGGATTATAACTTTTCAAGTTAATTTTTGAATATGGTGTGAAATAAATGTTAACTTGTTTCTATACAGATATCCAGTTGTTCCATTACCGTTTGTTGAAAAGATGATTTCGTTTTCTATTGAATTTCTTTGTCATCTTTGTGGAAAATCAAATATTTTGTGGGTCAATTTTTGGACTGTTTATTTCATTGATATCTGTCTATCTTTTGCCTATATCAAACTGTCTTTATGATTATTAACTTTTCCCCCAACTTTATTGAAGTATGCTTGACAAATAAAAATTGTACATATTTAGAATGTACAGGTGATGTTTTGACATATGTATACATTGTACAGTGATTACTACAGTCAAATTGACAAACATGTTCATCACCTCACAGTTATCTTTTGTGTGTGTGTGTGTGTGTGTGTGTGTGTGTGTGTGTGTGTGTATGTGTAGTGATGTTCTGGATTCATATGAACAACTTTATTGAGGTATAACTGATTGTAGTAAATTATGCATATTTGAAGTGGGCAATTTTAGGTTAGGTTCTGATATGTTTCTACACCCACAGGTTCAATATAAGACCATTTGAAATCTACCCTCTTAGCAAATTTCAAGTAGCAATACATTATAAACAACGATAGCCACCATGTTGTACATTAAGACCAGTAATTACTCATCTTATAATTGAAAGTTTGTACCCTTGACCAAAATCTCCCCCTTTCCCCCCGCCCTCAGCCTATGGTCACCACTATTCTACTCTTTGTTACCCAGAGTTTGACTTGTTTTTAGATTCAACATATAAGTGAGATTATTTAGTGTTTGTCTTTCTGTGTATTTCACTTAGCATATTGTCCTCAGGAGTCACCCATGTTGCAGATAGCAGAATTTCCTTCTTTTACTAAGGCTGAATAATCTTTTATTATGATATTAAAAACTCTGTATATGTATATATGTATATATATACACACACACACATACACACGCACACCACACACATATATGCTATATATATAACATAGCATATATATGTGTGTATGTTATATATACACATATATATATAACCAACCAAATTTTTAAAAATTCATTAATCTGTCAACAGACACTTGTTCTTTTTTTGTTTGTTTTGTTTTGTTTTATGAGACAGAGTTTTGCTCTTGTCGCCTGGGCTGGAGTGCAATGGCACGATCTTGGCTCACTGCAACCTCCACCTCCCAGGTTCAAGCGATTCTCCTGCCTCAGCCTCTAGAGTCTCTGGGATTACAGGCACCCACCTAATTTTCATATTTGTGGTAGAGATGGAGTTTTGCCAGGTTGGCCAGGCTGGTCTCAAACTCCTGACCTCAGGTGATCTGCTCACCTTGGCCTCCCAAAGTGCTGGGATTACAGGCATGAGCCATGGCGCCTGGCCCTTATGTTGTTTTCATATCTTGGCTATTGTGAATAATGCTGCAATAAACATGAGAATGTAGACATCTCTTCCAAACAGTAATTTCATTTCCTTTGGATATATACTCAGAAGTGGGATTGCCAAATCATACGATTTTTCATTTTGTGAGGATCTTCCATACTACTTTGACTGTACCAATTTACATTCCCAACAATGAAAAAGGGTACACTTTTCTCCAAATCTTTACCAACACACCTTATCTTTTGATTTTTTAACTATAGCCATACTAACACGTGTGAGTTGATATCGCATTATGGTTTGGATTTGCATTTCCCAGATGATAGGTGATGTTGAGCACCTGTTCATATACCCGTTGACCATTTGTATGCCCTTTTTGGAAAACTCTCTATTCAAGTTCTTTGTTCACTTTTTAAGAGGGTTATTATTATTTGCAATTGAGTTGTATGAGATTCTCTACATATTTGGGATGTTAGTCCCTTATTGTATATAGGGTTTACAACTTGTTTTTCCCATTCTGAAGGTTGCCTTTTCATTTTGTCAGTTCCTTTGCTGCAGAGAAACTTTTTAGTTTGATGTAGACACTGTTATTTATTTTTGCTTTCATTGCCTGTGCTTTCGGATTACTGTTAACTTTATAAGCAGTTTTGAAATCAGGTCAAGTAAATACTTCAACATGGTTCTTCTTTTCAAATATTGCTTTCACTCTTCTAGAGCCATTGCATTTCCATATAAATTTTAGAACTGACTCATCAATATCTGTTAAAAAAGTAATCTGCTGGAATTTTGATTAGGATTGTGTTGACTCCAAAGGTAAATCTGAGTAAAATTACCATCTTAAAAATATTGAGTCTTTTAATTAATCAACATGGTATATCTCTTCATCACTTGGATCTCCTTTAATTTCTCCAAGAAATTCTTTTTAGTTTCCATGTAGAAAAAAGTTAGGACTTTTTTTTTTTTTTTTTAAGACAGAGTCTCACTCTGTCACCCAGGCTGGAATGTAATGGTGCTTTATTGGCTCACTGCAACCTCCACCTCCCAGGTTCAAGCGATTCTTCTGCCTCAACCTCCCAAGTGGCTGGGATTACAGGCATGCACCATCACGCCTGGCTAATTTTGTATTTTTAGTAGAGATGGGGTTTCACCATGTTGGTCAGGCTGGTCTTAAACTCCTGACCTCAAGTGATTCACCCACGTAGGCCTCCCAAAGTGCTGGGATTACAGACGTGAGCCACCACTCAGCCAGACATCTTTTATATATTTAATCCTTAGTATACATTTTTGGGGGTAAGGGAACTATTATAAATGATATTTTTAAAGTCAATTATTTCCCAATTGTCTGTCCCTAATTTATAATTATACTATTGATTTTTATATTAATTTTGAACCCTGTGATATTGCTAAATTTGTTTGTTCTAGAAATTTATTTCTGGTTTCCTTTATTTATGGTTTCCTTCTACATAAACCATTATATCATTTACAAATAGGACAATGTTACTTTTTTATTTCCAATCATTATGTCTTACAAAATCAAAACAAACAAAACCCAGGTGTTTTTTGTTTGTTTGTTTGCTTACCTTTCTTCTTTTTTAAAAGAAAAAAAAAATTTTAGAGACAGGGTCTTGCTCTGTTGCCCAGGCTGGAGAGCAGTGGTATTCTCATGGCTCACTGCATTTTCAACCTCCTGGGCTCAAGCAATTGAGGATTTTTCAGATAAATAAAAAGTTGAATTTTGTGAAATTCTTTATCTGTACCTAACTAAAATAATCATTTTTTCTCCTTTATATTGTTAATGTGGTGGATTGTATTGAATGAGTTTTCAAATATTACTCCAACCTTGCATTTTGAGGATAAACTTCACTTGTTCATTATATGTTATCCTTTATATATAGTCAAATTAAATTAGCTAAATTTTGTTAAGAATATTTTTAAGCTTTTATTTTAGGTTCAAGGGTACATGTGGAAGTTTATTATATAGGTAAAATTGCATGTCACAGGGGTTTGGTGTACAGATAATTTTGTCACCCGGGTAATATGCATAGTACCTACCCTCTCCTGTCAAGTAGTACCTGATGTCTGTTGTTCCCTTCTTTGTATCCATGTGTGGTTAATATTTAGCTCCCACTTATAAGTGAGAACATGCAGTATTTGGTTTTCTGTTCCTGCATTAGTTCTCTAAGGATAATGACTTCAAGCTCCATCTCTGTTGCTGCAAAGGACATGATCTTGTTACTTAATTAATTAATTTATTTATTTTTGAGATGGAGTTTCAGTCTTGTTGCCCAGGCTGGAGTACAATGGTGTGATCTTGGCTCACCGCAACCCCTGCCTCCCGGGTTAAAGCGATTCTCCTACCTCAGCCTCCTGAGTAGCTGGGATTGCAGGCGTGCATCACCATGCATGGCCAATTTTTTTGTATTTTTAGTAGAGACGGGGATTCTCCATGTTGGTCAGGCTGGTCTCAAACTCCTGACCTGGTGATCTGCCTGCCTTGGCCTCCCAAAGTGCTGGGATTACAGGCGTGAGCCACTGCACCTGGCCGACCTCATTATTTTTTATGGCTGTGTAGTATTCCTGCTGCGTATACAGCACATTTTTTTTAATCCAGCGTACCACTGATGGACATTTACAATGATTCTATGTCTTTTCTGTTGTGAATAGTGCTACAGTGAACATATGCGTGCATGTGTCTTTATGGTAGAATGATTCGTATTTCTTTGGGTATATACCTAATAATGGGATTGCTGGGTCAAACGATAGTTCAACAGAACTAAATTAAGTTCTCTGAGAAATTGTCACACTGCTTTCCACAATGGCTGAACTAATTTACATTCCTACTAGCAGTGTATAAGAGTTCCCTTTCCTCAGCAAACTCACCAGCATCTGTTATTTTTTTTTTTTTACTTTTTTAATATAATAGCCATTCTGACTGGTGTAATATGGCATCTCTTTGTGGTTTTGATTTGCATTTTTCTCATGATTAGTGATGTTGAATATTTTTTCATATTCTTGTTGTCCACATGTATGTATTCTTTTGAAAAATATCTGTTCATGTCTTTTGCCCACTTTTTAATGGGGCTGTTTGTTTTGTGCTTGTTACTTTGTTTAAGTTCTCTTACATATTTTGGATATTAGAACCTTGTCAGATGCACAATTTGCAAAAATGTTCTCCCATTCTGTAGGATTTCTGTTTACTCTATTGTTTCTTTTGTTATACAGAAGCTCTTTAGTTTAATTATGTACCATTTGTCAATTTTTGGTTTTGTTGCAATTGCTTTTGATGTCTTTGCCACAGAATCTTTGCCAGGGCCAATGTCCAGAATGCTATTTCCTAGGTTATCTTCCAGAGTTTCTATTGTCTTAGGTTTTACATTTAAGTCTTTAATTCATTTTGAGTTGTTTTGTATGTGGTGTAAAGAAGGGGCCCAATTTTAATCTTCTTTATATGGCTAGCCAGTTATTTCAGCACCATTTATTGAATAGAGAGTGCTTTCCCCATTGTTTTTTTTGTTGTTGTTGACTTTGTTGAAGATCAGATGGTTGTTGGTGTGTGGCTTTACTTATGGCTCTTTAGTCTGTCCCATTGGTCTATGTGCCTATTTTTGTACCAGTACTATGCTGTTTTGGTTACTGTAGGCTTGCAGTATAGTTTGAAGTCAGGTAATGTGATGCTTCCAGCTTTGTTCGTTTTGCTTAGGTTTGCTTTGGCTATTCAAGCTCTTCTGTGGTTCCATATAAATTTTAAAATGTTTTTTATTTTCTAATTCTGTAAAGAATGTCATTGGCAGTTTGATAGGAATAGTATTAAATCAGTAAATTGCTTTGGGCAGTATGGCCATTTTAACAATATTTATTCTTCCATTCATGAACATGGAATGTTTTTTCATTTATTTGTGTCAATTCTTACTTTTTTTTAGCAACATTTTGGCATTCTCGATGTAGAGATTTTTCACCTCCCTGGTTAGTGTATTCCTGGGTATTTTATTTCTATTGTGGCTATTGTGAATAAGATTGCATCTTGATTTGACTCTCAGTTTGGACACTGTTGGTGTATAGAAATGCTAATAATTTTTGTGCATTGATTTTGTATCCTGAAACTTTGCTCAAGTCGTTTATCACCTGAAGGTGCTTTGGGGCAGATACTATGGGGTTTTCTAGGTATGGAATCTTATTTTCTGCAAACAGAGATAGGTTTGACTTCTTTTCTTCTGCTTTGGATGCCTTTCACTTATTTTTTTCTTTTGCCTGGTTGTTCTGTTTAGGGTTTCTAGTAGTATGTCAAGTGTGAGTGGGAAGAGTAAGCATCCTTGTCTTGTTCTGATTCTCAAGGGAAATGCTTCCAGCTTCACTCATTCAGCATAATGTAGGCTGTGGGTTTGTCATAGATCGCTGTTACTATTTTAAAGTATGTTCCTTCACTGCCTAGTTTGTTGAGGATTTTTCACATGAAGGTATCTTGAATGTTATAGAAGGACTTTTCTGCATGTATTGAAATGATCATGAGATTTTTGTTCCTAGTTCTGTTTATGTGATGAATCACTCTTACTGATTTTTTTTTTTTATGTTGAGCCAAACTTGCATCCCAGAAATGAAGCCTACTTGATCTTGGTGGATTAGCTTTCTGATGTCCTGCTGCATTCAGTTTGCTGGTGTTTTGCTGAGGATTATTCTATCTATGTTAATCAAAGATATTGGCCTGAAGTTTTCTTTTCTGTTGTTTCTCTGCCATTTCTTGGTGTCAACATTATGTTGGCCTCATAGAATGACTTAGGGAGGAGTCCCTCCTCCTTAATTTTTTTTGGAATCATTTCAGTAGGAATGGTACCAGCACTTCTTAATATACTTGGTAGAATTCGATCATCAATCCCTCTGGTCCTGGACTTTTTTTTTTTTTTTTTGGTTGGTAGGCTTTTTATTACTGATTCAATTTTATAACTTGTTATTGGTCTTTTCAGGGAGTCAGTGTCTCCCTAGTTCAATCTCAGGAGGTTGTATAGTTCCAGGAATTTATTCATTTCTTGTAGGTTTGTGTGCATAGAGGTGTCCATCATAGTCTATGAGAGATTTTTGTATTTCTGTAGGATCAGTGGTTATGTCCCCTTTGCCATTTCTGATTGTGTTTATTTAGATCTTCTCTTTTTTTCTTTATTGGTCTAGCTAGTGGTCTATCGATCTTCTTTATTCTTTCAAATAATCACCACCTGGATTTGTTGATCCTTTGGAGGGTTTTCATGTATCAATTTCATTCAGTTCTGCTCTGATTTTGTTTATTTCTTGTCCTAGCTTTAGGATTGTTTTGCTATTGTTTTATAGTTCTTCTAAGTGTGATGTTAGGTTGTTAATTTGAGATCATTATACATTTTTGATGTGGGCATTTAGCGCTATAAGCTTTTTTCCCTTAACACTGCTTTATCTGTGTCCCAGAGAATCGGATATATTACACCTGTTTTCTCATTAGTTTCAAATAATTTCTTGACTTAGACATTAATTTCATTGTTTATTTGAAAATCGTTCCAGAGCAAGTTGCTTAATTTCCATGCAATTGTATGGTTTTGAGCAATCTTCTTATTATTGATTTCTATTTTTATTGTGCTGTGCTCAGAGAGTATGGTTGGTATGATTTCAGCTTTTTGTTGAATTTGCTGAGAATTGTTTTATTGCCAATTGTCTGCTCAATTTTAGAATACATGCCATGTGCCGATGATAATAATGTATATTCTGTTGTTTTGGAGTGAAGAGTTCTGTAGATGTCTGTTAGGGCTATTTGGTCAAGTGTAGAGTTAAGGTCTCAAATATATTTGTTTTCTGCTTCGATAATCTTTCTAATACTGTCAGTGGGGTGTTGAAGTCTCCCACTATTATTATGTGGTTATCCAAGTCTCTTCATAGGTGTCTAAGATCTTGTTTTATGAAACAGCGTGCTAATGTGTTGGGTAAACATATATTTTGTATAGTTAAGTCTTCTTCTTGGAAGAAACCATTTACTATGTAATGCTATACTTTGTCTTTTTTGACCCTTATTTGTTTAAAGTCCACTTTGTCTGAAATTAGAATAGCAACCGTACTTTTTTCTATTTTGCATTGCTTGGTAGATTTTCCTCCCTCTCTTTGCTCTGAGACTATGGGTGTCATTACATGACACATGAGTCTCTTGAAGACAGAATACAATTTGGTCTTGCTTTCTTTTCTAACATGCCACACTGTGCCTTTTAATTGAGTCATTTAACCCATTTACAGACAAGGTTAATATTGATATGTGTGGATTTGGTCCTGTCATCATTTTAGCTGGTTATGATTCAGACATGATTTTGTTGTTGCTATGTAGGGTCAATGGTCTGTATACTTAAGTATGTTTTTGTGATGGCCAGTAACGGTCTTTCATTTCAATAGTTAGCATTCACTTAAGGACCTCTTTCTTGTAAGGTGGGTCTGGTGGTAATGAATTCCCTTAGCATTTGCTTGTCTGAAAAAGATCTTATTTTTTCTTTGTTTATGAAGCCTAGCTTGGCTGTACATAAAAATTCTTTGTTGCAATTTCTTTTCTTTAAAAATGCTGAATATAGTCCCCATCTCTTCTGGCTTGTAGGGTTCCTGACCTTCTTATAAGGTCTGCTGTTAGCCTGATGGGGTTCCCTTTGTAGGTGACCTGCCTCTTCTCACTACCTGCATTTGTATTTTTTCTTTTATTTTGATTCTGGAGAATCTGATGACTACGTGTCTTGGGAGTGGTCGTATTATATAGTATCTAAATACATTTCCTACATTACAACGTTGGCCCCTCTAGTGAGGTTGGGGAAATTTTCCTGGACGATATGCTCAAATATGTTTTCCAAGTTGCCTGCTTTCTCTCCCTCTCTTTCAGGGGTGCCAGTGAGTTGTAGATTTAGTCTCTTTACCTAATCCATAATTTTCAGGTTTTGTTCAATCTTTTTTATTCGTTTTTTTTTAATTCTTGTCTGACTAATTCAGAAACCAGTCTTCATGCTCTGAGAGTCTTTCCTCAGCTTGGTCTATTCTGCTGTTAATACTTGAGATTGTGTTATGAAATTCTTATAGTCAGTTTTTCAGCTGTATCAGATCAGTTTGGTTCTTTCTTGTAATAGTCATTTCATCTTTAAGCCCCTATATCATTTTATTGTCTTTCTTAGATTCTGTGGATTAGGTTTTGACTTTGTCCTGAATCTTGATAAACTTCATTCCTACCCATATTCTGACTTCTATGTCTGTCATTTCAGCCATTTCAGCCTGGTTAAAAACCATTGCTGGGAGACTAGTACAGTCATTTGTAGATAAGAAGACACAGTGGTTTTTTGAGTTGCCAGGCTTCTTTCCTTGGTTCTTTCTCATCTTTGTGGGCGGATGTTACTTTAACCTTTGAAGTTGCCGTCCTTGGAATTTTTCTTTTAATCTTTTTGATGCATTCACGGTTTTGATTGTGGCATAAGATGAGTTCAGGTGACTGGTTTCATTTCTGGAAGATTTTAGGGCACCAAGGTTGAACTCAGATCTCCTGGGCTGTGTGCTCTAACTCTGGATGGCTGGTAAAGTGCCCCAAGCTTTGTTCCCTGGCCCCTTAAGGTTACAAACCTGCTGTGTGAGAGGGGCTGAGGTGTTCCCAGTTCAGTGGCCACAACAGTCTGATGGGGGGTGCAGGCCAACGGGCTTAATTGGGGTGATGGTAGTAGGATCTGTGCTTGCTCACATGTACCTGATGCCACAATGTGGTGGGGTGCCCATGCATCAGCTGGGGCAGGTCATTTGTGGGAGTGGAGCAGTGGCATTCCTGCATGTTCTTGCACTAGTGGTGGTGGTGGTGCAGTGGGGTTGTGGTGCTGATGACAGCAGAGTTACCAGTGTTTGCACTGGCAGTAGTGGGGTAGTGGGGTGCCTGTGTGTTAGCAGGTGTGGGGCTATGAGGTGCACTTACACCAGCAGTGGTGGAGTGACAGGATTTGCATGCACATGTGCACTGGCTTTGGAGGGGAGGCAAGATCGGCCCATGCCTGTGTGCTGGCAAAGCAGTGGCAGGGGATGTCATGGGCAAGTTCATGCTGAGAAAGTAATGGGTGGAAGTTGCAGTAGGGGCAAGCTGCAAATGGATTTTTGTGTGTTGGCCAAGGCTGGTCTGCTGGAGCTCTCCAGTGGTCATGCCTGCCTTGCTGGTGAAGGAGTGATGATGTGTACCCCCACTAAGCACCCTGGCTAGGCATTTGAGGCTGTGCTTGCAGCAGCAGGGATGGCCAGAGAGGCCAGAAGAGACGGTAGTTAAAATCAGACTAGCTCTGTCTCACAGGCCTGCTATGTCAAGGTCTTACAGTCACCCAAAGGCCAAAGTTCCTAGAGGAGCATGGTGAGCCTTGAGGGATGGGCATCCCTGGCCATACCCCTCTCCAGCCATTCCTCACCAAACCCTCTGGGCTTTGCACAGACTGAAGTCATGTTCCTACCACCTCTCCAAGCCGCTTTCCCTGCCAGCTCAAGTGAGGGCTGTGGAGTCTCTTGGTGCTAGAATTCCAGACTTCTGTGGTAAGAGCAGGCCACTTCTCATCTGTTCAACTCACTCCTTCCCCAGGAGTCACCTGAGGCCAGCAGTGAGTCCCAGTGCTTGGTAGTCCCATGCAGTATTCCCAGCCTCTTCAGCCTAGTGTCGGATTTCTGCCTCCATCCACTCTCAATGCCTTCCCAGTAAAGTTCTTCTTGGAGGGTGCCCATCTTCCTGATGTCCCAGCCTCTGCATGGGAGATGTTTCTCTTCGTTGCATCTAGTCAGCCATCTTGGCTCCCATCAAAATGTTTATATTTATGAGTGATATTGACCTCTAAGTTTCCTTTTTCATTATGTCTTTGTCAGGTTTTAGTATTAGGTTTATGTTGGCCTCCGAAAACAACTTGACAGTGTTTATTCCATCTCTCTATTTTTAAAAAGTATGTGAAAGCCTTATGTTATCCTATATAGTTTCTTCCTTAAATCTTTGATACAATTCATTAGTGAAACTACTTATATCTGCGTTTTTTAGGAAAGATTTTTGAGGTTAAGTTAAATTTCTTTAATTTTGAGATTAAACTAAATTTCTTTAATAGCTAGAGAACTATTGATGTTTTCTTTTTTTTTCTTGTGTTAATTTATATTTTTAAAATGTATTTTTCAATACATTTGTCCATTTAATCCAGAATAATGAATTTGTTGTTCTTGGTTATTACCATGTTGTTAATGTCGTTTTTATGATTGTAGGATTTTTGTTGGTAGATTCTTCTTTATTGCTGATATCGATGATATGAGTTCTCTTTCTGTTTCTTATTTCATCTAGAGATAAAAACCAAGTTTTATGATAATTTCAAACAGCCAACTTTTAATATAGAAAGTTAAATAGTCTCTATATTATCTGTTTTCCCTTTCACTGATTTCTGCTCTTATTTTTAAAAATTATTTTCTTTGTTACTTCTGCTTATCTTGGGCCAATTTGCTCTTCTCTTTTGATTTCTCAATGCAGATGGATAGGTCATTTATTTTAGATCATTTTAGGTTTTTGTTTCTAATATATATATTTAAAGGTATACATTTTCCTGTAAGTACTGCTTTCTCTGCCTTTCACAAATTTTCATATGTTGTCATTTTGTTACCACTTAATTCAATGTATAATCATGCATCACTTAACAGTTGGGATACATTTTGAGAAATGCATCATTAGGAGATTTTATCTTTGGCCAAACATCACAGAATGTACTTACATAAATCTAGATAGTATAGCCTGCAACACACTTAGGTTATGTGGTGTAGCCTATTGCTCCCAAGCAACAAACCAATACATCCTGTTATTGTACTTAATACTGTAGGCAATTGCAACACAATGGCAAATATTTGTGTATCTAAACATAGAAAATGTATAGTAAAACTATGGTATTAAAACTCTATGGAACTACCATTATATATATGGTTTATTGTTAACAGAAATGTAGTTATATGTGGTATATGACTGTATTTCCAATTTATCCGATGATTTCTTATTTGATCTATGGCATTATTAATTTTCAGATAATTGAAGTCTCCTTGATATTTTATTGATTTTTATTTAATTCCAATGTGTTCAGAGAATATTCATAGTATATATATGTTTACCTTTTAAATGTCTTGAAATTTGTTTTATAGCCCAACATAAAGTCTATCTTAATGAATACACCAAGTAAACTTGAAAAAAGATGTGTATCCCAAAGTTATTATATGAACATTTATTTATTTTTATTATTATTATTGTTATTATTTTGAGACAGAGTCTCACTCTGTTGCCAGGCTGGAGTGCAATGGCGTGATCTTGGCTCACTGCAACCTCTGCCTCCTGGGTTCAAGCAATTCTCCTGCCTCAGCCTGCCAAGTAGCTGGGGACTACAGGTGTGTGCCACCACGCCCAGCTAATTTTTGTATTTTTAGTAGAGACGAGGCTTCACCATGTTGGCCAGGATGGTCTCGATCTCTTCACCTTGTGATCCACCCATCTCAGCCTCCCAAAGTGTTGGGACTACAGGTGTGAACCACTGTGCCTGGCCTATGTGAACATTTATTATATAAATTTGACTTGGATAAAGACTGTTGATAGGGCTATTCACATATTTTATGCATTTAATAATTTTATTTTTATATAAATATTGCCATTTTAGTCATATTTTACTTACTGTTTACATGGTATATATTTTTCCACCCATTCTTTGAACCTGTTTTTAAATTTGTATTTGAAGTGTGTCTCTTATAGGCAACATTTAGTTGAGTCTTACATTTTTCTTCACTCCAATAATCTATGATTTTCAATTAAAGCATTTAACGTATTAACATTTAATGTAATGATTGATATTGTTAGATTTAGCCCTGCCATTTTAAAATTTGTTTTCTGTTTGGCATTTTCATCTATTTTTGTTTTCCCTTTTCTACTTTACTACCTTTCTTTGGATGACTTGAGTATTTTTATATTACATTGTAATTTATCTATTGACTTTTGGTTATATCTTTGTATCATTGTTTTAGTGTGTGTACGTGTGTGTGTGTGTGTGTGTGTGTGTGTGTGTATTTTTCACTACAGCACTGGTGGAGCAGACAGTTCCTTTTCATATATATACACATATGTGTTTCTTAAGTGTATGTACACATACGTGTATATATATCACTATAATGTGTGTACACATTTTACATAGAGTTAATATTACATTACTTTATGAAAAATGTGAAAATATTGGCATCACAAAGGGTAAATATCCCATTCCTCCCCCCAAGTCTTTTATCGTATAGCTGTCATTTATAAAGTACATCTATATACATATATAATGTACATCCATACATATTTAAAACATCACCAGACAATCTTATATTGTTTGATTTAAGTAGTCATATGTATTTTAAGGAACATAAAAGGAAAATAGTATTTTATATATATTCCCATATTTATTTACCATTTCTGATGCTCTTCATTAGTTCCTGAAGTTGCCAGTTGTTTTTGCATAATTTTCCTCCAGTTTGAAAAACTCCCTTCAGCATTTATTATAGAAAATGTCTGCTTTCATCAAATTGTCTTCATGTTTTTCTTTTTTTTTCGTAAAATATGTTTATTTTACCTTCATTCCTAAAAGATATTAAACAAAAAAGTTTAATTTGACAGGGTTTTTTTGTTGTTTATTTGTTTAATTCTTTCAGTATATTAAGCATGTTCTTTCATTGTCTTCTAGCCTCCATTATTTTTCAAATAAAACCATTCAATCTGTGTTTTATGAAAATATTGTTCTCTTATACAACACCTAAATTGTCTCTAACTTTTAAGACATCATTATTTAGCTTTCATTTTCATCAGTTTGATAGTAATGTACCTACACATCGTTTTTTAAAATTATCTTAAGTGAGGTTAACCTAATCTACACATTTATGGCTTTTGCAAAATTGGGAAGACTTGGACAATTATTAATTAAATTATATTTTTTACCCTTATGTCTTTCTGTCATGCTGAGATTCCAATTCCAGTTTTAACCCTTTACCTGCTTGCCCGCAAAATACTCGCTGGTGGTCCTTACGGCTGCAGCGTTTACCCAAAGACAATTTTGCCACAAAATATCCCGCTTGTATTATTACTTTCAGTGGCAAAAACTGCAATTACTTTTGCACCAACATAATATTTTTTACATTGCTCTCGCATAGGGACTTTGGAAACAAAAGGCATCATTCTATTTATAGCATTCTGTTTTTAGTAGTGTTATCTTCATTTACAAAATATAGTAAATCTCAATCACAAAATCCTAGAAAAATGCAGCATCATTCCCGAACAGTTGTTGGCTGAAGATTCATTTGATGGATCTGATTTTTCTGAAATAGATGATTCTGCTGATTCAGATAATTCTGATGTTAGAAATAACTTCAAGAACAGTTTTTTATACTTTATTTTCACATTGGAAATCAGTCAGATTTTCTTTAGCCTCAAAGAGCGTTTTTATATAAAAATTAAATGAGCCATGGCAGCAAGCTGCACCTTCTTTTCCTAAACAGGAAAGGGGTTAAAATCTTTCGATAGTTTGCCACCAATTTTCAATTTTTTCTCTCTGTTCATAGTAGATAATTTCCATTGCTCTATTTTCAAGTTCACTACCTCTTTATTGTTTTGACTGTCAATTTTGAGATTAGGTCATATTTTTCTTTTTATCTGTGTGCTGAGTAATTTTAAATGTGATGTGTACGTTCTGGGTCTTGCTATAATCCTGTGGAAAATGTTGAGGTTTTTGTTTTTGTAGGAATTAATCTTGTCACGGTAAGATTATAAATTTGACTTAATTTTCGGTGTTCATGCCTCAGCTTAGTTATCTTAGACTTGCTTGTGTTGTTTCATGTTGGTCCACATATGTGTGGGTCGTGGTCTAGGCTAAGACTTGTATGTGTTCCTATACAGAACTGGAGAGTTCCCTCTTCCTGTACTGATCCTTCCGTGATTTCTTCCCTATTCTCCACTGCTTAGGTTCTCTTCTCTGGTTTCTCTGGACAGAAGGCAAGCAGATTCTTTATTAGGGCATTAGTTATCCATGCAGCTCACTATGGAATGGGGCCTCTTCCTGAGTCAGAGCTATGAGGGGGAATAAAAGAGAAGAAAATTCAGCCCATGAAGGGTGCCTCTTGTATTAGTCTGTTCTCACGATGCTGATAAAGACATACCCGAGACTGGATAATTTATAAAAGGTTTGATGGACTCACAGTTCCATGTGGCTGGGGAAGCCTCACAATCATGGTGGAAAGCAAAAGGCGCATCTTACGTGGAGGCAGACAAGAGAGGGGATGAGAATCAAGGGAAAGAGGTTTCACCTTTTAAGATCACGTGTGACTCATTCACTACTATGAAAACAGTATGGGGGAAACTGCCCCCACGATCCAGTTATCTCCCACCAGGTCCCTCCCACAACATGTGGGAATTATGGGAGCTATAATTAAAGATGAGATTTGGGTGGAGACACAGCCAAACCACATCACCTCTCCAAGGTTTATTTTTTATTCATATCCTGCCTGATTTTGACTAATATTTGAGTCCTCAGAAGTTGGAGGTTTTGTATTGTTTCATCAAAAGTTTTTAGTTCTAACGAGTGCTCCAGATGCACAGTAGGTGTATTATACCACTATAATGGAACCTGAATGCCATGATTTAATCTGTCCTGAAACTCACTAGTTTATGTTATTGGGTAAATTATCTAATTTCTCTGAGCCTTGATTTTATCACTTACCAAACATGGATAACAAATCCACCATTTATTAAAATTAAATGAAATGCTGTGTATCAGTGCCCCTCAGGTTTGGGCACACAATTCTCTTCTTCTACTCCTTAATTTTCAGATCTGTGAAAGGCTATTTCCTTGTGTTAAACTAGAATTCCTAATTGGGTCCTTCAGAGAGCTGAATTGCTAAGACTCCTTCCCAATGAGGCTTTACTTTTCTAAGTCAGGTCTGGTATGGACTCTACTATATTAGAGGAAAACTCTGCTCTTTTCTACAAAAAAAAACATACTCAATCTAGATTTTGATATCTCTGTACTGAAAATCAGCAAGAAATAAAATATTAGAGTTGGAGAGAACTAGGGAACCCTTTAGTACAATCCTTGAAGAGAGAGTGTTTGACTTGGCCCAAGTCACAAACTGAAGAGTAGATCTAGAACTTCATCTCCACTTACTACTCAAACTCCTTTGTCTGTTTTTTTTTTTAAATGAGTGTTTATATATTCATTTTGAGATCTTAAAGGGAGGAAACCACTTCCACACTTCCATTTCCGTTCTTTAAAATTGTTAAGAGCTTGTTATTAAATCTTATCAAGGCCCCCAGATGTTAAATAAATGTGAAAACTCAGGGGAAAGTGTTCTGACCAATGTGCATATCCAATAATTAACCACGTAATTTTTGTCAGTTTGCCTAAAAATTGATCCCATTATCTATTTTGGAATGTATCAGAATCAGTTGTATATTTAACTTATTGAAATGCAGCAAACCCTGTTTTCATGGAAAAGTCATGTTCCTTTCCCAGACACTCAGAAGTGACATTGGTAGAATAGATCTCCTTCTCATTAAAATCCTGTGCTATAGTTTTGAGTTTCTGTGATTATCAGTTTTGGACTCTGACTAAGACTTTCTAAATGAAGATTATAATGTAGTTTTGGCTGAAGGTATAATAAACAGCTTTATCCAACCTTTCCACATCTAAGTGCCATGTCAGAGACTTGTTGAGGAGAATAATTTGTGATGAGGCTGCAAGGCTTATGGTGGGGTTTTAAATCTACTTTTGTGCAAACAAGGTGGGGACAGTTGTTTTATCTGTACCAGCCACACAGATGTTGAAAGAGGGTTATCAATTATTATTCCGACAGAACCATCTCATTTCAAACACAATAATGGCCAACCCAGTTCAACCACAGTTAAGGCAATAAATATTTCTGCTTTAAAAATATTGCCTCCCCAAATTTTGGGCTGACAGAAATAATATTGGATGCTATCAGTATAACAATGTGGGTCACATAAGATTTTACTGGACATCCTAGCTCTGGCACTAATCTTATTTTTGTGTCTTTGCTTGTTATTCTTCCAGTTAGTCTGCAAGCTCCTTGAAGGTAGGAAGCATGTATTATTCATCTTTGACACTATTCTCAGAATGTAACTTAATACCTGACACATATTAGGCTGTCAGCCGAGAGCAGTGGCACACACCTGTAATCCCAGCACTTTAGGAGGCCAAGGCGGGTGGATCACCTGAGGTCAGGAGTTCGTGAACAGCCTGGCTAACACGGCAAAACCCCGTCTCTACTAAATACAAAAAAATTAGCCGGGCCTGGTGGCGCATGCCTGTAATCCCAGCTACTTGGGGGGCTGAAACAGGAGAATCACTTGTACCTGGTAGGTGGAGGTTGCGGTGGGCTGAGATCCCGGCATTGCACTCCAGCCTGGGCAACAAGAGTGAAACTCCATTTCAAAACAACAACAACAACAACAACTAGGCTGTCATATTTTTTGAATGAATTATAAAATGACAATTAGTACATAATTGTTGAATTATTCACTGAGCCTTTTTGTTGATTTACACCCAGTCTCACTTTTTAAAATGATGTGGGGAAACTTACACACTTGGAAACCTGTAGAAAATAAATGTATTTTTAAGTAGGGAAAGGGGGAAATGGGTACAGAGTTTGAGCAAAGGATAAGCAGACAAAACTATATAAAATACAGTCTTGTATAGTTGTTAAATATAAGCCCCCTTTTTACTAGGTATTTTCTAGACGCCAAAACAAAATGAAACAACAACACTGTAGCTGATGTTATCAGTGCCCTGCCATATTGCCTAAACCTTTCTGTGTTTTCCTGACAACATTCAGCTCACTTAGGGATCATCCGTGCTTAGGATTCTTTCCTCAACAGCTTAAGAAAGGAGATGGAAGTACTGAGAACTTATCACCCAGAGCAACTTCATTCAAAGACTTGTCTACTCCTCCACCACTTGGGAATGACCATTCTAAGGCATATGTTTTCCATCATTTCTCAGAGTTTCTCACTGGGATTGAGCCTCCGTGGCTCACTCTGGTAGTGTTTTACATCCATCTTTCACAGATTGTATCACCTCTCCACTACTTTGCCAGTGTTCATGGCCCTTCCCAAATAAACAACTTTTACTTTAATCCTTGTCTCAGCGTGTGCTTCTGGGAAGAGCCAGACTAAGATAAATATAAATCAAAACGAGATTCCAAATATAACAGGTATAAAATAAATCATATTGGCAGGAAGAAATTTGTTCTGAAAAAAGCGTTTTCATAGATACACAGAGTGGGGCACTGGACACTTTGTAAAACACCTTTGATAACATTGATCAGGCAGTGTCTGCATCTCCTATGATCATGATGGCTTTCGACTCTTAACCTGAGGAAGGGAAAAAAAATTTAGTCCAGCTGCAGAAAGTGGAAATCAAAGCTCACATCTCTTTATTCTGGAGTTTTTATAATAAAGATTAGGATTCAGCTTATTCTATTACTGGCCACTTGACTATCATTGCATTTTCAACCCAATCACGACTTTCTTCTGTCACTTTACTCATAAGAAGGCTGCTATTCATTAGCTACTTTGTTATAGTTTTGGCTGACGAGCTGCTCACTTTCCAACTCTCTCCACACATTTGGTGTCACACATTTTTCTTACAAATTTACCTTTTAAAATAAAATTGTCATGCATGGTTCCTGTAGAGGTGAGCAGCCTTCTCCTTTGTTTTCTCCTGGGGAAGAAAAGAAATGATAAAAGAAAGGATGATGTGCGGACACATCAAATCCTTAAGCCAGACACTTCATTAGTATAGCAGGAAGATTTTGATCATGAGTCTGATGGACAGTGCTAGTCCATGTGTCTTTGCTGCCCTTGGACACCACTAATTGTCATTGTCTCCTGAGTATTTCCTATACAATTCTGTCAAGTAACTATGCTTAACTTTTTTTCTACTCCTGTTTCCTTTGCCATTTCCTAATTATTCAATAAAAATAGAAAAGCAACACTCCAGGAGAGTGAGAGTTAACAAAGAATTAAATGGAGTGAGAGATTCAGGCCATGCTTAGACATCTGAAAATAAGCAGATTGTACCATAGTTGGTCTAGTTATTTTAGCTTCTTTGACAGCTTGTTCAGCACACAGTAGTCTATCTGTGATTAATTGTTTGGCTATCACTTGCTAATATGGCAAGATAAAAAAATCAACTATAAAGCTGCAGATTAGGCATGTCATATAGACTTAGCAAAAATTTGGGTTTATAGACTCAAGATAAAATATTTTGCTGAATAATTAAGTGTTGACTAATCAGTGTAAACCACCAGTGTGGGAAATTCAGATTTTCTCAAAGACTACCACCCTCTCTCCTCCCTTCTCCCCAGCAATCCTCCTTTTTATATGTCTGAATATGAGCTATCCCAATATGTGCTATTCAAATGTGTGCTATCTGAATACATGCTATCTTTGGTAGGAACCAAAGCTGTCAGTTTGTTTATATATGGTTGACACTATAACTAAATGTTAATAGAAAAAAACAGCAGCTGCCTCTATCTAATTTAGGTAAGGCACTATTATTCTGATTCTTAGAAGAGTAGATTAAAAGAATGTAGATCCCTAGTGGTGATGTCAATACAGTGCCAGAGAGTAGGACTATTATTGAGAATTTTATTAATAATAAACATTCACTGAAAACTCATTTAGTGCTAAACTATCTCCTAAGTCCCTTTATGCCATTTCTTGTTTAATTCTCTCAACAATTCCGAGGTAAAAATCATAATTACACTTCTTTTACAAATGAGAGACTTGAGGCAGAGAAATTAAATCTTTTAGATATTATTAGGTATTCTCTGTGCTAGGCATTCAAAGAATGCCTAATAATAGCTGATTAGTGAATCCTAGTTCTCATTTTGGGAAAAACTTGTATTGTTAAATCACTTTATTTTAGAGAAGAAGAAATAAAGAGGTACTTCATTTGTAAGTGTAAATAAGTATTATCTATTGAGCACCACGTGGCAAGCACCAGTCCAGCTCCTTGGTAGTGACAGCAATCCCTGCCCTCACAGAGGTTGATGGGTTGTCCTATCTGGCAGAACAGAACAACCTCATTGACAAGCAAGAGACTTCAGTCTGTGACTTTCAGAGCCTTCCCCAGAATCAAACTGATATTTCAAAGAGATTAAAAACTGAAGGGAACATATAATATTCCCTCAAAGCTGAGACTTCAGATTTAATGAAGGCTGTATCAGAAAGATATGACTCAGATATCAAATTACATTTATTTAGTCCAGCACAGCTTAATAAATCACAGCCACATTTAATAAATATTTATCTTGTTTTAATCATCATTTAGTGTGTTTCAGTGGTCTCATCTCTCTAAATAGTTCACTTCAATATTTATTTGATATGACTTCCATTTCTGCAGTAATCTATACATCTTTATTTTATTTTTATCACTCAAATTCCCTTTGCTCACTTCTGTGAGATTTAATTAAGATTCTTTTCTCCTAATTTTTAAATATAAATTTCTACATTTTTACAATTAAATTATTAATGGTAACATCATTTTGGTATGGATGTCCTATAGGGCAAAAACAAATTGCAGACATGGCACTAATTATTGCTGGACTAGGAAGTTCATCTTAGGTAAAGGTATTTTCTGATAATTATGCCTCCCAATATTGAAAAAATTATATAAAGTTATAATATAGAAAAAAATACAATCAATAATATTATTTTCTATCTTGTATTTGATACAGTTCCTAGGTTTTAATTAGTAAATGACAAATGAAAATACTAAACAATTTTGAAAACTGTCATCATCCTAGAGGTCAAGCTAGAATATATTAAGATTTAAGTTCTCACATTTTCTTGAATTCCAGTCTAAGAGCTTTATTGTTATTACTATTTTTATAATAAAATGTATTGGGTTTTCATTATTTGTAGAGCACTGAATTTGTATTAGGAGTATCTAGAAGATGAGTAGCTGTTGAGAAGTGAAACAAGATTGTTGTAAATCACCATGTTTGCATTAGCTGAAAAAGCTCCTTGAGGACAATCTTGAATCAATTTTGCATCTTCCAGGGCCAAGCATATTATATGAAGGTATTAAATATTTTTCAAATGAGCAATGAATGAATAAATGAATTATTTAGTCAATGAGTACAACAGAGAGTCCTGGCCACCTTTAATAACCATTTTCCAAACTTCCCTAGATTTAGAATTACAAGTTGAAAATATGAGATGTATTTGTTACTTGAATTTTTTGGTGTGGAGAAAAGTAGTCAGTGATTTTGAGGATACTTACTCATTATTACAGCCTTCAAAATAGCCATTCTCTTCCCAGAGGCAATACCTGAGAATATGTGACAAACTACTATTTCATATATTTAAACATTGTTCAGGGTTCTGTTGATATTATAGTAAATAAACCCAAATGACTCTTCCCTTAAAGAGTTTATGGGGTTTTAAATAAAAGTCAAATAGTAAAAGCTGTTATGAATAAAAATAACGTAGGATAAGAGACATAGAGAGGAAAGAGGTAGCACCTCTAAAACAAGATGTTCAGGGAAGAGCTTCTTGATGTTATTTAAATGGAGACCTGAAGAAAGTGAAGAAGCAGGCCATTCAAGATACCTGGGGGAAGAGTTTTCAGGAACAGAAAATAGTGAGTAAAAATGCTTTGAGGCAGAAGGCAAAGAGTACCAAAGAGGCTAGTGTGTCTGAAAGAGTAAGTTAAAGAAAATTAATAGATTAGGTCGAAGAGTAGCATGAGGTAGATAATGTAAGATTTTGTTTGAAATTGGAAGCCAGTGGGTAGTTTTAAGCAGAGTGATAAGACCTGACATATATTTAAAGAATTAGGCCGGGCGCGGTGGCTCACGCTTGTAATCCCAGCACTTTGGGAGGCCGAGGCGGGTGGATCACGAGGTCAGGAGATCGAGACCATGGTGAAACCCCGTCTCTACTAAAAATAGAAAAAATTAGCCGGGCGTGGTGGCGGGCGCCTGTAGTCCCAGCTACTCGGAGAGGCTGAGGCAGGAGAATGGCGTGAACCTGGGAGGCAGAGCTTGCAGTGAGCCGAGATTGCGCCACTGCACTCCAGCCTGGGCGACAGAGTGAGACTCCATCTCAAAAAAAAAAAAGAATTATGTTGAGTGGAGAATAGACTCTCTTCTAGAGAATTCAGTATGAAAGGATAAAGTCTAGTTGAGATCATTGCAATTGTTCAGACAAAATAAGATAATGGCTTTGATCATGTTTATAGGCATGTTAGTTGTAAGAACTCATCAGTTTTTTACATATTTTGAGGGAAAATACAACATGGTGTGTGCATGGGTTCAATGTAGGGTATAAGAGAAAGAGATGAGTCTAGAGTCACAGTATGTTTTTTTCACATGAGCAGCTAGAGTAATGGAAATGTTATTTACTGAGATGGGAAAAGCCAGAGAGGAATCTGGTTCAGCAGTGGTAGGAGTTGAAATTCAGAGTTCTCTTTGTGATGTTATTTTTGAAACGCCTGTTAAACTCTCATGTAAAGATATTAATTAGGGAGCTATAGGATTCCGGATAAAGAAAGAGGTGTTGTGTGGAGATATAAATTCAGAATCCATTAGCATAGAGGTGGCGTTCCAGGGACTGAAAGAGATTACCTGGGAATTAAGTATATATAGAGGAGAGAAGTTGTGTAACACTGGACTCTAAATTATGGAGTTATAGAATTCACACATAGAATGATAAAATTTAATTGATATGAAACAATTAGAATTATAACAAAACAACACTAGAGAAATGAAATATAGACTTTGTATTTTGAAAACCAAGTTACAGTCAATCCGGTAACATATTTTTCTTCAAAGGTAAGGCATTGGAACTAACTGCCATCTTTTAAGGTCTCACCCAGCCAATTAGTCTATTAATCTTCCTTTAAACTTCTACCTGTACAGGCTCCTTTCAAATTTTTTCCCTGCATTTCAGTCCCAAGTATCGTTAAGATGAGCTAAAATCGCAATTCTTCCTGAGATTGTGCAACCATGGATACCACTAGGTCCAAAATCAGATATAAGATAGGCTTTTATCATGCAGCCTATCACTGATGGTTTGCAAAACACGGCTCTTGGTTGTTCATACTACTCTTTAGGATGTGGAACCTTGATTGCTGGTAGGGTCAAGAAACCCATCTTCATAGCATCTTCTTCCTTCTAAGGTAGTGAATGCATTCCTTTAACTGTCTGAATGGGAGAAACAAGTCCCTGACTTTTCTCTTTTGTTCTTATAGAAAGGGAGACATTGTGAAAATCGCATATAGACCAAATTATTGATTTTAACTATTTCCTGGTTTTACTAAAAAAGAGCATGTAAAAATAAGCTAATGCAATTGAATTCAACATAGGGAAGACTGTATTGACAATACGAATTGATACCATGCTGAAATACGTTATCATTTTCTAAAAATGTTAAGCATTTGAAGAAGTAGTGGGGCTCCATTTTTTCTGCTAGACTTTAAAAAGCACAAGTATTTCTAGTTTAGAAATGTAGGTGTAATTTGGATTAAAGAGCAGTGACCATTCTAAATTAACATCTTCAAAGTTCTTACATAGTACATCATTTTTTAAAAAATTTTATTTTCTTAGACAGATTAACTTAATTTACCCTCAATGTGGCATAATCTTTCTCCTTTTTTCATTGCATTTTCCAGATGACTGAGCAAACAATAAAGATAGGTCTTGTATAAGAATAAGAAGGAAAAAACACACAGCAAATAAAGCACACAACAGAATAAACCAAGTTAAACAAATCGATCTTTCATGTTAGGAAAATCAAACAGCTATCTCTTTATCATAGCAAGTGGGGAGGATAGAGATCTCTGTGGATAATTACCTGCTCCGTTGTCTTCTAAATCTAGATACAATCAGCTCTAGTCATTTTTTTGTCTGTTACAGTGCAAAAGGAAAATTGTAAGGTTACACTTCCTAAGATACTTCAGATACAATCTGCAAAAGCTACAGATTAAAATGTTGAAAGCATGCTCAGAAGCAGACAGAATGTAGTAGGATATTTCACCACGTAACACCATGAAATAATAGTGTTGCTCTATTTGATTCTAAATCATAAAAGTGTAGCTAGTCAAAGAAAAATCTGTATTATGAATAAAGTATTTCATTACTTGAGACAAATGCCAATGGCTACATAAGGCTTGTCTACCAGGATTTCAGATATTGTGAGTCCACCTCAAAATTGTGAGATTTTAGGCTGGGCGCGGTGGCTCACGCTTGTAATCCCAGCACTTTGGGAGGCCGAGGCGGGCGGATCACAAGGTCAGGAGATCGAGACCACGGTGAAACCCCGTCTCTACTAAAAAATACAAAAAATTAGCCGGGCGTGGTGGCGGGCGCCTGTAGTCCCAGCTACTCGGAGAGGCTGAGGCAGGAGAATGGCGTGAACCCGGGACGCAGAGCTTGCAGTGAGCCGAGATTGTGCCACTGCACTCCAGCCTGGGCGACAGAGCAAGACTCCGTCTCAAAAAAAAAAAAAAAAAAAAAAAAAAAAATTGTGAGATTTTATTACAAAAGAAACACACACTAAGGCAGATTTTCATTGCTCCTCACCCTGGTTGTTTATGGTTATGTTTGTTAAACAGTGAGAGCTATTTTAATCCTGTGGTTCTGTCTTCTATTTGCGTCTCTAAGAAAGTTTTTCTTCTCCATTACTTACTTCATCCATGTTCTCCTTACTTACAAAGAACAAATAATAAGGATTTACCATGTTTGTGGCACCTCCTTCTCGTTTTAGTTTACATGGTATATCATCCTACTCTTGGATTGTCAAGATCAACATCACAGAATTTACAAAATGTATCAAGGGATTATAGACTTGTCCTACGATGAATCATTGACATTAACTGACACAACAGAACTACCTTTATCTCCTCCAAGTATTCTGGGCGTAAAGTAAAGCCACTAAAAATCTTAGTAACAGATTAGCTTTCTAGCCTGATCTATCCCCATTTCATAATCTTTAAAGTACACGATTGGAAACAGCAGAGCCTCTTGGCATCATAGAAGAGTCTCAATGGAGAGACTACTAGTTGTTCAATATCATGGGTAGAAAGAGTTTATCACCAAAATGTTTCACTGCAGTTTTGTCTACCTTTTCGGTTTCCTATCAATTTACTATCTATCTATTTATCCATTCATCTATCTTTCTCTATCTGTATATACTTACTGACCTAGCTGCCTATCATTTATCTATCCTGTGTAGTATATAGATAGGTTTGAGAGCTCAGAAAATTCGGCATGACTTTTGGGGCAGGATCTATAGAGGTAGGGCAACTGAATTCCTGCAGAGTCTACCTTAAGATCCCATGTATTTGAGTGTGTGTGTGTGTGTGTGTCATATATATATATATATAATATTTGTAAGTTTGTATATATATATATATATAAACTTTAGCTTTTCTTCAGCATCTTTACTCAATGCAAGGTCCAAGATTTCCAATATCAAAAGTATTTCATATAACTCTGTGGTGTAAGGCTCCTGGAAGTCATCAAGAGCTTGGACAGTTTATAAGTGACACTACCATTAATAGCAGAGCTTGCATCCTATACTCACCCCCACTCCCCGATCTTCAGTCAATCATAATCCTTTCCCTCCACCCCAGCTTAAATCTAAAAGTTCTTCCTCTATTAGGAGAAACATAAATCAAATATAAATGACTATAAAGTACAGAAGCATTTTTAGAAAAGGGAACAATGAAGGGCAAGTACAAGTACAGTTGAAAAGTTATCAAGTTTTGTTTATTTCTTCTATATTTAATATTTTAACTCTTATGAGCAAAAGCAAGATGAAAAAGCAAATTTTATATGATTAATACATTGAAATGTATTTATCAAGAGTTATAGAATATATTGCCTATCAAAATAGAGTATTTTGCAAAGAAGTTGACAGCTCTTTTTGTAAGGTAGTTGAAAAAGTCATGTAATAAGCTAAGGTTAATGCAGTAATACTATATTTTTATGATTTCCATCAGTATGTGAAGGACTTAGAATAATCACAGGAAGCCATAATGATTTTTTAGTGTTAAAAATAGTATTTTAATTAACTTGTACCAAACAGAAAGTTTTCTGATCCTAGATTAAGAAACAATTGTAACCAATTTTTTATCGACTTATGTCTCCTTGTAGCCAAGGTTGAAATGTCTTCAGAAGTTCCCAACAGAGTACATGACATTTAGCTGATATTTTGGTCATAACTATGGAATGACTGGTTTCTATAAATGAGATGCTGCCTCCCTAGCTCACAAATTGTGCTGGTATAGGACATGCCCCTTGTTCCTTATGGGCAGTGAAGCAAGGTCTTTCACATAACATCACATAGACATTCTGCCTCAATTCTTCCAGGTTACTGGGAGGTACATGTGGCACAAGTGGAGCATCTAATCTTTCATAAAGGAAAATAAAATTTGAGGAAGCCAACTGTGGAGAGAGACCTCTGGATAAGGTGCCTTAGTTTCCCTTTACTAAGCACACTTCCAACTCTGGAGTTCTAAGATAATGCTCATTCTGTACATCCATTAAGGATACAAGAGTTTCTGTCTACCAGATTTTAAGTTTTAAATTTACTTTTTTGTTTATTTTGTAATGAATAGTTAACAAAACAACCTACTGTTATTTGTAACTAGCCTTTGGCCTCATACAGTATTTGATGAATAGGAAAACATATTATGTCAGAAATGCAATAAGTTTGTTGAACTTTATGAGCTAATTGTGTCATTAATTCTTGAGGGTTAAGAAACAGCAAACAGTTCAAATATCTTTAGGAAATAGTATTTTTTATTGCTTTTTTGTTAGGCTTTTTCAAACTTAGCCACAATTTCATGACTATGTATTACTTAAAGTGCTTTCTTTCAGATGAGCTGTACAGTCAAATACCGTAACACATTTATTTTTGTAAAATAAATGCATCTGAACTATCTCAATTATTTATTATGTTAAAAAAGTAGTGAATTCATTTTCTTGGTCCCTTTTTATGAAGAAAATTAAATAATGTGTAATAGTACTATGAAAGCCTTAGCCACTATTATTATTTGCTTATGAGAGGGAAAAGGAAATTACAGATTATGGGCCAAATCTGTCTGGCCACCTGATTTTGTAAATAAAGCTGTTTTTCAACACAGCCATGTTGATTCATGTACATATCATCCATGGCTACTTGTGTGCTCCCACAGGAGAGGTGAATAGTTGGAACTTTACTAAAAATTAAAAAATATTTACTGTCTGCACCTTTACAAAAAAGGTTCCTGGCCTCTGGCTTAAGCTATGATTCAATGGGAAGGTAACCTTTATGTATTTCCCACTATTTTCTAGTCTGATATCCTGGTCAGAAGATGTTAGTCTTCATACTTCATAAACAGGAATCTGAAATCCTAATCAAATTTTCAAATGTCATGACATATGTAGAAAAGTATTTTCCTTGAATCCAACATTATTATGCAAAGGCAGCTTGCACATTTCTAAAAAACTGATTAATGTGTATTTTGTCCTCATTTCCATGAGGATATAATATTTATCTGTAGTTATTTCTTCCTGCCCCTTTTCCATTCTTGCCGTAGCATTTAAGCAAGTCGTGTGTGTGTGTGTGTGTGTGTGAGTACTGTCTATAACATGAAAAAACATTTCTCTTGATTAATTTTTCATGCATTGGCCTCTTCACCTGTCCTGGAAACTATCTCTATTTTTATTCCATAGCAGGATATTTTAATAGGACATCATTCAAGATTTCACTGCTATTACTATGTGTTATCGTCTTCTATTTTACTCCTTTCTTCAATTCACAGCCACTTTCTTTTTCCGTGTCACATTTGTTCTTCGCCAGTGTAGTGATGTGTTCACTTTGCATACTTAATTCCCTTGAGTAAAAGAGACAAAATATACCAATGCAGGTCTGTGAGCAAATCGTCCTGTAGTTCTCTTAGACTTCGGAGACATTTTTCTCTTAACTGGTCTCTGACACTTTGACTTTTAGTAACTGTTTTTAACAAACTTCCTCTATTGAAAAGAGCCCTGAAAACAAAGTGTAATATTGGCCACCACCATAATATCAACCACTGCTAATATCAAGCCGGTTCCAACGTGAACTATCACTGAATAATCTGACACTAACGATAAGCCTAAGAAATCTAATATATGGCAAATGAGGTAGCAAAATCTATAGCGGTAATTAAAAAGAAACACTTAGAAATGTCTCAAATAGAGGATTATAAGCTTTGTAAGGGCAAGAAGCTTATATTTAAATTCTTTCTGATTCTCCACTAAGTTCACATTTAACAAGAATGAAATAAGTGCTAAGAGCTGACTAATGTGGTGTGGACATCCTGTAGGAAGTTATGTCTTTCTCAGTAGCTACATAACAGAAGTTAAAAGTGTTATTTTGAGTCCTTTGTCACTGCTGTTGACTACTCACTCATTCTCTTTCCCAACACTGTGGCTATCTTGCATGTTTCATTGTAAGACAAAGTAAATTCATCATTGGATTTTCTGATCTTTGATGACACACACTTAGAGAAATTGAGCAATCTTAAATTTATCTTCTTATAGAAGAGTATACCGTTACAGACAAAATCAATGTGGAGCTAGACAAATATAACATGAGGAATGAATGTATGAAATACTTTTGAAATCATAATAAAGATGTACCAAAAAATAGAAAGAAACATTTCCATTTGGTCACAGTCAGATGACATATTTTATTACACTTTCATATGAGTCACATAACATTCATTTCATGGATATCAAAAGTCAGAATCACTAGGGCAATATGAGAAGTAGATTGCATATTTGTATGTAACAGTTTTAACCACCCTATGAAAGCATTCATTTTAAGGTATCTGCTGTCATAGTTTTTAATTCTACAACAGAGGAATGGAACAGATTTTTGTTCTTTGGAGTGTCTCCCACTCAATTCACCTACAACTCTCAACCAAATACTTAATGTCTACTTTGTGTCAGATGCTATCTTAAGCACATTTGGAGATTACGAAGATTCATTCATTTATTCAATAAAGGTTTATTAAGTATCTCTTGTGTAATTTGCAAGGGTTAAATATGAGAAATGAAAATCCCTACTCTCAAATAACTTGTAATCCAACTGAAGAACTAAGACAAATGCATTTGAGTAAGAAGTGTGGTAAAAGGTAGTATGTGAAAAATATTGTTCAAATTTTACAGTCAACAAATTTCAACAACAACGAAAAAACTGAAATAGAAAGAAATTACCTGTAGCTGTAGGAATCTGAGGCAGTCCGGGAGGAGAGGGCACCTGAACTGTATTAGTTAAGACCTAATAATAATAACAAATAAGTTCATGGAGGAGAGGGGAGAGACTGTGAGAGAACAAAAAGATGCTGAAAAGGGAGTTGGGTCAAGCAAGTGACTAAGAACCCCCCTTTTATCTGTGTTATATGCATTTAAATTTGCTGGCAAGTATGATGAAAGGTAGGGAAAATGAGGCAGGAGAACCCATAGATAAGAAAAAAAATTATCCAACTATAGTAGGAAATTTATTACTTGGATAAAAAACATCTTGGAAAAAATAAATTCACTTTTCTAATTTTAAAATGCTTTTTGATATAATCTTTGGAACTCTGAACTATTTGTTTAATTTTATATCACCAAATATGTATGTATGTGCATGTGTGTGTGTGTGTGTGTGTATATAGACACAAAAGTTTATGTATTTAAAAATTTCAAACTTAATACATTTTGATGTATGCTTAAAATTTTTAAAGTTGTTACAATTTTAGAGATAATAAATTGGCAGTTTTTCTATTGAGTCTTGAGAAAAATAAAGTATTTGTTTTCTCAAAATGTATTTAGTTAGCTAATGTCTAAGGTCCATTATATATTATAATGATGGTTATTTGATTATCAATTTAAATAAGTGATGATTGCAAATATATAGATCTTTTTGTTTATTACAGATTGTTAGGCTTCATTAAGTAGCTTCTGAATCAGCCTTGATTGTTTTCCATATATTAGTTCTTCAACAAAAATGGTGCTGTTCTAGTTGAACTTTCTCTACAACTTTACAATCCTAATGAATCACTTTTTGGAGACAGATCCCTCTTTGCCCTATCTTAAGCACAATCAGCTCACAGTATATAAATATTTTTTTGAGACAGGGTCTCACTTTGTTGCCCAGGCTGGAGTGCAGTGGTATGATCATAGCTCACTGCAGTCTTGATCTCTGGGGCTCCAGTTATCCTTCTGACTCGGCCTCCTGAGTTGCTGGGACTACAAGCCCCACGTCACCATGCCCAGCTATTTTTTCTTTTTCAATAGAGATGAGGTCTTACTATATTGCCCAGTTGGGCCTGAACACGACCCCCCATACTCAGCCCATTTGCGCATATTTTAATGCGTAACACATGAAATAATGTTGGTGCAATGTGCCCAGGTTTTAACTGCAGAGAAATTAAGATAGAGTTTTTTTCCTGGGATCTTACTCTAGGTGATGGCTTCCTTCTGCACTTGACTCTTTCCCCTGCTTTTAGGTGACTCCTACTTGTTTTTGGTATGTGTTAGGCCGTTCTTGCATTGCTATAAAGAAATATCCAAGACTGGGTAATTTATAATTAAATAAGTTTGGCTCTCAGTTTTGCAGGCCATATGGAAAGCATGGCACTGGCATCTGCTTCTGAGGAGGTCTTAGGAAGCTTTTTCTCATGGCCTATGGTAAAGCAAGAGCAGGCATTTCACATGGCAAAATAGAAGCAAGGGAGGGGAGCAGGGAGGAGGTGCCACATACTTGTAAACAACCAGATAATGTGAAAACTCGCTCACTCTGGTGAGGACAGGACCAAGCCATGAAGGATCTGCCCCCATGACCCAAACACCTCCCACCAGGCCCCACCTCCAACACTAGGAATTACATCTCAACATGAGACTTGGAGAGGACATCCAAACTGTATCACAGGAGGTTTTAGAAATGTTCAGAAACCTTCCTTCCTTGATTATGGGCACTCTCTGCCCTGATTCAATGTCCCTTTCTTCCCACTCATGCTACCATATCTGGCTTCAGGGGCTCATTGATCCCCCTACATATCCTAAACAGTGTGTGGAAAAATAAAGTTTTCCTAACATTTAACTAAAATAAGATTAAGCTTTACTGATATTTTAACTTTAAATAAAAACAAAATATAAGAGCAGTGAGTGGATTTTAAAAAGCAAAGATTTCAGGACTGACTCGTTAGCTAAAATTGGTCTTACCTTAGCTTGGTTCAGGAAGCTGCTAATTTCCCTCACCTCAAATATAAGATAATCCCATGTAGAGGAATACACACTTAACTGAAACACTCAAACAGCTACCCAAAGCCTCATTGGTTTAATAAATATTTTGATCTTCAGGCTCTCTCATAACCTATTTTGTATTTTTATTTAGAGGCAGAGATCCCAGAATCATTCTTTTCATTCCACGTTAGGTTGAAGTTTGTGCTGTTTGCCTGGCCTTGACCTTTTTGATCTTTATTTCTCAAACACCAAAATATCTGCTCCCCTGTGTTTCTCTATACTTGGAAACTCGACCTAATTTCCTATCTCATTGTGCTTTTTTCCCCGTCTGATTTACCTTCCAAAATGCATACTAACCTGCTGATGGGACTCGTCCTGCTCTCTGGGGTGGCCCTTTGTCCATAAAAGCCCTATGAACTTCCTGGTGAATTAACTTCCTTTCTTGGGGGCAAGGCCCCCTCACATCATCTTTCTATATTTCTTGCACCCTCTCCATTACTAAGTTTCTACTTAATACATGAATTTGACTTATTGACTCCTAAGAACTGAATACTAAAGGAAAGATGCAGAACTAGTATGTGGTGCCTGCCTTCAAGGTGCTTGTACCTAATTGGAGGGCTTACTATATATTTGCATCACTGTTTTTTCTGGCCACCATGCCTTTGTGTTCTATCAGAACAGTGTCTATAGCCTTGTGTATTTGCAAAGCAGAAATGATTAACATTTTTTTTTGTCCAGTTATTAGGTGTTTCTTGGCTCAGATTACTAGATTGCTTCTGCTGGTTCTCTTTGCTGAATCTATCCTTAATTATCGCCAGTGGTATGATGGAACAGCATCCTATCACTGTAGGCGTACAATATCAAAATTATTTTAAACCCAGACTCTAAGTCCTAGAGAAATAGTGAAAGTCAAATGTTTTTATGAAAAGAAGAGCAAGGTCATGAAAAGGAGATTTGTGGAATAACCATTCAAACTTTAACATGCTTACATGTTAAAGTAATTATTGGCTACTTTTGCAGAGGGAGAGGGAAAATGCCATAATATGTAATTGAACCCATAAAATGGCTTTGTTATTCCTGAAAGTTTTTAAACATTGTTCCCTTTCTACAATAGTCAAACTTTCACTCATGGCCCATGAAAGCATCCTTAGAAATATGAGGAGTTTGTCTGTTTGCTCTGATGATAGTTTCTTTTGTTTATTTTGTTTGTTTGTTTGTTTGAGGTGGAGTCTCGCTCTGTCACCCAGGCTGGAGTGCAGTGGCACGATCTTGGCTCACTGCAAGCTCCACCTCCCGGGTTCACACCATCCTCCTGCCTCAGCCTCCCGAGTAGCTGGGACTACAGGTGCCCGCCACCACGCCTGGCTAATTTTTTTTTTTTTTTTTTTGTATTTTTAGTAGAGACGGGGTTTCACCATGTTAACCAGGATGGTCTCGATCTCCTGACCTCGTGATCTCCCCGCCTCGGCCTCCCAAAGTGCTGGGATTACAGTCGTGAGCCACTGAGCCCGGACGCTCTGATGACAGTTTCTTGTGCTGTGGCCTTTAGTTTAAATAGATCCCATTCGTCAATTTTAGCTTTTGTTGCAACTGCCTTTGGTGATCTCATCATAAAACCTTTGCCCATGCTTATGTCCTGAATGGTATTGCCTAGGTTTTCTTCTAGGGTTTCTATGGTTTTGAGTTTTACATTTAAGTCTTTAATCTATCTTGAGTTAATTTTTATATAAGGTAGAAAAGGGTCCAGTTTCAGTTTTCTGCATATGGCAAGCCAGTTTTCCCAGCACCATTTATTAAATAGGGAATTCTCTCCCCATTGCTGGTTTTTGTTGAAGATCAGATGGTTGTAGACGTGTGGTGTTATTTCTGGGAGAAAATTTTTGCAGTCTACCCACCTGACAAAGGTCTAATATGCAGAAATTACAAGGAACTTAAACAAATTTACAAGAAAAAAACAACCCCATCAAGAAGTGGGCAAAGGATATAGAAAGTTCTCAAAAGAAGACATTTATGCAGTTGACAAACATATGAAAAAAAAGCTCATCATCACTGATCATTAGAGAAACGCAAATCAAAACCACAATGAGATACCATCTCACACCAGTCAGAATGATGATTCTTAAAAGTCAAGAGACAGCAGATGCTGGCAAGATTGTGGAGAAATAAGAAGGCTTTTGTTGGTGTGAATGTAAATTAGTTCAACCATTGTGGAAGACAGTGTGGCGATTCCTCCAGGATCCAGAACCAGAAATACCATTTGACCCAGCAATCCCATTACTGGGTATATACCCAAAGGAATATAAATTATTCTATTATAAAGATACATGCACATATATGTTTATTGCAGCACTATTCACAATAGCAAAGATGTGGAACCAACCCAAATGCCCATCAATGATAGACTGGATAAAGAAAATGTGGTGCATACACACCATGGAATACTATGCAGCCAAAAAAAGGAATGAGATCATGTCCTTTGCACGGACATGGATGAAAGCCGGAAGCCATCATCCTCAGCAAACTAACATAGGAACAGAAAACCAAACACCGCATGTTCTCACTCGTAAGTGAGACCTGAACCATGGTAACACATAGAGACAGGGAGGAGAAAACACACACGGGGCCTGTTGGTGGGGGTTGGAGGCGAGAGCAGGGTGGGCATCAGGACAAATATGTAATGCATGCAGGGCTTAAAACCTAGGTGACAGGTTGATAGGTGCAGCATACCACCATGGCACATGTATACCTATATAACAAACCTGCAGGTTCTGCACATGTATCCCAGAACTTAAATAAATTAATTAATTAAAAAATAAGAAATATGACAAGTTTGATTTTTGATTTGTCATTTCTAACCCAGAGGTTGATAGTCCTTTGTTCTGTTCTTTCAAGGATCACTTTTATTTTCTATAAAATATTATATTATTATCTGAATATTACATTTCCATTCCATACCTGTGTTAAGAGGACATAAGGTGCAAAACACCTTTTATGCAAATGACATAAAAATGTACAGAGTGGTTGGTTAGTTTTTATTTTCAAACATTGACTCACATGCTCCCTGCTTCAAATAGTAAGCACATGCAGATGCATGAAAAGTATTGTTCTTTAACCTTAGCATCCTGACTCCAGCAGGCATCTTCCTTCTTTCAGGAGGTACAGGCCAATGGTATTCCTTTCTGTTTAACAATAAGTGACCTCAAGGTGGCAGTCTTTCAGAATACAGTGTTGCTCTTACATTTTGGCACCTGTATTTTGAAGATTTGGTGACTATTTAGTAATATTAAGAAATCAACACAAATATTTTCTCTTGTAGTCCTTTTGGACATCACATTGAATTTCACAGAAGTTCTTACCACGCAGATATTTCAGCACCAACTTTTTAGTACTATTCATGGTTCGTTAATTGGATTTAAGATTTTGTAGCCAAGTGCCCTCCTCCCTTTTCTTGCTCGTAACTAATGTTTCTTTATGTTCAGTGTGTTTTAAAGGCCTATTTTTTGTCCCATTGCCTAAAAAAATAAATCTTAGATAGCTTACCCAAAGAATATACAACAATGGATGGTTGTTAAAAGCACAGTTTTGGAGGACAGACACATATGTTGGCCACATATCTTAGAAAGAGTAACAGTGAATTTTCAATCAAATCTGTACTCTGTCAAGTTAGCTGACCTATTCAGTTCCTTCCTTAATAGCACCAACCCACAGGTTTATTGGTTACATTTAATGAGACTGTCATTGTAAAACACTTAGTGCAGGGCCTGGTAGCTGCTATATGCTCAATACCTCATAACTATAGTTATTAATCACAGCCAGCATCATACTCCAAAAGCATGCTCCTCACAGCCCTTCGGTACTACCTAAAATATCCTCTTCACAGTAATTTTAGGACTGAGGTACTGACCCTAGCTAGAAAGGCATTTAACAGGAAAACAACATCACCCACTTAGTGTGGTCTGATTTGTTAAATTAGCTGATTTTACCTCCATTTCATACATAAGCACAACACAACAGAAAAGATAGACTGATAAAAAGATGAAGTTGAAGGACATGGAAAGTCTAGAATTTGAAGTGAGGATTCATGTGTGTGAGAACGGGACTTGGGAGCAGTACAGCAATTAAATCCTGGAAGCCCAGTAAGACCAGGGTGCCTGGAGTGCAGATTTACATGTTTCTTCCTATTTTCTACTCCCTCTATGTCTCCTGAAATCCAAATAATATTGTCTTATTCAAAATATTCTCATATGAAACATAGGAGATCTGATGTTTCTAAATTATAGTAAAATTTACTCAGCATATCAACAATAATCACTTTGAATTTTAATAAAACATATGAACATGTATTATTATGTTAACTTTGTTATCATTTTTATGTTATAGCTGACAAAATAAAATTTAGAGAATTGCCTTCTAAGTTCCCAGGAATAAGTAGTACACTTTGGACAACATAGGCCCTAAAATAAGAAAGACTTAAATCTAATTCTGGCTCAGCCACATGCTTGCAATACAACCCAGTGATATTGAAACTGAGTCTCAGCAGCCTCTTACTGTGAAAAGTTGACAGCATAGTTTTTCCTTTGCAAGGTTTTTATGAAACCACATCTATGAAAATCCAAGTTTGTATGTGAAAAGATGTAGCACAGTGCATGACATGTTATGCCTATTTAATTAATGCCAATTTTTGTCTGCATGATGTTATGTTCCATACTCTCCTTGATTATTCCATGGAAAGATGGACCATTATTGAATCCTTTGTACTTGCAGGTTGAGAAAAGAGTTGACCCTCTTATATCCTCATCTAGATCCTGGACTGTCTTCCTACTTCTTTTGTCATCCATCCATCTACTCCCTTACTTACTCATTCATTCATTATTTTGACATTTACTGAAGTACATTATATTCTGCTTTCTTTTGCATTTTCTTTTTTCAGTCAAAATATTTGGCACTTTAAAAAAGTGGTTATGAGTATGAGAAGATTCTGATTCCCAAAGTCCTGGGACTTCCAGTGACTACCACAATATTTGACTGCTACTACACATTTTCTATATTAAAGGTGGTCCTTCTTGGAAATACTGGAAGAAACAGACAAGCCATCAATGGATATTTTCTACTTTCTACACTTACTAAGAAAGATAATCCAGTTGGGGGGGTATGTGATAGAGAGGGCATGTTACACTGCAGTAGCAGACATCCCGTTTTTAGTAGTTCAATATTATAGCCATTTATCCATGCCTGAGTAGGTACTCAGATCAGCAGAAAAATTCTATCCCAAGTGGTCATTAAGGGATGCCAGTTTCTTCTGTCTTGTTTTATCATGTTATAGAGCCATATGATAATAATCTCCAGCCAGAGAAAGAATAAAAAGCAATTATGGAGGATATATACCACACTTTAGAATAGGCTCAGTCTGGGAGCTATACACTCATATATGCTCATACCCATTGTCAAGACGTAGTCATAAAGACACACTTCATTAGTTATAAGGGGAGGTGTTGAGCCGGAAACCTACTTCTGGGGGAGAAAGGTAACAGGGTGCAGTGGGCAGTGAGAGATCTCTGCCACAGTGTATTAAAAAGAAACTATTTCAATTGTATGTTTGTTTATTCTAAAACACTAATTACTATTCTATTGATACATTGACTAGTGTCATTTGCTAAAGAGTCCCTCAAGGAATAGTAATTTAAATTCTGCCTCTTCCCATATGCAAAACACGTTATTTGGGAGTGTGGGTGGCATTAGTTGTAGAGGGGGGGTAATCCTTCTTGGTCTAATTTTAAATAACAGACCCAATTTAGTGCAGCACCAGCAAAGTGTTCAATTAAAATCACATTATTAAAATAAAAATTAATGTTCTGTTGCTGAACTGCTTGGCTGAATGCACCAATTAAAAGTTTTCTTATCTTCCCGACCCCCTCTCCAATCTCTTTGGGAAAAAGAAGAGGCATAAACACAAATGCACACACAACTTTCTGACTAAATAAACTGAGGTTGAAGATAAACTTTGTTCCTCAAATGCTGTAATTGTACAATTACCTGTGGGTGTTTAAGACGTGTAATGTGGCAAATAAAATAAAAAACACACAATGCAAATACTTTACTAAAATAAGTATAATGTCTACTTTCTCGTACTTAAAAAACTAGTTTTTACAACTGTATTTAACCTACTTTTCTTCCTTTCTCTTCTTGTCTTCTTAGGATAATTAGAGAAGTCACCAGAAATAGTTGGAAATGGTGGGGGCTGGGAAGTCAGGGTAACACTGTGGAAAATCCTTAATTTAGACTGTGACCTGTAATTTTAAATTCAGTTTTTGTTCTCCTTCAAGTAGCCAATAGACCAGGAAAGATATCATCCTAGAACCCAGATGTCTTAAGCGAGTTTTGGACCCTAGATGTGCTGAATAGATCTTCTATACCGTCTCTGGCTACTATCAAATATCTTCCAAACACATGTCATTTTTCCTTGCTTTTTAAAATGTTTTTCACTCTTTGTTTGTAAGACATTTCTTGTCCAGAGTCCCTTGATGTCACTTCAATGTAAATGTGCTGTAACTGTCCCCTTTCGCCCCTTGAGAGCCCTACTACAGTGGGTATGCTTTAGCATTCATCCACCTCCAGGCAATTTCTTTCTTGTCAAGATCTCTTTGTGGATATAAGCAACACACGGTCCTGTGACGCAACATGTTCTCCAGCTTGATGCAACTGCCATTTTCCTTCTTCCTTCAGCCATTTGATTTTTCAGGCAGTTAGCTTTTCTATTCTAATGGAAAAATCTGCAAGCTTATTTGTAAAGCTTTGAATTCATTTGAACATTGATTGCACCTTCACTATTTTTCCAACACTCTGTGTGGCACTGAAAATACACAGATCACAGCAACTACTGTCAAGTTGGAAAGCGGCTTTCATATTTTTGTGCATTTGCACATCTGATTATGTTTTGTAAACTACACTAAAGTCAAATCTCTCTTGTTTTAAAAGAACTCATCCTCCAAAAACATTATGGACAGAATGCTAATTATTGTTTGAAGTGTTTTTAAAATGTCACAAGTAGAGTTATCACTAATCTCAATTTTAAAATTGATCCCTTTGATATCTCTGTGTGATGGGGCAACAAGAAGTGAGAAGGTAGATATTTAAAATGTACGAAAATGCCAGAAACTGACGTCTCTCAGTATTGGCCTTTTGCCACATCGGGTTTTAGGAAAAAAACAGGAAATGTTGTCTGGAAAGATCCAAAAATATTATTTATAAACATAGGTGAATTCACATCTTGTATACATACCAAACACATACACACCTGAATATGAGGACACCTGCATACAAAGACACAGGACACATTCACACACTCCAAGTAAAAAGTACGTGGGGGAAATAAAACTAAGTGGAGGAAGAGCCTGTAAGTGTAGTCTTGAGGCCATATTCTGAAGCTGCTTTATTTTTCTAACATTTTGAAATTGTGCAGAGACCTCCTGGATAGTGGTTTTAATCAAGACCACATCCTGAAGAACATAGTCCCTCATTCTAGGAAATGTATGCATTTGTTGCAGAAACATGGCAAGATTGAGAGCCATGAAGATGTGCTTAAGATTATGACTTGAAATGCCTGCAGGACAAGCTAATTTAGAGAAAGAGTTCCTTGTCTCCAGAAACTCTATCCGTGGGTAATTCTTCATCTCATGTGAAGACACACTGTCTGTCATTTTCACAAAAGGAACTGCTTCTGATCCCAATCAGTCTCAGTTCATATTTTCCTGTGTCTGTTTCTTCATGTGCTTACCAACAGGAAATTGGTTAATGCCTGAAGGCAGTTCATGAAGTTCCTGCCTGGTCATTTCAAGGAGCAACATTTTTTGTTACAAGAAGCTACAAAGCCACCAGAGGCCAGGACTATTTCCTGTCTCCACCATCTGAGACACTTCTTAGTTCCTAACAAGCTCACCTGTCCCTAACCAACTTTACCCAACCTGTGGTTTCTTTATTTGGTCTTTTGTAGACAGATAAACATGCCTTTCTCAGGAGGTGGCTCAACTTTTTAACTCAAAATTAATCAAATTGCCTTAAATGAATGCCCCTTATTCTCTCTTCTCAGTGAAATTTAAAAAGAAAAACTTCATACAAGGTTTTTTTTATTTATTTATTGTTATTTTTTGGGACAGAGTCTCACTCTGTTGCCCAGGCTTTAGTGCAATGGTGTGACCTCAGCTCACTGCAACCTCTGCCTCCCAGGTTCAAGCAATTCTCCTGCCTCAGCCTCCCGAGTAGCTGGGATTACAGGCACGCACCACCACACCTGGCTAATTTTGTATTTTTAGTAGAGATGGGGGTTTCTCCACCTTGATCAGGCGGGTCTCGAACTCCCGACCTCAGGTGATCCACCGCCTCAGCCTCCCAAAGTGCTGAGATTACAGATGTGAGCCGCCGCGCCTGGCCAAGGCTTTATTTTTATATGTGATTTCTATTAGACTGTGGTTAAACAATAATTGGTTGGAAAAATAAAAAGTCTGTGTGAACAGATTGGTTTCCCAGTGGGAATGAGCTCCAAATATCAGGGAGAGAAATGACCTAGAATCTTGAAAAGCTGAAACATTCCCAGGAGGAGGCTGCCTCTCAGGCTTTGCATAGCTTCTCATCCCTGAGAAGTGCACTGTATTGAAATAGGTCAGCATGTGGAGAGATATTAAAGAGATGTTATCCGCCCTCTGAATCATGTTATTCAGTGCTTTATTTTCCCCTAGAAATTGAGGAAAGCAAGACCTCATTAAAGCAAAGCAGGCTCAAATTTACAAGCATGTTTTGACTCTCTTGCAATGCATTCAGCCTTGAACTCAGATTTAGATTACGAGGATAACACAAATGGCCAAAGGGAAATCCGAATGCACCCACCATCTTCTATTTGGTAATAATTTTCCTATACCTCAGATATCTGTGTCTTCACTGTTCATAATACTTGGGTAAGTGTTGCTTGGAATACATTAAAACTTGAGTTCCAGGAACTACTTTCGAGGATCTTCCAGTCAGGAAAGAGCAAGAAGAAGTGCTAATAATGTCTACATTTAATTTGAAGAAATAGGCAAAGTACAGTCATGTACGTATCTGATTCTGCCTATGACCTCAGGTACTGTACGTGAACTATCTCATTTAAGTCTGACAAAAATCTAGTGAGATGATTATATGCTCAATTCCATTTTACAGATGAAGCAGCTAGAGTTAGGTAATGAGCTCAAGGTCACACAGTTTCGGTCCCCAGTCTCTCCAAACTTTATGGGCTTTGTATGTAACTGCCAGAGAAACCTTAAATACTTCTTTGATTAGAATTTAAATCCCTACTGATTTGTTCCAATGGCCCCCATTGCTGACTTAATAAAATAAAACTCTGTGATGGATTTGAGACCCTAGAGTCTGGGCCATACTTTGGTGCCGTCTCAGCCTCTACTTTCACGGGAACCAGCTGATTTTCTCTTCTCCTCTCGTTGTGTCTCCACATAACGTATACTTTCCAATACCTGAGCCTTTTCTCCCACCTTAAGAACTCCTTGATTTCTCCCACTTTATGAACTTCTTAGTTTTTAGGTGATGAGAATCTAACCTTTCCCTGCCACAGTTAAGAAAGACCAGTCATCTTGGCTGGGTCTCTTCCATGGCACTTGGTATTTGCTTGGCCTATACCTGGCTGTCTTTCTCCTCTGAATACTGTACTTGTACCAGTTGTCTATAATTATCAGCTTCTGCTGTTTTCCCAGGCTGACTGCCTATATTTGTCTGTAAGGGCTGCTCTAAAAATAAAAGCACAACAAATTGAGTGGCTTAAACAACAGAAATGTATTGTTTTCCAGTTCTGGTTGTTAAAAGTCAGATCTAGGTGTCAGCAGGGTTACTTTCCTCTGAAAGTTGTGAAGAAGAATTTGTTCTATTCCTCTCTCCTAATTTCTGGTGGTTTTCTAGCAATCTTTGCTGTTCCTGGGCTTTTAGAAGCATCACCTTGATCACTGCCTTCGTCTTCATATGAAGTGAATCTGTCTAGATTTCCCCTTTTTATAAGGACATCAGTTATACTGGATTAGAGTTCATCCTAATGACCTCATCTTTATTTAACTAATCACATCTACAATGCTGCCCCTTTTCCCAAATAAGTTCACATCTGAGGTACTGGAAATTAGGGCTTCTGAGTACTAAATTTGGAGGGACATATTTTAACCCATAACACTGCCCCAATATTTACCCAGTGCTCTATTTATGGCCCTCTCTGAATCCTACAGAGAGGCCACCACTGAATCTTACATTCTTATACCTTTGTTACTTTATGTAGTATCCGGTGACCTCTGAATGATAGCAGGAATTTGGGAAATGAAAGCAGTTATTACAGATCCTAGGGTAAGTCAAGTCTGAGAGTCCCAACCAAGTAATTGCATCACAGAGTAGGTTCCAGCAGGGAGCAGAGAGAGAGTTGTAGTCACAATTATTTGGAAAGGAGTACTTTGCAAAATTCAACTTCTTTTCGGTTTGCCTTTTGAGTATGAACTCGATGCATTGGGTACTATGGCTATGTCTACAAAGGCCCAGCCTGATCATATAGAATGAAGTATGGCTGAATAGTGGAGCTGAAACCCAGAAAAATGGCATTAAGTCCTTCCAAATGTCATTAAGACAATATTTTGGATCAAATCAGATGAATAAATGTTTCCTTCCTGGATCTGGAACAAAAGAGCAAAATATAGCCTATCAGTGTCTCTTTGAGTAACCATGCAATTCTACAAACACATTACTTTACCCACATAACCCATTACAGGGCATTCACAACAACGTTATGGCTTTATCACGGCTACAGATTTGGCTTGTTAAATCAATGAGGTATTTTTAGTTTTGGCAGATGTTACTGTGACTGTGTTTAAGGATCACTTTGTCCTTTTATATTCAAACCATTTTTAAAGGTTAAGAAAAGAAAAACCAATTTTCCTACCAAGACTCAGAAAACATTTTAAAAGATTGTATTGTGGTTTGTAACTAAGTTATACAAATTTGCCATGATCTCTTTTCCAAAAAAAAAAAATTCCTTCAATATTTACTATTAATTACACAGGAGGGGGAATCTTTTAAAATGCCAAAGAAATAGAAAATAGAGAAGGGAATGAGACCTTTGTCTGCAGATAAGTATATCAAGATCCGAAGAAAGAAGTCAAAAGCGTGCAGGTAATTGGTAGAGAACAAAGACTAGCTATACTTCTAACTACTCTTAAAATTCTAACCTTTTCTATTTTATATCCAAGCTCCATCATTGGCTATATAACTGTGGAAAATACTTAAACTTTCAGGATAGCTTACTCAAGCCTATTCCTGACTCACCTGTAGGCAGTCACTAAAATTATTGGTAAAATATAAGGAAGGAACTAACTTGTGAACATAATATGCAAAGCTAAAACTATATTTTGAGATAACTAATACCTTGGATTCAGACTCCATCAACACCATTTATCCCACAAGCACCAATTGTTTTATTAGCGTTACCCAACTCTTTATTAAATTTAGTTGAATTTGGTCTACAATACAGTTCGGGAGATCTTGTCATTTGCTGTCAGAGATTTAAGGTGTTACCATGACAGGGACATGAAAAGTTGGCAACACAGGCAGAAAGAGGTAGTGGCTTTTAAGGCTTTTGTCAAATAAACCAGGCTAATAATATGAAAAATAATGGGTATATGAAGAGGATTAGGAGAAACGAATGTGTAGCATAAGTAGATAAGGCCACTATGGGAAAATGACAAAGAACAGAGGGAATTTCCACAGGACAATAGGGGGGAGAAATCTCAGAGGAATGCAAAATGAGATAGCAAGGGGCTTTATTGCTCCAAGTTTGAAACATGTTTTATATGTTCAATTAATAATGAAAAGATTAGAAGACTATAATTTTTCTGTATAATTACAGAAAAGTAAATAAGTGATCCCTTTTTTGTTTCCACATGAGTACATTGTGCTATATTTCTCTTACGCAGCAAGGGGGTTGTTTAAAATTCTGTATTTGGAATCTTCTCATAGAACGCAGATGGACTCTTCAGCAGTCATTTAAAACTTTTCAATCACAAGAGAAAAGGAAGAAAATAAGGAGGAATTCAGAATTGGTAAAATGCTAAGAGGGAGATGAATACAAGGAGATAAATATTATCCACTGTCATCTTTCATTCAGGAAAAAAGTCATGCCCTTTCAACAGTTTTCCATAACTTTTTTTTTTTTTTTTACTAATACTCACTATTTTAAAATAATTCTTACCAATTATTAAAGGTTGTTTTGGACAGGTTTTGTCTTTTTTCAATCAAAATTTATTTATTATCTTATATGGTATTTTGTGCTCAGAACTCAATAAATCAAATTCTTTAACCTCTATTTTATTTTATTATTCTCATCTGTGAAATCTAGATAATAATACTAACTAGCTCCTAGAGTACTGTATATCAAAATGAATTGTTACCTTAAAGAAACTTCAAGAATGAAAAATACTCCTTGAGAAATATCTGTTATTATTTCTGATAATAAAATAATCACTTATATGAATTAAATAATCCCAAAATATTGCCACTTTATTCTAAATTGAATGAAGTGTGTGTGTGCGTGTGTGTGTGTGCACTCACACATTTATATTTTGATGTTTTGGGAGAATGCTGTGAAGATACTTTAAATCTGTGGCTTAAAAATCTCATGCAATATCTTGTTAAAATTATTTTATAACTATTATTTTCTGCATAATTGAAAGGCTATTTTAGAATGTGGTTTATATCAAAGCTAGCTTGGAAACATCCCTATAGGAGTATGATACTAATAGAAGTGTAAGGTAAAGATACCTATATGTACATAAACATACACACACTCTCTCTCTCATACACACATATACATCAAATACTATCTAGTAGAATACTCCATCACTAAAAAAAAGTATTTTTTACATTTAAATGTGTTTTGCTCTCTCACACCTCTCTCTCTCTTTATATATATCTATATATATATATCCTATATATATATATAGGATATATATCCTATATATATATATAGGATATATATATATATATAGGATATATATATAGATATATATATATATAGGAGATATATATAGGATATATATATATATAGGAGATATATATATAGGATATATATATATAGGAGATATATATATAGGATATATATATATAGGATTATATATATATAGGATATATATATAGGATATATATATAGGATATATATATATAGGATATATATATATAGGATATATATATATATAGGATATATATATATAGGATATATATATATATAGGATATATATATATATAGGATATATATATATAGGATATATATATATATAGGATATATATATATATAGGATATATATATATATAGGATATATATATATAGGATATATATATAGGATATATATATATATATGATATATATAGGATATATATATATATATATAATCTCCACTTAATGAAAGTGGAGAGATTGACCTTTTTTGAATGGCAAAATAACTTTGAGATAGAACTTTATATTTTGAGCTTCTTAAGACAAGAACTGGGTATTACTCATCCTGCATACTCCCTGGCTCATATGTATTTATGAATGAATGAATGAATAAATAAATAAATAATTAAGTAAATCAATAAGTGAATATATGAATAGGAGAATGAAAGGCAAAACGTTAAATGCTGAAAGCCACAAAAGGAACACAGCAGTGACCACACCTGTCATTCCTTTCTCACCAGTTGTTTTCCTTTAGCTAGTTAGACAGGGAGATCCTGGGGAGATGTATTTTTAGAATGCTGAGAAACTATTTATTAAGCAAGAAATACCTTATCTGTTAAAAGATGGTAGTGGTATTTGGCAGCCTTGAGAGAAGCTTGGTGTACTTTAATACCTTGAATCGGAAGGCCACTGAAAAACAAATCTAAACACACACTCACAGATCAAACTTAAAGGTTGCAAAAGGACTGATTAAGGAATAATGATTACACTTGCAATTATTTCTTTTTAATGTGTCCTATACTATGAGCTTTAAGACATCAGGAAAACTCTTCACCACTCTATCCTTGGCACCGAGCTCACACCTTGCAAATACTATTTGTGCTTTAATAAGATTTTGCTGATGAATCTATTACTGAATTAATGATATTGAAAAGAGGTGTTAAGAATGAGGCAAAATTAGTTATGGGTAGAGGCTGATAGAGAAAATAACTGATAGACGTAAATTAAAAATTGCATAGGAAGCAAGGAAAGACATTGCATGGATATGAAGAAAGGGTGAGAAGGGATTACAGACTTACAGAAAGTGAACAGCATGGGAGACAGGAATGGGGTATTTGTTTAAAGGTTTGGTAATACTGTGTGTGAGTTTATTTTCTCTAATGAAAAAATGTTTAAGCAATTTGGGAGAAATTAAATTTAAAAAATTACAACAAATGCAAGTTATGTATTATGTTTCTCTGCAGACCTCATAAAAGGGCAATTTACTCTTGCATGTTCTCTAAATGTTTATGAGAGAGAATGGTTTATGGGCATACTGATTTTTTAGAATTCCTTCCCATCTCTGACTCTTAACTAATTATCTTAAAAACAAAAAGTTTCTACACTTGGAAAACTAAAAAGGTCTTTCTATGGCTGGGGCTTTTTGATTTGAAGATAGGGGTTCTGGGTTGATTACTCTGTCTCAGAATTAAAATAATTGAAAAAGCCATTAAAAAGGCAGTTAGATTTCAAAGAAAGGCAAGACAAGTTACACCTCAGTTTCTTCAAAATCCAATAAACCTGTCAGTCTCTTGGCTTAACTCACCAAAAATTAGTCAATGGAGGCACCATAGAACATCTGGTGATGGCAGGTATCATATTAGGGCCAAAGAAAATAGCGCTGTCTCCTTCTATGATGAACAATTCCCCCCCCCCATGTTTATAGCTTTATAGAAAATGGATATTATTATCCTTATTATATACAATAAGAATAAAAATAAGTAAAGACATAGGGCTTAAAAGATAGTGCACTGATGTCCTTGTTTAGCAAATTAGGACATTAAGGAGAAATACAGAATTGGGGTTCAGGAAACTACTCAAGGACAGAAAACTGAGGACTCCTGACTCCTTATGTAGCACTTTTTTACTCCAGGATGTACGTTTTAAAAAGATAGTTGATTACATTGACGATAAAAAGAAGGATATGGTTGAAGTCTAAATCCTTGAATAGCCTAGAAAAGGCCATTTATTGGATATTCTAGTTTTATGAAAGCAAAGTCTGGTTCATCACTGTATTTACACTTGTTTGCACAGAATCTGGCACTTGGTAGGTGCCCAATACATATTTATTTTTAATTGAGGTATAATTTACATACAATAACATTCACAGATTTTAAGTATTGTTTGATAAATCTTAGCAATTTTATGTATGCATGTAGCCATGTACGGAATACAAATATTCAGTATATGAGTCCTTTGTCAGATATCTGTGTTAGGAGAAATTTTTCCAATCTGTGGCATGCCTATTCTTTTTCTTAATGATGTCATCTACACTACCCCAGAAAATTTCTTCATGCCCCTTTTATGTCAATTTTCCCTTCATTCTGCCCACTCACAGAGTTGACCACTTTCTGATTTCTTTCTTTTTATTTAACTTTTATTTTTGGTTTGGGGATACCTATGAAGGTTTGTTACATAGGTAAACATGTGTCACAGTGGTTTGTTGTACATATTATTTCATCACCCAGGTATCAAGGACAGTACCTTATAGTTATCTTTCCTTGTCCTGTCCATCTCCCTACCTTCCCTATTCAAGTAGATACCAGTGTCTGTTGTTTCCTTCTTTGTTCATAAGTTCTTGTCATTTAGGTCCCCCTTATAAATGAGAACATGTGGTATTTGGTTTACAGTTCCCACAATAGTTTGCTAAGGATGATAGCCTCCACCTCCATCCAAGTTCCAACAAAAGACATGATCTTGTTCTTTTTTATGGCTGCATGGTATTCCATGGTGTATATGTACCACATTTTCTTTCTCCAGTGAAAATGGATGGACATTTAGGTTAATTCTATGATTTTGCTATTGTGAATAGGGCTGCAACAAACATTTGAATGCATATGTCTTTATGGTAGAATAATTTATATTTGTCTGAGTATATACCCAGTAATGGGATTACTGGGTTGAATTGTAGTTCTGCTTTTAGGTCTTTGAAGAATTGCCATACTGCTTTCCACAATTATTGAACTAATTTAAACTCCCACCAGCAGTGTATAAGTACTCCTTTTTCTCGGCAACTTCACCAGCATCTGTTATTTTTTGGCTTTTTTTTTTTTTTTTTTTTTTTTTGAGACAGAGTCTAGCTCTGTTGCCCAGGCTGGAGTGCAGTGAAGTGATCTTCGCTCACTGCAACCTCCACCTCCCGGGTTCAAGTAATTCTCCTGCCTCAGCCTCCCAAGTAGCTGAGATTACAGGTGCCCGCCACCACGCCCAGCTAATTTTTGTATTTTTAGTAGAGACAGGGTTTCACCGTGTTAGCCTGGCTGGTCTCAAACTCCTGACCTCGTGATCCACCCACGTAGGCCTCCCAAAGTGCGGGATTACAGGTGTAAGCCACTGTGCCCAGCCTATTTTTTGACTTTTTAACAGCCATTCTGACTGGTGTGAGATGGTATCACATTGTAGTTTTGATTTGCATTTCTCTAATGATCAGTGACATTGAGCTTTTTTTCATATGCTTATTGGCCAGATGTATATATTCTTTTGAGAACTGTCTGATCATGTTCATTGCCCATTTTTTAATGGGGCTGCTTGTTTTTCTCTTGTACATTTGTTTAAGTTCCTTATAGATGCTGGATATTAGAACTTTATGAGATGCATTGCTTGCAAAAATTTTCTCTTATTCTGTAGGTTGTCTGTTTACTCTGTTGATAATTTCTTTTGCTTGGCAAAAGCTCTTAAGTTTAATTAGATGCCACTTGTCAATTTTTGCTTTTATTGTGCTTGCTTTTGATGTCCTGTCATGAAATCTTTGTCCGCTCCTATGTCCAGAATGGTATTGCCTAGGTTGTCTTCCACAGTTCTTAGAATTTTGGGTTTTACATATAAGTATTTAATCCCTTTTGAGTTGATTTTTGTATATGATAGAAGGAAAGGATTCAGTTTCAATCTTCTATGTATGGCTAGCCAGTTATCCTAGCACATCTATCTAGTTATACCTAGATGAATGGTATCCTAGTACAATTTATTGAATAGGGAATCTTATCCCCATTGCTTGTCTTTTTCAGTTCTGTTAAAGATCAGATGGTGATAATTGTGTGGCCTTATTTCTGGGCTTTTTATTCTGTCCTATTGGTTTAAGTGACTATTTTTGTACCAGTACCATGCTGTTTTCATTACTATAGCCTTGTGGTATAGTTTGAAGTCAAGTAATGTGATGCCTCCAGCTTTGTTCTTTTTGTTTAGAATTGTCTTGGCTATTCAAGCTCTTGTTGGTCCCATATGAATTTTAAAATAGGTTTTTCTAGTTCTGTGAAGAATGTCTTTGGTAATTTGATAGAAATAGCATCGAATCTGTAAATTGTTTTGGGCAGTATAGCCATTTAAATAATATTGATTCTTCCTATCTATGAGCATGGGATGTTTTTCCATTTATTTGTGTCTTCTTTCATTTATTTGAGCAGTGTTTATGATTCTCATTTTAGAGATCTTTCAACTCCCTGGCTAGCTGTATTCCTAGATATTTTATTCTTTTTGTAGCATTTGTGAATGAGATTGACTTTCTGATTTGGCACTCAGTTTGGCTGTTGTGGGTGTATATAAATACTAAGGACTTTTGCATGTTGATTTTGCATCCTGTAGCTTTGCTGAAGTTGTTTATCAGATCATGGAGGTTTGGGGCCCAGGCTATGGGGTTTTCTGGATATAGAATCATGTTGTCTGCCAAAAGAGATAGTTTGACTTCCTCTCTTCCCATTTAGATGCCTTTATTTTTTTCTCTTGCCTTATTGTTCTGGCTACGACTTTCAATACTATAATGAATAGGAGTAGTAAGAGGGCATCCTTGTCTTGTGCCAGTTTTTTTATGTCTTGGTTTCCTTCAGTTCAGCTTGATTTTTGTTATTTCTCGTCCTCTGCTAGCTTTGGAGTTGACTTGTTCTTGCTTCTCTAATTTTTTCAGTTGTGAAGTTGTTGTTAATTTGAGATCTTTCTAACTTTTCAATGTGGGCATTTAGTGCTATGAATCTCTCTCTTAATGCTGCCTAAGCAGTGCTCCAGAGATTCTAGTTGTATCTTTGTTCTCAGTATTTTCAAAGAACTTCTTGATTTCTGCCTTAATTTCATTATTTACCCAAAAGTCATTCAGAAGCCTGTTGTTTAATTTCCATGTAATTTCATGGTTTTGAGAAATTTTCATTGTCTTGACTTCTATTTTTATTGCACTGTGGTCTCAGAGTGTGTTTGGTATGATTTTGATTATTTTACATTTGATGGGGATTGTTTTATGTCCAATTATGTGGTCATTTGTAGAGTATGTGTCATGTGTCAATGAGAATAATGTATATTCTGTTGTTTTGGGATGGAAAGTTCTGTAAAGGTCTATCAGATTCACTTGGTCCAATATTGAGTTCAGGTTCTAAATATCTTTGTGAATTTCCTACCTTAATGGTCTGTCTGATACTGTCAGTGGAGTGTTAAAGTCTCCCACTATTATTGTGCGGGAGTCTAAATTTCTTTGTAGGTCTATAAGAACTTGCTTTATGAATCTGGGAGCTCCTGTGCTGGATGCATATTTATTTAGGATAGTTAGGTCTTCTTGTTGAATTGAACCCTTTACCATTATGTAATGCTCATCTTTTTCGTGTGTGTGTGATCTTTGATGGTCTGAAATCTGTTTTTTCTGAAATCAGGACTGCCACCCCTGATTTTTTTATGTTTTCCATTTACTTGGTAGATGTTCTTCAGTCCATTGAGCCTATGAGTGTCATTATGTGTGAGACAGGTCTCCTGAAGATAGCATACCATCTGGTATTTTTTTTTTTTAATCCAATTTGACACTCTATACCTTTTAAGTGGGGCTTTTAGCCTGTTTATATTCAATGTTTGTATTTGTATGTGTGGATTTGATCTTGTCATTGTGTTGTTAGCTGGTTATTATGCTGGCTTGTTTATGTGATTGCTTTATAGTGTCACTGACTTGTGTATTTGTGTTTTTGTACTAGCCGGTAGTGGTCTTTCCTTTCTATATTTAGTGCTTCTTTTAAGATCTCTTGTAAAGCAGGTCTGGTGGTAGCAAACTCTCTCAAGATTTGCTTATCCATAAAGGATTTTATTTCTTCTTCACCTAGGAAGCTTAGTGTGGCTGGATATGAAATTCTTGATTGAAGATTTTTTTTCTTTTTTGGAGAAAGAGTCTCACTCTGTTGCCCAGGCTGGAGTGCACTGGTGTGATCTTGGCTCACTGAAACCTCTGCCTCCTGGATTCAAGCAATTTTTCCACCTCAGCCTCCCAAGTAGCGGGGATTACAGGCACATGCCACTACACCCAGCAAATTTTTGTATTTTTAGTAGAGATGGGGTTTCACCATGTTGGCCAGTCTAGTCTGGAACTACTGACCTCAGGCGATCTGTGTGTCTTGGCCTTTCAACGTGCTGGGATTACAGGCATGAACCAACCCCCCCACAACCCCTGCCCCTGCCAAAGATTTTTTTTTTTTTCTTTAACAATGTTGAATACAGGGCCCCAATCTCTTCTGGTTTGTAGGTTTCTGCTGAGAGGTCTACTGTTAGGCTGATGGGATTCTATTTCTAGGTGACCTGCCTTTTCTGCCTAGCTGCCTTTAACACCCTTTCTTTCATTTCATTTGTGGAAAATCTGATGATTATTTGACTTAGGGATGATCTTCTTGTGTAGAATCTTGTAGGAGTTCTTTGTGTTTCCTGAATTTGACTGTTACCCTCTTTAGTAAGGTTGGGGAAGATTTCATAAGTGATATCCAGAAATATGTTTTCCAAGTTGTTTGCTTTCTCCCATTCCCTATTTTAGAGAGGCCAATCATTCACAGATTTGGCCTCTTTACATAATCCCATACTTCTCGGAGGTTTTATTTACTACTTTTTTTTCTTTCTTTTTGTCTGATTGTCTTATTTCAGAGAACCAGTCTTCCAGTTCTGAGCTGCTTTTTTCAGCTTTTTCTATTCTGCTGTTAATACATGTGATTGCATTGTGAAAGTCTTATATTGTGTTATTCAGCTCTGTCAAACCCATTATGTTCTCTTTTTCACCGGCTATTTTGTCCTTCAGATTTTGTCACTTTATTGTGATTCTTATTTTCTTTGGATTGGGTTTTGCATCCTCCTGAATCTTGATGATGTTTGTTTCTATCTATATTCTGAATTCTATTTCTGTTATTCCAGCCAGTTCAGCCTTGTTAAAAAAAAAAAAAAAAAAATCTTATTGAAGAATTGGTACAGTCATTTGGAGGACATATGACACTCAGGCTGTTTAAATAACCAGAGTTCTTGTGTTAGTTCTTTCTGATCTCTGCGTGTGGGGTATTCCCTTAACTGCAGTTTAGATTGAGTACAGTCAATAGACTTCTTTTCTAGATGTTTTTTATTGGGCCAAGGCTTTGTAGAGTATATTTATTTGAAGCTGACTTTTTGTCTCTGCTTTCAGAGGGGAGTATGTTAGGTATTTTGCTGCTGAAGCTTTGGGGTATGATCCAGCAGATGACACCTAGGCTTACTGGTCAGTTGGTAGACTCTTGCTTGGTTGTGTGGCTCCCTTGTGTTTCCTCACAGTTACAGCCATGTTCTCTCTAAACGGTCAGAAAGTGAGGGTTACTCTCTTTGTTGAGTGCTGGCTGTAGTCTGTGACTTGGCACGTCTGGGCTGCCCACTGAATCTCTGGGGCAATCTCAGTGCTTATGTTCCTTCTCTAACTTGGAGGCAACAAACGAAGAGATCTTAGTAGTGGTAGTGGCCAAGGGTTGTTTGCTTGTCTCTTGGGGACTCTACTCCAGAGAGATGCAGATCAGTACTCACTCAGTGCAATCAGCCCAGGGTGGAGGGTGTGTGCTGTGGGCCCAAGCCAGGGGTTCCCTGTCTGGTGACAAGCACTTCAGAGTGTTTGGGACCCTGTAGGAGATGGACTGGCCTCCTCTCCTTGGGTCAACTGCAGATTGTTGTAGGTGTGAATAAGGCAATTCGGATCTTTGCTCCTTCATTAGTCCAAGGGTGGCAAGAGCAGTTCCACTACGGAGGGAGTGGTGGCAGAGAGGCTTTCAGTTGCACCTGGAGGCTCTGTCCAGGGAGTTCCCGAGTTGCTACTGGCTCAATAACTCTGGTGAGGACTGGTGGGAGGCCCAGGCCTGGAGGACCTGCCCAGTGAGGAGATATGGGAATAGGTACTTGCATAACAGTCTGGCCACCGTTCCATAGGGCTGTTCCATATGGCTACTGCCATATTCTTAGGGCCTGCTCCAGTCACTAGTCACCTCAAATTTTTCAGTATCTGGAGGTATCACTGGTGAAGGCGGCAAAACAGCAAAGATGGCAGCCTGTCCCTCCTTCTGGGAGCTTTGTTCCAGGGAGGTATGGGCATGTTGCTGGCCCAAAGGCACCTGTAGGAGGTGGCTGGAGACCCCACTTGGAAGGTCCCGCCCAGTGAGGAGGAACACATTGGGAACCCACTTAAAAAAGAAGAGCAGCTGTGCTGTGTCCACTTCAGCCCCAGTCGCCTCAGACACTTTGAAGCTGGAAGGCTGGAAAAGCTACGTCCCCCAAAAAGTAAAAATGGTGGCATGCCCCTCCCTCTAGGAGCTCTATCCAAGGGAGGTTACAAATCTCTGTCAGCCAGAGAACACCAAGGGAGGTAATTAAAAAATGTCCTTGATTAGTCCCAGTGTGAGTACCTGGATGTTTCAGCTGAAGGTATTGTATTTACTTGCCCCTTCCGTTCCTCTCCATGAGAGCCATACACACTAGCTGCTTATAGTTGTCCATCTTTCCACCTGATTTCTTTCACCATAAATTAATTTTGTCTATTCCTGGCAGTTATATAAATAAAATAAATCAGCAAATACATTTTTCTTTGCTGTCTCTTTTACTCCTCATAATGTTTTTGAAATTTATTCATGTTATTGCGTTTATCAGTTATTTCTTTCTTTATATTACGCAGTAGCATTATATTGTGTGACTACGACATTTTGCTTCTTCATTCTCCCATTGATGAATATTTGTGTTATTTACTTTTGGGGACAATTATGACTATAAAGATTGCTAAAATATTCTTTTGTAAAATGTTTTTTGGACATTTGGAGCACATTTTCGTCCACTTATTAGTCATTTATATTTCTTCTTTGTGAAGTAGCTGCCTAATTGTTTTACCCATTTTGTAATCAGGTTGAATTTCTATTATTGATTTGTAGTAATTCTTTATATATTCTGGATATAATTTCTTTTCAAATATATGTACTATGAAAACTTTCTCCTAATGTTTTTTGCCTATTGATTTTCTTGAAAATGTTTCTTTTAGTGACAAGTACATTTTAATTTTGATGAATTTCATATTTCTTTCTTTTAGGGTTACTGATTCTGTACCTTTTTGAAAACTCTTTTCATGCCCCCAAATTTACAAAGATATTAATCTTATATTTCCTCTACGCATCTTGGTGCTAGGTTTTATATTTAAGTCTAAGATTCATCTAATTTTTAAAATCAAAATATAAGGGTTGAGTTGTTCCAGCACCATTTATTAAAAAGGCTTTCCTTTCCTTCATTAAATGAACTCAATGCCTTGTCTGAAGATTAGTTGACACTATATGTATTGTCTATTTCTGGACTCTATTCTGTTCCACCGATCCATATATTATATATTTAAGCTAATTATTATACTGTCTTACTTACTACAGCCTTACAGTAAGTCTTGAAGTTAGGTAATGTTAAGTCCTCTAACTTTAAATATATATATGATTTTGGCTATTCTAGATCCTTCATATTTCCACCCGAATTTTAGAATCATCTTGCCAACGGCTTCAAAATGGGCTCTTTGCAACATGATAGATACCATATTGAATATATAGGTCAATTTGGGGAGAACAGACCACTTTAAGACATTATGTTTTGTCAGTGAACATAAGCATGGGTCTCGATTTATTTGAGTTATTTAAATTTCTCAGAAATGTTTTGTAGTTTTCACTGTGAAAATCTTGCATATTTTCAATAAATTATTGCCTGTATATTTAATATTCTTTGATAGCATTGTAAATGGTATTTTAAATTTTGTTTTCTAATTTTTTATTGTTTGTATCTAAAATTGCTCTTGATTTTTGTGAATTAACTTTGAGTCCTGAAATCTTACAAAATGTACTCAGTAGTTCTTGTCTTTTTGAAGATTCCATGTGATTTTCTACATATATAATAATTTTGCCTACAAATAACACAGTTCTACTTTTCCTGTCATATTGCACAAGAGGGAAATGACAGGAAAATATTAAACATAAATGATGAACCAAGATGTTTTTGCTCTGTTTAGGAAAGAAAAAGGGAAAGTATAAAATATTTTACAATTAAAAATGTTAGCTATAGGGTTTTTGAGGATGTTGTTTATTAAGTTAAAGAGAGTTCCTTCTATTCTTAATTTACCGAGTTTTTATTCAGAATTTATATTCCATTTTGTCATGTTATTTTCTACATCAGTTGAGATGATTATATGGCCTTTCTCCTTTATTCTAACGTATGGTGAATTACTTTAATTGCATTTTCAAAATGTTCAAGCACACTTGCATACCTGTGATAAAATCCATCTGTTCAGGATGCATCACTCTGTGTGTGTGTGTGTGTGTGTGTGTGTGTGTGTACCCTCAATTTGTCTCTATGTTGTTAAAGAATTTGTATCTGTGATGATAATATATACTGGTCTATATTTTTTTCTTGTAAAATCTTTGCCAGGTTTTAGCATCAGACGTATACTGGTCATACAAAAAAGATGCAGTAGTATTTCTTCCTATTTCACTTTTCGAAATAATTTGTGTAGAGTTGGGATTATTTATTACTTAAATATTTTATAACATTTCAGTAAAGCCATCTGAGCCTTGAGTAACTTTGTAGGGAACTGTTTAGTATAAACTCAATTACTTTTGTAATTATGGGGTTATTTAGCTGTCCTATTACTTATGTCACTTTAGGTAAGTGTGCTGTTTATACTTTTGGTTCACTTCATCAAACTTGTGGAATGTATTGGCATAAAATTGTTTATTATTATTGTTATTTTGTTTCCTGTAGAATGTCTGGTGATGTCCCCTTCTTGTTCTTGATGTTGGCAATTTGTTTTTTCTCTCTTTTCTCTTGATCACCTTTGCTAGAAGTTTGTCAAGTTTATTAATCTTTTTAATTATCCCACTTTTGACATTTTGGTTTTGGGTTGCTTGTTTTATATATTACTGATTTTGGCTTTTGTCTTCATTGTTTCCTTTTTCCATGTACTTTGGATTAATTCATTTTGCTTTGTCTAGATTCTTAAGTTAGAAGCTTTGATCATTTATTTTCTCATATAAGCATTTCAAACTATAAACTTCCTTCTAGTCTACCTTTAACTGAATTCCACAAATATTGACAGCTTTTTATTATTTCATAGTATTTTCTAATTTCCCTTATTAATTATTCATTGACTCACAGGTTATTTAGAAATTTTTAGTTAAATTCCAAATATTTGAAGTTTATATATATTTATTAATTTCTAATTTGATACAATTGTGTCCAGAGAATATATTCTTTATAATTTTAATCCTTTAATATTTTGAAAAATTTTTATGGCCTGGTATGTAGTCTATTATGGTTAATAATTTATGTGCACATGCAAAGACCATGTACAGTTGCTGCTTTAGTGTTATACACACACAGTTGTTTAGCAATGTGTTATAGAAGATCTCTGATTATAAAGGTAGATTGCGTCTCCATTTGGTTTATCAGGTTTCACCCTACATATTTTGAAATCCTATTTAGGGTGCATATACACTTATAATTGTTATGATTTTCTGATGAATCAATCTTTTCATAATTGTACAGTGTTCTTCTCTTTCTCTAGTGATGTTCTTTGTCTTGAAGTCCATTTTGTTTGATATCACTATAGCCACACCAGATTTCTTAGTCTTACTGTATACGATATATTTAACGCAACGAATCATGATCTGAACATTAAGATTTTTTATCTTAGTGTTTAAGTGGCATATTTTTATTTTTTGTTGTTCATTTTTCTTTATTCCTTTTTCTCTCTGTTCCTTTTACATGTATTTATTAATCTTTAATTTTAATTTTAGGTTCAGGTATATGTGCAGGATTGTTATGTAGGTAAACAAGTATCACAGGGGTTTATACTACAGATTATTTCATCAACCAGGTCCTGAGCCTAGTACCCAATAGTTATTTTTTTCTGATAGTCTCCTTCCTCCCACCCTCCACCTTCAAGTAGGCCCCAGTATGTGCTGCTTTCCTCTGCATTCATGTGTTCTCATTTAGTTCCCACTTATAAGTGAGAACATGCAATATTTGGTTTTCTGTTCCTGCATTAGTTTGCTAAGGATAATGGTGTCTAGCTCCCTCTATGTTCCTGCAAAAGACATTATGTCATTCTTTATATGGCAGCATAGTATTCCATATTGTGTATATGTACCACAATTTCTTTATCCATTCTGCTATTGGTAGGCATTTAGGCTGATTACATGTCTTTGCTATTGTGAATAGTGCTTCAGTGAAAATACATGTGCATGTGTCTTCATGATAGAATGATTTATATTTCTTTGGTTATATACCCAATAATAGAATTGCTGGGTCAAATGGTATTTCTGTTTTTAGCTTTTTAAGGAATCAACACACTGCTTTCCACAGTGGTTGAACTAATTTACACTCTCACCAACAATGAATAAGTTTTCCTTTTACTTTAAAACCTGGTCAGCATCTGTTAATTTTTAACTTTTTAATAATAGCCACTCTGACTGGTGTGAGATGGTATCTCATTGTGGTTTTGATTTGCATTTCTCTAATGATCAATATATTGAACTTTTTTCTCATGTGCTTCTTGTCCACATGCATGTCTTCTTTTGAAAACTGTCTGTTCATGTCCTTTGCCCACTGTTTAAAAAGGTTGTTTGTTTTTCCTTGCAAATTTGTTTACGTTTTTTATAGATGCTACATGTTAGAACTTTGTAAGAGGCATACTTTGCAAAAATTTTCTCCCACTCTATAGGTTGTCTATTGATATTAATGGTTTCTTTTGCAGGGCAGAAGCTTTTAAGCTTAATTAGATGCCACTTATCAATTTTTGCTTTTGCTGTGATTGTTTTGGCATCTTCATCATGAAATTTTTGCCCACTCCTATGTCAAGAATGATGTTACCTAGCTGGTCTACCATGGTTTTTATAGTTTTGGGTTTTACATTTAAGTCTTTAATCGATCTTGAGTTGATTTTTGTATACAGTGTAAGGAACAAGTCCAGTTTTAATCTTCTGCATACAGCTAGCCAGTTATCCCAGCACCATTTAATGAATAGTGAGTCTCTTCCCTGTTGCTTGTTTTTGTCAGCTTTCTCAAAAATCAAATGGTTGTGGATGTGGAGCTTAATTTCTGGGCTCTTTATTCTGTTCCACTGGTCTATGTGTTTGTTTTTGTACCAGTACCATGCTGTTTTCTTGCTGTAGCACTGTAGTGTAGTTTGAAGTTGCATAACATGATGCCTCCAGCTTTGTTTTATTTGCTTAGGATTGCTTTGCTATTCAGGTTCTTTTTGGGTTCCATATGAATTTTAAAATAGTTTTTGTCTACTCCTTTGAAGCATGTCATTGATAGTTTGATAGGAATAGCATTAAATCTGTAAATGGCTTTGGGCAATATGGCCATTTTAATGATACTGATTCCTCCTATCCATGAGCATACAATATTTCTCCCTTTGTTTGTGTTGTCTGTGATTTCTTTGAGCAGTGTTTTTGTAAGTTCTCATTTTAGAGATCTTTTACCTCCCTGGCTAGCTCTATTCTTAGGTATTTTATTCTTTTTGCAGCATTTGTGAATGGGATTGTGCTCCTGATTTGGCTCTCAGCTTGGATGTTGGTGGTGTATAGAAATTCTACTGATTTTTGGTATGTTGATTTTGTATCCTGAAACTTTGCTAAAGTTGTTTATCAGATCAAGCAGCTTTTGGGTACAGACTATGGGGTTTTCTAGATATAGAATGATGTCATCTACAAACAGTTTTACTTATTTTCTTCCTATTTGGATGCCCGTTTTTCTCTTGCCTGATTGCTCTGGCCAGGACTTTCAATAGTATGTTGAATAGGAGTGATGAGAGAGAGCATCCTTGTCTTGCGCTGGTTCTCAGTGGGAATCTTTCCAGTCTTTGCCCATTCAGTGTGATGTTGGCTGTATGTCTGTCATAAATGGTCTTATTATTTTGAGGTGTGTTCTTTCAATGGCTAGTTTATTGAGAGGTTTTAACATGAAATGATGTTGAATTTTATCAGAAGACTTTTCTGCATCTATTGAGATAATCATGTGGTTTTTGTCTTTAGTTCTGTTTATGTGATGAATCACATTTATTAATTTGTTTATGTTGAACAAACCTTGAATCTCAATGGAAAGGCCTACTTGATTGTGATAGATCAGCTTTGTGTTGTACTGCTGGTTCAGGATTTTTGCATCAGTGTTCCTCAAGAATATTGGGCTGAAGTTTTCTTCTTTGTTATGTCTCTGCCAGGTTTTGGTATCAAAATCATTATGGCTTCATAGAATTACTTGGGAAGGAGTCCTTCCTCCTTGATTTTTTGGAATAGTTTCAGTAGGAATAGTATCAGCAATTATTTATACATCTGGTAGAATTCATCTGTGAGACCGTCTAGTTTGGGCTTTTTATGGTTGGTAGGCTATTCATTACTGATTCCATTTTAGGTCTCATTATTTGTCTGTTCAGTAAATCAATGTATTCCTGGTTCAGTCTTGGGAGGGTGTATGTGTTCAGAAATTTATCCATCTCTTCTAAGTTTTCTACTTTGTGTGCATAGAGGTGTTCATAACACACTCTGAGGGTTGTTTTTATTTCTGTGGGGTCAGTGGTTACATCCCCTTTGTCATTTCTAATTGTGTTTATTTGGATCTTCTCTCTTTTCATCTTTATTGGTCTAGCTAATGGCCTATCTATCCTATTAATTTTTTCAAAAAACCAACATGTAGATTCTTTGATTTTTTTTTTTTTTTTTTTTTTTTTTTTTTTTTTTTTTTGAGACGGAGTGTCACTCTTGTTGCCCAGGCTGGAGTGCAATGTCATGATCTTGGCTCGCTCAACCTCCACCTCGCGGGTTCAAGCGATTCTCCTGTCTCAGCCTCCTGAGTAGCTGGGATTACAGGTGCCTGCCACCATGCCCAGCTAATTTTTGTATGTTTTAGTAGAGATGGGGTTTCACCAGGTTGGCCCGGCTGGTCCTGAACTCCTGACCTCAGGTAATCCACCCATCTCGGTCTCCCAAAGTTCTGGGATTACAGGCGCTGGGCCTCATTGATATTTTTAATGTTTTTTTCTTTTTTATTTATTTATTTATTTTTTTGTCTCTTGATCTCTTTTAGTTCAGCAGTGATTTTGATTATTTTTTGTCTTCTGCTTGATTTGGGGTTGGTTCGCTTTTGGTTCTCTTATTCTTTTAGTTGTGATGTTAGGTTGTTCATGTAAAATAGTCCCAGTTTTTTGATGTGGGCGTTTAGTGCTATACATTTCTCTTTTACCACTGTCTTAGCTGTGTCCCACAGATTCTGGTATGCTGTATCTTTGTTCTCATTAGTTTCAAAAAATTTATTGATTTCTGCCTTAATTTTATTGTTTACCCAAAAGTCATTCAGGAGCAGTTTGATTAATTTCCATGTAATTGCATGGTTTTGAGTGATTTTTTTTCAGTCTTGATTTTTATTTTTGTTGTACTGTGGCCTGAGAGTGTGTTTGGTATGATCTTGGTTCTTTCACATTTGATGAGGATTGTTTTATATCTGATCGTGGTTGATTTCAAACCATGTGTCAATGAGAAGAATGTATATTCTGTTATTTAGAGTGCAGAGTTCTGTTGAGGTCTATCAGATCCATTTGGTTCAATATTGAGTTCAGGTCCTGAGTATCTTTGTTAATTTTCTGCCTTTATGATCTGCCTAATACTGTCAGTGGAGTGTTGAAGTCTCCCACTATTATTATGTGGGAGTCTAAGTTTCTTTGTAGCTTTCTAACAACTTGCTCTATGAATCTGTGTGCTCCTGTGCTGCGTGTATGTATATATATATGTGTGTGTGTGTGTGTGTGTGTGTATATATGTTTATATATATATGTTTTTATATATATGTTTATATATATTTATAAATGGAAGGTTTATTCATTTCTTTTCATTCTTTTTAATTTATTTTTGTCTGTCTTATTTCAGAAAGCTGGTCTTCAAGTTCTATATATATATTTTTATATATATAAAATTGTATATATATATATATTTAGGAGAGTTAGGTCTTTTGTTGAATTGAACCCTTTACCATTATGTGATGTAATTTGTCTTTTTTGATCTTTCTTGGTCTAAAGTCTGTTTTGTCTGAAATAAGAATTGCAACCCCTGCTTCTTTCCTGATTTCTATTTGCTTGGTAGATTTTCCTCCCTTTATTTTGAGCCTATGGGTGTCATTGCACATGAAGTGGGTCTCCTGAAGACAGCATACCCTTGGGTCTTGCTTTTTTATTCAGCTTGCCACTCTGTGCTTTTAAATGGGGCATTTAGCCCATTTATATTCAATGTTAATATTTGTGTGTGGATTTAATCCTGTCATTGTGTTGTTAGCTGGTTATGTTGGCTTTTTTGTGTGGTTGCTTTATAGTGTCACTGGTCTGTGTACTTAATTGTGTTTTTATGTTGGCTAGTAATGGTCTTTCCATATTTATTGTTCCTTTCAAGATCTCTTGTAAGGTGGTTCTGGTGGTAACAAACTCCCTCAGCTTTTGCTTATATGAAAAGAATCCTGTTTCTCTTTAGCTTAGAAATCTTACTTTGGCTCAGTATGAAATTCTCGGTTGGAGTTTTTTTTCTTTAAATATGTTGAATAAAGACCCCCAATGTCTTCTGGCTTGTAGTTTCTTCTGAGAGGGCTGCTGTTAGCCTGATGAGGTTTTCTTTGTAGGAGACATGCCCTTTCTTTCTAGCTGCCTTTAACATTCTTTGTTTCATTTCAACCTTGGAAAATCTGATGATTATATGTCTCGGGGATGATCTTCTTGTGTAGAATCTTGCAGGGGTTTTCTGTATTTTCTGAATTTCACTGTTGGCCTCTTTAGTGAGGCTGGAGAAGTTTTGTAGAAAATATCCTGAAATATGTTTTCAAAGTTGTTTGCTTTTCCCCCATCCCTTTTAGGGGTGCCAGTGATTCATAGATTTGGCCTCTTTACATAGTCCCATATTTCTTGGAAGGTTTATTCATTTCTTTTCATTCTTTTTTATTTATTTTTGTCTGACTGTCTTATTTCAGAAAGCTGGTCTTCAAGTTCTGAGATTCTTTTTTCAGCTTTTTCTATTCTAATGCTAATATTTGTGTTTGCATCGTGAAAATCGTGTACTATGTTTTTCAGCTGTATCAGTTCAGTTGGGTTCTTTTTTATACTGGCTATTTTGTCTGTCAGCTCCTGTATCATTTTATTATGATTTTTATTTTTCTTGGATTGGGTTTTGCTATCTTCCTTAATCTTGATGATCTTTGTTCCTATCCACATTCTGAATTGTATTTCTGTCACTTCTGCCAACTCAGCCTGGTTAAAGACCCTTGTTGGAGAAGGAGTGCAGTCATTTAGAGGACATAAGATATTTTGGCCATTTGAATTGCTAGTCTTCTTTTGCTGGTTCTTTCTCTTCTCTTCATTTGCATGCTCCTTTGATTGCTGAGCTGCCTCTGATTGAAGTGGCAAGCTGGAGGCAGAGTGGTTGTGCTGGAGTCTCAGGTCAGGCAGCCCTGCCCAGTGAGGAGAAGTGAGGATGGGACCTGTGTGTAGAACAGTCTGGTCACTTCTCTGTGAGGTGGGTGCTGTGTGTTGAGGGTCTCTACCAGCCTCTGGTCCTCATGGACACTTCAGAGCCTAGAGATAGTAATGAGACAACAAAGATGACAAACTGCACCTCCCATTGGGAGCTCTGTCCTCAGGGAGTTACAGAGGAACTACTGGCTTGATAGCCCCAGCAAGGGGTGGCTGGAGACCCAGGCTGGGAGGACCTGCCAACAAGGAGATACAGGATCAGGACCTACATAACAGTCTGGCCACTTTTCTGTAGGGCTGCTGCAGTATGCTGGGGATCCACTCCAGTCCCTAATCACCTCAAATTTTCCAGCCCCTGAAGGTAACAACAGTGAAGGCTACAAGACAGCAAAGATGGGGACCTGCCCTTCCCCCTGGGAACTCTTTCTCAGGAGGTATGAACCTGTTACTGGCCTGAACACACCAGCAGGATGTGGCTGGAGACCCGTGTTGGAAGATCTCGCCCACTGAGGATGAATGGGATCAGGGACCCATGTAAAACAGCAGTCTGACTGCTTTTATGTAGGGCAGCTGTGCTTTCCTGGGGGTCTGCTCCAGCCCCTGGTTGCCTTGGACTCTCTAAAGCCTGAAGGTAACAACAGCTAATGCGGCTAGATAACAAAGATGGCAGCTCACACCTCCCTTTGGGAGCTCTGTCCCAGGAAGGTTTGAAACTGCTGCTGGCCACCAAAACAGCATGGCACTGGTACCAAAACAGACATATAGACCAATGGAACAGAACAGAGCCCTCAGAAATAATGCCACGTATCTACAACTATCTGATCTTTGACAAACCTGACAAAAACAAGAAATGGGGAAAGGATTCCCTATTTAATAAATGGTGCTGGGAAAACTGGCTAGCCATATGTAGAAAGCTGAAACTGGATCCCTTCCTTACACCTTATACAAAAATTAATTCAAGATGGATTAAAGACTTACATGTTAGACCTAAAACCATAAAATCCCTAGAAGAAAACCTAGGCAATACCATTCAGGACATAGGCATGGGCAAGGACTTCATGTCTAAAACGCCAAAAGCAATGGCAACAAAAGCCTAAATTGACAAATGGGATCTAATTAAACTAAAGAGCTTCTACACAGCAAAAGAAACTACCATCAGAGTGAACAGGCAACCTACAGAATGGGAGAAAATTTTTGCAACCTACTCATCTGACGAAGGACTAATATCCAGAATCTACAATTAACTCAAACAAATTTACAAGAAAAAAGCAAACAACCCCATCAAAAAGTGGGCAAAAGATTTGAACAGACACTTCTCAAAAGAAGATATTTATGCAGCCAAAAAACACATGAAAAAATGCTCATCATCACTGGTCATCAGAGAAATGCAAATCAAAACCACAATGAGATACCATCTCACACCAGTTAGAATGGCCATCATTAAAAAGTCAGGAAACAACAGGTGCTGGAGAGGATGTGGAGAAAGAGGAACAATTTCACACTATTGGTGGGACTGTAAACTACTTCAACCATTGTGGAAGTCAGTGTGGCGATTCCTCAGGGATCTAGAACTAGAAATACCATTTGACCCAGCCATCCCATTACTGGGTATATACCCAAAGGACTATAAATCATGCTGCTATAAAAATACAGGCACACGTACGTTTATTGCGGCACTATTCACAATAGCAAAGACTTGGAACCAACCCATATGTCCAACAACGATAGACTGGATTAAGAAAATGTGGCACATATACACCATGGAATACTATGCAGCCATAAAAAATGATGAGTACATGTCCTTTGTAGGGACATGGATGAAACTGGAAACCATCATTCTCAGTAAACTATCGCAAGGACAAAAAACCAAACACCACATGTTCTCATAGGTGGGAGTTGAACAATGAGAACACATGGACACAGGAAGGGGAACATCACACACCAGGGACTGCTGTGGGGTGGGGAGAGGGGGGAGGGACAGCGTTAGGAGATATACCTAATGTAAATGATGAGTTAATGGGTGCAGCAAACCAACATTGCACACGTATACATATGTAACCAACCTGCACGTTGTGCACATGTACCCTAAAACTGAAAGTATAATAATAATAAAATTTAAAAAAAGAAAAAAAAAAAGAAACTGCTGCTGGCCAGAAAACACTGATGGGGGTGACTGGACACCCCAGTTGGGTGGTTCCACCCAGTAAGGAAGAATGGCATTGGGGACCCATGTAAAAAAGCTGTCTAGTCACTTTTTTTGTGGAGCAGTTTGTGCTAGGGGTCTACTCCAGCCCCCAGTCAATTTGTACTCTCCAAATCTCAAAGGCAACAATGCCAAAGGCTAAGAGACAGCAAAGATGGTAGCCTGGCCTTCCTTCTGGGAGCTCCATCCCAGGGAGGTTTGAAACTGATGCCAGATGGAAAACACTGGCAAGGATGTTTGTAGACCTCAGTTGGGAGATTTCTCCCAGGGAAGAGAAACGAGACCCAAGACCCATGTGAGAAAGCAGTCTGGCCACTTCTTTGTAGAGCTGCTGCTCTATGCTGGAGAACTGCCCAAGGACCTAGTCACCTCGGACTCCCTAGAGCCTGCAGGCAACAACAGCTGAGGCTGTGAAACAGCAAACATGGTGCCCAGTTCCAGGGAGTCTCAGAACCACTACCAGCTGGAAAACACCAGTGAGGGTGGTTGGTAACCCTGGTCAGGAAGTCCTACCTAGTGAGGAGAAGCAAGGTCGGGGACCTGCATAAAAATAGCAGTCTAGCTGCTTTCTGTAGGGTGGCTGGACTGAAGGAAATAATAGCTAAGGCTGCAAAACAGCAAAGATGGCAGCCCACTCCTCCCTCTGGGAGCTTCGTCTCAGGGAGGTGTAACACTGGCTGGCTGGAGTTCCCAGTCAGCAAGTCTTATTCTATGAGGTGCCGTAGAAGCAGAGCCTGCAGACCACAGCTCCTCAGCTTCCTGGATTCAGCCCCTTTCCAAGTGGTATGTATGGGAGTCTAACCTCTTGCTTTGCTTGAGTTGCATCCACTTTTGCTGGGAATCCTTGGTACGTAAAGCTCCCTGGGCTCTGCATGTACTTGAGTGACTGCTCTGCCAAGACTCTACATAGTTCTGCATGTCAGACTGCAGGCCCTGGTGGAGTGGGTTCATGAGGGTATCTCCCGACCTAAGGGTTGCAAAGATCCATGTGAGGAGCATGGGTCCCTGGGGTCGCTCACTCACTCACCAGTTCCCTGGGCAGGGGAGGCTCCCCTGGCTCCATGTCACTCTCAAGTGGACAGTCCTCCTGCCTTACTTTTCTTCATTCTTCCTGTATCAAGTTGTTTTCTTGATGAATCCCAATGTTTAAACCTGGATGTTTCCATCAAAGTGCTGTATTTATTCACCCCATTAAAATCCCCTCATTTATTCTTTCCATGAGAGCGGCACACACTAGCTGTTTCTAGTTGGCCATCTTGGCCAGCCTCTGGCATATTTTTCATACATTTACTTTCAACCTGTCATTATTTTTTCTTCAAGACATGGTCTCACTCTGTTGGAGTGCAGTCACATGATCATAGCCTCACTTCAGGCTAAAACTCCTGAGTTAAAACAATCCTCCTGCCTCAGTTTCTCAAGTAGCTAGAACTACAGGTGTGTGCAACCACAAGTGGCTAATGTTTTTGTATTTTATTTTTATTTTTATTTTTTGTAGCGATGGGGTCTTGCTATGTTGCCCAGGCTGGACTTGAACTTCTTGCCTCAAGCAATCCTCCCACCTTAGCCTCCCAAAATGTGGGAATTAGAGGTGTGAGTCACTGTGCCCAGCCTTAACCTCTGGATTTATACATAGAATGTATTTCTTATAAATAACATAGAATTGTTTCTCTTTTTAAATATAATCTTATGATCTCTGACCTTTAAATGAAGTGTTTAGTTCATTAACATTTAATGTAATTATTCACATAGTTTGGTTTAAATTTCCTGTCTGTATTTGTTGTTTACTTATTCCATTTATGATTTGTTTCTTTTTCCTGCCTTCTTCAAAGTAAATCACAGATACTTGAATTCCATTTAATTCCTATTTTTAATATTTATATATATGCCTTTATGTTGTATTTTAGGAGTTTATCTAGAGAAGTACTCTCTAAGTGAGATTTCTGCTATGATGGAAATATTCTATATCTGTTCAGTCCAATATAATAGCCGCTTGTGTTCTTTAAATGTAACTAGTGTTACTGAGGAACTGAATTTTTAATTTTTATCTAATTTTAATTAATTTTTATCTAAATATAAATGCAAACGTATAGCAAGTATCCATCCTATCGACAATACAAATTTTGATATTACAATACAAATCCTAGATTCATTACTGCTCACCTTCAAATAATACTGTGCTACTTCACAGGCAGTACATATAAATGGTTTATACACATTAAATATATATTAACATGTATATTTAATTAATGAATTTGACTTTTAGAGCAGTTTTAGATTCACAGAAAAATTAAGTGGAAAGTACAGAGTTTCCATATAATTCCTCTCCCCGTCCAACCTCCCCAGCACACAGCCTGCCCACTATTGACAGCCCACACCACAGTGGTCAGTGGTACATTTATTATAATTGATGAACCTACGTTGACACATCATTACCACCCAGATTCCATAGTTTATATTATAGTTGATTCTTGGTGTTGTGCATTCTGAGGGTTTTGAAAAATATATAATGACCTGTATCCAGCATTTTACTATGTTATACAAAACAATTTAACTGCCCTTAAAATCTGCTGGTCTTTGCCTATTCATCTGTTCCTCTCTACAGCTCCTCACAATCACTGATTTTTTTACTGTCTCAATAGTTTTACCTTTTTCAGGATGTTATATAGTTGGAATTATTCAGTATGTACCCTTTTCAGATTGGCTTCTTTTACTTTACATTTTCATAGATATGGGGTCTCATTATGTTGCCCAGGTTGGTCTTGAGCTCCTAACCTCAAGCAATCCTCTTGTTTTGATCTTCCAGTTAGGATTATAGACATGAGCCACCATACCCAGCCTCAACCTCTGCCTTTATTCATACAATTTACTTCTCATAAATGACATAGAGTTTTTTCTCTTTTTTTACATAATCTTTTGGTCTCTGACCTTTACCTGAAGTGTTTAGTTTATTAACATTTAATAGAATTATTGACATAGTTTGATTTGAATCTCCTGTTTTTATATTTGCTTTTTACTTACCCCATTTGTTACGTTTCTCTGTTTGCATTTACGATTCATCCATGTCCTTTTATGGCTTGATAGCCCATTTCTCTTTAATGCTAAATAATATTACATTGTCTGGATGTACCACAGTTTAATTATCAATTAACCTACTGAAGGATATCTTGGTTGCCTACAGGTTTTGGCAGTTATGAATAAAGCTGCTATACACATCTATTTGTAGGTTTTTGTGTTGACATTAGTGTTTTAATTGCTTTGGGTAAATAAAAAGGAGCACAATGGCTGAATCCCTTGGCAAGAGCATTTCTATATTTCTACGAATCTGCCAAACTATCTTCCAAAGTTACTGTACCATTTTATTCTCATCAGCAGCGAAGGAGAGCTTCTGGTGCTCCACACCCTCACCAGCATTTGAAGTTGTCAGTGTTCTTGGTTTTGACCATTCTAATAGGGATTTAGTGGTAACTCATTGTTTTAATTTGCAGTTCCCTAGTGGCATCTGATGTTAAACCTCTTTTCATATGTTTACTTTCTATTTGTATATTCTTTTTGGGGAGGTGACTATTAAGGTACTTGTTTCATTTTTTAAATTGGGTTCTTCATTTTAATATAGTTGAGTTTTAAGAATTCTTTATGAGTTTTGCATAACAATCCATTATTACATGAATCTTTTGCAAATATATTTTCTCCCGGTTTGTGGATGTCTTGTCACTTTGTTGACATTTTCTTTTCCAGAGCAGAAGTTTTTAATTTTAATGAACTCCAACTTATCAATTATTTCTTTTGAGGATTACGTCTTTGGTGTTATATATTAAAAGCCATCTAAAACTCAAGGTTACCTCGATTTTCTCTAATTTTTTTTCTAAAAGTTTTACAGCTTTTATTTTACATTTAGGTCTGTGATCCATTTTGAGTTAATTTTTGTGAAGGGTGTACATTGTGTGTGAAGATTTTTTGTTTTGGACTGTAGATGTCCAGTTGTTCTGGTACCGTGTTGAAAAGACTCTGCTTCATTCAGCTTTCACTCCTTTATCAAAGATCAGTTGACTGTATTTATGTGGGTCTATTTCTAGGCTCTTTATTCAGTTCTGTTGATCTATTTGTCTATTCTTTTAGTAATACAGCATTGTCTTGTTTATGCTAGCTTTATGGTAAGTCTTGAAGTCAGGTAGTTTTAGTCCTCCAACTTTATTTTTCTCTTTTAATATTGACTTGGCTTTCTGGGATCTTTTGTCTCCCATATAAACTTTAGAATAAGTTTGTAAATAGCCACAAAATAACTTGCTAGGATTTCAGCTGGGATTGTGTTGAATCTAAGGAAGAAGTTAAGAAAAACAGATATCTTGACAATAGTGAGTATTCCTATCCATGAACATAGAATACAACTCCATTTATTTGTGTAGTTTTATTTTTATATCGTTCATCAAAGTTTTTTAGTTTTCCTTACTTAGACCTTGTACATATTTTATTAGATTAATGTCCAAGTATTTCATTTTTAGTGTGCTAATATAAATAGTAATTAGTTTTTAATTTCAAATTCCACATGAACTTTGTTGGTATACAGGAAAGAGATTGACTTTTGAAGACTATCATTCTATCCTGCAACGTTACTATAATCATGTACTAGTTTGTGGAGGTTTTTTTGTTGTTGTTATTGTTGACTCTTGATTTTCTACATGGAAAATCATGTCATCTCTGGACAAAAATAGTTTTATTTGTTCCTTTCCAATCTATAGATATTTTATTTCTTTTTTTTTTTTTGTATCATTGTATTAGCCAGGACTTCCAGTATGGTATTGAATAGTTGTGAAAGGGACATCTTTGCCTTGTTCCTGATGTTAATGAGGAAGCTTATAGTTTACTACAATTAAGTATGATATTAGTGGTAGAATTTTTGTGGAAAGTATAATTTTCTTCTCTTCCTGTGCTTTGTGTACCTTATTTCTCATACCTTTATTCTGCATATGCTAAGAGCCTCTTAATACATTCAGTGTGTATATATATATCTTCTGTAGTCTTTTAAAAGTATAGAAATGTACATACAAATATAAATATAGATTGGAGATCTTTTGTATTTACCCATTTTTGTGTCTTTCCTTTATTTATGCAGACCTGGAATTTCATTTGGATTAATTTGTTTTTATCCTTAAGAGTTTATTTTACCATGTCTTGTAGTGCAAAGCCACGAGAAGCAAATTCCCTCAGTTTATATCATCTGAAAATTACCTTATTTACCTTCCTTTTTAAAGGCAACTGATAGATAGATAAATAGATAAACAGATAGATAGATAGATCATACTTAGGTTGATGTTTTTTTCTGTTAGCATTTAAAATATATTATTACTTTGTCCAATAATATGTTGTTGATTATTTTTATTTGTATTTATTTTTGCTTTTTAAATAACTTCAACTTTTATTTCATATTCGAGGGGCACATGTACAGGTTTGTTACCTGTGTATGTTGTGTGATGCTGAGGTTTGGATTATAATTGATACCTTAACTCAGGTATGGAGCATAGTACCCAATAATTTTCAATCCTTCCCCCACTCCTTCCTTCCCCCTCTAGTAGTCCCCGGTGTCTATGGTGCCATCTTTATGTCCATAAGTACTCAATGTATAACATTTCTTTATAACATTCACTGTAGATGGACAGCTAGGTTTATTTTGTCTTTGCTATTATGAATAGTGCTATGATGAACACATGAGTGCATGTGTCTTTTTGGCAGAATGATTTATTTTCTTTTGAATATATGTACCCAGTAAAACAATTGTTGGGTCTAATGATAGTTCCGTTTTAAGGTCTTCGAGAAATCTTCAACCTGCTTTCCACAGTGGCTGAACTAACTTATATTCCCACCAACAGTGTCTAAGTTTTCCCTTTTCTCTGCAGCCTCACCAGCATCTATTGCTTTTTGACTTTTTAATAATAGCCATTCTGGCTGTTGTGCATATTGTTGGTCCATGGCATATAATGTGTCTAGTTTTAATGGCTACTTTTAAGTCACATTCAATGTCTTTAGTTTCTAGCAATTTGACTATGAAGTGCCCAGGAGTGTTTTGCTTTGTAATATCTGTATAGAGTTCACAGAGTGTATTAATCTGTTTTCATGCTGCTGATTAAGACATACCAAGCCGGGTGTGGTGGCTCACACCTGTAATCCCAGCACTTTGAGAGGCCGAGGCAGGCAGATCATGAGGTCAGGAGTTTGAGACCAGCCTGGCCAACATGGTGAAACCCCGTCTCTACTGAAAATACAAAAATTAGCTGGGTGTGGAGGTAAGTGCCTGGAGTCTCAGCTACTCAGGAGGCTGAGGCAGGATAATCACTTGAAACTGGAAAGGCATAGGTTGCACTGAGCTGAGATTATACCATTGCACTCCAACCTGGGCAACAAGAGCAAAACTCCATCTAAAGACATACCCAATACTGGGTTATTTATAAAGATAAAGGGGTTTCATGGATTCACAGTTCCACGTGGCTGGGGAGGCCTCACAATCATGGTAGAAGGAAAAAGGCACATCTTACATAGTGGCAGGCAAGAGAGAATGAGAGAACCAAGCAAAAAGGAAAACCCCTTATAAAATCATCAGATTTTGAGTGATGTATTTACTACCATGATAACATTATGGGGAAACTGCCCCCCTGATTCAATTATCTCCCACCAGGCCCCACTCACAACACATGGGAATTATAGGAGCTACAACTCAAGATAAGATTTGGGTGGAGACACAGCCAAACCATATCGTTCCACCCCTGGCCCCTCCTAAATCTCATGTTCTCACATTTCAAAACCAATCATACCTTCCCCACAGTCCCCAAAAGTCTTAACTCATTTCAGCATTAACTCAGAAGTCCACAGTCCAAAGTCTCATCTGAGACAAGGAAAGTCCTTCTGCCTATGAGCCTGTAAATCCAAAGCAAGTTAGTTACTTCTTAGATACAATGAGGGTACAGGCATTGGATAAATACACCCATTCCAAATGGGACAAATTGGTCAAGGGGCTAAAGGCCCCATGCAAGTTCAAAATCCAGGAGGGCAGTCAAATCTTAAAGCTCTAATATGATCTCCTTTGACTCTGTGTCTCACATCCAGGTCACATTGATGTGAGAAATGAGTTCCCATGTTCTTGAGCAACTCTGCCCCTGTAGCTTTGCAGGGTACAACCTCCTGTCTGCTTACATGGGCTGGCGTGGAGTGTCTGCAGCTTTCCCAGGCACACAGTGCAAGCTGTCAGTGGATGTGCCATTCTGGTGTCTGAAGGATGGTGGCTCTTTTCTCACAGCTCCACTAGGCAGTGCCCCAGTGGGGACTCTGTGTGGGGGCTTCAACCACACATTTTCCTTCCATGCTGCCCTAGCAGAGGTTCTCTGTGAGGGCCCCACTCCTGCAGCAAACCTCTGCCTGGACATCCAGGCATTTCTGTACATCTTCTGAAATCTAGGTATAGGTTTCCAAACCTCAATTCTTGACTTCTGTGCATATGCAGGCTCAACACCATGTGAAACCTTGCAAAGCTGGGGACTTGCACCCAGGCCACAGCCTGGGCTGTATCTTGGCACCTTTTGGCCATGGCTAGAGCAGCTGGGATGCAGGGCCCCAAGTCCCTAGGCTGCACCCAGCAAGGGGCCCTTGGGACCAGCCCAGAAATTCATTTATTCCTCCTAGGCCTCCAGGCCTGTGATGGGACTGCCTCAAAGGTCTCTGACATCCCCGGGAGACACTTTCCCCATTGTCTTGGCAATTAACATTTGGCTGCTTGTTACTTATGCAAATTTCTGCAGCTAGCTTGAGTTTCTCCTCAGAAAATAGGTTTTTCTTTTCTATCACATTGTCAGGCTGCAAATTTTCCAAATTTCTCTGCTCTGTTTTCCTTTTAAAACTGAATATTTTTAGCAGCACCAAAGTCACATCTTGAATGCTTTGTTACTTAGAAATTTTTTCCTACAGATACGCTAAATCACCTCCCTCAAGTACAAGGATCCACAAATCTCTAGGGGAGGGACACTTTGCTAAAACATATCGAGAGTTACATTTACTCCAGTTCCCAACAAGTTTCTTATCTCCATCTGAGACCACCTTAGCCTGAATTTCATTGTCCATATCATTATCAGCATTTTCGACAAAGCCATTTAACAAGTCTTTAGGAAGTTCCAAACTTTCTCACATTTTCCTATCTTCTTCTGAGCCCTCCAAACTGTTCCAAACTCTGCCTGTTACCCAGCTCAAAAGTTGCTTCCATGTTTTTGGGTATCTTTATAGCAGCACCCTACGCTACTGTTATCAATTTACTGTATTAATCTTTTTTCATGCTGCTGATAAAGACATATCAAAAACTGGGTAATTCATAAAGAAAAAGAGGTTTAATGGACTCACAGTCCCATATGGCTGGGGAAGCCTCACAGTCATGGCAGAAGGCAAAAGGCATGTCTTACATGTAAGCAGGCAAGAGAGATGAGAGAATCAAGCAAATAGGGAAGAGCCTTATAAAATCATCAGATCTCATCAGACTTATTTACTACCATGAGAACAGTATGGGGAAAACTACCCCCATGATTTAATTGTATCCCATTGGGTCCCTCCCACAACACATGGGAATTATGGGAGCTACAATTCAAGATGAGATTTGGGTGGGGACACAGCCAAACCATACCACAGAGTGTCTTGGATATGTGTGTTAATGTCTTTTAATCCTTTTGAATCATTCCATGCAAATTTCTTTAGATTCTTTTTTTAAAATCATATTCTCTTTCATCTCTTTCTACACCCATGGTAGGTTTGATATTGTCCCACAGATCTCAAGCACTTTTGTCTATTTTTTTCTTTTTGTACTTCAAAATGAATGCCTTCTATTGGCCTGTCTTTGAGAATAACTTTATATTCTTCTATTCTTCCAGTCTGCTGTTAAGTTAATCTAATAAACTTCATTGTGATAGCGTACTGTTTTCTAGAATTTTCATCAGATATTTTTATTTAATATAGTATCATTGTATCTGGAAAAATTTCTCCATGTCCTCACTTTTGTTGACTATTTTTTATACTAGATCTTTTAGATGTTTAATTATAAAATTTTTAAGAATATGTCTGACAATTCTAACATCTGGGCCACCTTTGGCTCTACTTTTCTTTGTATATTCTCTGTTGGCCGTGAGTTTTATTTACTTGCTTCTTTGAATGTCATGTAAGTTTTTATGGTACTAGAGATATTTTACATTCAAAAAACAGTAGAAATGAAAATAAATCATATTTATTTCCAGAAAATAGCTAGAGTTAAGCACCAAATAAACCTTATATGTGGTTGATATGTGTTAGGGCTATGTTGCAACTTTAATCTGACCATAGTCTTTCAATGTTTTGAGAGTGGAGTTAGAATTTACCTCTAGTGGGCTTGGGGTCTAAATGCTACTGAGATGCATATGTCTCTATGTTTTTCTGCCCAAATGTTGGCTTCTGAAAACATGGAGCTCTCTCTCTCTCTGCTTTTGCAGCGTGGCTGCCAGCTCTATGGGTTGCTGGGGAGTTCTCTTTGCTTTCCTTCAGTCCTCCCTGAGGCTTTCTATGCCAGGAAGGCCTCCTTCCTCCCAAAATGTTTCAGATAAGTCTCTCTTAGAACTCTTCTCTGCCCCCAGCCCTTGGAAGATAAATCCTGCACTGAAATTGATCCCTCCTAGCTCTTCTCTCCTGCCTTCAAGTCGTTGGAAAACTGCCCTGAACACTTGGTAAAGACTCAGGCAATAGAGTTGGCAAGTGAATGCAGATTTGCTCTGCAGTTAAGCGGCTCAGAATTCCAGTTTTTCTTAGCAGTCCACACATAGGCTTTAAAATTTTGTTGAAGATTTGGTTGATTTTTCCTTTTGTCTGTCCGTAAGGGAATTTTTCTTTTTCTGCCAAGCAGCCAGGGAGGAGAGCAGCTTTGTATGTCTTCTCTCCCAAAAGTGTTCATCACTGAAGTTTAGTTTATTTAAAGTTTCTTTGCATTGTCACTTTTTTGATGGGTTCAGAAAATCTGATTTTGTACCTCACTGAATTTGTTTTGTTTGTTATGAGAGTTGCACTTTCTTATAACTTTCTATTTCGTAATTGGAAGGGAAGCTATCACTAAATACACATTTGCTGACAAAATTGAAAGAAGCAGGGGGGCAGTCTCTATTGTGCGATGTTTTCAAATTCTAGGTCTGTTCCTAATTTGTTCCGTGCTATATCCATGACTAGGTTTCTTTTAACATTTCTGTTTTCTGAAACATAAAAAGAGGATAATAATTATGCCTAAGTTATATACATTTTGTGAGAATTAAGTGAATTACTATATATAAAGCACTTTGACTAATACCTGGAGCATAGTAAGAATTGTGTAAATGTTTGTTATTTTTATTTTTTATTTCAAATAGGATTTTTCTTCAGAAAGCATATAACGTGTTCAAAAATTTCAGCAAGGAAGAGAAAGGATCAGGATAATTACCCCCTGCTTTGTAGAGGGTAGACTTAAAAACCACTACCAATTACTAAAACAAAAAGTATTTCCATAAATAGAGTAGTGTTTAATCAACCTGAATAACACTTTCAAGTTGTTGGTGAGTGAGGTGTTTCATCACTGGAATTAGACACTTAGTTGAATGGGGGAGAAAATATGCTGTTACATAAGTTAAAATAAAAGTGCCAATCAGCCCCTCTTGCTTGAAGGTCTAAATAATCATTGCTGACCTGTGTAACTCCTAGAGTTGATGGAATGCCCTACAGGACAATGCACAGCTGATACACTCACCGTTTTTATGCCATCCCTCAAGCAGCACTAGCTGACTTTGCCTGGTTATAGGCTCCTGAGATTCTCTACAAATGAAAGAAATAAGCTGCAAAAACCAGAGGCAACAACTTTTGAGCCTCCAGTGTTTTCCCCTTTTAGTCTTTCTCTTCAAAGTCTTTCCTCTCCAAAGTCTCACCCCTTATTTCTTATTACCATCATAATACCTCTCAAATATCCTCTCATTTTTTCTCTCTTTTTCTTGTGTACTTAAAGTGAAAATAATTATAATAGCTGATGTAGTATCACTTATGTATTAGAGAGATGAATGCATGACATTCTTCGAAAAAATGTATTTCTTAGTAATCTAGGACTTCAAAACTGTAAAAAAAAGAGGTATTGAAAAAGATCTTATCAATTAAAACAAACAAACAAGCAAACAAACAAACCCAGAATTATTTAAGTTGTGTCTACCCAGTCAAATTTGTGATCTGACAAAATTGTGTCTCCAGATCACAAACTCTTGCATCCCTGGCATTCATAGCTCTGTATTCTCAGTCTTCTCATGGTCTCCTGGGTTTCTTCAGTTATAAAACATATGGCAAAAAACAAGGTTTGTGCGTTTAATAACATTGGGAGTATTGAACTATTCCATTTTTCTCTCAGCTTCATTCTTCCCTGATACCCTCACACAACTCTCCTCTGTCTCTCTGTGTCTCTCTCTTCCTGTACCTCTCTCTCTCACACACACACACACATACAGACACAGAGAGAGAGAGAGAGAAGGAGAAAGCTGAAAATAATGCAATACAGTACATGTATTCTGATGCACTTTCAGGTTCTGTAGTTGCTGGTTCAAGGAGGTATTTTTAGATAAGGGGCTCTTCCAGTATAAACAACCACATATATGTAAGTCTGGCTCTATTTCTAATGAATTTTCCAAGAAATAAGGGCTTTTGGGATGCAGTATGTATATTTTCTAAATGAAAAGTTGAAAGTGGGCAACCTGTACTCCCTCCCATCTGTCCCTGTGCACTAGGCTGGGCGAACGACCACCATCGGTCATACAATCTGCTCCACCCACTCCACTAATGGGTTGTTTCCTCTTTGCCTTGTTTTCAAGGTTGATGGTCTCCGAGCCAGACAGGCAGGCAGGCAGCTGCAGAGGACAAGAGCATAGCTCTTGAATCCTGTAGATAATTGCCAAAGGCAGCTGAGTTCAGGAGCCCCACCTGTTAAAGAGCTGCCAATTGTTTATATGCTTATAAATCACCTTTTAAACACTAACAAGTACTAATAAGCCTTGGCTGCCAGCTACCATGGTAACTAGCCATGTCCCAAAGGGGAAAGAGACTACTGACATATGGACTCTGGGCCAATGGTCCAGTACCTCCTGGGACTGCTGTTTTTACTCCTGCACATGAAACTGTTCTGTCCAAGCACAACCTAAAATCACATGAAAAGGAAACCATAGGACATAATGAAATGCTGCCTTTTCTCCTGCAGCCCACAGTGTCTAAAGGGAATAGAATTGTGTCCAACTTCCCATGAGCAATGGGAACAGGCTGCCCTAACTTGTTAAGTGGCAGTTCCTATGTACAGCCACACAGCTGGTCTACTACCCAGGCCACCTGCTGTCAGATATTTTATTCCTGAAAGCTTCCTGGGCTCCTGGGCTCCACTGCTCTAAAGAGGTTTTCCTAATACATTCAATTTCCTCTTGCAAATAGATAAGATGATAAGCTACTTGTGGTTTGCTCAGTAATATTTAGTGAGATGCAAGGAATGGTTTTAGATGAAAAAACATATTTCTGCTCCCAACAAACTGCAGGCATTTCTTCCTTTTAAAAGCACAGTAAGAAAGCAACCACCAGTGACCCAAAGCTCTTATTATATAATAGAGAAAGAAAACTACCTTCTGCCTTCAACTAGTTTTCCAAAGTAGTTATAAAGAAGCTCACCACAAGTGGTATCTGGTATGAGATGGCAGATACCAAACAAGCTCATGGATACAGGGATAAGTTACAGTGACCTACCCAAGCAACAGAGGAATGTGATTGTAATTGTTTTGCCATGACTTACCCAGAAATGGCTTTTGCCATGCCTTCTAAAAGACACTAGTTTTCAACAGAAAATTGAATTACTGATACCACAAAGATCTTCCTTTCCCTTCAAAGGGTATTCAAATTGATACCTTTAATCTCTCAAGCTGTCAACTGTGGGGCAAACAATATTAGCTTAAGACCAAGAGTAACTAATTCGGGATTTATTAGTATTCTTACTATTTATGTACTTTGAGCTGGAGAATAGAGGAAATGAATGAGCCTCTTTGCAAATATTTAGGTTTTGATGAAAATCGTGCTGGTGGCTGGAGTATATTGTTCCTTCTACCTTGGGCTGTTTCCGGATCTCTGCATTCATTACATTATAGAAGGAAAGGGTGTTCAGAGGCTGAATGAGATTTTGTATAATATATAACTAGATATATGTACATGTTTCCTTAGAGTTATGCATATTCTAGTGCTGGGGAATGTGTCCTTTCCTTGGCATTGTTCTTTTCTGTGGAAAGTGTCTAGTTCATGTTTGGTTTCTATCAGTCCTTCCAATCTCTCATGCTTGTTAGTCTAAATATTCAGATAGGGATTTAGAGATAAGGTGGGGGTCTTGGGTAGCATATTACACAGATTGGTCCCAAAAATGAGATATTCTGGCATGAGCAGAGTTGACCATGTGAATAAAAATCTAGCGGAAAAGAAGATATAGGACTGATGAGAGGTCAAGAGAGAATCAATTGTGCTCAAAACATTGTCATAATTTAATGGTTGCAAAGAATGTCTAAGTGTTGACATTGATAATGAAAGGATAATCAACCATGTGAATTGTGGAGAAAGGTTTATAGGAGAACTCGTGGTCCTCTGGTCTTTCTCCAGCAGGTCGGCAGTGAGGTTGGCAAGGCGAATGAGTAATTTCTAAGTGTGTGCGTGATTGACTTAATAAGGAATCAAGTCATTTGTAATGTCAGGGGAAAGGAGACAGACTTATTTCCTATACAGGTGAAAATTTAACTGCCCCCCACCCCACCCAAACCTTGTCTTCATTTAGCGTGTTCAAGTGGAAAGAGCAGAAACTGGAAACAGGACCCCAAAACTGCTTGTGATTCTAAATATGTGTGTACCATTGGGCAAGTCATTTCTCATTTTAAGGCCGTAGTTTTCATATTCCCCCTCTATGTACTTCATAAGGATGTATCTGTTTTTAACTGTATAATTAATGTGTAAAATCTATAAAAGGTGAATGTTTTTAAATAAAATATTGTCAGTGTAAAAGATAATAATATTAATAATGCTAATAATGACTCCTCCTGTCTTTTGAGAGTGAACGAGTACTCTCAGAATTGATTAAGAATGGATATTGAATAAAATACGTAGAGAAACTAAAAAAAGACTGCTCTAGACACTACTATAAAATACTGAAAGAAAGAACTATGGGAAATATTTAAAAAGGGAAAAAGTAGATACCAACGGGATGGAAAGAGGCATGAGTAGAGGGGGGTGTAGAGGGGCAGGAAGGATGCTTGCTGACAACTCTGGAGACAACTGCTGGCTCTGTCACTCTCTGAGTGGCCTAAAACAAGCTGCTGAGTCTCTCTCCAACTGGAAGTTCTCATCCTCTAACAAAAAGATCTTTTATCAAATGAAATTGAAAATGGAACCTGGGTGTATGAAAATCACTAAAAATCTTGTTTCTTTTGTTGAAAGCTTTCTCAGCATTTTCTTTACTCCCACTTCACATTGTGGTCTTGGGACACATTATTTAAAAATCTAAGAATTTGGAACTTCATAGCTTGAAAACCAGGGAACTGGATGGCATCTAGTGTTCTAACTGTACCATTCTTGCTTCTGAGATTCAAACACTCCTAGTGAAATCTGAATTCCTTCGAGAAGGAAATTAAAATAGAAATTAAAGGATGACTCAGGTGGAAAAAGTAACTTATTGTTGACTGAGCTGGTCCAAAAAACAAACATCTAGAAATGATAGTCACCATAAAAGAGAGAAGAGTCCATGGGCAAGCAATGTCCCTCAAATCAATACTATTCTAAGAACATTTGTATAAACAGAGTAGGAAGAGGAGCCATTAAAGGGTCTATGAAAATAACTTGTATTGGCAGCCTCAACTCTCCATATTCATTGACATCTAATGCAGGCTGATCATGTTTGCAACTCAGGTGGGCTAAACACCCCAATACACCCGAGTAGAGGGTCCATAGGGATGTAATCTTAGCCAGTTCTCGTTCACACAGCCTACTTTGTTATATTCCTTCCCTTTTTGCCCAATAATTCAGGGAAATTTCTAAAGAGAAATAGCATATGCATTGGTCCACTCTTGAAAAGAGGCAGCTGAACAGACTTCTGACAAGGTTCATTCAATCTTTTGCAAACAAACAGGAAGGAGGGTTTTGGGGGGACAAGATCCACCTGCCTTTCTAATGAAGTCATCAGTTTCTACCAAAGTTTTATGCAAAATGCCACACACACGCACACAATTCTTTTACAAGAAAGCTCATACAACTCTTTCCTGAGTTTCAGAATAAGATTACTGTTGTTTGGGGTTTTAAAGCTTTGGGGAAATTCTTTATATTTTCACCTTTTCTTTGAGCCTGAAATTTCAATTTCCAAGTTTGAGTTCTCCCAGTGGTCTGTACATGCACTGCCAGATGGGCTATACAGTTGAGAGAGGAAATGGAGAAATGCAGCTTTGGGTGGGAAAACACATTTCTCTGATAGTCTTCTGACAGCTCTCGTCTGTATATCATTGATGCAGTAACAAGCTCATGAAGCTTGATGTTGAAATATTTTTTTATCTCAAAAGGAATTTTAAATATTCTGAATTTTTAGAAGTCTATTAATATAAATGTTTCAAGTTTCTATAACACCCACTTTTGTTGGTTTTCAGATCAGATGCTACTCACTAAGGATTGTAAATCAGACATTTGGCTGAAATCTCACTTGGCATGCCTGATGATCTTGGAAAGTCAGCTTATTTTATGGTTCATATCTGAAAGGGCAAAGGATGAGTAAGAGAAAGTGGTGTTCTAATATTTTTAGTTCCTTCTTATCCAAGCAGTTGAAGACCTCACATCTAACGATTTCTCTTTCATTTTTTTTCTGTCTTTCCATCCTTTCGTTGTTGTTCTTCTATTGTGCATCCTTATGTGTGTGTGTGTGTGTGTGTGTGTGTGTGTGTGTGTGTGTGTGTGTGTTGTGTGGAGAGATGGAGAGATTAAGAAGAAAGGAGTAAGGATTAGGCTTAGAGGGTTTTTTTTCGCTTGTTTGTTTTGTTTTGTTTTGTTTTTGAGACAGAGTCTCACTCTGTCACCCAGGCTGAGTGCAGTGGCTCACTGCAGTGTTGAACTCCCAGGCTCAAGTGATCCTCTTACCCCAGCCTCCTAAGTAGCTGGAACTACAGTTGTACACCACCATGCCTGGCTAATTTAAAAAAGAATGTAGAGACAAGGATCTTGCTATGCTGCCCAGGATGGTCTTGAACTCATGGGCTCAAGTGATCCTTCTGTCTTGGCCTCCCAAAGTGCTTGGATTATAGGCATGAGCCACCACACCCGGCTAGCTTAGAGTTTTAAGGAGAAAAGAGAAGAAATAATTTTAATTTTATTTTTCATTATGTCAAGTCCTTTTCTATGTCCCAGACTGAGCCCCACCTAAAATGAGTATTTAATTTGGATACTTGATACTATACCTCATTAATTTAGAAAGAAAATGATTAAGGAGTGTGTGTGTGTGTGTGTATGTGTGTGTGTGTGTGTGTGTGTGTGTAGTGTGTGGGATAGATCTGTGTGCAGCTACAAAGAAAATGTGTCTCATATAATTATACATGTGTCTCCACAACTATTTTGCTGCTAGTAAGTTCAGTGCAAGCCCTGTGTTTTGACTCTTGTGTATCTCTCTAAACGATTTCTCCTACTGATAGCCTTACTCTAGACATACTAAAAAGCTTGCATTACCAAATGAGTAGGATAATGTATAGTTTCCTTCTCACTCCTCCTTCTTCTCAATTTATAAGAAATTTATTTCGCTTCATCATCACTTTTACAACGAAGATTTACTTGAAATTATTTGCCCCATTCAGAAACTTTGAGAATACTTAATCAGTTTCACCTTTGTGCCTTCATCCTTCCTTTTGCAAATATCTCAAATTTTTTGCATCTCAAATTTCTAGTGTGCTAATGTGTTAATTGGTATGATATTTCCTGTTCTGTGAAAGTATCAACTGTGAAAGTAGGAGTATACCTGATTCCTTCACATGTTCCCATCATCTGACCAAGTATCTGGACCTGGAAGTTTTATACATCTATAATATATAAATAATATATTTATTATTATAGTCATATTCCAATATCACTACATATACAGTATTGTGACAAATCTCAATTTTATATAAGGCTCAGAGCATCTAGTTACTTGATGATTATTTGGGTTCTGCCTCTATTATGCTGGATTTTAGGACTGGCTGGCTTTTGAGGGCACTGCTGGGAGAATATAGCAGGGAGGGGAGAGGACCTTCTGGGAAGCCAGAACTTGTGGCAGGGCCACAGAGTCAAGATACGAAGGACTGCCGGGAAAGACTGCTGCACATCCTGCCTTTGCTGAGCTGGTGTTAGGAATGAGGCCAACCTGAATTTCTAGAAGGGAGCTGGAAAAGGATTTCTAGAAGGGAGCTGCATGGGGCTGGTTAAGGCAGTGTTAAGAAAATAAAGCTGTATTTGACGTTCGTGGTTTAAAATCATTACTTTACAAAACTATTTTCCTAAGGCCTCTGGACAGATTCTAATGTGATCCAGCAAATGTCTGCTTGGCTCCAAACTAATGGGCATCTGCTAATTTTTCTAACTGCTTTAATCATTTTTGGGGCTTTGCTTTAGAACCTTTCCAAATCTCCTCCTTCTCACTAAAGTCTCCAGCCTTCAAAGTCTATGCCGATTTTAATAAAGGACTAGGAGGATTACCTTACATTCCCACATTTAGCATTCTTATTTAAGATTCCATTCTTTGTCTCACTTAAATATATCGTAATGCAGAATAGATATCCTTGAATTTCCAGGAGCCAATGACTTACAAAACGAAAATTCAATCTGAGATTACACATAAGCAAAAAGCAATTTGTGCGTGTGCCTTACACACTACAGTGGGATGTTCTTGAGGACAAGGACTTTTCTAGCACTTTGCAGTTTCTGGCTTCTGTTTTTTCCCTTTTGTCAAAGGTAAAAATTCAGGATTTGTTTATTGCTTTCTTCTTGAAACCCTCCTAATCAAGAGTGCTTGGTGACTAAATACCGAATGGAAAATTCAGAACAAAAAATTCCAGAAAATGTTTTCAGTACAAATATTAGATAATTTTTAAATTTTCGATTGTTTTTTAATAATCCAATGTGGGGCATAGGGTGTAGAGTGAGAGTGAAGAAATGAAAGAAAGAGATTGTTCAAAAAAAAAAAAGAGATAAAGGAGTGCAGAAAAGGAAAATTTTCAGAAAAGAAATTAGAGTGAATGTGAGTCAGAAGTGTGGGGAAAGGGAGAGAAAACAAAGTGGAAACAGTGACTGGGGCAAAGTCAGAAACGCACATGCTAAAAAGGGCAAAGACTATGAGTAACCACCCTAATTTCCCTACTCATCAAAATCTGTCATAATTCAGCCCAGAGAGGCCTGGATATGCAGCTTAGCTGAAATAACCTTCCACTATCTGTCATTGGAGAAATAGTTGAACTAGATGATCGGTCCTACTTTGTCTTGTTCTCAAAGGTCTCATTCACACATTCCAAAATTGTAGCCTTGTCTAAATAATGTATTTTTAGTCATATAGGAATAGGTGTAACAGTTCAGATATTCCCCAGTAGCAAATCTTCAGGTTAGTGAATAGACCATTAACTAAAGCATAACCCATTTAAGATTAGTCCTGAAATTCCAGATCTCTGATGAGTTTAACAAACTATGTATAAATGGATATAAAATATTATCTTTACACAGAGAGAGGTGAAGATTTCAAAAAGTCATAAGAAGTTATAGGTACTATTTCTTTAGGATAATACTTAATGGGAAGTGTAGCTACCAGTATCGCTTCTGACAAACAACACTTGGTTCACCCCTAACATTCCAGTACTAGTATTTATGAAAGTTAGGTCCTTATACTTTCCATAAATTTCAGAAACATTAAAATGAAGTACAATATGATGTCTACAGTAAAGATATACTTCTTAGTTAAACTAAATAAAGAGTAGGATTTTGCTAAATTTGTCTAAATTAAATTGAACCATTTCTACAAACCCCTATGGAATAGTTACCGTAATCAAGCCCTGTGCTGGTCCCTGTGCATTCAAAGGCAAGCAGCTTATGATTCAGAGTTTCGCTCTTGTCGCCCAGGCTGGAGTGCAATGGCACAATCTCGGCCCACCGCAACCTCCACCTCCTGGGTTCAAGCGATTCTCTTGCCTCAGCCTCCTGAGTAGCTGGGATTACAGGCATGTGCCACCACACCTGGCTAATTTTGTATTTTTAGTAGAGACAGGGTTTCTCCATATTGGTCAGGCTGATCTCAAACTCCCGACCTCATGTGATCTGCCCGCCTCAGACTCTCAAAGTGCTGGGATTACAGGCGTGAGCCACCACGCCCGGCCTGATTCATATTCTTAAGGAGTTTGTAAAATAGTGAAAATGGTCCATGATCTACTCTAAAATAGTATACAGATGTATTTTCAAAGAACTCTGATGTGTTTGACAGCTCTGCTACCAAAGTGATTCAAGTGCAGACAACTCGGCTACTGTGTACTTGAAATGATTCAAGTGCTTTCTATGAGAGTACAGCAAGGGACACTACCCAAGATGGAGCAGAAAGCAGAAAGAGATGGTATTTAAACGGGTCTTGATTAAGGAGTAATAATTTGCTACATAAGTCGTATTCACAATAGCAAAGACATGAAATCAACCAAGATGTCCATCAGTGGTAGATTGAATAAAGAAAATGTGACGCAAATTACACTGTAGAATACTATGCAGCCATAAAAAAAATGGAATCATGTCTTTTGCAGCAACATGAATACAGCTGGAGGCCATAATTCTAAGCAAACCAATGCAATCCTAAGCAAACATATAGTACATTATAATACTTTGGCTCTGTCTAAACAAATACTGTATGTTCTTACTTATAAGTGGGAGGTGAAAACTGAATACACATGGATACAAGTAAGGGAATAATAGACAGGACTGTTTGAGGGGGTAGGGTGGGAAGGTGGGCATGCATTGGAAGGCTACCTGTTGGGCACCTTGATAATGGGATCATTCATACAGCAAGCCTCAGTGACACACAATTTACCCACGTAACAAACCTGCACATGTACCCCCTGAACCTAAAATTTAAAAATTATAATACAATGATAATAATAATTCTTGTTTTATATATTATTATTTGTATTAGTGAACAGGTTATTCACTAACATGAACAGGTTAACCTGAATAACCTGCTCTCTAACACAAATAAAAATAATATACAAAACAAGAATTTGCTACATAAAGAAAGGTTGAAGGGAATGGGGGACGGAAGTAGGAGGACTCTACCCACGAAACAGACTAAGCAAAGAAATACATACACCCACACACATACACACACACCAACACAAACACATACACATATGCACGCGGTCATATATGATGTCCTCCTTTGACAGGCTGTCAGTGTATTTAAATCAGAGTTCTGAACTGAAAATAAGAAGAAATGCTTTTTTATCCTGGCTCTCCTACAATCTATTATGTGACCTTGAGGAAGATCTTTAAAGTCTTAGGGCCTCAGTTATTCCAATTGTAAAATGAAAGAGCTGGATCCTATGACGCTATGGCCCGATCCAATGAAAAAATAGGAAGATACAATAAAAACTGTGTGGTTTAAAGTTTATAATTTAGGGGATATAATTATAGTTTATGAGAAGTGATCAAAACTACCCCTTTTTATTTCTTGTAAGGGAAAACATTTTAAACTTTGATCAACAGAAAAAAAAAATAGTTGCAAATTATGCCTTCACTCTGAATGTTTTTTCTGTTTTACAACACACAAATCTTTGGATATAAATTTGGCATTTTCTATATAAATTAAGGACATTTTCCCTCAAAATTTCAGATTAAAAAAACTGCTGAGAGTCAGGACATTGACATGTAGTACATTATAATACTTTGGCTCTGTCTAGGCGAGAGGAGATGATAAAGAATCAGTGCAGTATTCAGCACCAAGTTTCAGGTGACACAATTGAATGGCTGGAAATACAGTGGGGATGTACCAAATCTTCTTCTTGTATCTGAGTATCTGTAGGATTTTTATTTGTCAAATATGAAACTCAAGCTCAGAACCTATGCATAATACCAAAGATAGCCCCAGACACATAAGTTTCTTTCTGCAAACATCCTACAAAACTTGGAGCTCAAGGTTTCAGTCTTCAGTTCTCCGGTTCTGCATTTGCCTCATCTAGAAACAACATGAGCATAACTAAGAACCAGCCTTGAAATCTAAACGTCTATAGTAAGGCTTTAATTAATACGATGAGTTACTGAATGAATATGTTTGCATATGTATTTGTGTGTGTGTGTGTGTGTGTGTGTGTTGGGGGTGCTGGTGATGTTCTATATCTTTTCAAAATTTTTAAATATTTCTTGGGATAAATGATAATTTGTTGCCGGTTTCCAGAGGTAATATATTAATATTTCATTTGTGAAATGCTTGGAAAACATCAGAATCTCATATTGTATTTGCAAATCAGAGTAACCATTATAAAATGACATTTGGGGGAATGATTTCATTTCAGTTGTTTACAAGAAAAAAATCCCTCATGTATTTAAACAATTCCCTTCACAAAAGTCCATGATCTTCCACTTTGATGATAATAATGATGGTTTGTGATCTAAGAATTTCTCTTGGGAACATGAGTCCCACTATACATGTAGCAATAAACTATTGAATTAGTGTCGGTACTAATAAAACTTTGGATGAGACAAAAGGGCATATTTGGAGAGGAGACCACCCTCTTACACAGGGTGTTTATCACCTCACTACACACTTAGGGATACCCTAGACTCTTCCTACTCTGGCTTCCCACCAGCCTTTGGTACTGATCCAAACCACTTAGTGATGAATATAGGCAGTACGCTCCTTCTATTTAAAGGTCTTGCGTATCTATTATTGTTTTTATGTTTATTATCTTAATACCTGACATTTAAAACATCTTTCTTCCAGAAAGCTCTCTGGAGTGCTATAAGGTGTCAAGTGAAGACAAATGAATGTGAAAGCATTTTGTGCTGTACAGATGAAAAGAGATATACTTTAGTCCTGCTGCTTTTGAGGAGCAACTTTTCTTGCTTCTTACTTCTTGCTCCAACATGGCAAACCCTATTCAAGATGCAGTTCTTAGGCTCTACTCTTATTTTTGTTCTCTTAGTCTCTCAAACATACACACACACACACACACACACACACACACACACACCCCTGCATTTCAACCCTTACCTCTCACCTTTACCCTGGTGACTTCTAAATCTGTGTTCCACTATGGGATACTTTCTTAAAGCCCAGCTCCATATTTATAACTATATTTTGTAAATTTATTCTTTAATATTTAAACCTAAATCTAACCTTCCCAACATAAATCTTATTATTTATTAATATTGAGGAAAACTGTTTTATAACTTTATTTGATATTCAAAATGCATTTTGAAATATACAGAACACATTTTTTTTGAAATGGTCTGGCTCCAGTTAGAAATAGATTAGAATAAAGAAAGGTATGAGACGCCCAAGGGCAGATGATAATGATGCACAATCAAATTCAGTGAGCATATCCCAGAATATTTTGGACTCCCTAAGAATTTGAAGATGAGACCTAGTTAATAAAAGTAAATAAATTCTAGGGTTATATTAAACATAAGTTGATGACAATCAAACTTTAGTGGATAAAGTCCACTTAAGCCCAGGTATTATGTGTATCACATTTTTAGAGTGGATATTAGAGAATAATTAATGTCATTTTATTTATTAATACTAACAAATATAAGCATCAACATTGAAAGGATCATATGGCTTCTTTTTGCAATTTTTACTTAATTGTGCACATCTGAGAAATTCATATTGGTTGAGCTAATGCAGCCAAACCCAGTAACAGGCACACTCCATCTCATAGAAGTAGCTAACTAGATAGCAGGCATGATGTTTATGAGGAGTTAGTTCCTCACTCCACCACCCCCGATATACTTCATTATGCTTTCTCAACTTCTTGATCCCTATCAATGATGATTCCATTCTTCAGAAACCAGGGTGGGGAGGAAGTGGAGATTCATGGGAGTCATCTCGAATACCTTCCTCTTACCCATTTCATATACACAGTTGGCCAACAATTCCATTTGAGTCTTCACTTGTAATATATGTTACATTTGTCTTTCTTCTCTATTCTTGACTGCCAGATCATTACCTGTTAGGCTTGAATTATGGAGAAAATGTCCTAGCTGGGCCCTCAATTTCAGACAGCTGTTAGACCAAGTGCCACTTTCAATAACTTGCCCAAGAGATTAAAGCCCTTCTTGTTTACTAGTGCATTACATTCAGATTTCCCTCTTCCTGTCTTTTAAGGCCTTTTATAATCCATCTCCATCCTCCTTATCTAGAGATTCCTGCTACTCCATGGTGATCCTTCTCTGGTCAGGGCCCCTCCTTTCCTGCCCCATGTCCTTGCTCTACGGTGTTGGCACCTGATTCCAAGCATTTATCTCTGTTGTTGACCCTCTTGAAATTTCTCCCACATTCTTTTTTAACCATCAACACCAACTCCTTAGTTCCATCCCTAAGTCTCACTTTCTCAGATGACTTTTTTAGGACACAGCTCAGCTATTATCTTTTCCAGAAAACTCCCTTCAGTCTGGATTTGGTGGCCTCCTTTATGTGAACAGAGTATCATGTGAGTATTTGCAAAGCTAATACTATATTTTCACTGTCTGTTCATCTGCATCTATCTCTAGGCTGTTCACTCTTTGAGTGTAAGAATCTTAACCTGAGGTACTTTGTGACTTCAGTGTTTAGTATCCTAAATGCCACTTAGAAGGTTGAAGTGAGCTTTCCGGGCATTTGGAGCTCTTTTCTCACAGTTTCAGACTTAATTGCATACCATTTTCAAATCACTCTTTCTATGTGTTGATCTTCTTTTTCTAATTATTAAAATCATCTTATTACAGAAGAATCTTATTTCAGGGATCATAGAGAATAGTTCCTACAGATCTTTCAGAGTACCCACTTACACAGTAGGTGATCATTGATCAATTTTTGTTATTTGATTTAAGTAACCAAGCATTATTGCCAATACTATCACAGACCAAAAATAATGTAACCCAGATTAGTAGGAATGAAAGGAAGTTGTGAATTATTACTCAATATTGTTCCTTAATAGAAAGGTGGTCATTTTTGTCCCGAGAAAAATCATTTTGCCAGTTATGATATGCATTAAAGCAGGCACCAGCATTAGAAGGTCTCACATCAGCTTAGGAATAAAAATGTTCTATCTCAAGAAATAATTGACCACATTGCAAGTTTCCTTTCATTGCCTCATATCCTTCTCTTTCACTACCTATATTGGCTCACACTCCCTCTTTTTCATTTAGTGCTGTCACAACCCAAATTTTCTCCCCTGACTATCCTGTCACCTAGCTTCCTGACTCTTTAAAGTGTCTTGTCCATATATCCAAGGTAGATATTTCCTAGATCAAAGCTCTACCTGTAACCCAATTCTGTTGAAACAGCCAATATTCCTCATACCATCTCATTCCCATTGCTTCCAAACATCACAAATGTCTTCTAAAGCCACTTACCAGACTGATTTTATCCTAGGATCAACACTCTGTCATGCTTTCTTGAAACAGAAAAGAACACCTTAGAGAAAGAAGACTAATTTTGCTACTGAAAAAAAAAAAAGCCATGTGAAAATTTTAACTGATAAATTGTTGTTGGATATGGGCATCAGGAATATTTACCAAGCGTATTGGAAAGTAGGTATATTTGTGAATTGTCTATAGTGTCTCTATTTGTTTACATTTATATATACATATTATATAAAGTTTCACTATTTAACTTATCTATTCCTGACTGATGCCTAGTATCTATATAAAAATTTTTAATAGACACAATGTGTTGAGTTGGTGATCTAAGCTGAGCTTTCTCATATGTGAGTGGCTATTATGACTTGAAGGATTAAGATCATGTAGATTATGTTTGTATTTAGAGTTGTGGACCTGAAATTTTTAAAAAACAAAAGTCTTTATCTCTTGCTAGAAAGAAGCAAGAGCTATTAAAGGACTCTTCTATACAAAAATATTTTTCCTAATATTTTATCTATTAGAAATATATTGAGTTTAGTAAACCCTCCGTTTTATTATCTTTCTGTCCCTTCAGACGTTGGAACTTACCAGTCGCTCACACACAAGAATAAATTATTTCAATCAAATTTTATTTCCTGCCAAGAGAGAACAGTGACATCCATTAAGAATGGGAGTAACTTTAAGGAGTAGTAACTCAGGTGGAAAGCCACAAAGCCATAGTAGACTCTCTAGTGGGATATATAGGGAAGAAGAAAAGAGTGCCCCAGGCAGTGGGAGGGTGAGAAAATTCCACTGCAACTCTTCTACTAACACATTCTATAATACTCTGGCATTCCTGAAAATCATCTCAAGCCTTGCCTATGGTTATAGAGCCCCAGCCTGGACAGACAAGTAGTCTATTCAAACAGGTGATTGAGGATTGCTTTACTTATTTGTCCAACTGATGTGAATTCCATTTATTTTGGTTTTGTTTTCCTATTGTTTCTTACTTTATCGTAAGTTTGACATAGCTATGGGTGTTCTGATGCAATGTAGATTTGGCCTCAGAGAAACAGACATTTTCAATCTACAACCCAGCCTACCTGTGTAAATGCTTCAGCTATGCTATAAAGGATTTATATCCTGATATTATTAGGCAGGCAGCATGATATAATAGAAAGGGCACTGTTTTGAGAGTTGGGCTTTTTAAATACTAATCTCAGTCATCCTAAATAACTGTGTAAAGTCTAAGTTTCCATGTCTCAGCTGTAAAATCAGAGGATTGAACAAGAAGATTTTCTGGGTCTTTTCTATCTTTAACAGTATACAATTCTTCTAATTACATATGCTTCCTGATTTTCCTTTAATTTCATATGAGATTTACTGGCTTAAAGTCTCAAAGTAATTTTCTGACAAGTAGGGTGATAATACTTGTACTGTTTATCTCACAAAGTTGCAGGAAGATACCATATTAAGTCATGTGTGTCACTATACATTTGCAAACTCTAAAGCTCTATACTTGAACAAAACACATTATCATTGGATATTTCTATTTCTAATATTACTATGGTTTTAAAAGATTCATGATACCTCAATATGCAACCAGCAGAGGGAGACAAGTTCAGATGATATTTCTTCTTGAAACATAGAATCAGTTAATTGTTATATGCACGTGTTTTTAAAAATCAAAATGAGATTCATTATTGGCAAATAGGTCACTTGCCAACATGCTGTATATATAAATACATTAAAGTAACAGAAACATGTGATAGAAAAAAAAGAAAAAAAATGCAGACAAATATGGGGGAAAGAATCTGAATTTCTGGTCTTAGTTGATTACAGAATGCAGAGACAGCTCTCCTGTGAAGAATGTCATATTCCTAAGACAACTTCCTGAGCCTGTCCATCTGGAAGTGCAGGCTATTTGAGTACCAATTTAGGAACCAATCCAGAATTCTAAAAGTAGAATTTCCAAATTCCCTCTGAATCTAGCTTTTTTTTTTTTTTAACTCAGCGTTTCTATTTTACCAACCTGGACTTCAAGAAAAGAAAAGGAGAGGCATCTTTTGCCCTTCCTATTTCCTCAACTTCCATATCCAGTTAGTTGACAAGTCCCATCAGTCCTGAGAAATTTCTCTAAAAGTTTTCACCTCTTTTCTCTTTTCACTGTCATTGCCCTGTAGTCTGCTTTTTTCATTTCTTGCCTGTGCTATTTCAGAAACTTTATAACTGGTCTTCCCTGACTGTGACTTGTCCCAATCTATCTTCCATTCCATTGCCAGTTAGTTATCTTCTTAAAATACTCCTTGCTCAAAGTTTTTGATGGCTCCATATTGCATACAGAATAAAGGCCAAACACATTAACATGCCTGTCAAGACCCCCACTAGCCCCAACTTACAGAAGCAGAGTCACTTTCCATTTTAACTTTTTGCCGTCTCCACCCTCATACACTTTCCTACAACTTGCCCTTCCCCATGAATGTGAAGTCTCTGAATGAAGGATTTCATTCCTCATCATTATTAGGAAGCAACAGTATATATAATTGATAAAGTTTGCCTCTCATCATTTCATCAACAACTTTATTAGCCTTCTAACTAGTTATTCTACTACATCTTTGTTCTACTTTTTAATTTCCCGTTGCCAAAATAAGCTCCCTAAGATGTCAGTATCTCTCCTCCCTCCTCCAGAATCTAAAGTAGCCTTCTAACTATGAGATGAAGCGTGACTCTTCATTCAGGCATTCAGGATTCTTCATTAGGCAGTTTCTCTAACCCACCTTCTTGCTCCTCTCCTCTCCTTCTGTTAGTTGGGTGAGTCTTCCTGCAGCTCCATTCTTGTTGCAGACTGATTCTCATGGCCATACTTTGCTTAAAGTGTGGTTTTCCTCCATTCTCTTCTTACACACCTTTCAACGATAACCTAAAATGCCATTTTCTCCACAAAGCCCCTTACTGGATTCCCTTTTCTGAATTCCCATAGCATTTCGATTCTGCTCTCTTACAATTCAGTCCTCAGTTACTCACGGAAATATCTTATTCTGTGCTTCATGTGTGTTCCCCTTATTGCTCTATCTCATGAGTTTCTGGGTTCCTGAAAATAAGGACTCTGATTTTTGGTATTTTCAGTACTAATCAGCATCAAAGAGAAGACTGGACATATATGTTGATTAGTTTGCCTCTGTTCTGTACTGAAGAGCAGGTTTGAAAGGTCTGCCTTATAATTTTACAAAGACGATATTTAAGAGCTTCAAATGCCATTTCCCCATTAGACTTGCAGAAGGGCAGGGTGGTCAGTCTTGTACATCATTGTTCCCTTAGAGGTTAGCACAGTCCCTGTTATATGATAGGTCTCAATAATTATTCATTAATTTAATGAACTTTCTCATATATGGCAACACAACTGATTTGGCAGGTTTTATGAATCCTCTTCCTCTCATCTAGGCAATGCTCTTAGACTCAATATTAAAAGCACGAAGGGCTGAGAATGTGAATTACAGACAAGATAAGAAAGGAAGATACTTTTAAGCAGGTCGACTTCTGGGACCCTTTGAATAATATAATGACCTAATACTGAAATTGCCCTGCAGCTCGATATTGTCAGTAAACTCGGGAGAAAACATATTAGTGTTATTTACATGACTTATAGCCTCAAGATATTTAACTAGGCATTTTACTTAGATTCAGCAGGATAACTATTGCCTGATAAATATAGATATGTAAGGAAATATTTAGTAAAGTTTAATAATTATATAGCATCTGTTCCTCTTGTTATGCACTTCTTAATTTCTAACACACTGGCTTATTACACTGAAATTTAATTAACATACAATAAACATATTAATGGCAAGCAAAGTTTATACTTAAAGAAAAGCAGCAACTGGAACACTTTTTTTGACTAGCTGGTATTAGTAACAGCCTACTTGACATTCTGTCAGTTCTTATTTGATAATTTGATGAGTGGTGGCTTTCTACAAGAGTATACCAGAATTGAATTAATACAGTGAGGAGGAATGCTGGTATATGGAAAGCACTGAGCACTTGTGATAGCAGATGGCCTTTTGGGGAAGATTTTCCCATTATGAGCAAATCTAGTCAACTCAATCTCCTTTCCATCTCATTTTTACCCCGTAGTCTAAGCCAGTTGCCACTGGATGACTACGATTTTCTTCGGCTTGTTTCCTTGCTTCTGCTATTGCTCTTTTACTGTCCATTCTTCAATCTTTCTAAGATGTAAATCAGATCATCTCAATCCCTTGCTTATTCAGGTCACTAGACTAAAATCTAAATTTCTTACATGGAACATTTTCATTATGACCCCTCCTCACTTTCTAATTTTTATTTGTCTTTTCCAACTACCCTCATAACATACACACAAACTACATCCCAGGTTTATTGTCCTTGTTTTGGTTCCTGGTGTATGACACACTTAGTTCTACCTCAGGGCCTTTGCGAATGCCATTTCTTTTACCCGGAAAAGACTTCGTGCTGATATTTGCATGGAAGCTTCCTTAGATTTTGGGATTTAGTTAAAATACCAACCTCTTCAAAGAGGTGTTGCTTGACCACTTTTCTTTTTTTTTTTCTTTTTTTTTTTTTTTTGAGATGGAGTCTTTCTCTGTCCCCCAGGCTGGAGTGCAGTGGCGCGATCTCGGCTCACTGCAAGCTCTGCCTCCCGGGTTCACGCCATTCTCCTGCCTCAGCCTCCCGAGTAGCTGGGACTACAGGTGCCCACCAACACGCCCGGCTAATTTTTTGTATTTTTAGTAGAGACGGGGCCAGGATGGTCTCGATCTCCTAACCTCGTGATCCGCCCGCCTCGGCCTCCCAAAGTGCTGGGATTACAGGCTTGAGCCACCATGCCCGGCCGACCACTTTTCTTTATGTTCCCATCACCACATCTCCAAGCCATTTACTCTGTATCACACATTTTTCTTTAATAGCATTTACTTTCTGAAATAATCTTAATATGTATGTATTTGTATAGTGTTCACTTCTGCATCTAGGATACAAGTTCAGTAGAGGAGAGTCTTGGCCTGTCTTGATTCACTACTGTATCAGTAAAAGCATATTGATCAAATGAATGAATTACAAACCTATTGGGCATGTCAGAATATGGAATTGTACACCCACCTCCACTATTCCTCAGTTCTCCTTGGTCTATTTTCAGATTGTAGGAATTGAAGTTACCACAACAACCACAGATAGAAGGTAGAATTTCCTGATTACCTGCTTATACTAACGTGTTGCTATACTGAAGATGCCATTACTGTCATCTTTCCAGATGTTGCAATATTCTTCCTGTTTTTGGGGGGTAGATCAAAAAGAGTAGTAGCAATGCAGATGCAGCAGTTTTTAGCTATTTCCACCTCCTTGTACATGGTGGCAGAGTGGAAAACCTAGAAAAGAGGAAGGTCCAAGGGCTGGTGTATATACTTCTGGGAAATAATAAGGTACATGAAAATTACTTTTCTGATGTGCAAATGCATCGGTAAGTATAAGCACATTTATGTTTATGCATAATCAGGAGCAGAGGCAAGAAGTGAGGATGCAGGTAGCAGTTTAAGAATTCCAAAGACCTTTCAAAAACCGGGACAGATCCAAACATCGATGCCTATTGAAATAGAACAAGTGACCAAAGTATACTTACTTAGAAGCAAAAGACTGATATGATAATAATAGACCACAAAGACATGCACTAAATGCAAACCGAAGAGTGATTTTTTAATTGTGCAGGATGTGGACCGCGTGTTTTACATCACTGGGGGAGGGGGTCTATAGTAAAGATTTGGACAATATTTAACTGACTTGCAGCCGACTGATTTTCTTAGGCAGTGATACACATGCTAATGAAGTGTCTGTATTGGAAGGGCTAGATTCCAGAGAAAACTCATATAAGATAGTGCTATGTTTATAAGCATAAACTGGGTTACTTGAATATTGCTAAATTATGATGAAATCATTGAAAATGTCATACCAGGGATCCTAAGGAAAAGTATTAACAATTCTGCATTTCTAGTTCATATGGAAATGTTAATTCCACTTAGAAAAGTAAGGTACAGGCATGGTGTTATTATGATTAAGAACTTACAACTGTAGAAATGTAGAGTAGTATATTAATATTATAGACATGTTTAGCATAAAATGCAAGCAGTGTTGCTAAATTAGTTGCACATTCCAGGCTACATCTGGATTTCATGTGAGCCTATTACCTTACAAAGCTAAACTGAAGAATAAACCTTTCATGCTTCTTAGGGCACTCAGACGTTAGCCAGTTTTTGTTTTCCCTGCAACATTTGTCCCTGGAGAGTGCCAGAATCTTCTAAAGCCTCTTTTAGAAAGGCAGTATGTTATTTTAAAGTAGTAGTTAAGATCATCTTACTTGGGTGATGATGGCTGTTTCACATGGCTAACAGCCATACTTGCCTCACAAATAACCTGAAAGTATGTTCATTTTTGCCAACCCTCTTGGAAAAATATATATAGTGGTTTACAAAAAAATAGCTTGTGTAAATTTCAGCCACACGTTTATTTGTTTCCTTCTCTACATTTCCGAAGAAGGAAAGCAGAGAAGTTAATATCAGGGTAGATTTAGGGGAGTGACCATTGGGATGAGATACATTATCCAATGTCTACTGACTGTTGGATTTCTTAGAAAACAAGAGATCATGGAGGACAAAATACCAGAAGATTTCTATCAGTCAGTGAAAAGAGGAAGAACTCTGAGAAAGCGTAATGTTGAAATGGAAGTAGATGGTGCACCCTCAAATACTTTTATTATTTCGTAAATGGTGAGGTAAGCCAAGTAAGTGAGCATAAGCATTTAATCACTGTTCCTTTCTTATATTTATCAAGTATAGAGTACTCCCTCTGGGCCAAGGGCTGGGTTAAAGAGTTGTACTTGAAGTGCTACCTGGATGTAAATAATAAATTTTAAATGAATAAAACAAACTTTGTAATTTTGAAATTGTTGAGAGATTCAGTCTAACTGAATTAGAAATAATTTCTAAACAGCCTAAATTAGAGAACTTTTAAAACATAGTCTTTTTAAAAAATTGCATCTTACTTTCAGTTGTCATAGTAAGTCAATTTAGTTTAACAAAAGCTGCCAAGAAATGGACTTTATTTAATACAGATATTTTTAAAAAGCTTTAATTACATTATATGATTTTTATACACATATATGCTTATAATTTTTTTCTCATTAGGTAGGTTAGGCAATTCTATAATTCTGATTACAATCCAGATTTACTCTCATATAGCCATTTCTCAGAGTGAATGTAGAGACAAATTCCAGATCTGATTGAGTTACTACAAATTCCACATTCCTACTACTTTGATGTAAATTACTTCATATTTCAGTATGTTAAACATATGTTTTCTCCAAGCACCACCAGGCAAGTTCTTCTGGTAGTATGAGGTTACCAACGTAGGTATTAGCTAACAATCATGTATAAACATCTTCTGTTTATAATATGCTACCAGCCACCATACTTCCTCCTTGTCCTGAAAAAAACTTTTCTTTCTTCATACAAAATCTAGTTGACTGACACAGGAGAATACTCATACTCTTTAAATGTCTAATCCTTCCCCTCAGAGTATCTCTGCTCTCACCTAGCATCAGCAATGGAAACAGATGATTCTCATAGCTACCAGTCCCTTTTATCTCTCTTTTCTTCCACTTGACATGGAAGAAGCACCAGACCAAAGGATATATGTTAATTGAAGCCTTTGTCTAAGCTAACTCTTCATTCCTAAGTGCTTAAAATTAGCCTGACAAGGATGGTCAAGTCTGTTGGTGGTGTGGGGAAAGGGAGGGTGCTCTTTTCTCTGCAATCTTGGCAGAAAGTTATGTAATCCTTGCATCTTTGATCTTTGTTTGTTTGTTTGTTTGTTTGGCACTTGAAGCTCATTTGTCCATTGATACTGGGATTCACAGGATTATGAGTTTTATAGTCCACTATCCACTTGGCCTAACTATTTCTCCCATGGCAAAATGGATTCCAAGTTTTAAACAGTTGAGTTATAACTTAGTGGTCGAACATTGGTTTATTAGCTAGGCACTGCGTATAATCCCTGACATAGGACACCTTGATTTATATAAAATGAATGCACAGTACACATAAAATTAATTGAACTCCATCAGTCATGGATTTGTGACAATTCAGATTCCAATCCTCAGTCTTTTCTTAAAAGCAAAATAGGTCTTCCTTTTTTTTCCTCATGTAATCTGTAAAAGTTCATCTATCTTTTAAACTGAAAACATGCGGCAGAAAAAGTGCTTTGAGTATTCTGAGGGCAAGCCAGTTTCAGCACAGTGTTTCCTTAAGGCTTGTGCTCTGGTGGGGTTTGATAAGGATTCCTAAACACGTTTCTTTCTTTCTTTTTATTTTATTTTTGGCAAATGTCCTAGGCTAAACATTTGCTTACATAAGAGGGATGGGTAGAATATCTCTCTATGGACATATTTATTTTTATATATATGGAATATTTATGGAAAGATATATAACAAACTGAAAATATATGTTGCCTCCAAAAAAGAGAAACGGGTTGCCTAAAGATAGGAATAAGAAGAAAACTACGGCCCGGCGCGGTGGCTCACGCCTGTAATCCCAGCACTTTGGGAGGCCGAGGCGGGTGGATCACGAGGTCAGGAGATCGAGACCATCCTGGCTGGCACAGTGAAAACCCGTCTCTACTAAAAAAAAATACAGAAAAAATTAGCCAGGCATCGTAGTGGGCGCCTGTAGTCCCAGCTACTCAGGAGGCTGAGGCAGGAGAATGGCGTGAACCCGGGAGGCGGAGCTTGCAGTGAGCCAAGATTGCACCACTGCACTACAGTCTAGGCAACAAAGTGAGACTCTGTCTCAAAAAAAAAAAAAAAAAAAAGAAAAGAAAAGAAAAAAAAAAACTACAATTCACTCTATAGCATCTTGTACCATTTGGTTTTTGTACCATATGAATACTATCATTATTTCAATAAATATAATCAAAAAAGAGAAAAATAAAGTCCTTGGCTGGTACAAACACATTTTTTATCCTCAACATCAGTAATGAGGGAGATGTCCAAGAGTGTCGGGCTCTCACTTGAGTGACTATCAGTGGTCTTTATGGTCCTCATCACTTGCTTGACTCATAGAATAAAAAGGGTGACAAATGATGGTAACCTGTCTGCCTTTAGCAGGAATACTGCACACAACCTTACTTAGTGTCTCCTTGCAAATGACAAGCTTTCTGATTTTACAAATCTCCTTCCTTGCATATGAACATTTTGAGAAGTAAGTGCCAGCAGGAACTTGGGTAGCAATTCAATGTGCCCTTTAAATAGTAATCTTTAATACCATTACTCATGTGTAGGATTGAGTGAGGGTTTCCTGGAGAGTGAAGTTGATTTAGGGATCAGGGATCAGCTGCTGAGGCTGGCACTTGGAAAAAACAAGCCAAGCATTCACACCCCAGACCACTCAATACCAGCATTGTCTCCAATCCATCTTTCATAAGAGGGTTCCAAGAGGGGGAGGGGATGAAGGAAGGAGAGAAAATAAACCATTTGAATCCTGTAAGAGAAAGTGCAGGAAAGAGGAAAGAATGAATAAGATTTGAACACGCAAAGCCAGTTGCCAAGAATGTTTTCGTTTGAAATCAACTTTGGCTTTTAATCTTAGACTCCACTGTCAAGTTTCTCCTCAGTTTCCTTCTCCCATCTTTCTGGACATTCCCCACCCTCACTCCCAACCTCAGTGCTTTCCCGTCCTTCTCTGTCCCACTCCCCGCATTTGCAACTCTCCTTCCCACCTCCTTTTTCTTCTTTCCTCACCCCTTCCCTCTCCTTTCCTGGACTCTTTCTCCTGTTCTTTTATAACTTAAGTCCCTCTTCTTCTCCCATCTCTCCTGAACAGTATCTCTAAGCTCCATTCCCCCTTCTTAAAGAAATCAGCCAGGCCTCGGATGGAGCTGTCGTCCTGACAACCCAAAGGCGCATCAGGCTTTCATTGAGGCTGGCTGCTGCTGAAGGGGGCAGTTGTGCAAAGCGAGGGGCCACGTCGAGGGGAGGGCGGAGGGGATGACGTGGAGGGGCTGTTGAAAACCAGCAGAGTGGGGGGAGGGTGGGGGGAGGGTGGGGGGAGTTGCTGAGCAGGGAGAGCGCCAAGGACTGGGAGAAACAGGAAAGGGAGGAGGGGGAGAGAGGCTCTGGGTTGCTGCTGCTTCTGCTGCTGCTGCTGCTGCTGCTGCTGTGTGGCTGTTTCTGTACACTCACTGGCAGGCTTGGTGCCGGCTCCCTCATCCGCCCGCCCGCCCGCCAGCCTGGGAAAGTGGGTTACAGAGCGAAGGAGCTCAGCTCAGACACTGGCAGAGGAGCATCCAGCCACAGACAGACCAAACAAGAACCCCTTCCTTGGCTTCCTCTTCAGCTCTTCTAGAGGGCTTGCTATTTGCACTCACTCTTTTGAAATTGTGTTGCTTTTACTTTTCACCCTTCTGCTTGGGTTTTATGAGGGCTTTGTTAAGTCTTAGAGGGAAAAGAGACTGAGCGAGGGAAAGAGAGAGGCAAAGTGGAAAGGACCATAAACTGGCAAAGCCCGCTCTGCGCTCGCTGTGGATGAAAGCCCCGTGTTGGTGAAGCCTCTCCTCGCGAGCAGCGCGCACCCCTCCAGAGCACCCCGCGGACCCGCACCTCGGCGTGGCCACCATGGTCGGGAGAGTTCAGCCAGATCGGAAACAGTTGCCGCTGGTCCTACTGAGATTGCTCTGCCTTCTTCCCACAGGACTGCCTGTTCGCAGCGTGGATTTTAACCGAGGCACGGACAACATCACCGTGAGGCAGGGGGACACAGCCATCCTCAGGTAGGGCTTTCGGGCAACTTTTCTGCTGCGCGTGTCTACGTATGTGTGTGTGTGTGTGCCCGATCTCATTGAACTCCAGCTCCTGATGCTGCAGGCTTGTGGTGTGTGTGTGTGTGTGTATGTGTGTGGTGAGTGTGTGTGTGTGTCCCCGTTTTACTGACTGGTTGGCATTATAGCTAACAAAATTCAAGGGAATTCTGGTCCCTGTCAAGCAGCAGTGGTGTTGGTTAAATGTTGTTCGGTTCTTAGGACCTTGTTTCTCTTATCAAGGAAGCCTAACTTCACCCATGGCATTAGTGACTTCTGGGCAGTATTCTTGCTATTGTAATTGCTGTTGCATTGCACTTGAGAGTTTTGTTGGGAGTCCTTAATTCTTAAAGAAAGGTTGTTGGATTATGGCTCTCAGAGAGTAGTACACAGTACTGCATTCTCCTTGCTCCTCCCGTGTCTGTGTGTGTGTGTGTGTTTTCATGCCAACACACACACACACACACACACACACAAGGCTGTGTGTGAGGGTTTCTGATAGAAGACTTTCTGTAAGGATCTTCTAATTGACATGGAGGGCAATAAATCAATCTTAGAACTTTGGTTGGTTAGTGAGCCTTTTCTGGAATGTGGATATAAATCAACACAAGATATGAAGAGCAGAAAGAAAAGGAACTTGCCAAATTGCTGATATTTAAGAGTAGGAGTGTTAAACACAGAGGTTGGGAAAGAATTAACCTGGCATGAAATGGATATTTCAAATTGATTATTGACTTCAAAGTCTTTTTTTCTGTGCAGCTCTGCCAAACTCTAAAATAATTTGAGATTGAAATTTGGAAAGGAAGAGTCCCAAGTCCTTGGGAGTTTGACCCCTATCAGGTACTGTGAGCTAGAGAGACTCAAATGAGACGTAGTCATATTTGTATTTCTAAAATGCTCCAAGGTTATTTTTTGTGCTTCTCTTTTCTCTTCCTCCTCTCCATCAACTGTACCTACCCCTTGTTCTTTTTTCTAGCTTTCCTTGAATATCTGGCAGATGCTAACAAAAAGAAAGAATCATTCTCCTTGGAGATCTTTTAAAATCTCATTTCCTCCAAATAAAATGACCCAGTGTCAGTCTGTCTATCTAGCTAATATTGCTTGTTGTGGCAATAAAAACACAGTATACGATAGAAAATAAACCTCTAATCTGTGTGCAAGGAGCTGATAGTGCATAAACCCTGGGGCATCAGGGAGCAGTTCTCTGGCAGAGCTGCCGACAGCAGCAAAGTTTTCTTTCCTTTTCTCAGAAATAAATTTGGTTGGTTGTCACAGTGTCCTGCTTTGGGAGCCCTAGCCTTGTTAGAGAGGAAAGTGTGTGTTGTGTGCCGTGCATTGCATGTGTGTGTGTTGTGTGGGTACGTGTCTCTCCAGATTGTAAAAAATAAGAAAACGCTAATGTGTAAGCACTCCTTTCTTCATTTCCTGAGCATTGGGTGATTATGAATCCCAAATATCCTACTATCCAAAGCAGATTTTCCCTTCTAGCTCTTCAGCCTTATAAACCTGCATGTGTGATTTATCCACATGGAGTAGTAAGATTTATGGAGTAATTTATCTGTTTGCAAAGGAATTTGGACATGGTGCAGAAAATGTTTTTGCAAACACACAAGCATGCCATTTCAATTGCTAACATTCACACTCTCTAACATCATTAACCCTTTAATGGTGAAGCACTCTATATAAATATATGCTATCCCTAGAAATTTTGTTCACTGGTTACAAGATTGAATATGAGAAAAATGAGTAACTTGAATGTATAAGTTTTTTATTTCAGTGTCCTTGAGCTTTGTAAGGTCTTTCTAAGTTAGCATCTCCTATACCTTAAACTATAGTTGTCCAAGAGTTAGATAAGTATAGAAATGTTAATTCAGAAGAATAAAAATATTCTTATACTTTCATACAGAGGCAGTCTCACTGTATACATATCTATGGATGATACATATGTGCTTTTGTATGTCTATGGCGCAATAGAAACAGAGTTTTAAACATTACGCTTTAGGAGACATTACAGTGTGGAAATAGGGACTTTGAGAGAAAAAATGAACACAGAACCACTTATTCTCTGGGAAAGAAAAGACAGACAAACAGAGCATGCAAATAAGTCGCCTATGAAACACCATTTCTTTTCCAGACCTCACCTTACATGCCCTCTTTTTTATTTCCTTGCCTTGGACAGGGGTTTATTTTGGGGTTGGTGGAGCTTCATCAGAATTAACTATGGAGAGAATTCCCTTTGTCTTCTTAGCTGACCTTCTTCTCATTCTCTTTAAATCCAGTAAGCTTTGTGGGTCAGTTTCCTGGTGAAGAATGGTGCTCTTGCTTTCTGTTTATAAGGCCAGACTGGGAAAGGCGTGTTTTCACTTTATTTGTGACATTTTACTGAGTGCATGAGCTTTCAGGGAAGGAAAGGAAGGAGAACTTGATTCATTGGGAGCCACAGTAGATGTCTGGCACCGAGAAAGTGAAATGGCTAGGAGAAAAAAATAATTCTCTTAGTGAGTCTGTGGCCCTGAATAATATGAGATGGCAACAGGAGACAAGGGAGGTTTGTAATTCTGGTAATCCAGTGAAAGGAGTTTGGCTGGCTGTTCCCAAAACATTTACCTTCACTGACTTAAAGTTTTCTGTGAAACAAGAGTTTCTTTTGGGGATTGGTGCTCATTTTTGTATAATTATGATCTTTAGTGTAATTATGCATCAGATAGGAGAGTGCACACTAGGCTTCAGGTCTTACCCTGCAATTTCTATCATTTTGAAAATAATAAAAACTATATACTTATGATGACAAAACTGGAGGGAGAGAGAGATAGCCTCATGTATACATACCTAACTCAATTATTTTCTAGAGGAGATTACAGACCTGTATGAGAAATTATATAAAGAACTAAAGATAACCACAATACCAACTTCTATCCCAGCGACAAAGAATCAAAGTGTGATTCACAGAGTAGTGGCAGCAGCAGCAGCAGCCTTGGAGGTCCTCCCTAAATAGAACAACCAGAATCTGCATTTATATTTGTGTGCACAGGAAAGAGTGAGACACGCTTATCCACAGGACTTCAGTCATGAAGCTGCCTCAGGTGCTTTTCTAAACAGAGTCTACCTGCCTCATTACCAGCTCCCACAGGAGTAAGAGTTCAATTACTGGATGAGTTTCTAACACTGTTTCTTCCCTCCTACCCTCATACCCATAGAGATTCACCTCCTGCATAATATTGGAAGGTTGAGACTATGTATTAGTAGTTCTCTTACAAGTCAAAGAATAGCAGAAATAGAGAGTATTTCAAACCAACCTTTAAAATTTCATTTTTAATAGTCCTACTGACCATATTTTCAACATGAGTGGCAGATTTCTGAAAGGATAATAATAAAATATTTGGCCACAAAGAGCCATGTTAGTTTTGTAATACATTATATTATCACATATCTATTCATAAGGCAACTTTGTAAAACGTACATACACATGCGTATCTGGATATAAAACAAGTGGGCATGTGATAAAATACAGGGACTTCACACTTGTGATTTTAAATACTCTAAATTCAAGGTAACAAAATTTTATTTAGCTCACAATTCTGACCCTATTTGATGTTTACAGGATACTATAATACTTTTAATGATAATAACATTGTTCCCAGTTAAATGTCAGCGTACCTAACAAGTATTACAGATTCCCAAGGAAACTAAGGATCTAAATGAAGAATAGCTAATGTTTAGTTTTTTCAAATTTGAGGTCTTTAATTCCCTGCTTGTTTCTACACCAAGGGCGGAAAAGAAGAAAAAACAAAAGCAGATTTGATTATTTGATAGTAAAATATAAAGATCTTCTTCAAATTTCTGTTTATCTTCTGTAAGTCATGTGGAATGGCAAAATTCACTAATAAAGTGTCAACACTCAAATTCTTGATACGGTATGTGATTTTCTATGACTTACAATTCACTATTTGAAACAAACTGTGGGCATGGGCCTACTGGGTAAGTTTGTGACCATCATGAAATTTTCTTTTTCTGTAGTTAAATCACTAAATGTTATCAAAATTTGTTGGTTAGCCCTGATACTTTAAGTATCGTGCATTGCGGATAAATCCTTTATCACATGTACTTAGTAAATAATGGAGTATAGCATCCTATATATCATCTAGGAATATGGCATATTATATACATTTTGTTAAAGAATATGTACCTGTGAACTTTATCATTTGTTGTCATTTATGGCCTGAGAAACACAGTGGGCAAATCTAAGAAAAGCAAATTGTGGCCATCTGTGTTTCTGTAAGTATGGGACATGTAAGTGCGTCTATACACACATACAGTACACAGGAGATTTTTATTTTCTGTGGTTTGACTTAGAATGACGTATTTGTAGAATTGTGGAAAGAACCAAAGGTGACTGACTCATCCAGTAAGTCACTGGTGAGGGTTAAACGTTTGTGTTTCTCAAAGCTGATTCCATATAACAGCAAACTCTGCCCAAAAAGGATTAGTGCATTTTACTGTGGTCTCTGAGAGTGCCAAATACGAAGGGCTGTGACTCACCTGAAAGGAGGTTGCCTCAGTATCCTTGTCCCTCTTGCTGTCATCATCTGAGCCTCAGAGATATCCCTCCTCCAGGGCGTATCTTACAGCTTATAGCCACTGGTCCTGTTTTTCTCTCAACATCCTGCCTGTTAGTTTGTACGACTCAGAAGATCTGGGCTCTGAATTTGGATCTATCCTTGCATGCTATAACTTTAAGCAAATCTCTTGAATACTTGGAGCTTCAGTTTCATTTACGAAATGCTGAAACTATCGGCCAGGTGCGGTGGCTCACGCCTGTAATCCCAGCACTTTGGGAGGCTGAGGTGGGGGGATCACAAGGTCAAGAGATTGAGACCATCCTGGCCAACATGGTGAAACCCCATCTTTACTAAAAATACAAAAATTAGCTGGGCGTGGTGGCGTGCACCTGTAGTCCCAGCTGCTTGGGAGACTGAGAAAGGAGAATTGCTTGAACCTGTGAGGTGGAGGTTGCAGTGAGCCAAGATCGCACCACTGCACTCCAGGCTGGCGACAGAGCGAGACTCTGTCTCAAAAATAAATAAATAAATAAATAAATAAATAAACAAACAAACAAACAAACAAAATGCTGAAACTATCTATTTTAGTTACCCTACAGGGTTGTTTTAAGACATTCACAGGAGGTAAGGTAGAAGTTTGTTGAATTGTAAACTGCTACACAAATGGAAACAATCAATGGCTTTTCATCCACATACAGCCAGTTATTTAGACTTCAGGGAATTCTTTTTTTTTTTTTTTTCTTTTTTTTAGGCCAATGTGTCTCAAATTTCAGTGTGTATGTGGAGGGCTGGCTATAGCAGACTGCTTGACCTCCATCGCTAGAGTTTTTGAGTCAGTAGGTCCCTGGTAAGTCTGACAATTTGCATTTCTCACAAGTTCTCAGGTGATGCTGATACTACAGGATACTACAAGTGTGATCCACAAATGGGCATCTTAAGTATCACATAGTTGCATGTTAAAAAAACAAAATCTCAGGACCTATGCTGGAGAGACTAAATCAAAGTCCACATTTTAATAAGACTTCTAAGCGATTCGCTAGTGTATTGAGGTTAGAGAAGCACTGCATTCGATAGTTCACAGCCATGGGAACACAGTACCGTCAGCTGGGGAACTTTTAAAAAATACTGATGCCACATATCCTCTCCACTCAGAAATTCTGATGTAGTTTGTTTGGGGAAGGGACTGGGCACAGGTTGTTGTTCTTTTGTTTTTTAATGACTCTGCTATGTACATAGAGGTAAAAAGCAATGCCTAACTGGATAAGGAATCTCTTTTACAAATTATTTTCAGGGCAGCACTAAATAGATGTCAGTAAAAAAATTGGAGCCAATGTTGTATCGTATGAGAAATATGTCAATAGCCAAAGATGAACAAATTCAAACAGGAGAGAGGAAATAGACCACCGTAAATCCATTTTTTATTACACAATTTCATCCTTATGAAGCCATGGAAAATGGGGTGACTTTATTTAATATGGATCAGATTTACATAATGTCTATGGAAATAACATAAAGCTTATTGTTCTGTGCTGTCTCTCATTTGGGTTAGACAAGGTACAGAACTGTTCTAAGTTGTTTTTGTTGTTGCTTCTAATGCCATCACTAAGGGAGAAAACAGACAATATTTAGACAAGGAAAATGGCTTCTGTGCCAACATATTCAAGCACGGTAAATTCTGTGCACTTATATACATGAGTATGTGATTTGCAAAATAATTGTATTTGTATAATTCATCTCAAATTTATATAGTGATTTCTCTTTAGTTGAAACTTATAGACAAGCCTGTGTCATAGATAAAGACTTTTCATAAAAGATATAATAAGTTCAAAATGGTCAATAAGTAGTCAGAAGATCAACCTCTTAATAGCATGAAATACTGTAATCTATTAAATAAAGATAACTGACAACTATTTTTGCCTACTACACAAGCTATTTTTGTGATCAAATGATATTGTATGTATCAAAGTATTTTATAAACTACATAATGGTATAAACTATAAACGCTTAAGACTATAGTCATATATTTACAGCAGGATATAACTTTTAGAAAATTTTAAAAATGTAAGAAAACAAGCCTTTTATTCTTATTTCTATGCTATACACAGGCCATTTGCACTACGATGTTTTTATTATTTCATTTCAAGTCTTTTAAAGTCACAAGTATCTTATGATATAGTTGAGTTTCTTATCAGGAGTGTAGGGCAAGTAGACTTTTTTTTTTTTGCGGTTACCTGTAATTAAAACTTAATCTCCAGTTAATGTGTGATTAACCTTTACAAAGTAAAACCCTTTGCTTCAGATTTTGTTAATTACCGTAGATATGTAGAACAGGAAAGGCCTCGGAGACTAGGCAGTCCACCATCTCATTTTAAAGTGATGTAACTGAGAAGAGAAAAACTTAGTTCGCTATCCAAAAACTTGAGTGATCAATTGAGAATTAGAACTCATGTATTTTAATTTTCATTTCACAGTACCACGGAGATTACCTTTTTGGTTTTCATTTTATCTGATGAAATGCCATTTTTATTATACATAAATGTATGCTTAAAAATGTCTTTCTCTCCTCTTCCTTCCTCTCGTCTTCTCTCCTCTCCCCTTCCCTTCTCTCCCTCCTCCTCCCTCCAGTTCTTCCCTCTTCCCTTCTCTCCTCCCTTCTCCTCTCTCCTTCCTCTCCGCTTTGCCCTCTCTCTCCTCCCTGTGAATCAAATCTGCATTTACCTGTGGAGGATCATCCAGTTAGTGCTGGTCAAGGAGGATTTGTTTTAAGGCAATGTCGCATCTTTCACATGTCTACTATCTGTCTATACCACATGGGTTTTCCTTCCTCCACTTGCAGCATCCAGCTTATTGGTTTTCACTATTATTTTTTTCCATAAGTTATTGGGATACAGGTGGTATTTGTTTACATGAGTAAGTTCTTTAGTGGTGATTTGTGAGATCCTGGTGCACCCATCACCGGAGCAGTATACACTGCACCATACTTGTTGTCTTTTATTCCTCGCCCCCCTTCCCCCAAGTCCCCAAAGTCTATTGTATCATTCTTTTGCCTTCGTGTCCTCATAGCTTAGCTCCCACATATCAGTGAGAACATATGATATTTGGTTTTACATTCCTGAGTTACTTCATTTAGAATAATGGTCTCCAATCTCATCCAGGTCATTGCAAATGCTGTTAATTCATTCCTTTTTATGGCTGAGTAGTATTCCACTGTGTATATGCATATGTATATATATATATATATATATACTTTCTTTATCCACTTGTTGATTGATGGGCATTTGGGTTGACTTCACAATTTTGCAATTGTGAATTGTGCTGCTATAAACATGCATGAAACGTGCGTATGCAAGTATCTTTTTTGAATAATGACTTCTTTTCCTCTGGGTAGATATCCAGTAATGGGATTGCTGGATCAAATGGTAGTTCTAGTTTTAGTTCTTTAAGGAATCTCCACACTGTTTTCCATAGTGTCTGTACTAGTTTACATTCCCACCAGCAGTGTAGAAGCGTTCCCTGATTGCTGCATCCATGCCAGCATCTATTGTGTTTTGATTCTTCGATTATGGCCATTCTTGGAGGAGTAAGGTGCTATCGCATTGTAGTTTTGATTTTCATTAGTGATGTTGAGCATTCTTTCATATGTTTGTTGGCCATTTGTATATCTTCTTTTGAGAATTGTCTATTCATATGCTTAGCCCACTTTTTGATGGGATTTTTTCTTACTGATTTGTTTGAGGTCATTGTGGATTCTGGATATTAGTCTTTGTCAGATGTATAGACTGTGAAGATTATCTCCCAGTCTGTGGGAACTGCTCTGCTGACTGTTCCTTTTGCTGTGCAAAAGCTCTTTGGTTTAATTAGATCCCAGCAATTTATCTTTGTTTTTATTGCAATTGCTTTTGGGTTTTGGGTCATAAAATCCTTGCCTAAGCCAATGTCTAGAAAGGTTTTTCCAATGTTATCTTCTAGAATTTTTGTAGTTTCTGGTCTTAGGTTTAAGTCCTTAATCCATCTTGAGTTGATTTTTGTATAAGTTGAGAGATGAAGATCCAGTTTCATTCTCCTACATGTGGCTAGCCAGTTATCCCAGAACCATTTGTTGAAAAGGGTGTCCGTTCCCCACTTTATGTTTTTGTTTGCTTTGTCAAAGATCATTCCCAAAGCTGTTTTTGCATTTGGTAGAACCGCTACAAGGATCCCTTGTTCCTCACAACCCAGGTCCCCTTTTAAGAAAATTCTTTTCCTCTTGTTTCTGGTACCTCTGCCTGTTACTCAGTCTTCTCATCTGAATTTGACCCTTTCTCCCAGTTACTACAGCCTAGTTTCTAAACCTGCTGCCTTCTTATTGTTATTTATGAACTTCTGCCTGGTTAAGTTTCCTACCACTGTCCCTCTTAGAGGGACCCTGATTAGGATGGATGTAGATATTCTTTGAACACCCTCAAGAGGTTCTCTACTCATTACAGTCCCTGTAGATTTATTATTTAAAATCCTTTGAGGAAGGCAGAACTTTTTTCCCCCAATAGATACAAAATTTACCTTGGGCTAACAATGAAGCTGATGGTGGCCAGTTGGGAGGTACTGGGTATAGATCCAGCTCTGGCTCCTGAGTGGTGAAGGCAGTGTGCAAAAAGCCCTCTTGCATGTGTCTAGTGGTTTCTGGTGTGGCACACAGGACAAGATCTCTTGAGGTTTTCTGAGCAGTGAGAGCGAGAGTTGGAGCTAGAGACATCCAACAAAGTCTTATCAAGAGGACAAAGCAGAATAAGGAGAAATAACAGGCCAGCACCCCCTAGTTAGTTAGTCCCACAGGGAGGCGGGCAGGGGTGACACAGAGGTTGTCAGCTGATGGTGAAGACTCAGTTACAAGCCCCAGGAGTTTGGGAAAGGAACAGAGTCCTTGGGACAAGAGCTGACTTGAACTTGAGTCTTCAGGAATTAGGGACTTAGACCTGAGCACATTACCAAGATGGGTAACTTAGTTAAGGAGTAAAAGAGAGGGTCCCAGTTTTTAGAGCTGAAGCTCTGTACCAAGGCTATAGTAACCCAGGGATGACTTGAAGGTTAATCTCAGAGCACGGAGCTCCATCTTTTAAAACTCTTACTGTATAGTCTCAGATCCTAAAACCTGGTCTAGCTCTGTGGGGAAAAGACGGAGACAAAGTTCTGACATTAAGTAAGAACTGAACTCGTGCTTCTTCCTGTCTTAGTTAAGTTTACCAGATCACATCTTCAGTCTACTTAGAACTTCCAGACTTCATGGAGTTGGCAGAATGAAGGACCTGAGATGGCCTCTGTAAGGCCCGTTGTTTTCCAGTACGCATCTAAACATGTCACTCGATCCTTCAAAGAACATCCACAGCATAAAGTCAAAGCCCCGGCCGGGCGCAGTGGCTCACGCTGTAATCCCAACACTTTGGAAGGGTGACGCTGGCGGATCACAAGTTCAAGAGATCGAGACCATCCTGGCCAATGTGGTGAAATCCCGTCTCTACTAAAAATACAAAAATTAGCTGGGCGTGGTGGCACATGCCTGTAGCCCCAGCTACTCGGAGGCCGAGGCAGGAGAATGGCTTGAACCTGGGAGGCAGAGTTTCAGTGAGCGGAGATCGTGCCACTGCACTCCAGTCTAGCAACAGAGCAAGACTCCTCCGTCTCCTTCTACCCCTCACTCCACCAAACATCTATACTAGTTACCTCTTTGCTCCTCCTTCAAGACTTAAGGCTCAGTTCTGGTGCTATCTCGTTCAGGAAATCCTCCTTAATTCTCCCAAGCTAAGCTAAGTATCCTGTTTATTATCACTGCTAGCCTCTCTGAATACTTTAAACTTTGCATGTATACATGTCTTAAAAACATCTTGTTTACTTGTGTCTTGCCTCAAATACAGGCATTTCATTTGCTTTACCTTTTCATCCCAGAATTTAGCTCAGTACCCGTGGATGCTCAAATAAATATTTGCCTACTGAATTGGACGGAGAAAGATGGTTGTACTATAAATCAAGCTGACTAAAGTTGATTTATAAAAGAGGAAACACCTTAGAAGAAGATCAGACTGAAGGAAGATATTTTGGTGAAGTCAGCCACCACTGGAGTAATTGTGGATGTGGGGTTGAAGAGGATCTAGTCATAAAATCAGAGATAGATAATTCTCTGATTATTGGTAAGGTAAAGAGATTTGGTTAGAAATACCTTCGATATTTCCCATTGCAGTAATTCTTTTCAGGAATTGTTTTTTTAGAAAATGAGAAGGGCAAATGGGGGTATTTTGGGAAGGATCCCAAAGCTTCAGAGTTACAGACATAGGGACCTAGACAAAGCATGCCCCTTTCTTAGGTAAAATAGTAGTTTCTGACAGAACAAGGAGTCACTCAATGGCCGTGAAGTGAGATATCTGTGAAGAGGTCAGTATCCTGGGTAGCTCTGAGAAGAAGGAATCTACCTTCCTGGAGTGCTAGGTGGCTTTCTCCCTCTAGGGGTGACCGTGAATTTTCAGGGATTAAATAGGGGATTTGGGAGTTACTTAAATAGCAGGATTGTGTGCAACAGGTATATTCATCTCCATCAATCCATTCTAGTTTCTTTTGAAATGAGGCAATGTGCATATCACTTACATTTATTTGACTGAAACTGGTTATTCATACTGATAGTGATGCTTACCTGGGCATTGCATCTTGGAGCTCATTACACATTCCTGGAAAAATTAAAACTGGAATGTTCAGTGGAATTTGTAATAATCCCACATTTCCTTCTGTATATCTTTCCCTAATGTACAAGGGTATTATTTATGTAAGATAGGAGGGAAACCAATAACCATGAGGAAAAATGCAACCTAGCTTTCCATAAAATAATGCATTACTGTTTATTCTATTGTAATTGTCTAATGATGCATTTCTATATTGAACCTCTATAATTTGACTAAAATTAATTCTATCCTTTCTAAAGTTGTACTTTCGTTATGCTACTGTTTGCCACCCTATCCTACTAGAAACAAAATATTAAAAAAATAAAGTGATGCAGCCTAACACTAAGTCATGCATAGTATCTACATGTGAAAACGATGACTGGGAAACGTAGTTGGTTTCCTGACTTCTGATTGTTTTGTTTCATTACACACACCTCACTCTAGCACATGTGTGTTAGGGCTGTTCATTTTATGAGACGTAAGCCACATATGGTTGCCAATTTGTAGCTGGTGTTTGTTTTGAGATAATTAAAGATCGCTGTCACCTTATACAAGTTCATGATGTAATTGTATAAGCATATCTAAAGATCAGCATTCTATATTGCTGAATCATTAACTTAGCAGGAGAATGGATTTTTTTCTTTGTCTCTCTTTCTGACCTCTGTTCTATCTCTTTTGGCACTAATATGATGCACTGATCATCACCACAACAATAAACTGCTTAAAGTCTACAAGGTATTACTTGATTGGATAAACCTCTAGATTGGGCATGAAAAAACTTAGCCTTTAGTTCTGCAAAAACCATTGCTGTGTAAAGTTGGGAATTAGCATCCATTGTGCCAACTCCTACTTGTCTAATAAGCAAAGATGTTGGTCTGGTGAAGTGGCTTTATGTTTTTGAATATAGCTGCATTCACAAGAAGAAGAAATGCCAGAAGTTATAAATAGAATGATAGTATGCACGATTTTTTTAAAAACTCCTAAATTATATTATAAATGTCATAATATAGAAAACTTTAAAAATATGTTTACATTAATGCCTTCATTCTTGCATAAAAATAAAACAGATCTCAAAATCTAATTCTTCTAAAAACAAGTGTCCGTATTTGTACAGGATCTGTTATGAAGTATAATTAATTTGTATCATGAATATATTTAATCTATATAGTGTGACTGTGTTTGAATACAAGGCCTTAACTTTATTTTTATTTTTGTATATATTTATAATTATATGTAAAAAAGTAAAAGCATAAATGTGCTTTTTATATGTACATACAATTTACATACACAAAACATGGACATGAATATTACTTTGAACTTGGGTCACGTCACACTTTTATAGGAACCTAATTAATTTGATGCATCCATTATACAGAAAACCAAATTTTTAAGGGTATCAAGCATGTCAGATACAATATATAAGAGGCACCACACAATGGCTACCTTAATTTTTTTGATTAATATGTTTTATTTTTAAGTAATCATGCAAGGTGCTAAGATTATATTGTAAGGGGAGTCAGACAATGTTTTTTGTTTCTGTTAGATCTTGGCAATCATATAGTTCATAAAAAGCAAAAGGAAATCTAACACTTCCTTTTTCTATTTGCTATTATAGGACAAAAATTAATGCTGCCTTAGCTAAAGGAAAAATAACTATTTTTAAAAAATATAATTTAATTCTTTGAATTTTTGATTCCAAGTCCATACTAAATTTCTATTTTCTTTCAAAGTCACAAAGAGATCTAATGATTTGTTAATGAGCATGCTTAATGAAGATGACTAGTGTCCACTAGAAGAGAAGAATAATGTTTACCAAGTGGAATTCTCAAAATTATGCTATTATACCCTTTGCAATTTTTAAAATCCAGGCATATGAAGATGTGATTAGAATAATATAAACAAGTTCAGCTGTAAGACTGATATGCATTATACCCAGGGCACTAATATAACTTGAGAGCATAATTATACAAACACTATTACTAACATTAGAAAATCTGTAGGAAACAGAAACAGTTTCATAATGGTGACATAAAATATTGTCCTAATTATAACTACAAGGAGAAAATCACATTAAATCACTCTACCCACCAAAAGCCTACATGCTAGAATGTAGTGTTAAATGGATTTTGAAAAGAAAGGAGTGATCAGTAGAAGCCAACATGTGTTCCCTGGGAACAAACTATAGCATGGCAAATAGATTTTTTTAAAATGAGCAAATATAATTCCAGGCTGTTGGATCAAGGAAATGCCATTTACTTTGAGTATCTGTACTTCAACAGGCTTCTAATAGACTTATTAATATATTATGGATCAAAAATTAGCTAGATTTTTTTTCTCAAGCAATTATGCCAAAAGAATACTGACTGATAGTGGTAGAGGTCTCTCTCATTCTCTCTCAGGCCAGGATCAACACTTGGATAAAACCATAGGAAGCAAACTTTCCATCATGTGTATGAGACAAAGATAAGGGGATAGCTGAGGTGCTTGCTGATGGAATTATAAGGTAAATATGGATGAAAACTACAGGGAAGAAAATTTTAGTTAAAGTTAAAAAATGTTATTTATGTGTATTTGTGATTATACCGAATCTCATTCAAAAAAAGAAAAGGAAGATGAAAAACAGAAAGAAAGAAAAAATACGGTAGTTTATAATTTAAATAGGACATAATTTAATTAAATAAGCAAATCTAGTTGAATGACATAAAAATGACCATTCAAATGGCATAGTAGAAATAACACAGTTTCTGGGCCAGAAGACCTACCTCTAAGTATCCCCCTATCAATTGCCAGCTCTGCAAACATTGATAAATTATTTATCCCTACTAGGCCTCTGGTTCTTTATTTATAAAATAAAAATTATAATAATGATATTAAACTTCTCACCTAAGGTCATTATAAGAAGGAATTAGAAGTATCTATAATTATATTTAAGCATACCTTTGGATATAGGTGTATTTATTTTGTAAATGTCAGTTTCTCTTCTGCCAAACGGAATGGCTTTCCTGTTAAGGAACTACATTTTCATCTATTTTAGTATTTAAGTAGACCTCTATTAGGAAATATTATTAAAATAAAAACAAAAATAAAAACATCTTTATGGAGTAGAAGATTGAAATGGGTGATTTCTCAGGTCTCTGCTAGTACTTATATTTCATAATTATGTGATATTCTGAATTCCCTCTCTAGTTGATTTTGGGTATTTTTTTTTATGGAATTCTATTATTACTTTGCTGATGAAGAATTTCATTGGGAAATACATTCTCTAATAATTTTCAGTGTGTTTTAATATTCATGCCTCTATTATTTTCTTCCCACTGGAGAATTTGCAAACATGTCAAAAGAGAGGGACTGTATATCATTAAGACTGAAGATCTATTTAGGCCTTTCATCTTTCTAGGTAGAGCAGTATCAAGACAAATCTGGTCTCAAAGAGTTAACTTTTAACGTCAGCCAGCTTATATACATGCATAAGATTAATCGGGTCAAATGCTGACCTCATCTCTTACGTCGTCTAATTCCCTCTATTACTTGGCCACACATGTTGATATACTTTTGCCTGAAGTCTACACTATGGTTTTAATTCCCACTGTATATCACATTTCTTTTTTTATTATTATTATTGTACCTTAAGTTTTAGGGTACATGTGCACAATGTGCAGGTTTGTTACATATCTATCCATGGGCCATGTTGGTGTGCTGCACCCATTAACTCATCATTTAGCATTAGGTGTCCTAATGCTGTCCCTCCCCTCTCCCCCCACCCCACAACAGTCCCTGGTGTGTGATGTTCCCCTTCCTGTGTCCATGTGTTCTCATTGTTCACCTCCCACCTATGAGAACATGCGGTGTTTGGTTTTTTGTCCTTGTGATAGTTTACTGAGAATGATGGTTTCCAGTTTCATCCATGTCCCTACAAAGGACATTAACTCATCATTTTTTATGGCTGCATAGTATTCCATGGTGTATATGTGCCACATTTTCTTAATCCAGTCTATCGTTGGACATTTAGGTTGGTTCCAAGTCTTTGCTATTCTGAATAGTGCCGCAATAAACATACGTGTGCCTGTATTTTTATAGCAGCATGATGTATAGTCCTTTGGGTATATACCCAGTAATGGAATGGCTGGGTCAAATGGTATTTCTAGTTCTAGATCCCTGAGGAATCGCCACACTGACTTCCACAATGGTTGAACTAGTTTACAGTCCCACCAACAGTGTAAAAGTGTCCCTATTTCTCCACATCCTCTCCAGCACCTGTTGTTTCCTGACTTTTTAATGATGGCCATTCTAACTGGTGTGAGATGGTATCTCACTGTGGTTTTGATTTGCATTTCTCTGATGGCCAGTGATGATGAGCATTTTTTCATGTGTTTTTTGACTGCATAAATGTCTTCTTTTGAGAAGTGTCTGTTCATGTCCTTCACCCACTTTTTGATGGGGTTGTTTGTTTTTTTCTTGTAAATTTGTTTGAGTTCATTGTAGATTCTGGATATTAGCCCTTTGTCAGATGAGTAGGTTGCAAAAATTTTCTCCCATTTTGTAGGTTGCCTGTTCACTCTGAAGGTAGTTTCTTTTGCTGTGCAGAAGCTCTTTAGTTTAATTGGATCCCATTTGTCAATTTTGGCTTTTGTTGCCATTGCTTTTGGTGTTTTAGACATGAAGTCCTTGCCCATGCCTATGTCCTGAATGGTATTGCCTAGGTTTTCTTCTAGGGTTTTTATGGTTTTAGGTCTAACATGTAGGTCTTTAATCCATCTTGAATTAATTTTTGTATAAGGTGTAAGGAAGGGATCCAGTTTCAGCTTTCTTCATATGGCTAGCCAGTTTTCCAGCACCATTTATTAAATAGGGAATCCTTTCCCCATTTCTTGTTTTTGTCAGGTTTGTCAAAGATCAGATAGTTGTAGATATGTGGCATTATTTCAGAGGGCTCTGTTCTGTTCCATTGATCTATGTCTCTGTTGTGGTACCAGTACCGTGCTGTTTTGGTTACTGTAGCCTTGTAGTATAGTTTGAAGTCAGGTAGCGTGATGCCTCCAGCTTTGTTCTTTTGGCTTAGGATTGACCTGGCAATGCGGGCTCTTTTTTGGTTCCATATGAACTTTAAAGTAGTTTTTTCCAATTCTGTGAAGAAAGTCATTGGTAGCTTGATGGGGATGGCATTGAATCTATAAATTACCTTGGGCAGTATGGCTATATTCACGATATTGATTCTTCCAACTCGTGAGCATGGAATGTTCTTCCATTTGTTTGTATCCTCTTTTATTTCATTGAGCAGTGGTTTGTAGTTCTCCTTGAAGAGGTCCTTCACATCCCTTGTAAGTTGGATTCCTAGGTATTTTATTCTCTTTGAAGCAATTGTGAATGGGAGTTCACTCATGATTTGGCTCTCTGTTTGTCTGTTGTCGGTGTACAAGAATGCTTGTGATTTTTGTACGTTGATTTTGTATCCTGAGACTTTGCTGAAGTTGCTTATCAGCTTGAGGAGATTTTGGGCTGAGACAATGGGGTTTTCTAGATATACAATCATGTCATCTGCAAACAGGGGCAGTTTGACTTCCTCTTTTCCTAATTGAATACCCTTTATTTCCTTCTCCTGCCTGATTGCCCTGGTCAGAACTTCCAACACTATGTTGAATAGGAGTGGTGAGAGAGGGCATCCCTGTCTTGTGCCAGTTTCCAAAGGGAATGCTTCCAGTTTTTGCCCATTCAGTATGATATTGGCTGTGGGTTTGTCATAGATAGCTCTTATTATTTTGAGATATGTCCCATCAATGCCTAATTTATTGAGAGTTTTTAGCATGAAGGGTTGTTGAATTTTGTCAAAGGCCTTTTCTGCATCTATTGAGATAATCGTGTGGTTTTTGTCTTTGGTTCGGTTTATATGCTGGATTACATTTATTGATTTGCGTATGTTGAACCAGCCTTGCATCCCAGGGATGAAGCCCACTTGATCATGGTGGATAAGCCTGTTGATGTGCTGCTGGATTCGGTTTGCCAGTATTTTATTGAGGATTTTTGCATCAATGTTCATCAAGGATATTGGTCTGAAATTCTCTTTTTTGGTTGTGTCTCTGCCAGGCTTTGGTATCAGGATGATGCTGGCCTCATAAAATGTGTTAGGGAGGATTCCCTCTTTTTCTATTGATTGGAGTAGTTTCAGAAGGAATGGTACCAGTTCCTCCTTGTACCTCTGGTAGAATTCGGCTGTGAATCCATCAGGTCCTGGGCTCTTTTTGGTTGGTAAGCTATTGATTATTGCCACAATTTCAGAGCCGGTTATTGGTCTATTCAGAGATTCAACTTCTTCCTGGTTTAGTCTTGGGAGGGTGTATTTGTCAAGGCGTTTATCCATTTCTTCTAGATTTTCTAGTTTATTTGCGCAGAGGTGTTTGTAGTATTCTCTGATGGTAGAGTGTATTTCTGTGGGATTGGTGGCGATATCCTCTTGATCATTTTTTATTGTGTCTGTTTCATTCTTCTCTCTTTTCTTCTTTATTAGTCTTGCTAGCGGTCTATCAATTTTGTTGATCTTTCCAAAAAAAACAGCTCCTGGATTCATTAATTTTTTGAAGGGTTTTTTGTGTCTCTATTTCCTTCAGTTCTGCTCTGATTTTAGTTATTTCTTGCCTTCTGCTAGCTTTTGAATGTGTTTGCTCTTGCTTTTCTAGTTCTTTTAATTATGATGTTAGGGTGTCAATTTTGGATCTTTCCTGCTTTCTCTTGTGGGCATTTAGTGCTATAAATTTGCCTCTCCACACTGCTTTGAATGTGTCCCAGAGATTCTGGTATGTTGTGTCTTTGTTCTCATTGGTTTCAAAGAACATCTTTATTTCTGCCTTCATTTCGTTATGTACCCAGTATTCATTCAGGAACAGGTTGTTCAGTTTCCATGTAGTTGAGTGGTTTTGAGTGAGTTTCTTAATCCTGAGTTCTAGTTTGATTGCCTGTGGTCTGAGAGACAGTTTGTTATAATTTCTGTTCTTTTACATTTCCTGAGGAGAGCTTTACTTCCAACTATGTGGTCAATTTTGGAATAGGTGTGGTGTGGTGCTGAAAAAAATGTATATTCTGTTGATTTGGGGGTGGAGAGTTCTGTAGATGTCTATTAAGTCCACTTGGTGCAGAGCTGAGTTGAATTCCTGGATATCCTTGTTAACTTTCTGTCTTGTTGATCTGTCTGATGTTGACAGTGGAGTGTTAAAATGTCCCATTATTATTGTGTGGGAGTCTAAGTCTCTTTGTAGGTCACTCAGGACTTGCTTTATGAATCTGGGTCCTCCTGTAGTGGGTGCATATATATTTAGGATAGTTAGCTCTTCTTGTTGAATTGATCCCTTTACCATTATGTAATGGCCTTCTTTGTCTCTTTTGATCTTTGTTGGTTTAAAGTCATTTTATCAGAGACTAGGATTGCAACCCCTGCCTTTTTTTGTTTTCCATTTGCTTGATAGATCTTCCTGCATCCCTTTATTTTGAGTCTATGTGTGTTTCTGCACGTGAGATGGGTTTCCTGAATACAGCACACTGATGGGTCTTGACTCCTTATCCAATTTGCCAGTCTGTGTCTTTTAATTGTAGCATTTAGCCCATTTACATTTAAAGTTAATGTTGTTATGTGTGAATTTGATCCTGTCATTATGACATTAGTTGGTTATTTTGCTCATTAGTTGCAGTTTCTTCCTAGCCTCGATGGTCTTTACAATTTGGCATGTTTTTGCAGTGGCTGGTACTGGTTGTTCCTTTCCATGTTTAGTGCTTCCTTCAGGAGCTCTTTTAGGGCAGGCCTGGTGGTGACAAAATCACTCAGCATTTGCATGTCTGTAAAGTATTTTATTTCTCCTTCACTTCTGAAGCTTAGTTTGGCTGGATATGAAATTCTGGGTTGAAAATTCTTTTCTTTAAGAATGTTGAATATCGGCCCCCACTCTCTTCTGGCTTGTAGAGTTTCTGCCAAGAGATCAGCTGTTAGTCTGATGGGCTTCCCTTTGTGGGTAACCTGACCTTTCTCTCTGGCCGCCCTTAACATCTTTTCCTTCATTTCAGCTTCGGTGAATCTGACAATTATGTGTCTTGGAGTTGCTCTTCTCGAGGAGTATCTTTGTGGCGTTCTCTGTATTTCCTGAATCTGAATGTTGGCCTGCCTTGCTAGATTGGGGAAGTTCTCCTGGATAATATCTTGCAGAGTGTTTTCCAACTTGGTTCCATTCTCCCCGTCACTTTCAGGTACACCAATCAGACGTAGGTTTGGTCTTTTCACATAGTCCCATATTTCTTGGAGGCTTTGTTCGTTTCTTTTTATTCTTTTTTCTCTAAACTTCCCTTCTCACTTCATTTCATTCATTTCGTCTTCCATCACTGATACCTTTTCTTCCAGTTGATCGCATCGGCTACTGAGGCTTCTGTATTCTTCATGTAGTTCTCGAAACTTGGCTTTCAGCTCCATCAGCTCCTTTAAGCCCTTCTCTGCGTTGGTTATTTTAGTTAAACATTTGTCTAATTATTTTTCAAAGTTTTTAACTTCTTTGCCATTGGTTTGAATTTCCTCCCGTAGCTTGGAGTAGTTTGATCGTGTGAAGCCTTCTTCTCTCAACTCGTCAAAGTCATTCTCCATCCAGCTTTGTTCCGTTGCTGGTGAGGAACTGTGTTCCGTTGGAGGAGGAGACGTGCTCTGCTTTTTAGAGTTTCCAGTTTTTCTGCTCTGTTTTCTCCCCATCTTTGTAGTTTTTTCTACTTTTGGTCTTTGATGATGGTGATGTACAGATGGGTTTTTGGTGTGGGTGTCCTTTCTGTTTGTTAGTTTTCCTTCTACCAGACAGGACCCTCAGCTGCAGGTCTGTTGGAGTTTGCTAGAGGTCCAGTCCAGACCCTGTTTTGCTGGGTGTCAGCAGCGGTGGCTGCAGAACAGTGGATTTTCATGAACTGCAAATTCAGCTGTCTGATCATTCCTCTGGAATTTTTGTCTCAGAGGAGTACCTGGCTGAGTGAGATGTCAGTCTGTCCCTACTGGGGGGTGCCTCCCAGCTAGGCTGCTTGGGGGTCAGGGTCCCACTTTAGGAGGCAGTCTGCCTGTTCTCAGATCTCCAGCTGTGTGCTGGGAGAACCACTACTCCCTTCAAAGCTATCAGACAGGGACATTTAAGTCTGCAGAGGTTACTGCTGACTTTTTGTTTGTCTGTGCCCTGCCCCGAGAGGTGGAGCCTACAGAGGTAGGCAGGCCTCCTTGAGCTGTGGTGGGCTCTGCCCAGTTCAAGCTTCCTGGCTGCTTTGTTTACTTAAGCAAGCCTGGGCAATGGCGGGCGCCCCTCCCCCCAGCCTCGCTGCGGCCTTGCATTTTGATCTCAGACTGCTTTGCTAGCAATCAGCGAGACTCCGTGGGCATAGGACCCTCCGAGCCAGGTGCGGGGCACAATCTCCTGGTGTGCCTTTTTCCAAGCCTGTTGGAAAAGCAGTATTAGGGTGGGAGTGACCTGATTTTCCAGGTGCCGTCTGTCACCCCTTTCTTTGACTAGGAAAGGGAACTCCCTGACCCCTTGCGCTTCCCGAGTGAGGCAATGCCTTGCCCTGCTTTGACTCGCGCACGGTGCACTGCACCGACTGTCCTGCACCCACTGTTTGGCACTCCCTAGTGAGATGAACCTGGTACCTCAGATGGAAATGCAGAAATCACCCATCTTCTGTGTTGCTCACGCTGGCAGCTGTAGACCGGAGCTGTTCCTATTCGGCCATCTTGGCTCCACCCCTGTATATCACATTTCTAAGTGAACATTTTGCTACCATCTGAATTAGGAAATTATGATAACAGGGTTTCTTACATTAACCATGATATCGTTACCTGTTGTCAACCTCTTGGTCAATATGGCTTGAACTATTTACTCCCCCAAAGAGTAAAACATGATGTCATCTGCAAATCCATGTCTCATATTGGCTGTCTTCCTACTCCAAGGCCTGTGTTATCCCAGGCCTTGACCCTCTGCAATTTTGGCCCCCTCTGAACCCTGCCAGTACTCAGCCATCTCCCTAGATATTTGATGTAATCCTTCTGTCTACTGATTCCCACAGTATCATCAGAGATGATCTCAGTAGAATGTAGTGGCAGTGGTCGTATGTAGATATTATTTGCCTGTAAGTAAATCTGTTATTTCTAAATTGAGGAATACTTTGTTTGTGTGACTTCTTTATTTTTCATATCAAGTGCACTCATCAGCAATAATGAAGCAAAATAATTTGCATTTCTGGTTTTCTGTTCTTATAATTAAAAAAAAAAAACCTTTTCCTCCACAAAATATGAGGTCAACCAACAAATGGAGGTCATCCGTCAATTATTTTACTGAATATATCTCCACCTCTTGCTGAACCCAATTTCTTTCTCCAACACCAGTATTTTGCTTTCTTACTATTTGTATGCATGGTTCATTATTTTATCTCTGTTTGTAAAGTGACTTTAATTTACCTAAAAGTGCAACTGTTAAAACTTATAAACAGCAATTATCAGAGTATGAAACCAGTCTCTTTCCTGTGGAGCTGACATGTACTTAGCTAATTACCTCATCATTGCCTTAGCAGTATTTACAGTGAAAGAAGCATTTATGCACAGCTTTCTGTTACATACATAATATATCCAGGCTACTGTGGAGCCAGGCAACTGTTAAATACATAATATAGCATTTTGGGTAACAGTTTTGAAATAGCTCGGAAAGCTCAAACAAAGAAAATTGAGGACTTACAAAAAGAGTGAAAAAATCAACAGAGTTTAGGAAATAACAGATTAGGGAAGTGGATCAGGTATCAGGATTTCAGTAAAACACTAATACCCTCATCCCAAAGTTAGTTATTTGTCTGTAAACCTGAAAATACTCCCAAGAATGTCACAAATTCCCAGTGGAAAAATCTATGGATATTAAAATAAAAATGGGGCTTCTGAAAAGATAATGCAAGGGATCCTAAGAATTAACTGATAAAGTCCTAAATATATCGGAGTTCATTTCTTGAAAATAAAGTACAGTTTCACTCAATTTTAATCCCAAGAGAAAAGCTTTAGGCAGTCAGTTCCCAAGCCACAGGCTCCTGGGGAGCTGCAGGATTAGTACAAAGGTTCCAAACTTCCATATACACCCTAAGCATTATATGTAGACATTACATCTCTCCAACATAAAGTATTCCTCTTTTTTGAGTCTGTGTAGTCTCTTCTATAATGAAAAATGCATTTTTTTCCTAAATACAGGGTAGGTTTTTTAAAAAGTGGACATTTCCTTAAAAACAGTTAAGAAAATTAGTTTGATGACAGAAGATCTGTCACCAGGCTGGAGTGTAGTGGTGCGATCTCAGCGTACTGCAGCTGCCGCCTCCCAGGTTCAAGCAATTCTCCTGCCTCAGCCTCCCGAGTGGCTACAGGCCCACACCACCAAGCCCAGCAAATTTTTGTATTTTTAGTAGAGATGGGGTTTCACCATGTTGGCCAGGATGGTCTTGATCTCTTGACCTCATGATCTGCCTGCCTCGGCCTCTCCAAAAAAAAGATCTTCTTAATAAAAGAATTTGCAGACAATTCTATACCAGGTAATGCTATGTTCAGTTCAAATATAGGTAGGAAATTCACGTGAGAAGGTTGGCAGGAGGGTACAGAGACGGACAGTCCTAAGTAAATAAGGTAGAGCATAAATGGAAATATGTACATGGCAAAGATGGGGAACAAATACAAAAAGACATATGGAATGAAATGGTAGATTTTCAAAGAAAGATTAATTTCATTGACTAAATTGAGTTTGAAAGACTATCAGGTATTCAAGTAGAGCCCATTGACAAGTGACTCTGAGGACCTGATTAAGAGAAGGCTCTGAGTTACCTGGGAACATCAACTGTTTTCCTATTAGGGTATAGTTTAAACTGTGAGTTTGATGAAATTGCCAAGAGAGAGAGTGTGTAACATGGGTAGTTAGTATGCATAGCCCTCTGCTGGAAATTCTGTGAGGATTAAATAAATGTTCAACAGAAGTAGATTTACAGGGAAGCTTAGCTTTGGAGCTCCTTACTTGCATGGGCAATTCCGAAGGTTTACCTCTAAATAGCTCTTATTTTTAATTTATCATTTTGTATTTTTTTTTAAAAGAAAGACTTCACACTCTAAAAATTCCAGGCCCCACAAAAATCTGGATCCATACATGTGCTAGTCCCTCAAGGAACCTGTACAAATAAAAAATTAAGTAACAATAAAAACAGTTTGTTTCTAATTGTAGCTCTGATGGCTATTCAAGAAATGCTGTGAGCTCGTGTGTTTCTTTTTTTTTTTTTTTTTTTTTTTTTTTTGAGACGGAGTCTCGCTCTTTCACCCAGGCTGGAGTGCAGTGGCGCGATCTCGGCTCACTGCAGGCTCCGCCCCCCGGGGTTCACACCATTCTCCTGCCTCAGCCTCCCGCGTAGCTGGGACTACAGGCGCCTGCCACCTCGCCCGGCTAATTTTTTGTATTTTTAGTAGAGACGGGGTTTCACCGTGTTAGCCAGGATGGTCTCGATCTCCTGACCTCGTGATCCACCTGCCTCGGCCTCCCAAAGTGCTGGGATTACAGGCGTGAGCCACCGCGCCCGGCCTGAGCTGGTGTGTTTCTATGGACATGTTTAATGAAATAGCTGAGTCTTAAGGGTTGCAATGACACTTAAATGAATAAATGAATGAATGAATGAATGAATGAAGATAGAGAATTAATAGAAATGCAGGCATTTCAATAAGGAAGTGAGGACACAATAAACAGAATAAATCAATCTCAAGTTGTATGCTACCAGAAAAACCCCAGGAGATTTTTGTTTTCAAGTTTCTTGGTGGACTTTTTTTTTTTTTTTTTTTAACCTCGAGGCAGATTAGTATTAATAATAATAATTACACTCCCCCATCCTATGGTCTACTTTGGCTTATAATTCTTTACCATTACATATAACCTCACTATGCTGTTGACAGCACCATGTTGTTACAGAGTTAGGAAATATGGTAAGATTATGGCCCCAGGGTTCAGGACAAAGAGAGAAGATACAGGCAGCCACAGATGATGTATTCACATTTCAGATTTGGTTTCCCAATTGTGCTGCAATGCTGTTTGGGTTTTATTATTAATTATTTTGCCTTTATTTTTCTTTACACTTGGTAAATTTAATGAGCTGTTTCTAAGTAATGGTGCTTTTTTATTCCCACTGCTATCACTCTATTCCAAATCCTTATCAGTGCATGACTGTATTAGCAACCTCAGTCTTTTCATGTGTTGAGTTCCTTTTTTTCTTTCTTTTTTTTTTTTTTTTTTTTTTTTTTGAGGCGCAGTTTCGCCTTTGTTGCCCAGGCTGGAGTGCAGTGGCGTGATCTCAGCTTACTGCAACCTCCACCTCCCGGGTTCAAGTGATTCTCCTGTCTCAGCCTCCCGAGTAGCTGGGATTAATTTTTGTATTTTTAGTAGAGATGGGGTTTCACCATATTGGCCAGACTGGTCTTGAGCTCCTGACCTCAGGTGATCCGCCCAGCTCGGTCTCCCAAAGTGCTGGAATTACAGGCGTGAGCCATGGCACCCAGCCTCATGTGTTGAGTTCTTACTTTTTGGTAGGCACTTAGTTGAGTACTGGTGATGAGCAGTGAATGAGATGCAGTTTATAGTCTAACCTTTTAGATTTTCACTACTGTTTATATTCTTCTTTAAACATACCTTTTCATCTGTTTCTTTTTCTTTTCTGTTTTTGCTTAATAAACTAAAATTGGCCTCCGGTTTTTGTTGCATCAGCCTCAATTTAAAGGCACCATCAGGTCTTAAAGTATCTCTGTCTCATATTCACCCTGTCTTTTTGTTAGGAATGTTTCCTGATATATCATGTCCATCTTTCCTTTTGTGTGTATTAATGTTTTCTTTGCTTCAGGATGTATGGTTTTTTCCCATCTATTTACCTAAATTTTACTCATTTTAAGCCTATCCTCCTCTAAATAAATAGTATTTATTTTTTCATCTTTATTGTTTTCCCCTCTAATTAATTATTTATTATTTATGGACTTATAGTCAGTATCAATTTTGTGCTTATGTTTGCCGATAGTTTTCTGTGTTTTAGCTCTGTATCTTCAACCAGATTGTAAGCTCCCTAAGTCATAGATGGTTAGAGATTACAGGAGTAACTTGGTCTGAGTAACATTTGAATCAATATTTTTATTGACATACTCACCCAAGTATATCACATTCTCTGCATTTTAAAGAAGAAGAGATAAAACTCCAAGGAAAAATAACAACTAGTTATTAGCAGAGCCATATTTGCATCAGTACTATTTCCACTAAGCCTTATCTTCCGTGTTCCACGTGTTGCCTGGGCCAGGGTTGAACAGGTAGCAGGTGCTCAATAATTTCTTTTAATGGTATGTACAAAATGAAGTATATTTGTTGCTGTGCCTCATTCTATGGTTACATGGCCAAAGGTAAAGGTTGACAATAGAGGATCTATTTTTCCCTTGTCATAAGTAAATAGGGGATGGTGAAACACGAAGGGTCAATGGAAATATCAAAGGTCAGCGTGTAACCTCACTATGCTGTTCTTTATAGGTGAGCAACTCTTTTAAAATTATTTTCTTGCTAATTTTGGGTGATAATTGCATTTCCTGAGTTGGTGACTTAACAAATGTTTTATGATTTAGACATCTAGAGGCACCATCAGATCTAAATGCCCAGCCTCTGCACGGTAGACAATTTATTTGGCTTGGCAAACTCCACTCTCTTTTTTTTTTTTTTCCTTCTTCAACTTCTAGTAAAGTTGGCCTCTTGGAGATGGCATTTTTAAGAGTAATGCAGATACCTCCTTTCCTATCAATAAAGCTGTGATTTACAGTATTTAATCTAGTTGAAAGGAAAGAAAAATGGAAGTCTGCATACAGAATAAATGAAATTATAATAAAATGGCACACTCCCCAAAGTTTTCCTAATATGTAGAGTATAAACCTGGCACCCAGCCTTATTTGCTGCATACGGAGCTCTATCGATCAGAAAAAATGGAAAGCCTGGCATTCCAAGACTCTCAATACTGCATTTCACTTACTAGGTTCTGTAGAATTTATTGTGTAAGTAATGTGGTATTTAATCCACACTATGTCCTCTCTTCTGTGTAAGACTAAGTCTGTATGTAAGACCTAGAAGTATTCTTTATAATTTCTGCCTCATATCTATCTGGATTCTACTTTTTATCCATGTACTGCCATATTCTGTGTTGTCCTGTGACCGTAAATTGATTATAAAACATTCGGCCTTCATTAATAAGAGCTTCCTCTGATTTTTTTTTTCCATCAATAATTGCCCCTTGGAGAAGGTAGGACTATGGAAAATTGTTTGTGTTTTGTCACTAGCTTAGAAATGCTGGAATGAAATGTAAATCTTTCCCCAATGAACTATAAACCGCTCTCTCTTGCTCAGCCTCAAAACTTGAGTGTGATTTAATGTTTATTCAGCACCAACAATGTACAGCCACTTCAAAAAAGCATTCTGTTTATCTAGCACTCTAAACTTCTAAAGACATGTCACATACATTGCCTAATTAGTCCTCACCAGACCCGAGTAAAGGAGGAAAGGAGGACATGCACATTATTCCCACTACACACACTGGAAATAAAGCTCAGACTTTTTAACAAGATAATTGAAGTCAAAGAGCCACAGGACATAAATGAAACACTCATTCTGAACTGACCAATAAAGTACATTGCTTGTTTTTCCTCTCTCTATTCCCTTTTTAATCATTTGTTTCCATCACCTGTTTTAGACTCTGGTTTTAGACTCTGGTTCATTCATGTCTTAAATTATTTTTTTAAATATTGATACTTTCTTTTTGATCTTGCTGTGTTCTTCTTCCCTTTGTGCAGTATTATTTATGAATCTATTTCCTCTTCTTTTTTCTTTTCACTTACTACTGCCTTTAAACTGTTATTATAGGAGACATCACAGGAGGAGAACACAGTGAAAACATTAAGATGTTCTCTCTCTCTCAGTCTCTCTCTTTCTCTCGTGTTTCTGGTGCTATGTTCACTACTTGCTCTCTGTTCCCATTGAGGTTGCAGCTTCTCTGCTGAATCACTGCTTTGTATTCAGTCACGGACCATGGAGTATTCCCAGTGTATTTATTTTCTGTTCCTGAGCTGAATGCTGGGTGCTTCTTTGTCCTGATGCCTTCTGCAAAGGAGTTTAGGAGGTGGGGGATGGAGGGGAAAAAGAGGAGGAGGGGTAGGAATGCCAATAAAGCTTTCTCTATCCCCCAGAGGAATGTGTGCAAACGTCTTTAACATTGCTTTCCTCAGTGTTCTCCTCTCTGCCACCCTTGCTCTTAATTGGATCTAGACTCTAGAGAAAACAACTTTGCTAATGGGATGGTAAAAGGAAAAGAGAGGTGGATGTTGGCTGTGCTCAGTTCTGGCATCGTGTCCTCTTTGGGAATAAAAGTCTCAGATGCCTGATCTGGGGAAGGAATTCCACTCTCTTGATCATGAGGAAATACCGTTTTCCTTCTGTTGCAAGTTTTTTTTTCCCCTCTTAAAATGAAAGATTATATTCTGTGTCTCCTAAAGATGCACGAAACTAATTTGCTTAGCAAATATGGCTCATCTATTTACTCAGCCATTTGTCTAGTCATCCATTGATCTGTTTGTTCATACCTTTGACATATGGCTGTTAAACATGTCTTTGTGCCAGGCACTGTGCAAAATGGTGGGAATAAACTAGTAAATAAGAGAAATAAACTAACAACTCTCATGGGGCTTACATTCTAATTGAAGAGGAAGGCACTAAACAAGTATGTCAATACATAAATAAGACAGTTACAGCTTGTGGTAAATGGTAAAATTGAAAATAAACAGATTATAATAACAAAACTATGAAAAGGATATTTTGGAGAAGGTATCCAGGTAAGACATTTCCGAAGGGGTAATATTGCAGTTGAGACCTAAAAGCTGCTTATATAAGCTTAGCAGCACTATTTATTTTTAGCAGTTTTAATGAGGTATAACTTACATATAATAAAATTCACTTGTGTAAAATATTCATTTCAATTCATTATTAGTAATGTACAGAGTTTTGCAGCCATCATCACAATCTAGTTTTAGAAGACTTTCATCATTCCCCAAATATTTTTCATGCCCACCTTTAGTCAGTCCCCATTTGTACTGCAGACTCTGGGCAACCTCCAACTTACTTTCTGTTTCTATATACAGTTGTTCCTTGGTATTCTGGGGGATTGGTTCCAGAACGTCCTTTGATACCAAAATCAAGTCTCTTCTATAAAATGGGGTAGTATTTGCATATAACCTACACATATGCTCAATATACTTTAAATCATCTCTAGATTATTTATAATACCTAATACGAGGTAAATGTTACGTAAATAATTGCTATACTATATTGCTTTTTATTTGCATTATTCTTATTGTTGTATTCTTATTTTTCATTTTTTCAATATTTTCAGTCTGAGATTGGTTGAATCCATGGGTGTGGAACCCACGGATATGAAGGGCTAACTGTATTTGCTTTTCCTGGACATTTCATATAAATAGAATCATACACTACGAAGTATTTTGCAACTGGCTTCTTTGACTTAGCATAATGTTTTTGAGATTCATACATATTGTAGCATGACTTCATAGTTTGCTCCCTTTTAATGACTAAATAGTATTCCATTGTGTAGATATACCATATTATGTTTAACCATTCACCAGTTAATGGACATGTGGATTGCACACAGCTTGGGGCTGTTATGAGGAATGTTGCTTGGGCATTTATGGTCAATTCTTTGAGGGAACATATATTGTCATTTCTCTTCCGTAGGTACTGAGGATTGGAATTATTGGATTGTATGGTAAATCTCTTAACTTTTTAAGAAACTGCCATATTGTTTTCCAAAGTAACTACAACATTTTAGGTTCCCACCAGCAATATATGACTGTTCCAGTTTTTTTCATATACTTATCGACACTTACGGTTCTCTCTCTTTTGGGTATAGCCATTCAAGTGGCTGTTTAGTGATGTCTCATTATAGTTTTAATATTTACTTACCTAATGCCTAATGTTGTGCATTTTCTCTTGTACTTATCAGCCATTTGTATCTCTTCTTTGGTAACGTGTTATTCAAATATTTTGCCTCACTTTTGATTGAGAATTTTTTCCCTTATTATTGAATTTTGAGAATTCTTCTTCTTTTTTTTTTTTTTTCAGACAGAATCTTGCTCTTGTTGCCCAGGCTGGAGTGCAATGGCACGATCTCTGCTCACTGCAACCTCTGCCCTCTGGGTTCAAGTAGCTGGGATTACAGGTGCCCAACACCATGCCCAGCCAACTTTTCTATTTTCAGTAGACACAGGGTTTCACCATGTTGGCTAGGCTGGTCTTGAACTCCTGACCCCAGGTGATCCACCCGCCTCAGCCTCCCAAAGTGCTGGGATTACAGGCATGAGCCACCATGCCTGGCCCCGATAATTCTTTATAAATATTGCATATAAGTCTTTTATCTTTCAGGATATGGCTTATCTTTTTATTTTCTTTTAAAGTGTAAAAGTTTTGAATTTTGATGAAGTTCAATTTATCAAGGTTTCTTTTATAATTCTGCTTTTGGCATTGTAGCTAGGAACTTTTTGCCTAAACTCAAATTACAAAGAGTTATTCTTACCTTCTTCCCTAAAATTATATAGTTTTAGCTCTTACATTTGGGTCTATGATCCATTTTTTGTCAATTTCTATGTATGCTATGAGGTAGGTTCTAAATTTGTATTTTTCTCAATGCGGAGATCTAATTAGTCCAGCACCACTTGTTGAAAAGACTATCTTTTCTCTATATAATTGCTTTGGCATCTTTGCCAATTTATTTATTTATTTATTTTTTAAGACACAAGTCTCTGTCACCCAGGCTAGAGTGCAGTGGCGTGAACTCCGCTCAATGTGACCTCTGCCTCCCGGGTTCAAGTGATTTTCTTGCCTCAGCCTCCCAAGTAGCTGGGATTACAGATGCGTACCACCACGCCCGGCTAATATTTTTGTATTTTTTAAAATTAGAGATGGGGTTTCACCATGTTGGCCAGGCTGGTCTCGAACTCCTGACCTCAAGTGATCTGCCCACCTTGGCCTCCCTCCCAAAGGGCTGGGATTACAGTCTTGAGCCACCGCGCCCGGCCCAATTTATTTATTTTTAATTGCTCTGTTTCAGAAGAAAACAATGGTTCATGAAAGCTGAAATGTTGGTTTGTCCTTAGATCAGTCCTTGTTATCTGATGCTGAAATTTTTAGTACTTCATGCCGAGTTTTCGAAAGATGTATAAGATATAGTCTTTTGATAATCTACTGTGAAAAAATGGGTTTGGGCTGGGTGCAATGGCTCAGGCCTGTAATCCCAGCACTTTGGGAGGCAGAGGCAGGCAGATTGCCTGAGGTCAGGAGTTCAAGACCAGCCTGGCCAAAATGGTGAAACCCCATCTCTACTAAAAATTCAAAAATTAGCCAGGCGTGGTGGCAGGTGCCTGTAGTCTCAGCTACTTGGGAAGCTGAGGCAGAAGAATCACTTGAACCCAGGAGGCAGAGGTAGCAGTGAGCTGAGATCGTGCCACTGCACTCCGGTCTGGGTGACAGAGCAAGACTTTCTCTCGAAAAAAAAAAAAAAAAGAAAGAAAGAAAAAATAGGTCTGTACTAGGCACAGATAGCTATAAACCATAAACCCTTTTTCTGCTCTCAGTTTTCAGGAAGGAAATGATGTATCTGCCTTAACATTCAACAAGAATAGGTACAGTGTCACTTAGATGTTGTAGGAACAAAACTTAGAATTTCTAAGTCAGGAGAAACTGACGTGAGAGTTATTTTTGTAAAAGGTATTATGATAAATATATTACTGGTGGTTTGGCTGTATGTCTAAAATACTTTCCTCTATTTTTTTAAATGGCTAATACAAGTAGATGAATACTCAGAGTTATACACATCTCTGTGTTGGACAATGAGCAACTTATCCTATCTCTTCTGGCCCAAGTTGGCTCATTTTGCTTTGAGGTTTCTTATCTTTTCCCTGTGAATTCACAGACCTGGGTTTCCATTAGTCTGCCTTGTCCCTATTGATACCTGTTTTGGATTTTAAAAAAAGATTACTGTTTTACCCCAAATAAGTGTCTTTTAGATCTTCCTTGTCTTTGTACACTGAATCTTGACCCACTCTGCCCTGCTTTTCTCCTCTCCTGGCTTCTAGCTCCCCACTGTCTAGACCTCAGGGCACCCATTTTCTAAAAAAAGAAATTTAAACAATTCTGAAACCAGTATTATTTAAAATCTCAATTACCTATTCTCAAGCCTCTAGAAACACAGGGGATGATCTATTCTATAACTTCCAAATGAAATTGGTAAATGATTTATTGAGTACACATTCAGGGGATTAAAAAAAGAAGTCACTTTTAACTGGAATTGTCAAAAAAGGCTTCAAAAATATGTGGCAAATGAAGCTTCTTTAAGGAGGATGAGATTAATTGTGTAGTGACGTGGTAGGGGATAGAAAAGTAGGGAACTCCAGGCAGTATCGTTTCATTTATCCATTCAGTCATCACCAGGTATAATGCCATAGTGGCAGGAAGCATAGGGTGATTTTGGAGAATATTTATGAATTACTTACCCAGAATAGGAGACACAGGGTAGCACTTCTACAAAAGGTAACATCAATATGGTGTCTTTAATGCTCAAGTAACAGTTTGCCTATGATGGTTAAAAGGAATAAGAACAGATATGTTGGGGAGAGGAAATAGCACATGCAAAGGCACAGGTACATACAGGTTTATGGAGAGTTCAGGGGACTAGTCGTGAGATGGTATGGATGAAGCATAGTATGGACGTTACCATGAGCGAAGGGGTAAACCTGGGGAAGCTCAAGCGATTTTAGGAAATAGCGAATCTCTTTACCTGGTAAATATGAAGGTTGCAGAGAAAATTAAGCTATCTATCTATCTATTTATCTATCTATCTATATGAAAATGTAGACAAGGATTAGTTTTGAGCCACCTGGAATACCAAGTTCAGCTTTCTGAATTTAATTTTAATTTTACTGGGCAAAGGAAAGTAATTTGTTAATGCACATTGATATAATTGTATCCCATGGCATAGTTTAAAGGTGAGGAATGGCTGGCAGCAGGGGATCATCCAGAAGCTTCCTGAAGTAGTATGTATTTCATGACATGAAGGGATAAGCTAGAATAGTAAGTGTGGCATTGAAAATAAATTAAAAAATGAGAAATATAATGAAAAAATAATAAACAAGAATTTGTAGCTGGTTGGCTTAATGTGACAAGTGTGAGTGAAGATGTCATTGAAATTTCAAGCTTGCAAATAATAGGGAATTAAGCAAAGGGAGCATTTTTGGTGTGGGAAAGATGACAAATTGGGTTTTTACACCTGCTGAGTTTGAGATGACACTGAAATATCTAATAGACCATTTTTGCTGGCCGACTGAGATAAGTAAGTTTCACAAGTGAGATCAGTGCTAAAGATTGGATTGGGAAGGTTTGCGGTATAGTGGAAGAAAGATTTGTACTTTAAAATAAGCATAAATGGCATAAAAATACATTGGCTCAACTGTGGCTATACAGGAAAGTGACCAACTAAAAAATCCAGATACCAGTGAGAAGGAAAGAGACAGAATAAACACATATTTACAAAACAAATATTCTAAAAATGGCACAACTTTTTAAGATTGCATCTTTGATAACTCAAGGGAGTTTAGGTTATTAAAGCCACTGTAATTAGTCTCAAACTTCTATCTCTCTAGAATGTAAACATTTTCTTTGCAGTGTAAAAGGGTGCAGGCCTTTTCTGTGACTCCTGCAGCAGGAACTCCGTAAGACCTACAGGACCTAGGCACTGATACTTAGAGACACAGCAAAATATTTTTTTACTGATGGAGCCTCGAAGATATACAAAAGTGTTATACTGTCCTCTTGTCATCATTTATTTATTATAATCAGGACTGACAAGTGAAACAAAAAGACCCCTATTATTAAAAGAATAGGAAACCAAGCCAGCTGGTTTTTTAAAAAATGGCCAAGATGTAAGCCAAACTCTCTTTCTCTCCCTTTTTCATCCCCCTTGTCGTATTTCTGATTTGTGTTTTCTTGTCAGCATTTTCTCCAGCAGGTCGATTCCTCTTCAGCTAGTACCAGTGATTTTTTTTTTTTTTTTTTTTTTTGAGACGGAGTCTCGCTCTGTCGCCCAGGCTGGAGTGCAGTGGCACAATCTCGGCTCACTGCAAACTCCACCTCCCGGGTTCACGCCATTCTCCTGCCTCAGCCTCTCCGAGTAGCTGGGACTACAGGCGCCCGCCACCACGCCCGGCTAATTTTTTTGTATTTTTAGTAGAGACGGGGTTTCACCATGGTCTCGATCTCCTGACCTCGTGATCCGCCTGCCTCGGGCTCCCAAAGTGCTGGGATTACAAGCGTGAGCCACCGCGCCCGGCCAGTACCAGTGATTTTTAAGCAAATGAAGAAACCTACTCTTTGCAGGTGAGAGATAATCAAATTAAATATTACACAGCCCCCGAAGTGCAGGCAGCTGATAACAAGAGCCAAACTCAATATCCTGACAGATGTTGTCTTGGATTGATTAATCTCTTCTCTCACTCTGGGTTAGCCATCCTCCAGCATGGACAGCACAGCCCCTTGGCTGCATCCCAAATGGGTTTCCACGTGGCTGAGACTGACCCAGAGAAACAACCCTGTTAAATGTGCAATGGAATCCCTTCCTTTTGAGGAGGAGGAACGGAAAACCCAGCTACCTCTGCTTTGAAATCCACTGTAGTAAGGCCAGATTCTGGGCTTAATTTATGGTGCTCAGAATAAAGATGTCTTTTCTCTGAATTTTTGGTTGTTATACATACACACCATTTGCTCTTGAACTTTCAGGACTGAGGTATGCACATTTTTTGATGGAGAAAAATGTGGGAGGTTTGAACAAATAGAATCTTGAAAAGAGCAAATAAATTACAAACTGCATCCAAATTTAAGTAGGGGAAGAAAAAAGAGATTCCTTTAGTCTTTCATTTTTCCTCCCTGCCTTCCCCTCTCCCTGCCTTCCTTTTACCTCTCTTGGACCCCTCCTGTGTTTTCCTTCCTTTCTGCCTCTTCTCTTACCCTTCTAACTTCCTTCTCTCTGTCTTTTATTCTGTTTAATATGTATTACTTATTATTAAGACAATTGCTAATTGTTGAGGACACAACAAGGTTTAAAACAAAAAGAAGAAGAAGTAGTCTCTGCCCTCATGCACTTGCCTTTAACTCAGCAAGGGACCCAGGAGGTGATAAATCACAAAACAGCAATGTGATAAGCCATGTGTATGGGAGCAGAAAGATACCAGGGAAGGGTTCATAGGTTCATATAAGACATTAGGTTTGTCCTGGCCTTGAAGGATGGTCAGGTGGTCACCAAAAGGCAAGGAAGGGAGCATTCCAAAAGTAAGCATGAAAGAATGAGGTGTTTTGAGGTGGTTTGTCACCTGTATTCCGGCCTTGACAACTGCAGCATATTCACCACTCAGCTTGACACTTTCAATCACTTTCTAACTCCACTGTTCTTTTTATCCGCATTTTACTTCTATAACCCATTCTCCTTCCAAACGTAGTATCTTAAACTAATGATCTAGGTTTTCAGTTTATTCCAACTCTAATCATGGTGCTCCCTTAAGATTCTGTATTTAACGTTTACATGTCACTGCACCTGTGAGTAAAAATGCCTTACTCCTTTTCCAGTTCTGGTACAAAACATGTGTAGGTGCCCACCAGGGAGAGGCAACACATGTCTTGGAGAGAGAGCAGTTAAGTATGGCTTAGCTGGCACACAGAAGTGCTCAATTAGTGCTTGTTGTATTGTTTATTTCAGTAATGCTGACTGAAGGCAAATGGCCCGGAACCATTTCCCATACTACCTCAGTTTTGCAGAATAAAGTTTTCATCTATGGAAATAAAATTCACGTGAATTATAACTCTGCTTCTTTGAATTTATGTATTATTTCTATGTTAGAATTGCAAGAATATACAGTGAAGCCTTTGTGAATGTCATCACTTTAAGGAAAATGTTTGAGTTGGAATAAACATTTCATTTTAAAATGTATACAATTTATGAAGTACATTTTCACTAGCGCTGCTTCTTTCACCCCGATCCCTAAGTACACTGCTGGCCTTCCCCTTGGCAGCTTCTCACCCCTCATATGCCCAAAGCGTTGTTGATATATTCCAGAATCTTTCATTTGCATCCTCTGCAAGGGCCTATGTTAATTCAGTGTCAGCAGCATTATAATGCAGTATAAAGGGTAAAACACTATTGTTATTTATTGTGCTTTGAGTTTATACTTTACCTGTGGGAAGTTTCAAATGACTGCATCATGCCAGTTTCCCATAATCATCTATACACCTAACTTGAGGGATGCCAAGCTCTCTCCAAGATGAAACGAGAAAACCAAGATGATCTGGGTAATTCTTCCTGCCACTGTACCAAAGAGAACAATCTCCCTCCTCTAGATCATTTTGTTATGCACGTTGAAAAGCATCAAGGAATGTATTTGTTGTTCTCAGCCCAGTGGCCAATGAATCTGTATCATAGCACATTTAACTCTGTCCTCCAAACTTTGTCATTTAGGCCTATAGGTCTTTGTATCTATAGCCCTCCCTCAGCAATGTTGTGAAGCCTGAAATACTTACCTTTACCTTGTCCAGCAACCATTTTTTTTGACAAATCTATGAATCACTATTCTGTCATTTTTTATGTCATATGAGCTCAAGCCATCTCTGTGAGTCTCACTTTCTTCCTCTGTAAAATGGTTATAATAATAACTATTGTAAAATAAAAACAAATTTGGACTAAGATAGGGAGAGCCTTTAGTTAGAAAGACTATTACAATGGAGAGAATGCTCCGATCTCACAAATCTGTAAGCATCTTCAAATTAAGCAGATTTTTCTTTCTTTTTTAGTGTGAAGGAGGGGCAAGCAGAGGTAAGCAGAATCTTTGGAAGAAAAACTGGACAAGCAAGAGGAGATGGCCAATGAAGTCTGATAGGGAATTACCATGCTGTGGTCAGCCACTTGCCTGGAGAAACTAAGGGAGCATGCTCCACTTTTTTATTGCTTGCTCAGGCTTGGGGACAAGCAGAGTTAAGGGCCTGTAGGAGAGAGAGAAACCTTAGTAAAATTTGGTCAATACAAAGCAGAGGGTAAAAAAATGAGCAATCATGACTACTTGGTCACTATGTCACAATTATTTACAATTACTGTGGGAATTAAATGGCAGTGCATATGCAAAAAGTCACAGATCACAGAGTAGAAATCACAGAACTCACTGATGTTCCATGAGACAAACAGAAAAAATATTCGACAAACATTAGTTTGATTTCTCTCAGACTCCATTTTCCTCCAGTTCCTCAAGATACACTAAAGAGTCTAGTCAGGCTTTTGTGTGAGTTAGATGTGTTTTAGCTGAAATATAATTTCCACTGAGATGAGAAGAACGAAACGTTGGATGATTGCTCTGTCTGCTTCAACTCAGTGAGATGTAAGATTGTTGAGGTCAGACCTATGTTTTCAAAATATGTCTGATGAAGAATGAATAAATGAATAGATGAATGAATGAACAAATGAACTGGAAGACACCAGCTGGGCAGGGCAGGACTGTGATATGCAAAAGGAATTGTGCTGTAAAATACAGAGGATGGATGTGTTACTGAAATCCACTGCGCTGCAGGGTAGGGAATTTTGAGAAACCTGTTACTGAAGGAGTAGGGGGTATTTTAGGGAAAGAAAAAGAGTCTGCTGGCTTTTTTTCTCCTGTAGTGAAGGCTTCTGCCATTTTTGCAGTGATAATGATCCCCAGATGAGGTATAAAATTTACCCTCCAAAAATATAAATTCTCCAAAATGAAAGTTGGTATAATGATCTGGCAGTGTACAACAGCCTGCTTAAAGATGCAGAAAGTGCTGTTTAAAACAAATAATGTCCATTCCTTCAATTGGATATTTTCATCCAGCCGTCTTTCCTGCCTCCTTCCTTTTCCACCTTCTTAGAATTGATTAACTATTAGAGACATGCATTAGGGTAAAGGAACAAAAAGGACTGATTGCAAAAAGCAGTTTCCTCGGTTTGTTGTTTTTTTTTTTGTAATTTTCTGTGAGATTACCAGGTGACTGTTTTCAACTTTCTTGTCCTTTCTTGTCCTTACCAGAACCACCAATATGCTAGGAAGACTTTTGCTTCTGTCACTGGATGTTCTTTCTCTTGAATTTTTCTCTTTGTTTACTGTATAGAGGAGGCCCTGAACTACAATTGGTATCTGAGACTTTTTCTGTGGATAATTTGTACCCATACTCTTTGATGCAGAGTGGCCTTTCTCCGCCTGCTGCATGTGTATAGGAACCAGTGGATGAGAAAATACAGGACTTTGGTGCTGATCCAATTTGCAGTATAGTGCCCTTGCTCATGGTGACTGAATCATTGGGTTAAGTGAGTATCTAGGCTATGAATAGTCAAATTAAACCTTTCCACCGCTTGTGGCAAGCAAGCAGAGAGCACATAAACATACGGGGAGAGCCTTTGAGCATCTTGTATAAATATTTTAAGGATTATATAGAATATCTGCAAAGACTAGGACGGTGCTTAACATAAAATAGGTCCTTAATAAATGAGAAAATGTTTATTTGGTTTTTAATGTTATTTTATTAGGCATTTAGGTAGTTTTCAGGATTTCCAAGTAGCTTATTCTTTTGAATAACCTAATTTATTTTAATGAAATACAGAAATATGATATATATATATAAAATGTCATGGAAAGTATGCTAAAGCACGATAGTTTGAAGTCATTTATAATTTTCTTTACAAGAAATTTGTGGTTTTAATGGGATAATCATAGGGTTGCTGAAATCATTATAAGCCATTGATTATCAAACTTTACATCAGAATCACCTGGAAGATGTGTTAAAACTGGATTGCGGCCGGGCGCGGTGGCTCACGCTTGTAATCCCAGCACTTTGGGAGGCCGAGGCGGGCGGATCACGAGGTCAGGAGATCGAGACCGTGGTGAAACTCCGTCTCTACTAAAAATACAAAAAATTAGCCGGGCGTGGTGGCGGGCCCCTGTAGTCCCAGCTACTCGGAGAGGCTGAGGCAGGAGAATGGCGTGAACCCGGGAGGCGGAGCTTGCAGTGAGCCGAGACTGCGCCACTGCACTCCAGCCTGGGCGACAGAGCGAGACTCCGTCTCAAAAAACAAAACAAAACAAAACAAAACAAACAAACAAAAAACTGGATTGCTAGGTGGAACCCAATAATTTGTATATCTAACAAGTTCCCAGGGGAATTTGTGGCTGGTCTGAGAAACCACGTTTTGAGAATCACTGTGGTAGCCAAATGCTGATAGTCAACAGCATCTGGCTACAGCAGTGATTTAGTGAGTATTTAGTGTCTTTATTGTTTTCTGCCTGGTAAATGGAAAAAAATAATTAACTTTAAAGAGTAAATGTCTGCTTTCTTTCCAATACTATATCGATGCTTCCACCTCACATTTATTCTCAGGAAGTAAAGGACTCTGAATTTTCTTTTTGATGTTTAGGTTTATCTCATTTTTTTGAAATGTTCAGAAAGTCACCAAACCATAACGATGTTAAATAATAACATTAAACAATAAAATCTCCCATTTTAAAAGAATTTGGGGATTAGTATTTCTTTAGACTGTTGATGTGACAGCTTTCTTTGACCCAAGCTCAAATGCAATGTAATTCATGATTTCTGAAGATGCTTCTAAAGGAACTTGCTGTCAGTACTTGTTTAATTCTTGCTTGCTAGATGGCTTATTTTCTCATTAAAAACCATTTTCATTGACCTAGGTCTTTGATTTCTCAAAACATTTCTTATAGAGGGGAAAGAGACTTCAAGTGAGTGATCAGAGATGTAGACACAATCATGAGGAAAGCATGTTTTTATAATGCCTTTGATGTGGGAACCTGCATAGTGAGACTGCATGTTTTTTGGGAGTTCCAGGCAGAGAGAACCGAGAGAATCCTCTGTGATGCTTTCTAGAGAACAGATCTTTTTAACTTAATCTAGTCTATTGCTTTGCCTTTCTGTTCATTTCATACATGTCTATGTTCATTCTGGCTATTGGGTAGAATAATCATGTATGAATAATTACAGCTTCTACCTGTGTCCATTGAAGTCCCTCAGGAGAAATAGTTTCAGGGAAGCAGAATTAGTGGTAATAATGGTATCAGCAATATAACTGCCTTAGTCCGCTTTCTCTTGATATGATGGACTACCACAGGTATTTAATAAGAACAGTTTATTTTGCTCACTGTTCTTGAGGCTGAGAAGTGCAAGAGCATGGCACCAGCATCTGGTGAGCGTTGTTCCATGGCAAAAGACAGAAGTAAGCATACAAGACAGAGAAATGGGGGCCAAATTTCTCCCTTTTTCAGGATCCCACTCCCTCAATAATTAACCCTCTCTGGCAACAACAGCATTAATCCATTTATTAAGTCAGAGCCCTCATGACCTAATCACCTCTTAAAGGTCCCACCTCTTAATACTGTTACGATTAAATTTCAACCCAAGTTTTGCAGGGAACATTCAAACCACAGCAATAACATTATAGCCAGCCACCTATGGCCTGGAGGAATAGAGCTGCTATAGGAGAGGGTGACCCCTCCGTTTGCAAGAAAGAAGCCCCTGTGAAAAAGTGAAAAAGTCATTATGTAACATTTTCTGCTTATGCTTTGGAAGTACAAGTTAGACCAGAGAAAGGACAGCTAAAAAATTCCATCTGTCCTGGCAAGTTACTGAGCTTGATGGGTAAGGAATGAAGAGGAGAGGCCTGATGTGGCTATGGGGTTGGATCTCCAGGAAAAGAATTCTAGGCAGCATCATAGAGTTTCATGGATGAACCAAAGGACAACCGTTGTGCACTTGTCTGACTGCGTATTGTTTCTGTGACCTGAATTTTGCTGTGAAAAGTTTCTGTAAGAAAAGAAGTTAAGGAGGTGTTTTAAAATAGAAGCTAGAAGTAGAAGAAAGCAAAGGAAGTTTGTTCTCCGTTTAAAAAAAAAATGGCTAATTAGGTAATCCTACAAAAGATTTTTAAAACTAGCAGTTACTTTTAGAGGTGGATTCTAGCAGGTGATGGAGCTTCCTCTAATGTTAATCCTTCTGCTGTGCAGTGTCCTTCAGCTTCACCAGAGTCCATTAGAATAACATGACACTGGAGGTTTTGTTCAAAAATCCCTTTTCTGAGTTCCCCTTGTCATTACAATATTTAAGCCTCTATTTAGTGAGGTCAAGAATCAGGAGTCTTATAAAAAAATTCTGTCCCTCCTATTCGGTATAACTGTCTATGAAGAGTGCCAAGAATCTTATCACTTAGAGTCATGATTGAGGTGCTATATAGAGATTTACCAAAAGCAGCAGAAATTGTCTTAATGTGATGAAAATTGTGTTCTCATAATGAAAACTCAGAAAGGATGGGAAAGTGAGATTCACTGGAGGTAAACTAAAGGACTGTTTTTGAAACAAACAAACAAAACACTTAAGGAATCCTGTAAGTCCTCTTCCCTGTGGCACTAGCCTCAGTGAGAAATGTCCTGGCAGAGGAGGCAGAGTTAGGAATCTGAGCAGACACCTAGTGGGAGAGCTGGCTCTAAACGTGCCAATAATTCTCTTTTTCCTTCAGCATGCCTCCGTAAATAAGCATCTTTCTCCTTCCATTCAGCTCCTCCAAAGCATTTACAGCTCCTTAATTAGACATATGTCTGCTATTTATTACCATTTAAAAGGGCAAGTGGTTAATGTCCCACTGTTGAATATTTCTAGTAATTAATTATTAAGTAAATAAGCACAGCTCTTTCTCTACTTACCTCATCTTCGGTTGTGTCTCCTTGTACTTATACATTAATATGGAGTAATTAAATGATGGCAGGAGAAGTGCCTCAGAGCTAGCCAATGTCATCAGCATTACAATGGATCTATGGCTCACCCTTCCAGTCGCCATTAATGCTATTTTTAAAGGATGGATTGGAGGGGGCAGATTCTACCAGTTGTCCTGACTTCCTCAGGTCATGAGTGCAATTTCTTATAGGTATAAATTGGAGCAGATTACCTTTATTTTCATCTTTAAAAGGGAAATGAGATGAGTGAAAACTACAGATCCCATCATGCAAAGCAACTTGATAGTACTGATCAGAAAAAGACCTTACAAAAAGACATGTTGCATCTCCTAGAGATGTCCCTCAGCAGTAAAGAGGAAGATGACTGAAGTCATCCTAAAGCATCTCTGTGCCAAATTTGGCCTGAAAAACTACACTTTGCCCACACCAGACTTACATCATCCCTGATGGATGCAGAAGGAAAATGCTTAAACAAACAGCTGGTGGTTAAACTTTTACTGTGTCTCATAACAATGTCTATGATAACCCTCTCTCATTCAAGAAATCTGGAGAGCTTTACACATGATAGACACTTTTTAGCACTCCCAACACCCCTCCCAGGCAACTAGGAGCCCATATGATCTCTGGTTCTCAGATGGGGAAACCAGTGTAGAAAAAGGGCAAATCACTTTTTCTGTTTCTGCACAATGACTCAACAGCAGGGAATAGAATGTATATCTCCTGACTATAGTCCACATGGGTAGGCACTGGACCACATACTTAATGAGGAATTCCTTGTGAGAAAGACCGTATGTACAACTAAAGCAAAGAAAGGTTTATGCTTTATAGTCACTGTGTATCTGACAATCAGTAAGCCAACTCATTTTCAAACTTCCAGTTCTTGTGTTTTTATGTAGTTATTATTCTCTCGGTGTGAAAGAAAAGCATTGACTTTGGAGTCAGATAGACTCAGCCATTAACTAGCTCTGAGACATTGTGCAATCTCTCTAGCTTCTCCAAGCCCATTAAATGGGGGAAAATAGTATCTATCATGCACGGTGGCTATGAGGATTACATGCCTATTTTTATTCTGCCCATAGTTAAGACTGGATGTTTTTCAATGTGTTGAATGTAAATTGAAAGATTGTACCAGTCATTCAGGTGTGATTAAGTTGCTAGGCAGGAAAACTCAATTTAATACCCACTGCTTCTTTCTAAAATAAAATGCCCAAAGTATAAGAATGCTAAATATTCTTCCTCATTCAGAGTTTATTTTCAGAAGTTCCACACTGTAGATTTGTCAATTTCAAATAAATTTTTGATTTTAGTTAATTTCTCCAAAGAATGAAAATAAACACTTTTTGCACTTGTAGAGCAAACATATAGCATTGATGAATGTCTCATCTATCCATTTATTTACTTACAGTAACATTCACTATAACTGTAGCTTTTATATAAATCACATTTTCCAATTGTAGGCAATATATAATCATTACATAAAATTTAAATGACATAGATATGTGTAAAGATGGAAAACATTAATAGTATTTGATGCATCTTTCTTTACAATCTCCTCCAAGAACATATTTCTCAGAGTCCTTGTTTTGTCCCTATTTATTTTATTGGAAATATTTTGATAAGAAGTTTGTGTGATGATTACCTCAAGCCCACTCCTTAATAACTTTACATTAGGCTCTGATGTACCTTCTTATTCATCATGGTTCTATAATAGTATATTTTAATACTATATAAAATATGATGAAACTTGTTAGTGCCTGACTGTGTTTTTAGAAGCTTATGGCTTGTCACTTGTCACAAGAATTGGTCCACTTGGTGAATGATAGTTGGGTCTGGAGTTAAGAATAAATACCATCAGTGGCCACCTGGGAAGCTGGGTTTAGTAGACACTGGCCTCTAGATTGTTCCTGTCATGTTCAGCTTACAAATTTTAACATGCAAATTCATCATTTTCCATGACAAGGTAAATCAGGCATGCAAATCATGTGCCGTAGTCATGAAGATTGCTACATGAACAATAAACAACAATTTCTTAAGATTGAGCAACCCCAAGGTTGCTTCCATAAGTCACCGTTTGCTTTTATGCACATCCTCAGGCTATACTTAGACCTCTTTCCTAACATAAGCATTCCTTGCAAAGGCTTGAAGATGAAGAATAGAATCTTGCTGTATCCTTACTGATGGATATAGGGGGGAATGGCATAGGGGTTCCTTAAAACCTTACTACTATTGAGAATCTATATTTAAGATTTACAATAATCAGTATTGAGAATCAACTAAAGGTCATTCAAATTTGACTTTTATTTAATTACCTTCACATTTTGCCTCTAATAACATAACTGTTTCTGCTTTATTCAAAATAGTCTTTTAGGCTTCTCTCTGTATCTGCTTCACATAGGTGTTTGATGGATGCATGTTTGGAAAGACACCTGTATGTATATTATAGGGTATAGACAAGTAGATGGAAGATGAATAGAGAGAAGGATACATAAATGGATTATGAATTGATGAAAATGTACTGTGTGTTCCCTTCACAGACAGATATGCTTGGCTATTTTTTTTATTGGTCTTCTTAAAGAACTTGAAATTTAAATTAAAAAAATTCAATTAGTGAAGGCAGAAAGTTAAAGTTTCTTCACACTCTTGCAGCAGATGCTTTGAGAGTCAAAGACAGGTGGCTTAAGAATTACTAAAAGGAGCCATCACTTGTCTTTTTTATTTTCCATTCTCTTCTTGCCATAATTTCTTCCTTTGCACTTTCTCTTTTTACCTCTTTCTAGGCCTCATCTTCCTTTTCTTTATACTTACATTTTCTACTGCCCTATTTGCTATTTTTTTCTCTCAGTCTCCCTGTTACTCTCTTTATTTTGTTCTACCTTAGTTCTGTCAAAAGCGACCAAACATTTATTTTAGTTTTTACTTGTTATTATGGGGGTGCTGTGTGCATGGAGAACAGGAGGAGATAAGCCTTCAAAAAGAAATAGAAGTGCTGTTCCAAATTTGCCATTTTTTCTCTCTATTGCAATAGCAAGCATTTTCTACTCAATTCCTAATCAAAGAATGAGAAGAAGATGCAAAGAAAAACTGTGAGGTTTAAGTGGAAGTATTTGATTTAAATATCAATTAAAAATAAGGCAGGAAGCAAATGTAAGACAGCAGAGTAAAAAAAGAGGCTCAGAGAGGATAACCAAAAGGGAAATCACCAAGAAAGGATTCGTAATTATATTATGCCTCCTGAAAGAGAGCCATGCCTCTGAAAATTTAAACTCTTTGGTGATAAAGCTTTAACGCTGCTTATTGATTCCAAGCTATACTGGGTAGCATAAACTTTAACCTATATCTATGGTATGATTTCCAAGACGTAGAAAGAGTTGGGTGTTTGGATAAATCTCTTTGTATGCTAATTTATTCAGTGTTGGTGGTTGTGGCCTGTACTGCTTCATGCAGTACATCCTCAGAGTTCCCCAAGTCTCGAATAAGTGAGTCTTCAAAATAGAAAGGAATTTCATATACCGTGTTGTTTGTTGACCTTTAATTTTTTTGGCAGATGTACGCGTCCAGATTTTTACCAGAGCTAAAAGAGAATATTTAAAAAGATAGAAATGTAACTGCTATGCAAAAATTATATCATTCGAATTTGCAGCAAAGTGAATATAGGAAACAACTAGAAATTTTATAAAGTTCTTGCTGAGAGTCCAGATAATTTTCTAGGCTCATACACCAGTGAGAAACTAAAATCTTACCTATTTCTAGTTTTTCCATGTTCAGGTAGTTATTTCTCTTTCTTCCCACTATGGTTCACACATACCTCCCTCCCAACAGATCAGAAAGGTGGATTCTACTTCTCTGTTATTAACTAACTGCATGATCTTGGGCAGGTTTCAAAATCTGTGGATTCCATATCAGCACCTGCAGAAAATAATTAATCAATAGCACCTCTAATGAGCCTTATAGATCTCAATATTCATGAGGCTCATTAAAAACTTTTCTCCTCTTTCTTATTTTTCTTTCCTTTTTCTTATTTTATAACTTACTTCTTCTGTTGATCACAACACTGTTCATTTGCTTGGAGTTTTGCATGTTTTTTGCTTGTTGTTCATTTAAAGTCAAGATGCAACATCTCCTCTTTAACTATTTATCATATTGGAAGCATTTCATATTGCCAGTGTGACTGTTACTAACAGTGTGTCAGTCAGACAGAACATCTCAGAGTGGCATTTTTGCAACTCAGACAAAGAAGTTTCTCACACTGTCTGTCTCCCAGATGCTCTCCACCTGTCTTCTGTTCTTATCAGGAAGCTAAGTAAGTAGCTCATGTTCCTCATAGAAATAATTTAGCAGCTTGTCTGTCTAGAAGGTAATGGCATAGCATGTGTAGTTCCTGCAATTTTGATAGTGTAACGTAACAGGAAACGAGACACCCCCAAACTGCAACCCAGACAGCCCTGTTGTTCAGAGTGGTGAATTACTCCAGCCTCGTACTCATAGAAATATTGTGGTGAGTACCATGCATCTATGCCTGTTATTTTGAATCTTTTCAAGCTGCCTATCTCTAGGAAGCAAATATATTACTTATGTACTACCGAAAACTTATAGGTAGTCCAATTTGAATAAACTCTTAGCCTCTGAATCCAATGATTTTGGGCTCTTTTTATTCCAATTTCTCATTGAGTTGCCCCTTTTCAGTAAATCCTGGTTTTGTTCAATGTTAACATATCTCAAGTCCTGAGGTGCATTATTACATTGACCTCAGAGACTAGAAAATGAGACATTTAGAGGAAGAGGAGGAGAAACAGAATTGGTCACATGTTTGAATATCTGTATAGAAGAAAAGAGAAAGAAAAATTCTAGGAAAAAAATATGAACCATATTTCTCCTGTAAATTCTGAGTGTGGCTTTTGATATTTACCACAACAAAACCAATTTTGTCACCTTAGAATCATGTGATCTGTCTGAGGTTGGCTAACGAGAAGAAAAAGCCATCTGTTTTATTAAATTATAGTATTTCTTTGTGAGATAGTATATCTGTAGAGAGTTTTATTGTCATCATTATCATTGTAATAATAATGACAGCATGTCTTCCTTTGACTTTGCAACTTATTTACATTTATTCGCCCATCTGTCCATTCATCTACTGACCACATTCATGCATTCACCATCCATCATTAATCTGTTAATTTCTTGAATGTCTTCTGTGCATATATTCTATGTAAGGCACTTTGCAAGGAACTAGAAAGTGCCTTATAGTTTACTATAACTATCTATTTAAGCCAATCTGGTACTAACTGGCATATTTTTACCTTATGAGAAACCCTTCCAAAGCAGGGAAAAAGTAATATTTTCTGAAGCATTAAAAATAGAGAGAATTCTAACTTTCTCTATTAGATCACAGTAACTAGATCCTTAAACTTGATTTTGTATTTACAACTGAATCTAAAATTTGCAATCAATATAATCATGGAACACATAGATTATTTGTACCCATTTTTGGCATCTAAAAATACATGGTAACATTTCAAATGGTGAATTTTTACCATGATTTTTTTCTTTTCTGATTTCTTTATGAATTAAAACTTTAGGGGATAAATACTTCCCCCTTCAATCTCCTATTTTAACATATAAAAAAATTCTAAGCTGACTTTGGGAGGCCAAGGCTGGAGGATCGCTTGAGGTCAGGAGTTTGAGACCAGCCGGGGCAATATAGGGAGACTCTGTCTCTAGTTAAAAAAAAAAAAAAAAAAAAAAATTAAAAAAGTAGCCATAGTAGTGTAGTAGTACACACCTGTATTCCCTGTTACTCAGAAGGCTAAGGTTGGAGGATTGCTTAAGCCCAGGAATTTGAGGCTGCAGGAGCTATGATCACCCCCCTGCACTCCAAACTGGACAACAGAATGAGACCCTGTCCTTTTTTTGTTTAAAAAAAAAAAAAAAAATTATACACCAAATCTACATTTTGCAACTTTTAATGTGGTTCATCAATCATGTATGAGACACATTCACTGCATAAATCTTCAGAAAATATGTAAAATAATAAACTCATATGTATTTCAACTCATAAATTTTTGAGAGCACACGGAATTATTTCAATTAGACTTTTAGCTAAATTTTATTAATTTGGATTTAGTTAATGTATGCTCTTCAAGTTGTAGATTTGTTAAATTTCTACCAAGGGATTTTTTTTCTTTTTAAGAATGTCCTTTAAAAGTTCACAAATATCTCCCAAATTAATCTACCATCAGTAGTATATATTTAAGTGTTCAGTAAACAAGAGATGCAAAAGCAAACCCTTAAGATGAATATCTTAATACATTCACAGTGATTTTTATGGAACTAGAAATATATTGTTTATTATTGAGCTTACATTCACAATTTTGTAGTTTTAACTATAAAGAAAAGGAAACTTTCAAGCAAATGCCACGTCGAAAAATCTCAGAAGAGGGTTACTATTAGCATTAGTTTATTGTCCAAGGCACTGTCTGCAAACTTCTTGTTCTAGCATAACTATGAATAACATTCTCTTTCAGTTTCAAAAAATCCACTTTGGGCAATCAATTATTTTATGACTATAAGTTCGGGAAGACTGATTAACTTGGTTTAGGTTTTATGACCTCTCTGGACTAATCACTGTGATCAGAGGAATAGGATACAGTGATTGGGCATATCTGGATCATATGCTAACACTTGAGTCTAGAAACCTAGGGAATTTGGCAGCTTCCACTTGAAACATAGGTGGATTTCAGAGGAGCATTTCCTGAAGGCAAGAGTGGTTTTCACTAGACAAATGGTGTAAAGATGTACTTACTGCACAGGTAAAACACACATATGTCCATTGAGTCATAACAGAGTGCAAAGAATGCTGAGCAGGGAGGTTTTACTGCATCTAGTATTTTGTATAGTAGATTTATCTTTTAAAACTGAAGACAGTCATAGTGCATACTCTGAATAAATCAGCCCAGTCATTTATGTACATATACTCGCATGTATATATGCTTGATGATGTATACGTATGTCTGTATATGTGTGTATAAAAACACACAGCCTTAACCTTATTTAATGCCAATAAATAGTGAATTAATTATTAGCATACTTTGTAGGGTTATAATTATGTTTGTATTTATATAAGCAATTAAAATGACTGAATGAAGATCTTGGCAGTTTTTGTCTGTATGTTTTTAAAAATTTTCTTACTGTTGCTGATTGAGATATTGACATACACTGTCTTTAAATTAGAGTGGCACAGGTGTAAGTAACATGTACACATTTTGCTTTCCTAGCCAGGCCTATCCTCAGCAGTTTCACAAGATAACAGTTTGCAGGAAAAGTCAAGATCTTTCTTAAATGAAAAGTGATTGTTCATCATAATAAAATTGCAAATCATACCTTAATGAATGGATGTACTAATGTCTATTCACGCTTTAGATATATTAGCCTAAATTGGTCTTTAGCCCTAGCATGTGAAATCACAAATAAAATACAGAATTATCACTTTAAAATAGCACAATATCAGCTATTTCTCAGTTTGAGATGTGAGTCACCAAATGTTTTTCACAATGGTGTAGTGAAATGTATTATTAGAAAATGACAACGGTTGAATTTTCTAGTTTGGGTTGCTATGTTGGATAATGGAAGCATGAAATAAGATTCTTCATAAAATAGCAAGTGGTTTAATTATTTTCTTAAAAATTTATGTAGTATCTACCTACCAGTACTACCTACTAGTGTACTACTAGGCAGTCAGAACACAAAAATGATAAGACCTAGCCTTTCATCTCAAGAAAATAACAATCTACACAGTGAACCGACTTAAGCAATTTAATAAATGTGTATATATCTCTTTATGTATATATTTGATGATATTATATGACAGAACATATATAGCCTTAACTTGGTCTATCTCTATGAATAGTGAACTAATTATATCTATGAGCTGCTGTGTGAATTGAGGAAGATAAATCCGATTCTGTGCAAAAAAAAGAGTCAGAAGCTGGTCAGGTAAAACTTGAAAGAGAATATTACACATGAGTCTTTGAAGGATTAGCAGGGATGATCAAGTCAGCAACGGACAGCCAGGTGCAGTGGCTCACACCTGTAATCCCAGCACTTTGGGAGGCCAAGGCAGGTGGATGGCTTAAGCGCAGGAGTTTGAGACCAGTCTGGGCAACATGGTGAAACCCCGTCTCATAAATTATACGAAGATTAACTGGGCATGATGGCATGTGCCTGTAGTTCCAGCTACTCGGGAGGCTTAGGTGGGAGGATCACCTGAGCCCAGGAGGTCTAGGCTACAGTGAGCAATGATTGTGCCCCTGCACTCCAGCCTTGGCAACAGAGTGAGACCCTATCTCAGAAAAAAAAAAAAAAAAAAAGTCACCAAGGGAGATTGTAGTATGAATGAAGAAATCATTCCAGATGTTGAATACAGCCTGGGCAACAAGTTTCTCTTTAATAAATCTCTCTGGGGTTTTATATGGAAGCTCTGAGATATTCAGCACGTGGTAAAGTACAGAGGGATATTAGGTGAGCTATTAGGTGAGCAATAGTTTGTTGTTAGCCCTTATCTGGCTCATATCCTGGATGTCCTGGAGGCCAGGGTTTACCTAGGAAAATATGCAGCTAAAGCAGAACAACATCACTATTATCAATGGGTCTTCTCTTGTTGGGATCTGAATTTACATGATTCTTTTGAAAGAGAGGTGGGACACTATTTGCTAGTAGATCCATCCTGTGGTATGTAGTATATATGCACAGGTCACAATAGCAGTACAACCAAACCACTGCAGAGATAAATAAGGAAAAGTAAATACATTACTGAAAAAGGAATAAAAGGTGGAATATGGAAAAGAAAAGCACTCAGCAAACAAGAGTGGTATCTAAAAGAAACAAGATCAGGCCGGGAGTGGTGGCTCACGCTGTAATCCCAGCACTTTGGGAGGCCGAGGCGGGTGGATCACCTGAGGTCAGGAGTTTGAGAACAGCCTGGCTAACATGGTGAAACCCCGTCCCTACTAAAAATACAAAAATTAACCAGGTGTGGCGGAAGTTTCCTGTAATTCCAGCTACTTGGGGGCTGAGACAAGAGAATCACTTGAACATGGATAGCAGAAGTTGCAGTGAGCCAAGATTGTGCCATTTTACTCCAGCCTGGGTGACGAGAGGGAAACTCCAACTCAAGAAAGAAAGAAAAGAAAGAAAAGGAAGGAAGGAAGGGAAGGGAAGGAAAGGAAGGAGGGAGGGAGGGAGGGATGGAGGGAAGGAAGGAAGGAATGAGAGAGAGAGAGAAAGAGAGAAAGAAAAGGAAGAAAGAAAGAGGAAAGATCAAACTTGGCTCAAAGTGGTGCTGATGTGGACAAGCCAGCCATGGAAGGCACATGACTTTTTGGATGTGTAATGATTATCTCAAATGTTGACATGTTTGCCTATCTAGTGGACTAAAGCTGTGAGAAAAAAGGGAAACCTCATTAGAAAACCAAAGCCTAATAACGCAAAGCAAGAACAAAATAGTCAGCTAGCTCCTCCTGGTACATATGAGAGAATCAAGGAAATTTAGGGGTTTTTTAGATTTGTAGAAAGTATTACTGTAGCCTTAATATTTAGTCCTCAGATTTCCTGAGTAGTTCAGATGGAATGAAGCATAGACAAAAATATTTATACCAGAACTGAGTTTTTTAAACATCAGTTTTGCAACTTTTCTTTGATTTTCTATTTCCTTTCTTTCCTTCTGGCCACCAAGCTCAGAAACACACACACCCAACACTCTGAATACAGTCTCTTGCTGTATCTTGCAAATGCTTTCTACATAAGTGAGCTGAAGACAGAATTCGGATAAGTTTATGCTTGTAGATGTGCAATGAGATGTCAGAGTTGACAATTCACATAGCCTCTAGACTGCTGGTCAGTAGCTTTTGCTCAATGGAATATAAACTTGTGGATCAAAAGGAATTCTTTCTCTCCATGACTTCACAGAGCATATGACTTCAACCTGCAGACTCAAAAGGGAAGACCCATGCACAGTATTTTTATCACTAACTGCCCCCACCTCTGCTTATTGACAAAACCTCTGCGATCTCATCAGTCAACAGAATTTTCTCTATATTGCACATTTTTGGTGCTGCCCCTCTGTGTTTGATCCTAACCACTTTGCAACATCACCTTTCCTCTCTGCCAGTGTTTTCTATAGTGTGTCCCTGACAATTTCACTTAACATCTCTCTTCCTTAACATCTCAATTCTGTTTCTTCTTATTTTCTCCCCCATTGTTACTACCCATACACAGGCCCATATTATTTCTTGCTTAGATCTTTAAAAGCACCTCCAATGGTATTCAATGCTCTGTGTTGCCCCTCCAATCTACTCTACATTTTGTAGTTACAGCTTTCTAAATGTTGATTCTACTCTAATCATATCATGGCTTTTCTTACAACTATTTAATTGCTCCCCATTATTCTTAGAATGAAATTAAAATGTCTTCCAAAGATGAACAAGTCCTTTGTAATCTTGGTCCTGCTTACATACCTCTCTAGTCTTATTTTAAATCATTTTCTGCCTACTTTCTCCTTCCACCTCTACCTTCTCTTGCTTTCCAGTCCATTTGAAATGTAATCACACTGAACTTCTTCCATGCCTTTCAATGTGCAAGTTTCTCTTTCACAGTTCTTCCAATCTTTCCCCTGCCTAACTCCAACTTTTCCTTCAGTCTTTATCTCACTTTTCATTCCCTCTGGAAAGCTTTCCCTAACCCACCAGTTCTCTTGGTTAGGTAACCCTTTTACATTCAACCCTGTCTATTGGATTCTTATTGGATTCATTTATATTGTCATGTTTCTGCCTCACAAAACTGCCAATTCCTTGAGAACAGTGAAGTCTTATTCATCTTTAGCATCTAGTGCACAGGCTGGTACATATAGATTCTTAATACATGAATGGCCCAATTATACTGACAACATATTCAAGACACTTATTTTCTAAATTACAGACTCTTTTATGCTTCTACCAATTAAAAGCTGAATATTCTTCACCTTCCTTAAATACACTTTTCTAATGCTTTTCCAAACATTCATTCTTCAAGTGATTTTCCCATGTGGTCTAGGTCCTGCATAGTCCAAGGACCGTCTCTTTCTATTTCATCAAAACAAATAAGAATTCTTAAATACCTCTATCCTTCATAGAGCTTTGTCAGCTAATCAGTCAATATTATTGAAGTTATCCATTGATTCATGAGTATTTGAATACCTACTGAGCCAGATTCTCTCCTATGGACTGGGGATTTAGCAATTAGAGAGGCGATGTCTCTAATCACACATAAATCTCACTCTGTCTTCATTTCTCCTTTCCTCAATGAATATTCACTTTCCACAGTGTTTTATGTGTATTTTTACTTTTTGCTCATTGAACAGATATTATTATCTAACTAAGCAGTGTTAGATACTGAGAATACAAGTGTGGAGCTCAGGACTCTATAGTAATATTAAGAAATCCTAATTATGTCTTTATTATACGTCTTAAATTTATGGTTCGGAGTATTTTATTTGCTTTTCTGCATCAGAGAGTAAACTTTGGTATGGTAGAAATTATCACATTTACCAATCTTGTATCATATATCTACTACTAGATACAGAATGCTATGTAAAAGTATATTCAACCCTATTTTAGAAGTTAAATATTCCCATAAAAGACAGCATGAGAAAAATCTACAAAACAATGTAAAAAGCACTCAAGTGGAAGGCAGGCATCAAAACAAATTTACAGATATGTGCTCAAGGCAAGAAGAATTTCAGGCCTTTCCTGGGATTACACAGGTAACCAATGGCTTGAGCTTGGCCTACAGCCTACCACTTCTGGCCATGTGGGACACATACTATGACTCGTGCTACAAGAAAAATGTGCTTTCTCTGAGTGGTGCCTTCCTCTGCGATTTTCTTCAATGCAATTCCCATTTATTTTCTCCTATATTCACTTTATAAGAACTTTAGCAAGACTATATTACCAGGCTGTTCATTTCTTCATTTGTGCATTCGTTGAAATAATTATTGAGCATTCACTTCTTGCCTAGGAGTATTCTAGCACTGGGCACTAAAGCAATGAACAAAACGCAAAGAAATTTCAGTCCTCAAGAAGCTTGCATTGTAGTGTAGGGAGATAGACAATAATATAAATAAATAAGTAAATATTATGTTAGATAGTGATAAGTACTATGAAGAACAAAAATTAAGTGAAAAGGGATATGGTTGTCAAGGGTTTATGTGTGTGTATGTGTGTGTGTGGGGGGGTGTATTTTAAATAGGGTAGGCTGAGGGAAAAGCACTCTAGGTTGAAAGAACAGCAAGTGAAAAGGCCTTGAGGCAGGAACTTACCTAGAGAATTCAAGGAATTGCAAGGAGATTTCTCCAGCCCACGTGGCTAAAGTGGAGTGAGTGGTGGAGAAAAGACATGAGATCAAAGAGATAAGCAAATGTCAGGTCTATAGAGCTTTATAGGTTACTGCTAGGACGTTAACGCTTATCCTATTAAGACTTACAATTACTCTGAAATGGGAAGCCATAAGTGCCATTTGAGAAGAGGAGTGACATGATGACTTAATGTTTTCAAAGAACAACCTGGCTCTTATGTTGAGAATAGAAGGCCCATTAGATGAATATTGTGATGGCATTGTAATCATGGTAGCATGGACAAAAGCTATAGTGGTACAAGTGGAAGAATTGATCGTATTTTGAATTTGTTTTGATGATAGAAATGATATTATGTCATGATGGATGGGGTGTGAAGTATGAGAGAAAGATGAATCCAAGGTATTTTGGCCCGAGCAGCTGGAAGAACAGAGCTTCCAAAAACTGAGTTAGAGAAAACAATGAACAGATTTTGAGAGGAAAAGGTTGAGAGTTATGTTTGGATATCAGAAGTTTGATATGTCTATTAGACTCCCACAGGAAAATACTGAGTAGAACAGTGGACAAACAAGTCTAGAGTCCAAGGGAGATGTCCAGGATGAAGATATAATGAATATAATGCTAGATTCTATAGAAATAGAAAGTAGCTCTAAAATACCATCTCTGCTTTCTAGAGATGTATAATTTGTTGGCTGTATATAATAGATATGTGAAAGTAATTAACAAGCAATGCAAAGCAGTAGATGTAGTATTTTTACAAAGTATGTGAGTACCAAAATGAGTGCTGAAGAAAATAAGTGTATAACACTTCAGAGATGGGAGATAGACATCCAGGGGAAGGTCCTTAGAGAAGATGGGGTTTGAAATGGACTTGAAGCAGGTGCTGAATTTTAGTAGTTAAAAAAAGAGGTGAATCCCAGGCCCAGAAGAAGTAAGAAAAACACAAAACTGTTGAAACAGATATGCTCTTTCCTTCCATCTAAAAATGTATGTATGGAAGTCTCAAATGAGATTTTAGAGGATAGAATTGCATAAGAAAACGGATCTGATAAAACAAATCACTAGAGATTTTTTCTTAGTGAATAACAGATTAATGCATTGTTTTCAGTAAATTAGTCTGGTAGCCACATTGGATATATTCAGTTTTATAAATCCACCTTTAGTAGTTTCTCCAAAATATTGTCCATTAGAGCCCGGGAGCCTAATTAATAAACAACCAAAAAATATAATTCCATAGCTTTTGAAGTGCTTTCACTGGTTTAAAATATAAGTCCACCTAGCAAAGATGTTTAAATAATATCGATATAAAATTATTAATGTGTCCTTGAGTTCACACTTCTGTCCATTATGAAGCTGTCATATCATTTTTGTATATTTGGATAGTCAAGGGCAATATATATCTTTTTGCTCTAGGCAGGCAGGCTGTCTGGCAACCCTGTAAGAAAACAGGCAATTTTTCTGTGGCCAGTAAATGCCATCCTACAGAAGGGAAAAGTAACAATGGGAACCAAAGAGGTTGAAATACTTTAAAAATCAAAACATATTCCCCTTGCATGAAGTGGCTTTACTTGCCCTGTTTCTAGTCACACCTTAGATTTCCAAGCAGACTGTACAATCTGAGTCTTTCTCTAGAGATAATACTGGTTGCAATCCTCTTCAAAGACAGGATTTGTGCTTGCTCGCAGCTCCCAGAGCTCTGTTCTGCCTAGTAGTTAAGATCTCCAGTGTGGCTTATGGGCTTTGTGTAATTTCTATCTGCACCCAGACAGCCGGACTTCATTTCGTTTTATTTGTATTTAATAATAAGCCGTCTTTCCTTAGCCCTTAAATTGTGAATTATCAAACACTATCAAATCCTGTCTGCCCATATTCAAGCTATACTTACTTTGAAACAAACTCATTGGTAACATGCTCATCCAGGGAAGAGCTGAGCTGTGTGCCATGCATCTCAGGGTGGGAACTGCTCTGTTTCTTTTGGGGCTACAAATGCCATTTCTGATCTAATGTGAACACTGGGAATGGCAGAGAAAGCTTTGTGGTGGATTCATCTTTAATTATTAAAATAGGAGAGATTATTCATGCTCCTTTGAAGTTCTTATTTCATTTCCAGTAAAAGAAATGAATGTACAGGTCACTACATGTGAAGCAAGGTAGGTAGTGAGAGTAAAAAGGAAAAAACCCAAATAGAATGACAGAAGAAATGAAAAATAGGAACAGTGATTGCAAAGAGGAAAATAACTGTAGAAATGAGAGTGAAACACAGAGATGGCCTGCCTTGTCGGAAGCTCGTGCACAGCTCTTGATAATATTTAAAAATAAGTGGATTTGAAATCTCATTGCTAAATAATTGTCAGTCTACATAACTGCAACTGTATATCGACAGCCACAGGGCTTATAAAAGCTAATAATCAAGGAAAGATGAAAGGTGAGGGGAAAAGATTTTACATATTAACACTTGCTGAGAGATTGTGTCTTCTACCAATAGATGTGGAAGAAAAACACATATTAGTTCAATAAATTGAGGAAGCAGGAATGGGGCAAGGATTTGGGAGGAGAAAAGAGTCACAGCCAGAATAAAAAGTCACGTGATATCAAGCATCAAAGATCTCAGTGTGTGGTTTTTCTTTCTGCGTAACATTGTCCAGTCCCAGTAATTGGAAAGTGAGCATAACGAGGGGGCTGGTCTGAGTCATGCTCTAATGAGTCAAAATTATAGCAGGTTGGCATCTGTTACACGAAAGGACTTGTGTGTGTGGAGGTGGGAGGAAGGTGTCATTTTTCAGGAGAGAATGTCAAAAAAGCTTTCCTCTGGCTCAAGGTGTGTTGACAGAATTCTTCATTGGCCTGGGTCAGGGATAACAGAGGGACCACTAGGGCAGGATTAAGGTCTATTAATGGCTTATATGAATATTATCTCAATGTTATTATAATCACAGATAATGTTACATATCTATATCAAAAACCATTCATTTAGTTGCCTTTCATCTATAAGAAATTTGAGTCTTCTTATGCAGTGAAATATCCATAAGGTTGAGTTTGAGTTGGGGCTATGGCGATGCTGATGATGGACACAGAATCTGAATGTTAGCCTGTGGAACAAAGTACCTCGTTATTTAATTGTCCTCTAACCCGTTATGTGTGGGGGTTAACACAAGCTTTCCACAATAAAAAGAGAGATATAGAAAGGAAACAAAAACAGGTGCCTTAGATATATGGACAAAACACTAATACTGGAGTTAGAAGAGCAGATTCACTGGTCTTCCAGCCATAATAAAATCAGTCCCAACTAAAAACTCATTCATGAAACAGTACTCCAATGTAAGTGATACAGCAAAATCCTTGCTTCCTTGTCGTTCCACGCAAACGTAGTGTAAATATATAATCTCATCTATTCTTAATGCCACCAACATTGAAATATACCAAAAGCTAGTTAGAAACACATTTCCCATTTCATCACATTATATTTAGTTTATCAATAAAACCTTCTCTCTACAGGCTTACTTAATAGCTCACATCTATAAGCTAAAAGGATATCATAAATTGGACATCCCTAAAAAGTAGATCCTAAAATGAGGAATTGTGTTGTTATGGGATCTTTGGGGTACTGTTTTTCTGGCTAGAAAACTCTGTGATCGGTGGTGCCTTTGCCTGAGTTTTTGTTTGGGCCCATTGGGCTCATTCCACCCACTCAGCCTGGTGGGCTGCACTTGACTCACACTACCAGCCTGGGTCCCACACCTCCAAGGGAGACTGCAAGTCAGGCATGGGGCAGTGAGGGGTATGTGAGCAAGCATGGAGTCCAGGCACTTTGCACTGTCAGATGCACTGGCTGTTGCTTCAGGGAGGGCAGCTCCAGGTGCCAGCATGGGCACTGGCTTTCTGTAAGGCTTCAGTTAGACCAGATGCACTGCAAGCAGTTTACCCAGCTGGCACCAGGGAATGCACCCTGGGCCTGGCCATTTGGAGTGTCAGGGTTGGCAGTCACCCTAATGGAGGGTGGGCCTCAGGATGTGGCCCTGGGCACTTGGAGATACCAGGAACCACAGGGGTCCAAAGAGGGAGTCACAGCCCTGGTTTGGGGAGTTCCTAGCTCTGGGCTCTCTGAAGGGCTGCAGCCCTTCTCTCCTTCTCTTTGCAGCTCTTCTCTCCTTCTCTTTGCCCACAATGTCATGAGCAAAGGGCATGTTTTAGCTCTGTTTGTGTGTGTTACAGCTCTTTTAGCCTTGACATTCAGCAGGTCCCAAGTTCTTGTCCTGCAACTTGGAAGAATGACATATGCAGACAAGTGGAGGGTGAGCAAGATGAAGAGAAGATTTACTGAGCAATAGAACAGCTCAGAGGAGACCCCCAGTGGGCAGCTCGTCTCCATAGCCAAGGTGTCCCATCAAGTGTCCAGCTCTCAGCAGAGAGGGTGGTTCCTCTTTGCAGCAACTTGTCCCATCATTTCCTTAGTTCTCAACAGAGAGGAGACCCTGGGGTCGGCAGCTCCTCTCTGTAGCTTGTCATCCTGTCATCTCCCCATTGTCTCTCCATCCTCTGCTCGTCTGGTTGAGTCCTGGGTTTTTATGAGCCTCAGAGGGGAGGAAGTGTATGCTGATTGGTCCATGGGTGCCCATGGGCAGGCCCAGGGAAAAGCACCAGAAGTTTCCCCTCTGGTCCATGGGACTGGCAGCCCAGCCCCTCCCCCCCCATTTCAGAACCTCCCCAGCCAGAAGGTGGAGCTTCACCAGGGACCCACCCTGTTCCACCCAGGAGCTTGCTTGCTGATGCCCAGGCTGTTCATGCCAAGGGGTGCCTTCAGGTCAGCCCCAGGCTGTCCTCAGCACCCCCTCAGCCTCTCTCGTACTTGTCAGTGCCCTAAGTCCAGAGGAGGCCAAGGTGGCAGGGGGCTGGCATGTCAGCATTGCCCTGAGTGTGTGCACCCCCAGCTGGGCTGCAACAGCAGCACCTGGGCTTGGCCCCTGACTTTGTTCTGAAATTGGAGCAAGTGCTAACAGTGGGGAGAAGCCAGGCAGTGGGAGCAGACACCCTCCAGCCTGTGGGAGGTAGGAGGACCTTCCCAGGCCCCCTAGAGTGCAGAGATGCCTGAGTCCGCAGCTGTGGCAGGGTGGCTGTAGCCGCACCTGGAGAGTTCCCACTCTCCCAGCTCAGAACGGGCAGGGCTCCCGCTTGTCCCCAGCTCCCACTGGCTCAGTGGAATGTGAACCCCTGGCCATGCCTCTTTGCAGCCTGGTGTGGGAGCTTCAGGTCCTTGCTGGGCCTGGGCAGGCTTTCAGGGCAGGTGTGATGTCTCCACAATTTCTTTCTGTGGTCTGGATGCTGTGGCCCAAGGCTCCCCGTCACCAGGCTCATGGCCCTGCCCATGGGGTGCCTTTGGGAGTGGATTGCAGCCCTGGGCCTGGCCATTTGGAGTGTCAGGGTTGGCAGTCACCCTAATGGAGGGTGGGCCTCAGGATGTGGCCCTGGGCAGCCTGGCAGAGAGCCTCTTCCCAGGCAGAGAGCTTCTTCCCGAGGCGCAAGAAACCGACACCATCAGTTGGGGGTGAGTGCAGTGGCCACACTGCTGGCCGGATCCCTGAAGTGGGCACCAGTCACCGCTCCCATTTCTCACCCCGGGCCCAGCCCCCATGCTCCAGCCCTGCAGACGGTCCGCTGCTGCCATCAGTACTATCAAAGTGATTTCCCCGGAATCATTCCCTGGAAAAATCAGTATCAGTACAAACGTAGCACCACCCCGGTTCAGCTCTGCCTCTGGGCCCCTCCGTGCCACCCCCCGCCCCCCGCCCCGCTTCCTGCCCAGTCATACTGCTCCCCCGCTAGTGAGCGACTCCACCCAACTCCGCTGTGGTGGCCCCCAGGGTGGTGGGCTCCAGAAGTCTCCCAAGGGCAGGCTCCGCCTCCTTCCCATGCCCTCCCCGGAGCAGCAGCCGGCTGCGAGAGTGGCGATGCAGGGCCAGAGTCTGGAGCAGCAGAGGTTCCTGGCCTGCTGGTGGGTCCTGCCTGGCTGCACAAGGGTGGGACGGCGCAGTCAGCTGCCTCGGGGACATGGGGCACAAGGGGCGCGGGGCACAGGGGTCCCACCACCGCCACTGCTGCTCCCGCGGCTGCTCCTGCCGCTACTGCCAGCGCGATGGCAGCAGCCGCTCCAGACGGTCCGCTGCTGACATCAGTACTATCAAAGTGATTTCCCCGGAATCATTCCCTGGAAAAATCAGTACAGAAGTAGAAAAATTGACAACCAATAGGAAGAATCCCAAATGGGAGTGCAATATGATAAAAAATCCTGCTGTGGACAACTTTGGCTCAACTCCACAGAGAAGTTCTAAGGGAAATTTAAATCCTGTTCACTTGAGGAGCTCTACATGTTAGAACAAACCAGTAGCCCAAGGACAGCCCACTGGCAAAGACTTTCAAGTGTCAGCTGTTCTGAGTGAACCCCACTGGAAGGCAGTGTACATGAAAATGGTAGGAGATTGGAAGGGATATGAGCAGACCACTGACAAAAATCTCCTGAGAAGGAATGACACTTCATAGGCTCCCAACTGTCTGCAGAATATGGATATTATTGTTACTGTAAGCATGGTCCTTGCTTTTTTTTTTTTTTTTTTTTTTTTTTTTTTTTTTTTTTTTGAGGCAGAGTCTCACTCTGTTACCCAGGCTGGAAGTACAAGTGGTGCAATGTCATGTTGGCTCACTACAACCTCCATCCCCAGGTTCAAGCAATTTTTCATGCCTCAGCCTCCTGGATAGCTGGGACTCCAGTTGCATGCCACCATGCCCAGCTAGTGGTCCTTGCCTTTTCTTCCATTGCTTACTTGCATTCCTTTCCAACTCTGCAGAACTGCTTCCATTATCTCAACAGCACCATGCTGGTATACATTTCCTTGCCCTCATACCTGACTATTCTTTGGAATGCCCTTAACTAACCTCTGTCTTTTGATTGCCTGATAAACTAACCCCCATTCTTGCAGATCCTACTCAAGCTTTTCCTTCTATGTGAAGTCTTCTCTAACTGAATCGGGAAGAATTGGCTTTCATTTCATCAGGAAACTATGGCACCTTTAGTCTCCAACATGAAACATATCCCACTGCTTACAGTGTCTTGGTTATGGTGTCTTTATTTATCTTTGAAAATCCTAGATCCTTCAAAGCATGTTTGGCACCAGGTTGCTATTCATGAATGTTGCTGAATGTAACTAAATGTGTGTGTGTGTGTGTGTGTATACATACACATACATACATATATAATTTAAGTATAGAAGATACATTGACCTTTTTACCTGGAAGGTCCTTCTGAGGTAATCAAGTCCAAGTTGCCACCCATTATAGAAATTTCTATCTGTAGCATTCACAACTGGTGGACATTTAATGTTCCAGCTAAAACTCTCACCTTTTGTTTAACTATACATTATGCAGCAGTAAGAGTTAATTATGGGAGTGCTCATTCCTTGGGCTAAAATCTTCACATTCTTCTCATAGTAATTAGAGTTTATATTAAGTCTAATATTACTTTTTTATTATTTTAAATAAAATAAAATTTCATGGAATTAGTGATAGTTATATTGATGTCAATATGTTCTAGGTTCAGAAGTCAGTAGAGAATTCCAACACAGAAGATAAATGAACATCATGTTCAAAGCTGATACTATCCACCACTGGACATTTCATGGGCATTCATTCTTGCATGTGTATTTTCCTTTTGATTTATGTCCAGGGAAGGGTTTTCTCTTGCTACATCTTTTCCTGTGACCCTGCTGTGCATTAGTAAATCATCTGAGCAAATTTAGCAATGAAGTTTCTGACTTTCAAGTAGTCCAAATGAGAAATACCCAGAATGTTTTGTTATTGTTAGAGGGACAACGAATACAGGCCTGTTTTGGAGGGGGAAATCATGGATGATCCAAAAGAGTTAAGAGATATAACTGATATAAAAATGATTGCAATACAAATTTATCCAGCATCACTGTGGCCAAGGCAGTTCCTCTCTGCCTATCAGTCTGTTAGACAGTATCTTTTCTGTTCTTAACACGACTCTCCCATACTGACTAGCACCTTTAAAAAAAAAAAAAATCATCTTTTGCCCATTCTACCACAGCTGGAAGTAGGCTAGCTTTTGGAAGAGACACTAGAGCGCCTGTGTTTGCATTTTTTCCTCTATGCCATCTGTTCACAGAATGGATTACAGTTGCCTCGAGTTAAAAAGCAGATTGTCTTGGCCCAAGGTCAGGAGAGAAGTCTCAGCATCCCGTCTGACTGCTAAAAACCTTTTTCCCATCCCTCCAAGACACAAATGTAACATCTGCAATTAGAACTTGGGTTTCTTGACTGGTTCCTTTTGCTTTCGCATAGCAGTGCTCTCCTGGAGATTTGCAATTGCACCTCCTCTCTCTCTGGCCTGCCCTCCTATTTCTTAATGCCAATTTATTTTCTGTTGGGCTCATCTTTTTCTTTGTTCTTGTCGGGTTTTTTTTGTTTGTTTTCTTGTTTGTTTTTTGTTGTTGTTGTTGTTTTAAGATGCCTGCCGTCAGCCTTGATTTACCTTCAAATATGCTTGTGCCCAGAACTTTCAGAACTCTGGTCCCAATGTACATTATAGGGTTGGTGAAAAGATCTATAGTTATATTTTGCCAGATTACTTTGGCATTATCTTCAAATGAACATTTTGAATGTTTCAGTCTCTTTACTTTGTTTATTGGGAATAAGGAGCAGAGAAAGAAGACAGTGAAGCTGAAAATCAAATCTTCCCCAAATTATTGGGCAAACACTTTGGAAAAGAAGTAAAGAGATGCAGCGTATATTCTATCTGCCTCTTCTTCCTCAGAGCTTTCTGTTGGCATTTAGTAAAATATTTTCATGCGTTTTAGAGCCCTTATGTTCATTTAAAGAAAGATTTCTGAAATTAGAAAGGTCCTTTCGTTAGATCCAGCCAATTCCATAGTAATGTGCCTTTGAGTGATAGAGGCAGCTCTGGGTGTAAATTGCCCAGAGCTGTAAAATGGCAAGAACAATTGAGAATCAAAAGCTAAAACAAACAAACAGAAAACACTCAACATCAGTCCCTCCACCTTTACCTTTAGGTGAATCAACCAAAAGGTTTTCTGAAATCTGAAAAATAGGGTCAATGTATGCATATTGCTAATGACTTCCTAATTTCTCAGTCAAGTAGCCTCCGTTTTCTTCTTCATGCTTCTGTGATATTTGCTCCACTACTACACCAGCTTCAGCATGTCTGTTTCTTTCTTGGCTACAATGCCCCTCTCTCTCTCCTTGCCTCCACCACCAATTCAAATATGGGTATTTTCCTATGGTCATTTATTTTTACACTTTCTTTTTAGTTCCAATTATAAAAGTCGATATTTTCTTTTTTTTTTTTTTTTTTTTTTTGAGATGGAGTCTCACTCTTTTGACCAAGCTGGAGTGCAGTGGCGCGATCTCGGCTCACTGCAAGCTCTGCCTCCCAGGTTCATGCCATTCTTCTGCCTCAGCCTCCCGAGTAGCTGGGACTACAGGCGCCCGCCACCATGCCCGGCTCATTTTTTTTTTGTATTTTTAGTAGAGACGGGGTTTCACCGTGTTAGCCAGGATGGTCTCGATCTCCTGACCTCATGATCCATCTGCCTCGGCCTCCCAAAGTGCTGGGATTACAGGCGTGAGCCACCGTGCCTGGCAAAAGTAGATATTTTCAATCACATCAAATCTATAGCTATTTCCGTATCTACATCTATATGCATGTATGATGTGTCAGTGACTCAATTTCAGTTTCTGTATTTTTTTTTATTTTCACTAGGAAATCCCGATGTTGTTTGCCTTCTCATTTAGATGCTCACATCTTAACCCTAACTTACCATCTTTTCCATGGGGAAGAAAGAACCCCAAAACACTGCTTTCCTGCTTCAATTCCGTCTTTTGTGTATGGAACCTTCGGACTAAGTTTGTTTGTTTTTGTTTGTTAGTTTTTTATTGATACATAGTTGCACATATTTTTAGGATACATGTGATATTTGGACTATGGTTCTAGAATGCTTAAACTCATTTACCCTGTCAACTAACATTTACTGAACACCTCTGTATATTAGGTGTTCTCTGGGTCTTTTCTATCTGACATTAAATATCTAAATAGTTCTAATTGTAGTGATTCCTTATTTATAATGCTGGGCATTATAAATAGTCGGGCTTGGGTATTTTCTGTCCATATACCTTTATTCCTACAGCCTCTCCTGAGTTTCTTTTTCTTTTTTTTTTTTTTTTTTGAGACGGAGTCTCGCTCTGTCACCCAGGCTGGAGTGCAGTGGCGCGATCTCCGTTCACTGCAAGCTCCGCCTCCCGGGTTCACGCCATTCTCCTGCCTCAGCCTCTCCGAGTAGCTGGGACTACAGGCGCCCGCCACCACGCCCGGCTAATTTTTTGTATTTTTAGTAGAGACGGGGTTTCACCGTGGTCTCGATCTCCTGACCTCGTGATCCGCCCGCCTCGGCCTCCCAAAGTGCTGGGATTACAAGCGTGAGCCACCGCGCCCGGCCCTGAGTTTCTTAAACAGTCACTCTGGGTCTAGATTTTTACCTCTCCATTTATCCTTCGTGCCAGACCCTGATTAATTTCCCTATCTAAATGCTACTCCTGTCAATGCTACATTATTAGAAACCTTTATTAGTTACATGTGCTTACAGTATAAAGTCAATACTTCTTAGGCTGATATCCGTGTTCTCCCTCATGTGATCCCAAATTTTATTTCTAAATGTAGTTGTCGCTGTTGTCCTTGACTCTCTATATAAGATAAACATTGTGTCCTAATATATTCTGTTCTTCTGTATCTTAGCCCATGGGTTTATTTGACCAGACACATCTTCTCAGATGTTTACTTCTCCTCCTTCATTGTTTCAGCCTCCATCTGTCAAAATTCTAGTCATCCTTCAAGATCCAGTTTAAATGTCACTTCTTCCATTAAGGCTTCCCTGCAGGCTCCAAATAGAAAATGGCAACTTACCTAAATGAAAAGAATGTACTGGCCAGGTTCAGTGGCTCACACCTGTAATCCCAGCATTGTGGGAAGCCAAGGCAGGAGGATCACTTAAGCCCAGGACTTTGAGACCAGCCTAGGCAGCATAGCAAGACACCATCTCTACAAAAAATACGAAAGTTATCCAAGTGTGGTAATGTACCTCTGTATTCCTACCTACTTGGGAGACTGAGGTATGAGGACTGCTTGATCCTAGGAGGTTGAGGCTGCAGTGAGCTAGGATAGCACCTCTTTTCTCCAGTCTGGGCAACAGAGCAAAACCCCATCTCTCTTAGAGAAAGAGAGAGAAGAATGTGTACTATATTACTGTGCTAGGATACTGTGGAGGATTAGTGAGCAATAAGACTGGCAATGTAGGCTATGACCAGATGGTGGAGTACCTTGAATGTCTACCTGAGATGGTTGAGATATAAAGGCATGAGCATTTTCTTTTAATCAGAAAATTCTGCTCAGAACTGGATTCAGAAAAATTAGCTCTGTACGTGAATGTAGGATCTATTGGAGAGAGAAGAGGTTCTCAGATACCCCTTTGACTCCAATCCCATGATCTTAACCATTGTGTTATTGGCAGTTACTATGTACTAGGAGCTTTAGGGTTTTTAAGCAGATCTGGGTTGCAAACCTCCCTCTACTGCTTTACTATTCATATGATCTTGGGCTTCTCTCAAAATTAGTTTCATCATCTATAAAATGAAGTTATAATAGTAAGAATTTCCCAAAGTTTTTTGAGGATTAAATAAGATAATACATAAGTAATTAGCAGTTTCTGGCCCATGGTAACTACTCTGTAAATGGTGGCTATTTGTAATCCTAGTAGTAGTATTAATGTCAGTAATAATAACTATTCCTTGCTTTATTTCTTTTATATGCAACTCAAAAATTTTAATATACACATACCTACTAACACCACAAAGGCTAATCTTCTTTGGCTTTTATAAAACACTACCCCAAACAGTACTCAAGCATTCATTATCTTTTAAATTGCCTGTTGTGTTCAATTTCCCAAATGGTACCTAGACAGAGTAGATATTTAAAAATAGGCAGACATATTAAGGAAAGACATTCCAATAAAATACAGGACGATTTACAAGAGTCTCTTAATAATCATGAGACATAGACTGAGACTTTTGTGAATCCTTAAATTTGCAAAGATGCATAGAGAATAGGAACATCACACTGAAGTAGAGGCTGGATAGGCTTCAAATTCCCTACACAGCAGCCTCTTTGGATTTGAGATTCAACTTGGCCCTTGTGAAGTTACAGTTTACTGTTTTCCTTGCATCTTTAAGAGTGCTCCCAAATAGTGGGAATAATAAAAAATAAATCCTTGCATGGCATCCTTACATTGCTGAAGTCAGCTTATGTGCACCTTACTATTTGTGTTCTAAGAAGTTGTCTCATAGAATCATAACACTTTAAAGCTTGCTGAGAATTAAAGGATTTTAACCAACTTTCTCGAGTGATGTATATAGAAACTGAATCCAGAATATGGGAAATATCTTGGCCAAGGTGGTGTGGCTGATTTCAAGTCTCCCTAATTTCAATCTGTCTCTTTAGACTGTTAGGGAAAGAGTCATATAAACACAGTGTTTCCTTTTCACGTTCTTTCTCTTTGGTTTTGTGGTTTTTTTTCATTCCTTCTTCTTGAGTTTCCTATGGAAATAAAAGGAGCTAGATTCTGACCCTGTGACTGAGTGAAGCTTAGTGACTTACATGCACCCCTGGTTGTCCTATAATCCAGCCAGACTCAGTGACTGCTTAGTGCCCAGCACCTCACTAATTTATTTCACATATTCTAGTCAGTGTTGTTTTGACATACAGCTTTCGAAAGTGAAAGGTAAGAAACGGAGCATAGAGCTCTGCCCTGGTAATCCATGCTGGACTGCTTTGAATTAGAAAAACATAATTACTCATAAAATAGTGTGAGAAAATTGTACCTATTAAAATATGTGATTCAAAATTAAATGTGTTTTCTGTGTGGGTGGACAGGTGGTGATATGCAAGAAAAGGGAAAAAAATCACGAAACACCTCCTCAAAGTTACCTTTTCTCTGCTTCTAATTTTTAGAATGTTTGCATGTACTGAGAACAATGCACCATCTGTCATCAATATTGGGAGTAATCCAGCTGATTTGTTAACTTTATCACTGTATATATCCCACCTCACTCTGTATCCTAGGCTAATGAGTCTAATTATATGTTTCAGAATACAGTAATTCTCAACCCCCAGTGTGCTGCAGACTCACTCTGTGAGCATAAGAAAATAAATCAATATGGATACCCAGGTCCCACTTCCAAAAATTCTGATTCAATTGGGCTGAGATGTAGGCCATGCATCATAGGGTGTCTATGAAATACTTTTAGGTGATCCTAATGTACAGACTGTTGAGAACAACTAAGCTACTGATTTCAGAAGCCAAAGCAATTGATGAATGAGATGGTCAAAATATGAGAATATTCTTCAGAATAAAGAGGTAACCTCATCCCGAATTGAGACATGAGGCAGCAGCAGGCTAGGAAGTAATCAGATATATTGTGGAGGATACTGGTGTGGTATTTTTTTCTAAATTGCTTAACCTGTCATTTTAATCAAAGAAAGATGGTAGATTACTGTGCATTGCCAAGAAGAGATAGGCCAAATAATTCTCTGGCTTAATTAATGAGTTTTTTTCTTAAACAAGTGAAATGAGCATGTACTTGTTTAACAAAGTCCTTTTACATGGCTTGGTCTGAGGTTAGTAGGTTTAGATCTCAGCTGAAGGAGGAAAGTGCTAGTTAGATTGCAGCTATTAGACACCAATACACTAATGAGCCAACTATGGCATCTAATCAATGTGTGAAAAATGGGTGATGCTCACTAATGCCCTGCTAATGTTCTCATAATGATCTGTCAAAGTGCTAGAGCTAATTATTGTCATGGCAATTTGGCCCAAGTTCACTAGGGATAATCCTGGCCTTGGTGAATAAGAACATACATTGCCAGTGTGTCACACACTTTATATCTACTTTTCTATTTCTCCTCACATGGAGATCCTGTGTGTCATTTTCTATAAACTTTTAAACATGTACTTACATACTTCATTTTTCTTTCGTTTTCTTGTTTTTCAAGCTCCATGTTTTGTCTTTTCCTCCTGTTTCCGTTTATTTTTATTGCAAGAAGTAATGACGAGAATACTGGACAGGCACTTAAGAGCCCTAGGACCTGGTCCTGGTCCACTACTGTCAGAGCAAGGCATTTTATCCTTATAGTAATAAAGAACTAGATAAGGCATAATGTACTTGCTGCTTTAAAATAATAGAATTCTGCATTTCCCTTTTATGTCCACTCAGTGTTTTTGTCCATAGTACCATTTTTTTTCCTTCAAGTTTATTCATCACCATGGAAATCTACTTTTGAGCTATGGGGCATATAGCAAGCAAGGTGGCTACTGTTAGTCAATGGCAAAGAAAATGGAGCTCACCTGCTATAGAGATTTAGAAGAGGGAGTAGAAAATAGAGGTTTCAGATACGAAAAAATACTTCGAAGTATTATACATAGCAAGGTAACACTGTTGCCTCCAAACTTTCTCCTAGAGTAGTTTTTCTTGCAGAATAGTTTCTCATTTATAATCTCTTCAATAATAAATTACCATAGCAATGCTTTGGATCAATATAGCACGTAGTGAAGAGCTCAGACCCCTTTTTATCTCAGTTTGCAACATCCTAGTGAGATAGCTGGATAGCTGGGCAGATAATAACTAAAATAGGCAAAGGGAAATTAACATTTATGGACAGAACAATTTCGCATTACACATTTCCTTTTTGAAAGCATTCTTTATCTTAAGGCTGTTCTTTCCTTCTGTGTGTGTTTACAGAAGATATTTTCAGTAAATGCAATTCAGCATTGTAAAACACTTTGCCCTTTTTCACCTTGAAGTCAAAAAGGGAAGGAGGCAACTTTTACTCCCATAATAGACAGAAGCTGTAACATTTAACAAACTTGGGGACTTTAAAAGATTTTTAAAAAATATGTAAACATGACCTTAGATCAGAGGTCAGCAAACTTCTCCTACTAAAGACCAGAGAGTAAATATTTTATTTTATTTTTTATTATACTTTAAGTACTAGGGTACATGTGCACAACGTGCAGGTTTGTTACATGTGTATACATGCGCCATGTCGGTGTGCTGTACCCATTAACTTGTCATTTACATTAGGTATATCTCCTAATGCTATCCCTCCCCCCTCCCCCGACCCCATGACAGGCCCTGGTGTGTGATGTTCCCCTTCTTGTGTCCAAGTGTTCTCATTGTTCAATTCCCACCTATGAGCGAGAACATGTGGTGTTTGGTTTTTTGTCCTTGCGATAGTTTGCTGAGAATGATGGTTTCCAGCTTCATCCATGTCCTTACAAAGGACATGAACTCATCCTTTTTTATGGCTGCATAGTATTCCATGGTGTATATGTGCCACATTTTCTTAATCCAGTCTATCACTGATGGACATTTGGGTTGGTTCCAAGTATTTGCTGTTGTGAATAGTGCCACAATAAACATTTATAGCAGCATGATTTATAATCCTTTGGGTGTATACCCAGTAATGGGATGGCTGGGTCAAATGGTATTTCTAGTTCTAGATCCTTGAGGAATCGCCACACTGTCTTCCACAATGGTTGAACTAGTTTACAGTCCCACCAACAGTGTAAAAGGGTTCCTATTTCTCCACATCCTCTCTTAGCTATATGTTCTTTTTATGTTTTGCAACCTTTTTCAAATAGAAAAACTATTTTTTTTGTCTCAAACGCTGTACAAAAACAAGCCATGGTCAAATTTGGCCTCCAAAACATAGTTTGCCAACCTCCCCCTTAGAATCATGTCCATATTGTATGATCCTAAGACACTTAGGCCAACTGGAACACTGATGTTCACGTGCCGACGCTGCTAAGAGAGGATGTTAACATATCCAGATAAGTAAAGTCCACATCTAAAAGGTGGTCTCTGGTAGTCAACTTTATGAAAGTAAGATTCATTCTGTGGAAGGAATGCGCTCTCTAATAGGCAACATAAACCTGAGTAGCAGATTTCTAAATTCTATCAAAAGTTCATCAGGGCTCAAGATATATGTTGTTGTCTAGGTTGTATCCAGCTTATAAAACTGATAGTTTCCGAAAAGTAATTCTAAAATTGAAAGTTTGTTGAGTGAATCATTTTTCTCTTGTCATTTTAATATAATATTACTGATAACTCCCCTGGAAAAAAAATATTTTATTGTGGGACATAATAGAGAATTCTCTTTATAATACTGGTGTTTTATTCATTTGTGGCAAATAATTTGTATTCCCGTCATTCCTTATACAACCCTCAATGAGAAAAGTTTGTCAAGAAATAACCAATCCACATGATCTTTCACGTACATTATAATGTACACAAATACATATGTGTATATGCACAAATACATAGTTCCAGATTTCAAGTAGTTAATAACTTTTTCATTGGACAGTCTACTGATCCATTGAACTTGTATATTTGCAATAAAGAATTTTTAGTCAAAAGAGACAAAGGGAAATATTTTCTATAAAATAAGCACCAATTTATAAAATCTAGGTTAAATTTTTCTCTCATTTGGATCTGATAAAACCAAAATGGAGTAACAAACAAAAAGAGGGAGTAAATATCTCTTTGAAAATAAATACCTCTTTCCATATGAGTGACAATGAAGACTGAAAACCTAAATACATTTTGTCAGAATTCATTTTAATGTGCATATATTATATACCTGTAAGGAATATAACATAGGAAGCAGCAGCCTTTTATTTAGCTTCTGATTTTGATGAATTAATTCTATCAGTCATAAGTATATAAGTTCATGCTGTGTTTAGTATAACAATACTTGTAACAGTGTAAGCCAAACCAAAGCAGACAGACAAAAAAACCAAAGCTCTACCCAATGGAAATACCCATCAATAGAAGAATGCTTGAAGATACTGTAATATATTCATATTATGAAATATTTTGCAGTCATTGATAAGAATTAGATTGTAATCTATTCATATGGAAGAATGTCCAGAATGCATTAAGTTATAGAGCTCTTTATATAGTGTGAGCCTCACTTTGTAAGTACAAACTCCACAATTTATTTGTGTAGTTTATACAAAATGGAGAAATATGAGGAAAAACATATACTGAGGCTGTTAAATTGGTTGCCTCAGGAAAGTACCAGTGACGGGGAGTGGGGTAGGGGGTGTGAGGTGGGCAGGCAACAATGGGCAGAGATTGTGAAACTTTTCTTTATTTATCAAATTAACAACAAAAATAAAGATAAAGAAAGGCACATAGATAAAGGAAATATAGGGCATAATTATATATCACTGATCTTAAATAGATACTACCTTTTAATGAGCAATAAATCAATTATATGCCAACTAACACGTGAGAAACATTAAAAGTAGATTTCTATAATTCTGTTTTGACATATAACTAATAATAATATTAAAAACAGCTCACAGTATCTCTATGTGCTCCAAACACTATGTTCAGCCCTTTCAATGGATTATAATTTTTGCTGCCTATAGCAACCCAAGAGGTATGTGCTATTGATAATCCTTTTTTACCAATGGGAAAACCATGGATCAGTGAGGTTGCCAGTAGCTCATTCATATGGCCTGAAATGGGTAGCATGGAATTTTAAACCATGGTCTGCCTGCATCTAAAGTCCTTCTTCTCGGCAAAATCATGTTATTACACAGTATATGGTAGTGTTCTAGAATGACTCTGAGGGTATAGAATTTTAAACATAGGAAAGCCCGTGATTATAGATAGTTTGCCAAATCAGAGACTCCAAACACAGAGGGGATCTGAGTGAAATGAAGGGTTTATGACAATCACTAAGTTTCCACTTTCAATCCCACGTTTGCCTGTAAGTAAGTGTCTTTTATCAGGTTATCCATGTCTGCCTATTTCTCTTGCTTGTTCAAATATTTCTTCTAATTTCCACTCTCTTGCTTACCACAGATCTTTTTGATTATGCTGATTCTTATGGTTTTCACCTCTGGCCCTATAAATATATATATTTTTTTCTTCTGTACCCTCTGACTTCCTATAAAGGATTCTTAAATACTATTTACAGTTGACCCAGCTGTTATTTCCATTTCAACTGCCCACTTGATCCCAACAGACTTTGATCTGAGCAATCATCCAAAAATATAGGTCAGATCATGTCACTTCCCTGCTTAGAACTCTTCAAAGTCGTCCCATTGCTGTTAAAATCGACATTTCTGCCCCAGCCTATCAAAAACCACACATGATCTGGCTCTTTCCTTGTTTCCAATAATATATACTCTACTCTCCATGTCTCAAACTAACTGTACTCTTGTTGAAATGTCCATGTCTGGATCTCTAAGAGTCGTGATTCTTCTTGTCCTTCTCACCTACTCAGAGAAACTGCTCTGGCTACCCCATCACTTTTTATCCCAGTGGTCTGTTTTAATTCTCAGCATGACAATGAGAACATATGCGACTATATCTTTGTTAGGTTAATTAAAAATAATCATCTTTTTAATTTACAATTACCATAGCAATACAATGTATAGTCAATAATACAATTCAATTATTCACTAATAGTGACTGTTATTTCTTTAACATTTACCTTGAAAGACAACAGCATTCAGAATGCCTGTAGACTCACAAATGCTGTTCTCAAGAATCAAATTGTCATGGTAGGACTCGTGTGTGTGTGTGTGTGTGTGTGTGTGTGTGTGTGTGTGTATTCTGAGCAATTCCCAATAGGAAAAAGAACAGATCAAGCATAAATCCTGGGACATGCATTACTTCTGCCCTTTACTCACTGTGTGACCTTGACCAAGGTCAATTTATCTTTGTGAAGTTCAATTAAATCAGCTGTAAAATTAAATTGATCTTATTTATCTTATAGACATATCTACCTTACAGACTAGGTGAGGTTGTCCACTAATTGGGAGGAAGGAGGAGTAGGAGGTTTCTTATGTCAACCTTACTTCAGTTTTCAAAATTGTAAGCAATGACTATTTATGTAATTAGTTTAACTTTTTATCTTCACCACTGTATGTCTTATGTCATCAGGAATAGTATCTATTTTGTAAATCTATAAATGCTCAGCATTTAATTCAGTGCCAAGACATAGAAGACCATCAATAATACTTGTTGAAATAATTAATTTATTGTAAAGATCAAATAAAATGTTATACAGTATCGCTCTTTATGACTTCTAAAATGTACTACAAATGTACAATATTAAATTATTCTCTACACTGGAACCTAAACTCTTCCAGAGAGAGATGTTTTTACTCATTGCTCTTCACACCTACGAAAGAAAGGCTGCCCCTCAGGCGAGTAGGCTCTGGGAAATTATTTTTTGCAGGAGGCTTTGTCCATATGGGTTGCAAAATCACCTAAAATTAGTGTGCCAGCAAGTCTGGTAATCCAGACTGAGATGATCCCTTGAATAAAACACTACAACAGCTTCCAGGAACAATCCATTAGCTTGACCATTCACCTGGAACTGAGCACGGCCACAGGACCCTAGGTTGTTTCCATTGTCATGAGCCTTGGTGCTCTTGTGAACATGTGGTCAAACCCACACAAAGTAGAGGTTTGGAGAAAAATGTGAAGGAGAGAAACAGTTCTGTCAAGGTTTAAGCCCTAGAAGGAGACAGAAAATTTGAGGAAGTCACTCTAAAGTTTAGGTGCTCCCTGAAGCACTGGGGCCAGACTATGGCTCTGCTTTCTAGAAACTGAGGTGGAGGAGCCATGCTGATGCCTGGGGCATAGTACTATCAGAGGAGTATGCTAAACTGAGATCCTGGCTGTAATTCTCGCTCCCAATTAACTGGTTATTTTCAGGCCAACTGTATGTATTTCTGTCTTCTAATTGCTTAAAAGAAACAATGATGTTTTTCTTATCTAACTCCCAGTATCGTGTGTGTGTTTGTATATTATTGACACACATATACATATATAAAGGGCTCTATGGGATTTCAATATTATTAGAAGTCATGAAGAGCATGAAAACAAAATAAGTGAATGGACCACGACTTAGGAGAAATTGTAGGCTATTGACCAATAAATAGTGAGTTTGCAAAGATCTAGAACCACAAATACCATTTAACCCAGCAATCCAATTACTAGGTATAGATCAAAAGGAATATAAATCATTCTATTACAGAGACACATGCATGTGTATGTTTATTGCAGCACTATTCAAAATAGCAAAGACATGGAATCAACCCAAATGCCCATCAATGATGGAATGGATAAAGAAAAGGTGGTACATATACATTATGGAATACTATGCTGTCATAAAAAGGAATGAGATTATGTCCTTTGCAGGGACATGTATTGAGCTGGAAGCCAATTATCCTCAACAAACTAATGCAAGAACAGAAAACCAAACACTACATGTTCTCACTTATAAGTGGGAGCTGAAAAATGAGAACACATGGACACAGGGAGGGGAACAACATACACTTGGGCCTGTTAAGGGGTGGGGTGGGGGGAGGGAGAACATTAGGAAAAAGAGCTAATGCATGCTGGGCTTGATACCTAGGTAATGGGTTGATAGGTGCAGCAAGCCACCATGGCACACATTTACCTTTGTAACAAACCTGCACATCCTGCACATGTACCCCGGAACTTAAAATAAAAATTAGAATAAAAAAATAGTGAGGTGTATGTGGTAAATAAAATAGTATTTGAACTGGTAGACTGAAGAAAAGAGGGAATAAAGAGGGAAATAAAAGAGAGGGTATTTTTATTTCAATAAAAACTAACTGAAATTGTCTTAGTACTAGTACAAACAGATAAGACAAATTTTGTTGATGGCTGTCTTAAAATACAGAGTTAAGAGTTGGGATTTATTTAATATCTGTGGAGAAGTTATTGAACAAGATTCTGATTTGACAAAAAACTGTTTTAAAACGATTAATTTGGCAGTAAGTGGTGAATTATATAAACATTTATAGGTGCTAATTGACCCCCACTGGGGTGTCTTTGAAATGTGTTCTCCTTCTTCAGCTTCCTTTAAGTTCCCTTCTGGCATCAGTAAAAAATACCTGATCTGGAGATATCCAGTTACATAAATCAAAAATACTACTCTTGTTAGTTAAATGTAAAAACTGCACTAAGAAAAAATGCTTACAGACAGATTAATAGTACAAAAATATTATTCTTTGGATGAACCCAAAGAACCATCAATAGCAAGAATTAAACTATGGCTTTCTTGAAGTGTTTGTGGGGTTTCAAGGATAAACCTCAATCCCACTGCAATCCCCTGATACAAGAGGTTTTGTTGTTTGTTTTTGTCTGCTTTTGAAACAAGTCAAGCATTGGTATGGCCTGTGAAAGTGAAATATTTTGTTATTGTAATAAGAAGGAATCCCTTTTCCGTCACATTTTTTATCCAAAATAAGAGACACAAAGTTTTTGTATTTGAGAAATAGGTAATTAGATGCAAGATTATCTCATCATCCCTGTTTAAAATTAATGGGCCCAGTAGCTCTTTTACCTTATTGTGGTTGCATTTAACAGAATTCAAAGAGCATTCCTTATAAGGAATTGATAAGACTCAAAATATTCAACTGCAGCACCTCTTCAACTTACAGATTGTGTTCCAAACATTTGTTGGCAGACATTATTCTGAATAATTATCCTGAAGTTCTGAAAAGTTCATCCTGCTGTACTAGAGCAGGCCTCTTTGAATATTAGCAAGCAGTGCATTGACGAAGTCAAATAAAAATTATTAAAAGTTAATTATATACAGAGTAAAAATACGCACAACAGTTATAATCCTACAAAGAAAGTTGTCATAAACGATGTACAGTTTACATAAAAGTCTACATTTTGAAGTGTTTTTATACAAAATGAAACTTCAGTGCATGGAAAATATGTACGGATTTTAATCTTAAAAACACTAACAAGAGTCAAATGATGAAAATAAAAATCTAGAATTATTCAAAGTAAGTTTATCAATTATGTTCAGTTTCTTTTCAACATTTAATTTCAAGATGATTTTTATGATCCTCAACTGTAAATGTTAATACAATATCTTATAGATATTACAAATAAAATCTATCATTGAGCACTGTACTTACTATAAACAACAAAAAATACTTTTGTTAAAAAATGAGTAAAAAGGAAGGATGCAATATTTTATGTATACTATGACATTTGTAGTATGAAACCAAACTCAAGCATATAAAAAAAATCCTGTGGGAAAAAATATTAAATGTTAGTGGTGTTTAGCATTAGATGACAGGCTGTGGGTTTTATTTTTTATTATTTTTATTTTTTACTAATTAAAAATTTTCCTAAATTCCTTTTTTTCTAATCCAATATGACTAGTAATAAATTTTCTAAATTTCATGGATGCATATACTTAAAAAATTTAAAAAATAGTTTGCCTGTTTTTTAATATTAACAGTTTGTTTTCTTTTTCCAATACTTTCCCAGCAACAAACAGCAGCCAAACATGTTCAGCGTGGAACCCTGTTCAGAGTCCTTTTCTTCCAACAGTGGTTGAAATAGCCACCCTTTCTTCTCTTAGTCAGCATATAATAATGATTAGAATAGTGCTGATAGACAAAGAACACAAAATAGCATGCATTTGAAAATCATAACATGACTTCAAAGCAATTTTCACATACATTTTCTGATTCGTTCCTCATGATATGAACTCTGTGAAGTAGATGACTTATTTATTAAAGGGAATCAACTCTTTTTTGTGCCTGGGCCCCAAGGCAGGAGAATGATTAAAGGAGCTATGCAGCCTGGAAGAAAGACATCTTAAATCTTGACTGAACCATTGTTTATTTACCTAGGGAGTATATTTATCACCATTTCCTCATTCTCAGAATCTCTGTTGGTAGCAATTCATGTTCTGGGGTCCTAGGAGAGCTCAATTTGTGATCTTGCAGTTCTTGAGTCTAGGGTCAGTTGCATAGCCTGTAGAGAAATTTGTAGGATGATTGTAGAGATTGGATGGCACGAAAAATACATCAATAAATGAAATAGTGACAGTTATAGTGGCTTTGAAAAATAAGAAGTGAGTGCTGACAAGATTTACTGATTATTCACTATTGTATTTTTTGTTTTTTAAATGAAATTTTGTACAATTCAGAGATAATAAAACACAACCAGAAATCCAGTAGGTAAAGTGCAGATTAACCAGGTTTTGGATTTCATCTCTATGTGATTGACATTCTTGGTGTCATGGAGTCAGACACAATCTTTTAGTATCTCAATTCATTATTAGTAAAATGCAGTTAATGTTGTCAAAATACTTATTAAGCTTATTAAAACTCATAGGAGAGAGGTGCTAAGTTTCAAATGGCATTGTTCTTATGGAATGGGAAATGCCTACCAATTTTCTCAAAGTGTTTCATGAAAATCAAATGTCTCCATGCAAAAAGTAAATCTCTTGAATGCAATATAAGAACAGCTTCTTCTTGTATTACAACTGAATGTGATTTTATTGAAAATGCCTGTGGAATCACTGCTATCCTCAGCAGAATAAAGAAATTTTCAGTGTCCTGCAAGGTATTAATCATGTTTTCTAAAAAGTGATTGTTAATGAATTCCACAGTTCAATCTCTTTACTGCTGACCTTTTTCACCACATAATTTGAGCACTATATAGATGGCGTTTTCTTTCATATAAGATATTAGTGATGGAACATTGAACTGCACATTACATGGAGGACCCTGAAGAGGTCATTATAATAAAATGTGAATGTTCTCACTTGCTTTATGTAATGGACTCTGGGATTCTTAAGAGGTTTGCAGATACTGTCTTTGATCATGTTGGCTGACTCAGCTAGTATGTTCTCCATTGCCTTGATATGTGAGAAACTAACTCTAAAGTCAACAGCTCCATGAACCTCAGTATTGATTATAGACTATCGCTTTAGGGTGTGTGGGAATCCAGATCCTCCCATTTGCCCACACTACTGGAATCCCTTTTTCTTAAATATACAAATAAAATTATTCAGTTCCAATTCCATATAATTGAAGACATTCAGAGTCTTCTTCAAAATTTCCAAAAAATATCAAGGGCATCATTTTGGTAGGTCTGGGCAGAGTTGGGGAAATTAGGTACTTCTCATAACTTTTTTCCAGTTTTTAAAAAATTATGATAATATGCATATAACAAAATGTACTGCCTTAGGCATATTTAAATATACAGTTTGCTGGCATTTAGTGCATTTATATTGCTGTGCAACCATCACTACTGTCATCTCCATAACTCTTTCATCTTCTAAAACTAAGCTGTATACCCATTTGAAAATAACTCCCCATTCCTTCTTCTTTCTAGTCCCTAGAAGCCACCATTCTACTTTCTGTCCTTATGATTATGAGTACTCTATATACCTCATATAGTGGAATAATGGCTTATTTCATTTAGCATAATGCCTTCAAGGTTCATCCATGTTGTAGCTTATGTCAGAAATATTGTTTTTAAGTTTGAATCATATTTCATTGTGTATGTGTGTGTGTGTGCATATATATATATATACATATATATATGTATATATATATAAACACGTTTTGCCTATCTATTTATCTGTCACTGGGCAGTTAGGTTGCTTCCATGTTTTAGCTGTTGTGAATAATGCTATTAACATGGGTATACAAATATATTTTTAGATTATGCTTTCAATTTTTTTGAATATACTTAGAAGTGAAATTGCTGGATTAGATATGGTAAGTGTATTTCCCATTTTTTGAGGAATTACCAAACTGGTGGTAAGAATGTAAAATGGTACAGGTGTCGGTATTCCACAACATCTGTACCATTTTACATTCCTACCACCAGTGCAAAATTGTTTAATTTATTTGCTTCTTCACCAACACGTTATATTCTGTTGTTTTTTTTTAATAGCAGCTATATAAGGAGTGTGAGATGGCATCTATTGTAGTTTTCATTTGCTTTTCCCTAATGATTAGTGATGTTGAGTATCTTTTCCTGTGCTTATTAGTAATTTCTGTATCTTCTTTGGATAAATGTCTATTCAAGATTTTTGCCCACTTTTTAATAAGGGCAATATTCAATTAATATTCTGAATATTCTTTTTATGATAGTATTTGCAAATATTTTCTAACATTCTGTGTATTGCCTTTTTACTCTGTTGATAGTGTCTTTCAGGGCCATTTTCAAAAACTTTTATAAAGTTCAACTTGCCTTTTTTGTCTATTGTTTTGTTGTCTGTGCCTTTGGTGTCATATCCAAGAAATCATTGCCATCCAGTGTTGTGATTTGCCCTGTCTTTCTCTAGGAGTTTTACAGTTTTACATCTCACATTTAGGTCCTTTATTCACTTTCAGTTAATTTTTGTATACGGTGTGAGGTAAGGGTCCAACCTCATTCATTCGAATTTCGACATCCAGTTTTCCCAGCACCATTTGCTAATACTGTCCTTTCCCCCATTGAATAGTCTTGGTACCCTTGTCAAAAATTATTTAATCATACAGGCGAAGGTTTATCTTGGGGCTCTCTATTTTATTCCATTGGCCTATATATATATATGTCTTTATGCTAGTACTGCACTGTTTTGATTACTATAGCTATGTAGTAAGTTTTGAAGTCCTGCAAAAAATGTCGTTGGGATTTTGATGGGGATTGTATCGAACTAGTAGTTCACTTTGGGTAGTATTGATATCTTAATAATGTTGTCTTTCAATCTGTAAACATGGGATGTCTTTCCATTTATAACTTCTTTAATTAATTTCTTTCAGCAATGTTTTATAGTTTTTATTGTACAAGTCTTTCTTCTTATTAAGTTTATTCCTAAGTATTTTGTTGTTTTTGATGCTCTCGGAAAGTGAATTATTTTCAAAAATTTGTTTTCAGATTGTTCATTTTTAGTGTATAGAAATGTAACTGATTTTGTGTGTTGATTTTGTATACTACTTTGCTGAAATTGTTTATTAGTTCTAACAGGTTTGTGTGTGTGTGTGATCTTTATAGTGTTCTATAGAGAAGATCATATATCTCTAAAGAGAGATTAATGTACTTTTTCCATTTCAATTTGGATAACTTTAATTTCTTTCTCTTGCCTAATTGCTGTGGATGAGACTTAGTATTATGTTGAATAGAAGTGATGAAAGCACACACCCTTGCCTTGTTCTTGATCTGAGAGGAAAAGTTTTCAGTCTTTCACCATTGATTATGATGCTTACCATGGGTTTTTCATATATGGCTTTTCTTATGTTGGGGTAGTTTTCTTCTGATACTAGTATGTTGATTGTTTTTGTTGTAAAAGGATGTTGAATTTTGACAAATGCAAAAAATGGGATGATAATGTGTTTTTTTCCTCTTTATTTTGTTAATGTGGTATATTACATTGATCAATTTTTGTTTCAAACTGTCCTTTATTCCAGGAATAAATTCTGTTTGGTAATTGTGTATAATCCTTTCATATGCTGCTGAATGTAGTTTTATAATATTTTGTTAAGGATATTTGCATCAACGTTCATAAGGGATATTGGTCTGTAGTTTTTTTCTTGCAGTGTCTTTTTCTGCTTTGATATCAGGGTAATGCTAGCTTCATGAATAAGTAAGGGGAATGTTCCCTCCTCTTCAAATATTTGGAAAAGTTTGAGAAGGATTAGTGTTTTTCTTTAAATGTTTGGTAGCATTCACCAGTGAAGCCATCAGTACTGGACTGTTGTTTTCAAAAGATTTTTGATTTATGATCCAATCTCTTTACTGCTCGTAGATATATTCAGATTTTCTATTTATTTATGGCATAGTTTTGGTAGGTTTTGTGGTTCTAGAAATATCCAATTTGTTGGTATACAATTTTCTCTGTACTCTCTTATAATCTTTTTTATTTATGTAGAATCAGTAGCGATGTCCTCACTTCTATTTCAGACTTCAATAATTTTAGTTTTCTCTGTTTTTTCTGAGTCCATCTATAGCTAAAGTTTGTCAATGTTGTTGATCTTTTTGAAGAACCAACTTCTGGTTTTGTTGTTTTTCCCTGTTATATTTCTGTTCTCTATTTCAGCTTGCACCCGTAGAGGGACATGCAACAACCGTGAATGTCACCTCTTTGTCTGTACTTCTGTGATTGCAAGCAGCAATCACTGATCAGTGCATAGATCCCTGATATTTTGGATGGCAGGGCCATTTTTACCCTCCCTTCAACTCCCCACGAAATGTGTGCATGCTGCTTAGGTACTACGTGTACAACTGCCTGCCAAGACACTGAGGGTTGGGTGAAGGGTAGCTACTACTCTGCTAATTGATGAGATTGAACAAAATTAGTCACCATTTACTCTTCAAGCCTTTCCCGGAAATTTCTAAGCCTTCAGTACACTCTAGAGTTCCAAAATAATTAAGCAGAAAGATTCTGCCAGTACAATTGTTATCTGGTAAAGGGACAGATTTCTGATGCTTCCTTCTCCATCATCTTTCTAGAATCCTCCCATTCTTCTCTTAGCTTTACTAAATTCTTGTTCTTTTTGAATTCTTAATTACATATTTATAGACTCCTTCCTTACAACTGATGTCTTGTTTTATGTTCCCTCAAACATCTTTTCCCTTTTATTCTCCAAAACACTATAACTACAAAATTGTTGTGTGTATAGAATTTTTAAAAGCTTAATGATGATGAATAGATACAGACTATAGCACATACTAAAAATGAATAGCAGTATGTTTTGTTCGTTTTAATATTCTGTTTTCACCCTGACATCACCAGTTCAATGTATTAGTTTGCTAGGGTTGCCATGACAAAATACCACAGACAAACAACAGAATTTTTTTCCCACAGTTCTGGGGTTGTTGGAAGTTTAAAATGAAGGCGGCACCAGGGTTGGATTCTTCTGAGGCCTCTCTTGTTGGCTCGCAATTTTTGCCTTCTTGCTGCCTCATCATGTGACCGTTTCTCTGTGAATGCGCCCCACTGGTGGCTCTTCTCATTCTTATAAAGACAGCGGTCATGTTGGATTAGGGGCCCACATTAAAGGCCTCATTTAACTTAATTACTTCATTAAAGAACTGAGCTCCATGTATGGTTATTTATATTCTGAGGTGGGGGAGGTTTGGGAGGGGAGGGAGTTGAGATGTTAATGTATGGATTTTTTGGGGGAGACATAATTCCAGTCAATAACATTCTATTTTCCCTAACGCCTCTAATTTTAGTAACTTCCTGTTTCTCCGGTGACCCTTCTCTTCCTCCTTTTCTTTAAACCTCTGTGCCCTCCTCTAAACTTATTCATTCTAGAGTGGCTAGAGGGCAAGCCCATATTTCTATGCTTTATATCTCTTGGTCTCTCTTCTCTTTGATAGACCTGCCAGAGTGGGAAGAAGAGACACAGCCAGAAGAGTTACATAAAAATATTTTCTGGAAGGTAAGAGCAATGTTCTCCTTGGAATGAATACTTCTATCATCGTGGCTCAAACTGCAGCCCGTGTTGTAAATAACATTTTTTCCCTTGACTGCTCAATGTGTATCACATTCAGCCTTCTATTAAAACTATTTGCTGCATCTGTCTCCCTCAACCAGTAGGTTGTAAGGTCTTCGTAGGCAGAAGCTCTGTCTTATTTATTGTTGTATTCCTTACAATCCCTAGCTGAAGCCTTCATATCACAGGATCAATCTTCTCTTTTTTTTTTTTTCTTGCTTTCTTCTTTATGGAAAAGCTGTGAATTTCCTTCAATAAACATAATACAATTATTTCTTCTATAATTTCTACACATTAGGTCTTAAGCTTTGTTCTTGAATTGTCCTTAAAATCTACCTATGTACTTCAAATAATACAAATTACCTCATACTCATCCTAGAATGTTTGTTAATCTCATTTCTATTTATCAAAAATAAACTTTCTTTTCCAGTGAAGTAAAATTCTAACTTCTTAGCCATGAATTTTATATTCCATCTTTTAAAATGCTGCTTGTTTTCTAAAAGTTTAAAAAGGGAAGACTTAGAAACAACCCTAGATGAATTTTTTGTTAAGTGACATATGATCTCTATTATAACGTATCTTATTGCAACATTTGGTCACTAATTATTCTTTTATCTCACACTTATAGCTGGTGAATCCCATCAAACAGACCAGCATGATTGTAGATATTGTTTTTTTCCTTTGAATTTGGGGGTTAACTGGCCTATTTGACTGAAACAGCTTGTTGAAACCAGTCATTTTTAAGAGGAAGCCTATGAAGTAGATTCAGAGCAAGGCTTCTCCAACCAAAGACTCTTCATGTAGCTTTGTGACTATTTTACTACATAAATCTAAAATTATTTTCTTTTCAATTGATCCTTTACTGTTTCAAGAATCTTGACAATCACTGTCAGCAATGGATATTAACTTCCCACTCACTCTTTCTGTACTGAAAAAAAAAAACAAAACAATGTATCTTCAGAGATACAGGTGAGCTATGTAAATATTAACAAAAGTGGTTTTGGGGGCTTACAGCAGAGTAAACATAACTCCTGCCTCACTTGTGGCAAATGCGTCTTTTGGAGTTATGAGTGCAAGATTACCTTTAGTCTTCAATCATTGTGTATCAGCCTAGTTTTCACCTGTAGGGAGCATTCTCCGCCTCCTCTGTGCACGGCTGCAGTGGAACTCTGTGGGCATCCCTCTGAGCCTTTGCTGGTGCTCTGCTCACACTGTTAATTACATGAGAAATATTATTACAGCATTTTTAAAAACCTATCAAGCAGCTAATATTTTCCGCCCACCCACATTTACCACAAGCAATTTTGCTTCTACTTACCTGCCTGCCACTCATTTCATTAATTCAAGAGAATGTTCGTTTGTGCTTGGAGACCAGTAGATTTCGAGATGGCACAGAGCCACAGTCATTCCACCTGAAAGGAATGTGTGCAGAAGCAAATACAAGAGAAGCAGTTTTGTCATTACTCCTGTTAGTAAGGAGTGGGTTTCTTGTAAAGTTTTTTTTCTGTTTGTTTGTTTGTTTGTTTTTAAAAAAGGAAGAAAAACCGGCCAGGCATAGTGGCTCTAGCCTCTAATCCCAGCACTTTGGGAGGCTGAGGCAGGTGGATCACCTGAGGTCAGGAGTTCGAGACCAGCCTGGCCAATATGGTGAAACCCCGTGCCTACTAAAAATACTAAAAATTAGCTGGGCGTGGTGGCAGACGACGCCAGTAATCCCAGCTATTCAAGAGCCTGAGGCAGGAGAATCACTTGAACCCGAGAGGTGGATGTTGCAGTGAGCTGAGATTGCACCACTGCACTCCAGCCTGGGCAACAAGAGCTAAGCTCTGTCTCAAAAAAAGACAACAACAACAACAAAAACAAACAAAAACAAAGGAAGAAAATAAATACAAAGAAGAGAAAGCAACATTCTCTACCTGTTTAGAAGTAGAGAAACACAGGTGGTGAGAGAGTACATCCGATAAATTATAGAAGAAATAAAAGGGATACACAAACTTGTGATTCAAGTGGGATTTATTTATATTCTACTGCCTTAGTAGTGGATGGCTTCCTGATTTCTCTATTTACCTTTTACTAAGTATTTAGCATATACATATTTTATGACTTAGTTTAAGCAATAGAACACTGATACTAATTTGAAGATGCTGCTGGGTGTGATTTCTTTCACGTAATGCCTCATATTCAAGAAACATAGGATCTTACTGGTCTCTCTCTATTCCTATGACTCTTCTAATGAAACGATCCAATTATCTTAGCATTAATCTGATCAATCGTTATTGAATGGGCGTTATTGAATGGACTCCTAAAGTCTGGCAAATCACATAAATCCACCCTTCCCTACCACCCATATTTTGTGAAGGGCTAGAAAATGCGGTGGCTCAGGAAGACAATGTGGGATGGGAGGGAATGTGTGTCATTGATAAGGAAGACTAAGAAAATATTATAAAATGTCCAAATCAATAGGCCTTGGCTTTTGTACATAGCATCATTCCTTAATCCTGGCCACTTTTATTGTAGTAAAGCAGAGAGGATGATGACCCTTAAGAGCACAGAGTTTAACAATCATTTGTGAATTCCCAGCCCCTAGTACAAACCAGCTACTAAATAAATGAATAAAAATGCATTACTTCTGAGGCACTTCCTCCATACCTTCTTGGGGACCACATGCCAGGACTTCTTTAATCCTTAGATGCTTTCCTCCATGTTCACTGAGACCTTTTATCCATTCGTGTAAATATATCTATGGGGAGGACCCCGAGTGAGTTCTTTGTGCAGCTAAGAATGGATGGCCACTAAAAGTAATCAGTGTCAAAAGACTATACCTATGCTTGGAAAAAATACACTGATTCTCATTGCCTATCAATCTTGGCCTTCATTTTCATGAAAAGTTGATTAGTCTTAAAAAAGAGGTGCTTTTTGACAGAAGTCACATGTTGATTCATATATTGGCTTTAGGCAATCCAGTCTCTCCTTGCTCAGTTTGGTAGGGAAACAAAAAGTTACTTCCTATGTTTGTTGGCCACATGTATGTTTTCTTTTGAGAAGTGTCTGTTTATGTTCTTTGCCCATTTTTGAATGAGATTTTTTTTCCTTGTGAGTTTGTTTAAGTTCCTTATAGACTCTGGATATTAGACTTTTGTGAGATGGATAGATTGCAAAAATTTTCTCTCATTCTGTAGGTTATTTGTTCATTCTGATGATAGTTTCCTTTGCTGTGCAGAAGCTCTTTAGTTTAATTAGATCCCATTTGTCAATTTTTGCTTTTGTTGCAATTGCTTCTGCCGTCTTCATCATGAAACTTTTGCCTGTGCCTATGTCTTGACTGGTATTGCCTAGATTTTCTTATAGGTTTTTTATAGTTTTGAGTTTCACATTTTAGTCTTTAGTACATCTTGAGTTCTTTTTGAATATGGTGTAAGGAAGGGGCCCAGTATCAATTTTCTGTATATGGCTAGAAAATGGTGCAGTTCTCTCAGCACCATTTATTAAATACAGACTCCTTTCTCCATTGCTTATTTTTGACAGATTTGTCAAGGATCTGTGTAGGAAACCACCATGACACGTTTACCACTATGGCACATGCTTACCTATGTAACAAACCTGTACATCCTGCACATGTACCCCTGAACTTAAAAATAAAATAAAAATAAAAAGTTTACTCCAATTAAACTGCAGCTTGTTGTCCAGGGTAATATGAGTCAAGTTTCCTAAAAAGCTACTTAATGCATAGGCTATGCAACATTTACACATTGGAACCAGCTACACTTCTGACATCCAGTTGGTTTTACCAAGATGACTATGGTTGATCTGGATATGATTCCATAGTGCTTTGTTGGAGAGAGGCCAAGCCTATGCATTTTTTTATCATCACCATTTGAAAAGTTTCAGCATCTTGATCTTATTTGAACACTTTTTGAGTTGGTATCACATACAAAACTTATATTTTTTCACTACCTGCTAACTCAAGGGAAAAAATTTCCTTATTGATTGATGGACTGATTAATTCATTAAAAATATACACACAGTACAAATGTATTTTATCTTAGGAGAGACTTAACCAAAAAGTAGTATGTATCATAAACTCTGTTCTCAGTAAGTTTAATATATAATTTTAAACATAATATTTTATAGTAACCACATTTAGAAAGGTCAAATCAAGAAAACTTTTCTTCCACAGAAACTAGGTTTAGTGTAGTTTAGTATGACAAAAATAACCCATAGATTTTATATGTGGTAAAGATAGCAAAGGCAAATAGGCCCACATTTAAATGCAATCCAAAGTTTATAACTGGAAATAACTATTTCTTTATACTCTATATTATTCCAAAAACACTTTTTGATGGAGAATAATTATGAAATACATGTTTGTTCTATTAACAATTTTTAGCTATTTGTACATATTACCATTTTCAAAATTTTATTAAAACCAGTAGTATCTTTCATTAAGATATGATATTTGAATGACTCACATTTTTGTACTTTATGGTACAAATGATTCAGTCAGCATTTCTGTGTAGAAACAAGTATGCATAAAGAGATAGAATGTCTTTCGCCTAGTAAATCAGTCATATTAAAGTGAAAAAAGCATTTTGATCGGTGGATTTTATTATGAAACTCTAGTAATGAGTATATTTAACAGGCTTTCATTGTTTTAAAAAATTGCTATCAGATGTAACTTTGCATAACAAAGCTTTTCTTCTGTCCAAGTGTGGGGAGGGGTTTATGCTTCTAGGCCATTCCTTTTTGTATGCATTTGCATCTGAGGTCACCAACCTCAGATGCAGTGTTCCCAAGGCATCTGGACTATTGTCATCCAGCAACTCCCCTATATCCATATATCCTCAAACTATATTACTATATACTATATATTACTATATTACTCACTGCTGAAGTCCAGCAAACACCTCCATTGAGGAAAAAATGAAGAATCAATTCTTGTGTTGCCTTTTTAAGAGGACTCTAGTGTTTTTGGCCTGCTAGAATTCTTTTCCCTCTTTCCAGTAAAAGCAATTAGTTTTTCCTTTGGGGAACAGACACTCCTGTGTTCTACCTGGTGCCATTCTGCCTGTCAGCCATGAGGCATTCTCTATCTAGATTAAGGCGATTAGACTAAACAATACTTTCCCAGCAGTTTGAATACGAAGCACTCTCATGCAAGGATAGAAAGTAATTGGAACTCATGTATCATAAGGAAGAAACCCAAAGAGATTCATGAGTTTCTGCCTCCAAGTTTCCTAAAGTTTCCTGGTGTTTTACTTTCCTAAGACCTAGGTGTACAACCTCTTTTTTTTTAAATTCTGTGTTTTACTTTGTTTGCGAAAACAAGTCAGTTTTGTTGTTTTCCTTATGTAAGCCCCAGGGGAGATTTTCTGTTGCTTTCAATGAAGAGTGAACTGATGCAAATTCTTTTTAGACTCTTCCTTTTAGGGTTTATTTATTATTTACTTATAGTAGCTTTGGAACAAGATAATTGGGCTCAATGTTGTAAATCTTACCTAAAACATATGCGGCATATATCTAAAATGTGTCTCAAAATAAGCTTTTCAATTTGCATGTTAGATCATCTCTTTGAGGAGTATACTTTGTATTTGAACTTTTTTTATTGTCTTAAAATGTACTGGGTAAATAATATTTTGCAATCCTCTATACCTAGTATTGTGGGAATAATTTAGTTACCATGTGCAAGGTTTTAAATTATATTATTTAATTAGTGTTTAAACCTATAGATGTCATCTGTACATGCTTTGGAATAACCTCAGCAAGATTCTCCATTGCCTTTTTTAAACTTGAAGAGACTTCGATTCTGTAAAGTCTTCAACAATTTCACAAAATATTCCTATTTCTCAAAGAAAATTCTGGTCATTTGCTTTTCAGGACAAATGTTAGAAATAATTACTTTTTAATAAAACAGTGTTTTCATTTAATTACATAGATATTAATTAAATGAGTGAATTCTGGTTTTCACTCATTATAAAATTATAGTTTTTTCACATTGACTCTGAAAAGTAATATTGGGGTAGTCATACCTGGTAATCTTGTTTGGCAATTTAATGATCTTGCTATAAGGTAAAATAAGGACCTAAGTGTTAAGTCTACTATTGTAAGAAACTGACTTCCTGGCCTGGCGCGATGGCTTGCGCTGTAATCCCAGCACTTTGGGAGTCCAAGGCTGGTGGATCACGAGGTCAGGAGATCGAGACCATCCTGGCTAACACGGTGAAACCCCATCTCTACTAAAAATACAAAAAATTAGCCGGGCGTGGTGGCGGACGCCTGTAGTCCCAGCTACTCTGGAGGCTGAGACAGGAGAATGGCGTGAACCCGGGAGGCGGAGCTTGCAGTGAGCCGAGATCGTGCCACTGCACTCCAGCCTGGGTGACAGAGCGAGACTCCGTCTCAAAGAAAAAAAAAAAAAAAGAAACCGACTTCCTATAGAAAATTAATTTTAAGTGAGATTTCTTTTTAATTAAAAAATGATTATGGATACATAGTAGGTGTATATATTAATGGGGTATATTAGATATTTTTTACAGGCATACGATGTTGCTAATCACAACAGAGAAAAATGTGTTTTCTATCACCCTAAGCATTCATTATTTCTTTTCGTTACAAATATTCCAATTGTACTCTCTCAGTTATTCTAAAATGTACAACAGATTACTGCTAACTGGTTACCCTGTTGTGCTATCAAATACTAGGTCTTATTCATTGTATATAACTATATTTTTGTACCTATTAACCATCCCCATTTCCCACTGCCCACTCCCACCACCTCTATTCTTCCAAACCTCTCGTAACCATCATTCCATTCTCTTTCTCCATGAGTTCAATTGTTTTAATTTTTAATTCCCACAAATGAGTGAGAACATATGAAGTTTTTCTTTCTGTGCCTAGCTTACTTCACTTAACATAATGTCTTTCAGTTCCATCCATGTTGTTACAAAGACAGGATTTCTTTTTTTATGGCTGCATAGTACTCCATTGTATATAATATGTACATTTTCTTTATCTACTTTTCTGTTGATGGACACTTAGATTGCTTGCAAATCTTGACTGTTGGTGATAGTGCTATAATAAACATTGAAATGCAGTTATCTCTTCTATGAAACACTGATTTCTTTTGTTTTGGGTATATAGCTAGCAGTGGGATTGCTTGATCATATGGTAATTCTATTTTTAGTTTTTTGAGGAACCTCCAAACTATTCTCCATAGTGGCTGTACTAATTTACATTCTCATCAACAGTCTATCATGGCTCCCCTTTCTCCATATTCTTGCCAGAATTTGCTATTGCCTGTGTTTTGGATAAAAGCCATTTTAACTGGAATGAAATGATATCTCATTGTAGTTTTGATTTGCATTTTTCCTTATGATTAATGATGTTGAACACCTTTTTATATACTTGTTTGCCATTTGTATGTTTTCTTTTGAGAAATGTCCATTCAGATCTTTTGCCCATTATTATTAGATTTTTTCCTGTAGAGTTATTTGAGCTCCTTGTATATTCTAGTTATAATCCCTTATCAGATGGATAGTTTGCAAATATTTTCTTCCATTCTGTGGGTTGTCTCTTCATTTTGTGGATTGTTTCCTTTGCTATGCAGAAGCCTTTGCACTTGATGTGATCCATTTGTCTATTTCTGCTTTAGTTGCCTGTGCTTTTGGAGTATTACTCAAGAAATTTTTGCCCAAACCAATGTTGTGGAGAGTTTATCCAATGTTTTCTTTAGTAATTTCATAGTTTCAGGTCTCACATTTAAATTTTTAACCCATCTGATTTTGATTTTTGTATATGGTGAGAGACAGGGGTCAAGTCTCATTCTTCTATATATGGATATCCAGTTTTCTCAGGACCATTTATTGAAGAGATTGTCTTTTTCCCAATGCATGTTCTTTGCACTTTTGTCAAATAAATGAGACCTTTTTATACAGTAATTCCCGATCAGCAGGCATGCTTATTTTTTTAAGAAAAGAATTATCTTGAAAATGTGAAGCAGGCTGTATAAATTTGCTTGCTGTTTTTGTCCTTACTGCAGATATTACTCAAATCTTAAAATATGCACATATAAATGTGAAAAACAAATAAATATATATATATATATATATGGTAAAGAACAAGTTAATGTTATGTCATGGATTTTATTTTATAGAATCAATAGCTAATACAATGAGCTACTTATTTGAATCACTGTCGAAGCCAGTTATATATTATTATGTAATAAACAAACAGCATCTATACTGGAATGCTGGAGAATCAGTCATGCCATTTGATATATGTGTTGTGTTCATCTCAGTCTTCTAAATTCCCTCTTCCTCAAGAAAATATAACACACATGCACACACACACACACAAACACACACACACACACACACACACATATATATATATACCCAGAGAGAGAGAGAGAGAGAGCTTTTTATGTAGTTTTAAAGTCTTTGATTACTTTCTCTGTATTTCCCTCTGGAAGTACATAACCATTGATGATGCCCCAGTGTCTATCCTGGTCCTATTACTTTCTTTTGAGAATGTATAGGTAGTAGATTTATGTTTAGTCTTTCCTCTGGCAGACTGTATGGCAACCTACCATAAAACATTGCGTTTGCATGCAATGCCCAAGTCAGCTTTAAACTTGAAGGATCTCCTTCATCTCTGTGAGCTGTAAAATTTTATAATTGTGTGATTCTAGCTATGAGGAAATATTTAAGCTTCTTCATTGCCAAGGGAAAGCCACTGGGACTATGATTCTGCAAATTCAACAAAGACTAACTCACAGCAATGTTTTGGTAATTGCCAGAGCCATGTCTCCAATATGGTAGAGACAGTGAAGGCTGAAATGGCTAGGCCTGAACTAAGGTGTTTGTAACAAGGTGGTTATAAATAGCAGTACGCATGAAGAGGCAGGTAGCATCAACAAGGTGTGGAGTTTGCATAGAAGTGTCTGACCTTGGGAATACCTGCTTTGGATTTTGATTCAGGGATGTCTTGGAAAGAACCAAGGGTATATGGCTGGAACACTGGAAAAGACAGGACAATCAGTTAATTTCAGATCTGGGTATGAGGGTTAAGCAAGACCAACTATTCTATTAGCTAACAGCTTTTTAAATATCCCCTGATCACAATTAAAAGTTCATGTTGGCATTAAGTGACTCCAGCTTCAAGGGGGAAAAGGAAAATGTGGGAAGGGTTTTAGCAGATCCTGATAATACTCTCTTCAGTCAAACTCTATTAGTAATGCTCATAGCTGTCAAGTTCAGAATACAATTTTTTACAAAACCATTGAATGGAAAGGCAATTGGGAAATCTTATAAGCTCTCCTACAATGATTTTTATGAACTTTATTTTAGTTGAATCATTAAGTTAATAGATACAAATGACTATTTCCTGAAGTAGGTTAATAATTTATAATCCAGTGTTCGTGTCAACCGTGCTCATATATGTAAACTTCCAGTGGAAATTATAAAATCAATGCATTTCATTATATTAAAATATGGGATGGAAAATGAATTGCTTGATTTTATTGTATAATATCCCTATACTCTTTACCTCTTCCCTCCATTTTTTGTATTGTCACTGGTCTAGATAGTTCTGGAAAGAGGTTTATATTATCCTAATTTTAAAGATTTATATATAACAATTCAATTCAGTACAGAATTATGGAGTGTACGCTGCACGTAATGGATTATCTGGGTAGGAGGATGTAGAGGAACCCAAATTAGGTGAGAAGACAGGATCTCTGTCTTCAAGAAGTGTACGGTCCTTTTAAAAAATATAACTTTTGCATATGAAGTAATTAAATAACAATACCAAGGCAGTTTATAATAAAGTGCTAAATTAAATATTATCAAGTACTATAATTTTATGGTTCCAACTATAACTCTTGTGCAGAACTAGCCAGAGTTAATTGATCATTTTGAGTAATTCACTAAAAAAGTAGACGAATAAAATTTATCTTTGTCTAAATTTTCCCAGTTAGGTCACCTAACCCTTTTTATAACTTCATCATATTTCTAGGCATGCAGTATTATTAACCCTCATTTCCTCTTGGTTTGCCTGCAGCTGTATCTCTGTCTCATGAACCTGATGTTTTTGTTTAAGCATACCATGCTGATTATCCAGAGGTCAGATTCTAGCTAATCACTTCCATCCAGAACATGTCTTTGAACACAAGAACAAGTGAGAAAACTCTAAGGGCACAGAGCCCAGCTGAATGAGTTGTAGAGGAAGCTGACCTGTATTTAGAATCTTAATGAAGTTAGGTATGAAATTCTACATTTTACAAAAAGAAGCAAACATCTCTTTGTTCAGACAACCAGTGACACAGGGAAGAAACTATACAGCTATAAACTTAGGACAAGTGTTTGAACCTTTCCACATGGAGGCAAATAACCCTATATCAATATTCAAGACATCCCAAAATAGTCATTATTATACAATGCAGCAAGTGCTTGTTGAAGTGGAATAGATATGAATTAAAGAAAGTGATTGATATATTTTATAATTAGTTACAAGAAAAACTGTTAAAACAAAAGCATGTTTTTTAAGATCAACTGGATAACTTTCAGTTATTTGAATGTTTTACTTTGAGGTACATCATATTCTCTGGAGAGACTAGGTAAAAGAACTATTACTGTGTATCTAACAGAGACTATTTCCATATTAGAGCACAAAACTTCAAAGGAGATTTATTTAATGACCCATCATTAGACTCAGTTTTGTCCCTAGCTGACAGTATAAAGTAAACGAGGTTGGCTTGCCTTTCCTCAGTTCTTCTGTCTCTACTTGTGACTTCTCTTGCTGCCTTCAGTTTCTCTTTGCACTGCTCACCATATCAGGTCCCTTAGGGCTCATGTAAGTTAGGGTTGAGTGGCAAGATCCCATGCTCTGGATCTATCTCATTGTCTTTTTCCTCAACCCAACTCTTTCATAGTATGTACTTTGGAACTTTGTTCTCCGCTAGCTGCCATGATAAACTAATTCCACATCAATGATGATCAGGTATTCGTGGAGTGATGTGTGGATTTTAAAGAATCCCTTTGTGTTGACTACCCTAGTAGTGGAAACGTCAGAGAAGTCATGGAATAATTTTATAAGAAATGAAACTTTCTGCTTAAATACCTAGAGTTGGTGTCTCCTTCCACTGCCTGTACATATGGTGAAGTGGTGAACCTTTTAACCAAACTGTGGAGCTGATGAAGAAGCATGACACAATATTTGAAAGGTTAACTAAAATTTCCTCTGACATTCTAAGTGCTATTTTACACACTTTGTTCACTGAAAGAGGATGATGTATATCCACATGTTGGGGATATTAATACATTGAAATAAGGAGTTAGTTGATATTTGTCCCTGAGAAGCAACGAGATATACTTTTGTTTGGTTTCTAGTTGAATATTTCCTTGAACTTCCTTGAAGATTTCCAGACCTCCAAATGTATTTATTCACATTACATGTGAGCCAGCTAGTTTGAAGGGAATGATACTGGATAGCAAAAGAATCTTTCACATTTCAGCTGCATTCCAGATAAACAGACAACAGTTTCTAGGGCTATGCTTCTATTCATTTCATTAGTTCATCACCACCATCCATTCTGTAGTTTCCAGTGGAGTATTCTTATAATTATTGGGAAGAGTCTGTTTAGTCCAGGCTGATGAACTCTTACTGTATTGAGTTGACAAGGAACATAATTACATGTAATATGAGAGCTCAGAATGTATGGGTACATATGTGAATATGCTGCTGACTCTGGAAAATTCTTCAGAATCCCTTTCCAACATAGCCATGGTGAACTCTCCTGCCATTCCTCTGTCAGGTTCCAAAGCTACATCTCCGTTACTCAGAGACTAATGCTGCTGAGGTGTCCTCATTCTGTATCTTCTCCCTTTAGATGTCTGGCTTTTGATCATTTGCCTGTTTAATGGCATCTCCATTGGAAGGTAGGGTGTGGGAAATAAACAAAGAGAAATTTAAACTAATCAATGGTATTGTTTGTAGGACACAGCAGGTGCACTGCCTTCACTCTCAGCAATGCAGCTCTTTCTTCAATTCTACTCCCCCAAATCCAAACTTTTGAGTCCTTCCTCCTTCATGCAAACTCTTTCAATAAACTCTCAGGCAGTTTATTGAAACTTTCAGGGCTGAAAAAAAAAAGCCTTCTTGACAAAAAGTACCGAGGATGTTCTAAAGGCAAATCCCCTGGCAAAAATGCGTATAGTCATCCCTCCTTCTCTGTGGAAGAAATGTTTCAAGACCCTCAGTGATGCCTGAAACCATGGATGATCCCAAATCCACAAATTTAGTGCCTTTTCCATCTTAACCAAGCACTTACCACGCACTGTGGCACTTCATAACTTTCACAGTTTAAAGTGACAGCAAAACCAGCACGGATTTCTTTTATCCTTTTTCACAAGTTCACAGATAGAAGATTTGTTCTTACCGTAGACCTTAGCAACCTCAGCATACAATTTTTTTCTTCTCTTATTAAGTAAAGAACTTTCACCTTTTCACGTTAAGGAACCATTTTATGGCTTCTCTTTGGCATGTTCAAATTGCTAGCTTCACTACTTATGTGCTTTGGGGCCATTATTAAGTAAAAAAAAAAAAAAAAGGGTTCCTTGACATAAGCACTGTGACACCGTGGTAGTTGATCTGATAACCGAGATGGCTACTAAGTGACTAATGCAGGGATGAGCTGGACAAAGGGATAATTTATGTCCCAGGTAGGACAGAACAAGATTGATCTGAGATTTCATCACCATACTCAGAATGCAGTGCAATTTGAAACTTATGAATTGCTTATTTCTAGAATTTTCCATTTAATATTTTCTAACTGCAGCTGAGAGTAACAGAAATCATGGAAAGTGAAACCACAGATAAAGGAGGACAGTCATACGGGGTACATAGTGTCAGCAATTAATGTTTCTGTGTCCTTAACCAATAGTTGTACCTCTGCAGGGCTCAGATGCCTTATCTGCAGAATACTTAAATGATGAAAGAATACAGTCAAATTTTCGTTAGACTGGCATTTATTTAGCACCTGCTGTGTGCTGTGACTGGAAATTAATTCTTCTGATTCCTGGGCTCATTTCCACCCTCCACTTACTCTTTTATTTATTAGCTCTAATCTTCTTAATTATTTTAATATCCAAAGTAACATATGTACAAATAAAAATGTATAAAGAAGAGACTTAAAACCTCTTCCAGCTTTGCATCCCCAACATGTAGCCTCCCTGAAGTAATTAAATGTAATACATTCAACAACTTGGTATATTCTCATATATTTTCCTTCCATATTCACATAAAATATACAAACACATGCACATGTTCAGAAAACATGTAAATATACTTCACCTCTTCATATCTTTCAGGATTCTGCCCAAACGTCTTCTCTTTTTATTTCCCCAGAGAGACTTTTCCTCACCACCCTGTTTGAAGTTAGTATCCCCTTAACCATCGTTGCCTCATTGGAAATCCCAGGCTTGTGACTACATTGCTTTATTTTTTTCCTATAACACTTAGCACGAGATATAATAGATATTTTATTTATTCATTTATTTGTGTGTGAGAGAGTCCTCACACCTTAGAATATATTTTGTGAGGGTCAATATTTGTGTCTGTTTTGTTTACTGCTGCAACCCAATGCTATAACAGTGCCTGACAGTAAATGCTAAAAAATTATGAAGGAATATGTGAGTGTGTGTGTGTGTGTGTGTGTGTGTGTGTGTGAGTGAGACAGAGAGAGAGAGTGTGTGTGTATGTGTAGTTTTTTTTTGGGGGGTCATTATTCTGTTTTTTTTTTTTTTTTAATTTAAAGTGTGATGATACTAAGTAAATAACTGTACAGTTTGCTTCTCGTACTAAAAAAATCCAGCAAGAATAGACACAAATCTAGTATATTTTCTAAATTTTGAGATACATAATATTCCACAGTATGGACTTCACATCATACTTAATTATTCTAATATTGATGGATAGTCAGTTGTTTTCATTTTTTTAAATTGAGAAACAATATAATACACTTTCAATATTATCCTTATGTCCTGGTGCTTTTATTTCTAAAGCATAATAATAGTAGCTGTTATTGATTGCTTTTAGTGCAGAACTTTTCTAAACACTTTACATCCACTAACTCATTTAATTTTCCCAATAGTCCTATTCATTAGATATAGGTATTATCCACATTCAGTGGAATACGACTGAGGGAAACAGGGCACCGGGAGTGTAAGTAACTTGCCCAGTGTCACAGGTCTGCCAAGAAGCTAAGTCAAGATTGAAATTCCATCAGTCTGAACCAAGAGACTGCTTTCCTAAAAATTATACACATTACAAAAGTAGGATTGGCTTGTCAAAGATAATACGTATTTTAAATGTAATAGCTTTGGCCAGGTAATTTCTGAATATTAATTTTGTCACCAGCTATAAATAAGAGTGTCACCAATAATAAATATAAGTATTTGTTTCCCTTTATCCTCTTCAGGAGATTTTTGATATTTTCATCTCATTTTAGGATGTTTTAAATTTTTGCAGAAGTAATAGGTTAAAAGAAAAGATGTTTTGAATGCAGCTTCTAGTGAGGATTAATTCTGTGGTTGGGAATTAATACGAGTTTGTATATATTGCTTTACAGGTAAAAAATGTCTGTCACAATGCTTTCGGTAAAATGGAAATGAAGGCTAATTTCTGGTGGTTACACAGTCATGGCGTCTAAGTTACTATTAAGGTTACAGGGATTTAAAAAATGCCTATTCCTAACAATGAGGCTGTTTCTAACCACCACTTCCCCTTCCTTCTCATAGGACAGCATGAAACAAACCTTGAATGTCAGGTGCTTTGTTAAAGAAAAAGAAAGGTAAATGCATGACAGTGAAATCATAATGCCAAATACACTTGGGCTGTTGTTTTGGTATGGGTTCGTTATTCACTTAGTCTGCCATATGAGAGGTTTCTAAGAATGCAATTACAGCTGAGTTTATTCTGACCTGGATCAAATTCATTGTACCGAGGCATGAAGAGAATATGATCCCTTAGCAAAGGGGTCTATATTACAAACAACAGGTCATGAATGACAAATGAGACCAAATTTATTCAATTGTAAAATTGCCAACGTATCGTGAATAATTTCTATCCTTAGGGTGACTGTACAGTTTATGGTTCAAACTGTGAAACTTTGAGAGTGGAAGGATTGCTACTGATAATTATTCTGGAGTACCAGATATGCACTGAGACCTTTCCTGGAAAGCAGAGATGTATAGTCACTCTACATACCCCAGATTTTGATTTTTTATTTTTCCCACATTGATGCTTCAAAATCTACTTGTAAAAAAAATATGGGCTAAGTGACGAACAGTAGTATTTTTCATCTCATTCTCTTTTTATATCTGTCTTTCCTTGTCCCTCTTCCCTTTTCTCATTCGATATTTTTCTACCATGCCATATTCTTTCATTTCAAAATATAATATTTCTATTTCTGATTGATAAGATTATAAATAAAAGCAAAAGATGAGCTGAAGTTGGCTGTGGGTTTCTTGAGTTCTAGTGTGGATATATCATGGAGCTATGGTCCCGTCCTCTTGGCTTTTCCTGTGGTTACCCTTTTATTTTACTGTCACGTTGCCTACAATTTCTGCCTCATAGTTATTCTAAAATAGAAATTCTTGAATTCCATGAAAACAAATATATCTAAATATTTTAAAAGATAATGGGGGTGGGTTGGGGGAGAGAGAGACAGTGACTTAACTAGCTAGTACAAGAAAGAGAGCCCAAGGAAGTTTATATCAGATGTAAGTTATCAAATCCTTCAACCACAGTTACTATCAATTCTCTATACACACATTAAGTTGCTGCCTGACCGTGTTAAATGAGACCCAAATTAATTTGCCTGTAAGTCTGGAGAGAGCCAATATTTGTTTTCTGAAGCAGTTATTTGACTGACCTGCTAACCATGAAAATACTTCTTCAAGTTAAGGGTTAGGATAGGGAAGAAGAAGCAAGTTCTGTATGCACAAGCAAAAGATTGGCCCTCACCATCAAAGCTCCTGTCATAAAGAGTGAATAGAAGGAAGGATTGTTATTATTGTGACTTTGGTTTTATTTAAGTATAAAAGTATCAACACTTTAATGCTCAAAGTATAGCCATAAGCAAGATTAGAAAATGTGCTTGCTGTATATTGTTCCAGCAACACTCTGGGTTTGCCCTACATTTGTGGAAAGTTGGTTTTCTGTATTATCATAAACCAAGTATCATTTGCATATTTTTCAAATTTACATAAATAAATCATTTTATCATTTTATTTATCAAGTCCAGAAACTGATTTTAGGGGTAGAGGGATGAGTTGTGCTATTTAATCTTACTCTGGTGGATACATGAACATATGGATTCAAAGGTGTTGAGTGAGAGAAGGAGACTCTTGATATGTTAGAAGACCACTGCTCTAGGATATGTGTAGAAACAAAACTGACACATAGTAGGTACTTAATGAATGTTTGTTGAATGAATAAATTTTCAGGCCTGCCTGAAATATCTATGTGACATGTGTCGACACATACAGCCCCTCTGGTACTCAGTATCATATTCTGAAAAATGAAGGTGTTAGACAAGGATTTCTAGCAACTGTTTTATTTCTAAAATTCTGTAATGTGTGGTGGCTCACACCTGTAATTCCAGCACTTTGGGAGGCCAAGACGGGCACATTGCTTGAGCTCAGAAGTTTGAGACCAGCCTGGACAACATGGTGAAACCCAGTCTCTACCAAAAATACAAAAATTAGCCAGATGTGGTGGTGCACGTCTGTGGTCTCAGCTACTGTGGACACTGAGGCTGGAGGATTGCATGAGCCTGGGAAGCAGAGGTTGCAGTGAGTTGAGATGGTGCCACTGCACTCCATCTTGGCCAACAGAGTGAGACTCTGTCACAAAAAGAAAAAAAAAAAAGATAAAACTAACCCTTAGAAAAAAAAATCATGTTTCCTGAATTTAAGAGAAAAAAATCTCATTGGGCATATATGCTCATATAAAATTTTAAAATCTTATCAGTAGAAACATATAACAATGCAAAGTAGAATCCATCTTCTTGAAATGGAGATACGGTTATTTGCAGTGAAAAAATTAGTTTATATTTTCGTAAGTTTTGACTGAGATTCTAGAGTCTAATCCTTTTAGGATATATAGTAATTTTAATAATTTGCACCCAGACACTTTAATTGGTAGAATATACCCTGGCGTCTTCGTTCGTCTCATTTCAGAACAGATTCTGCCTTTAGATTATGTGCATGGCACACCGTATTTATTTCTTTACCAAGTATGGCATTCACAGTAATGGAAAACACTAGTCGGAAGCAGTCCGTAATTATTATGATTATCTCTAATTCTCTTTTCTGCTTCTCTGGGTTTTTGTTTATTTGTTTTGGTTTTGTCTTGTTTTGTTTTATCACATAAGAGCCTGAGCTCCTCTAGGCCCAGTAGCTGAACTAGCAACTGACACTGCTATACCTAATTTTAGGGAAACTTCCTGGGCTAGATATTAACAAAATATATTTTTTTCTTCTTTAGGTCACTATAAACAAACAAACAAAACCCAAACAAATCTCAGAAGTTCTAAAAAATAACATTATTATGAAACTGGAGAAAAATAAATATCTAAAAAATAAAATTTTAAAAATCAATGAAATTATGAACAGTTTTATTACTGAATGTAACTAAGTATCCACCCAGTTGTAGTTTCTGAAATTTACTGGAGAAATACCATTCCAATGATTGCCATGTACATTAGGTAGTCATTTCTCTGTTCATTTACAGAAAAGAGAAGATTGATACACCCCAAGTCCTGAACTACAGGGCCGATATCTAGTTCCTCTCATTTCTCCAGATGACCCCTGCTCTGAGGGGTTGAAAGCCCTACAGAATTCTAATTTCTGCATTTTTACAATATTAAGTTACTTTATAACTATAGTATAATGATAATGACAACAGTAGTAATGGGAGGTTGATATCTCATACTCAGTTGCTCTGTTATGTAGCCACAAATTTTCTTTAATAAATTACTAAGAATCTCTTCCTTTTTTTTGTACATTGGCTGCTATTTGGTTTTAAGGAATCTTGCCTCATCAAGCAAAGCAGACAAATAGTAATCTCCATGAGAGCAGAGGGCATCCTTTTTATTTTATCCACAGTCCTTCACACAGTACATAGTGCAGAATTATGTGTTCAATAAATATGTGCTAAACAAATCAAATATGTAACAGGTACACACACATACATACACACAGGGATTACAATCTATTTGCTTATATCCTAAAGGAGATCAAAACAAGTTTTAAGGAATGCCTACAGTGAATAATATAGAAATCAGAGAGTGGGATCTAAATGGATTTACAGAGACCTATCTCTTTTTCATTGATTCTTGCTGGAAACTTTGGAGTTAGTCAAACTTGGCTTTGAACCTCAGTGCCAGACTGACAAAGTAAATATTTATCCTCCCAGTTTCCTCTTCTTTAACATTAGGGTAATGATACTTAACCTCTTAGGGTTGTTGTATTGATTAAATATGCATAGAAACCTCCTAACACATTTTGTGTCTAGATTAATGGTTGTAGAGCTTGCATGAGAATTAGAATTGAGATCATTTGGGGTGTGTTTTTGGGTGTTGGCACCGGGTGCTTTCAGATGTGACAACTAAAGGAGGTAGAGTGGAAGAGGCTAGAGGCAGGAGATTTCTTTAGTAAATATGGTATGGTGAAGGTAGGGTTATGAGTATAAAATCTTTTCTGTTGAATGATTTCTGGAATCTCCTTGCAAGTTTGCATGCAATTAAATTAAAATAATATTCTCCCCCTCATCACCCCCTTCTTCCATCTTTGGCTATTAATCATTTATTCTGCTTTGTACTTAGATTTTTCTTACCCCAAAGCCATAAGTGATTAATGGATTTCTGGGTTATTTGCATTTTCTTCTACAATTTCTTTCTTTCAATCTAATCTTCATATATTCCTCTTATCTGTACCAGTATAATCACAGCAGAGTTAGGCTTTTAAGGAGAAAGTTCAGCACATTTGTGACCTAAAACTTGTAGCCAATCCATACAGCAGAGCTACTCAGCATTTGGGGAAATGTGGTGCCATTATTCACATGCTGCCATAGGAGCCAGGTAAGTTTTTATTTGCTTGCTTTTGGTACCCACAGGATGAGCTTATTACTCTGTAGTTTAATTCCTTGTATTTCATGAGAATTTTCTTTTTCCATGAATATTATCTAAATACCGTGACAAGGAGATTTTCATATATTGTCCAGTTTCTCTTTTACTCAGGAATAGTACATTTACAGTCTTATAGTGTTTGTGGAGTGATGCTGTAACCTGAAAACTGCAAACTACCAGGTTTCTTTGAAAAAAATCAGATGGCTACCCTATCTGGACATAGTTGAAATGAAGCTAGACTATTCAGGTTTCTGTGTGTCTATGCAGTTCACGGTGACCTGCATTCCAGCTTTTGCTTATGTTGTGTTGATCCAGGCCATGCTTTTTGAAGACAAAGAAATTTATGAGATATGGCCAAAATAGTTCTTATGTTTAGCCACTAATAATCAACACAGAGACCCATGCTATCAGTGAACCAGGAATGACCTGAATCTATCATAAAGATTGCCTGTGGCCAGCAGTACAGGCCATTTTATACATGGCATGATGCATTTTACTGGCCATGTTTGGCTAAACTGGCTGCCTCAGGTGACTATCCTGTTTCCATTAAAGCACTTGTATTAGGAAATTACCTGAAACCCAAGAAGCTATTTTCTTTACTATTAGAATATAAATAACAAGTGGACCCTGGTGATTATTATATTGCTTCCACATTCCCCATCAATCCCTTTAGGCCAGTCAGTGGCAGATCTAGGGTGAGTTTTTACTCTGCTTGCATTGCCTACTTTCAGGGTCACGAACCTGTCCTTTCTGTAACTTTAGTGACCCGTGTTTCACTGTGTTTGCTCTACAGCAGATGTCTGACTTTTTAAAGTTTCCCCTGAGCAAGATATCCTGTCTTTCCAAATCCATCACAAGTAGGTGCAGAAATTTCACATTTTCTTTCCACTCCCGGGATCAGCGATGGATGGTCAAGGCGGTTTTTTGTTGTTGTTGTTGTTTTGTTTTTGTTTTCTATTTTTCCACTTTCGTGTGCTAACCCATTATGCTTCACTCCTTTGTTCCTAAATTGTACCTCTTTAGTATTGTAAATACTTAACACATAATGGAACAACTATTCATCTCTCTTTCACTTTCTTTCTTACATTTTCACTTTGGAAAGAATCCATCAATATTTAGTCTTGAATCATGAAAATGATCCTACAGTCACTGAATTATAGAGTCATAGAAAGTTAGAGCTGAAAAGAAGCTAAGTTGTATTTCTCTTGCATCTATGCTTCCAGTAGAGCATATCTCGGATCGACGTAACTGCATGAAAATTTCCCCCATGCAGCTTCCTATGTCATAAAGCATGTCACACGCTCTTGATGTTTGGGGTTTTAATGGAAAACCCCAAATATCTATTAAATTGAGCCCATTCAATCTCTAAGACTATGCTGCAGCTATTTTCACAGCTCTGAATAGTATAGAAGGCATTTCAAAATACAAGCTTTTTCCAACTGAAAGCTTAGGGAATGTCATTTGAAGGTCACAGGGATGATCCATATCAAAACATATTCCTCATCTGTTGAACAGAGACTTCTTTGTGGAGAAAAAAAATGTATTATCCTTTGTTCATACATTTGAGAAATGTATTAAACTGATAACTAATATACTAGCATCTTGGTATAAATTGGTTCAGATCCTCTATTTTCTTTCTTTTATTGTTTTACTTAGAAGAGGAAAGTTCCAAGAGATTGATAATCAAAAGAAAGATTTGATGTGCATTCTGGAAATAAGGATGAGGACATTCAATTTAGTCTAAAGAGTGGGGTAATGGAGATCAGTATTTAAAAGGCACTGAAACCACAGTACACAAAATGCAATTGTTCCCAGTAACAACTCCCAACTGCTCAAGTTTCTCTACCTTGCAACTGAGAAGAGGGTCTCTCCAGTACTTTCCAATGACATCATGGCAAATAAAGGACTACTGTTAGTATGGCTGAGGTCAGGATGTTATCTAAATCACTAACCTCATACTAAGTCTGCCCTATCCCTATTAGATGCTTTCCCATGGCATTTTAATACTATTACTGTTATTTTACATTTATATAGCCCTTTTCTCTGAGGGAAATTACACCTTTCAAATGTTGACTTAGTGCTACCCCAGCCCTGTTAGTCATTGCTGATCCAGCCAACACACGTTTAGCTCCTTTAATCTTTTTCCATAAATACATCATTCCATTTCTTTCATCATTTCAGTGCTATTCTCCGTACTCAGTTCAATTTATCAACACATTTCAAGTGTCGAGGAGCCTGATGGTACCTTAGCTGAACCAGAGTCAAGGAAGGCGGGAGTCATTTCTCTGTATTTTTGCTCTGCCCCAACATAATAGATCATTGTATTCAGTTTGAAATAGCATCAGCCCCTTTGGCAGCCATATCATATTGCAAACTGATATCTAATTTGTCCTCCATTATCAGCTCCAGGTCTTTTTTCAGCATTACCACTCACCAGGTTTCTCCTGTCCATTGAATTACTTTGCTCAAGATGTATCGGTTTTCATTTTTCTAGGCTGAATCTCATTTTGTGATTTTCAAGTCATATTACTATCCTCTCTGGTCAATTTATATGACATCTGAGGAGCCTCAAAGGTGCCTGCCATACATCTTCACTTATCACCTGTAAAGTTCATTAATAAGCTATTTCCACTGTTTCCTTATCTAGGAGATCATTAAAATAATGAAAATAATCCTTCTTCCAGGTAATTTTTAAAGAGATTTAACAGAACCTGAGCTAACGCTACACAACCACCACCACCACCAACAACAAAAAACACTTTTTAACACTATTTTTATATATAATATTAGTTTTTTTCTACTTCTTTGTAGTTTAAATTACCTAAGTTAATTTGGATTACATTCTTAATAAAGGTTTTGAGAGTTTGCTGATATTTATATATTTTCATAGAGACTCCATTTTATCTATGCATAACTTGGAGTAGTTAAAACAAAAATCCATTTTTAAAGTGTTTAAATGTCATTACCTTAGCTACTTGGAAGCCATCTGGATCCATAAAAGGATCATTTAGCTTCTCTTGTCTCCATATGCCACATAAGTAATTGTATCAACTCTTTTATAGGGGGACTGAGGATGATACATATAGAGCTCATCAGAAATGTTTTCTTCTCCTATGTTGAAAGAGCCAGAGAAAATTACAAAGAATTGCCCAACTGGATGTGGTTATGTAGTATCACTTTCAGAGAGTCTAGACAGGGAGAATTAGAAAGAGACGTTGATGTGTTATAATAATTCCTCGGTTCTGAGGTTTACTGAGCAGTAAAAGCACCTTTTCTAATAGAGCCTTGGATCTGAGTTTACACACAGTATTGGCTGTAGGCTGTGTGACAGATCTATACTGATATTTTTCTATGTACATAGAAGCCATGGTTAGTAACAAAATACGTAGTTTTTTTCTAACATAAATACTACTATTATATGCATGTCTGGAGATTATTTTAATACTTAAAAATGACTCCTCATATGGGCAAATGTTGGGTTCACTGATCTGCAATAAATACTTCAATAGAATATCTCATCTGGGTAAGGAATATGTTGGGAAGGACAGATGGTAATTTTTTCCATCTTGAGATTTGTTTGACACAATTTAGATGCATTCTATTGATTTTCCTCAATTATAAGGGGTAATAACTTTGATCTACACTGGGGTATGTAGAGATCTTTGTTATTTAGTTGGAATGGTGTCTGCAACAACACCAAAAAAGAAAACAGCAATACATGTTAAATTTTGACTGTGAGAATTTATTCTCATATGTAACAGGCAATATATCAGGCACATTCATACACAGTGCCAACTTTAATCTTTATTACAATCTCAAGATGTGCTTTTCCCTCTACTTTACATTTTAGAAAACTTGTCTTCTGAGAGCCTGCAGACTAAATTACCCAAAGTCACACAGGTTTTAACAGAATGATAGGGATAATTGAGTGACAGAGCTAGAAATATCAAATTCTCTAATCCTTGCTCTGTTCCCAATGCCTCGCAAACTTTCTAGTCATGCTGTATGTTCTACCCCTCAACTTTTAACTGTAAAATAACCATATTGTTATACTCTAGATTCTGGGTCAGGAATTTGGGCAGACAGTGGAGACAGCTTGTTTCTGCTTCGTGATATCTGGAAATTCATCACTCAAGCCTAGGAGATACTCTGTGGCTTTGAATGGCTCAGTGGTTGGTAACTGGTAATATCTGGATGCATCTTCACTTAGATATGTGGCAATCAATGCTAGCTATTGGCTGGGATCTCAGCTGGGGAAGTCAGCCAAAATGCTTACGGTGACGTCTTCATGTGAAGCATGACAAAGCTCAGACTTCTCATCTGGTGGCTCAGAGCTCTGAAGGAAAAGTATTTTGAGAAAATCAGGCAGAAACTCTATTGCCTTTTATGATCGAGCTTTGGAAATCATAGAGTATCACCTCCTCTGTGCTCTACCAGTCAATCATTCCCTAAGTTTAGTCCAGGTTCCAAGGGAGAGAATGTAGACCCTACTTGCCCATGGGAAAGTGTCAATTTTCAGACATGTTTAAAACCTTTACAATTCAGTATCATAATAATAATTTTAAAAAAACTTCATTAGTGGCTGTGATGGTCATTCAGTGCTGCTGAATGTTTTAAATTTTTGAAGAACCCTCTTTCTTATGGCTTTGATTTATTTACTATGGCTCTTAACCATGGCTACAAGTCATCTCTGGAGAGCATGATAAATCTATGAGTCCTGGAATCCACTTCAAATTTTCTCAAAAAAAAAAAAAAAAATCTATAGGAGGGGAGTACAGGAATATGTAGTTTCACCAAGTTCCTGGTGATTCTCAGGCAGCTGGCCTGACCTATGCGCCAAGTTTTACTTACACCACTCTCTACAGATAGGGTTGTTATCAAAAGCCTGCCTGGTAAACTCCCTGGCCTCTGCTTTTAACGCACCCTATCATTCTCATAGTTTCCCTCTGCCTAGGAAAGGCACCTGAACCTTTATAAAATATCACCTTTACATTTGCAAGTAGAATCCTGAGAGCTTCCTTCTTCATCTCATCCGGAATGGATGACAAGACTCTAACAAAGTCTTTGCTGAAACTATCACAGCAGGAGGTGTACCAGCTTAAAGCTGTTGGTTGATAATCACTCTACTGTGAATGGTTGGGCTAGTAGCACCCAGCGATTCGATTTGAATATTTATGACTTGATGTATTCACAGAAGTGCCACCTTGGGGTGCCACTGCAGCAGCTCCAGTCCAATGAAAACATCTTCAAAGCATCTTCAAAGAGCCTTGTCAGCTTCCTTCAGCATTCTTTTCAGGTTTAGATTTAGAGGAGAGTGACAGTCCACACCTCAGAAAGAACCCTGATAAAATCTGTTAACTCCTTCTCCCCTTACACATCCATCTTTCAGCTGCAGCGGCAACCAGTCCCCTCAGTGGAAATTTTATCACTACTTGAATTGAAAATAAAAGAGTAAGGATTTTAGCACTACTTGAATTGAAAATAAAAGAATAAAGATACTTCTAGCTTACCTGCCTATCTGTGGTTTTCAGATTGTGAATTTTACAAACAAATTCATCTCCACATCAAGATTGTGTGTGGAGATGTCTACTATCCATACATGGAACGGGAGAGAAGAGACTATAAAGGAACAGCTGGGGAGGATAAAGATATTTCTGTAGATTTGAGGCTTTCAGGCACTTGGTAATTATCTTGAGTAAGGAGCAGGTCACTAAGGAAATTGTCCTGCAATTCAATAGAGAGGGTACCATATAAACCCTACAGTATTTATCCACAGGATAGGAAAGGCAAACTCAGCTTCCTAAGCTCACTAGACCACAGTCATCCTAAACTCCAGTCACTTCTTCATAGCTATGTCTAGAGGAGGATAAAAGGTGATGATGAAGGAGAATCCTTTCCACAAATCTTTCACAAAGTTGAGTGTCTTTGGAAAAGGTAGGTAAAACAAGCAAAAATCAGTGAAAGCCAAGTTTAATTATTTGTAGGACTGGAATAAGGTTGTGGAGGAAAAGAAGCAAATAGATAACATTTTCTCTTCCTTCCTTTCCTCTTGGGTGATTTCATACTGGGCCTAGCTATCTATTTCTTTAAAGTGTAATTCTTAGACAACCTATATCATAATCCTTTATGGGAAAAACGAAGATGTCTGGAACCCACCTTACATCTACTGAATCAGCAACTCTGGGAGTGGGATCCTAGAATAAGAATTTGTAATGAGTTGCTCACTGACTCCATTACATACTTGAATTGAAGAAGGATTGACCTAGATCCTGCTATTGCTTGGATCTGGAAAGAGTGTTCCTAAATGTTTTTGTTAACATTCACCTACCTTTTCTCTGTCCTTGACTCTCAAGGAGACCCAGGGGCACTAAGAGGGTCTTTTGAAGTTTGATGTTGTTAAGTGGTTGACTGTTATAGGCAGTAAGAGTCTTCTTTGATATTAATTAATCACTGGGTCAGCAAGCATTCTAAAGGACAGAGCTAGCTAGAGTGCAACATATAGTAAAAATACTCTTTGGTTTTTGACTAAAAGTTAGAGATTATATGCTATATCTCAACCCAGTAAAATTGCTTGTCCAAATGGCTGTTATAATTTTCCCAGCACTAGATGGAGCAATGGAGGCTGTGTAACATTCTAATCAATGTAGGGTTCAAACAGATATCAAATTATGTATGATTTTTTTCCCTAGGTTTTTTATTGTGTCAAAATATATGTCGCATAAAATTTCCCATTTTAAATGCGTAGTTGAGTGTATCAAATACATTATAATGTTGTGCAACAGTTACCACCATCCATCTCTGTAACATTTTTTATGTTGTAAAACTGAAACTCTATACTCAATAAACAATAACTTTCCATGTTTCCTTACTTCCAGGCCCTGCAACCACCATTCTACCATCTGTCTATGATTTTAACTATTCTAAGTACCTCGTAAGTGCAGTCTTACAGTATTTGTCATTTTGTGACTGGTTTATTTCATTTACCATAATTTCTTTAAGGTTCATCCATGTTGTAACATGTCAGAATTTACGCTTTTTTTCAAGACTTAATATCCATTACATATATATATATATATTTTATCCTTTTTTTCAAGACTTAATATCCATTACGCACACACACACCCACATATATATATATGTATGTATTAGACTTATCCATTCATTTATTAATGAACACTTGTGTTGCTTCTACATTTCAGCTGTTGTGAATAACATTACTGTGAACATGGGTATATAACTATCTCTTTGAGACCCTGCTTACAATTATGTTGCGTTTATACCTAGAAGTGGAATTGTATTTTCATATGATAATTCTATTTTTAATATTTCAAGGCATTGCCATACTGTTTTCCATAGCAACTATACAATTTTGCATTCTCACCAACAGTACCCAAGGGTTCCAATTCCTCCCCATCCTCACCAACATTTATTTTCTCTTATTTTGACAGTAGCCTTCTGTTATTTTGAGAGTAGCTATGAAGAAGTGAATACTTTGTCAACAATGGGTGTGAGAGGGTATCTCACTGTAGTTTTTATTTGCTTTCCACTAATGATTACTGATGCTGAGCATCTTTTCACGTGCTTGTTAGCCACTTCTTTGGAGAAGTGTCTGTTCAGATTCGTTGCCCATTTTTGAATCAAGATTTTTATTTTTCTGTTTTTAAATGTTAGGTGCTTTCTCCATATTCTGGACGTTAATTATTTATCAGACAGAATTGCAAATATTTTCTACCATTCTGTAGGCTATCTTTTGCTGATACTATCTTTCAATGCACAAAATTATTTTTAATTTCCAAAAGTCCACCTTGTCTTTTTTGTCTATTCTTTTGTTGCCTGTGCCTTTGGTGTCATAGCCAAGATATCATTGCCAAATCCAATATTGTGAAGTTTTTGTCCTATGTTTTTTTCTAAGACCTTTACAATTTTATGTCTGATATTTGGGGTCCTTTATTAATTTTGAGTTAATTTTTATATGATATTAGGCAAGGGTCCAACTTCATTCTTTTGCATGTGAATATCCAGTTTTCTTAGCACCATTTGTTGAAGAGACCGTTCTTTTCCCATTGCGTGGTCTTGACAGCCTTGTCAAAAATTATTTGACCATATACACTGTTTACAACTTAACAATAGTTGAACTTATAATTTGTTGACTTTACATCAGTGTGAAAGGAAAACACATTGAGTAGAAACTGTAAGTTCGATACCCATACTACCATTGTGTTTTTCGCTTTCAGTACAGAATTCAATGTTACATGAGATATCCAACAGTTTATTATAAAATAGGATATATATTAAACAAGTTTGCCCAACTTTAAGCTAACGTAAGTGTTCTGAGCGTGTTTAAGGTAGGCTAGGCTAAGCTTTGATGTTTGGTAGGCCAGGTGTGAAAAACGCATGTTTGCCTTATGATAATTTTCACGTATGATAGATTTATCAAGACATAATCCTGATGAACGTATGATAGGTTTAGCAGGTGCTCACCATAAGTTAGGGGACATCTGCATATGCAAAAATTTATTTCTGGGCTCTCTATTCTATTCCATTGGTTTATATGTCCGTCTATATGCCACATATATATACACATATATACACATATATAGTACCACACTTTTGATTACTGTAGTTGTGTAGTAATATTTGAAACCAGGAAGCGTGAGTCCTCCAGTTTTGTTTTCTTTTTTAAATATTGTTTTGACTATTTGGGATCCTTTTGATATTCCATATAAATTTTAGGATGTGTTTCTTCTGTATCTGCAAAAATGACATCAGGATTTTGATAGGGATGGCATTCATTCTGTACATTGCTTTAGTTAGTATTGACATCTTAACAATATTAAATCTTCCAATCCACGAACATGGAATGTGTTTTCATTTGTTTATGTCTTCTTTAATTTCTTTCAGCCAAGTTTAATTGTTTTCATCATACATTCTTTCACTGACTCTGTTAATTGCTAAACATTTTATTTTATGCTATTGTAAATAACATTGGTTTTGTAATTTCCTGTGTAGATTACTCATTATTATTATTACATAGAAATGCTAGATTTTTGTGTGTTAACTTTATATCCTGCTACTTTGCTAAACGTGTTTCTTCTCACAGGTTTTTTTGTGGAACTATTAAGATTTTCTATATATAAAATTATATGCAAATAGACATAATTTTATTTCTTCCTTTCCAATATGGATTCATTTTATTTCTTTACCTTGCCTAATTGATCTGGCTGTAACTTCCAGTACTATGTTGAATAGAAATAGTGAAAGTACAAGTCCGTGCTTTGATTCTTACACAGGAAAAGCTTTCAGTCTTTCACCATTGACAATGTTTGCTGTGTGTTTTTCATATATGCCTTTACTTATGTGGATGTAGTTTCTAGTTGTTGACTGCTTCTCTTTTTCCATAAAAGGGTGTTCAATTTTGTAAACTATCATCTTTACATCAACCGAGATAATCAGGTGTTTTTTATTTTCCTTCATTCTGTTACTGTGATATATTACATTGATAGACTTTTTGTGTGTGTTGAATCATTCTTGTATTCCTGAAATAAATTTTGCTTTGTCGTGGTGTAAAATCCTTTCAATATGCTGCTAAATTCAGTTTTCTAGACTTTCGTTCAGGATGTTCGCATCAGTGTTCATAAGGGATGTTGGTCTTTTGTTTCATTTTCTTGCAATGTCTTTGTCTGGCTTAGCTATCAGAGTAATGCTGGCTTCGTAGAATGAGTTGGGGTGTTCCGTCCTCTTTGATGTTTTGGAAATGTAGAAGGATTGGTGTTAGTTCTTTAAATTTTTAAGTAGAATTCATGAATAAAGACATAAGTTCCAGGGTTTTTCTTTCTTAGAAGATTTTTGATTACTAACTTAATATCCTTGCTAGTTATAGATCTATTCAAATTTTCTACTTTCTCATGATTTGGTCTTGGTAGGTGTTGTGTTTCTAGAAATTTGTTCATTTCAGCTAGGTTTTCTAATTTGTTAGCATCTGATTGTTAACAGTATTGACTTCTAATTTTTTTTATTTCTGTAGAATCAATAGTAATGTCCCCACTTTCATTTCAGATTTTAGTAATTTGGATCTTTTCTCTTTTTTCTTTGTCCTTATAGGTAAAGATTTGTCATTTTTATTCATCTTCTCAAAGAACACATTTTTTGCTTTATTATTTTTTATATTGTTTCTTCTATCTCCAGTTTATCTCTAATCTTTATTATTAATTTCCTTCTTTCTTCTAGCTTTGGATTTAATTTGTCTTTTTTTAATTTCAAAATTTGTAAAATGAGTTTGTTATTTAATTTTTTAAATATAAGTGTTCATAGCGTAAATTTTCTCAGCACTGCTTTCAATATGTCCCATATGTTTTGATGTATTGTGTTTATGTTTTCATTTGTCTCTAAGTATTTTTTAATTTCACTTGTGATGTCTTCCTCAATCTATTGATTATTTAAGAGTGTGTTATTTAATTTCCACAAATTTGTGAATTTTCCAGTTTTAGTTATTTTATTGATTTCTAACTTCAATCTATTTTGTTGAGAAAGGATACTTGTATGATATTTTTTTTTTTTTTTTTTGAGATGGAATCTCGCTCTGTCACCCAGGCTAGAGTGCAGTGGCATGATCCTTGCTCACTGCAACCTCTGCCTCCTGGGTTCAATTCTCTGCCTCAGCATCCTGAGTAGCTGGGATTACAGATGCCCACCACCACACCTTGCTAACTTTTGCATTTTTAGTAGAGAAGGTGTTTCACCATTTTGACCCTGCTGGTCTTGAACTCCTGACCTCATGATGCACCCGCCTCGGTCTCCCAAAGTGCTGGCATTACAGGTGTGAGCCGCCACACCTGGCCTATTTTCTTAGATTGATTGAGACTTCCTTTGTGGCCTAATGTAGGTCAGTCATTAAAAATATCCCAGGGCACTTGAGAAGAATATATAAGTTGTTAAGTGGACAGAGTATTCTGAATATGTCTGGTAGATCTAGTTGGTTTATTGTGTTAGGTCCTATATTTTCTTACTTATCTTCAATCTGATTGTCCTATTGTTGAAAGTTAGGTGTTTAAGTCTACAACTATTATTGTATACTGTCTACTTCTCTCTTTAATTCTGTAATTTTTATTTTATGTATTTTGAAGATCTATTATTAGTTATATAAATGTTTGTAATTTTTATATCTTCCTACTGTATTGAACAGTCTATTAATATATAATTCCCTTTGTTATTTCTTATAAACTATTTTATTTTAAGTTCATTTTGTCTGATATTAGTAGAGCCATCCTGGCTCTCTTTTGATTACTATTTTCATGGAATATATTTTTCTATTCTTTCACTTTCAACCTATTTGTGTCTTGGAATCTAAAGTAAGTTTCTTGTAGGCAGCATATAATTGGATCATGTATTTTTATACATTCTACTAATCCATATATTTTTACTTGAGAGTTTAATCAATTTACATTTAAAGTAATTACAGATAGGAACAGATTTACTTCTATCTTTTTGCGACTTATTTGCTATATGCCTCATAACCGATTTTGTCCCTCGTTTTCTGCATTATTCTCCTTTTGTATTTAGTTCCTTTTTCTCTAAAGAAGTGTTAAATTCTTTTCTCATTTGCTTTTGTGCATATTCTATAGAATATTTTGTGGTTAGCGTGGGAACTATATTTAACATTCTAAAATTGTAGCACTCTAATTTGGATTTATATCAGTTTAACTTCAGTGACATACAAAACCCTGCTCCTTTACAGTTTCACCACCACCTCTTTCAGTTGCTGATGTCAAACAATTTTATCTTTACACATTTTGTGCCCCAAAATATAACCTAATAATTATTTTAAGTGCATTAGTTATTAAAATTATGTGTAAATAAAATGTACAGTTATAAACCAAAGTTTCAATAATACTATCATTTATATTAATAATTTCTATCATGCAGAAATCATGACTTTTAAATCATGCAGAACAATAGAGTGAAGGCCAGGTGTGGTGGCTCATGCCTGTAATCCCAGCACTTTGAGAGGCCAAGCCTGGAAGATTGCTTGAGTCCAGGAGTTCCAGCCAGCCTGGACAACTTACCGAGACACCATTTGTACCAAAACATAAGCAAAAAATAGCTGATTGTGATGGCATGTTCTTGTAGTCCCAGCTACTTGGGACGCTGACGTGAGAGGACTTTTTGAGCCCAGACCTTCAAGGTGAGTGAGCTACGACTGCACCACTACACTCTAGCTTGGCAACAGAATGAGGCCCTGACTCTAAAAAAATAAAATAAAATAAAGAAAGAACATAAAAAGAAACAAAACAAGGAGTAAAGTTACAATCCATTGTTATAATAATATTATCTTTTATAATTTTCCAGATATTTATCTTCATTTGGATATTTATTTCTTCATATGGCTTCAGGTTACTATCTGGTGTCCTTTCATTTTACCTTGCAGAACTCCAAGAAGCACTTCTTTCAGGGCAGTTCTACTGGTAAGGAAATTCCTTAGATTTCATTTATTTGGACATGTTTCGATTTCTTCCAGGCTACTGCCTTCTGGTATCCAAGTTTCTGATGTGGTATCCACTTTTAATCTTATTGAGGAGCTCTCATATGTGATGTGTCATTTTCTCTTGTTGCTTTCAAATTATCTTTGTCTTTTCTAAGTTTGATTATAATGTGTCTTATCTTGAGTCTCTTTGAGTTACTTGGAGTTTGTTGAACTTCTTGTATATTTATATTTCTGTGTTTAATAATTGAGAAGTTTTTGGCCATTATTTTTTCAAATGTTCTCTCTGGTTCTTTCCCTTTCTCTTCCCTATCTGGAACTTCCGTAATGTGTAGATGGTCCACTTGATGGTGTCCCACCAATCATTTGGGTTCTGTTCTGTTATCTTCATTTTATTTGCTTTATTCCTCAGGCTTGATAGTTTCTATTTTCCCATCTTCAACTTCAGATATTATTCTTTTATAACTGGTCACCTATGTCTTTGAATTTCCCTTGTAATTTTTTTTCAGTTATTGAAATTTTCAGCTCCAGAATTTGTTTATTTTTAGGTTTGCTATTTATTGATATTTATACTTTGTTCATACATACATATTTTTTTAACTTTCTCCACATCTTCCTAAAGATGAGTATCTTTAAGACCATTGTTTTAAAGTCTTTGTCAGGTAAATCTACCATTGGTTCTTTTTAGGGACAGTTTCTGTTGACTCATTTTTATATATCTGAATATGTCATACTACCTTCTTTCTTTGTATGCTTTACGATTTTTTGTTGTTGGAAATTGGACATTTGAATCTACTAACATGGTAACTTTGGAAATCTTTCCCATACTTAGTTTGATGTTTTTGTTTATTGGTTTTTAAAAATTGTTTAGGCTGTTTCTGTGCCATGGATCAGCCTGAGAGTTAAAACTTGGGCCCTCCTCAGGTCTTTTCTGAGCCTGTGCTTTTCCCTGGGCATGTGTTGTCACTTTCTAATTTTCCCAGATATACAATTATTTTTGAATGTGCTAGTTGTTAATGTTTGGCTTCCAAAAGGGAGAAAAAAAAGAAAAATAAAAAGATTGGGTGAGGGGAGCATGCTGGTTCTTTAAGTCCTCTGCAAATCTCTTCAGTCACAGGAGGTGGGGCTTGCAACAATGGAGGCAGATGTAACAATAACGGTTACCTGCTTCTTTGTCTGTGCCCTGTGATCAGAAGAATTAATCGGAGATCAGACCAAAGATTCCTTATATTTGTAGGACAAGGTCTTTTTTGCTCACCCTTGTCCCCACAAGCTGTTACAGGAACACCTGCACAGCTGCCTGCCACAGAGCTGGGGATGTGGGATGGGTAGCTGTTGCTGCACTAAAGGCTGAAAATAATCAAAATTAACTGCACTTTACTGTCCAAGCCTTCCCCTGGAAGTTACAAGCCTTCAGTAGACTCCAGTATTCCAAAATATTGCATCAGACAAGTTCTGCCAGTGCAATTGTTGTCTCAGTGAGGAAACATATTCCTGTTGCTTCCTACTGTGCCATCTTCCCAGAATCCTCTCTTGTATTACGTGTTTCAATAAGTGAACACTATGCAAAGATTATGTGAGTTAATTACCCTTTTGATTAAAGTTATTGGAGGAGTGATGTAGAAAAGAGACACGGTAAGTAGTAATTATTTGGTAACTGATATGTGCCAAGCACTGTATTGAATGACACATTAAAAGTTAATTTAATTTAATGTAAGTTATCGGTATTTTTTTTTAAATCCTTTTATATTAGTTAACTAGCTTTTATTTCTGCTTTATTTATTCTGTGACACGAACTGGTTTTTCTCTCTCATACATCCACTAAAAATGGGATGGAAGTTACTGGAAATCCAAAATTAGATATTTTGCTCTATAACATTTGAAGCGTAGGTAGATGGTATATTTGTTCTAGTCCAGTTTTTATCATTATATCATAAAGTCCTCCTTCAAAATTTTTGAATAATATGTAAATACTTGGTACTGGAATAATTACTTTTGAATATTGAAAATTTGGACCATACTTCATTGGTAATTTTTGATAGCTAAGAATTTACGTATATAACATCATCAAATTTTGATTTAGCAGAAACATTCACTTTTTCAGCAAAGAAACAAAAGTCCAAAGTTCATGTTTATTAAAATGTATTTTTTTCTGCCAACGATTTTCAATCATACTCTTAAAAAGGAGAACTACTTTAATTTCAGTGCTTTTTATCAAGTCAGAAACAAACAACTGAGATTTCTTTCATTTACCAATTTTCACAGAAAAAAATTATAGTTGAATTTTAAAAGACACTGCATGTGAACTTCTCTACTTACACATGAGCTGCCTTGGGTGACTCTCTGCTTTAGTTTGTCTAACGCTAAAATTGCAATAAAAGATAGATAAAATTTACTGGGCTGTTGTAAGGATTAGAATATGTACATTCAGTGCTTAGCACAGCGCTTATTAAAGCTCAATACCTGCTTCCAATTATTTTATTATTTATCTATGAAATTCTACCTACAGGCAATAGCCTATTCTTATTAAAACCTACCCAATAATTTATAAGTCTCTTACCCTGCATTATTCTGAGTTGTGTGATGTTTTACATTATTTATAATTGTAAACCCATCTTAATGACAATGAAATTCTATACCAAAAAGATCTGTAAATTCAAACTCATTTGCTTTTATTTCCACATACATCAAACTATACTCCTATATAGTTGAGTCATAAAGATTTAATTTTAAATAAGAATACTGTTAATTTTTATAAGTGTATAGAAACCATACATTAATTTTTCTAAAAAACCTTAAATAAAAGTTATCCATTTTGATGAATGACAATTAGCTTTTTCTCTAGAGCACTGATAATGTATAACAGCATCCTCTCTTTCCCATCTTACTTTGGTATGTCATTGTACAGATGGGCCTTCTTTGTTGACAAGGCAGTAATGATGATGCCCCTATCACTTTTCAGCTCTTCTCATTAGCGTCTAACCACTTTCATTTATTATGACTGATTCCCCCTAGTTCAGTATATTAAATGTTAACAAATGGTTCTCATTTTATATGACAATTCTAATAATTAATGATTATAGAAGGATATTAGGCATGCAATGCCAAAATATATTACCTGTAATGTTAATCTCTAATTTGAGTTTCTTTCGTATGTTGGGAATAGAATATGCTATTTAGAAGAAAATGAATATATATGTGTAAACACACTTGCATTTCTACAAATCTCCTTCTCAGTCTTTTGCCTATTAATTTAAATCAATAAAGAATTTTGATTCCAATTTCCCATCATCAGTGTCAGGCTTGAAAGAGAGCTCTTTGTGGTTTAGAGAAGAACAGCATAGCTGTAATTCGTAATGGAAAGGGATGGAAGGTGGCAAAGGGAAATATATTCTTGACGTTGCATTGCTTTATTGCCCAACTGACTATGGGAGAAGATCACTTTCCCTGCATGATGGATTACTAGTTTTCCTTCTATCCAGCTTTGGGGAAGAAGGACAAGGGTAGAGAAGCAGGCCTAAACACTTGGGGGCTCAACTAATGAGCGCCAAAAAGACTATAGACAATGCCGTAGAAAGAAGAATGCAAGGAGAAGGAAAGTGTGTGAAACAGTGCCTCAGAAATAAGGAACAGAATTGAGGAAATGTCAGAACGTGATCACACAATCATCCGTCAGGAGTCCTGACCATTTGTAATATCTCAGCACAAATAGGACAGGCACAAGAGAGATTGACTGATGTCAAGGCATATCATATAGACTCCAGCCTAATCTATGCTGCTTGTTAACATTTTTTCAAGATTCATTTTGTTTTATTTTACCTCTCTCACAATCACATCCTGCTGCCAAATGAGTGTTATTTCTTAGTAAAACATATAATAAGATGTCATTAGGGACTGACATTCTACCCGATACTCAACTTTTCAGTCAGGAATGGATCTAAAATTCAGTGTGTTCTTTATACACTACTTAGTTGAAAAAATATCTGCAAAATACTTTAGCGTATCACAGAGAGTACTAGAAAATAAGGTTATACAGTGAAGAACCAAATGGATTTTTGTTCTTGATAGCTTCAGAATCTGGTAGAGGAGAAATGGCCATATAATCTTAAACCTTGATATGAAAGTGTCATATAACAGAGATTTAGAGGATAAAATCCTGAAGAAGATAATCTTTTCGTGAAGTCTAAAAAAAAAAGTAAGAAGAATATTCCATACATAGAGAATAAGATGAACTAAGGTATAGCCTAAACAAAACAGAACAAAACACTAGAGTGTTCCTGGCAACTCTGAACAACTTGGCCTTACTAGAAGGTAAAATGCAGGAACATGGGCATGACAGGTGGTAGGAACTGTAGGCAACAGGTCTTGGAGGGACATGTGGCTCCTTGTTACTCAGTGTTATCCACAGCCCTTGGCATTGGCCACTGCTTGAGTTTATTGGAAATGTAACATCTCAGGCCAGAAGCACTATATCAAAATCTGGATTTTAACAAGATCCTTAGGTGATTCATTTGCACGTTAATGTGCAAAAGCACTTGTGTAGTAGATGTGGACAGATCTAAGAAAAACCTAACCGAAAGTTTGGGGACTACAAGCTCCTCTCAGCCATGGTCTCCACATTTCTCTTTTCCTTTCTCACCAAGATTAACCCCCCTACAGCAGCTTCAGTTTCAACTTGGACCTTGAATTCCTGCTTTGTGCTGCTTGATTTTCGTGACACCCACGACCACATCCCCATACCATTAAAAGCCTGAGTATGGAATGCCTTCGGTGTGTAAGGGTAAAAGGAAGGTGGCAAAGGCGTTATGAAAAACCTTGAAGCTTCATATGAAGAATTAATATTCTTTCAGTGCATGATGGTGTCAGTGTTTTCACATACATTTTTCTCACATCAGCCTGTGAGACCATGATCAATTTCCTCATTTTACAGACGAAGAAATTGAGAAAAATGGTATCAACTGTGGAAAGTCACATGGCTGAGGAAGAAGCAAAATAGGGACTGAACCCTGGCTTTTCTAATATTAGGCTAAGTGCTGCTGCTGCTTCTTCAGGTTGCTCTTCAAGCTCCTGTGCTGCCCTATCCCTGACCCACCTGTTTGCCATTGCTGCATTGCACTCTAGTGCCATTGTGGGACAGAGGATCCAAGGACACTGGAGTTGAGAGAGACTCCAGAGAGACAACTAGAGGATGGTTTTGTTCAGCCTGTTCAAAGGAGTCAGATCTGATGAATCTTAAAGAAGTTTGGTTCTTTTGCCCTAAACAATAATAAAAATAGCCAAGAAAAACAATTACGTTATTTTCGTATTAATTCTAATTGAGAATAGGGATTAAATCCTAATGAAAGTTGCCTTTTTTTTTTTTTTTCCTTTTTACTGCTCAAGGATACAAGATACCATATTTTTAGGGTAAAAACCACTCCACTGGAACACGGTCAGGGTAAGGTTGAGAATTCATCTTAATGATTGAATTAAAATGTCTATATAGATAGTTTGATTAAATTGAGATGAGTTATTACTAAAATAATTAATTTAGAAATAAAGATCATACTGAGAAATAACTGAATGTTCAAATGTGAGTAGAATAAAATTCCCCACTCCTCAATTATTCAGCTTTTGATCATCAATTGAAAATGGACAAAAGAGAACCATGGGAAGAAAATTATGAATGTCTTTGGATATGCTTGTGCTTTCTTCACTCAATTTCTTTTGAAAGTGTCAGATCCTAAACTTCTCTTTGGCTGATAGAGAGAAAGCAGAGACTTTTCATCATCAAAATAGAGATGTCGTTCTGCTGTAGTGGTCAATAATAATTTGATCACTGAGGGTTCAAAGTAGCTCTACACTCAGTTTTTTCACACCTTCAGCTCAGAGGCAAATGATGTTACTTAAACCCTAAAACTCTGCGTCTGAAGTGTACAATATTGGCTATAAATTCAGGGCAGAAAAAACTGAGGGAGAAGAAAAATATTTGAGGATAAGAAAGTAGAAATAGGATGGTGAGATCTTCTGTTTGTTCCTATTATATATGTCATTTCAGCTTTGGAAGTTCTACCTCCAGTGGAAGTAAAATCTTAATTCATCTCAAACTTTGAGGGACCTGTATGCCCTCATTGAAATCAGGGATGTTGGCTTTTAAGACAAGTATGTGACTCTCTCTCCTTACCTTGTCATTTACTTTACAATCATAGAGACACTATTAAGACAGGGATAAGAGTATATGACTAAGATAAGATTGCAATATAGCAAAAAGTAGCTCTAAGAAAGAGGTAGCGATTCCTTGTTTAAGAAATAATATTTAGGCCAGGTGTGGTGGCATACACCTGTAGTTCCAGCTACTAAGGAGACTGAGGCAGGAGGATTGCTTGAGGCCAGGAGTTTGAAGCTGCAGTACACTATGATCATGCCTGTAAATAGCCACTGCACTCCAGCCTGGGCAACATAGTGAGACCTCATCTCTAGTATATATGTGAAATAATATATATTATGTTACATATATTTTTATATATATGAAATAGCATTTAATATTATGTGGAAACAGAGTCATCTGGGGTCAGATCTTCTAATATGGCCAAGAAGCATAAACAAAAATTTTTAAAGCTATCATCTTGAATAATGCCAGTAGATGTGTGTATCAACACTTTGCTAGTGTGAGAGACTATGAAGGATGGCAATAGAAGTGACATGAGAGGACGAGAGGCTCAACTAACCCTGGAAGGGCTAAAAATAGTATCACAATCCTTGCAGCCTATGAAAAAAAGAGGTAGTTATGAGGGAATGTAATTGGCTATAAAATCTTAAATGTTCTAGTCATTGACAAGATACACTGGTTGTTGTCACCCAGCTTAGAAAAGACAAGCTGAAGAAGAGAAAAATAATTCCTCTTAGCTCATGAGAAAGTGCTATTCACACAGAGGCTATGGGCACCCAGCATGACTTGCTGCAAAAGGATGAATTCAAGGAAAGCAAGACAAGAGCATCCAGGGGAGACTAAAGCCTTATGTTGTGATTCAGGTGTGTAAGAACTCGGAATGAATAGATTATGGCTCTAGTATTAATGAAACGTTTTATCACTACATACTCTGTAAAGGTCTATATAGATCAGGAGTAGAAACTGTGTCTTTCTGTGTCCTTGCTAATCATTATATCCACAATTCCCGGCTTTCAGAAGTAGATCCTCAATTAGTTCTTGCTAAGTGAGTAAACGAATGACTATTATGCATGATGATGTAAGACGTTTAGGGAGGTAAGAAATAGTATCATAACATTGTGTTTTACACTCAGTTAATATACAGAGAACTAAACAATGTGAGGACTGCATTAGACATCACAACATCCTCAAATTTGTTATTGCTTCTGAGATGAATACTCTTGCATTATCCCTATAAAGAAACTTATTCCTTTTATTCATAAAGAACTTCAGAAAGAAGCATTATCAATTACAATTTACTTTCCAATAGTAATTTCCAACAAGACATACACAAAAATGAGTCAAATAAACAATACCAAAGCACTTACCCAAATGTCAATTGTCATAGTCAGGTTCCCCTGGTCTTAACAAGGCCAAGTCACCTCAGTGAACATACATAGTTTCTTTTGGTGGAAATGTGTTAATGTTCTGTGAAAAGAAACAATGTCTCAACCTAAAAGACAGTGAATCATTTTTTGAATAATTGCATTTTAAGCTTGGAAGGAAGGGTTGAAGATTGTTTTGGATCTTCAGTTCTTACATCTTCATGAGAAATACATAAAGAAGGGCAATGAAGCTGAAAGAATACCATAAACAAGGCATTTTAGTGGTGTCTATGCTCAGAAAGTAGGACAATGTGTTCTAAAAGCTTTTGAGGGCCATGATTAGAGGTTGCAATTGAGCCTACATACTTGTTGGAAGAGCCAGCAGAAGATGGTAGAATTAGATCTTAGGTGGAAAAAGATTCTGCTTTTCCAAGGACCTATGAATCTGAGACAAACAGTTCTGTCCTTTACTGATGGAAGAAATAAGTAAAGTTACCAAGATGGAAGATAATTCATCTATGTACAGAAACATCCTTATCAAATCATCTGAGGAATAGAGAGGTTGAAAAAATATGAACTGGACTAGGGTACAGCCAATTAAAAATGATTAATTGGGTCAAAGAGATTTGCTCTGGACTTTGAATGTATGTTTTACCACAAAATGGTTTAGTTAGAAAAGAATATTGAAGCTGAATCATGCAAAGAACCCATGACTTGATACTCGTAAGAAGCTTGATTTGTGAGAAAACAGATGCTATGATTGACCAGATATAGTTTGGGGGAAAAAAAGGTATGCAAAAGTAAGGGGAAATAATCACAGTTAAGGTGGAACTAGGAAGAATAATGGATGGATATTTGTGGAAAGTAGCTAAGTCATCTTTGTGATAGAAAGACATTAACCAATTCCTGCTCTTTCTGTGATGCTATGATTGACCAAATATAGTTTGGGTGAAAAAGCATATGCAAAAGTAAGAGGAAATAATCACAGTCAAGGTGGAACTAGGAAGAAAAATGGATATTCAGGGATGGATATTTGTGGAAAGTAGCTAAGTCATCTTTGTGATAGAAAGATATTAACCAATTCCTGCTCTTTCTGCAACCTTGCTCTGTTATAATTCCTGCTCATTCTGAATTTAGAGTAAAAAATTCATTAGAAAGTATATCCTTATAATGGAGCTCTAGTCTTTGTGATAAACCTACTTTATGACCAAGTACCAGATTTTAACCTGTATAGTAACTAAGCCAGTTTTCATTGGCACTTTCTCAATTTTAGATATTTTGTCACATTGTTCACACACAATTCACAGTAAGTTCAGTTCTATTTGTGGTTTTGAAAATACAAACCCCATGCTTTTAGCTAGCTTGATAAAATTTACGAAGAAGGGTGAGGGTAAGAGAAGGAAGGACGAAAGAAAGTAGAGAAGCAGAGAAAGAGGAAGGAAAAGATGGAGGAAGAAAAGGAGAGAAAAAAGACAAAGAAATAAAGATTAAAAGATGGAAAGATTTGGATAGGAAGAATATGATCCGATGTTTAGCAAATTCCCTTGAGTTTGGAGTTTAAGATTTGTTTACCTACAACAAGTCTTTTAAAGTTACCATCTGTCAAAAGAAATGTTAGTCAATTTCAGAGAAAAAGAAATTGCCTGCCCAAATATATGAGACCTGAATCTTCTGGGTAAACAAAATGCTTCCACATATAACATAAAATAAACATTCTCAGTGTTAAGATAGGGGTGGTGTTTGCATGTGACTTGTGTACCAATAATCTATCTATCACTAACATTTCCTTTGTTTTTTAAAAGCGTAACCATGCTTACAGAACCAAAAAATCTATTTTTAAAAAATGTTTGGACCTTCCTGGTTGAGTCTCTGCATGTTTCTGGTTGAATAAGCCGGCTTATTTTCATGTAATGACTCAATGGAATGGTTATAGCCACTTCAATAATATAACAAAATTTACTTTTATGTTCCATCATAAAATTACTATACCAAAAGTGTCCAACAGTTTATCAGTTCTTAGAGCAGCTAGTATAGGATGTTACTGAGAAAGATGTGAAATCTCTTAGATGTGTCTAAGTATCCCAAGCTGTACACACAAGAGAAGTATTCTCCTGACCCTTTCTGTTGATCAGCTTATGTTATAAGACACCTGGGTTGATGAACCTTATAACATAGTTTTGCTTCAGTGGACAATGTAACTAGAGATTTCTTTTATTGTCCTATAAATACCATGTTTTCCTTGAACAATTATTGTATTCATCATGTGTCTTCCTCAAATTATTTTCTAGTGTTATTATTTCACATATTAAATAAGCATCACTAAACCATATATAAAATGAATGTATTTGGGAGAATAACTACTAGAAAGGAACTAGCCTTAAGAGCAGGGAAGCATGTTGAAAATAATTGAGACCAAACTGAAAAGTCCAAACAATTTCTCACCACCAGCCTCAGACTGTACTAAATTGATTGAGTTTGAAGGAGAAGGACAGTTCTAGAAGCTATTTTCTCTCTTATCTCATGATCCTAAGAATGAGTGTGTGTTTGTGTGTCAGAGAGGCACTCTAAAACGTTAGCACTGATAGAAACAGTGAAAGGTAAAGTACCTAAATTTGAACCCAGGTTTCATCACTTGCTAGCTATATGATCTTGGACAATTAATCCATCTCAATTCAGTTTCCCCAGCAGTAAAAAAAAACATGAATAATAGTAGCTTCTTTCTAGATGTTGTGTGGATTCAGTGAGAAAGAGCCTGAAAAGCCCCTAATACGCTACTTGGCACATGGTAAGCACTATGCAAAGGTGAATATCCCATAATGATTATGACTATTTTCATGACTATTTTGTTTTTCCTTTTTTTTTGTTTTTGTTTTTGTTTTTTTTTGAGGCAGACCCTCACTCTGTTGGCCATGCTGGAGTGCAGTGGTAAGATCATGACTCACTGAAGCCTCAACTGCCTGGACTAAAGCAATCCTCCCACATTAGCCTCCCAAGTAGCTGGGACCACAGGCATGCACCACCAAACCCAGCTATTTTTTAAAACAAATTTTTGGTAGAGGCAGGGTTTTACCATGTTGCCCAGGCTGATCTTGAACTCCTGGGCTCAAGTGATCCTACCACCCCTCCTAAATTGTTGAGATTAGAGGTGTGAGCTACCATGCCTGGCAACTATTCTTTATATAGTCACAGTGATTAAACTGGCTCATATAAATAGAACGAAGGATATTTTCTTTTAATATTTTCTGTGCAAAGATACCCTCACAAAGGAGCCACTGAAAGGGGTAAGGGACATGTTTGGGGAGGAAGCTTTTGCATCAAAGCAGGTTGGAATAAAAATGCACAGCCCAGATGATTTCAGAATGATCCTAAAGGGAGGAAGAAAATACTCTGAAGGCAAGTAAAGAATAAAATGTTGTGAGTAAATTTACCCAAGTGTGAAATTGCATTCACTGCTTGCTTATGATGTGCCCGTCACCGTGCTAGTGCTGCCACTATAATGAAGGTGGGGTTTGGCCTGTAAATGGTGAGAGGGAGAGAAAAATTAAGGCATCCTTAAATATGTCGAGAGGACAGTGAATGAATGAAGCAGAAGACGGGGTAGAGAAAAGCAGGTAAAAGTGAGAATAAATTACTAAATCTAAGCTTTATCTTAGTATTTGGTTCCTAACTCATTCTGACCGGGATTTCTGAGCAACACAATCAGCTATATGGTACAACACCCTAGGAGAATCCAATACTTCTGTCTCACAGCAGTTGTTATATGTAATGACATAATTGTACAAAGAGAGAAATGGAGGAAAGTTTAACTGGTGGTACAGATGAACACCTCACTAATGCTATTCATTATTATTATTATTATTATTATTATTATTATTATTATTATTTTCTGAGACAGAGCCTCGCTCTGTCACCCAGGCTGCAGTGCAGTGGCATGATCTCAGCTCGCTGCAACCTACGCCTCCTTGATTCAAGCAGTTCTCCTGCCTCAGGCTCCTGAGTAGCTAGGACTACAGGCGTGCGCCACCATGCTTGGCTAATTTTTGTATTTTTAGTAGAGACGAGGTTTCATCATGTTGGCCAGGCTGGTCTCGAACTCCTGACCTCGTGATCCACCCGCCTTGGCCTCCCAAAGTGCTGGAATTACAGGCGTGAGCCACCACGTCCTGCCTCATTAGTGTTATTATTTCCAAAGGCTGCAACATTGGAAATGCAATAGCAGTTTTCTTGTACATTTACCTGAAACACTAATGTCTGACATCATTTTGATGGGAGTAGGAGTTAGGGGCTTACACATATATTGCTTTGCCAACATATGCAAATGTTTGGAAGGTCTTCCACATTTAAAGGAGGAAAAAAAATACAACATAAATTGTAGTCAAGGAAAAAACAGACCGTTGTTTGGTTTTCCATCTTCCCTGGGGAGCAGCTGCTGATTTCACTCTAATTTTAGCTGCTATTGCTTTGAGCTAAACTTTCCATTTTTATTAAAAAAAAAAAAAAAAAAAAAAAAAAAAAAAAAAAAACTTTGAGTCTAGAGGATTACAAGCGCCTGTGCTTTTGATTTTTAATAAAAAGTGAGCATTTACCTCTGAACAGTAGCAGCAAGAAAGGGAATTAAACCTGAGGCTAGTGAGCTGACCTTTACAGAGGTGCCGATCCAGAGGGATATGTGGAATTTAACACACATCCCTTTTGTTTCTCGTGTACACGCTCTCCAGCTAGTGTTCTTTTTCATATATTTATTTAACTGGGAAAATTGGTGATATTTAAAAAATTTATTATTCGTTCATGTTTGTGTTTGGTGTATTAGCTAGGTGACTAAAGCCCCTCCAAGTGTTACATAAGCTGGTATGATTAGATTTCTGTATATAATATGAATGCTGATGGTGCCGATTTAAGGTACGGAATAGAAAGAGAAATCATGTAACTATCTGTATACAAGATACTACTGAATGGGGAATCTGGGGTGATGCCTGACGTAGTGAAACTAATCACTCCAACACAGCTGACAAAACACTGCTTTCAACTGGGAATATGTATACCCAAATTGCAGGAAAATCTCATTTTTTAATCTGTTCACTTCTTTATAGAGGAAAGGAAGCATAGTAAATTTAGTTTAATTTGCATTTGACTTTTTGGTAAAACAAGTATATTTCTGTGGCATTAAATAAATACCACTGTTTAAAGAAAAATGGTTGATGATCCATGAATTCAGTTTACTAATTACTGTTTGCATTATTCCCCAACTTCCCCCAGTAATCCCCACCCCCCCAATTCTATACAACACTATTTTGCCTTACCAAAGGAAGCCATCCATAACTAGCTTAGAATGTAAAATGTTGAGGCTCTTGAAGTCGGCCTTTCACTTCTTTTATTTTCTTCATTCTCTACTCCTGTTTCTTGTGGAAAGAGTGTCAGCCTAATAGAATCGAGGTTGGGAGTTCATGCTTCTGTTAGAAATCGCTCATAGTTTTAATTCTCTCTGTCAAATGGATCACTACTCTTACAGCATTTAATTAGCTTTATCATCCAAAAACGTCTACTTTCAGAGAAAATACTTAAAGAGGCCTTGGTTACAGTATCCAAATATAATATATTGTATTGATTTTTGTTTTTATGAATTTTGCCTTCATGTGGGTATTGGTGTTAATTAGATGTGTACATTGAATGCTAGCTGCATTATGTTTAATTACCTCTGTTATTTAACTTTTCTTGTAATTTTAAGTTAGTTAAAATTATAACCATGGGATAATAGAAACCTCTCTTGGAGCTAATTAGATGACTAAAGATCATTTGTAAAGGTCAGGCTGACAGTTGGCTTGGGACAAGTGAGAGGCTTACTGGGTAGTGAATGGCAGTAAGGAGATATACTCTGTGTAGACTTAGAGAATGTCAGACTGGAAGGACATCAGAGATGGTTGTGCCCAACCCTTTTCTCCTCCTGGTGTAGAGACTAACTGGAGCACACTAGCTGCTACATCTCTCTGTGACTTGCTGTGAAATCTTTAAATGAATAATTTAATTTCTTAATGTCTGGCTCATACAATCCATTACTAAACTCCAACTTTCGATTAATGTGATGTAGATTGTCTAAGGAACTTAAAAGACATGACACATTTTGCCGTGATCAGAGATAAGAGTGCATGTTGTATTACTGATTTTTTTTTTTTTTTTTTTGAGATGGAGTCTCATTCCATCGCTCAGGCTGGAGTACAGTGGCACGATCTTGGCTCACTGCAACCTCCGCCTCCTGGGTTCAAGCAATTTTCCTGCTGTAGCCTCCTGAGTAGCTGGAATTACAGGCACCCACCACCATGCCTGGCTAATTTTTCTATTTTTAGTAGAGATAGGGTTTCACCGTGTTGGCCAGGCTGGTCTCGAACTCCTGACCTCAAGTGATCCGCCTAACTCAGCCTCCCAAAGTGTTGAGATTACAGCCGTGAGCCACTGCGCCTGGCCTTATTACTGATTTTATATAAGACATTTGAATTAATTGGTTAAATGAAGAGACTTCTGGCCTCTTAAATGGATTTTTGATCCAATCGCTCACTTAGAAACCTCTTTTCTTGCTACTAATTAAAAACAAAAATCATGAACTATAACTACTGCCCCCACTTTCCCCCTTAACATCACGCAGATGAGATTGGGCTGACTTTGGGGCCAGGCGCGGTGGCTCATGCCTGTAATCCTAGCACTTTGGGAGGCCAAGGGGGGTGGATCACAAGGTCAGGAGATCAAGACCATCCTAGCTAACACGGTGAAACTCCATCTCTACTGAAAATACAAAAAATTAGCCAGGCATGGTGGCAGGCGCCTGTAGTCCCAGCTACTCGGGAGGCTGAGGCAGGAGAATGGTGTGAACCTGGGAGGCAGAGATTGCAGTGAGCCGAGATCGCGCAACTGCACTCCAGCCTGGGCGACAGAGCGAGACTCCGTCTCAAAAAAAAAAAGAAAGAGATTGGGCTCTCTTTGTATTGTGTCTGGAGTTTGTTCCTTCCAGTGGGTTCTTGTCTGGCTGACTTCAAGAATTGAGCCGCAGACCTTCACAGTGAGTGTTACAGCTCTTAAAGATGGCACGAACCTAAAGAGTGAGCAGCAGCAAGATTTATTGTGAAGAGCCAAACAACAAAGCTTCCATAGCGTGGAAGGGGACTCCAGTGGGTTACCTCTGGTGGCTGGGGATGGCCAACTTTATTCCTTTATTTGTCCCTGCCCTTGTCCTGCTGATGGGTCCCTTTTACAGAGTGGTGACTGGTCCATTTTACAGATTGGTCCATTTTACAAACCTCTAGCTAGCTACAGAAATGTTCTCCAAAGCCGCACTCAAGCCGGCAAGTCCAGCTGGCTTCACCTCTCAGTATCACTGGAGCAGTACTATTGAAAATCATCCAAAACATCCCTCTGGCCAAATTGAGTGACCTCTTTTCAGGTTTAATGCTCTTTTATTTCATTTTGGCAATAACTTTTATGCTTGACACCTCATTTTTAAAGCACACTTATTTTCCTTACCTTTCTTTCTTTCTCCTTTTTTTTTTCTTTTTTCTTTTTTTGAGATGGAGTCTTGCCCTGTCACCCAGGCTGGAGTGCAATGGCGTGATCTTAGCTCACTGCAACCTCCGCCTCCCGGGTTCAAACGATTCTCCTGCTTCAGCCTCCGGAGTAGCTGGGATTACAGGTGCCTGGCATCCTGCCCAGCTAATTTTTGTATTTTTAGTAGAGACGGAGTTTCACAATGTGGCTAGGCTGGTCTCGAACTCCTGACCTCGTGATCCACCTGCCTCGGCCTCCCAAAGTTCTGGGATTACAGCCGTGAGCTACGGTGCCCGGTCTTTTCCTTGCCTTTCTATACTGCTCTATCCTGTTTTCTACCAACTTTCTTTTCATATATGTTCATTTATTCAGCAATCACTTATAATCATCTACCGTTTGTCAGATACTTTGCTAGACATGGAGGGTACCTTGATGAATGATAACTCCTAAAACAACCTAAAAAGCATACCCAAACAGAGCCTTGTGGAGAATATAGGGTTGTATGAAATCCTACTTGCCAATAACTACTAATGATTAGTAGTTTCAATTCAGTATCCTACTGCTTCACTAGAACCTGTGATGCTTCCCAATTATTTGAGTTGTTCAGCATTTTAACTTATCGTCAAGGCCCTGAATCAAATACAGTTTTTTCACCTATTTCTTTCTAGGTCCCGCTACAGGAATTGTGGATGTTCTCACTTTTGTAACTTTTTTAACATTTCTTTCTCTATCCAAAATATCACACTTGACCTTCTCTAACTATTCAAGCTGTACTTTTTGTTTTAATCCCCCTCTTTTTGAACACTTGGATTCTCATTTGAATTCAATAACTTTTTTTCCCTCTGAATGCCATTCGTTTCTGAACATGTAGTTGAAATTCAAAAATTTAACTATTCATCATATACCAAAGACAGTACATCTAGGACATAAATTCTGGAGTTAGTGTTCCATCACTTACCAATTGAGTGATGGTGCCATGCTTCTATTTTATCCTCAGTAAAATTGAGATAATAATAGTACACACCTCCTGGAGTTATTGAGAGAATAAAATGAGGAGATAGGTAGATAGCTAGATGGTAAAGATATCACTTTATCACTTAGAACAGTCCTTAAAACATAGCAAACACTTAGAAAAATAGTAGATGCTATTTTATATTTACATTTGTAAATAATTATTCTCTGGGTACCTGTGTCATTTCTTAAAGTGTAAATTATTTAAAGGCAGGCTACTGTCTTTTTCTGTAATCAATGGAGAATTCTCTAGGTCTTTGTCAGATAGGGGATACTAAATTGACTGATTGAAGAGTTTAACAGCTATTTTTTTTCCATTTAACTCTGTCCCCATTTCTAACATAGATATGTAAATTTCCCTCCCCACCATTTAAAATAATTGTGCCACATGCTGTGGGTCTCAATTTAAGAGGGTATCTAGAACTAACACAGGACGAAGGGGATTTGGAAGAATACAGTGTACATAAGACTGGGCCCCTATTGCATCTGAGGAAAGTTTTGATGCCTTAAAGAGGCTTTAGGAAGAAGTAGGCCTCTGAGTGCATCTTGGAGACTTGGTAGGTAGAATCTGATAGATAGAAACTGGGATATGGGTAAGAACAATACAGGTGGAGGGGATAGAATAAGCAAAAGCCTGGAGGCTAGAAAGCCTGGAAGTGTGTTTAGGGAAATTGAAAGTCATTCAGTTTAGCTGGTAGGTAATGATCCTGTAGTATCAGAGCACAGTATTGAAGCAAAAACCTGAAAATTGAGGTGATTTGCCAAACTGAAGGGACATTCTGTTCTGAAATTGAGGGTCATTCTATTTCAGGGCCAATGATGTTTTTATTCAATATACAGTGCTTAAACATTATCACTGTTTATTAAACAAAAAACCCCCCAAGAATTGATATTGCATTCTGATTCCTGGGAATAGTGGGGGAGTCTTTATTCTTTTTGTAAGAGAAAAATGTTTAATTCTTAGAACCTATATATGGTCTTTTTGGATGAGCTCAGTTTTCTATAAATGTTGACAGCTCTAAAAATAGCAGTACTAATGGTCGAGCTAAGCACTCAGTACAGCAACCCCAAAGGGCTTCTAGACGCAGGCAGGGGAGCTCTAAGTAAAACATGATTCCTGGAACTACCTTATCTGTCTTTATCAGTTAAACCCATAACTATATTCTGACATAGCCAGTTTCCACAAACACCATCGTGAATTTTATTTTCCTTTCATTCACATGGGCTCATTTCACATTTTACGGGATGGGGGATGCTAAGGAAATTCTCCTATGAGATCTCACACCATTTTCTTTTTAATGTTATTGAAAAGTGTTTGGCAGGTTTGTCCTGTAATTAATCTGTTCATACATCTGTCTTTCCTACCAGCCTAAGAGTTCTACCAGGAGTTTCTTTAAATCTTTTGCCATGTTTCTAAGCATTGTCCTAAGGATTTTACGTGGATTCACCTTCATAACAATTCTATGAAGTTGACACTATTATGAATTCAATTTTGCAAATTAGTGATCTGATGTATAGAGAGGGTAAGAAAATTATCCAGGTTATATAATTATTAGATGTTGGACTCAATCTATTTCCAGAGCCTGAGTTCTTAAATACATTGGGTTAGGAACTAGGACACTGAATCTCTAGTTCTAGGTTGGCTACAAACTAGTTGAGCAATCTTAAGCAATTATCTTAACTTCTCTGTACTACATTTCTTTATGTGTAAAATAGTAACTGCATTCTTTTACTGTATTATTGTGAGAATTAAGTTATACAGCTGTGGGAAAGTGCTTCACACAAGACTTCGTACAGTCCATTTTTATTTATTTATTTATTTATTTACTTATCTTTTGAGACTGAGTTTCGCTCTGTAGCCCAGGCTGGAGTGCAATGGTGTGATCTCGGCTCACTGCAACCTCTGCCTTCCAGGTTCAAGCAATTCTCCTGCCTCAGCCTCCCAGGTAGCTGGGATTACAGGTGCACACCAACACACCTGGCTAATTTTTGTATTTTTAGTAGAGACAGGGTTTCACCATGCTGTCCAGGCTGGTCTCAAACACCTGATCTCAGGTGATCCACCCACCTTGGCCTCCCACAGTACTGGGATGATAGGCGTGGGCCACTGTGCCTGGCCGCATTCTAACTTTTAATAAATGCTAGTTTTTTCTTTCTCTCCTGCCCTTGTTTGCTCTAAGAGGCCTATGAACCAAACTTGACCTTTCTAAGGCACATGACTTTGTGTCTCAATCTGTGCCCAACCCCTATGGACTAGAAGGTGCTTGCCCTCACTTGAATAAGAGAAAACATAGGCAGTGCCAGAGATTATTGAGAGGGCAGAACTGGGTGAGGTTTATTGCAGCTGCCCTTCAGTGACCCATGATGGCAAGGGGCCATCACATCCATACGGGGTCCCATGTGGCCTTGCTGGGTGCACCCGCCTGCAGTCACTCTGTATTGCTAATGTGAGTTACACATGTAATTATCCAGGCAGCAGGCTAAAATAGCTCCACAGACAGCAAAGTTTCATCAGCAGAAGGGCACATTTTGTTTCATGTGACTCCAACAGAGTACTGCTGAGTGTTGTAGAGCTGGGGTGATTAATTGAAGGACAAATTAGAAAGTCATGGAATAGTATGTTGTCTCCATAACCAGGCCTTCATGGGTTAAGCAAAGCAAGAGGTTTAAGAGTGCATCTGAGATTTTTAGAAATAAAAATATTCATAAAGGTGTTTTTGTGCTATGGGGTCTTCATCAGAATGTTTTCGTTCCAAAGAACTTAGGATCTATATTTGTGCAACTGTGTCCTTAACATTGAGTAAGACCATCACTGAAAAATAAGGTAAGGAATGACATTTTAGATAAAAATTTTGTTGGAGAGCAATGTCATGAGTGGAATGCATGCATTTTGTGAGTTATATATGTGTCTACAGATCAAGACACACACACACGCTGAAACACACATACACACGCACTTGCAAAGACAAATATTGGATTTTTTGGAACATTTGAATGAAAACATTATTCTCTTATTGCTGTATTATGGTGGCTTCTTTCACTCTCCAGTTGACCTTAGTTTCCTGAGAGACATCCCGTAGCGTGGGTATGAGGCTAGAGACCTGCACCCCTTCTTGAGGGGAATGTAGATAGCTGCTAAGCCCTGCATGCTCTGGCATATCTAAGAAATGTCTGCGAGAATTGTGAATAGGTTAAAGGCATAGATGACAGAAAAAAAATACAAAAGAAAAAATTAAATGGATTATTTTAAAAATGCAAAGAAGGTGGGGAGAGTAAATAACTCAGAATGGAAAGGGGGAAAGAGAAGGAGGCGAGCACACTACTGGCCATTATCTTCACAGCTGCACAGTGTCTGACTCTGTAAAAGGTGCTCAGAATGAATCTTAGAATATTAATGCTCATATTTTATGCCATTGCCTCTAGAGAGGTGAAAGAGAAGTCCAAAGATGGGCAGGGTTGCTGAGCCAACATTTCTAAGGAGCCCTTTTTGTCCGATTCACCTACCATCTGCAGCCAGCCTCCATATAAACACCTTTTGTGATCAACCCTGATGGATTATTTGTTTGTTTATTTGTTGGGGGAGGGGAATAAAGAGAGGAAAATGTGGGAGTACATGCTAATTTAGGGTGAAGAAAAAATTTTTGGCTACACAGATCAATACCACATTTTTCTAGCTTTTTGATAAGAACGCCAAATAGAACTGAGTCAAAAATATTATTGATCAATGGATTGTATCTATTGCTTTTCCCTTTTCTGTATGGCTTTCCACTCCACCAGAGATGAAAATTAAATTGACTTGTCACTATTTTCTCCTCATATAGGCATTCATCTTGCTCAGGGCTTTATTTCTTCAAATTATTCCAATGGCTTATTTAACAGATTTAGTTTCTTTCTTAGTTAAATCAAAAGGTATTTATTGAGCAAGTACTGCTAATACTACCACTGCTACTGCTGGTACTGTTAATACTACTGTCTCTACTACTGCAATGACTGGTCTCATAGTGTTTTAGGCTGCCTTCAAGGTGCATCACCTTATTTAAATTTTACAACAAACCTTTAAGTTATATACAATTATATGAGGAACTAGGTCTCAAAAGTTGTAGAATTTGCTCCAGCTCATAGTGGCAGGGCTGGAATCCAAGCTGAGATGTGTCTGGTTGTCTGGTTCCAAACCTTTCTACAGGTCACCTTATAAAGAATGAGGATGGAGCTCAAACACAGATACACAAAGGAATAAAATTAAAACTTGTTCCTGCTTTTAAAATGTAGTGGTTGAAAAGCCAGAAGTATAAATAACTCCAATTCTGTATAAATGATATTCCCAAATGCTGCATCAGAATCGCTTTGGAGAATTTATTAAAAACATAGATTCCCAGACTGCAACCAAGAACTCTTGGATGAGACTAAGGAATTTGTAAATTAAACAGAAAAAAAAAGTGAAATCTCTACTAATTTCAATGTCCAGCCAATTTTGAGAACTACTGTTTTTAATATTGAAACTACTGACTTTAATATTGAAAGTAATATAAGAAAGGATGAAGTAGTTCCAACGAGAAGGAATGGGAATTGAGAATGGCTGTTTGAGGTTATCTTTATGGTTTTCAGGGTTATCCAGGTCTTAGAAATTACATAATGATTTCTACAAATGATCATCAGTAGCTTTAGACTAGCACCTACTAATTCTGTAAGTGATGATCCTCAACCCTTGCTAATTTGAATAGATCTTGTTATTTCAATGTGCCGTTAAATTGACAAACTTCTCTATAAAACTACATAGTATGATCTTTCAGGTAACCTATTCTAGTAATCTAGTTATCCGTCAACTATTCATATCCATGATTTTTTTAAAAAAACAACTTATCATCATCATTCTCCTCACCGTCATCATCACCATTTTAACTATTCAATATTTTGTTTAGATACATTTTTATGTTCTTGGTGAAGTCAATTAACTTTTCTGGACCCAAATTTTTCCATGTATGTAAAGAGGAAATTGAACTTAGTGACCTCAATTTTGTGTAAAGTTATGACATTAAGATCTTTAGGCCTCATTTATTAGGAACCCAGTTGCCTTGAGAAATTTTTCTTTCATTGGGAAACTTACTCATCATTTAGTAAATATAGAATCACAACTTCAAAGGCCAGCTCTGGAATAACTGAGAATCTTTCTGGGCAGATTTAAGGTCTGCATCAGAATAGCTATATATACAGAAAGCCTAAAGGATCAAAATAGTCCAGAGCATTTCAGGACTGGACAGCTGGTGAGTGGGTCAAGGTTGCCTGTGCCTCACTCTGTCAGTCTGTCATTTTAATGAATATCAAAATCACTCATACACCAAATTGGGAAGCCACGGATCTCATCTTGACTGAGAATCGGCGCCTTCCAGAACCTGACTTAGTTTTGCAAGAGCAGTTTTAGTAGCTAAAAGTTTCACTCTCACCTGCTGCTGCGAGGACTTGGATTGCCAGAGTTGTGTGACTTCTCTTGTCCTTGATTATAATATGAGTAAAAAACTGCCTTGAAAAGATAAAGATATTTTACATGATTTACAGTCTGACCTTAAGATGCTCTTGATGGTATGTCTGAAGGAAAAGAAGGAATGTCTGTTCCCAGATAGGCTGAGTTCCTTCCTTATCAGAAGGGTTAAAATAAATATTCTTTCTCTTTTGTGCCTTCCTAGCATTTCTGCAGTAGATAAAAGGGGAAATGTGTATTGGACTGAGAGTTATGGGGAATCAAATCCAAAGAGATGAGAGAAACCTTTCTCTCTGCCAGTGCAGATCAAGTGTGAGTTTGGAGAAATAGAGAAGGAAGGATGTGCCAATCAAAAAAGGTTGACCATGGAAAGAAGAGTCACAAAAACAAGGGCAGCAATGCTTGCAAAAACACTATCAAAGGAAAGTCTTGGCTGGCAGACTAAGTATTCTAGCAATAGCACTAGTCCATGTCTTTGGCCAGCTATTGTAACCAGATGTCATTAAGCATTTTCATCATCCAATCACCTTCCTTGTTCTGATTCTAGGCCCCCTAAATCAACCTCTAAACATAATGTTCTTCCCATGGAGAAAAGACATTGGCCATGCCCGACAGTTTGTGTGGGAGTTGTCTTTCACATCATAAAGTGATAAACTCTTGTTCTTTTTAAAGCATTAATTTGGCTAAGAAACAAATACAAAGTTTATATTTAGATTGCATGTGAAAACTGGGGGGTGGTCCTCTTGAATACAGGGACTGGTTAGAAAGTCACTTCCTCATATAGTAAGTAGCCACTAGCCAAATGTAGCTATTTAAATTTAAACTGATTTAAATTAAACTAAATTAAAAATTAAGCTCTTCAATCTCACTAATCACAATTCAAGTGCTAAAAAGTCATACATAGCTCATGGTTACTATATGGAACAATGCAGACTATCAAACATTTTTATTGTCACAGAAAGTTCTGTTGTGCAGCTCTAGGTTAGAAAGTAATTCTCAATTCCTTTACCAGATTATACTTGGTAATCTGCAATGATAGACTTAGACCTAGCTGTGCCTCAGCATGTCTATGAAATGGGAAGAAGGATGCTGTCAACAAAATAGGAATTAAGTGGGCATTTTAATGTAATTGCTAATTGATGCTTTATAAATAGAACAAAGAATAGTTTGTGTATTTAAATATTAATGTGAATCACATTCCCATTTTATTGTGTTCCATAGGAACTCTATTTAACAATTTAAACCTCTCCATCTTTCCAATTGCCTTTCTGTAGAATGAGGCAAAGGGAAATATTGAAAAGTTGTTCTTAATCTTGTCAAAGAATTATAGGCTACTGTAAATTTGTAAAATGTATGTTACTAAATGTGACTTTCAAATAAGAAAAGCTTTACCAGCAAAAGAACTAATGATGATATCTTACATTTGTGTGCTGCTTTTCTGAAATGCTCTCACATGCATTCTTTGATACTTAAAATAACCTTTTGAAATAGTATATTATCATGCCCATTTTACACGTTCAAAAGTTATTTATTCAAGGTCGTAGTGGTAATGTCAGCAATAGAACCTGGGCTTTTGACCCCTCCGTTCATGTTTTATTCTGTTATTCCACTCTGTTTCAGTTGTTAGGACATGTATTATGTTTTAGGAAAGGTGACAATAGAAAGAAAATCGAAATCTGAGAATTTGGAGTCCTGAAATATAGACTGGAAATATTGTTCCTCCAGGCCAAAAAGTAGACCTGAACCTTTGGAAGTCACAGGGAAAGAAACTGCTGTCTCGTCTTTCCTCTCTGCCTGCTTCATTCACAGAATTTATCTTGCATTAATTCATTCATTAATCCAATGTAGACTGAGCAATTATTGTCTGCCACACTTGTTGGGCTCTGATGATACAAAGAAGATCAAGACATGCCCTCTAATTTTGAGGACTCCACATTCCTCCGGGGAAAGAGATACATGTTGATTCACATCTTATGACATAGATGCTGAGAAAGGGTTTATTGCAAAGTGCTCTGACAACAAAAAAGGAAGGGGTGATTAATTTTGTCTAGAGGGAGCTTGTCCTGAGCAAAAGCTTCATACTTTGTATAGATGACACGTAAGATGTATCTTAGAGGAAAAGTAGGATCTAATAGGCAATTTTAAAAGATGGTAGGGGGAAAGGTTTTTAGGTGGAAGAAACAGCGTGAGCAAGTTTCTGTTGATTTAAAACAAATAAAAATAGTACCATTTATTGTGCTTATTTGGTTCTAGGCATTTTATGAATGCATTAAACATCTCTTTATTCTCATAACAACACTGTGAGACAGAGATTATTATCATGTGCATTTTATAAATAGGGAAATCGAGGCTCAGAAAGGTTAAGAAGTTTATTCTAGATCAAATATCTAATAACTGACACAAGCAGAATTCAAAGGTACACAGCTAGATTCCAGCAATTTTGCTCTTAACCACATAGTAGTTATAATGTTGTATAGTCAATTTTATAACGTGAAAATTTTTTTCTTTTTATGGTATGTCATAAGCTGTTTCTCAAGTCATTAAAATTCTCTATAAATGCTATTTTAATAGTACAGAAACCCATCTTATTGATGCATTATAATTTGTTTAACTAGTCCTTTATTGTTGGACATTAAGTTGTCTCCAATCTTTTACTATTTTGAATGATAGTGCATGACTATTTTTGTGTATCAGGACTTTCTTAACAGGCCCAATCTAAAGGGGAAAACACCACGAGATTTCCTTGGTACTATCACCAAGAATAAGAGCAGTCAGAGAAAGCAAAAGCACAGACTAAGTGCACTCTATTTGGATTATTTGCTTTGGGAATTATACCCAGCATGTTGAACAACCCAAGTTGGCTCCATTTGAAGTCTTGAATATTTCTAGACCTCTGGTACCCAGTTAGTATATTTTACAGTATTGCAAATCAGTTTTAATATCAACCTAAAATAATTTAAAAAGTAAATCAGCTGAAAATGTTATTACAAACCCAAACAGAGGTGAACTTTGGATTATCTGCTCTTCTAAATTGCTTATTATAGTGTTCTGTCTGTTTAAGTGACTGCTGGCAGCTTTTGATTGCTTCGCCCTAAGTCAAATTTGGCAAAGAGAATGCGAAGGTTTGGGTTAAAATGTTAACTTTTTTTTTCTAAATAAATGCAATTTAAATTATTAAGCTTCACTTCACCCATACCGATTATGTATCTCTTTTCTTGCTTAGTGATGGCATCCATTTTAAGGGACAAACCTGGAAATGCTGAGCGAAGAACACATACCCTTCATTTCCGAAAGTTCATTTCCCACTCTTACTTTAGACTGACAATGAGTTGTAGTTCAAAGGCTGCCCTGCAGGGAAGCTCATATACCCTATAATTTAAAGGGCCTCCGACTCCTTTTGGGAAACTTGGTAAAACATTCTATTTAGAGACATGCCTGCTGATATGACATATATTTTTATAGTTATACCCCTTTATTGATGGGACATAAAACCTGTTTTCACTCAAAGTTTTCCTGCTTTCAGAAAATAGAACAAGAGTCATGCAGAAAACAGTGATTCTGTTACTGTGTATTATGACTTTTGTTTTATAGTTCTCTTTTCCAACTCATCTCTTTTCCCTGCAGCTGTGGAATCTGGACAGCAAAATCTTGTGGACATTTATTCCACTAAGCCCAGGGATGAGATGGTGCTCAGGTTAAAGAACTAACATTTTCTAAACCCTTCATTAAGTTTTTACCAGCATCAGGCCCTCTAAGTACAAGTGTAAGAATCCTTCATTCAATTCTTCACTCCCTCACTCCCATTACAAGCCATCTATATGATCAAAATTTCAGAAGAACTAAGTATGCATTAAGAATTGTGTTACATGTTGCCAAGAATACAGACATGAATAAAACATTCTGATCTGCTCTCTCCAGCTCTCTCAGTAAATGACTATCCCTTGTAGAATTTTGCATACGGGAATATTCTCCACTGCCTGACTCTAAACATTCTAATCTGACTACACTTTTATTCACCCCTTCATCCTCCACTTCCTATTATAATGGGAAGAGGGAGAATGTGCTACCTTCTATTTAAGAATAATTCCTTCACCCTCCCATCCCACTCCAAACTTCAACCTATTTGAGGACAAAGATTGTATCTACTTTCATATACCATTCTTTCTTTTTTATTATTATTTATTTATTTATTATACTTTAGGTTTTAGGGTACATGTGCACAATGTGCAGGTTTGTTACATATGTATCCATGTGCCATGTTGATTTCCTGCACCCATTAACTCGTCATTTAGCATTAGGTATATCTCCTAATGCTGTCCCTCCCCCCTCCCCCCACCCCACAACAGTCCCCGGAATGTGATGTTCCCCTTCCTGTGTCCATGAGTTCTCATTGTTCAATTCCCACCTATGAGTGAGAACATGCGGTGTTTGGTTTTTTTGTCCTTGCGATAGTTTACTGAGAATGATGTTTTCCAGTTTCATCCATGTCCCTACAAAGGACATGAACTCATCATTTTTTATGGCTGCATACTATTCCATGGTGTATTTTATTATTATACTTTAAGTTTTAGGGTACATGTGCACAATGTGCAGGTTTGTTACATATGGATCCATGTGCCATGTTGGTGTGCTGCACCCATTAACTCGTCATTTAGCATTAGGTATATCTCCTAATGCTGTCCCTCCCCCCTCCCCCCACCCCACAACAGTCCCCGGAGTGTGATGTTCCCCTTCCTGTGTCCATGTGTTCCCATCATTCAATTCCCACCTATGAGTGAGAACATGCGGTGTTTGGTTTTTTGTCCTTGTGATAGTTTACTGAGAATGATGGTTTCCAGTTTCATCCATGTCCCTACAAAGGACATGAGCTCATCATTTTTTATGGCTGCATAGTATTCCATGGTGTATATGTGCCACATTTTCTTAATCCAGTCTATCGTTGTTGGACGTTTGGGTTGGTTGCACGTCTTTGCTATTGTGAATAGTGCCGCAATAAACATACGTGTGCATGTGTCTTTATAGCAGCATGATTTATAATCCTTTGGGTATATACCCAGTAATGGGATGGCTGGGTCAAATGGTATTCCTAGTTCTAGATCCCTGAGGAATCGCCACACTGACTTCCATAATGGTTGAACTAGTTTACAGTCCCACCAACAGTGTAAAAGTGTTCCTATTTCTCCATATCCTCTCCAGCACCTGTTGTTTCCTGACTTTTTAATGATGGCCATTCTAACTGATGTGAGATGGTATCTCATTGTGGTTTTGATTTGCATTTCTCTGATGGCCAGTGATGATGAGCATTTTTTCATGTGTTTTTTGACTGCATAAATGTCTTCTTTTGAGAAGTGTCTGTTCATGTCCTTTGCCCACTTTTTGATGGGGTTGTTTGTTTTTTTCTTGTAAATTTGTTTGAGTTCACTGTAGATTTTGGATATTAGCCCTTTGTCAGATGAGTAGGTTGCAAAAATTTTCTCCCATTTTGTAGGGTGCCTGTTCACTCTGATGGTAGTTTCCTTTGCTGTGCAGAAGCTCTTTAGTTTAATGAGATCCCATTTGTCAATTTTGGCTTTTGTTGCCATTGCTTTTGGTGTTTTAGACATGAAGTCCTTGCCCATGCCTATGTCCTGAATGGTATTGCCTAGGTTTTCTTCTAGGGATTTTATGGTTTTAGGTCTAACATGTAAGTCTTTAATCCATGTTGAATTAATTTTTCTATAAGGTGTAAGGAAGGGATCCAGTTTCAGCTTTCTACATATGGCTAGCCAGTTTGCTAGCCATATACCATTCTTTCTTTAGGGTCTAGCACAATTAATGGTACATGATAGTCTTTCATGAATATTTGTTGAATAAACATTAACTATGCTATAGGAGATATTAGCTTCACATTGAAGCTTAGAAACGTACTGGGTGCAGAGTACAAATTCAAAAAAAAACTGAAGAAAAAGTGATTATATAGTAAAAAAAAAAGCACTGAAATAATTTCATTACAAGAGGCAGAGGTAAAATATTACTCTGATGAAGTTCAGATCATCTCAAACTGGGGAAGGAGAGAAGTTTCGTATTTGTGTCACGCTTCAATCTGTTCTAATGTAGGTTTCTCTTGGAAAGTCCTTTTTTTCTATTATCTTCTCTAGTTTAAGTAACTCTGTTTTTCAACATACTATTACAAAACTTTATGAGTGCAATTTGGAAATGGATATAGAATTGTGATTAATACAAATAATAGAATTTTTGTAGAATTAAGAGAATTTTTGTTTTGATGTTTGTACTTTCATATCAATGTTATTTATTTTTTCTCTTTCTGTATTTTTTTTCATGCAAGCTGGTGCATACTTTCTGTATTTTTTTTTTCATGCAAGCTGGCGCATACTTTATTTTAAAGTATTTGAAGGAGATGAAGGATTACAGTAGAAATGGAAAATCAGACTAGAGGTGGTCGTTTTTGTTTGAGTCAGATTCTATTTGGTTCAAGGGCATCTTGTCTCAGAATCTAGGTTTTCCTGGGCCTCTTTATTCAAGATGAACTAAGTTGGAATAGAATAAACCATACAATATTTTAGTCCTAGATTTTAGAACTTTACCAGATTTATGGCTGTCTTCTTGCTCATTTCTATTCCCTTTTTTTGACCCAGTTGTGTAAATGAGCTGATCTTAAAATGAAACCTACCGGCTGTTCCAATAAATACAATAAACTATAGGTAGGACATATTATAAGAGAACTATAGTAGAATTATGTGCAAGGTGCATCCCCATTTGTATTTCTCTGGGAATAGGGAAGAATATTGGAGCTACGCACTCAAACAAGAAGGCTGCCTGTTCTTGATCTTTCTTTAAAAGACAAACTTGCTATAATTAGCACTAGATATCTGGTAGCATCTGGAAGTCTTAAAAACACCTTTAGTAGTGTATTTTGACTTATCTCCCTTTTCATTCTGGATTCTGTCACTCAGCTTCTTACTTTCCTCCTTTTCTTCCATGAGGAAATCATTCAGAAACAGAGAAGTAACTCTTCTCTTTCCTTTCCACCTTTCCATCCTCCATCTTCCCCACCAACAAGATCCTGGCATAAATTTCCGTTCAATCTACTTCAGCATCATATGTGTATTCACTGTAGATACCATCAGCACCATGGCCTTAGTTGAAGTGCACATCAGCAGGCACCGGGGCTATTATGATAGTATTCTTGATGTTCTCCATACCCCAAAATTAATTTTCCCTAACTGCTGCTAGAGAAATCTTTCTTCTGGAAAGTCAGATATACATCTAACTTTCCACGCACCTGCTTGAAATCCTTTATTTTGTCTTCATTTGGGATGAATACATGTGTCATCCTGACCCACACTTCCCAGCTCAGTTTCCTTTCCAATGTCTCCGCACCCTTATCCTCATTCATCCTTCATACTGTGAACTTCAGTAGATCTGGCTCACATGTTTCCTTGTAGCCACCATGATTTTTCAAAAGGTTTTCCCTGTAGTTTCCTTTGTCTGAAACAGCTTCTTCTTCATGTCTGAATGTCTTTCTGGCTTTCACCTACTAAGGGAAACCTCCTGATCATGACTTCCCTTTCAAACCCAAGCCCAACATCTTTACATATTTCTGTCTCTCTTTATAGTATTCCTGTATCTTATTCTTTTTTTATGATTATAAGTATATTGGATTAAATCTTTTTCGTGTCTGCTTTCCCTCTAATTAACTCTTAACTCCTTGAGGGCGCACGATTTTACTTATTGGTCTTCAAGATGTGGCACATAGCGATAGCTAAGTATCTTTGTTGAACCACAGAGAATGTCTTACCAAGTAAGCAGACCAAGTTGAGTTAGCACAGCCAATGACAGAATATACATACAATTAACCATGTCACATTCAGTAATGTAAAAATCATTTATTACCCCTTCAGGATGATTCTTGGGAGGTTTTATATCTACTCTGACCCCTTATCACACTCCTCCATAGGCATTACACCAGCCATGTTATTTAAGTGATTCTGTTCCTTAAGTTATTTTGGCTGCTTTAACAGTTCCATCAGTTCACACTTGCTTTTCACAATGATATAAGGGATAACAACCCAAATATCACACACCATGTAAAAGATTGTTCTGCGCGTCCAGTTGTTAAATCTGTTGTGCTCCGAGTATGCCCGTGCCAATCTGCACGTACTGATTATTCGCTCGCAGGGTTAGTGACTGTAACATTTTTGATTAACCTCTCTGTACACTTCACAAGCACTTACTCTGGGCCATGTTCAGATCATGAAGATGCCCTAAATCACTGAGATGTTGCTGAATATCTGTTGACATAGTTTTTACCAGTGTGGAATAACTCAGTGCTCTTCAAATTCAAGGAGAGTCAAAATAGCATTTTTCTCTAGCTTTATTTGTTTTCATCTCAGAGATACTAGACACTGAATTTCAAACCAAAAAAAAGAAAAGAAAAAAATTATTTGAGATTACTTATGTAATGCCTACATGCCAACATTTCTGTATTCATAGCCACACATTCAATTATTTGGCACCAAGTTAGCCAGTCCTTTTAAAGTCTACTTCTTCAATGTTTACAATGTGAAGTAAGCAAAATGATGTGCATCTTTAATTTCACTTCTAAACTCTAATGATGTATGGCAATTTTCTAAAAAAATCTTTATTTCTCCCAAATATCTTCTTAGGAAGTAAGACTTCCATTGTTTGCTTAATTTAAGCCAGAGACAACTTGACATTTCAGTTACTATTTACCCTCTTTGCAGATGAAGCCAGGCCTTTGCCTGAGATTGAGAAGCCCTCTCTTGCTATTTCATTTTTTTGGCATTCATGTGCGCACATTAATTTCATAGTTTAAAAAAAATAAAAATAAAAATGCTCAGGATGTGTGTAATTTAGAACTTAGAATCACTGATGGCAAATGTCAAAGTAGTTTAAAATTGTAGATTCTCTGTTTTTGAAAAGGGATATATTTATTTTATAGGCTGACAAAAATGTATTGACTAACTTACAGGCTAGTCCTTCCCATTTTGTATATCCTAATGGAAACATTGGGAGATCAGTGCTACTACAATGTCAGCTTTCACCCTGAGTGATATCAGCTGTCCATCCAACCATCCATCCATCCCAATATTTTTTTGATTCCACATCATGCTATTTGTCTTCTACTGTGTTCCATGCACAAATGCCATTATAGGAGAATGGTTTTCAAAGAAAACAGATCTGTAACTTTGAATGACTGTTATGTTTTACTAAAGCAAACACATGATAAAACACCATAGCCATCTGGACTAAATCAAATACTACTCATATTTTTAGTGAAAGGTATTTATTCAACAGTCTACAAAAAGTTGTGAACTACCTCCTATGTGTCAGACAATGCATTAATCATTGATGTGCTGTTCTTTCTGTTTTAGAAAGTTAGCAGAATGTAGGTCTTTCTATAAATTGTGTTGTAGGGGGTGGAGTTTTTGGAGGTGATTACTGTTTTAAATAACTGTTGGAAAAACCAACATTTTATGGGCTTAGAAAGATGACGGCTGAGAACTGGAGAATGAAAAGAGAAACAGGTAAAATGAGCATATTTACAGAGGGACAGTGAGTCATGGGGGAAAAAAGTTACTTATATACAATTTTGCCTAGAGCCACCCCAGGCATGCTTATTTGGAAAGCAACAGTCTCTGAAAATGTGCTGCAATAAATAAACTGAACACATTATTTAGAATGCCACTGGTGATTACCATAACAAGTGGACCTTTTCTATTGCATTATTGGGTCACAATTATCAGTGCCTTCATTTCAGAACACCTTCTTCCTTCTTGACAGATTGCCATGGTCTCTACAGTAAATGAGTATTGATTTAATATTTGAAGCCATTGAGCAGTGTCTGTTACAAAAAAGGGACCTGAGCTAGAGCGTGTGCCTATTCTTGCCCAGCAGAGCTGCTCTGGGTAATGGAAATGTGGGTGAATGTTTACCACATCCACACAGCCGCAATCAACCATTTTTGTTTACTCTTTCACTGGGAGGAGTGATTAAGATCAGATTGCCAGTTCTATCATGATAGATTTGTGTCAAGAAAATGTCTTGCTTGCTCTATCTATAGAAAAAAAACTGTTATCTTTATAAGTTTTAAACTCATAATTTTATACTTGTATTCTAAGGTTTTTTATTCACCTATTCACCTTCTGAAGCCTTAATTTCCCATGGTTTGGCAGGAATACATTTTACCATGAGTATATGCATGAGAAATGGGGCCCAGTTATATCTCCAGTGACTCAATCCAGTGAAATGCATAAATTTTAGGCCATTATTGAAAATATCTCCTACTCCCTTCAGGATGGACAGCTTTCTCCAGAAACTGTTTTGGGAAAGATGTATAGTCTTGGAAATCAGCAGTCTACCTGTTTTTCAGATAAAGAACATTAAAACATGTTATTGCCACAATCTTCTATCATCTTCCTTGATTGTAAGTGTTCTAAGTCTTCATTATTGATTTTATTTTATTTATTTTTATTTGTTTGCTTTTTGGATGTCAGGTACAGACAGTTGAATTAATCTTTCTCCTAAATTCAGTGTCAGTTGTATTAACAGTAAGTTTGGTTGTCAGAGGGTCATATTTTCAGCTGTAGCCTACAAGTTATTTAATGATCTACTCTTCAGCCTTGGTAAAATACTTTAGGTGAGACATATGTGTGTAGCTTTTTATTGCATATTTCTATTTTTGGATTTTCATTTCCGTTGACATATTTACACTAAAATGATCCTGCTTATAGGAGATATCAAATTTTCTTTCTTCCCTTTCATTTCCAAATATTAAAGATGTTATTTTAATTCCTGAAATATGTGAAAAATATACTCAATATATTAGCTTTGTTTCATTTTAAGGTACAATAATATTCTGAGACTGAATAACCATGTATTAAAAATAATAATTATTATATTTATTTTTATTTTTCCTTTTTTATTAAGATGGACAGAGATGACCTGGAAGAGTTAAGTCACTTCCCCAAAATGAGCATTTTGTTTTCAGAGGTTGGATTGGTCTTTCATGAATATTGCATGCTGACTTATGTGATGAGATGAAGAGACTTGACAGATCATTGCTAGAAGTTTAAGTCAGCCATCCCCAAACTTTTTGGCACCAGGGGCTGGTTTCATAGAAGGCAATTTTTCCACAAACTGGGGTAGGGGGAGTGGTTTTGGGATGAAGCCTCAGATCATCAAGTATTAGTTAGATTCTCAGATCATCAGGTATTAGTTAGATTCTCATAAGGAGCATGCAACCTAGATCCCTCGCATGCACAGTTCACAATAGGGTTCACGCTCCTATGAGGATCTAATGCTGCTGCTGATTTGACAGGAGGCGGAGCTCAGGCCTGCCCCTTACCTCCTGCTGTGCAGCTGGGTTCCTAACAGGGCACAGACCTGTATGGGGCCGGAGACCCCTGGTTTAAGTGACTTTATGTGTTACAAATCAAGTCAGTAGGAGAGTGGGCCCATTGTCAATAAGGCCTCTGAACACCTGCCCAATGCTTTCTTCCTGAGTTTGTGTGGTTTCTCATGTTCTGTGTATTCAGGTTGAAACCCTTGGGAACTGTAGCCAAGCTCTTATTTTTTGCACTCTGTGATGACTTTGCCTGAGCAAGGGGATGCAGCACAGTGCTGCTGCACAGCCAGCATGCTTTCTTCCTTCAGCTCCCTGCTAAATGAGTGTGATCAAAATGTGTTTTGGACATGGAAACCTAAATAATGGGACCGTGTTCCCTCATAGAGGTCAGTAACGTTTACTGAGCCCAACAGCTTGATTTTACTCAGTCTCTGCTGCCTTAATGTCTGGCTTCAGGGTGGAAGGTGGAAAGGGAGGGAATGAGGAATTGCTGAGAGGGACTCAAGCGACATGGTTAACAGATGGCCTTATTAGAGACAGTTTCGCTAGGCCTAAGTGAAGCCTTTTTGTCTGAGTCGGCAAGAAGTGGGTCATTTTCCTGAGCTGTCAGGCTCAATGCTTACCTGACTTGTGGCTGTGGTTGCGGCAAGCTGTTGGTTTCCTCACAGGCTTTTAGTTCCCTGAGATATGCTAAGGGTCTTGTCTTTCTGGGCCTTTCCAGAGCAAGACTGGACTTCCGTATAGACAGTTTGTTTCTTTTCTGAGCTGTAGGTTTCTCATCATTCTGCATGCTTCCTGCACAACTAGTCACAGTTGGGGATCTCTGAATCTCTGCCCTTTAGCTGGGTCCAGTGCTGATGTGGTCTGATGGTCCGGTGATTCTGAAACCTGGAGAGCCAGATAAATGTTTCAGAGTCTCGAAACCATCTATATACCCAGAAACTTCTGTATGTGGAATAAAGAGCAAGCCTAATTTATATTTGTATTGCTATTATTCTCAATGTAAGTACATTTTACAGTGAGCACAATTCAGATTAATTAAAAATATTTCTGAAGGCATAGTGACTTTTTGTCATTGCGTACTTTCTCAGTCAGTGGATATTGAAAGAGTGACCATGGTCGTGTGGTTCTGCAGAATCCTTTGACAGCGTTTTCATAATATTTGCTAAGAATTTGCTCTCCATCAGTCCTATTTCCAGTATGTGAGACTCTGTCTCCTTTAGGCTCTACCTGTCTCAGGTTATACATCAGTGACCTTTTAGCATGTCAACAGTAATCCTTCTCCTACCCACAGCTGTTTTGGAAGAATTCAGTCATTTTGTTTCTACTTCTCCCAATTCCCCAGTTCAAGGTCTCGTGGGTGGTCATTGTCTGGGGACGTTGAAAGGGCAGAATACTTAAATAGTGAAGACAAAAAACAACTTTCAGCACATTACTTAAAAAGACTCTGTGCTCTGAGACATTTGCATAAGGCTGTGTTACTCTATCATTTCTGCTGGCTAAAAATATATATATTTTTTAAATTTCGGTTCCATTCTCTTTCCCACTCCCCACACCCCTTTCTTCGTAAGTCCTTAAGTGGTTGGCAAATACCCATATGTAAGGGTATACATTGCTCAATTTTGAAAACCTCTATAAAGATAGATTGTGTCTGTTCCTTCTGCTTGCTATAAGGACCTGGCACAGAAGCAGAAACTCTAAATATAACGGGAAATAAACCAGTATCTCTAGACAGGCTCGTGTGAATTCAAAAATTGTAAGTGCTTAATTAAGCCCAAGTTGAAAATTATTTCCGTCTCCAACAAGAAAAAGAATAGAAAATAAAGTGAAACTGCCTTGAAATTAGTTCTCAGAACATATATAACATACTTTGACAGATAAGGAAACAATTTTATGGAGCTATTTTTCTCCCTATGTCACAGATTAATGGCTACATCTTTATAGATTGATAAGAGACCACAGAAATACATTTTCTACTGAACAGTGTTGTCCAAGATCCTTGGTATCTCTGTGCTTTGTCCTCCTCCTCCCCTTCTCCAGCAAACTCCAGATATCAGAGAAAAGCCTCCTAACTCCCAGTTTTTTTTTTCGTTTTTTTTTTTTTCCCTTCTGAGCACACACATCTCTCAAATGCATTCAGACATGTTGGAGCCAGCAAATATAAAGCTGCTGGTTTTAAGTCCATGATTTACTTGCTAAAACTGGGCATGATTTTGGGCAGAAAACTAGAGAGAGAAACAGAAGGAGGGTCTCTCCCTTCTGTCCATGGCTCTGCAGGGATTTCTGTTGGAACCAGAAGAGAAGAATTAGGCAGAAGGTTTCTTTAGCTTCCAAGAGATAGTAAGTCAATTGTTGTATTATATTTTAGGTATCTGTGTCTGCAACAAAAGCACAATGGATAGCTAGATGGATTTATAGATAGACACCTAGATGAATGATAAAGAGAAACAGAACATACATTGAGGAATTGTTGAAGAAGCATGCCTTCTGGAAGATTATTTGGCTGCCAGAGATGCCATGCATAAGGAAGATAAAGGAGATAAAGCCAAGAAGCAGGAAAGCTGGTATGACTACAGAATTAGTGGATTCTGGAAGAGGCAAAAGAGTGTTGGTCAACAGGGTATCACTGAAGAAATATAATGAAGATAGAATTAGAAAACATAAGCAAAACTAAAAGACTGTGTTTTTTTCACTCATCCTATAAGTGCAAAGGATGAATATTTATTTCCTAAAAAATAATTTTCACCTATTTTATTTTTATTACATACAAATAAACCAATGTACAGAGAAGTTAGTTGACTTTTATCAATTTTTTAGCCTCTTAAAATCACCCCATGTTTTGTTTTGTTTTTCTCAGTCTATCCAGAAAGACATTTCCAGGATAAGACTGACAAAAATAAGGTAAATGGATTGAAATGTAGGATGGTATATATTCAACCCCAAACTTGGCATTTAAATTTTAGATACAGTATGTCAATAGAAAATATCGTATCATATATTATCACCTGTACAAGGAAAAATGTCATTTTGTTTCCAAAGGAATAACATAAAGGTTTCATGTATCAAAGAAAGTCTATGTTTTTAAATAATCGTACAGTATTTTCTTTAGAAGACAATGTTATGTCATACCTCTGATGTCAACTAGGGATGTCACTATCCTTTGTTATCTAGGGTGAATTTCTTTGACTACCCCAATAATATCCAATCCTGGAAAAGTTCAATGGTCTCTCCAAGATTTCAGTGACCCCTTTTGAAGATTATTAATAATTCCCATGGATTTATTTTCTTAGTGTTCTTCACTTCTACGTCTTCTATCTATATAGCCAATCTCTCTTTCACCTGTTTTCAATTTAAATACAGGATTCAGTCCCTTCACTGGGATCCACAAGAAACCTAGTCACAACATTTTGTTTTGTTTGTAGACTCTATAGAAAATTAAGAAGCACAGTCCTTGATGCTCAGAATCCTGACATGTTTCTTGCTATACTTTTTACTTCTTCAAAGATACGCAACAGATACGAGGAAAAGAATCCTATGAGGACATTCAGAACATGTTGTTTTTAATTTAGATCAGCCGCTAAAACTATGATCTGGGGCTTGTCATTTAAGTTCCACAGGACTGCCTTCTTGTTTATGAAATAAGAAATTTGGACTATTTTTCCATGTTCTTTCATGGTTGTAGATTCCAAGGTCCTCCATGGCATAAGGGTTATGCCTTCAACTTTGAATTTCCCACAATTCTGGGTATAATGTATTACCCATAGGAGTAGAGCCTCAGCAGACCTTTATGGGTTTCTTTTTTTTTTTTTTTTTTTCCAGACAGAGTCACTCTCTGTCGCCCAGGCTGGAGTGCAGTGGCGCGATCTGGGCTCACTGCACACTCCGCCTCCCGGGTTCACGCCATTCTCCCGCCTCAGCCTCCCGAGTAGCTGGGACTACAGGCGCCCGCCACGGCGCCCACCACCATGCCCGACTTATTTTTTGTATTTTTTTAGTAGAGACGGGGTTTCACCGTGTTAGCCAGGGTGGTCTCGATCTCCTGACCTCGTGATCCACCCGCCTCGGCCTGCCAGTATGGGTTTCTTAAAGATAAATCATTATTCTGTATAAGCCTGACACCTGAAGAACTCTGTGGACACCACCTTGCTTGAACAAAGCAAATGTTGCTGTAGTCAAACAGTATAGTTCTGGGCTGCTCTTAACCAAATCCCTTTCAGTGGGGGTTATTTGTGGAATACTTTTACAGTAAAATAAAGCCTTTGGGGTTTAAATAATCTAGAAAATGTAGCAGCTTTGCCCTGTTCAATACAGCTAAGAAGAAAGTCTTCTTTACACTCAAAGTTTCAAAGACTAGGAGGGAATTAGCTAAGAGAGTAGAGAGCTACAACAATAGCTGTTCATTTCAGGCTCTAGCAATTGATTTGATTTTTCCATCTATGAATTGGTTATGGTGACCATATTCATATTCACAGTGTTTCAGCTCTTCTGGCACACACAGACATGGACTTTCAAACTTAGCAGGTATGAGTGTTTTATTATAACCTAGATTTTAATGTCTCATCCAAATTTATACAAGCAAGTACATAAATTTCCTAATGTACTATTCTAAAGGCACAAATAATACTCTAGTCCCCTTCTTAATCTGAAGTCTGAACTGTGGGAGTTTATTATGTTTTCTTACATGGTATCTCATTTATGCATCTATTTACATAACAAAATAGTCATAGAAGCTTCCTTTTCGGGACTTGGAGGGTCAATACATAATACCTTTTTGTTACCCTTCTAAATTCTAATTCAATTAAGACACAAGACACGAAGACAAATACCTCCTCTGTCTCATCTGATATGAGATGGTGATTTCAGTATTAGCAATAACGCCAACTAAAGAATGGAGCTATAGAACTGTGACTAGAAGGACATGCTAACACTTTCTGCGCCTTCTATCTCCCTCCAATTCCCTCTGTTCTTGGTGACTGGACCTTGGGACTGACCACATAATAGAAAGTTTAAATCTATAGAATGTGTACACTTACCTAGAATTATAGCTTTATGCTGTTCAAGATGAGGAAAAAATAAATTCCTAGAGCTAGCAAATTTTAAATAGATTAGTTCCAGCCAGTCAGGAAATGTGGATCCACACATGTCACCTGATATGAAATAACTCAATCTTGGAGAGTCATAAGGCCAAGGTATTATTGTACTGGAAGTTCTTCCAGATGAAAAATAGAAATCAGCAAAAAGAGGCTCCCCTCATCGTTACTTTTATTCAGAATTTAAAAATTCCTTTAGCCTTCGCCAGATGTATGATTCCCCCTTGAGTAGGATAAATACACAATGCCAGTTCTGGCTACTTTTTCTTTTCCTCTCAACTATCAGGATATGATTTTCATGTCCTATTTTATCATTTTCTTTCTTTTAGTATTTCATCAATCTTTTGTGTTCCATACAGGGGCATTCTAGTACCCCCTAAAGCCAAAAGATAAAGTCAGTTCTCTTAGTTTTTTATTTCCTGCTCTCTTGACAATGAGTTTTAATTGAACTTTGGGAAAAGATTGTAAGAAGAACTATGCAGTTGCTATAACTCCTCTGATCCGGCCTGTAGTCAGTATAAATGCTGTAAGTTCAGTTGGTGACAAATTGAATTTTACACACTCTGTCACCCTCCCTCACTGTTCCCCATGCCTAATCACTGCAGGTTTGAAAGCTAAGTGCAGGTTACCTATGTTATTTGATGTTAATGGTGAAATGGCTGCTTCTATAATAAATATCCCACATCAGATATTATCCACAGAACATATAAATTAATTTTAGCTTCATAACATTTCTTAATATTTAAATTTAAATGGTGATCTAAGCTTGTAACATTGTGTGTTACTTTTAATATTTTGAGGCACAATAGGAAACACTGATTACTATAATGCTGAAATCTGTAGGAATAGTATTTAAAAATCGCTGCTGCTATGGTAACCAAAAAAAATCTTTATTCTTTATTATAAGAGTCTGTTAAAGGATTTCTTTTTATTTCAGATGGATTTTCATATGCTTTTATTCATTTTTTATAAAATGACTTTTCTGAAATAGAGGTGATTATTGTTCTTATTTCTGAATCCTAGAACATTCAAATCCTTTAGTAAACTGTAGTAAGACTCAGCAGTCAACATTTGGAATAATTGTAGTAAAATCAAGACCCCAAATTGCATAGAAATATTATTTTCCAAACATTGTCCTTCCAGCCTATTTTGTGAAATTCAACCATTAATAGTTGACAATCTTCACGTGAATAATCCACTGAGTTGACTGATTGTTGCCAGCGTTCAATGTCAGGTAGTTGTACCCCCAGCAACCGAGTATGGGTCTGGCTTTTTTACACCCTGGTGTTAGTAGGGGCGTGTGTGTGGGAAGTGTAGTTTGAAAGTGATGATGATCATCATCATTATTACACACTCTATCATGCATTCAATTATTCATTTATTCATCCTTTCAGCTAGAGAATCAAACAACCAATGAAGTAAATGACTAACATATACTGAGGACACATAGCTGTCCTCATACATGTAGTATATAGTATATACCTATAGTATATACGTATAGTATATCTTTATGTTACATGTCACCTGAAAGAGAAAAGAGTACATTTTTTAGTGTTTATTTGTGCATTCAAAATCATACATGCATATAACTAAAACCATCAAGTATAGAACAATTCCTGCCTTAACCCCCACTCAGAATCTTACTTCCCACTTTTAACAGTTTCGGTTCTGGTTTAATTATTATGCTGAATAACTCCATATAGCTCACTATAGTGCTTATGCTGATGCCTGTATATTTATTAACTTTAGATAATATCTATTGATTTCATGTTATAATAGATAACAACTTTGCTTATTCAAACTATGCCCTCATTTTCCTAATTCAATATGATAATAAATCTCTTCTCAATTATTTTACTAGTCACCTCTGTATGAACTGTCTGCGACTAAATTCAAACCTCCATTTTTTTGTTCTATGAACCATATACAGTATTTCTTAACCCTCATCTTGTAACTTAAGAACAGTCAGGATTTCTGCCTGTCTCTCTACTTTGTTTCTCACCTTTAAAAAAAGTATTTAATGAAAATAGAAAATGAAACATTATTATTCTACCTTTTTATAGCCCTTCATAATTTGCAAAGTTTTTAGGTTGCAGGGCAATCGTCAGGACAACTGATGCCCACTACTAGAATTTAAAATGAAGGGATATTCTTATATGGATATTAGATACATCCTTGGTAAAGTTCCCTGGTGTGAATACAATATGGATCTAGTACTGAGTATTAAGACCTTTGAAATAGAAATCACCTTGGTAGCAAAGTCAGTAGCATTGGACATCCAGAAGAGATGTTCTTATCTCACAGGGAAAAAAGCCAAACATGAGCATTCTGAAGAAAACGATGGTACATATGAGAGGGTGAGGGTGTTAAAATGAACCTCTTTGGGCTGGTGTTCATTCATGACATGGAAAGAAAATAAATAGAGAAAGGAATCGTTTCTGCTTCCTTTTGTTAAGGTTGACGCAACAGGTTTCAAGAGGTAACCCTCCCACAGGATATGGACTAAAAAAGGTTAATGCGATAGCCTTTGGTTTATTGCACATTCATATTATTTTGAGTTTTACCCTTACATGCCCTTAGGTTCACTGTGTTGTGAATGAACACTTTCAGGACAACAAAGAAACTACGTGAGCAAACCATTTAACCTTGAGAGCTTCAGTTATCTTCCATGGAAAATGAAGTTGGGAAACAAAATCATTTGTGAAGTCATTTTTTAGTGTTAATTTTGATACTGTGGATCACCAGTCAGGAGGCCAGATCAAGTACACTGAGTTGAACAAGAGATCTATAAACAAAATCATACATTTGTAAAGCCTGCTACAAATTATAAACTCCAATGGTGCCTCTTGCCCTATTGATTTCTCAGGACAACTCTGGAAAATTCACTGGGTGCATTTGCTCAAGATTTTATAGTTAAATAATGGCTGGGTTCAGGTTAGAAACCTGATTTTCTGTTTCCTAATAGTATTTTTTCTAACCCTCTGAGATAGGCAGCACACATTTATACAATGTCATTTATACATATTAATGATTTGTTTACATCACTTCCACACAGTTTTTGTCCTGAAATCACCATTTGAGGAGTTATGGCTGGAATCATCTTCTTTTCATTCGTATGTGCTGCTTTTGCATAGTGAAACCCAGGATTAAAGATGAGTTGACTTGATGCACTGACTATTAATATATTGAGGAGATTAGGAGCCTTGTCAGTGTGATATTATTTCCTACTTGTATTTAATTATAAAATGTACATTCCATCTAAACTGCAGAAATGAAATAAATAAAGGATGTAGGGGAGATTACCAAAGAAAATTTTAAATTAACTCACTGCTCTGCAAGTCAGGTGAAAAAATACTGTTTCTTGTACATCTTTTGTGAGTGGTACCATTTTACATTGATGATTGCTGAGTGGTGATCTTAAAGCTTGGGAAATTTGTAGTAATGAAGAAGAGAATAAGAAGAGATAAAGATCAAAAGTCCAAACAGTTGTTGCCTGGCAGATTTCTCTATAAAAACAGGAGCTCTGCTGGGCACTTCTGTATGTGAATTAAGGATTATTTTTCCAGAAAAACTTCAGGTTTATGCAACTTCTTAAGTGTGGCCCGAAAATGGATGTGTCTGTTTTACAAATGGGGGTCACTGCCAATGTTTCAAGTACCTTAGAGTCTATCTAAAGCCGTGATGAGTGTGGGAAGTTACAATGGGGCATCAGAAACACCTGGGCCATAAGGGAGGAAAGAAAGAAACCATCAAAGCTTGCTTATAGATCTGAAGTGAAAGTTTGGATAGATCCCTGCCCCCTATTCTAACTCAGGTCATTTCCCAATCCAATGTTATCTGTAGCAAACCAGTTGAAGCCAACTAATAATTAGAACAAAACATCCATCCTGGTCTCATAGAATGTGAGAAATTGAAAACATTCCAAGTATCATCTAGGCCAAAGCACTTATTTTGCAGATGAAGATGCTGAAACCCACGGAGGTTAAGTGTCTTGCCCAAGGTTAAGTAGTTTGTTAGTAGCATATCTGGGATTAGAGCCCAGACCTCATGACTTCTAAGCCAGTGCTTTTGGTCAAATTCAACATCGTCTGTCCATATGGCCAAACCATATGGCAGAGTCCTCAAAGACCTAGCTATACTCCCAGAAAATCTAAGCTGGCTGTTATCTTCTCTTCAATTTTGTTTCCAATTCACCTATCCATATATGTGAACTCTAATTAGAAAGGCACAGATTTATAAGTTGGAGGATATATATTCAGAGGAGTAAATAGGTTAGATTGCGGTAAGGAGACAAAGAGGAACATGTCCAGTACAGATAATGACTTGAGAAAAGACATAAACATGATAATTTGACTGGTGTCCTTTGCAACCATTGCAAAGATTAACAGTTTCTTGTTGGACATAAGGGGCGCATAAACTTAGAGGCGTAGTTCAGAGTCAGGATATGAAGCATCTTCAGTGAAATCTTAGAGTTTGGATGGGACCGTGTGTGCAAGAAGAGATACAGGAGATTTTTTAAGAGAACATTGGCTTGTCTTAACCATTATTAATTTGATTAATTTAATAGCAGACAATAAGGCTGATTATATCAAGGAGAAGTTAGAGGCATAAAGATCAACTACGAAAGTTTATTATTATTATTATTATTATTATTATTATTATTATTTGTGAGACAGAGTCTCACTCTGTTGCCCAGGCTGGAGAGAAATGGCACAATCTTGGCTCACTGCAACCTCTGCCTCCCGGGTTCAAGGGATTCTCCTGCCTCAGCCTCCTGAGTAGCTGGGATTACAGGCACACGCCACCACACTGGGCTAATTTTTGTATTTTTAGTAGAGACGGGGTTTTACCATGTTGGTCAGGCTAGTCTCAAACTCCTGACCCCGTGATCCACCTGCCTCAGCCTCCCAAAGTGCTGGGATTACAGACGTGAGCCACCACGCCCAGCCAAAAGTACTTTTATATCTAGATAATTTTACATATGCAGTGGGGAAGTTGGGGGGGGAAATTCTTCAACTTACAGATTTCAATTTTTAATATCCACTTATTTTTGAATGCGTTACAACATAAGGAGTGAAATTTAATATTTTCCCTGTGTCAGTGTAACAAGGGGCAGTGTGCAGGGACGTGACATTGAAAGAAACTACCACATACGGTGTCTCCTATAAACTAAAATGCTACTACTCCAATTCCTTTTCTTGAAAGTCACCACAGGCTACTTGAATTAGAGATCTTTTTGACTAAATGAGAGAGTTGTATACCCACTCAAAGGTGCCATTCTAGAATTCATCAGATTGATTGATACAAAAAGCTCTATACAGTAGGGTAATTAATGATTTACTAATCAATCAGAGTAGCTATTTCTGGTATTTATGCTAGGAAATATAAGAGGATAAGCCAGCAACTAATGAAAAGAGAAACTAGAAGAAATCCAAAGAGAAAAAGAGATGAGGCAAGTAACTAGTTCATACTGCTGCTTTGTACTGTGATAGCTTTTTAATCCAGGTTTAGCTTCAGGCTATACGTGTCTTTACAAGGAATCCTCTTTTCCTAATATAGCATGAGTGACTCTCTTCTTTGTAGCAAACTGATAAGCATATTGAGTTAATTTTCAATATTGCCAACTTGATACTTAAAAACTTAATAAGCAGGTTTGTGCTGGGACAGTGAACTAAAATTTCCATTTAAATGTGCCACAAAGTGACTGTTGAATGACGTATTTCACTTATAGGATCTTACTACCGAGGCACTCTGACTTTACAAAAGGTCAAATAGAAGGGTTTTCTGGGCCTGTAGTTAGGTAGTGGCATATATAAAAGGAACAGAGTAGAAAGGTAGGGGAAATAGATTGCAAAGTCAATGGGTCCTCAGCAGCCTTTGCAGCATCATTTGGCTATTGACCTAATCAAACATTTTCCTAAGTTTGTTATGACAAACTAAGGCATGCTGTAAATGTTAGTGGATATTCTGTTTTCTTGAAAAAAAAAATTGTTCTAAGTTAAATACAGGTAGAAATTGCTGTTTAAACAAATTAAGCCAATTAAACAGGTTTTAGGAAAACAGGGCTTTTCAGAGCCTTTCATATGTTATTGTACACTGTGAATATCTAAAAAATAAAATAAAATGTGTAGCAGTTTTCAAATGTTTGACAACGAAAGCCCCACCTTCAGTTTTTGAGAACTGCTTATTTATGTCTCAGAACATACCAGTCTTGATTTACTCCTTTCTTTTATAAATTGGTGTGCTTTCTTTTGTGTTAGGCTTTCTCTGATTGCTATAGATGCTACTGATTGTTTCTCTCATGAAATTTTATAAAACAGATAAATAAACAAAACTCATGGTTCTATGAATTCAGTTTTCATCTCTAAGTGTGCACTGTATTGTAACATAAATCCTTTCAAGCCAACCTAATAAACTCATGGAATTTAAAACTGGGAAAGCACAGATCTGGTTTTACTATGTGTGAAATGGTTTAAACATTTATAAAAAATTGAACTTCATTTATTCTCAGATTGACTGGCATACTGCTTGTCTCTCTTTGGTATTGAAATAACTTAATAAATACTAAGACAGTTTTGGAAGAGTATAGCTATTGTTTGAGGTCCCCTTATGAAAAACATTCTACCAGGTAGTTTGGTAGCAAAAGAAATTCTCACTGCCTATGCCAGGAAAATGAATAGTGCTGTGCTGAAAACTCAAGAGATCAAAGTGGCTCGGAAAAAATTTAGATACTGCATGTTTGGGGAAGTTAGCAAATTGAAACTCTCAGTATTTTCGGGACGTCATCACAGGAAACCTTCTGACTTTGTGAGGGAGAGAACAGCATGAATGGAATGAAGTTTTAAATCGGCTTTTTAAAGTTTGAAGATTAGAAGTTTCACTGACCTGCACTCTGTGGGTCCCCAGTGAAGAATCAACAATGTAAAAGTAACCATATGTGAAGCAATGAACACACATTTTAATCCATTGCTTGTAATGGTCATGATGGGGGAGCAGGCGCTGGCTAAGTGGCAGTTCCGGCATTTCTCTAACACCTGTTCTGTGTTGCCCACAATTAACGATACCTCCTTTCATCTGTCTCTTCTTTGAGAGTCCATTCAGAGAGGAAAACAGAAGCAGCAGCAGATGGGAATGGGCAGAAAGACAGGGATGGTGCTCAAGGGTAGTTTACGTCCACTCCAAAGAGAGCATGAGTGCCACCTCCATGTGCCTTAGTTTGCATTTTTTTCTTACTCTTTTCCCTATTCGTTCCGTCTAATATAAACAAAACACTGAAGACACCAGGATCATAGGCTCTACCTCCTTCACTCTAAAACAAAGAAAAGAAACATACCTGCCCTCTTTGATATAGTCATAGTGTCTTACTTTTTTTAAAATCTTTTTGCCTCCCTTCATAGAGGCAGCACTCTCTGTCCTCTTGCAAGGTCAAATTTATTAGAAATGGAGAGGAAATATGCTTCCTGAGCCTGAGCAAGCTGGTTTGGAATTGCATAAAGTCTGAGGCTTATGCAGTGTTCTTCTTAGTCGGGGAGGCTGCCCATTAACACTTCTTGTTGAGGGCAAACTAACAGCTCTATAAGAGCAGGCAGAGAAATCTGCATTGTGAGGTTAATGATTGGAGCATGAAATGATCAAACTGGAGGTGGGACTTTGGGATATGCTGGTGATGAGGTTGGCAAAGTTAGATAAATGGCCATTTATTTCGGTTTCTATTTTTCCCATTAGGTAATGAGAGAATATTTTAACATTTCATTCCTTTTCTACATTTATCTTTTTCAGGTTTATTCTTCTAGTGGATTTTGCTTTCAGAATCCTTAATAGTTTACTCTTTACCTTTTTGTCTTAGGAAATGTTAAATCCACCAAGCTGTAGTAAGTTATAGAGCCAGATTTAACACACACAAAAAGGAATAAACATTTTACAGGCAGCTGCTCTTCCGAATGCACACAAGCTCATCATTACTGTATGAGAGCCTGATTATTATGCCCTCAACCCACTTGGACAGAGGGATTTGTGTGGATTGCAAATTAAGTCTTCATGCTTGGGAGTGCATCTTCTCATACTACAGGGTCACGTTGTGAGAGCTATAGGTGGGAAAATCACAGAGGAGTGCTAAGCAGTTTTGGCCTGATCTCCATAATGCAAAACCATGCCAACATGTTAGCTGCAAACATGCATTTATGACTCTCTCTGCATGTGACACACTATCCTCCATATACATGTACACACACACATATAGAGATACATACACACACACATCACCAAGTCTTAAACAGTTAACTTTAAAAAAATTACACATAAACCTCCCAAGAAAGCACTACCAACTTCATCCAATTGTTGCTATATCCATAAGTGACTATTACAAGGCAAGCAATGAGAGACTGGAGAGGAATATTCCATTTTATCTCTAGATGGTTATAGATAGAAAGGGATGAGGGAATCACAGCTGGTGATGGCAGTGTCCTTTCCGTAGACCTTTTAGGCCCTAGTTACCTTTTTTTTTTTTTTAACTTGAGAGATAATACACATGGTATGGGAGGTAGGCAGTGCAGAACTAGAAACGTTAATATTTAATAGTAGGCTCTTCTACAGATAAAAATTAGCTAGATGCCAAACATAATTTTTTATAACAAACCTCTGCTTTTGCATGGTACAGATGATTTATGTAACTTTTGATCTAAATAGTTTAAAATCATTAGTTCTTATTGAAAAATGTGATACTAGTCCCTCTGCTAATCAAGGTAAATGAGCCGTAGTCAGATAGATGGAAAGACAGACCAAAAAATGAAAGGGAAAAAAAGCTGGAGGAGGGTGAGTTAGAGGAAGAGAAGTGATTAAAACCACAGAAGCCTCATCTGAGGACATGAGCCTGGAAGAGAACAGCATCACTCTGAGCCTGAATTGCTATGAGAGCTGTGCCTTTCCGTCATTTTTAATGGAATGTTATTAAAGACAAATCTGGAGTAGTCAACCCTTCGGTGCTTCCTCTTAATTTATTTATTTCTGCTGAAGGAAACCCTGTTAACCCCAGCAGATAATGTATTCAACAGCTTGTATCCATGGCAAGGTTGTTTCCTAAAAATTTTATGGGATAAATTTAGTTCAACATTTGCACATATTTACACATGAGGTCTCCATTTCAAGGTCTTTGGCTTAAGCAAGAAAGTCATTCCCAAGGCAGGATGTCTGCCAGAGCTGCAGAGTATATTCCATATGCATTGCAAAGCTTCCCTGTTCCCTAGGACACAGAAAGGACATTGCCTCAAATGCCCCTCTTCTCCTCCTGGAATTTCAAAGTTAGTCCAGGACTACTGCGAACCACAGGAAGCTTTCTGCAGTTAAGTCCTCTGGGTTTTGTCTCAGACCTAGACTGGCTCCCCTACAGTCTTTGTCCTCCTTTTTGTAAGCTCTAGAGATGAAGCCTGTTTTCTCTTTTAAACAACTGTATCCTTTCTAGGCCTCTTCCCCAATGAAACTACCCTGGAGTGGCACATAGCTTCGCTGTCACCCAAATTCCTAAGACACACACAAATGCACAGGCCTTTTTCCCTTTTAAGGGTTTTACAACTAATTGTTTTTGTGTAGTGGGGTGAGGAGTGGAAGGAAAAAAAAGAAGGCATTTCTTTTTATTTTCCATTGACATTTAATGAGCACTTGCTATGCACCTAGCCTGATTCTAGATACTAGGGAATGCCACAGTCTGGAAGCAAAGTCACTATTTTCATGACTTTTACATTCTAATGAGAAAAGATAGCAAATGCCATCACTTGTTTCTATATAAATTCTGGGACGAAAATGAAAGCACAAGGAATGGGAGATGTTTTAGAAACTATCCTTCTTTAAAAAACAAATACACATTTCTCAGGAGCAGTTACATTAGAGCAGAGTCCTGAAAGAAGAGGGAATGAGCCATGCAGAAGTTTGGAGGTAAAACATTCCAGGGAGAAGAAATGACATTTACGAAGGTAACCTGGCATGGATAGGCTTGGGCTGCCTGAAGATTGGCAGACTCACCCATATATCTTTAAGAGAAAAAGGGAGATAGAGTCTGGTGGGAGATGGGGTTCCTGCGATAGGCCTCGATCACCTCCTGTAGAGACATAGGCCAATCAGAAGTTGTGATTTTATTCCATGAGTGACGGGAGGCCGTTGCAGAACAGTGATATGAGATTATTTACATTTTAAAAGATGTGGTGGTGCAAATGGGGATGAGGAAGTTGAAGGGAGTTCAGAACCACTCAGCCAATTTGGGGCTGAGCCAGCCCTAACACTCAAGCTTCAAACCAGTCTTAGGGATCAGTGATTTCAGTCTTGACTTTGAGATTTAGACCTTTGCTTTCTTTGTTGTTTCTGTTATTTGTCTTTGAAAGTAGCGAGATCATTCAGTCATTTACTAATCAAAGGTACTTTACCACAATGCAAAGATGTCTTAGAACATATACTTGCCATCGTATATTTTCTTTTCATAATTGTGTCATATTTTATATTTCTTCAAATAGCACTGATGAAGAGACAACTAGATGCTTTGGTACTCTGGATGAACTTGTGGACTTGATCATTTTTAGAAATCACATAGTTGAATTTCAGATGGAATTGGTCATTTTAGAAGGATTCTGAAGTTTGGAAACCATCCTTTGTGTTCTTTGGATTGAGAGCCCATGAGATAGAGGTGATTTCCTGGTGGGCTGTCTTATATACAGCGGGATGACAGCCACCAAGGAATTAAATGCAGGGGTTATCCTTCCATCAATACCAAAAAGTGTAAATGCCTTGGTTTGGAGTTAAGGATGAAACACAGAGATTTGACCTGATGGGAAAAAAGAAGAAAGGCTGCATTTCTGAGAAATGGTCCACAGCTTCTATGATATAGTAGCCTTGGAGATGATCAAATTTATTTTAATTGTTAAACTGGAATCATGCAAATGCATTACTAGCAAATTGCATGCCTTCCAAGGTCCTTTTGAAGCCGAAAGAATGTATACATTGTCTCCTAGATAAAAATTATTTTTAAAAACGAATCACAAAACTATACTGGTTTCATAATGATAGATGTGTGAGATTAATATATATATATATATATATATATATATATATATATTTTTTTTTTTTTTTTTTTTTTTTTTTTGAGACGGAGTCTCGCTCTGTCGCCCAGGCTGGAGTGCAGTGGCGCAATCTCGGCTCACTGCAAGCTCCGCCTCCCGGGTTCACGCCATTCTCCTGCCTCAGCCTCTCCGAGTAGCTGGGACTACAGGCGCCCGCCACCACGCCCGGCTAATTTTTTGTATTTTTAGTAGAGACGGGGTTTCACCGTGGTCTCGATCTCCTGACCTCGTGATCCGCCCGCCTCGGCCTCCCAAAGTGCTGGGATTACAAGCGTGAGCCACCGCGCCCGGCCTATATTTTTAAAAGCATTATTTTTGGCATAGAACTTTGAATTTAAACACCAAGGTAGTAAATTGCCCTACAAGAGGGAACATGACTACAGGTAAGCAATTTCAGGCATGAAACAATAGATCTCTTAGTGGAGGGGCTCTAAAATCAACCTCCTAATCACCTTTACCATCTTCAATTTTGGAAGTCATAAACTATGAAAATATTTTTTACACGCATCCCAGTCTTCTCCTCCTGACCACATATTAAAACAATCACAAACTTATATCAAAGAAATATCTAAAGTTGAGACTATTTTTTAATTTTATTTATTTATTTTTTTGGGAGATAGAGTCTCACTCTATCACCCAGGTTTGAGTGCAGTGGCGCAACCTCGGCTCACTGCAACCTCTGCCTCCTGGGTTCAAGCAATTCTTCTACCTCAGCCTCCCAAGTAGCTGGAATTATAGGTGTATGTCACCACGCCCAGCTAATTTTTGTATTTTTAGTAGAAATGGGGTTTTGCCATGTTTCCCAGGCTGGTGAGACTATCTTAATTAGCAGAAAAATAAAAACTAAGGAGGACTGAGGAGTAAAGTGCCATTTTCATTAGGCACATACCGTCACAACCCTCTATCTGGCTCTTATAAAAAACAAGATTCATAGGGTTCATTATAAGCCATCTTTATTTTTTGATTCCCAGAATCTCTTTAAAATTTATTCACTGCGATTATTCTCTTATGCCCCTTACCAGGAATTTTCTGGTCACCCTTAGATAATACAAAGCTAGTCCTAAGGTAACATAGCCAGATGAGGTTAGATAAGAAAAAGTCAGCCCTAAGGTAACTTTAAGCACAAAACTTAGACTTGATTGAAAAGTAAACTGTCAAGCCGTATTAGTCAATAGTTTTTTCCTCTATCTCATGCTAAAGTGTAATTCAGTCAGGGAAAAGGCATGCCTCTTCCTTATTTCCCTCTCCCATTCTTCCTACTCAACAACTATATACTTGTCATGGTTTATTTTATCTTTATAATTGTATCATATATTTCTTCAGATAGCACCAATGAACACGTAACTAGGTACTTCGAAATTCTGGAATTATAGGTACTTTTCCTCCTTTCTTTCTTTCTTCTTATTTTACTGGAATTCTAGGTACTTTTTTTCTCTCTTTCTTTACTTTTCTAAATCATTTTTCTGGGATTGGGACTTTGGGGAGGGAGGAAGAGTAAGAAGAACTGGAAACATTTTACCTTACTTACTGTTACAGCTGCTAGTACTACCCTCCTGTCATAGGTGGGGGAGCAGAGAGATGCTTACAGAAGGTGGCCAGCTGCCAAGGAAGGGCAACTTGTTATGGAATCTTGATAGGGTCATGGGTGGGCAAGAGCAGGATGAGGGTAAGAAGCACCTTGCTGGGAGACAGACAGGGGAGAGAGCAAGGCCCTGAGAAGGACACTGACAAGGAGCCCAGCATTTTCATGAATTTGCCTCAGGTTTGTCTTGCCTAGCAGAAAGACATCAGCTTCTATTTAGGTCTCAGTGTCAACTGTAAAATGGTTTATGAGCCTCTCATTTTCTTGGGGGGTGGGGGGAGTATCACTAGGATTCCTAAGTTAATGGGAAACCTTCTATTTGGTAAAAAGATGTATCACAACATCCTTAGCTTAGTTACATTCCAGAGCTTTTTTTGCTGTGGTTGGCTCCGGTGTTGTCTGCTTATAGTCAAAATCCACATGTCAGAAAATGTGGGATTGAGAGACTGGAGGCATCCATGTATAGAGACTAAGGGACATGGAAGATGTGTTCCCTGTTACTGCTACACTGAAGCCATTTAAGAAAGGTGTATCACAACTGCGTGTTTCACAAGGAGATGCTTCAAAGAAAAGAACATATTAAGAAAAAAAGAATGTTACAATGACAGACTGATGTCAGTTAAATTACTTTTAATGAAGAATTTATCTGCCACTAGTTAAAAGAACAGATTGTGTTTTTCAAATCCTACCACTATAGGCTGTTTCCAGGGGGCTGCCTCCCCAAGACATATTTTGGATATTTACATGGTATTCTTGCTCTTACAAAACTGGGGTGGAGGGAAATCAAAGGCAACTGACTCTGACACTCGCTGCTATCCCCTTTTCTCTGCATTTTTCCCTCTGTCCTTGTAACATCAAACCAAACTCTCACTATTTCAATTAAGTCCTGCCCAGCATGAGCACAGTTTGTTTTCTGAGCATGGAAGTTTACCAAAATTACCCTCACTTTTAGTAATAGGTGAAGATGTTTTTAAAGAGCATCTTGATTTTCTTACAGAAAATAAACAAAGCAGCAGCACATGCGTAATCACTTAAATAGCGTCCCTTTCCACAACAACAGTGAAACTTCTTATTGACAGTGTCAGAAGGTTAATTAAAAAGTTGTTAATGTGAAGATGGATGTTTTCATTTTAGATTGGTACCTCTCAAGATGTAAGAGTAACTAACATTTGTTGGTTAGTACTAAAATATGTCATAGACAACGTGGGGAAATACCCAACAGCCACAGAAAATTTAAACTTAAATGTGGGGAGGAGGGCAATATGCTTCAGAATGCTGTCACACTCTAAATGAAATCATATTCCTCTCAAAAGATAACTAATGGCTTTTGATTTAAGAGTATCTATTTAACATGAAGAGATGGGCTCTTAGATTTGCATTTATGCTTAAAGTAATAATAGTCATAGCATTATATTATTTGTGTATCTTCTATAGTACAACATGCTTTCATAGTCATGCTTAGTTCCCACAACTAAGTTCTGTAAGGTGGTGTCATCATGTTTATTTTTACAGTTGGTGGTTTAATGCACCTTCTAACTACCACGTCTGAATCTGGCAGTTGTAAAGATGAAATATGGCTCCTCTGTTTGCATTTATCAGTTATGATAGCTGTCATTCTGTCTAATTATAAAATGAGTAATTGTCATGAATGCAAAGGAAGGTATACTGAGGATTGTCTCACCAATTTTTCTAATAAGCACATCTCTTTGAAAACAGCAAGATGTCAGCCCAGGTGAAACTTGAAAAATAGAAGGCAAAATTTCAAAGGAGATATAACTTATCCTCCCCTGCCTCTATTCCTCGGCATCCGTACATCTTTAATGTCCTTCTTTTCCCCTCTTCAAACACCCTCAAAATTCTCCTTCACAAATATCTCAGTTCTAATTTTCTGTACTTCATGTCTTCCTTTGTTTCAGGAATCCCTTCGCTCTCATGCCTGTATTGTTTCCAAGTTTGCAACTGTTGGTTTTTCTTTCACCTTTATTCTATCATTTGCATCTATTTTCCTTTCACTGTTTCCTTCCTGTCTCTTCCCATTCTTTTTCTTTCCTTCCCTTTTCTTTCTCTTTCTCCTTCTTTTTTATGTGTGTGTTCAATGTCTTCCAGTTTATTGAGGATAGAATCATTTCTTTCACTCATTAGATGGGTGTTATGTCAGAAAAAAAACTATCACACTATTCTGGGCTTTCTGTAAGAGGCAGCATGTTATTCGCAATCCACTGCTTAAGTTTGTGCTGAATGGTCACTTTCACTGTCTAGAGAAGAACAAACTGAGAATCATGATAGAGTGAACTATGACTGTTGGAAAGAAAGAGAAGCCCCTGGATATTAGCCAGTCACCTAGCAAATGCTGTCAGTTGCCCTCTCCTGTAAGTAAATCACATTCTCAGAAGATGTTTATTTCCAAGTGTATGAAAGTTTGTTTAGAAACCCCAGGCCCTAAGTATCATCGAATAGCACAGCATTTTAAAAACTCCCTGGCCAGCACCATAGAAATAGATGCCAATTCTGGGTCTCTTTTCAGTTGATTGAATCCTGACCCACAGCCAAGCTACTTTAGGGAAGGAGAGCAATGTGGTGCATATCAATTGAAAATCTCAGTCGCCAAGTCCTTGAAAATGTCCCTCTTTCTCAGTTTAGTACAAGAAAGAAAGAAGAGGACTAGGGCTCAGGAAGTTGAGTCGAGGTCTCTTCAGGTCTGCTCAGGGGTCATGTGATCCTGAGATGCTTCATTGCTCAGAACCTCCATGTCTTCGTCTCTATAGTGAAAATACATGCCATGCTTTCTTCACTCAGTTATCATGGTGGGAACTAATGTGATTTCGGTGAAATATGTGAAGATTACAAAGTTGTTATGTATTGATTTAATACTACTGTACTTTCTATTTTTTTGTCTTCATGGTGTAAATGTTTCTGGTCAGATTCTGTTTTACGTTACGCCAGAGTGAAAAGTTTACAAGCATCATCAGTAATTAAAGCCACCAGTATTTAATTTTTTACGTGTGAATAATCCCATGTAAATGCCTATATTACAGACATAATATTTGGCCCAACTCGGATTTTTTAATGATTGTTTCTTAACTAGTATTGAACTTAAATAATGATAAATGTTTTCAATGTATTATTAACATTTACTAGAACAGTTGACATTGAAAAAATGGGCAAGTGCAGCTAGTCTATCATATGATGTATGAAAATCATTTATAGCAGAGTTCAATAATCATTAACTTTTGGAATTTTGGGAAAATGCTTATCATTTTCAATGAAATTTTTATGTTGTATATAAAAACAGATTTTCAAAATTCAATACAGATAATATATACTCAGCAGTCAGCAATCTACATGTAACAGTATTATTGAACATAATTTTATGTCTACAATAATTACAAGCAATAAAATATAACCAAGAATATTGTTTCTTTAGGCAAGCACATAATTCTTTTTCAAAATATGAAAAATTTATACCACTTTTCAATATTTGAGACTAGCACAAGCAAAGTCAGTGTAGAGAATCCTTCACATGAGAGTAGATAGAATAGGCTCCCTGCTCTTCTACACCTGGCTTTAGTCAAAGAATAGAGTTATATTGAAGATGTGATGTTTATACAAGGAGAGATGTATACTTTCTGGACAGCCAAGAAAGCTGGTAGCCAGGGCATGCCATCATTTTGGAAAGCCTAGTTGGAAATCAGGCCTTTCAGTGAGAAGGAGGCCATTTTGCTTTAGGCAGTGCTCTTGTGTGATTATACTTTCTCCTCTAAAGAGAAACTCCTTGTGACTGGTAACTTATTAAGAAGTGATATGTATTGTTTGAGGACAAGGCAGAAGGTTCTCTCACTCTCTCAGGGCTCCCTCTGTCCCTCTCTTTCCCAGAGACGACACATAGAATTAACATACTTTTAAAATGTAGGATTGAAAAATTGGTGAATGCATTCCTGTGACTCGTGTCCAGATTTTATTTAAATAACAAGTACTAGCAAAAAGAATGTTAATGAAAATTCTCCTACAGAAAAAGCAAAAACTAGGTACAAAAACTTGGCGACAGTTTTATAGAATGAAGCTACATATGTATTCTCCCAGGGCACTAGCAGAGCAGAAGTTTCCTTGGCTGCCCCTGGAGTGGGTGACTTTAGGCTAACATAGCTATCCATCTTCTTTGAGAGAGATGAGTAAATATAAAAGTATCAACAAAACACTTAATTTGACAGATATCCACTATAATCTATTTAATAAAATTGTATTTATCAAATATCTATTCAACAAAAATCTACTGAGCAACAGCAACATGCTAGGTGTTGAGTTTTAACTTTATTCACATTAAGCGTGGATAATATTATCATCGAAAGAGCTAACTTTGCTAGATATTTTCATGATAGAAAAGGGGTTCCTGTCATCATCTAAGGCCACAGTTATGTCACCTTGGAAGTAACTTTCAGTTACTTCAAAGCTAAAGCAAACTCTGCAATTTAAAGATGAAAACAGTCATAAGTGTGCCCATCAGAGACCCTGCTCCTCCTGGCTTTTTCTGCTTTCCATTTCTCTTGTTTATTTCTCCCAACTGAATTTATGTTCCTGCTTGGTTGTTTTGCAGATGAGTATGATATTATGAATTGAGGATAATAACTTCACGTGGAGAACAAGCAGTAAAAAAAAAATCAGCTGATAGTTTCATTTAAATGTCCTTAGTAGTAAATAGCAGGAAGAGGAAACCTAGATAATATATAATCTAGGAGGCGAATTATTGAATGGAATAATGTTTAGAGTTCCACAAAGTGACAATAGCTCTTAAATCACATGAAAGGAAAAGCTTATTTCAGGTTCTGGGTGTGTTTGTGACATTTTTTGCTCCCCAAAGCTAGAATTGCTCTGATAATCAGCACATAGAAGGGCTGTCCTGCTAGGACTAAATTATAAATAAGAGCATTCTGAAAGGATTTTACCTGTAGTAATAGTGCTTTCCATCTTTAATACACTACACTTTTATTATAGGATTATCGCTTTCAGTTTCTCTCCTAAATGTGCAGTTTCATCAGCACAATATCTTGTACAGATAATGTTAAATAGTGTTAACAGTAATTAGTAGACATTGCAGTGACATCTTGTATATTACAGTACTAATATCATACAAGTGTCTGAAAGATAGGACAACTTCTTTTATTAAGCAGCAAACATAATTTTCTTCCTTTATGTGATGAAAATAAGAACAGGCTGAGTCTCTCATGGTTCTCTAAATAATCGGTATATTTGTCCAGGGACAGCCACAACCTTTATAACAGGTAACTGTTAAACAGCTCTGAAATGCAGTATTTAAATAGGCAGATTGTGGTTACGCTCTTTAAACAGATGTATAAAAATAAGAAGAGCAGGCCAAGTGCAGTGGCTCACGCCTGTAATCCCAGCACTTTGGGAGGCTGAGGCGGGCAGATCAGGTCAGGAGATCCAGACCATCCTGGCTAACACGGTGAAACCCTGTCTCTACTAAAAAATATAAAAAAATTAGCCAGGCGTGGTGGTGGGCACCTGTGATCCCAGCTACTCAGGAGGCTGAGGCAGGAGAATTGCGTGAACCTGGGAGATGGAGGCTGCAGTGAGCCGAGATCATGCCACTGCACTCCAGCCTGGGTGACAGAGCGAGACTCTGTCTCAAAAAAAAAAAAAAAAAAAAGAAGAAGAAGAGCAAATGAATTCTTATATTCAAAGAATGTTGAACAAATATTAGGACCAAACAGCCCTGGAAATTCTTATGCCTAGAGTGGTGCTACATACTTGGAAATTTCAGTTAATTATCTGAATCAAGAAGTTTAGCTGATAATAATTAGGTAATATCAGCCCATGCTGACCACATGAAACTCCCTACTGGAGCCTTATAATTAATTTATTTTTACAGAGCTAATATTATTTGACATCTCTTATCAGAGGCCATGTTCTGTTTTATGGTGTTTGATGATCCCTCAAGTGTCCATTGATGCATGGACTGAGTGTCCTACTGCCACTACTGCCTCTGTTCTTGATTCATCTAGAGCTCGGTCTTCTGCTCCATGTGTACTCACTTATAATCAGACAGGATCTGCCACAATGATGACTGTCAACAAACCTGAGAAACGTGAGTGCACTTCAATACTGTTCATTCCAAAGCCCTTCCTTAGGGACCCTTGTTAATTGGTCCATTCAGTAATGGTCACTCTGCCTGTCTGCGTTTCTCAGCAGGTTGTCTAGGATGCTCTCAATAAGAATTGTCCTACTGGGCCAGCCCCATGTGGTTGGGCTCACCCTTTATTTTTTATGGGTTTTCTTTGCAGACTTCAATCTTTTAGCTTAAATATCTGCTACAAGGACCCTGTTTTCTTTTTTTATTTTTCCATAGGTTATTGGGGTACAGGTGGTATTTGGTTATGTAAGTGCTTAATTGGTGATGCGTGAGATTTTGGTGCGTCCATCACCCGAGCAGTATATGCTACACCCTATTTGTAGTCTTTTATCCCTCGCCTCCCTCCCACCTTCCCTGCAAGTCCCCAAAGTCCATTGTACCATTCTTATGCCTTTGTGTCCTCATAGTTTAATTCCCACATATCAGTGAGAACATATAATGTTTTCTTAATAATACTTTGTATGTTTGCTATTTATGAAATTTCTAAATTGTTGAACTATATTTATTTCCAGCTTAAACTAATTCTTAAAACAATCTATATGTTCTGAATGTTGACTAATTGTGTAAAGATTGATCTTTTTGAATTCCAAATGTAGTTTTTGAGGGTTTCAGAGGCACACTCAACTATAACATAATGAAGCAGGTGGGTTCATTTGTTTTCTTTCCAATCCAGACATTTACTACTTAAAGATCCTTCTCTCTTTGCACCTTTTCGCAAGATTTTTTTATGTATTAAAGTATAAACCAATTAGAATGCAAAGAAACATCTAACAAGAAAAAGCCTGTTGAATCCATCAAATCAATTAGTGCTAATGTTAAAACATAGCCTGGTGTAAGTCTAGTCACCCTTGAAACGTGTTTTTCAAGGTTGTTTTCTGTCTCCTCATACGTGTGATTATACATAGTTCAAAAACTTTATGTAATTTTACATAATGAAATGAAAAGTTTACACAATTTCACCCATTCTATCTTTCCCTGATTTGGTTTTATTCAGTTACGTATAGAATGATTCTATCACTTACTAGATCTTCTACCAGTTTGTCATTTATGGAAATAAAATTAATTGATGAATAGTTCTCAAATTGGGATAAGAGAAGTAGGAATTAGAGATGGAAATATAGGAGAGGAGAGAAGGGGAGTGTAGACAACCTCATTATTGCTAGCAATGATTTAGGTGTCTTGAAAAGCAGATTTTGAATTTCTACACACAGTCCCTCCTGCAAAAGTCCGGGAAGAATATCATTTGGCTTTCACAATTTTTCTGCAGCAGTCTATGAAACCTAAAGAGTGAGGTTTTAAAAAAAATGGAAAATGCAATGAAATTCTATGTGATTTTTTTCTATTGTTGTCATGCTTAATAATTAATTAGGTAAATAACATTTCTTTTAAATTATAGACTCCCCCCAATGTCCACACACACTCACAGACATTGGATTTTTCCTATAAAAATGACCAAGGTGTCTTAAACATAACTTTTTTAGACATTATTTTAAAGAGAAGAATAGGGCAAACAAAAATGTGGGCGGCAGGGCAGGGTGTCGTGGCTCAAGCCTGTAATCCCAGTACTTTGGGAGGCCGAGGAGAGAGAATTGCTTGAGCCCAGGAGTTCCAGACCAGCCTGGACAACATAGTGAGACCTGTCTCTATCAATTTTTGTTTAATTAGCCAGGGATGATGGTGCATACCTGTAGTCCCCGCTATGCAAGATGCTGAGGCAGGAGAATCACTTGTGTGTGGGAATTCAAGGTTGCACTGAGCTATGATGGTGCCACTGCACTACAGCCTTAGTGACAGAGCAAGAGCCTGTTTATTTATTTATTATTTTTTTAAATCCTTTGTGTCCATGTTTATAAGAAAGACAATAAAAGTTTTAAGCTGCACAAAAATAAAAGTTGCTCTGGGCAGCAGTTTTTTTTTTTTTTTTTTTTTTGGCTATTTTTACTCGATGTTATTCCTCTGAATTATAAAAATATACTTTTTATATATAACTACACCAGTACCTGATAAATTAAATGAATTTTGCCCATTTAATTTGTTAATGGTGAGGGGGGAAAAGACTACAGCATGCCTATAAATTATATCGTCCCTTCAAATTATTTGTACTACATTTAGGAAAAAAACCTTTTGCCTAGATTGCCCTTGATTAGAAAATGGTTTAACAAAAAAGAGAAAAGAAAAAAAAAGCCAAGGAAGTAAAACACCTTATTTACCAAATCCAGTGACAAATATCTTCTGTCTCACTGTTTCATTATTTTAACTTCACATAAACCATAGTTTTAAGTAGGTGGAGGGATGAGAAAAATCTTAGTTCAGCACCTTGTAGACCTTCAATATGTGTGTTTTAGACGATTTACTGAAATTATAGCACATGGTTTGAGGATGTTTATTTCATTTGAACCCATATTTTACACATTAGAAAAAGATATAAGAAAAATAATGAATGAAAAATAAATAATACAGTGGTATTCGTTTCAGTCAGATAACATTTGATACATAGAAAATGAACAGTTTTATGAGCATTGTTTCTTTTGTATTCCCAACTCTGGAGAGCTCCTGTCATTTACTTATTCTTCCATTACCTAAATTCCAGTGACAAAAGTAGGAAGATAATAATGAAGAAACGAAAGTACAAACTACACAACAGAATAACAATTATTTTTAATCATGTTAAAATAGAAACTATATGTCTGCCAAATTCTAGCGCATGAACCAAGTATAGAAACTCAGAGAGAAGTTCAAAGGCAGTTAGAAGGTAGGGTGGGGAGAAATGTTAACTTTGAAAATAGTATCCTAAATGTGAGAGAGAACACTCCAGAAAACTCCTCTGAAATAATTTATAATGAAGAGGTAACACTTAATGAGAACACAGAGAAGAAGTGCTGTAAATGGAAAATAACAGGAAGCAGTGGAGAATCTTAAACTTGGAGGAACCTTAGCAGTCCTCTGGGGTTATTCTTCTACCCTATGGTCAAACACCTTTTACCAATGCATGCTGGGAAGGTGTTTGACCATGGATTAGAAGAATAAGCCTAGACGACCACTGAGAGAGAGAGAGAGAGAGAGAGAGAGAGAGAGAGAGAAAGAGAAAGAGAAAGATATATATCTGTAATTACATAATTCAAAATAAAAATTATATATATATCTGCCTCTTTCTCTTTCTCCTGGTGATCCTCTGGGGTATTCCTCTAACCCATGGTCAAACATCTTCCTACCGTGGATTACGTGAATTCAAAATAAAAAGATCGTAATTCCATATTCTAAAATAGATTACTCCAAGAGATCAGTAATGCCAACTCAAAGTCTTGGTGTTAAAGTTGTTTTGTTGTTTAATTTTCTTTTTCTTTCTTGGACTAAGACTACAAACCCAGAAGTATTTCTGAGGTTTAATTTTTGAATTGATTGATGTGTAATTATGATCTCTCTTTAAATGCTTCTTGAATATTCTACTTCTCTCAGTTTTCTATTAAGATGGAGGCAGGTTTCCCACTTGAGGGAAGAAAATAAAGAACTAGGTAGAGTGTGGCTGGTCAGAGGTTGCACAGGGAATCAACTTGGAAGCCAGGATGAGAATGGGAAACCGTGGGAGTTCTTATCCAGTGCTGTGTCAGTCAAGGATAAGATGAGGTGGAGATAGGATTGATAGGGACAGCAGTTTGGCTGGTATAGTAGGTCACACATGAACTCACATTTGATATACAGATAAGGTCTTCTGTCCTGTTTATCTGTTTCTGAAATTATTAAGTGCTTTGATGACCTTTGGGCGAACAGTGAGCAATTCTAAGTAGCGTTCAAAGAATGAATGACGGCACTTAATACTACCAGAAGGACTCAGGAAATCCAAGAGAACATATTAGCATGTCATAAACCCCAGAAATAATTTACCTGACTCTGAAAGGTTATTTATGCCCAAAATGCTCCTTTCATAAAAGAATAGAAAACTAAACAACAAAAATTAGTTTATTATAGCCAAGACATTTAAATCAAATAGCAAACCAAAGTTTCATTTTTATGTTTTAAAACATGTTAATAGAATAGTCTTTTCTGCCACTTACTTAGGACAGATTCTTACACACATACAGGAGGACATTATTTTTGTGTCCTGAACCTGTGGGGTTCAATATCATGCAGAAAATAGTGGACTATCCAGGAGATGAAGAGTTATTCCTACTGTCTTTAAATAAAAACAAAGCAAAGGCAAGAAAACACCATGGCTAACAGCAACATAAATCATCAATGTAGTTTAAGGCCTTTGCTTCAAAAATAGTCAAGAAAAATTAGATTAATTCTTTTTTTTTTTTTTAAGTTTATAATTTTTTATTATTAAAAACTGTACTGTGATGTATATTACTTCTGTTGGTTTTTTTTTTTTTTTTTTATTATACTTTAGGGTTTTAGGGTACATGTGCACAATGTGCAGATTTGTTACATATGTATCCATGTGCCATGTTGATTTCCTGCACCCATTAACTCGTCATTTAGCATTAGGTGTATCTCCTAATGCTGTCCCTCCCCCCTCCCCCCACCCCACAACAGTCCCCGGAGTGTGATGTTCCCCTTCCTGTGTCCATGAGTTCTCCTTGTTCAATTCCCACCTATGAGTGAGAACATGCGGTGTTTGGTTTTTTGTCCTTGCGATAGTTTACTGAGAATGATGTTTTCCAGTTTCATCCATGTCCCTACAAAGGACACGAACTCATCATTTTTTATGGCTGCATAGTATTCCATGGTGTATATGTGCCACATTTTCTTAATCCAGTCTATCGTTGTTCGACATTTGGGTTGGTTCCAACTCTTTGCTATTGTGAATAGTGCCGCAATAAACATACGTGTGCATGTGTCTTTATAGCAGCATGATTTATAGTCCTAGATTAATTCTTCATTGAGAAATTGCATCTCCCTATTAGCCAGTGGGCATGATATGACCAACTTAAGGAGTTGTACTAAACTGCTACTTCTCAAGCCATTATCAAAGGATTGACTAGGGAACAGTGCTTCGATGAGTGCAGTAAGATGGCCTTTCTATCAAACCATGAGACTTATCTTGCCCAGTGACCGAACGCCAACTCAGAGCCTCGGTGTTATAGTTGTTTTGTTGTCCAGTGTTATGTTTGCCTTTATCCAAATACTGAATTAGTTGTCTCAGTCCCATGATAAAACGGGACTCAGGATGAGTCCATGTTCATACACAAATGCATCACTGGGCAGAAGTGTTCATAGTTTCTGTGTTGTTTTTATTATATATATATTTATTTGTTTATGAAACTGTACTTTAGTGAGACATATGCTGTATAGGTGATCAACGCTTCCAAAGACAAAGAGATAAAAAGGACTTTGAGAATTCCTTCCATCTTTACATCCATCTCTTCTGTCATTCTACTTGCTTTCCTAAAATCCAATCTCTATTTCATCATTGGGGTTTAAATTTATTTTTCCCTTCACAAGTGAATACTAGCCCATTTTTTTTTGTATTCACTTCAGATAGAATAAATAGGAAATACTTCATTTTACTTCCTTCTATTCTTAGTTTCTAGCTATCCTTCTGTATAGCAGAAAGGAGCCCAAGAATAAGTTTGCATATTATTGGATTACTGTACCCACGGAACAGTAATGAAAGTCCAGCTTCTCTTTTAGACTAACTACAAATCAGCATACTATCCCTCAGCACATTGCATTTTATGCCTTGTCCACAAAGTCGATTGTATTTCTGTGATGTAAGATGGGAAGTTTAAAGGAAAAAGTTGCCATTTGTTTTCTACTGTTAGTAGAGTAGAATGTTTTTGCTCAATATTCCTAAAGCATGTGGCCCCAACTGTTTATTAACAAAATCCAGTTTTGTTATTTTGATTCTTCCACCAAAGAAATCTAAAATTTGAAACAAACTAACTGGGAGTGATAGAACCTGGGAGTATTATATCAAGTTCTAGCAATCTTAAGGAAGATATTTAACTCCTTGAAGTCTTATTTCTCTCTTCCCATCGTACACCACAGAAATATAATCTACTTTGTGGACAAAGCATAAAATACAATTTGCTGAGGGATAGTGTGCCAAGTTGTAGTTAATCTACAAGAGGAGCTGGGCTTTCATTACTGTTCTGTGGGTAGAGTAATCCAATGAGTATAATTAACTTATTTACTAGACAGTTGTTTTTAAATTGAAAAAAATATTATAGTACTGGTAACATGATACCTTATATTTTTATACTAAAAATAAGCTGTTGTATATGAAATAGCTGAATTCTGTTTTTTATTGTCTTAAGTTTTGAATTAATTTCTTTCTTGGCCATCAACTCTTTAAAGTGGAACCATGGCAACATCATTATCTAATGTGTATTTACATAACCCTATATTTCTACCTTTTTAAAGGTCTAAGGACTCACTTCTAGCATGTTACTTATGAAAAGAATCTGTACTATATCTGTTCCAATCTCTTAATTTTACATATGAAGTAATTGAAATCTAGAGAAGTAAGCAAGCTTTGCTGAGATCTCAGAGCTAGTGACTAACACAGCCTGAACTGCATTTTCTGACTTAAGTTACAGTATTTTTTACTGCTTATTGTATATAATTATTCAAGTGGGATATTTGGTTTTTTATGTAGAACCTGGGTTTACCTTGAACATTTTCTATGAAGTGACATTCTGTGTTTGCAGCTTGTACAGGATAAACAGGGAGCCCTTAGAAAAGTTATAGCTAAAAGATTTCCTGAACCCTCCAACATTAAACGTTAAGGCCCCCTGGGCAATTCACAGTTGTCCAGGCTCCAGCAATTATAGTGCCCTGGTGTTTCTAGGAATACATTATCTTGGACCTAATTGAGATCAACATAACCAGTGTTTCATTTTATTATTAGTCCTTGTTGGTGGCTGAAGGTCCGAGGCTACTGCTGATGGCCTCAGACCCATCTTTGGTATTACTGAAGTCATTCTGCAAACTCAACTGCTAAAACAATCACAATCATTCTCAAATGAAGTAAAGAAGCTTCAGGGTCCATTTGACACTGCAACCTGAATTCCAGACAACCCTGCTTGAGTTGTACTGGGCAGAAGGATGTTAACTCTGTGGTCATCCAGATAAATGGAGTGTTAACTGGAAGGGGAATTGACTTTTCCTATTGTACAGCAGCAGTCTTTTATCATTTGTGTTCATCATCACAGTGAAAATTTTCTGTGACTAAAGGGGTCCGCAGTGACTAATTAACCAATGACATACTTATTAGGACATGTTTCATATAAAAATCTGACCTAAAATATATATTGCTTTGGAAAACACAAAATAAAACCAAAGAAAATAACATTTTATGAATAAGGCAAGTAAATTGGGTAACAGGATTGCAGGTGGGAGGTAGGGTTGATGATTCGAATTTTAGAATAATTTGTCATGTTAAAAATGGTTTAGCTTGAAGAATCTTTAAATAGAATGCCCCCATGGGCATGTAGACACACATTCATTTATTAGAAATCCAGTAAACACAGTTGTTTAGGAACAAATTCATTGTACAATATAAGGTATGCTTATAGAATGTGGGCAGTTTCTTTGGTTTAAACTGTGAGAGAATTGAACCTGTGTGTACATAAGCACAAATTCATTTGTGATCTTGATCAATTGATCAAACAAAGAACCATGTGCCTTTTAGTAAGGTGATCACATATATGTCCCCATTTGCTCAGGGCAGTCCAAATTTATACCAGTTGTCCTACAGTAATTATTAATAGTGCCCCTCTTCACTCTCAGAAGCGTCCTGGTTTGGATGATAAATTATATGGTCACTTATTTATATGGCTGCTGTACAATGAAATAAGCCCAATGTTAGCTTGAATATAGAACAGAATTACGTAAAGAAAATTCAGCCAGCACTCACAGCAGTGCCATTAGGTTTAGCATCATTCATTCAACAGATCATTATGTAGTATTCAAACTTGAGCAAATATTTGTTGAGCCTTGTGTACCAGGCAATGTGTAGGATGCCAGAGATCCAACTGTGAGTACTCTCTTAAATGCTTTCATAAGCAGGATAGATTGTAAATGTGAACAGGGTATATAATATGTGTGTTGCATATTTTATTTAACATTTAATAAGAGAGATTGCCATTAGCATTATATAAATGAGGAAACAGGCTTGCAGACATTTCAAATCTTGCTTATTATCACACGGCTTATACATAAAAATGCTGAAATTCAAACTCACTTGCTATTAAATTCTTTCACTTATCTCTTCATCATTTTCCCTTGAAGGCATAATTGAGAGAGTAATTAAAGCATTTTGTGCTTGGTGTGTGGGAGGGGATGAACAGAGGTGATGATGAAAAAGGAATGGGTGGACTACTATTCTATACAGCAGCTTTCTGAGTTGCCAGCACCACCCAACAGAAGGGCTTCTCTAGGCCCTGCCAGAGAAATAATTACTTGATCACTAACAGGGTCAGTGTGGCACCTGGGCCCACTGAGCGACATGATGTTACATAGATTCTTTAAACTGGTTGGACTGCTATTTCACCGACTGTTCAAATTCCCAAAAAAGTTAGTTCCATTTCTATTCTCCATGAAAATCCCTGCCCTCTTACCAAGCTGTCCTTCATCCTTCAAGAGAATAATGTTTTTTTAATGAGCAACAAATTATAAGCAACAAATGAGCAACAAATTATATAGTTTATAATCTAAAATTATAAGAATAAAATTTTTAAAAAAGAAAGAAAAATAAAAAAAAATTGTTTAATCAAAAACACTTTGGAAATCTTAAAACACACAGAAATTATTGAGGTCTAACCAAAAGGGGAGAGACTCTATGTTTGCCAAGTTCACCAAAAAGTGATAGTTCTTTCACATATCCCCACCAGTTACAGTGCTCTAAGGATGTTAAAGAAATGGCATGAGCCTCCAGATTCACATCTGGAAACAGCAGCATATAAAGAGCTGGTTGTCTTCCCCCATCCCGCGCCCATGCCTCAGATACAGCTGAGAAAGAAAGAAGAGGCAAAAAATTTAAATTGTGCCTTCCATGAAGGATAGGGTATGGATTTATGCCTTATATTTCCATTATAGCAAATAAAAGGCATTTGGGTGGGCCAGGCAGAGGAGCGTTCATGGTGTACATGACCACTCTACTTACCAAAAAGACTTCCCTTTATAAACAAAGTAAGAAGGAATGGTTGCGTCTTGCCTACTACACACACATTTTTTTTTAATGGCCACCCTTAATAGTTTAGGAATAGTACAAAGAAACTGGAAAAAGGATGTGTTAGGATTAGATTTAGTTGCATATTACAGAAAGGTCAAATAAAGTGGCTTTAACAAGTTAGGGTTTTTATTTTTCTTTAATGTAAAATGGCCCAGAAGAGATGTCCAGAGCAGAAATTATATCAGAATTGCCCTGGCATATCATTTAAGTTTGCCATCTTGAATGTGTCGCTTTCATCCCCCTGGTGCAAGGAAGAGTTTGGTGCTCCAGTCATTACCCTCCATTCCTCCCTTGAGACTCTCTCCGTTGATTTTTACTTACATCTGATTGGACATTCCATCAGCAAGGGAGACTATAAACTGGGGGATTTTAGCTTGGCTCATTGCTCACCCATTAATACAGATACTCTCCGACAGATGAAGATAGGAAGAAGAAATATTGGGGAGAATACTGTCAGTCTCTGCTGCAGGTGGAGAGTACCTTTCATATGTCTAAAAAACAGACGAACAGAGGATGGCGTCAGAACAGAGGGTCTTAAACTAATGAGCAGTTCTCTGAGGTTGTGGCTGCTCCAGTGACAGTTTTTTTTTTTTTTTTTTTTTTTTTTGCCAGCTTAAATCTAGGATTCTTAGAGGGACAGAGATAGGGCCTGCATACTGTCTTCTCCGCTTGGCAAGTAAGAAACTTCTCTATACATCCTGACTGCTGCTTTCCTCCTGTGAGTTCATTGATACTAAGACTCCAGGGAAAAAGGAGTATAGTTCTTCTTGATGTAAAGGCAGCACCAGCAGAAGTACAACAGGAAACATTGTACAAATGCACTGGGGGAAACAGCAACATAAAATTCCTTGCTATGCTGATTCTATTGCTTCAAAATTCATCCCATACTGCAAGTTGAGTAATAGATCCAAAATGCATGTCATCAGCTTCTGAAAGCCATTTATCCTACCACTGGATGCCCCTACTATTTTTCACAAAAAGGGATGGATCTATTCGAAGTTCACTTACATTTCTAACATTCCATTGTTCATTTTTATTTCCTCTTAAATGAGCATCTCTTATATTCTGGATGCAAGTGGCGCCAACTTAAAAAAAAAAATGTAACATCTGCCTTGCATTCCAGCTCAGTGTATACAGTGGGAGTCTACTTTTCCTGCTGTGTTTCACAAGATCTTAGTTTTGAATCCCTGCTTAGGGATAGTAGTTACAAATACCTGCATTGATCTTATCACATTTCCCTCTAGGATGAGATGTCATAAAGAGTCAATGAGTTGACACATGTAAAGTGCAAAGTAGTTGGTGGGTGCCTGCCACACAGAAAAGGAACACTCCAGTACGTGTTGGTTATTAATATTGTTAGTGTTAGCGTTCACTATTATTATTGTTAGTATTAGTGTTGCTGTGTTTTTGCCTCTTGCTAACATTCCTGTTTACGCTCTGTAATATTTTTTCTCACAGACTAATCATATATATTATATAACTAATCTTTTTCATTTTTCCTCTCTTCCTGTATCATCTTTTTTACCTCTCTATACGCTTATGTGCTTGCACTTGCCTCTGTTTCTGCATGAAATGCCAATCTTTTCAGGCTGTCTTTGGTGACTTCTAAACTAATATACTCAAATCTGGACATAAGGCATACGTACAAGTAGCTGATCAATAGTTCTCTTCCAATGTGCTCATCTCCCATCACTGGGCCTACCAGAAATAATAATAAAAGTTCTCTATTTATTGAACACCCTCTGCTATGAATTCCATATTCTTTGTGGTCTCCTATAAATCAAATACATTCCTTTTGTCTCTTGGTTTCAGCTCAGGTGTTGTTTCCTCTGAGTGATTCTGTTACTTGACCTTTCTGCCCTCTCTCAAAGTTCTTGGCTTGCAAGCAGCATAATAAATTCCCATCTCATCATCATTAACTGTCAACTAGAAATCCACAGCCAGGTGAAGAGTAGAATAGGAACCCATGTCTTGTCACTAAAGCATGCTAAATCTCTAATAGCTCATTAGCATACCATACACAAGCATCCTGCTTTTAATTAGTTACGTGGTGTGATAATTAAGTAGTATTTCTCTGCAGTTTCCCCTTGTGTGGGGAAGAAAGGGAGGGAAGAGGTGGGCTAGCAACAGAAAGGGGTGTTAAAGCTTAAGTATGAAATTTTAAGTAATTGCGACCCTGGGGACAAAATAGTCAGCAAATTCTCAAGGGGAGAAAATAAAGTACTTCCCTTCTGTTAACAAAAAGTCAAGGGACAAATCTTTCCTCCCCCGTTCTCGATAATAGTTATTTGAAGAAAAAAAAAAAAAAAAACACAACTTTTTAAACTAAAGATCAAAACAAATGAATAAGATCCAAAGAATGTCTTTTGTTACTCTGTCTTATGTTTTGAGATAAGAGCACAACTGATGTTATTGGACTAGTCCAGGTCAAGAGGATTAGGGGAAGATGACTGCCATCATTCTAAGTTGACCAAAGAATCCTAATGGGATCTTGATATTTCAACAAAGAAACATTTCAGGAAGCCTGTATTTGAGTCCCAAAGATTAACCACAATTGTTACCCTGTTCAATCTAATCATTTCTTTTCACAGGTGGGAAGGATGGTATACCACCTCTTGGGACTGCTGTTATGCCATTAGTGTGAGACAAGGCGTTGGGGAAAGAAATTGCCGTTCCCAACGACTTCATCATCCTGGAACGAGTATTTAGATTCTTATGGCCAGAGCAGCAGAACATATAAACTGAAGTCATGTTCTGGCAGGGTATATGCTATCGAGTTTCTTTGGATAGGAGAGCAGATGGCAGGCCATGAACCGTCTATATGTGGATTTGAAAAGTTACTACATTGTCCAAAGGATAGATGTAAATCTGCTATGATAGAACACACCAAATGCAGTCCCACATTGAGCTTAATAGTAATACAGTCTCTCACAAACCATATCTACTTCAAACAAGCGCCAAGCTCCCAATTAAAAACAATTCCAACATGCCTTAGCCTAAGTGACCCTTTCTCAGGAAGAGCAGATCCCACAGCTTCATATTCTTCAGCATATGCTTTTTCATGTTGTGACATAAGAAGAATATATTAGGTCTTTGTCCCCATTCCTGGCACTGAGCTCCTAAAACCCTTCAAAATCGCTGGGTAATTGGAATGTATTTTGTTATTCATAACACGTCCCTTTTGATCATTCTTGAGTTTATGCTGATGAGGTGACTTAGGAAGGCGCATCTAGAGAGCCTTAGGATGGGGCTGCTCACAGGAAAAACCAAATAATTCTAAGGTTGGAATGTTCAGCTCCACCCACAGACCTCAGGGAAGGAAGGCGCTGCTAGAGATTAAGCAGACCCCTATGAAAACTCTTTTTTTTTTCTCCCAGCACTTGGGAGGCCAAGGTGGGAGGATTGTTTAAATTCAGTTTTTTGAGACCAGCCTGAGCAACATAGCAAGATCTCTTCTCTACAAAAAGTAAAAGTTAGAAAATAGCTGGGCAAGATAGCATGCACCATTAGTCCCAGCTACTGGTAAGGCTAAGGTGGGAGGATTGCTTGAGCCCAGGAGCTTGAGGCTGCAGACAGCCATGATTATGCCACTGCACTCTAGCCTGGGTAACAGGGCAAAACCCTGTCTCAAAAACAGACAAACAAAAACCCACAAAACTGCCACCATCTTCTCTGCTCTAACTCTCTATCCCTTAACTCTCTTATTTTTTGACAGTCACAGTAAAGCAGAAACACTATACAATGCCCCTGAGCGCCCATGAGCCTCTCAGAGAGTCTGGCCTCAGAAGGTGAACTGCAGCAATTGATGAGGCTGTACTAAAGCCATGACTCAATGTCTTGGAAGCCGCCTCCTACTAGCATATGGGAAACATCATAAGGCTACTTCTTTGCCCAAGTTTGGCAGTCAAGCAATTCCAGACAACGCTCCAACTTGGAACAAAATAAAGTCCAGATTAAGAATGTAATCTGGAAGAAGAACAGAGGGAGAGCTTTTTTATCTCTTTATCTCAGAAGAGTACATTTTTAGGGTTCACCTAGAAATTGAGTAAGAGACCAGGGAGATAGCAGAATATACTGTCTTTAATTTGATGAGCTAGTACACCTAATTAGATTCTGCTGAACTACTAGACAACATAATAGTAAACGGTGATACTTCCTTTAACCCTTAAATATGCCAGGCCTGTGGTAACAACCAAGTGCAGGCAGACTTGTTTTATTGCTGTCCTGTTTAGAAGCAGCACAATATCACTTTCAGACGAAGCCTCTAGGAGATGTTCTGTACTTTTCTCCACACTTAGTTCTCACTCTTGTAAGCAGTTACATGTGTACCTTTCTCCTCTAAGAAGCCATAGATGACTCCCTGAGACTTTTAGCAAAACTCTTGGCCTTAAAACTATGCTACCATATATTCTTAGAAGTCAAAGGATGCAACACAGAGAATACATTTTTCTATGAAGATTAATACAAGTGATATTAGTAGATATAACCATTAATTGTTTGGACTCAGCCTTATCTTACAAATGCAAGGTCATTTATCTAGATAAGTACTTAAAAACATAACATTTTACTCTAATAAAATGCAATATAAAAGTTGGTATAATCTTGATGTGTGCTTTATAGGAGTGAAGCTGAAAATATTTAACCATATCACTCAATATACAGTTTCTTATATATGTTACTATAAAAATATCCATCTTTTTTTTTTTTTTTTTGAGACAGAGTCTTACTCTGTTACTCAGGCTGGAGTGCAGTGGCGTGATCTTGGCTCACTGCAACCTCTGCCTCCCGGGTTCAAGCCATTCTTGTGCCTCAGCCTCCCGAGTAGCTGGGATTACAGGCATGCGCCACCATGCCCAGCTAATTTTTGTATTTTTAGTAGAAATGGGGTTTCACCATGTTGGCCAGGCTGGTCTCCAACTCCTAACCTCAGGCGATCCACCCACCTTGGCCTCCCAAAGTGCTGGGATTACAGGCATAAGCCACCGCACCCAGCCCCATCCTTTTTTATGGTAGGTTAATCAGTTACTGCAGTTGAGAGCAGACATAGTTCATTATGATCACCTTCCTACTTTTGTCTTGATTAAATTCTTTTTTGTGTTTGTTATTCGTGAATTAAACAAGTGGTCCCACGCTAACATTTTTTTGTCTTTCTCTTTTATAGTGTTATCTTCCCTTTGACCATTGGAGAGCAGACAGGCTTCCCCAGGGAAAGTAGGTAGAGTGACAGAGCTCAACACATAGAAACAAAAGCTTTGCTTTAAGAGCCTAAAAATTAAGATTTTTTAGCCTTCTTCTCACTGAGCACTGAGGAAAACAGTTTCTATGAATGTATCTGAAGTCCTCAATCCCTTCACCTGCCACATGAGGAACAAGAAGAGCTTTCCAAGTGCAGAAAATTGCAAGTTATGTGGCTTGCTTTGATTTTGTTGATTTCATGTTTCCCTTGTAAATGTCCTTTCCCTCCTTCTGTCTGTCCTCTTAAGCACATGATATCCTCTTCAACTTTTTCCTTGCTCCTCTATCAAGATATGCTGAATGATTTATGACCTGAAATTTATTGCATTCTTTTCTGTGCAATGATAGCTTCCCTGATACAATAGTCTGAGTTTTAGAGGCTCTGTTTTGCGTACACCCGTAAGTGCTTGCTGCCTATCTGATACCTACAGAGAACACCAAAGTGAAAAGAGTCACATGCCTGCAGCCCAAAAGCCTAGAATCAGGGCTTGGGCATCTTATACAGTCAAAAGTGGACAAAATATCAACAGAAAAAGATGCATTCATGGGAGGATTTAAGACCTCAATATGGAGTCAGAGAAGAAATTTATCAGCATTTGTGTCACATATCCCATAATACCTAGAAACCTTACCACCCAAGAAGCCTAAAATGTTCTCACATCACAGTCTAGGATCTACTGTTTCACAATTTCCAATTCCTTGATATTTAAAATGAAATTCCAGATTCAATATCACCAAGTTAATAACAGCAACAGGCACAACAGGTAGTAACTATTAACTTCATTCACATACGGAATGGAGGAGAGGCTGGAAAGTCTTTTCTTTTTAATACAATAGTCATTGCATTTAGGTAAAAAGGTCCTAAAATGGCAAAGAAAATATGAATATTTCTATCCAAATTTGGGTTGGAAAAATGAAAACAAAATGGTAAAGAAGGGGATCCATTAGGCTCAATAGGGAAGTGATTTATTAATTATTACATACTTAAATTATTCTTGTGCTATAGAGATCAGCCACGTAAAGTATAAAAACACTTGCTCAACTGGTCTCTTTAATTTAGAAAAAGATGTGAATGCAGATATATATATGTAATTATATATTATATCATAATATTTTATTAATATATTGCATTAATATATAATGAATATATTTTGTATTATTTATTATAATAATAACATATATGTGCATAACATATCAATAACACACACACACACACCTGTCACATAGAGAATAACACACATTCAAGTGAAAAAGAGAATGATCTAAGAGGATTTTGGAAAGATTTCCAAGATCAGCCACATTTTGTGAATCTGCTTCTAGTTGGCTAAGAATTTTTTGAAGAACTTAGTCTTCAGAAAGATGGGATGCAGGACACTGTGCTAATTTCCTAGATAAATATTTTTTTTAATCAGAAAATTGTTTAAAATACAGATAACTTTCAACAAAGCAAAACTGAAAAAGAAAATGGAATTCAAAGGTATGAGAAAGACGGAGCTAAAGTGGAAGGATGCTATGAAGAAGAGAGCATCAGATGACAGCTTTCTAAGTAGCGAGGTGACATGCTGATAATTCAATGTGATGCCAAGATAATAAAAATGCATAAGAGCACTGGCCTCGTAAACAGACACATGCTATTACGGAACAGGAAAGCTGTACCCTATAGCTCCTATTTATAAGGTAAAGTGAGCTGCTATCTAGCATCCCCCTTCTAGGTTTGAATGCCCCAGGATCAGAAAGATGCTGATAACTGGAAATGAAAGAAGAAACCAACAACAAAAATGATTAAAGAACTTTAGGGTGCATGAGGAAAGATTAGAGGAATAAAATAGCCCTAGTTTTACTGTGATAACTAGGAAAGAATATGCATGATCACTATCTACAAGTGCTATATCAGAAAGTTGTAAACACTAAGGAGGCAAAGGAATAATTTACAGTATTGTGATACCAAGGTGTATGTGGCTAAGGGTAATAGGATAGAATTACACTTTGCAAAATATAATTTGAGAGCTTAGGATATATTTTAGAAAAGTTAATTGTGCACAAACTGTTTTACATGCCCAGAATGTTAATCAGCTGCATCCTTTCCCAGGTGATGCTCTATCTCTGCCTCCACCTCTACCTCATCAACAAACACTCAAGGAAAAGCACTTAGCTAAAGTCTAAATCTCCCAAAGGAAATGCTGCCTTAGACTTTAGGCCTTAGGATTAGGTTCTCCTTCTTTATCCTCAAGGCACAGATACACACTAATTGGCTTTCTCCCTTCTAAGCCTCACGTAGGTTGAAGACTCAGGCCAAGGAAAAGAGAGCCAGATTTAGAAACCTGAAAGTTATGCTGGTGTAGCAGGAAAGAAGTCCTATCCTAGCTCTCTCCCTCAACCTCCTCCAGGTAACCAGTACTCTTAGAAGGTGTCCGAGTGCAGTTACTAAAGCCCTAGAAGATCATGTGGTGGTCTCAAAGAGGATCCCAAGATTACACAATGAGAACTTGAAGAAATTATTAGAAACCCTGTGCATTTTTTATCTCGCTCATCTTTACTCCTATTTTTATATACTTTGCATTTATAATATGTTAGTATAGTTTATAGTAAGTTGATATAGCAGTTCATTATTACTTACATATTATTCAAAAATTAAAAAAAATGTGTCTATGAGGTCATGTGACCAATTACTATTATTTTAATAAATCTGTTTTTACTGGAAAGAAGAGAGACTCCTGGAGATTAAAGAATTCTACCTACCACTAGGCAGTGTCAGTAAATATCAAATGAGATCAAGTGTGTTTGTTTAAGCCCTTTGGAAAGTTAAATTTACTATACAAATGTAAAGAAGGATCCTTATTGAAAGGATTAGAAGGAGGGAAAGTTTAGCATTCCTTTCCTTAGAAAAAGACAATCACATAAAACCATCTTCTGAATGTAAATGAAAGATTTAGCCCTATATGTGAGGCAAATACCAAATCTTGGAAATGTAACGTCTCCAAAGAACATACCTGGGAAATTGCAGGGGGAATATTGAGAAGAAAGATTGTAGAAAAAAGAAAAGAAGAGAATCTGGAAGATGCATAGCATGAGGATAGAAGAAGTATTTTGAGATGAAGTAAAATGAGAAAAATGAGGAGAAAGCAAGCTGTGATGCTGCTGCAGAGGATAAAGATAGCTGTTATAAAGGCAGAGAGCTAAGAAAGAGAAGACCCAACCACGGTTTTTTTTTGTTGTTTTTTTCTTGTTTTTTTTTTAGTTGAGAGTTTTTGTTATCAAAAGTATTATCTAGTCACTTGTACACTCAACTAATAGGAGATAAACATATTTTTGCAAGCAGCTTTACCAAATGATTGCATACCAATACCACCAGCACCACAGCTACACACATCACACATTTATGTAGTGCTTTCTGAGTTAAAACTACTTTCATGCACATCATTATTATATTGGCTTCTGGTTGTGAAAGACAAGTAATCTAGCAAAATGAAATAAGTCTTAAAATATGATAACACAAACATATATAATTATTTTTAAAAATGGGTGTAAGAAGTACGCCTTGGTGAAATTTTCCAATTTTAGTTTATCTTGTAGACTGTCAAGACTGAAAATGAACCAGTCTAAATTCTTCACCATTTATGAACAAGGTATAGCCATTGAATACTGTCTTATACCTCTAGAGCAATGTTAGAACAAACAAACCATATTTTATATGAGTGTTTTTAACTCCTGTCTCTGGGCCAATATCTCATAAATAAGCTAAAAAAGGTTTTTGAGTAAATGCAATTGATTGAGGCATGTGCACTGTTGGTAAGATCAGTTTGGCATTTCAAGTCTGACATGTTATCGAATCGCTAAATGTATGGTTGTGAAAATCTAACAGCTGACTGCAGAGCCACTGAACAATTTTGTAGAATTTCTCTTGTTCTAATTACTGAATATGTTGAACAGTGTTAACACCACCAATGAACTGATATGTTCTGATTTAATAAAAAGACAGTCCTTGGGTAGGGTCAAGCTAAATCCTAATGTCTACAGATCTGGTGAAACAAGGACAGAACGTGTACGTTTATGTGTAGGAGTTCTTTTAAAAACGTATTTTTAAAGATGAAAAATATTTCCCAATAGTTTTCAAGTGTTACCCATAAACCTTTTGATAAGAAGTTACAAGCTTATGCGTAGATGTCACTCTCTTCTATCTTTTTTTTTTTTTTTTTTTTGGGACGGAGTCTCACTCTGTCGCCCAGGCTGGAGTGCAGTGGCGCAATCTTGGCTCACTGCAAGCTCCGCCTCCCGGGTTCACGCCATTCTCCTGCCTCAGCCTCCCGAGTATCTGGGACTACAGGCGCCCACCACCGCGCCCGGCTAATTTATTTTTGTATTTTTAGTAGAGACGGGGTTTCACCGTGGTCTCGATCTCCTGACCTCGTGATCCGCCTGCCTCGGCCCCCCAAAGTGCTGGGATTACAGGCTTGAGCCACCGCGCCTGGCCTCTTTTTAATTGGGCAGTCTCTATGATTATACAAATAATAAGAGGTCACTTTAGAAGTATGTGCCTACCTGAAAATAACAACTCTGTTTTACTGTTAGGCAAGTGTTTTGTTCACCTTTGGGAAGCAGGGCAAACACATGATTTTAAAAATAATTTTCCTATTGATTAAAACTGTGGACCTCACTGTTACTTAGAATGTGATACATTTCCTTAAAAGAAATTTCCATCACCTGATTATATTACACAATTACAAAGGATGATTGCTTAAAAATATTATTTTCTTTTAGAATTCTGTTAAAATTTAATTTTAAAAAAGCTTAGAAAAATTTATCCCTGACATTCTGTTTACTACTTTAAAGATTATGGGTTTCTAATATACTAGCCTAGCATTAATTTTTAAAATGGAGGAAATTATTAACTGATTTTAAAAAAGATACAGAAGAATTAAATGAAACATCCATATTTAAATAAGTTGTTGGTAATACTCAGATAATAAAAGATATTTTGAAAGCTACTGAGAATTCAAAGGAGACTGATATAAATGGTAAAAAAAGATTATAATATGGGTTGGAAAATAATTTGGGAGAAGATGGATTAATCCTTAGATTCACTCATCAATTTCGTAGAAAGGCAATGCTGTTAAATTTAGTTTAGGACGCCAAAGACTTGAACATTCTTCTTTCCTTTATGAGAATGAGATAAAGAACAAGAAAACAAGCTGAAATCAAAGAATCAGTCAAAAGTAAAAAGGGTGACAAGCTAAGATCAAGGAGGATCAGTTTTAATTCCTCCTATTTTACCTGATAATTGCCTGGTTATTAATTTTGTAGTGTTAATTAATATTACTCATACTTAATGAGGCACTGCAAAATTCTGAGTCATTAAGGAAAGTCAAAGTATATTTCCATGTTTACTGAGAAAACAAAGAATACTTCTTCTTTAAAATTTCAATAAGGGAAGTGCAACAAGGAAAAATGACACAAAGAATAACATTCACTTAACCATTCACTGATTTAACTGGTTTTTATATAGAGTACCCACCACGTATCAGCAGCTCTGTAGGTGTAATGAGGTAACAGGAATAAACAAGACTAGAAATTTCCGTGGAGGTGATAGAGCTTAAATTCAAGCAACCAGAAAAAATTTACATTGCTCATTATAATTCTCTACCAGATTTCTAAGCTGATTCTGTTTTCTTCTGTTTTGTTGTTTATTTTATCATTAACAGCAAATATTCAGAAAGAAAATCTTTAATTTTGTATCAGAAAGTGCAATAACATTATTGTTTCCTATAATCCAAATTTGTTTCATAAAACTGTCACACTGCACCGTTCCTTGAATACTTCTTACAAATTGAATCTTGTATGACTGCTCAAGAAAATTATCCAAACAATGTTAAAAAGCAGAAAAGACTCAAGAGAAAAAAAGGAAAGAAAAAGGACTAAGAAAAACAGAAGAAAAGAGTAACCCTACTTAATAGAAAAAGAACATTTTGCATAGTGAGTGTTTGGCTTATTATTCATGCCTTCGCCCCCCAGCCTTCTGAGGGTTGGAGTATACATGCACAGATTGGGCATACTCCATTTGTAAATGTGTTACCAAGTACATTAGTAAAATTTCCCTGTAACTATAATGCTTGGGTCCCTGCTAAAAGGGAGTTTAGAGAACACGACCTAGATCTAAGGCTGAAGGGCATCCTCTGACCTCCCATTCTAAATTAGAATTTGAAAGCCACAGAGTGTGTACCTCCTTTGAAGAGCACACACCTTCCCATGAAAACCACTCTCCGGGTCTTGCCCAGAAGTGCCTCCAACATAGGGTTTGGAAGCAGATAGCCTAAGCATAGCAGCCCCAGATGTGAAAGCAGGGTAAAAGTGCTTGCTGCACCTGAGTGCAGCAGCTGGAAAGAAAAATGAAATAGGACTTGATTTTTGTGACTGTGGAACAATAGCTTTTGCCACTCATGACACGTGACTCAGTGGATAGATGTCAGGGTCTGATTCATCGGATTCATCCTCTCTCTCTCTCTCTCCTCCTCACTTGGAGTGGAGACAGTGATAGGGTGAAATGGATTGAATTATTCCACTCATAGAAAAGTGAGGTGAGACTGACACACGGAAGAGAGAGAGAAAAGAGAGGACCAGGTACAGGAGAAATGCATAAATTATAACAGCAATTTAGAGAGGATCAGATATTTTGAGCAGCCTTTCAACTCTTTACTTTCTATCCTTTACATACTAACCTTTGTGGATATGTCGTATATAATTACAGATGAAGGCATGTTATATATTAATTATATCATCAATGGACTGTTTTATTACTTCTTTCAACCAATTCTTCAATTTTACTCAAGCTGCAAACCTCACTATCAAAAGGTAAAGATGAAAAACACTTGCGAGGTCACGGCTTGTCCTTTTTCCTGAGTAGGGGGAGGAAAACCAGTGTTTTCTTCAGTATTTTGTAAAAGTGATATTCTATCTTTCCACGCTTGTGTGCACTACTGAGGTCTGTGCAAATGCTCTTGCTTTGCTGGTTGGTTTTGCTCAGAGACAGGTTTTAAATGCACTAGGGGAAAGCAGCTTTTGCTAAATGTTTTATAACGTGTCAGGAAACCTTTATCGAATATTTAATCCAAAACCTGGCTTTGAACCAGGGAGGCATACAATTTCGTAATTAATTTTTTTTAACCTTCTTTTGCTAATCGCTGATAAAAAGCTTAATTCTATTAACAACTCGACTTGACAAATTGCACCGCTCAATGGAAGCGTTTAGAAATTAATTACGCATTTTATTGCATTAGATCGGATAAACAAGGAAGGACCAGCAAGGAAAAGGAAAACCCAAAAAGAAGGAAAATGGCCAAATATATACAATCCATTGGTGTCTGACTATTTCCATTATTACTCAATGTGTCACCAAAAATAAATAAATAAATAAACCTCTCAGATAGCAGTATCTCCTACTAAAGTGTAGTTTTTGCCTCTAGGATAGGCTAGTAACACGTTTTTGTTTTTCCTGGAAGCATACATTTATTTTCCCCCTACAGCCAAAGCTGATTTGGATTTCTGTAGGGATTTCTTGCTTAATTGTCATAGAAGCTCAGCCCTTCCCCTCCTTACATTCACCAGCATCTGGTTTTAGGTCTCCCAGTGCCTCGCCTTCAGGGATTTAAATTAAGAGTAGCAAATTGTAATGGTAGGTGTGATAATGTGCTACCAAAGTATTAAAAATAAGAGGGGAAAAAAGATTAAATTGGCTTCCACTTCACTTCTCCAGCTAAAGTTAAGTGCTCCAGCGGTCAGAAGACCATATGCAATTTTTATGGTTCTCTTTGTCTATAAATACACATGTTTCAAAATGGCTGTTGAAAAAGACTTCTGGCACATAATCAAACTGTTCTAGCTTGTGGACTCCTGCATTTTGTCTGCTCTAACCAAAGACTTTCAAGCTGTAGCAAACTTGTCAATAAATTCATGTTTAAAGCACCATGTTCTTTCTCTCTTGTATGACTTTGTAGCTCTCTGGCCAACATTCCTTTCCTTCACTTACTTGATAAAATATAACTGCCCTTTTGGAATTTCTTCTTTAGTTAGTAGTGCACTCAGTTGTTGAGTTCTTTTTTGATTCAGTAATTCTCCTGTCAGTACATAAGCATGTTATTAAAACAAACATCACTACTGATGGTGATGGGTGGATCAAGAAGAGGAGGGCCTTGTCTACAAAAATGTAGAATAGTGCTCTTCGTTGAAATGAGCTGGAAATGTAGAGAAAATGCAGTCTCATGTCTCAGGCAGAAGTACTGTATAAAGATATATTAAGACCAAAGAGCAAAAGAGAAAGATGCTTTCCTAACATCCAATCTCAGTAACTGGTGAAAAGTGTCCCTTTAATCTTTAAGTACATTAGGAGTTAATTTTCTATCAGAAATCAATTCCGAGGATATAGAATAATTCTGAGAGATTGCACAACATTCAGTGCAAAATTTAAAATTCTTGGCAAAATTATGAGTTTTTATACAGGGAGGTTTGTGGAAAAATGCATTGTTGAGCAGTCTGAGATTCTGGGAAATACTGTCAACCATTGGTGCGTCTTCCAAAAAGTTAAAACTGAAAAGTCAAATCACTAAACAGATGGTAGTCAGAGGCTTGGATCAAGCCATCGGCAAAAGTTGGCTTTTTCCAGATCTGATGATGTCAGGGGCCCTCACTTTTAAGCTTGAGTCCTAGCAGAACTATGCTATAACCTTACGGAAACAAAACAGTGTTAATAGAGGGAATTGGTTTTGTTTATTCATGAGAGGCAGACATGGCAGAAACTACCTAACAGCCATCTTTGTTGTGGCACATTAGGTCTTCTTTTCCTCCTCCTCCTTCTCCCTTCTTCCTTTCCCTTTCTCTTTCTCCTTCTATCACCCCCTCCTCTTTCTTTATTTTTTTCTCTTTAATAATATCTTCACTTTCCATCTTTGGCATGCCCACATTACATCATATTTCTTTTCTGGAAAGCAAGTAGGCAGTGGTGAGTGAAATTGTATATAAATCTGTATGTTGCATGAATCAATACGTGGACTATTAAATGCAGCTCTAATTTGTGGACAGACTAATAGTTATAAAATTGATACAGAAGCTTTTTTTAATCAACAGATCATTTTTTACCTCCTTCTCTGTGTTGGGTGGTACAAGAAGTTAGGGATACCAAATGACGGTCCCTGTCTTTAGAGAGTATTCCACATATATTTAGGGTATATTAAAAGGTAAATTATTCCATAAGTTATCAAATTAAACATCCTCTATGAAGGATATGCAGTCAGTGCTACTGGACGTTAGAAGATAAAAGACCCCATGGAACTGTAGGGAAAGGAAATAATGTGAAGAAGCACGTGGTATTTAAATTGGGAAGAACTTGATAGTCTGAAAATGCATATGCAGTTCATATGTTATTGGGAAATGAGAATGAGCTTGTGTGGCCCCTTTGAATAAAGAGAGCTATCATCCTGCCCCTTACAGCAACTTGAATCATACCACTCTACTCCGTTTTCCTGCCATTGTCTTTCATTCTTAAGTTTTAAACTTTGCCAGATTTATTAATTTACTTTCTTCCTGCTTTAAAACTTCTGGGTTCACTGAAGCACAATAACTGCTGATTCACAATGTTAAACAAATGAGAAATGTCCATGCCTAGAAAAGGAAGCTCCACAGGCCTTCTTGTAGCCTAGCTCCAGCTGTGTGAATAAGTGAGAGAAAATTATTAAGGTTTATTCTGCTTAACATTTTGTAGTGCTCTTTTCTGTTGCCTCTGTAGTCTTATTTTGGGTTGCTGTGAATTACCATCTGCAAAGATATGTAAAAGATAAAAGACAAATAATAGTAATAAAAAACATGCTATAGGTATCACCTATATGTAATGTTCTAGGAAAAATGTGTCTCTCCAGGGAGTTTAGCTGATGTTTATAACCACCACCAAAGGAACTCTTTGTTTGGGGTTTGGATGTGGCTAATGGAAAATGTCACCTCTTGTTTTCTGTATTTCCATGGGTGACAACTGATTACTACAAATCACATTGGTCAGTATGTGCAAATGGTGAAGAGGGTTTTTTTCTGTATTTATTTTCTCTATTCTGTATTTATTTAAGTTGAAAAAGGCATTCATTTCTTATACCCCTTTGCAATAGTGATATATCGAGAAAATTCCTAGCTCTCTCTTTATGAAGAAAGGGGGGAAAGGGTGGGGCCAGGTGCTGTGCTTCATATTTCTGATAATAATCCAAGGCTAGAACATCTTTGGAACTGCTGGTTTAGTTGAATGTCGTGTTGATTCAAGAAGTCCAGAAAGGGCTGGACTGATTCAATGTTTAAAGCCTCTTTCTTAAGATGGTCAGGTTATTGTGAACCAAATATGTCTCTTTGTTGATCAGTACTTATGCCTCCAGTTAAGTACAGTGTGCCCATGGGGATCAGAGTTGGCCTTTCTGGAGGCTGTTGCAAAGAAGAAAACATCCCGTAAGTTCACAATGACATCTGTGGAGCTAGCTGAAACCCCACTATTTACAGAAATGGTAGAGTTGAATGCCTGTTAAGTAGACATTTCGTGCAGTAAGGTTTTCCTTGAGTTATTCACATTCATAATGCTGAAATATTTACTTCGCTGAGAAAATTGTTATTCATTAAAAATGTTTAGTCACTTAGAATCATGGGAATTCATAAGATTACAAGAGCCTCTAGAGATTTTCCAAACGAACCACCCATCATCATGCTGATAGTGTTCCTTCTATTTTTTTTTCATGCATTATTGAGAAAGGCAGCATGAGAAAAAAGCAGTGACAAAATTCTTTAGCTACTTCAAAGATTGGATAAGCATCTGTCTTGCAGGTCACTGGCCACCTAAAGCCAGTTCTATTATGACTGGCTTTAAATGGATGGCTTGAAAAGTCTCACTTTGTCTACACAATTGATTTCATGAGGTTTTCTTTTTGGTGTGAGATTACTGAGTTCTTTCTTCAGCACATTTCAGTTGCCCCTCGTGGTGACAGCACACACTGCCAACTGCCCTGCCCTCCTAAGTGGGTACCATTAATGTGGCCTTAACATTTGCTTCTTTGTGCTTATGGACTAGGTGCACATTTGCACACATGTGGCACAGGATAGGCTGTGTATACAGAGACCTCCGGGTCTCCCCTGTGTTTTAAAACAATGAATGTTAATGTTGTTTCTAGCCAGCAGTGAGAGAAGCAGAGACGCTCCTAACGGGAGCTGACACAAGGAGAAATACTGGCTTTTTGTCTGTCTTGTATGTTAAACAATTCATGAGATTTGGGGTCGAGTGAGACATTTAATAAACATTGGCCTCTTGGGCTGCCTACAGCTGGTGATTTGTCACTATTGGTCAAATGTATGAGAAGCAGAATGAGTTTTTCAGCTTTTAGGACTTAAGGCTTAAGAAATAATTCTTTTTACCATCCATTTAAATTTAAAGGTACAACATGATTTAAGTGCTACATAGCTGAATTTTGGCTTGTGTAAGAAAAGCAAGTTTTTCATAAGATAAAATTAAAATATTTGCAAATTGAAATCTTTAATAGAATCTAAGCACTGGAATTGTTCTTAAATGTCTTTCAGCCTAAGCTCCCACTCCTTGCAGTAATCCCTCCTGAGGAATGGGTCAGTTATCTATTCTTGATGTAACGTTTTGCTCAGCTTCATTTAGTTTCTTTAAAGGAGCTGCCCTCTGTATCTTGACATTAAAAGGAATGACCCTCTGGGTCTGTATTATCTTATCTCACCTGTCTATATCTGTATTGCTGACCTATCCTTTGCTAATGAATTCACCTGCTTGTGATTAACGTTATGGGTAAAGCATTTGCTGGGTGGCCTTGGCTCCCATGAACAACTTCTGTTAGAAAGGTGTTCTTGGTACTGAGGTATTTTCTGCATGTTTTCTGTCTCTACCTTTTGTGCTAACCATGGCTTCCTCAAAAACATCAACACCAAACTTTGTGACTGAATTAGGAATTCCAGGTTTCAGATTACAGAATGCCAGTGAGGATTTCATCAGAGAAATCATAAGTTAAACTGACATTTAATCAGACGTTTGGGCCTTAAATTAACAATAATTTATTCAACAGTTTATTGTTTTGGCTAATATGTCTGAATGGCAGGGACACGTTTTGTGAAAAGGGAAACAGTTGCTTGAAACCACATGTCTTATCAAGGAGGCAGCATATCTTAGCAAAGAGGGTAGTGAACTCATGACAACAAGGTGGGCACATGGTCAATTAACTTTCTGTCCCTTCAGTGGATTCCAGCTAAGGTCATCCATTCTTTGCAGAAAGAGTTTGTCCTGCCTCTAAGACAGATGTACACACATGGACAGCAATGAGTTTACTTTCCGTTTTCTTTCATAGATTTCTTTTGTTCCCCCCAACACTCCCTTTTGTTTTGAGACAGGGTCTCACTCTGTCACCCAGGCTGGAGTGCAGTGGCACGGTCTCTGCTTACTGCAGCCGCCACCTCCCAGGCCCATGTGATCCCCTACCTCAGCCTCTTGAGGCACTGGGACTAGAGCCGCATGCCACCATACCCAGCTGATATTTGTATTTTTTTTTTGTAGATACAAGGTTTTGCCATCTTGCCCAGGCTGATCTCAAACTCTCGAGCTCAAGCGATCCACCCATGTCAGCCTCCCTTAGTGCTGGGATTACAGGCATAAGCCACCAGGCCCGACATTTTTGCCTTTTTGTTTTGTTTTGTTTTGTTTAAATCACAACCTTAGACATTTATGGAGGTAGAAAATAGCTGTTCCAGTATTGATAGTAATTTGTGTTTAATTTCTATACAGAAATGGTTCTTTCTTGAATATTTTGTAGGGATGGATGAATTGAAAATGAATTAAAGTCAAGATAAAGGAGGCAACTCTTTAATAAAGGAAATGTTACCAAATCCATAGTGAAGAGTAGAATGTGTTCTTTTAGAGTAGATAGTCCCCAAGCTCCTGGTACTGTGTATTTGACATTATATTTCAGGCAGCAAAAAAAAAAAAGCACGTTACCTTACTCGAAACAAGTACTTGTAGGAAAGATAACAATACCATGATTATATCTATTTAAACTAAGATTAGGGAAGAAATACAGCATGAATTTTGTTGTCAAGCACTCTGTTATTTACTTCACTGAATATGATTCTAGATGGCACAACTCATTATTCTGGGGCAACGAAAGACATAATGTTAAGAAGATCTGGATTTTTCTGTACACTACTATGAAATAGCTAAGTTATCCTAGGCAAGTCAGTCATCTTTCTAGATCTACGAACCTTTGTTAATAAAATAGGATTTATAATAATGGCTATCCTATGGGTCATGAGAAAAATAAATGAGATAATGCTCTTAGAAGCACTTTGTAAATTCTAAATTAGAATGTTAATGGCAAGAGTTTTTGACAGTATGATATTGTCATTCGTAATAATTAAGACAATAATAAAAATAAACATATGCTAAAGAGTAGTGCTGGCCCGTAACTATGGCTAAGTATGATCTAATGGGATCTATTATTGATTTTGCTGAAAATACTAATTTTTCGGGGCTCTCTTGGGTATACGGTACCCAGAAGACTATGTATTAAAGAATCTTCCGGCCGGGTGTGGTGGCTCACACCTGTAATCCCAGCACTTTGGGAGGCTGAGGCGGGCGGATCACGAGGTCAGGAGTTTGAGACCAGCCTGACCAACATGCTGAAACCCCCACTCTACTAAAAATACAAAAATTAGCCAGGTGTGGTGCCATGTGCCTGTAATCCCAGCTACTCAGGAGGCTGAGGCAGGAGAATCGCTCGAAGCCAGGAGACAGAGGTTGTAGCGTGCTGAGGTCGCACCACTGCACTCCAGTCTGGGTGACAGAGCGAGACTCTCATCTCAAAAAAAAAAAAATAAAGAATCTTCTACTAGTTTCCAAAGCTTCTGAGAACTACTAGCTTCCAGGATAAGGCAGAAAACTTGTCTTGTCATCTTGGCATGGAAGTGAAAAAAATATCAGATAAAGCGTTCACATGAGCTGTTAATTCTGAAATTAGGGGATATTATTTTGGACACATTTAGATGAATACTGATTCTCCCTTGACTCTCATAGTATCAAAAGTGTTGTTTAAGTTTAGTCCTTTTTTTTTTTTTTTTTGAGACGGAGTCTCACTCTGTCGCCCAGGCTGGAGTGCAGTGGCACGATCTTGGCCCACTGCAAACTCCGCCTCCTGGGTTCACGCCATTCTCCTGCCTCAGCCTCCCAAGTAGCTGGGACTACAGGCGCCTGCCACCACGCCTGGCTAATTTTTTTGTATTTTTTAGTAGAGACAGGATCTCACCATGTTAGCCAGGATGGTCTTGATCTCCTGACCTTGTGATCCACCTGCCTCAGCCTCCCAAAGTGCTGGGATTACAGACGTGATCCACCGCGCCCGGCAGTTTAGTCCATTTTAATAAACTGATGGGGATTATATCCAAATGCCAGCCTTTCACACATCAGTCTACACAGACATGGGTGTGCTCATGCCTACATATGTGCACAGGCATCCTTGGCCTGGCTTCTTGCTTAAGAAACCTCAGTGAGTCGGGGAAAGGAAAGGGGAGAAATGAAGGCCAAAAGGTTCCAAAGTGGCTGGCCTGGAAATTGAGCAGGCTGGCCATGATGGAGAATACTGCCCTGTCTCCTTTGCCTGAGTTTTTGACAGGTCAAGCTAACGTTTGCTAAATGGAGGAATAAACTAAAGGGTTTACTCTGTCCCCATAGTCTGATACACACACACACACACACACACACACACACACACACACACACACACACACATTAGAGACAGGGTCTTACTATATTGCCCAGGCTAGACAGATTCAAACTATTGGACTCAAGTGATCCTCCCATCTCAGGCTCTTGAGTAGCTGAGATTACAGGTGTGTGCACCTGTGTCCAGTTTGCCCCAAAGTTCTTGCTTAGATATGATAGCTACCTAAAATGCCCTATCTCCTTTTCTAGCTGTTAAAATCCTACTCATCCTTCAAGGCCCTGAAAGGTAAGATTCTATTTCCTTTCTGAAACCATTTCTTTCTCCAGAAGGATGGCCCTTCCCTGCTCCCAAGTGAATTAGTTACCTGTGCATAAATCTTTCCCTTTAATCTGGGAGCTTGTAGAAATAGGGCACTTATCTGTTTCATCTTTGTATCTGTAGTATGTAACACATTACCTGGCACAGAATCTGGTAACTGCTACCAGCCAGATGATTAATAGTGTCAGCATTATAGAATATGTCCTTGAAAATATCTTCCCAAGGGCACCATACTCTTTGTTTTTCTCCCATGGTTTCTTCCAATGCTGTACTGTGTGGACTTAAACCTGACATGATCTGAAAAGCTTTATGAGGGCATGATGTTTCACTATAATTTAGCTGAGGAGAAGTAAGTGATGTTAAACTGTCTCAGATGAGTCAATATGGCCTGATAAAGATTAACATTGGCCAGGTTCTTATTTTCACTTTATGTTTACACAATTCAACTGTACATTAATAGTTGAAAACTAATGGGTGCAGCAAACCAACATGGCACATGGATACATGTGTAACAAACCTGCACATTGTGCACGTGTACCCTAAAACCTAAAGTATAATAATAATAATAAAATAGTTGAAAACTAGTGATAAAACTTAGTTACTGAAGTCTCTTCTTTCTGAGTTCCATACTTGGTTCCAGTCCAAAATTCAGTTTGGTATTTCTCCCTGGTTTTTATCCACAGAAAGACTTTTTCCCTGAGTCCACTCGTAAACTTACCATAGTCCCAAAACTTCTTTCTTTCTAAAATGTTATCTACTTTGTTCCAACAATTTCTTCAAAAATACCTCTAAAAATCTCCATAATGTTATTCTTCTATGTCATATTTGTAAGATTTTCATTCCCAAGTAGGCAAAAATGCCTCTTGACATGTAAATATTCTTAAATACTTTTTCAACCTATCAATTAGTGTGTTTAGAGGGTAACATTGATCCTGTATAGCAATTTTCTTTATTCACAAATTAAGAAACCGTGTGACAGGTACATATTGAAAAAGGGCTGGACAGTCTGAATGTATATAGAAAGGCTCTGGTCTGATAGAGTATAGTAGTGAGTTCTCTGTCATTGATTGTGGATAAGCAGAAACCAGCACAATACAGACGTAGATTAACAGAAACAACTTAAATATCAGGCAGTGGTTACTCCCAGACTTATAATTCTCCCAACTTTCACATTACTTTGTTGAGATCAGAGTTCCATGACCTTACTTTTATGTCTAACTGAAAATGGAATGTAAGCCCTGCATGAATTATTAATACCATACTGTTCTATATAATTTTACCAGCTTGTTTTCTAATCACATATCCATTTCCTGACCATGTCTTTATCAGTAAGAAGATGACCACAGTCACAAAAAAATTGGGGAATGGAAAAGCTGATATGAGCCTTGTTGATTTCAAAGTGTCCTGAAATGAACATTGTCTCGACCCCACCCCACCCCACTCTACCATTTTTATGACTTATCTTCACCACTACCAGGACATTGGAAAAGTATGAGAAAGTCTCTCGGTCATGTAGCTGTTTTAAATTTCTAGGGCTGCTAGCCCATTTATCACTGGTCCAAGTGCTCACTTACTGCTTCTCCCTTCCCTCACCCTGCCATATGTATCACTTTGGATGTAACTTAGGAGGATGACATGCCCTCCCTTCTTGCCCCGAGGTGCTTGTGGAGCTAAGAGAATGATGTGCAGTTGGGTTGTTTATCACGGTGCTGAAAAATGGAAGGATGGCATCGCTACAGGAGCAGATGGCACTGCACGCTTGGCATAATTTTCTCAGACAAACTAGGACTAAGGCTGTGAATACTGTCATTTGCCTGCTATAGTCATTCACATCAAAACATAACAATGAAAATAAGGTAGTACTGCAAAGAAAGTTATGGAGATTTTAAATCACATGTATTTAAGCATTGTGGACTGCCGTTGTGTGCACATAACACGGTTGCACGCCTGAAATTTTGTGTCAAGAATATATTGTATATGAAAATTTTTTAATATATATCTATGTTCCTATGTATTCCCATAAATGTATTCTGGCAGTGATACATCAGAAGATTGCATTCAGGAATATAGAGAATGTTTGAAAACATAGAAAGAAAAATGATAGAAGGAAGAATAAGAATGTGTTGTACACTCTAGGAACTATCAAAGTCTTGAAACAAATAGGATGTCATAAAGGGAGCGTCGACTTTTGTTTGGGAAACTTGAATTAAGGTTCTACTACTCATTAATTGGTGATTTTAAGCAGGTCAGACCTATTTGACTTTTCATTTTTTTCTCATTGGGAAGTAAAGAGTTTGGACTGGATGACTGCTGAGATTTCTTCTAATTCTAATATTCTTTGATTTGCTCTTTCTCTGAGAACTAGTGAAGCAATAATGCAGGCCACCTACCTTTTGGCCTACTTTGGGACTTTTTTTAGCTTAAAGAATCATGGTACTAGAGGAGAAAGAACATAATGAAAATGGCCATAGGACTCAGTATGCATATTATTTCTGAAGTACATCCCATTTTTCTTTTCTTTTTCCTTTCTCTCTTTCCTTAGAATCAAAACTTGTGTGCCTCAGTTTTGCTTCTCTTTAAGATAATGGGACAATTTCCAAGAAAGTGGCTATAATCTCTCAGGTGTTTAATGAACTAACTTACTTTTTCATCCATTTTGATTTTTAAAAATAATTTATAATTTCTCCAAAGAAGAAAGAAAAATTATGCAGAGGGAACAATACATACTAGGATGCAGGGTCATGAAAAGTTCTGGCATGTTTGGGGGAAAGTGAGAAATTGTATATAGCTTGCATATAGGATGTAGATGAAAAAGACATGAGTTAAAAGCTAAGAGTAAGATATGGACCAAATTTTAAAGAGTTTTGTATTCCTGTCTAAGAATTTGAATTTCACTCCTTGGGCAATAAGAAAATAGAGATTTTTATGAGGAAAGCTAAGTAACATGATCAGATTATTTGTTTGTAACATGTATTAGTTTGATAGGGCAGCCATATCATAGCGGGGTGACTGAAACAACCAAAATTTATTTTCTCACTGTTCTGGAGCCTAAAAGTCCGAGTTCAACGTGTCAGCAGGGTTGACAACTTCTGGGGCCATGATCCTCGTCTTGCAGGTGATCATCTTCTCCCTGTGCTTTCACATGGTCTTCCTTCTATGCAGGTCTGAGTCCTTATCTCCTCTTCTTATAAAGACATCAGTCATATTGATTAGGGCCCACCCTAATGATCTCACTTTAACTTAATTACCTCTTTAGACTCTATCTCCTAGTGTAGTCACATTCTGAGGTACTGAGGATGAGGACCTCAACATATACATTTTGGAGGAATGAAATCCCCTGATAACATAATAGCTATGATGATGTGATTTGATGATAATACAAAGGAAGTTTTACTTACAGACTGGACTCTGAACACTCGAACCATTTGAAATAGTTCAGGAAAACAATGCTAAGAAGAGCAACTAAAGGAAAAATAGGAGAAATATATTTCTGAGTAAGATCAATAAAATTCAGTTACTGACTGGATAACGAATAGAATGAGGTCATTGCCCATTTATTCAAAAGTATTAAACACCTACTATGTGTCAGCAATAAGTAATTGTGAGTCCCTGATGTTTTTGGAGTTTATTTTCTAATAAGGAGGGTACAGAACATACATAAACAAATAAATAACACTATCTGATGATGAGAGTGCTCTGTGGATTATTAACACAAGATGCTGTGTGAGAGTCCCTGGGCAGCTATTTGAAGATAGCATGCTTAGGTAAGTCTCGCTGCAGCAAAGGGGAGAATGACAAGAATGACCCAGTCACACAAAGAGCAGGAAGAACATATTCCAGACACAGGAACGGATTCCAATCTTAGAAGTTAAATTGGTACTAGAAAATGTTTGGAAGGGAAGATAATGACTTCATAGAGGACATGTTAGGTGGGAGGACATGGGTTTGTCTGATAGGCTTCGGGAAATATATTCAGTACACGATGAAGGATTAGGTCAAAGGACATAAATTTAGGAATAACCAGATTACAGAGGAAAATTGAAGTGGTATTGTCATTGAAAAAGAGATAAAGTGGAACATTTCAAAGAAAGGGGCTGATGTAACCAGTTGCTGGAGGAGTTGAGAAAGGATAGGACCTAAGACTCAGGATAGCACAGGACTCAAGGGAGAAGGAATAGAGTGCTTCCTAGAGAAGAAGTGAAGATGAATAAACCTATTAGTGTTAAAGTAGATGGAAGGGAAGTTAAGGAAAGTCTGTTACCTAGAGGTCTTTATTTTAAAAGTCATTGGGATGTGGACTTTAAAGCAAAGTGGTAAAAGTTTAGGAAACCTACTACAGGAAGTGCACAAGAGAATTTACTAGGGAGACATAAAAGATTTGCCAAGCACAGGGAACGTTCTACCGAAATAAGACTATCCTATTTTGTTTTCTTCTACCACTGCCCAGATTAATAATTTAGAAATACAAATTTTATAATTGTGAATCCTCAAACAATTTTTAATAAATTAAGCCTGGCTTTAAGTTAAAAAAAAAACTGTCATAAATGTTATTTTCATTTACTCCCATATATCTCCTTGCTACACTCCTACAGACATTTAGTTCAGTAACAGCATACTATTTCTGAAATAAATAAAGGTGATAGCTGCACAGATACCTTTTCTTAGCCCTGATTCTCTTCAAATTGAGTGGCTGCAGAGAGAAAATTTTGTCTTCAAGCATAAGAATTCTTGAGCTCTCACTGTTTCAAGGTAGATGATTCAAAGCTAAAACACGCATTGAGTAGTTAAGACTTGGAGAACTTAGAAAATTTTCAACATTTTAGATTTTGGAGCTCTTACAGGTGTTTGAATTCTATTTCAATCCAGTCATTGATAAAATGCTAACACAGAGAAAATGAAAAGTGAAAAAAATAGAATAATCCATTTTCTTCTAATACTAAAGAGCTAGATTGTGCTAGCCCCGGGGCAGTTAGTCCTCAGATCTGATCTCCATACTGCCCTGTTCCTCTCTTTGTGGCAGGAGTTTGCTTTCATGTCTTTGGTTCCCAGACTCCTCTATTAAGCTGGCTTCATGCTGGGCTCACCCAGTGGAAGGCATGGTGGGAAATTAGAGGGCAGGAGGAAGGGAACAGTTAGAATATTTCTCTCTGTCCTTTTTGCCTCAGTTGATATCTTGGGCAACTGCTGAATCTCTTCTATGGCTCCAGATCCCCAGGACAGATGTGCATTGCTCTAGGTTTTGCCCCTGGATTCAAGTAATATCATCTTCTCTGTCTTTCTAACTAGAGAGTAGAAGTAGCTTCCTGCCGTGACTAATCACTTCGTTGCCTTGGCATCCCCTGGTTGACTTCTCATTCTCTTCCATCCTCTCTTAATCAAGTCTCTACATTAATTTCTGTCTCTCTTAATGACTCATAGAGAATGATATTTTCCTGATGAGACCTGACTAACTCAGTCAAATCAAGAGTTTACGTCAGGATAAGGAATCTTAATATTTTAATTCGTATTTGAAGATAATTCAATAACCATTTGGACACTTCTATCTATGAGGCAGGTAAGAGTGAAAGTGTTGGAAATATTTTTTAGAAGACGATCTTCAGTGTTTTTTTTTTTTAATGTTAAAACTCAAGTTGGATAGGTTGAACATGTTTGGGCTGCAAAGATCAGTACAGAAGAAAAGCAAATTTATTAGGGGAAAGAAAGTGGAACCAAAGCCTTGGAACGAAAAAGCAGGAAGAGAAACAGTACTTGGAATAACATGTTAGAAATGATTAAGGGGTGGCAGAGAGAAAATAAAGTCCAAAAGAAAGGCGGAATAGTGGGAAAGCAGGGGACCTGGAAAAGAAAAGAGAGTCTTTCATAACAGAAAAAGAAATGAAGCTGACACCAAACATGCCCACTTGGGGTGTTGTCCCACTTCTTCAGGACAACTGGGCCTGGCTGGAGTATCCAGAAAGCTTTTTCATTTCAGTTCTCGACCAGCCCTTTCCTTCCCCCACCATCAACCTGCTAATGCTTTTCTAATAATTACCATTTTTTAAACTATTTTGGCTGTTAAAAATGTTTCTTTTTAATAAGCTGATTAAAAGAGGCTGCTTATTAGCATAAACTCTTTGCCGTTCAGCCCTCTTTCTAATTAAAAGCACTCATCTGTGGAGACCTCGATTTTCCCCTTCTTTCTGTGATGGGTTTTTGGATATTTTTCCTTGGCAGTTTGTTTTATTTTACTCTTCATTCTTTTGGTGGTTTTCTGCTCCTGTGTTCCACAGAGATAGAAGCTACAGAGCAAAATAGCACATGGGAGGGAATGTGCAGTCAGAATACTTGAGAGAGGAATGAAATTCCACCCATCTGATTAAGTTGAGTCTAAAAAGAAAGCCTCACTTTTACGGTAGTTATGTCATATTTCTGGGAATACAAGTAACCAAAAGTGATACGTAAAGATGAAAGGTGATGAATCCAAATCTGCTGTTCTCTGCATAGGGTTACACCCCCAATTCCAATGGCTATGCCTTTGGCAATGTTCTTCCTGTAACAGTGATAGTGGTGAGGAAACATATTTGGAAGCTTTTCTACAATGCCTCTACAACATGAGGATATGCAGTGGATGACATTTGCTGATTGTAGATGCACCCAACCCTCAGAAATGGACCTTAAGTATATGGCTAGCAAACTGGGGAAATAATTAGGTCTAGAATGGCATGATCTGTGTCATAATTTTATTTATTTTGATGGGCAGAAGTTTATAATATAAAGAAAAGTATACTAAGACATTTTCCACAGAAAGAATTGTCTATCTATCTATATATTTTTTAGACAGAATCTCACTCTGTTGCCCAGGCTGGAGTGCAGTAGCACAATCCGGCTCACTGCAACTTCCACCTCCTGGGTTCAAGCAGATTCTCCTGCCTCACCCTCCTGAGTAGCTGGGACTACAGGCGTGTGTCACCAGCCCAGCTAATTTTTGTATTATTAGTAGAAACAGGGTTTCACCATGTTGGCCAGACTGGTCTCAAAACTCCTGACCTCAGGCGATCAGCCTGCCTCAGCCTCCCAAAGTGCTGGGATTACACAGCTATGAGCCACCGCGCCCGGCCAACATAAAGAATATGTTAACAGAAAGGGTGGTCTACATGAAACCTTGGACAGGAAGCAAAAGAGAAAAAGTGGGAATATCTGCAAGTTTTTTTCTTTTTTTTAATGGAGTTTCGCACTTGTCGCTCAGGCTGGAGTGCAGTGGTGCGATCTTGGCTCACCAAAACCTCTGCCTCTCGGGTTCAAGCGATTCTCCTGCCTCAACCTCCTGAGTAGCTGGGACTACAGGCATGCGCCACCATGCCCAGCTAATTGTTTGTATTTTTAGTAGAGATGGGGTTTCTCCATGTTGGTCAGGCTAGTCTCGAACTCCCAACTTCAGGTGATCTGCCCGCCTTGGTCTCCCAGAGTGCTGGGATTACAGGCATGGGCCACCGCACCCAGCTGTCTGCAGGTTAAGGAAAACAAATTTTACAAAGATGATACATGTTTTCCTGTTTACCTGGCATAGCATGTTATTTAATGCTATTATTTGTTTTATCAACTCTCTTGAGAATCTAATGAAACTGTTGCCTTCTCACTCCTGAAGATAAATATGTGCATAAAAACACATTTTTTTCTTACAACAACTTGGGTTCCACAGATAACTTAAAAGTCCAAGAGTCCATGGACATGAGGTTAAAAATTCCTGATGCAACTTCTACAATTGGTGCTGCTAGCTATATGGATCATTTTTCCTCTTTGGCTTTACTTTAATCTCATGCTTGCCAAGTGAACTTTTAATTTCATTTTTTCTTCTCCTGTAGTGTTTTCTCTAGGGGAGACATCGTGCCAACCATACTTAGTACAAATGTTTTTGTTTGCTTGGCAGACTAATATCTCTATGTAAATTTAGAACATAACATTCTTCCTTATTGTCTTTTTTAATCTTGCTAGTGTGGATTGCTCCCCTGACCTTTTTAACTCTGAACTGACTGCCAAGGTTTTATTTTTGTAACCACAAAGCCGCAGATCCAGGTCCACTGACATGGTTTTCTCACTAAAGTCTGCCATCTTACAAAAGCTCCAAAAGACCTTGCCTTCATAGATCTTATAAATAGCATGCATGTTAGATATCATTTTTGTCAAATCAAGTATTCATATTATGTAGGTTGCAAAGGAAGGATTCAAGGATACTTATATCCATAAAACTTTCTGACCTGTTCTTAGAACCATACTTTCTTATAATAATCATCAATTGTATAATTTGGAAATATTTTGTGTGTATATAGATTTTGTAAGTACATGAAGAATTACTATATGATGCTAAGTGTTCTATGTGTAACTGAACACACACATACTATGATACAACTTTTTAAAATTGGAAGAAACCATTGACAGCTAAATGGCAGAGTAGGTTGTAAATTTATTCATATAAAGAAGTATGGAATGTAATTTAACTGATTAAACTTGCAGAAAATGAGGAAGGACAAAAGGATTAAGCAACAATAAAAAATTGATCTACCCCCTATTAGTGGTAGAATAGAAGGTATACTAAGAGTTTTACATTTTAGATTTAGAATAATTTTTAAATCTAATTCTTATTTCACTCAAATGTAGAATGCATTTAACAGACTTCCTGACTAACGGTCATCTAACCTGTGATTGAACTCTTCCAGGGATAGACAGCTCACTATTTAAAAGACCCAACATTGTTCTGTTTGGTCCTTCCTGATTTTCTGCAAGTTAATTTATCTTCCATGCTTCAATAATTTATAATTTAAAATCATTTTTTAATTTAGGGTACAACATGTTAATTTATTTACTGAATTAAACAACATATTCCCTAATATACTATCTTGTGTTGTCTTATAAACGCTATTCAGTAATTTAAGAATAGGATTCATGGATTTCAATAGATCTTTTTATTGCTGAAATGTTTTTCTTTCTCTCTTTTTTTAACGTATGTTCTGGATAGTATTCGCTAGGATTTTTGGAACTGAAATTATAATTCCAAAGCCTTGTGAGTCAGGAAGCCACTTTAGTTTTCCATAGTTTAGTAAGTGAACTTTATCAAGACAGAGACATAGGGGTGTGTGTTCCTACTTGACCATTCAGCAGCATCAACTGATTGGGACACCAAGTCATCCCCTTTACTCATGAGAGACTCTATACATTTCATAGCCCTGTGGTGAGGTCAGCAACCCCACAGAAGAAACCCTGGAACAGATTCTCTTTATTCTAGGCTTAGACTATCACAGGTGACATGACACAAATGCATGTCTACTACTCATAGTTTCTAAAAGCATAGCTATGCCTAGCCACATGGAGAGAACTAAGCTAAATACACTCTCAACTTGTGAATCATCAAAACCTTGTCACTTGGGTTATGGCTATAGGACATAGTGTTGGTGATACATGGGGTGAGGGGAAAAATAAAAGCACACAATGCAGTCTTTTTCTCAGACTGCAGAGGAGTGATTTAGTATTGCAACTTAAAAAAAAAGATAACCATGTCATTATTTCATTTTTATATTGAGCACATTTCCTGCTGAAGTCAGAAAATACCAATACATATGGAATGCTTTGATATCAGGTTTATCTTTTCTTATCTAATTTTAGAGGAGGGGCAGATGGACTGGAATCTTATGGACTGAATTTATTGGTCATAGCAAAGACAGAATAGAAACTTACATGACAAATTGGGGAGAGACTCTACTACCGTGATGAAATAGGCTTTGTATAGAGATGTTAGGCAATTTCTTCCTCTCCTACATTGTCCTCCCTTCCTGGATATGTTGCACCCAATTCAGGGCCACAGGGAAAGTGTTCCAGACAGGTGGACTCAAAATGTGCTGCCTGCCTAGTCATAGTCCCATATGTGAGTAACTCCTGCATCAGTCAGAATGGGTATTTGTGTGGATTACAATTATGCATGAATATTTAAACATTTGAAAAATGTTTTCAAAACGGCAGCTATTTTATGCTCCTGTTCTAGAATCTCAACCATGTTTCAAAAATGTCAGACAGGATCAAAATATTATGAAATGACTAAAACAGCTTAGATTAGTTTAGTAAAGACCAAAATGTTGTGTGTGAACCTTTGAGGGAGCCAATAACTTCATAGGAGACAATCAAAAAGGTAAAAGCCCCAGAAGACCTGGTGATAAATATGGGGATCCTATGAGGATTGGTTACTCAGGTGTTCATAGTAAATACATCATTCCTTTCAAAAGGAAGTTCTCAATATGGAGTGATTTTGCCCCCCAGGAAATATTTGGCAATATCTTGAGACATCTTTGGTTACCACAACTTGGCGGGGGAAGGGATGGATGCTACATTCATCTAGTGAGTAGAAGTCAGGGATGCTGTTGAACATCCTGCAATACGTAGGACTGTCCTTCACGACAAATAATTACTCATTCCAAAAATGTCAATAGTGCCAAGGCTGAGAAATTCTGCTCAAGAGATTTATTTGTACCGGCCCTTGGATGTCTGCCCTCCAAACTATTCCCTCATCAATTCTAAAATATGCATGAGAACTTGGTTAATGTGTTGTTGAATTATGCAGTAATTAAGAGCGTGAGCTTCAGAGTTGAATGGCATGTGTTTGAGTCCCGGTCAATAAGATGTGTGACCACTGCTGACTTATCATCCTCTCCAAACTTCAACTTCTTCATATACAAAATAGGGCTAACAACAACTCTAAGGTTTATGGCGAGGACTCAGTGCTAGCAAAAGTATTAAATGAATTGTGGTGAAAATGAATAAAAGGGATGGAAATAGATACCTTGTAATAACAGTACCTCTGTATTATTGTGTAAGCAGATATGCATGAAGCTCAAGTATTTGGCCCTGTGCCTGGTGTTCCACTTCATACTTCCTTACCGTGAATGTATTGCTAAAGCTTCATGCTCATTTTTTCTCTCCTGATTTTTTCACTTACCAACAATCATTAGCATTGCCACCATAACCACAGAGGTTAAACCAAGAAAGGAAGAAAAAAAGGATACATTTACAAAATTGCTGCTGAGTTGAATGTTTTACTTACTTACAAGCACACTGAACAAAGAGTTGCACATATTACAATGAAAGGAACACAGTGCTTATAGGGTTTACATGTATTGTTACTAATACTGATGTGAGAATGGCATTCATCATTTTGTTTGAGCCTTTGTGCGGAAGACTGTAGAGAGTAGAAAGTGGATTTTATTACATGTTAAGATAGGACTAGGCCTTATATTCCAACTGAATTATAATCATATAGGCATATTTTTGATGTCATGATCAGAAAGTCATCTTAGTGTCTTCAATTTTAACTTCCAAACTTTGAAATGATTTATTTCAAACATTATGTCTAATATAAATATACCTATGTGTGTGTATATATGTATATATATGCATATATATATGGCTTATGTTGTAAAGACATTGCATTTTTGGAGTAGGGAATGATCTTATAAATCATCTAGTATAGTTATTTTGTTTTACAGATAAAGAATCTAAGGCCCATATAGGCAGACTAATGTTTAAAGTCTATCTCAAAAGAATATGTCTGAATATTTCTTGAATTCATATATTGTGTTTTATTCAAATATCTTGAGGTAAAGAACTTTAAACAATGGACCTTTGCCAAATGCTATAACACTAAAGGCAACTTGTGGGCCCAAAGGTGTTAACTAAGCATTATGCAGTGTACAATAATTGGCTCAATTGTAATTCTCATTTGCTGTCCTCTTATGATCTTGGTTAGGATACTTTTTATTTTACCTAATTTTATAGCCTGGGGCTATAAAGAAGCCATGATTCAATGTTATGTGGTTTAGTATTTCAGAAGTGAAATCAAGGTGGGCACCAATAGTGAGTGAAAATCAAGATGAAGTTCAGATGAAGGGGTATGGAGCATTGAGAATAATTTTCTTCATTGTTTCTTTTTACATTTAGTATTCTTTTATTTTAACATGAACCTTAAAACAAATTGGAAACCTTGTAGTTGCACCTCTATACTACACATTACTGGCCTGGAAATGAATCATTTGCCTAATCTTCTGACAAGTATGATTTGGGTTATTTTTATTTTTTGAGTTTTATGGAAATGCATAGCCCATTAAAACTAATAAATTAACAATATTTAAAAAACATCAAATTCTAAGCAAATCATGATTTTAGAATAATGAAAATATATTTTGGAGATAAAATGAAAAAAATGGATTCACTACAAAGTTGGGTTTTTCTTCTAGTTACCAATGAATCGGGCTCCATTGTGTCCCACTATTCATTCTTTGATTTTAGTCAATATAAAGTGAAAAAAACACAAGCAGTGTAAAGATGTATAATCAATTTTAATAATAAAAGGCACCAAATAAATTTATTCCGCACCTGTAATGTCCCTGCTGGTATTTTCACATATGTTGACAAACACGTGAAAGACTAGTGTTTAGAAGTGAGATCATAACGCTAGAAAGTAAAGCATCTTTCTTAGTCTAAACTCCATCACAGTATCTGGGTTAAAATATGCAGTGGGATTTATTCTTCAGCTCTTTATTTATTTCAAAAGCAAGAACAGAATATAGAAGTTACAGGAATTGTAGAGCTATGCTAATTTTTTTCTATATAGTAAGACCGTATTTTGAACTTACTTAGATTTCTTCAGAGAAAAATATGCTTTTTGCAATAATTATTCTGGTAGTTTCATGAAATAACATAAAAACTGCCTGAAAAATTGAATGACAGTGATATTTATTGGAATGTCATTTCCTTTTCCTTTATTGATATGTAGTAATACTTTCACTGACAAAAAAGTTTGGAGATACAATTATTTAACACTTAGAGCATCGTATCTCTCTCTCTTTCTCTCTTTCTCTCTCCTTCCCTTTCTCCCTTTTCTGCACTCATGCATGAGTATGTATAATTCTTGAAGTTTATAAAGCCTGGGTGTGGTAGCTCATGCCTATAATTCCAGCAACTTGGGAGACCTAGGTGGGAAGATCACTTGAGCCCAGCAGTTCAAGACCAGTCTATGCAACACAGTGAGATCCTGTCTCTACAAAATATTTTAAAAATTAGCTGGGCATAGTATCATGTGCCTGTAGTCCTAACTACCTGGGAGGCTGAGGTGTGAGGATCACTTGAGCCTAGGTATTCAAAGTTACAGTGAGCTGTTTGTTATTTATAATAAATAAATAATAAACAAAGTTAATAAAAACACACTTTAACAGGAAAACAAGAATTTGAATGTTGACTTATTTGAGTCTCACTCTATTTTCTATACTATAATGGTATGTTCCAAATTATGTCTTTTAGAATATTTTTTCTGCAGAAATATAATGCTACATTAAAAAAAGTTCATTGTCAAACTGGTAGATACTGATTTAAAGTCTTTCTTATAGGACTTCTCAGTGCCTTTAGTATCTTTATATCAGCTATCAATTTTGAAGAAAGCATATTATTATTTAAGTGTTCCAAACTTATTTTCCAAAGAATGCACATGTGCCATGAAATATAATTTTGGGAGGTACATTCCACTTCAGAATTTAAGTAATAGAAAAAAAATCTGTAAAAATTAGCTGTTTCCATTAGCAACATCAAGAAATCTAGATACTCAGGGCCTCAATTCAAAAGCAGAGCATTAAATATTCAAATGGAGAAGAAAAGATGCATTTCATTTTTTAGAGGGCTTGTTTTAGTTATCTTTCTGTTAAAATCTGTAGTTTAATTTTTTTTAAATTTTCTATTGAAACTACTCTATCAGTACTAATGTGGTCAGCTTTGATGTTAATTTTATTATTGAATTCTAAGCAAGAGTAATTTTCTTTTGGTGGTAACAGGATTTCTTATTTTAATAAATAAATAGATGAATTTATTTTGTAGATATATGATAAATATCTATATATTTCATAAATAGATGAATGAATGAATCAAATCTCTAAGCTGGCTACAGTGTCCTTCACCATGTGCTTCTGTTACTAAGTTCTACCTCCTTATCAATCAGGCAGCATTTGGTCATTTCATGAGTTATTCCCTGTGTACGCCCTTTCGTTCTTTCTTCTTTCTCCTAACATTTGTATCCCAAGAGAAGTTAAAATGAAAAATGAATGAGCTTGTGTTCTCCAATCCATGGGATCTGTGATCAGACCTGTAAAAAGCTAAGAAAAGCCCCTATTCAACATATACAACAGAAAAAGACTGAACTATCACAGGAAGAGTATGCATAGATAGAGACAGGCTGTGTCCTGTGCAGCCAACTCCGTGATCCTTGATATCACTGTGTTTGTTTCTGAAAGCCACGTCTTAAAGTATTTGAGCCAGTAGCTGAGCAAGTTCCAGCTGCTAGTCAGAAGTTTTTTGCTTGAACCAGATTTTAAGTCCAGCACTTCAAGTGGAAGGTCTACAAACCAGTCAGCAGGAGAATTTTCTGCAGATCATAGAGCATGTTGTTATGCCTTCTGGAAGGAGGAGGGGAGAATCAGATAAACCATGTGACTGTTAAAAATTGGAGCGCCTCTGCCCGGCCACCCATCGTCTGGAAAGTGAGGAGCGCCTCTGCCCGGCTGCCCCATCTGGGAAGTGAGGAGTGCCTCTGCCCGGCCACCCATCGTCTGGGAGGTGAGGAGCGCCTCTGCCCGGCCGCCCATCGTCTGGGAAGTGAGGAGCGCCTCTGCCCGGCCACCCATCGTCTGGGAAGTGGGGAGCGCCTCTGCCCGACCACCCATCGTCTGGGAAGTGGGGAGCGCCTCTGCCCGGCCACCTATCGTCTGGGAAGAAGTGAGGAGCGTCTCTGCCTGGCCGCCCCGTCTGGGAAGTGAGGAGCCCCTCTGCCCGGCCGCCCCGTGTCTGGGTAGAAGTGAGGAGCTCCTCTGCCTGGCCACTCCGTCTGGGAGGTCTACCACGGAGGCCAGAAGCAATGTTGGGGCTGGACGTGGTGGCTCACGCCTGTGGTCCCGGCACTCTGGGGGGCGAGGCGGGTTGATCACTTCGGGCTAGGAGTTCGAGGCCAGTCTGGCCAACTTGGCGAAACATGAAGAATACAACAGACCAACCAACCAACTCAATGACAACAAAACAGGTCTACCCTGGAGTCATACTCTAATTTTTTCTATTTTCCTCCCTTTCTGATCCTTTATCCCACTTTCTTTTTCTTCCTCTTCCTTCTCCCTCTTCTTTGTCAAATAGAGGATTGAGTTATTATCACTGATCCACATAAAGTCCCTCTCTCATTTATTTTAACTCCCACCCCCATTTCTATTCCCCGACTTCCCATGTGCAACCTTCCTAATATGTTTGATATGCATCTTTTTGTTTGTATGTATTTTTAGAAAATGTTTATTGTTTTTGTATGCAAAAAAAATTAATAAAAAAAAAATTGAACTGCAGTGTGGAATTCATACACTGGAGGTCACAGGATATCAGTAATTCCCGTTAAACTGGTAGTTTACTGTCATTTCTATTCTGTCCCATTTTCTCCTATACTGCTTCATTACTTCAAGGCCATCTTTTCTTTCTTTTTTTCGGGGGGATGGGGGGGAGCTAAAAAATGTAATCTCATGGGAATAAAGAGTAGATTGATGATTATCAGAGGCTGGAAAGGGAAGCAGGGAGTGGGGGATAAAGAGGGGTTGGTTAATAGGTGCAAAAATATAGTTAGATGGAAGGAATAAGAGCTAGTGTTTCGTGGGGTGACTATAATTTACAATAATTTAATGCATATTTCAAAATAACTGGAAGAGTGGAATTGAATGTCCCAAACACAAAGAAACATTATATATAAGTATTACCTAGTCCATCTTTTTTTTTTTTTTTTTTTTTTTGAGACAGAGTCTTGCTCTGTCGCCCAGGCTGGAGTGCAGTGGCGCGATCTCAGCTCACTGCAAGCTCCACCTCCTGGGTTCACGCCATTCTCCTGCCTCAGCCTCCTGAGTAGCTGGGACTACAGGCACCCACCACCACGCCCGGCTAATTTTTTGTATTTTTAGTAGAGGCGGGGTTGCACTGTGTTAGACAGGATGGTCTCGATCTCCTGACGTCGTGATCCACCCTTCTTGGCCTCCCAAAGTGCCATCATTTCTTAATTAAAATGTGCCTGCACATTTTTTCTTGCAAGCTCTCAGATGTTCTAAATGGCAGTTTCCTTTTCTATAATACAAGATTCTAAAAAATAATTAAAGGCAGTGAGAAAAGAATCAACTGTGTATTTTAGCTTTGTCAATGCCACAAAACTTGACAGAAAATTGACAAATATTAGAAAGGCTGGTTGGGGTTGGGGGGTATTAAATAAATTTCCCTGGCTTGCTAATTTCTTACTAAAGTGGCAAAAGAAGTCTTGCAACTGGTAGGGGCCTTTCCCCAGTTTGAGTAGTTCAGCAGCTGCTCAGAACCCCATCTGACATCCATCAAAACCCAGCTAGGTTCATTTAACCTAATAGTTCTACTTTCTCTGTGTTTAAGACCTATGCTCATCTAAGACTAGGACCTTCCTTGCCTCTGGCAGCAAATCTACCTGCTGAAAAAAGAAAGAAAGAAAAGAAAATTAAAAGAAAAAGAAAATGCTCCTTTAATTGTCTCTTTCTCGGGCTGAACTAGCTGGAGGTAGGATTGATTTTCCGCACTTGGAAATTGCAAATGCTACACAGCAAAGCCAAAACCTTTATAAAGCAACCAGGTAGGTTCTACAGGGCTGAACAGTCAGCAGGCTTTCTATCTCCATACTGAATGGACCAAGTGAACATTTTTCTCTAAACATCTTAGGTTGACGGGACTTTTACAAATTTCTCTTGTACAAATACAGATGGTTTTACTAAGAGAATATCAACTTTAAATCTTTAAATCTAAGGAAATCTAATTTTATAATCCGTGGGACTGAGAACAGAAGGAGAAGTAAGTCATACGATCACACTTACTATCGTTTTCCTGGAAAGCTGTTACCTGGTGATGCTAGTGAAATGGCCCTAAACATGGGATGGCTGTAGAATTTGGAGGCCTCATTTTAGTACTCCCAAAGATTGTTTGGAGGCTCTCCAGCCTCTCTTCTTATACTACCATTAAAACCCATGCAGAGAGCTATTGATTTAATGTGTATTTCTCCAAATTTGCTTATTTCATGCGCCAAGACTAGAGCCCTGACTTTGAAAGATGGTGCATGTAATTATTCCCATTTATAAGGTGTAGAAATATGTTTCTGGTTGAAAATACAACAGAGGCGTATCAGGGATACAAGACTTAAGAAGGTGGAATTTTCAAGGTGTGACAATCTGTGGAACACCAAACAGAACTTAAGAGATCTCCGATATTGTTAAAGCGCAATAAAGAGAGCTAGAAAAATTTCACAATTATTTACCTGCTGACAATATTTTCCCCCATTGATGGGTGACTGAGATATATAAAGGTTCTAAGTTCTGAGCCGCCGAGGAAATTCTTTTCTCCTCAACTGTGTCCTTTTTTCTTACTTGGGTTCGTTCTCTCCGTGAAGTCATTACTCATTTCCTCAGCCCACAGTGTCCCTTCTCTTTAACATAACTCTTATTTTCTCCAAGTGCCAGAGCCTTTAGCCCTTAATTGCCCACTTCTCTGTGATTTATGCAGCGTAGCTTTTGTTTTTCTGGTGAGTGTATCAATTCTTTGAAGACAAGGGTTACGTTTTTCACTGTTACCGTGCCCACTGAAGCACCTTGACATAGTCCTAAGATACACACTAGGATCCCATTAAGCACATGTTTATTGATTAACTAATTGCTGCTCCTTTATAAAATTTAGATCCCTAGCCATTGTGCTAATTTAAAAGAAGTTGTGTCCCTCAAATAGAAATTGGAAGCGAAATTAGGAAAAATCAGGACAACAGAAGATGAAGAACCTGGCTCTCACTGGGCTTTTGCTTCAGCATGGAGAACAGTCAGATTTTCACACCCAAGCTCTTACCATCAATGATTGAACATATAAGAACTGTGTCCTATGTAAAGAACCAGAACTTTTCGCTGCATCAAATGTTAAAAGAAAATCAGGCATCAGATCTAATTAATAATAGTATAAGAGCCAATTTCACAGCCCATTACTTCAAGCAGCCTGGTACTAGAAAATTGAAGGGGGGGCTTAAACAAACATGGGCGTTCACGTTTGTGGTCTTCATAGTGACCCATAGACAAATCAGAGAAAGTATAGCTTCTTTGTGTTCTCTCACCAGCTGAAGGTTTTTGGCTCCATTAACCCAGGGTCTAACACAAAGGAAAAAGAGTCAGGAGAAAATTTAAAGCCCATCCTCCTCAGTTTGCTTCATTAATAAGGCTACAAACTCTTCCTCAGGTTCCTCCTTCCTTTACCCCTCCTTTTCTCTTTCCGTTTCGTTTAACTGAAGGCAATTCATCTCATTTTAATTAATTTTTACTTGCAGCATTATCACCCAGAGTATAAAGGCAAAAAGTTTTTTTTTTTTAATTACAAAGCTAACGGCATTAATTACTAGTGCAGTAAATGCATCAGCGCACAAAAGCCAAGTGGGTTCCAAGGAGCTGAGGCAGCAATTGGTGAACATTTCAACAACTGGAAAGGCTTAGTCACAAAGGAGAAACCTTTCTATGGTAACAATATGAAAGCTGTCTTCACACTGATTGAGCCACTGTTTAATTGAAGGTGACATAGCCTATGGACTAGAGACAGCACTATTGCATTACAGGAAAAAGGTTATTCACAGAGAGTTTCTCTGGACTTCTTGCTGAGTCTACTGTCATATGGGAACCAAGAAATCAAGTTTTGAAATATATGAAAACAGTTACAATAGCGTAGCAGTATGACAGGTATAAATATAATGTCAAACATCCTTCTTTTTACCATCCATTCACTTTTTGCTGTACTAATTAAGAAGCAATCTCATGATGTGCTAAAAAGCTAAAACCCAATACTGAAGCCCTGACTAGGAAGGACTGCCCAACGTTGAGTATTTCTGAGATCAGAAAGTTTCTGTACTAATCTATCAAAGACAAAAAAAAAAAAGTATTCTACCCACAAGTGTGAAAGACTCAATAAGTGCATTCTACAGCCCAAGTATCTGTGTTCTTGCAACTTGTGTGTGTTCTTTGGCAATCAAAATGTCATGAGTAAATATTCCTGCCACTTTAGAGATAGCTCATAAAACAAGTGGACCCCTGTTTCTGCCTCAACACTTTCTTACTCTTCTGCCAAAGGATTTTTCTGTGCCTCTTTCTCTGCTTACAGCACAGTAATCATTTTTCAGTCATTCTTCTTCGTTCCCAAATATTTGTAAATGCTTGTTATAATCTTCCACCCACCACCTCATCTCCTTGTAATTCAGTCACTCTTTCTTTTCCATTACTTTTTTAGTCAATAACTGATACGCTTCAGAAAAGATAACTGTGCCCCCTGTACAATCTGAAATTATTTAGGGAAAAAGAAAATCTGGCCTAATGACTCCTGAGGGCCTTGAAAATACCCTTAAATCTTTGGAACCTCTACCAAAGATACCATATCTCTGATTTCTTTAAGTTTTGTCATCTTTTTTAAATGTGTGAAATATAAATACAAATGGTACTTTTAAATTTTATTTTAGAGTTCTATTTTTATTTTTGAAGGAGTGTATATTAATTTTCTTCTGTAGATCTAAGATATTTCATAGTGATTTCATGTAAAAGTAGCATTTGTGGTCTTATCTGTGAACTTAAACACAAATTATAAGTGTTCCTGTGGGAAAACTGTGTTGCCAGTTCCAAACGACTGAATTGTAAATGAAATTTTGGAATGTGTGCTTTGTATTTTGGCAGTTGCCTGTATCTGTTCTTCAAGAGTTCCACTTAGTGATATCCACTAGCAATTTCATCTCTAGCCTATCAAAATTTTTAAAAAACAGGGATTTCCAAAAAATTTTAGCTCCATGGTTTAGATTTTACTTAGACTCTGAGAATATATTATGACTTCTAGATTTCCTCTTTTTTCTTAAGTAAATAAATCATCTTCAAAGGATGTAAGAGAAAGGAGAGGCAAGTATTTTTGTTTGTTTTTCTCTGAATATCTGAATTTCATAGAATAACACTGTACTTCTCCCAAAAGAAACACTTTCAAGATAAGTTCTGTTGTCTTTTCTTTTGTAAAATTCCCATGAAAAAGCTTACAAACCATACTTCAGAAAATAAAGAAAATTAATTGCTGACTTTGTTCTAATTTTTGAGAAATGTGATATTTATTTGGATTTGAACTTGTGAAGTGTTTTTACTGCTTATTTAATCCAAGTGAGTTCACTGATCCCTAGAGAAATGTGATAGAACTGATATTTTCCAAGTGGCTCCTGAAGTTATCATTTGAAAGAGCCTGTAGGAAATACTGGATGAGATATTGAATATACCACCTGCTTTCCCTAATGCCTCCAGGTTTCTCAATGAGTACAGAGGAGATTAATTCTAATCACCCTTTGAGAGTCCAGGCTAGTTTTCTTATAGTACCCACATTTGATTTACTTGACATTTTTTCCATATGATAACACTTAGAATTGGCCTCTCTTATTTTGCCAAATTGTTTTTACATTTAATAACAAAGTGACCTCCGCTTCTACCACAATAACAACACAGCAATACTGGTAAGAATCATAATAATAGTTACAGCTATCATTTATTGAGTACTTACTCCATATATTTACCACTATATTGGACTAATCAATTTCTAGGTTCATTTAATCTTCATATCAGGTATACACTGCGTTACGTATACCCTCATTTTACATATGAGGAAATTGAGATCCAGAGAATTTAATGATTTGTCTAAGGTTGACATGATTGGGCATTAGTAGGGGTAAAACCTGAACTCAAGCCTAGGTCTGTCAGATTTCAGAGCCTGAGTTGTGATTATTCTAGTGATAGTAATGATAGCGTTGTACATTCTACATTTAGGGATGTTATTTCTACTTTGGCGTATCCTTTAAGAACAATTAATGTATGTTTAGTCTTAGCAATATGGATTTATCAATAAGTACTATTGTGGAAAACTTTATGAAGGGTATCTTTTCTAATACATTGCTATCTCTACAAGAAGAGTTTTGATGAATATTAGAAAAATTGTGGCCCACATAAATTAAGGACAATTTTTAAAGGTTTAAAGAAATCAACAGGAATGATGTCCTTCCTCTCTCCCGTTAGAAGACAAAGTCTACTAATATTTCACATCCTCTATTTTGGGCCAGACTTAGGCTACCTTTAAAAAGTAATACTTAGACTGTGGTCACTATTTACAAGCATATAGCAATGCATTTAAATAGTTACAGCCGTGTATATGGTTAATATTAATTAGACAAGTGTAGAATGTTTTATCTTCAGTCTCCTTTAGACCAGTATCGGTCTGACTGAATTTCCATAAGATGTTTAAAATCAGTTATTGTGACAGTAGGCAAAATCATGTAGTTAAAAGTTATGACCATTTAAAATGCGAATCAATTATTTCCATTCTTCTGTTTATTATTTAATAAACTCCAAATAGGAATATCTCTTCCATATGTGAGCAGTCACTCAAAAAGTCATCCATATATTGGCAGAGAAGGAAAAAAAAGGGAACTATGGAGCAAGATGATAATAGGAAAAATAAGAGGAGAGATAAAGAAAAATGGAGAAGAGTAAGAAAAGGAGAAATTTTATTGTGAGAGAAAAAATAGATTGACCGAAAAACATATGTTCAACGTCAGTTAAGCAGATTAAAGCTGGACTTTGGATGTAAGCTATACTCATTGATTTAACAAATATTAGTTTACCGTCTGATATGTATTTGGTATTGTGCTAAGTTTATAGTAATGAAGAAAATGGATATGGAAAATGGCTTGAAGCCAAGAGAAGGAATTAAAATTTAACCCACAAATACTATATAAATATATATTATAATTAGTGCTATGATGGGACTTTAGCTGGGAGATATTCCTGGGATTAAATGGTCAGATAAGACAACTCCAAAGAGTGACTAAATTGAGACTAGAAAGATGAGTAGGCTCTACTTGAGTGTAGTACAGTACAAGGGAAGCTATGTAGGTGTAGTTTATAAGCATATGGGTAGATTTTCCTTGAAAATGTTAGTAATGGTAGCAGAGTCATTTTATGAATCCTAAAAAAGTGACTCTGTGATAATTTAGATGCATCACTATAAAGGGGACTTGATTTTAGAGGAACCTGAAGCACAGTGGCAAAACCAAAGGCCACTTCCAAGGGAAAAAAAAAAAACAAAACTTTAATTCCTTGGATGTCAGGGACAGAAAAAATCGGAATAAAATGTTGGTTATGTATTTCTGCAAAAAATTTCCCAGCTTTCACCTTATTACAAAGTGGAGGGAGAAGGAAGGGCTATAAAAGGCAACTCAGTGGTGGTGTGTGAGGAGCTTGGGTGAGAGGAAACTCATGGAGCCCAGTTCCTCATGATCCACTGCAGGACAGGTTGGAAGAGGTAGTCTTCCTATTATCATATGCAGCCATGCACTTTATGACGCCTAACTGTGACATGTCTACATGACACACACAAAGTGAAGCCTATCTGTGACATGTCTATTACACATACAACAAAGAGAGAACAGTAACCCTTGAAGGGGTTCAACTACCTAATATGTAATTCTGCAAGAATGTGGGCCTTAAAAAGATGAACAGCCAATGTTAAATGTCACTGATTCCAGAGAAGTGGATTGTCCATATTCCTGGGGCCTTGAGTGCTAGTTCAGTGATCAACAGATAAGTTCTGTAAGCCAGAGGATGGTGTCACTGACAGAGAACAGCTTCTGGTGATAAAATAGAGCAAACAGATGGCCTTATCCCTCTAGCAAAGATCAGCAATGAGATGAGAAGGAACCAAGGGGTGTCAGAAAGAAAAGTTTATTTGTTAGGATCACTTTCTAGTAGAAGTGAAATAAATGGCAATTTATCAAACTTTGATCTTGCTCTCCCTGGAATAGATAATCAGCTATTTTCAGAAGCTGAGGAGACTATTATCTGAGGAAAGAACTTGACTGCAAAGCATGAGAATGGCACAGCCCAGGACCTAAAGGTCAGGAGAAGAGGTGTGTTGGGGGTTGGCGGGGTAAGGAAATCATGGTTGCTGTTTTGTATGGCAGCTTACCAAGTTTCGGCGGGCAAGAATTAGAAATAGAATTTGGGAGAAACTTATTGATTGTTCATTAGTTAAATCACTAGTTTTAACCTGAGGAAAAGGAAGATTTCAGGAGGACCATGAAAAGCTTTCAATTTGATTTTGAAAACCAGACAGAAGGATGCACAGAACATAAGTTGCAAAAAGAGCCAATGACAAGGTATAGAGGTGAAAACCACGAGGTTTAAAGCTTTTCTTTTAGATGTTGGAAGATGGTTTGTAAGATTGTTTATTTATTTGCGAAACTGATTGTTATTTTAGTTAAAGAACCAAACATCATAATATAAGAGTGTTTAGGGGAACACTTTTTGCTCACATTGTATTTAAATACTTTTAATTGCACAGAATAAACAACAACAACAATATACTAAATACCCAAATATTTGATTCCTAGGCTTAACAACTGCTATTATTTTGCCATATAATCGATATTTGATGATGCATTTTAGTCAATTAAAGATATTATAGTTAACCCAAAGTAATCAAATTTTGAATGTCAACAAAGCATATTTTTCTACATAGCCTCAATACCATGTCACATCTAACACAAATAGCAATAATTTTGTTATTTGTAATAACGTTTACTAGAAGGGCTGTATTAGTTTCCTGGTGCTGCTATAACAAATTACCACATACTGGATGGTTTAAAACAATAGTTTGGGAGGCTGAAGTCCACAATCAAGGTATGGCAATGATGTGCTCCCTCTGACGGCTCTAGAGGATAATCCTTCCTTTTCCTCTTGCAACTTCTGGTAGCTCCTAGAATCCCTTGGCTTGTGGCAGTATACCTCCAATCTCAACCTTGGTTTAAAATGTCCTTCTCTGCTATGTCTCTTTGTGTCTTCTCTTATAAAAATACCAGTCATTAAATTTAGGAACCGCCCTAAAACCAAGATGATCTCATCTCAAGATTCTTAACTACCTCTGCAAAGAACTTACATCCAAATAAAGTCACATTTATGGGTACTGGGAGTTAGCACTTGCACATATCTTTTGTGGGGGCCACTAGTGAATCTACACATTTTCCATATTCAAATTTCCCCCAAATGTCCCTTAATATCCACTTTACAGCTGGTTTCCTGACATTCTTGTCAAATTCCTTATTTTATGAAACAAAATAAGTTATAATCTGAGAAGATCTGTTGCTGATCAATAAATCAAAATGTGTGGGTTCATTATTTGAGAAAGATGTATTAAAACTAAGCACTTGCTATAGTTAAGGCTTACTGTTCTGGGCACTGGTCATACAGTGGTGAACAAAATAGAGAGTCACTTGGAAGATCATTCCAGGGCTGGTGGGACTATCACAGAGTAACATGACCCCACAAGTGTTGCTTCAAGCTGAATAAGTTCAAATATGGCTTTCATGCAGGGATTTAAGATTGCCTATTCCATTGTACCTTTTGACTGGTATAAGCTTGACAAGACTTTCTCTCAGGTGTCTAAATTTTTGTCATGTGTTATTTCATTAGTTACATGTTTATAGGCACTTTATAGACCAAAATGATAAATTATGAACTAGAACGTGAACAGGTTGTGAAGATATGCAGAAAAAAAGGAAACATTTTTAGACCAAGAAAAATATATCCCCATTATGTTTGTTTTTTAAAAAACACCAATCTTAGTTGCGTTACCTAGTTCTGAGTTCTGTGTCCTTCTATCAGATTCCATTGCAATCTGCCAGTGAGTTGAACAGTTATTCTAAAAGGAAAGGTGGCAACCAAGGATGAGTCTATGCGTTTTTTAAAAAGAAGTCCTTAGAAGCATGATTTTTAATATTGTTCACCTGTTTCTTGGATGTGTTATGCAAATGACTGAGTAACGAAATCTTGTAAAATGCTTGAGGATTCTTGGGTGAAGGGTCTAATTAAGTGAGCATTACTATTTTTATTATTTTCTGGGCATGGAGTAAAATAATTATGGCTGGATAACATGAATAGTTGTTCCTTGAAACAGCTAACCTGGCAGCCTAGTAGGGAGGGTATGATCTTGAACTTGTAAGCCTAGTTGAGTCATTAAGCAGCAGAGAGCGCAATCTAATTAAATTTGACATACTCACATGCGGAATCAGACCCACAGGTAGTACTACAGCATGGAATTTCAGGAAAGATTTTTTTTTTAAGAAAGTTCATTAGAAAGAGACTGAGGGGAAAAGTTTGAAATGAAAATTTATTAAATCAGCAAAGAAGCCACTTTAAAATATTCCCCTGGAGGAAGAATTAGAGCTGTGAAAGTATCAGCAATTTCCAAAGGGTTATACAATCTTCTATATAGTTTGTATGCATAAAGGGTCAGACCTCAGGCAGCAACATTGTGGGACTGGAATCACCATGAACCTTAAGAAGACTCTCATATAGTTAAATGCTGTCACTTTCAAACCTGTCATTAGGGAACTTGGCACTTTTTGTCATTAAACAAATGTACTATAGTGTCAACATTAAATACCATCCTCAGAAGAATGACCTACAGTATCACCACTTTAATAAAAACTGTTAAGTTTCACATTTTCATATTTCTTTCAAATCTCTATGTGAATACTGTTGAGATACTAGCATGAAAATTATTTTATGGTCTGTTTTTCTATTTAAAATGATAGTCTAAATATTTTCAGTAGTTTTCTTATTCTTACATATTTTAAATCTAAGTGGCTTCATATTATTTTAATGAACTGATAAGTCACATTAAATTTATCTCCTAATTTTGGACATTTAGAATAGTTCTAATTTTTTATTACTATAGCTACATTTGTAATTAATTTTTGACGGGTTAAAACAGTTCCTGATATAATGTAAGTGCTCAATAAATATTTGATAAGGAACTAAATGCAATTACTTTTGTCTTTTCTTAGCTAATATTTCTAGAAATGTCATTCTGATTTTGGAATTCCTATTACTTATTCAAAGGATCATATACTATTACTGTGTCACCAGATTGTATCTGTATTCTTTAGTCTCGACCTCTTAAGTATTTTTTATCTGTTAAACGCTTAAAAATGCATCTGGGCTAAAACTTCCTTAATTTGCTTGCTTGGCATTGTGTCTATCACACTAGAGAATACTTTACACCCTTTGTGCAGTTTATGTATTTTGAGGCCGGGCGCGGTGGCTCACGCCTGTAATCCCAGCACTTTGGGAGGCCGAGGCGGGCCGATCACGAGGTCAGGAGATCGAGACCATCCTGGCTAACACGGTGAAACCCCGTCTCTACTAAAAATACAAAAAAAAAAAAAAAAAAAAATTAGCCAGGTGTGGTGGCGGGCACCTGTAGTCCCAGCTACTCGGGAGGCTGAGGCAGGAGAAAGGCGTGAACCCGGGAAGCGGAGCTTGCAGTGAGCCGAGATCGTGCCACTGGACTCCAGCCTGGGCGACAGAAACAGACTCTGTCTCAAAAAAAAAAAAAAAGAAGATGAAAGGTGAGCAAAAAAGAGCAGCAGACTCAAAGAAGATGTTGATTTCCTTCAGAGAGCCCCCTCCTGGCTTCTATAAAATGGTACATGTTAACTTTTCCTCTCTTCCTTTCCCATGCCCCAACCTATACTTTCTGTTCACAGAACAAAACTCTCAAACCTAGCTCTTATTTTACAGACTTCACACCCAGACCGAAAGTCCAACCAACAAAAGTAGGATGGAAAATTATGAGTTTAAGACTTTTTCCTACCTCACATTTAAATTGGTAGATATAAAAAAGTGTTCATGCCCTGAAGGGGACATTTTTTAAAAGTTTAAAATGAGCACCAAGCCAGTAGTTATTAAAAAGCAGCTTCATCCATGGCAAGCAACTGTCAACCCATAGGATGCAGCACTGTGGGCATTTAAAAAAAAGAGTATCTAATTGTGTTTTTTTTTTTTTTTTTGAAGCCATAAAATAGGGATAACATCATAGGATATCTGAGCCAGAAGTCTTAGGAATCGCCTTCCTTTTACACATGAAGAACCATGCCCAGAGAGTTAACATGGTTCTCAAGATCTCAATTTGTTAGTGTTGGAGGAGGATTAGAACCCGGATCAGTAGGCTTGTGTGACCCCATCTTTAGGGATCTTACTCCTAGAAAGAGAAGCAGCCACCAATATCAAGTGATGGAGAATGGAGGTGAGTCCAGTGGAGTGGGAATGGCTTCTCAGAACCAGCTCATAAGAGATGCTTCATAATTGTCTTTCGACCAAAAAGTCTTTTGAGAAGAATAAACAGTAAAAGATCAGGACAATGTGTTTGCCACCCCTCACCTACACACACACACACACACACACACACACACACACACACACACACTTCTTTTTAGGATCACAGAATGTTGCACATAGAGATTTTCAATCTGTTCTCTGTAAAGTTAATTGTAAGTGTCCCTTCGCATCTCTCCAGGGCGAGAGTGAGGATGGAAGTAGTGAGACACCAGGATCTTCACTGGTGCGTTAATCAGACCAGCTCTGCCAGAATATATTGCATATATCAATGGTATGTGTAAGAATCTGTGTTCATGAAGGTTCTGCCTTTCTCACACAAACAGAGAGACTTTTCTAAACTTTTTCTGTCTAGAAAGACACACACGGGCATGTACACAAACACATGTCTTTGGAAATCACTGATCTAGACAATCTATCTCACTTTACAGACAAATGAGTGGAGGCTCATACAGGGGGAATGGCTGAATGACTTCCCTAGCTAGTTCAGAGCGTAGCTAGTTCAGGGCAGAGGAGGGATAGTGGGCAAGGCTGTAGCTTGGAATCCTGAGGTTCTTGGTTCACCACTTGCCTCAATTAGTTCATCACGTGTGTTAACTTGGGCAAGAGTTAACTTGCAGAGTCTCAATTTTCTTGTATACAAAATGGGGTTAATTGCATTTTTCTGTAGGCAAATTTTAAGATAAAATGAAGCAGTATATTTAAACAAGTAATTTGTATATTTTAAATAAATGTTTCGGTTATATATATATTGCTTCCCCTTTTCTTTTTTTTTTTTTTTTTTTGAGACGGAGTCTCGCTCTGTCACCCAGGCTGGAGTGCAGTGTCACACTTGGCTCACGGCAAGTTCCGCCTCCTGGGTTCATGCCATTCTCCAGCCTCAGCCTCATGAGTAGCTGGGACTACAGGCGCCTGCCCCCACGCCGGGCTAATTTTTGTATTTTTAGTAGAGACGGGGTTTCACCGTGTTAGCCAGGATGGTCTCGATCTCCTGACCTCGTGATCCGCCCGCCCCGGCCTCCCAAAGGGCTGAGATTACAGACGTGAGCCACCGCGCTCAGCCGCTTCCCCTTTTCTTAGTCTAGAACCAAAACTGGAACCATGCTTCCTGAATCTGACTTAATGTTCTTTTGACTACAGAATGGCTGCTTATTCTGGCGGTGTCAATATTGTTCTCCTATCCACTGTGCTTGATTACAGCAGTAGATAAGTGGCCCCCAAATCCCTTATCTCATTCTTCCATTCCAGTTTGATCCTGAAACTCTTAAATGTATGATGCTTGAGAATCCATAATGATTGCTCCGTCGTACAACAAATCCTGACACCTGAAAGGAATAAGAAATTGGTATTGCAAATTATGTACCATCTCCAATGCTTGGCAACTCAAAATGTCCCTAAGTCCCAATAGTCACTTTTCCAATGACTGTTAAATTATCCTCTATTAAACATTTTTCCACTTATGGCTCCTTTTCTAACTTCAGCTCCCCCAGCCATGTGCCACCCTTCCTCTGGTACTTTCTTCCTTTTAGAAGTATCGTGTGTGTGTGTGTGTGTGTGTGTGTGTGTGTGTGTCATATGCAAATGACAAGGCAAAATGGCAAGATACTTTATTAAAATGAATGTAGTTATAGTTTCTCCACATCTTCACCAACTCTTATCTTTTTTTTTATAATAGTTATTTTGAGAGGTGTGAGGTGATATCTCTGTGTGTGTGTGTGTGTGTGTGTGTGTGTGTTTCGAGATGGAGTCTCTGTCACCCAGGCAGGAGTGCAGTGGCACAATCTCAGTTCACTGCAACCTCTGCCTCCTGGGTTCAAGTGATCTCCTGCCTCAGCCTCCCAAGTAGCTCCGAATAGCTGGGACTACTGGCATGTGCCACCACACTGGCTAATTTTTGTATTTTTAGTAGAGACAGGACTTCACCATTTTCCCCAGACTGGTCTCAAACTCCTGGCCTCAGGTGATCCACCCATTTTGGCCTCTCAAAGTGCAGGGATTATAGATGTGAGCAACCATCCCCGGCTCATTGTGGTTTTGATTTGCATTTCTCTGGTAATTAAAGATTATATATATGTCATGTTTATGTCTTCTTTGGAGAAATGTCTCTTCAGGTACCTAGCTCATTTTTAATATTAGGTTATTTTTTTGAGTTGTATTAGTTTCTTATATATTTTGGATATTATCCCCTTATCAGGTATATGGTTTACAAATATTTTCTTCCAATCCATAGGTTGCCTTTTCACTTCATGAATTATTTTCTTTGCTGTGCAGAAGGTTTTTAGTTTGATGTAGTCCCACTTCTTTACTTTTGTTTTTGTTGTCTGGATTCTTGGTAAGGTGTTGGTGGGAATGCAAAATGGTGTAGCCACTATGAAAACCAGTATGGGGGTAATTCAAAAAATTAAAAATGGAAATACCATATGATCCAGAAATTGAGTTATAGGTATGTATCCAAAATAAGTAAATTCAAGATCTCAAAGAGATACTAGTTAGCACTCCCATGTTCATTGCAGCACTATTCACAATATCCAAGCTGTGGAAACAAACTAAATGTCCATTAACAGATAAACAGATAAAGACAGTTTGGCATATACACATACAATGGAATACTATTCAGCCTTTGAAAAGGAGATTCCACAATATGGTACAACATAGATGGGCCTTGATGATATTATGCTAAGTTAATAAGCCAGTCACAGAGAGACAAATACTACATGATTCATTTATTTGAGGTATCTAAAATAATCAAATTCACAGAATCAAAGAGTAATTGTTGCTAGGGATCAGAAGCAGGGGAAAATGGGGAATTACTAATCAATGTGCATACAGTGTCAGTTAAGCAAGATTAATAAGCTTTAGAGATCTGTATTGTACTATATGATATGGTACTTACAGCAAGCAATAATGTACACTTAAAATTTGTTAAGAGAATGGATCTCACGTTAAGTGTTCTTACCACAATGAAGTAGAAAACGTATATGGTTCTTTTCCACTTGGGTTCAAAAGCAGAGGCATACATTGTTACCAATAGAAAATCTGAACCCACTCAGAATAAGTTGAAAAGCTGAGGACTGATTTCATGGCATTAAAAATGAAAGCAGCCCAGCACGGTGGTATGCAACTTCAGTCCTAGCTACTTGGGAGACTGAGGTAGAAGGATCAGGAGAATCACTTCAGCCCAGGAGTTTGAGGCTTCAGTGTGCTATGATCATGCCTGTGAATAGCCACTGAACTCCATTCTGGGCAGTACAGCGACACTGTCAGCTCAAAAAAATAAAAGGGAGAGGCAGTCCATTTAGTAGAGAAACACCTGGTAATGTAAGGTTATCAGTGAACTCCATACGTTATTGCTGGGCCCAGAGAAGTCCTCAATGTTGTACACTGAGAAGTGAATTTGACAAATCTATATCAAAACCGTTGACAGGTTGTGGGAGGGGAAAATGGAAATTCAGTGGTGGCAAGGAGTGGTTTAAGTTACACAGTAAATTTGTGAATATAGTCTGGTGACAAATAACCAGGAAAAAATCCAGTGTTGCTGTACTTTCTAAAACAGAATTCATGAGATAAAGCCTGTCACAATTTATTGCAAATCACAGGTAGTATACATAGGTGGAATGTTGATAATTGATCATTTCATTTCCTTCTGAGATTGATTACATCAGTAGTTTGCATCTTCTTTCTCCTAAATCTAGTATGTAAGTCTGACTTGCCAAATATCTAATGGGCCCCACTCCTCTTGAAAAATTACAGCATGGAAGGAAAACTCCCACTCCTTCTCTTTGTTTCTCCCACCTGAACTCTTCAGAATTGTCTTTCATTCCTGAGTACCAGGACCACAGGATCCACAGCGCCCATTTTTTTCAGCATCAACAGACTGCTCAGTAGCAACTTCACATGCTGAAAAAGTTTAAGACTAGACATGCTTTGTACCAAGTTTAAAACTGTGGTTCTTTTCACCTGAACCACAGTGGGAATAAAAGCCTTCCTCAGATTCTATAAAGGACTCCCTGGGTTATGGGCTGAGGTAGGAGCCCCTCAAGGGTTCTCATGGTCTCCTCTACACCTCCTACCTCAGCAGTTATGCATATATAAGCAGTGTGCTACACAGATGGGGAACAAAAGTGTCAAGATCAAAAATACCTGATTTTAAACATTAACCTGGGCAAATTACTTAATTTTTCAAATTCTCAGTTTCTCATTCATAGTTGAAGACACTAATACTCCATAGAACCTTAGTGTGAAATAAATAAGCAAATACTGTGCAAAATGTTTAGCACAGTAATTGGCACATGAGAACACTTTACAATAAGTGAAGAGAAAACTGCAATCCAACGTACTTCTTCTCACAAGCCTGGAAAATGCCTCGAGGCAGAGACTATGTTTTAATATCTGTGCAGAACATAGTAGGCACTTGGTTAATTTGGAAGAAATGAATGCAAGAATGCGTGCATTTGTAAACAAACCATAAAACTGGATCTCAGATAATTAACTTGTTCAAAGTTAGCCATTGTTAGAAAAGCTAGTATTTGAGTCCAGATATATGTTATTTTAAGTTGCCAGTCACTCTTCTATAACATGAATGTGTCTTCAGTTTCTTTAGTTTGTGGATGGTTAACTTTTGCATTTTCAAGCATGATTCCTTGAGCTCTACAGGCTTGGTGATGAAAACAGCCATAAATCCTTGGGACTTGATATTAAAGTGTTTTGGCTCAATCACCTGCATGAATTTATCTGTTTGGTGAAGGTGTGGGCTCGTACCAGAACAGCCACCAGCAGTGAGAATTAATCTCCCGAGTCTTAATTAAAACACCCTTTGGAGAATACAACTGCCTCAGAATGTGCCAGAAATCTCATTTGAAAGCTTCCTGATTGTGATATTTCCAATGTCAAGAAACTTGGGTGTTTGGAATAAGCTTAGAATAAGAACAGCCTCACTTTAAGTGCTTATCTTAACCACCAAACCATCTGTTCTTCTTCCATCATGGTTCTGAACAGTACATAAGAACAAGCATTCCTCTTCCTGTCCCATTTTGCATCTGAACACGATCTATTTCCAAAGTATTTTATTTCTCTCCTTTCCCCCATCAAGTAAAGCAGAAACTAGCTGTGAATATTTCAACAGAACTGCAAGAATTTTCACCCCTTTTTAATACTACCTCTCCAACACTTCCTAAATCTCCTGTTTTAAACTCATAGTTATTTCAGTGAAGATGTTTTTTTTCACTATTCACATCTAATTCATTACTATGCCTGCTAATTTTTTTTCCTAAACAGTTTTTTGTGTCTCCCACTTCCTATTCACTTCATGCATTATATTATTACAAAAAATGTTTTTTTTCTCATTCTTCGCTTCTGGATCCTCCCATGCCCATACCATCATACAAGATATAAGAGTAAATGGTTTTAAATACTAGAAGTACTTTCAGGAAAAACAGACTAATTTGATCAATTACAAGATGTACACTGCTCAGAACAAGGACAATTAATGTCATTTTTCTTCTCTGTCCTTATCAGAGCATACCTAGGGTAGCATGTTCAATTCTGGCACATCAAGAATGTCAGCAGACTGAAGAGGACCCATTACAGAGTGGTCCAGACAGCGATGGGCCTGGAAGTCATGGGAGATGAGGGACAAGTGAAAAACCTTGAGGAACTTTATTGGAAAATAAAAAGGTTAAAAGAAGACATGACTAGAATTTAAATTAAAGGGATATCACATTGTAAGAGGCTTAAACTTAGTTTTCTGTCACTTTCATGAATCAAGTGATTCATGAAATCATGAATCAAGTGATTCATGATATCATGAATCAAGTGATTCATGAAATCATGAATCATGAATCACACTGGAAACTATGGATAGGTGGATTTCAGATTCATCTAAAAACATTGCTTAATGTTTAGAGCTATATAAAAAACGAATGTGCACCTTTGTGATACAATGTCTTTTCTGTTCAAGGAGCTGTTGCATGGTTACTTCAAATTTGGTGAACAATATTAATGTGTAGGTAAGAGAAATAGACCACATGACCTTGGAATCCTTTACAGTGGTGAATAACTGTGTTTCTACAATCATCTAAGCATGTTATTCACTGCCAATTTCTTTGTGCCTCTGTTTTGCTTTAATCAACTCCCTTATCCCCGCCTACCATGGTGTATCCTGATTATTGTGCCATTGTACAACCATATCCAACTTTGGGCAATTCATCCCTATCATCTCCCTCAAAATCAACTCAAGGAGTCTTCTCTAATTAAATGCATCTCTCTGATTGCTTGGCAGCTAATTAAAGTTTAGGGTAAGATTCTGCAACAAATACATCAGAAAATCAGACAGACAAAAACCAGTGGCTGAAATGTAATAGAAGTTCATTTCTCTCAAGTAGAGGTTCAGAAGTAGGCGGTCTTGATGAAGGTAGTTTTGCATTTTCAATAAGTGGCCTCCACCTCTGGGACCTAGGCAGCTGTTTCCTTTCTCTCCTTCTTGCAGCAGCAGGCCAAAAAATAAGGTCCTAAGGCAGTGAGTGCTCAATACTTTAAAAAGCAAAGTTGGAAGTGGCAGATATCACTTGCACTCACGTGGAATTAGCCAGAAATCGGTCTCATGTTTATACCCAATGGCAAACAACACAGGGAGATAGGGTCCTACCTGAGCGGCTAAAGACCAGCTAAGACTTCATCATAGATGGAAGGGAGAATGAATATTGAAGAGCATCTCACAGTTGACCAGAGCACACTTCAGCAATTTATTCCTGTATTTGTTTATTTCATTTTCCTTATTACGATGGCACATTTCATAAGCATTTTGAGAATAAGGACAATGTCCTCTCTTTTTGGTCCATCCATCTGCAATGTATCCAGTGTAGTGTTATGTACATACTGAGTTCTTAATGATGTTTATTGAATTAATAGATAACCCAAAGTATCATTTTAAAGTCCAATTAGTATTTCTTGGAGAGGATGGTTATTTCATTAATTTCCAGTCTTTCTAAGACTTTTAAAATATATTTAGTCACAGTTCATTGAAATTTATTATTTCTCCTCTTCCCATTACTCTCTTTACTGCTTGGAGATGACCCTGTCATACCTCTCCCCTGATGGCTCCTTCGTATATTTTAAAGGACCCATCCTGGCTGGGTGCGGTGACTCACACCTGTAATTCCAGCACTTTGGGAGGCTGAGGCAGGCAGATCACTTGAGGTCAGGAATTCGAGACAAGCCTGGCCAACATGGTGAAACCCCATCTCTCCTAAAAATACAAAAATTAGCCATGCGTGGTGATGGGCACCTGTAATCCCAGCTACTCGGGAGGCTGAGGCAGGAGAATTGCTCAAACCCAGGAGGCGGAGGTTGCAGTCAGCTGGGATTGCACCACTGCACTCCAGCCTGGGCGACAGAGTGAGACTGTGTCTCAAAAAAAAAAAAAGACCCATTTTTACTCTTTTTTTGAGGGCTCACATTATAAACAGAAAACTCAGGGCCTTGTGCCACAGGATATAACCTGATTCCTGGCTTTTTAGCAGGGAAACGTTTTCTCATAAAGAGGTCAGCAGTGCACTTTCACTCTGGGCTGGAGAGTTATAGAGCATTTGGTAATATGATCAATTCTTTGAACAGGACCTGACCTACAGAGCTGAGCTTAATACACACGTTAGCTGAAATAATGATAAGCTTTTTAGAAGGCAAACAACTTTATTTTGAGTCATAATTTGCCATTAAATTCCATTAAATTTTAACTGTGAATTTATATGTTGAAAATTTGTAGCCCTTGGTTAATAATGTTGACATTTGCTTTTTTCAGTATGAGATGTGTATGCTTTTAAATATCCCGTAAATTTTTTAAAAATCATTTTATTGTGATAAGAACACTTAACATGAGATATCTTTCAATAGATTTTTAGGTGTACAATGCATTATCCTTCACTATAGGTACAGTACTGTACAGCAGATCTCTAGAGCTGGTTCATCTTGCTCAACTGAAACTTTATGCCCATTGGTTAGTAACTCTTAATTTCTCCTTGCCACTAGCCCTGGGCATCCATCATTTCACTTTCAGATTCTTTAAATTTGATATTTTAGATACCTTATATAAGTAGAATCATGCATTACTTGTCCATCTGCCTGGCTTATTTCACTTAGCATAGTGTCCTCAAGACTCATCCATGTTGTACCATATTGCAGAATCTCCTCTTTTAAGGCTGAATAGTATTCCATTGTATGTAGGTATACCACATTACTTTTGTCCATTTATCTATCAGTGGATATTTAGTTTGTTTCCACATGTTGTCTATTTAGTTTGTTTCCACATAATAAACATGAAAATGCAAATATCACCTGAAGGTCCTGATTTCAACTTGTATTAGTTCACTTTCATGCTGCTGATAAAGACACACCCAAGACTGAGCAATTTACAGAAGAAAGAGGCTTAGTGGACTTACAATTCCACATGGCTGGAGAGGCCTCACAATCATGGCAGAAGGCTAGGAGGAGCAAGTCACATCTTACAAGGATAGCAGCAGGCAAAGAAAGAGCTTGTGCAGGGGACTTCCTCTTTATAAAACCATCAGATCTTATGAGACTTATTCACTACCACAAGACCAGCATGGGAAAGAGCTGCTCCTGTGATTCAATTACCTCCCACTATGTTTCTTCTGCAACATATGGGCATTCAATATGAGATTCGGGTGGGGACACAGCCAAACCATATCACAACTCAAAATGATAAAGCCGCTGTGGAAAACACTAGGGTATTTTCACAAAAAATTAAAAATGGAACTATATTTATCCCACCTCTGGATATTTATTTATAAATATTGTAAGAGCAAAATTGGTCATGGATAGTGAAGCTTCAGGATCTTTGAATATAGTTTAAAAAATGCACACAGTACAAAGTGACCCATTGCAAAATCTTACATTACTGGAACTTCTTACTTACTGATGAAACTTAAAGTCTGTATATTTTTACTCAGATTACACCTTTACTGCAGTAAAATAGTATAACTTTGTACTTACAGAGACAAATAAATCAGATTCCCTGTGGTCTACTGCTCCCATCCCCCTTGTAGCATTCTTCTCAAGTAGTTGGGTGAGAGCGTAACCCTATGTACATATGTAAAGTAACCCTATGTTATACTGTCATCCAACTGCTTGGGAAGAATGCCATAAGGAAATAGCACTTACAAAAACTTATAACTCCAAAACAAGTTTTGATGATTTTTATAAGGGTCCTACATTAGTTACGTGTTCATTAAATGCTTAAATGAACATTTTTAGTATCTAATCAACTCAGAAGGGTGTCTTTGAAGATAATTTTACTTCTGTAGTTTTTTTTTTTAAGTTTTATTTTGTCTCTAAACAAAATTCTTTAAATTAAATCTTAGCCTTAACAGGGTAAATGGTAAAAGTGAAATTGCAAAGTGAATATCCTCAGGAGAATGTCGGTCTTCATAGACTAATTTCTCAATTACTTCCTTCTCTATTCTGTTTAAAATTTGCTTTTCCACTTAATCTGATCTTTATCAGGAAGCACTATGATATTGCCATAAATGAAAAACAAAACAAGAAAAGAAACCTTCACCTTTAGCATCTTTAAAATTTGTTTAGCGAGTAATTTATTACTCCTGAATCACTTGGCACCTAGAACTGAACTTTGTGCATCTTTCCAATTGGCTGATCATAAGCATTCTCTCAATCCCAACTCCATTTATTTGATATCACACCACACATGGTTCATTATTTTCCAGAAGTAGTAGGCTGTGAATTGCCTCATGGCTGCTCAGCAAACTGTCAAGCAATAAAATTCTGTGTCACTGGATTGGGAAAAAGCCTCCTTCTTTAGCACTCTTTTCATAGTCTTTATCACAAGAAGAACCCAATTGTAACCTGACCTCTCTCTTCTGTTACATGTATGGAAGCACAGTCAGAATACTGACACAAGCTTTAACCCATGGAACCAACATCTCCTGCTATCATCTATCTGCTGGCCATCCCTCACGTTTTGTTTTTATCTAAAACTAAGGGCTGGAAGGTGGCATAGTCCTCATTAGACTGGAAATGATATAGGCTTCTTCCTTTGTGATGATAAATTCTGACCCAAAATTACCTTTCATTGTTTTTGCCAGATTGACTAGTTCTTTTCAATTCAGGGCCCAAATATGGGATGTCTAATAAGAGCTCAATCGCATACATGTAAAATCAGCATATTGCTGCCCATTAACATATTTAAGCTGTAAGTAATGGATCTGCCCACCTTATCCTCTTTTTGGCTTCTCAGTATTCATTTCGGACCCCCTAAAATCCCTTGCCTTTCCCATATTTCTGTATTTACAGAGTACAAACCCAATTAGCTTAATAGAGTCTTGGTTATTGCTTTATTATTTATCAATTTTTTAAAATTAAATAACAGTTGTTCATATTAATGCTGAACAACATGATGCTTTGAAACATGTATACATTTTTGAATGGCTAAATTATACTAATTAACATATGCATTACCTCACATATTTATCATTTATTTGTAGCAATTCTCAAGTATACAATACATTGTTATGAACTATAGTCATCATATTATAAAATAGGTATCTTAGATTTATTCTTGCTATCTAAATGCAATTTTGTATCCTTTGACCAACATCTTGCCAATCCTTCCCCCTCTTCCCATCCCTGGTAACCATCATTCTTCTTTCTGCTTCTATGAGTTTAGCATTTTTTAGATTTTACATATAAGTGAGATCATGTGTTATTTGTCTTTCTGTGATTGGCTTATTTTATTTAACAGAATGTCCTCCAGGTCCATCCATGTTGCTGTTAATGTCAGGATTTGTTTTTGTTGTTGTTTTTTTAAGGTTGAGTAGTATTCCGTTGTGTGTATGTACCACATTTTCTTTATCCATTCGTCTGTTGATAGACATAGACATTGAATCCTTATCTTAGCTATTTTGAACAGTGCTGCAATGAACATAGAAGCTGGATATCTCTTTGACATACTGATTTCATTTCCTTTGTAGTTACTGCTTTTTTTATTATCTGTCTCTGACTTTTCATTGTTATTTACTATTAGAAATTTTCTCTACTTCTGGCCTATATTCGTGTATTTATGTTTCCCATATCACCGTCCTTATATTAGAGTTCACTAAAGGGACACAACTAATAGGATATATGTATATATGAAGGGGAGTTTATTAGGAGAATTGGCTCACACAATCACAAAGTGAAGTCCTACAATAAGCTGTCTGCAAGCTGAGGAGCCAGGGAGCCAGGAAGCCAGTCCGAGTCCCAAAACCTCAAAAGTAGGGAAGCCAACAATGCAGCCTTCGGTCTGTGGCCAAAGGCCTGAGAGCTCCTGGCAAATCACTGGTGTAAGTTCAAGAGTCCAAAAGCTGAAGAACTTGGAGTCTGATGTTCAAGGTATGAAGCATCCAGCACAGAGAAAGATGGAGGCCGGAAGACGCAGCAAGCCTGCTCTTCCACCTTCTCCTGACTGCTTTATTCAAGCCTTGCTGGCAGCTGATTAGATGGTGCCCACTCAGATTGAGGATGGATCTGCCTCTCCAAACACACTAATTCAAATGTTAAAATCCTTTGGCAATACCCTCACAGACACACCCAGGAACAATACTTTGCATCCTTCAATTCAATCAAGTTGACACTCAATATCAATATTGATCATCAAAATCACCATCATCAACAGCATCACAAATGAAACGTGAGACACCAATGCCAAAGGCACATTATTTATTTGTAAACAGGTTCCTATTGAATGAACAATTAAAAAAATATAAAATCTCGGCCGGGCACGGTGGCTCACGCCTGTAATCCCAGCACTTTGGGAGGCCAAGGTGGGCAGATCACGAAGTCAAGAGGTGGAGACCATCCTGGCTAACACGGTGAAACTCCGTCTCTACTAAGTATACAAAAAAAATTTGCCGGACATGGTGGCGGGCGCCTGTAGTCCCAGCTACTCTGAGGCTGAGGCAGGAGAATGGCGTGAACCCGGGAGGCGGAGCTTGCAGTGAGCGGAGATCGCGCCACTGCGCTCCAGCCTGGGCGACAGAGTGAAACTCCATCTCAAAAAAAAAAAAAAAATCCCAAAATGTATTTGTTCAATCTGAGACCCTAAAGATGAAATACCAGCCAAGTCATTGATCACTGTTTGTGTTTGGGCTCCACCTTAACTTGTCTTAGTTCTCCGACATCAAAGCCCCTCTTATTCTTCCCACATACACACATACTGAAACCACAGTGTACACAAGACACATCAGTTTGAACCTTACTGGCTTCCATAATCCAGCATATTCAAAAAGATTGGAAAACTATATGCATAGGAACAAGCTAAATTATTTCAAAAACTTGCAAACTTCTAAAAATATAGAAATTTGAGAAAATGTATATATAAAAAATTGAGAAAAGACATTTAATCAAATTGTATATATATTTATGATAAAAAACATTTTGTATATTAGAATTGAAGGGAACTTCTTGACCTCATAAAGGAAATCTACTGAAGAGAACATAATGAAATACCTAATGGTGAAATTAAATATTGCCTTGGATATCAGGAATAAGACAAACATGCTCAATATGACAACATACTGCTGAAAGCTTCATAGCCAGTGCAGCAAGACAGGAAAGGAAAATAAAAGACATGAAGATTGGAAAGCAAGAAATAAAGCTCTTATTATTTGTAGAAAATATGATTCTCTAAAACTAGAAGATATAAACACTCTTAGAACCTCTAAAATAGTTTTAAAATGTGGTTGGACACAAAATCAATACACAACAATGAATCGTGTTTATATACTTCAGCAACAAAGAACACATTTCTATGTGTCTTTTCCTCTATAACTTCAGTGTTGCTTACCCGTAATGATTGGGGGCTTAAATACTTAATTTGCAGAGGTGGGAACTTCCAGGCCAGAAGGCAAAGAGGTAGCATCCTTGGGGAGTTTATTGAAGAGTAGGAAAGCCTTCCTGGAGCAGGAGTTACTGGAACTAGTGTTGAATATATTTAGGAATGAGTCAAAAAAAAAGGGTGCTTGGGCATGGTGGCTCACGCTTGTAATTCCAGCATTTGGGGAGGCTGAGTTGGGAGGATCACTTGAGCCCTGAAGTTCTAAACCAGCCTGGACAACAAAGTGGGACCCCTATAGCTGTGTGTGGTGGCTCACATCTGCAGTCCCAGCTACTTGGGAGGCTGAGATGGAACAGCCTGGGAGGTAGAGGCTGCAGTGAACTATGGTCTCACCACTGCATACCAGCCTGGGTGATGGAGCGAAATCCTGTCTCAAAAAAAAGAGAAGGAAACAAAGGGTGTGGTCTGGGCACAGTGGCTCACACTTGTAATCCCAGTACTTTGGGAGGCTGTGGTGGGCAGATCACTCAAGGTCAGGAGTTCAAGATCAGCCTGGCCAACATGGTGAATCCCTGTCTCTACTAAAAATACAAAAATTAGCCAGGTGTGGTGGCATGTGCCTGTAGTCCCAACTACTCAGGAGGCTGAGGCACGAGAATCACTTGAACTGGGAGGTGGAGGTTGCAGTGAGCTGATATTGCACCACAACACTCCAGCCTGGGCAACAGAGTGAGACTCTGCCTAAAAAAAAAAAAAGAAAGGAAAGGAAAAGAAAAAAGGAAAGAGGAGGAGAGGAGAGGAGTATGGACTGGTGGGACAAGGGTAGTCATGACTGAAGTAGGCAAATCTGGAATCATAAGGGTCAGAGAATAAATTAAAGACCACAGGGGAAGAGAGGAGTTTATGAACTTGTCAAGAAACACCACTAAGTGGTTGGCTGAGGAGGAAATGTTAGGGTTTTCTGAGTAACAGAATGAAAAACACTAGTGGTGTTTGTGCCAGTTAAATATGAAAAACTAGCATCTTTGAGAGGACTGAATGAATCTGTTGATCTCTCCACAGCTGGTTCAAATAAGTCCCACTTTTCATTGGTCAGGAAAGAGTCTTCAGTTAGGTCCAGTCAAGGTATTAATATTGAGGGGAAAAGAGTCACTCAAAGTCCACGGTACTTGAACAGCTTCAGTTGGTTATATGAGTGGCTATGAAACACAGCATTCAGTTTCTATGTCTCCTGGACAAGAGCCTTAGTAAGTAGATCATTCTCCTTTTACGGAAGTAATGCAGGGTGTCTGGATCTGGATTTGAGGCTATTTTAAGGGGTCCATTAACCTGTAGGCAACAAGGAGCCCAAAATACTCTGAGGGAGAATGGCACAGACAGAATTCTGCTGTGGCGACTGGGGCACTCTGCCAGCCATGCACAGGAGGCTCCTGATGGGAGTTGACTATCCATGACTCTTCCAAAGAGATATCAATTTAATTTTATAAAAAGACACTAAAGGCACAAAGGTGACTAAGACACTGTCCGTGCCTTCCCAAGCAGTGTTAACATTTTGGATATTTGGATGAGCTTGGTGTAAAGAGGAAAGGCTGTATTTAAATCTGTACTGGCTAATGCTGCCTGAGCTTTACCAGGGCCTGAAGGAGGCCCTGCTAGGATGGCAATTAACAGTCTGGGCACATGGACACATACTAGGAGCCAATGCGTGCAAATGAAAAACAAACAAACCTGAAGGTGGGATGGGGAGAAGGAGGTACAGCAGGGAGGGACTGGGAGCGGATCAAACAGCTAACCCACCCATCCGATGAATTCTTCTCTGCTCTCATTTCCAAACTGCACAGGGTTGGCTAAGCGTGCTCCTCACTTGTTAATCTCCTTTTTGCATCCCTGTTTTTGTGGCTGTCAGAGCTCCATATTATGCAAATTGGGCTTAAGCAATTAAGGCAATAATGTTTCCCTTGAAGAGTTTGACAAGGTAGTGGGAGCTTGGGATGAATTTTGCAGACAGGAGCTTGGATGCTTATTTACCTACAAATAGAAGAGAACAAGAAAGGGGAAAACACTGCAGCATCAAGCTTACCTGAGCTGGGCTGCTGCTTTCTCTTGCTTTTTGTTTGGTTGCTTCATAGGAGAACAAAGGGTCACTCCATGGCATTAGTGGGTCGTAAATTTGGAATAAATGAACACTTTTCACAAGATGTAGCTTTAACCTGTTGAAGTCACAGCTGCAGAGGTCACTGAACCAAGCTCGCTGGCAGGGTTTTAAAGGGAACTGGGTGATTTCATGACAAATGATATTTGAAGCCCCTGGGGGCTGTGTGTCTCCTGTTTGGGGTCATGAGCTGATTGTCTCGAAGCTAGAGAGAAGCAAGTCCAGCAAGCTAGACTTTGTCTTTGATAAACTGAATTGCACAGTAGATGAGAATGTCACAACTACCTGACTCTGAAAATTCCACTGTTATTAGGAAAACAGATAGGATGTATCAGACTCCTAATTGGGAATGGCACATTCCACATTTCTATACTTAGGGAACAATATCCAGACGATACCATCCTCAACCTAAGCATGTGGCTGGACAACCACCTCTTATAGCTTGCCAGTCATTATTCCTCCTCTCCCAGTGGTGTGGTTGAAGCTTCCTGAAATCTCCGAGTAACCATAGAAAATGGTGCCCTCTCTTCTGCTAGAATTTAGTATGAACTGTTCAACCTCTTATTAGTTGATCAACAAGTTGTTAGGAAATTCCTGCTATACATGTAGCTCTGTGTGTGTGAGTGTGTGTGTGTGTGTGTAAAGTAAGACTGAAAATCAGTAAAACTATAAGTTACCTTTCTCCCCATTTTTTGATTATTCTATTATCATAGTCTTCATTCCTAGCTCCTTCTACATTCATTTCCAGTTTCCCTCACCTGCAAATATTTATCATTTGTCAAGCATTTTTAAGCTTCTCTCTTCCTAAAATATAAGATCTGCCACCCAATATAAACATCTGTACATTCACTTTTCCTTATTTTTCTAAATTTATCCATGTATAGTCAGTGGTTGCCACAACCACCTTCTCCCTTTCATAAACTCATCAAAGAACCAAATTCTGACCCCTCTCCCCTGAAATTTTTTATAAATCCTGCAACTAAATATTATTTGCTTAATCTAACAATAGAGTCCTTCTTCTAATCTCACTCTACTCGACTGCTCTCTAACATCTCATACTGTTCATCTTCTGGAAATTCTGTCTTGTCTTCATTCTACTTCTTGCCTACACATTTGCCTGGTAATGGCTGTCTCACTCATTTATTTGCTCACTCATTTATCCTAGCAGACTAGGTGCTAAGACTAGTGCTTACACTTCTACTCTGTGCTAAGGACTGAGATATGTTCTGGGACCACAAAATTGAATAAGACACAGTCCCACTCTTAGACACTTTTCTTCAGTGGGGATGAAACAAAAGCAAATGAACTAACAATATTATGGTTAAGTATAATACTAGTGTAAAAGAGGTAAGATTGAAGGCAGAAAGAAAGAACACCTAACTGTTGGGATTGAATATCAGGAAAGGCATCCTGGAAGAAGTGTTAACTGAACTGAGTTTTAAAGTTTTAAGGAATAGTTAACCATTTATTTCTTAACAGTAGGTGTCGACTAAGCTTTCCTACTCAGTCTTCTTCCCACCCAGCTCCAAACTTCCTTGTGGCTTTTAACCTAAAGAAAAAATATTGATAATTCACGAGCAAACATCTCAACCCTAATTTTTCTACTGAGTTCTGATTTTCTATTTTTATTTATTTCGTTTTCTTTTTTGAGACAAGGTCTTGCTGTGTCACACAGGCTATAGTGCAGTGACACAATCATGGCTCACTGCAGCCTGGACCTCCCAGGCTCAAGTGATTCTCCTGCCATAGCCTCCTGAGTAGGTGGAATGACAGGCATGCACCATCACGCCCAGCTAATTTTTTAAAAACAACTATTGGCAGAGATGGCGTCTTCCTGTGTTGCCCAGGCTGGTTTTGAACTCCGAAGCTCAAGTGACCCTCCTGCCTCAGGCTCCCAAAGTGTTGGGATTACAGGCATGAGCCACTGCGCCCAGTCCAGTTCTGATTTTCTTTCTTTTTTTTTTTTTTTTTCTGAGACGGAGTCTTGCTGTGTCACCCAGGCTGAAGTGCAGTGGCGCCATCTAGGCTCACTGCAAGCTCCGCCTCCCGGGTTCACGCCATTCTCCTGCCTCAGCCTCCCGAGTAGCTGGGACTACAGGTGTCCGCTACCACACCTGGCTAATTTTTTGTATTTTTTTAGCAGAGATGGGGTTTCACCGTGTTAGCCAGGATGGTCTCGATCTCCTGGCCTCGTGACCCGCCCGCCTTGGCCTCCCAAAGTGCTGGGATTACAGGCGTGAGCCACAGCGCCCAGCTCAGTTCTGATTTTCTAATAGAAATTTCTGTCTCTAAATAGCAAAACTAAACATCACTCCCACCCAGAAATCTTTTTTGTTGGAGTACTCAATCTCAGTTCATAATAAACTCTTTCATCATTCACTAACACTTGAAACTGTGGAGGCATTTCGAGGTTCTCATTCTTCTCCCTTAACCTACATAACACATTAGTCACCGACTACTGGAGATTCTTAACTCCCAAAGGAACATCAAATCTATTTTCTCCTTTTTATCCCTGTAAACTGTGGTCTTCACCATTTCTCACTATGAACAGTAGCAACTTCCCATCTGATTTCCTGCAGAAATGCTCACAAAAGAAAGTTCATGCATTTTTAGCATATCATTCTGCCCTTATCTTTTCAACCTCATCTTTCCTCATTTTTTTATTCCAACTTTGCGCATCATTCACAACGAATGGCTCTTGCTTACCTGAATAAGATATGTCTGTATCTCCATGCCATTTCTCACAGTGTTTCTCTTTGTGCAGTAACCTGCCTGCCTTTCTTTGACTGGTGAAATTGGATTTATCCTTTATGTTCCAGCTTAAATGTCATATATATTTATATCTATATATCAATATCTAAACAATACTGTACATCCTATTATAATAAAGTTGTCTATAAATGTGTTTGCCCACTACTGAACCGTATATCATTGGAAACAAGGATTGGATCTCGTACCAGTGCTCAGTAGATGCCCAGAAAACACATCTGTAAAATAAAAATATGGATCCCTGACTGTCAGTTTCCCAGTGTTCTTCTGCAGAACCAGAGATTCTCATTATTAAGAATAATTTAAAATAGATGGCTTGATACTGAAATACAAGAATTAAGATTATAATGACAAGAAAATAGAGTAATTCAAAATGACTGAGAGAAAATCTGCTGCCCTGCCTAGAAAATGAAATAAGGAAGACATTGAAGAGTTGGCACAGTGCTTTAAGCAATTTTTAACTTAATATGCTGAGTCTGTAGAGTTGTAACTTATCCGATCTAGCTGAGTAAGGTGAGTTTGTATACTTCAAACTAGTTTGTAAACCATGATTGCCTGCACTATAGTTTAAAAAAAAGATGATGTCGTCTGCACCTTGAAGCAGCTGGCTCCATCTGAGTTTTGGAGGTGAGACATTTGGAAGGAGAAGTGACAAGGACAAAGTTACAAATTTCAGACCTATAATCTGCACTCATGCAGTTCTTCTGTCTCTCTCCTAAACTTATACTGGAAAGAGAGAACAGAGAAATGTTACAACAGGGAATGGGTGACAGAACCTAGACAAAGTGAGTGAGTGTATGTGTGTGTGTGTGTCCGAGTGGGAGTTACTTTTGTTTTAGGCCTCACCAGGGGACCCCCATTTTATCAGAGTCTGTTGATACAAAGTACTTGTTATTTGGAAGAGAATCATTGAATGGCTTCTAGTCTGCCCTTTCATTTAATGGACCTTTTGGGAGGTGCAGACGGTTTGGGCTCAAGATGAGAATAACGAATGAGAGACATAGCAATGAAAAACCAGTTAATGGATGCTCTCAGGAGTTATTCTGCAGAAGCAGGCATAAAGGAGTGGGAGCCCAAGGAGGATGTGAGATCCTGAATGAAGGAGTGCCTGGCGGGAGGGTAATCCAAAGGAAAGGGCCCCGGAAAGTACAATGAATGAAATAATGGGGAGCAAAGTGAGACTGATACACTTCAGCACTTTAAAATTTTACCCATAACAGGAACTAGCTTTATATTTTGACTACACATGATAAGGCAGGTCTCTGGGAGGAAAAAATTTCTGCTACATTTTTAAATCTAAATTATTTCCCTGACCTCTTTTTCCCTACAGTTTTCATATAAAATTGAAGTTTTATCCTGGCAATGAATAGCTCAAATAAAAATCCCTGAATAATGAACATTATAGCTTAGATAGTATATTGGGGAGAAATAAAATCAATACTATTACTAGTTATGATCTACTTGAGATAGGATTCTCAAATGTTTCTAACCACTGGTCAATTCGCATGATGTGAGTGAGTTTAGTAGAATCCTCATCAATTGTTCTCAAAAAATATATATCTATAGTTGGACACTGTATTAGGTTCTGTGAATAAAGAGATGAATAAAATAATTAATCTTATCAAATATTTACAGAAGACTTAACAGAGCCAGGAATTATTCTAGTTGCTATAATGAAATGAAGCCTAACATCACTCTAACTGAGGATTAAAATCTGTCCCCTTGAGTACTTACTAGTAATCTTAGTCAAAATTATATCAGAATATAGCTAAAGACCTCCACATATAAAAATTTAGCTGAATATTCCTGATAGTCCTCGGATAATCAATGAGAAGATGAGGTGAAGGGCACTGACCCTTATGGCTCAGTCTCTACGCAAAAAAAGTGTTTAAATTTCTGAAATGTGGACTTTACACTAACTATCAAACAATTACTAGCTCAATCATTTCTAGTGACCAATAAATAGTATTCTATTTTCATTTTTAGGGCAATGAATCTCAGCACTTAATACATAGAAACATCGCTAAGTATGCTTATTTTAAAAATAGATTCTTGGATCCAACACACCACAGATTCTAATTTAGTCAGTCTAGGGTAGGGACTAGGAACAATCTAATATTGTTAGTAAGAACCTGGGTGATTCCAACGTAATTGATGTATGAAAAAATCTTTGCAAAACACTGCTTTATGAAGAGACTTTTCACTTAAATGTTTTTTTCCTTTTTTTTCTAAAAGACTTTTATCCTAGAACAGTTTTTTAAAAATATATTCATTTACTTTTGGGCTTCCATCTTTACCAAAACTGACTAAGTATGTGCTATTTCAACTTTCTTTCTGTCGATTTATTTTGCTTTTGTTCATAGTTTAGACAATATTAGTTGTGGTACATTACAAACTGATGTTGGTTTATTGTCATACCAATTTAGGAGAAATTTAGCAGAACTGTTTAGGTGAGACAGTTGAATTGTATATATTGGTTGTTTAATTATATTTGTGGTATGTTGATTAATACTAATATGAGAAAAGTTATTTAATCAGAAATATTAAAATTGCTTTTAATAATAGAAAGCCTGAAAAAAAGATGGTTGTATTGGTGCAGACACACTCAGGAAACAGGAGACAGAAATCACTCAGTTTTAAAATAAAGAACACTCAATTCAAATATTTGTAACACAGAAGTGATGAAATTTTGAAAAGCCAATTAGAGGGCAGTAAGTAACCCAGTGAGTAGCATCAACTGGAGAGACAAAGGAGAGGAATTGGGTTACTGGAGTCAAGGGACTGATCTCTAGAGGAAATACAGCCATCGCCAAAGACTGTGACCAAGGCGGAGGAAAAGGGAGATAAATACCCTGCCCTCATACTCTAGTTTTCTCTTAGTACATCTCTCTGAATGAACCGAGTTGGCAGGGGATCCTGGGAAATACAGCCTGTACCAGTCTGCTGCACAGTGATTCAGAAAAGAAGGGAAAGAATGAAGAATAACTTTTAGAATAATAGGTGAAGGACCAGCATGGAAGTGTATATTCTCCCAAATCTACTTTAATGATTTCCCCAAATTACTTTGTTTTTTCAAATCTACTTTAATGTCAAGACCTATGATTGTCTCTGATAATCTTAATAAGCCCCTTTTGGTGTCATACCAGACCTCAATCTTGATCAATGATTTAGCTGAGCATTAGGCAGGAATTGGGAAGGATAGGAGGCTTAGTGGGCTATTTAAGAATGCCCCGGCCGGGTACGGTGGCTCACGCCTGTAATCCCAACACTTTCAGAGGCCGAGGTGGGTGGATCACGAGGTCAGGATATCGAGACCATCCTGGCTAACACGGTGAAACCCCGTCTCTACTAAAAAAATACAAAAAAATTAGCCGGGCGTGGTGGCGGGCTCCTGTAGTCCCAGCTACTCGGGAGGCTGAGGCAGGAGAATGGCGTGAACCCGGGAGGCAGAGCTTTCAATGAGCTGAGATCGTGCCACTGCACTCCAGCCTGGGCGACAGAGCGAGACTCTGTCTCAAACAAGCAAACAAACAACCAAACAACAACAACAACGAAAAACAATTCCCCACATCAGTACTGCAGTTTGATTCTTTGGGATCCACAGGAGAAACTGAAAAGGATGATGGCTTTTTTCGGTTTGTCTCTTCCGCTGCCTATATTGCTCCTCGACCGTTCTCTGCATTTCTATCTGAGGTCTCCCATGGGAGCCATGAGCGTTTGTCCATCTTCAGCTTCCTATATCCTAGTTTACATGGAAAAATCTGGCATTCATCTTCTAATGGCCGTCACCCCTTACCTCTCTCACCTTTGCCATCTCCTCCTAATGTAATGTGCTTTTGACCCTGATTTCTCTCCTATAGGAGTCGGATTGCGTTAACTGGTAAGCTTTAGAATGGTCAGTTCCAGTTGCACCTTGAATGCAACTGGCTTTCCTTTTTCTGTCTGAAACTCGTCATGACTTAGCAAACACTGTGCACAACTAAAGAAGTGGATGTGTGACTGAACTAGGGTCAGCAAAGGGATGGTGACTGTAGAGCTGGTGATGATGTGGTGTTTAATTCATAAAAAGCACTGGACTTATTTTGTCGTTTTAGCTAGTGTTTTAATGTTTAACTTTCGTGGCATTGTAGTCTTCATTTCACTGTAATGTTTTATTTAGTTAGATACTATGATGGAAGGGTGGGAAATACTAGATGTATTTTCCTACATTTTGGTGGCCAGGATTTCTGGTCTCCTCCAGCTTCTGTTTTAATATGAATTTGAGCTTGTTTCAATACCAAAATGAAGCATGTGTTGCAAAACAAGATCAGTCATTGTCTAGCACAGTGTCTGGCTTACTGCAAGCATTGTTTTTGTTTGTTTGTTTGTAAATATACGTTTGTTTTTTTTGTTTTTGTTTTTTTGTTTTGTTTTTTTTTTTACAAGGCTCACCAAGTCTTTCAGATGGAGAGCATTTCATTTAACTTTGAAAAATCATTACATGACAAGACAAATGGTATCCTGCTTTTCAAAAACAAATGCTTTTCCGAACTTCTCTACCAGGAATTAATGATTCCAAGGCTTGTCAGTCATGTCTATTATGACAAATAACTCCATAGACAGGATCTTTGAAGAAGAGCCTTCCTGAGTGAGCTCAAGTCCTCCAGTTACTCTAACACCAGAGGAGAAGTTGGACAATCAGGCATTGATTTACCTTCTTTTTCTATGATAAAAGACTGCCTTACTGTCCCTGTTTAACCTTGAACAAATCAAATAGTTGCAAGCATAGCACTCTCATTTAGAAAATGTAAATTTGTAAAACCTTTAACTCATGATTTTAGGGAGGACATAGTAAGTTTATGTATGTGAATGTGCGTTATAAATAATAAAGCATTAGAAAAGTAAAGAATAATAACATTTGTAATTGTACAGGAAACTATTCATCTACCATGGAGTTGTTCTAGTACAGTGCAGTTGTTGGCAAAGCACTACAAAGGTTGTCTAATTAAGTGGTGGTTGAAGCACCTCTGGTACCAATGTAATCCAATTACATTTGCCAGGTAGAGGAAATTAGAGTGGAAATTTAGTCTTTGTCATGAATAGCTCCCTGATCATTAGCCAGGCTTTCAGAGCTGGAAAGGTCCTTAGATATCATCTATTCCAATAACCTAATTGCTTCATAAGAAAAACCACTGGAAATGTGGAGTAGCACAGCACTAACCATTAACAAGGTTGTAACAGAAATGATTTGGAGTAGGGCAGAAACTTTACCATCTTTCTATCTTTGCTGACTCATCACCTAATACTTTTCTTTAATTTTCCATCTTTCCAGGTGTCACTTATTAATAGTATTTTCATATGCCTTGACATCTTCCAACTCATTCTCTCTAATCTCATTCCCACCAGTGTATTGGGAGATACAGGGAAAATGAGTGAGACTGAAAGAGGCAAAGACTCAGGCAGAGAGAAGAAAAACGAAAGAGAGAAAGGTTTACTAAAGAAGATAGAGAAATAGAGAGAGTAATGGAATGCAAATATTGGTGAGGATGGCTGGGCAAAGAAGCAAGTGATTACAGAATAAGAAGTAGATGGAGCTCTAGGATTTAGAACTGGTGTCTGGCATTTCCTCATACATCTGCTCTTGTTTCATTTCCTTCCAATTCTTATGTTTACTCCTGCATCATCACTGCAGCAAGAGGTGCTTCTCAAGCTACCTCTCCCTGATCGGAACAATCAGAAAGCCCTTGTCTAATCCCTTGTTTGGCTCATGAATTGTTGTGTTAATATCCAATACAATGACATCTGTTCCCGTGAATTTAACAATCATGAAGCCATAGAAGTCACACAAATGTTTTAGTTACAAGAATAATACGTTGCTGTAATAAAATATTTTAAATGATTATTAGGTTCGGTTATGTTTGTTATCTCTTTTTTTTCCCTCAGTAATTCAGACATTTAGACAGATATTTGTCTTCCTAGTATGTAGATGGAGAAGCTAAGGCCTGTGGCTACTAAGTAATTTACTGGAGATCACACTTCAAGTTAGTCATGTTTATCTAAGTGATGAAAGAGTTAAATCTGATGCTTGGATATGGATGAAAAGAATTCAGAGATGTGATTTGTGCATTTTTAACATTTATTATTCAATAATAAAAAAACTATTATAATTTAGAAAATCTTTCTTTAGAAGCCCCATTAGATTCCTGAAATAAGTCATTGGCTAATTGCAGGAATACCATGCAGGAACGTTGGGAAAATGGAATGGCACAAAAACCTGATTCAAGACAGAAGAGCTAAACCTGGAAACCAGACGGGCCGAGGAAATTACTTCCATTCCCTAAACCAAGCTGCTGAATTGTCCTGGGATTCAGTGAAGCTGGCTGGGATCCAAAAGTTGACTGGAATCCTCAGCCCTAAACTGTCTCATGCCCTGAAAGGTTCTTAACCTTCCTGGGCTGCAGAGTCATTTGGGAATCCCACCAAAAATGTGCAGTCCTAAAAACTCACACAATATCATTCAGTATCCGGCATTCACGGGCTTCGTAAAACCCACCTGTAGATCCCTTAGGGTGATGTCTCAATGTGTGCCCCTTGGACCACTTCATCAGTATCTCTTATGTTGCATTCTTATTAAAATGCAGATTCCTGACCCTCACCCCAAGCCAATCAAAACAGTTTCTGTGTATGGAGGATAGACATTTGCATTCTTTTTTTTTTTTTTTTTAGACACAGTCTTGCACTGTTGCCCAGGCTGAAGTGCAGTGGTGTGATCTCGGTTCACTGCAAGCTCCGCCTCCCAGGTTCACGCCATTCTCCTGCCTCAGCCTCCCGAGTAGCTGGGACTACAGGCACGAGCCACCATGCCCGGCTAATTTTTTGTACTTTTAGTAGCAATACAGGTAATTTTTACACAAACTATAGTGTGACAACCAATGTTTTAAGTATCCACTGAGCCTGGCATAAAACCATGAGTCTTAGAAAACTAAATTTGACACTGCCTCACAAATTCAACTACTTTGTTCCACCCTTAAATGAGGTTTCAGAGTAGCACATATTGAAGCTGGAATAGATGTGAACTCTAGGAAGACCAGTGGTTCTTTGTTCTTGTGTTTTTCTCCACCAAAGATGCCCAAGATGGGAGGGTATCTGACTTACCAAGGCCTCAGAAGGCATCTAAGGGTAATTCTCCATTGTCTAGCACCAATTGAAAGAGGATTCTGGGTGGCTAAGAAGGCATGTTAACAAAATGTTATGATCCCATTTATTCCAAAATTACATATATAATAATAGAAAATATTACCTTCCTTGTAGCTTTCCACTGTCTATGATGCATACACTTTTTACTGTATCCCACTGGTTTGGAAATATGAAGCCAGTGTTGTAAAAAAGTGAATAGGCCAGTCCTGTTTATTCCCATTAAAATGCAGGTACACACTGTTTGTTTATCTCCCTCTGGGAACAAGCTGGGAAACTGTTAGTGTTGGGGAAAATAATAATAAAAAAAAAAAGTCTTAAGTGTTGACTCCACATTTTCAGGGCTTGATAAGTCCTTCTGAGTGTAGCACTCTATCTATCACTTTTCTCAGCAGGGTATAATTAGTCATAACTTGAAGGTTTTATCTCTGGGCTGCGTCTAATAAAAAGGGGGGAAAGGAAGGTAAATCTATCACTCACTGGAAGTATAGATGCTTAATTACATATCACATATAATTGTTTCAATTTCTTGCGTGACAAGTGCACCATCCAGGAATTTGGAATGGAGGTGGGGAGATCATCCAGCAGACTTAAAAAGATTTTAGCTGTGGAGATTTCTTAATGCATGTGTGTGTGTGTGTGTGTGTCTGTGTGTGTCTACTACTGGACCTGAGGCTCATTGTGGTGTCTGGTTTTTGGTTCTGTTATTTAAAAAACTTATTTAATTTTTTACATTGAAAGATAAAATTATATGTATTTACCATATACAACATGATGTTTTGATGTATATATGCATTGTGGAATCACTAAATCTAGGTGTCTGGTTTTTGAATCTCTCATGCTTGTTAAAAACAGGAAATTTGCTCAGTATTTTTAAACTACAAAATGATAGTTTTATCTTTCTGTACAACTTATTTGTGTTCCCACTCTTGTACAGGCCAATGTCTCTTTTACTTGGCATTTACATGTGATGAATCTGATATCACACCATGACAAAAATTACAAAAGGAAAATTGGGGTTCCGCAATTATTAAAAAGGGGGATCATGACTCCTTTTGTAATGATATAGGCCATTTAAAAACTTACACCAAAATGCATTGTAGGACCTTCTCTAATGGTTTCTTCTACCCTGAATCCAAGCAGCTTTGGAAGTTTTCAGGCAATGTACTCACAGGGCTGAGTTTCTGGGATTGTCCATCTCTGTGGAAGGCCTTCCCTAGAACTGAGGTGGTTTTACTTTTTGAGGTCTGAGAAATAAATGGGCTTTTTCTCTAGATGTGTGGCATTGCCCAGACACAGTATTTTCTGAATGTCATCCAGACCCAGAGGAAGCCTTGATTCACAGCACTTGCCAATTTCCTTGGTGTAAATATTCCCACTACAGCCAGTTGAGAGGCTCTGCTGTATCTACGCAGGGTATCTTTGTGATATGCAAAAATGCCAACACCACTCTCTTCTCAGAAATATTTCTATTGCTCTTCCTTATACCAGGAAAATTATTTTTCTAGACCATCACTTAGTTCTGTCTACTTTACTTCATTCAGGCTTCCACTGAAATGTCCCCTCCTCAGAGTGGCCTTCACTGACCATATATTAATCTTTATCCACTTTTTGTTCATCGTACTTATCATGAACTGAAACTCTATGTTTACTTGTTTATTATCTGTTTATTATTCCCCTACTAGAGTAGACGCTTATGAATTAGTTGGTCTTTATTATCGTGTCTCCAGCGCCTAGAATAAAGTTGACTTGTAGTAGTTCCTCAGAAGTAATTGTTGCATTAATGAATAAAATGTATGACTGATCAATACTGATGAGATGAAGACTGCAAAGACTTTTAATAGTTCTGGAAGATTTTTAATCAACGGTCAGTCTGACTGTGCTTTTCCCATTCCTCATTCATCTTTCTGTCGTAGTTTCTGCTGAGTATATGTGAGCTTTGTGTTAGACTGGGAGCCTCTTAGAGAAAGACATCATTTCTTAATACTTTTGAATTCCCCCATTCCCACAATATAGTAGAAGCTCAAGAAATACATGTTAACTGAGCAAATAAATCCATCACTTTGTTTTATTATTCTTATCCCCTGTTTCCCAGGAGTGGTTCGTCATATATCATTAGGTTACAATAAAAGAAGCTTGTGTGAATCTAGCAGGGCCAGCAAGAACTTGAGAGCAAATAAACAGACTGCATTTTACTCCACAAACAGGCTAAAGGGAGACTAGAAAGTCAAGAGGATGGAGTCAGTTTTGGCAGCTGCCAATGAAAAGCAGCAAATTCCCTGGGATTTTAGGCCAAGGAAGAAGCCCTGAAGCGTCACAGATTAATGGCTCCCAAGGGGCTTCCGTCAGGAAACATGCAGATACCAGGCATTCATAAATATGTTGTAGGGTATCAAATTAGACCTTTAATCGATAGAGCTGCATATGATCTCAAAGTTCACTGTTCCTGGGGGGGGTCTTCCTAGAAAAGCATGGGTCTGACAGGAGGCCCTTTAGAGGCCATGGCTTTTGTACATCTGCTTTTCCTTATACATAGCACGATCACTAAGTGAGGCAAAGAACTCCCACTAACAAGTGGTCTGGATGGGGAGGGCATTTAAGGTCATATAGATATGATATTTGACACCAGTAAGGAGCACCAATGAACTTTGAAAGGGCCTGTTGTTTTTATGTGTTGGAATGATTTGCATAGAAAAATGTGTACAAAATACTGCATGTTCTCACTAATAAATGGGAGCTAAATGATGAAAACACATGGACACACAGAGGGGAACAAAACATACTGGGGCCTATCGGAGGATGGAGGGTGGGAGGAGAGAGAGGATCAGGAAAAATAACTGATGGGTACTAGGCTTAATACCTGAGTGATGAAATAATCTGTACAACAAACCCCCATGACACAAATTTGTCTATGTAACAAACCTGCACATGTACCCCTGAACTTAAAATAAAAGTGAAAAAAATGTGTACAAAGGGAAGATTATCCCTTCTTTAACTATATAAAATAAATCAGAATGTGATATAGCTTTGGTGTGGGTATTGTAAAGAAGCTATGTGCTGGGAAAAGAAAGTTGCTGTGTGAGTCAAAGGGAAGTTTCATAACTCAATACTTTACTGCGTAATATCTATGAAGGAAGAGGTTTCTCTCAAGTGGAAAAGGAATAGGAAGAATATAAAACTTTCATGTTTGCTGGGTTCTTGATACTTTGAAAAAATGCGCTGCTGACATTTTGAGGTAATAGAAAGATCACTGTAATTGAGAAAGAAGAGTGGAAAGTAGAGACCAGGCAAACAAGGAATAAAAGGCTACGTGTTTTTTTTCTTTTCTTTTGTTCTGGTTCTTTGAGATAGCTAGTACTGAAAAGCAGTTTAAAAATTCAGGAAATCTAATACCATCTTCCTTTTTCATCATCTTTCTGGGCCACGTTTACCGTCTGTAATTTGCTCAAAGATACCCACATGGATATTGGCAGTTAGAGCTTAAATTTATGGTATCTTTGGTTTCCCCTTAAGCCAGTCCACTTTTTCATTACACGCCACTAGGATATTCAGCTAAAGTAATGTGGCACCACCTGCACCACCTGTGCACCATGTGCAATATGAAAAGAGTGCAAAATAGGCCAAGAAGCTGACAAGAGCTGAAGGACAAAGGGGTTGAAAACATTTAATTTGGAAGAACTATGAAGATCACAGACATCAGGATAAGAGCATAATACATTCTTTGTTGTGTTTTTTATTGTCTCAGTGAATATGATCATTGTTACATACACACATCACCACCCCTCCCACCACCTGGTTGCCCCTCCTTCCACCTACCACTATTAGAAATAGTCTCATGCATAGCAAGGCCATTCTTCTATGCTGACCCAGCTATGTTCAAAGCCACAGGCTTGAATATACTGATTCAAGTATAATATCCAGTTGATGTAAGCCCTGCTGGTCAAATGATTTTCTAGGACAGAGCGAAGGAGTAAGAGTAAAATACCAAGGAAGAGAAGCCACAAGTAGAAATGGTAATTTAGGTCTTCTGCAAGTAAAGAGAAAGATTATATCGTGTGACAAGCAAGAGTGTGGAGAAATGGATTGCAGTCCTATAATTTTATTGGATTAATTGTGAGTCCTTGAAGCTTGGTTTTCTCTTTATAATATGAGGGAATTTGTCAGGATGTCCTAATGGTGCCAATGTGATGTAATTAAGTCTATTCAAGAAATTATCCTTATCTTGATTAGGTAAATAGAACTTGATTAATTCTACTCTGATTAACCACTGCTTCTCAAAATGTCCTAGAGGCTTCTACCGATTCTACACAGGAATTCACCATTTTCTCCCAGCAGAAACTAAAAATGTACCCTGTATCACTCAAGATAGAGATCAAGCTAAGATCCAAATGCTCTAAAACATAAAACACTTCTACAGATGGTTGTGGTTTGCCTTGCAAGAGGAGATGGCATTGGTCAGGACAAGATGATGGAGGAAAAGAGGGAGGGGTAGGTATAAAGAAGAGTTTCCTTTAAAACATCAAAAAGACTTTATACATCTTTTCTGCCCTTTCATAAAGACTTCATCTGGCAGCCAGATTGCCTTAATGGTCTGCCTAAAAAGGGCCACCCTGGCCTGACATAGCCAGACACACAATCTCCAGCTTTGCTTCACTTCTTTGATGCTGTCACATGTCCTTCATTTTCCACATTTCATTCATTCTTTGCCTTTAAGCTACAAAGATAAAAGTACCTAGCATTAAAAAAATCAGCTTACATTTTTTTAAAGGGGTAGACATTTCATGCAGCCTTTGATTTCCTTCCAGGAGAAAATCATTACTTTTCTTTAAAGGAGAAACTAAAGAGGTCTTTTTTTTTTTTTTTTTTTTTTTTTGCTTCTTTTTCCTCCTTCCCACCTTTTACCCCAACTCCTCCATTTTCAGCAGTAAGTAATAGCACTGGGTGTGGAACAGGAAACAGCTAGATAAATAATTTTCTCCTGGAAAGCTTTCATGCCACTACAGTGAATTTAAAAAGCCTGAACATTAATTTACTGTTAAAGAATGACAATAGATAATTAGAATGTTTCAAAGCACTGCACTATATTCAACATCTGTTGAATATGTTAAGATAACTGTATTTAATACTAGGTGGCATGAAGGAGAAAAGGTAACCAATAGCATATAATAAATGTAGCCTGCAAAATCTATAAGGAAGATACGTAAGAGAGATCTTGTACATGAAGGAGAGTATAAATGAAAACAGAGTAAAAACCTTATAGTATAAAGGAAACACTGTATGATAGAATCCCTGTGTGTGGAAGAATGTAAATAATAAAATGAGGTCATAGGGATACACTCTAACCTGTCTCTTCAAAACAGTGAGCCTGATCTTAAAATATGAAGGAACCCAGAGTGTCTGTAAAAGAAGAGCAAGTATTAATATTCAGGGTTAAGAGCTGGCCACATATGAAGTGCATAAATACCCACATTGGGGAAAAAAGACATGATAAGATTTTCAGATGAGGTAAGTGACTAACTACATTCTACAGTAGGTGTTTAGAACTCAAATGAAAAGAATATGTCTGGAGATGATCCTTATATTTAAACAAAAACTGATGCTGGAGGTATGTGTAATTGTGTAAAAAATAAAATCACAAAATTCTGGAGGGAGAGGGGAAAAATGAAGAAATCTATCACCCAGCTATTAATCTCCAGGAAAGGAAACTGTGCCAAAATGTGAGAACTGAAAAAACAAATAAAGAAAAAATCTGCAAAGTTAAACCACAAGGAATCTGGAAACATTTAGAAGACTTCATTAGAAATTCAATATATATGTATTCTGAGAATCAAACAGACCATGGAATGGTGAAAGGAAGACAAAACTGTGAATATCCAGTGAAGTCAAAGAATCTCTTGTTGGAAAGAGAAAAATAAAATCTTTGAGAAAGAGAAAAACAAAGAAAAGGAACTGGGAAAAATCAGCCAGCAAGATTCAGCACCAAGCAAGCAGAATTCTAGAAGGCCTCTAAATATAGTAGGATCCCATAAAAGGCACTAAAAATATATATCATACTAAAAATGTCTTTCAATCAGTTAACTGAGTCTGTTAGCAAGCAATTGTATCTGAAGCTCAAGTGTGCCTGCAGGTACCTGCAACACAATCTTCAAACCCTTCTGCTAAAAAATAAACTCTATTGCACCAAATTTTATATTTTTAAAGATACCCCCAAATCCCAGTTACCCCAGGTCAAAATGTCTGAGTTATTTTTGACTCCCTTATTCTTCCTCATTTCTATACCTCACTCAGTTACCTGGTCATATTGATTCCGTCTTGAAATGACAGCGAACTTCTGTACTTACCTCCAAGATTCAGTGTAATATAATGACTAAGAATGCAAATAGTAGAGTTGACTGCCAGGATTTATACCCTTGTCTTTCCACTTAGTAAGAGCTATCAAGTTACTTAACCTCTGTGTGCCTCTCTTTTCTCATCTGTAAACTGGAAATAATGGTAGTAAAATCTATCACGGGGTTGTGGTAAAGTTAAATTAATTGATACATGCAAAGTTTGATACATTTAGCTATAACGATGATGATAAGGAAGCTGACGATGAAGACATGACGATGATAAAAATGATTTCAGAGCCTTCTAATCCTTCATGTGACCTAGTCTTTTAATGAGTCTCCCAGATTCTACTTTCTGTTCTCTCGAGTTCAACTTTTATATCTGTACTAAAGTTGACATCGTACAGCACATATGATGATGTTTTTTCCTCCTGTTCAAAAGCCTTATTGCTTATAGAATTGCTCCTGCATCCGTTCACATGATATTTAATGTCCTCCATCATTAGGAATCAATCAACCCAGTATCTACAACTTTTCCTCTGCTCATTTGCGTATTTTCCTCTCTACTCTGATGTGTCCTACTGGTTCTTCCTCAAAATGTGTCCTAATTTTGATACCACTTTATTTTTCTTCTTGCTATATTTATTATCAGGGATGCTTTTAAATCTAATCTTTGCCTATTAGAAACCTTTATAGGTCTTCTAATCAGAAATGGTGACCATTCACTAAAATATAAAGATGACCCCTATATTAATACTAAATGGGCAACTGTCATTTATTTGAATAATAGTATGCCAGAAACTCTATCTTATTAGGTAAATACTACCATTATCATCGTTTTAGAAATAAGGAAACTTATGCTCTAAAACGTAAAGTAACTTGTTCAAAATAACCCAACCAAAAAGTTGAGACTGATGTACATACCCATTTCTATCTACTTCAAGGGCCCATATGCTCTAACTAACCCATTACACTGCCCTAATACCTGTGTATGTGTTTATTTCTTACCTGATACACTATCCTCTATTCCCACAAGTTAAAAAACTCTCCAAGGTCATTGTCTTCTTACTTGTACATATCTTTCAACACTTTATGCTGTGCCTTCCATGCAGTAAGCATGCAATCATGATGAATTGAATTGAATTTATCTGGTACTTAAACAAAAGTGTGCATAGCCATGCTGGAGGTATGGGATGCAACCATGTCTGGTTTCCTCAGTTTTAAATCTAGGGTGTTTCCTTAAAAAGGAGATCATCTATCAGTTTAGTTTTATCCCCATCACTTCAATCATTCTGTCTCTAGAGGTCACATATGGATAATTCTCTACTTCAATGTATATCAAAACTAATAGCCTGCATATGCCTAAAGTCAAAAATCTATCAATAAGGCCAAATTTGAAAACTCAAAGGAGATACTGATCAAAGGAATATTTATTATATATTATGCAGGTGTAAACAGAGACCAGCAATTAGACCTAAGCTTCAACTCCACCCCGTGTTCTTTGTTTACAGATATCTCTCAGCAAATCTACAATAGTCATTGTGATGGTAAAATTTGGACTTTTATCTGCGTATTACCAATATATAGCACAATGGTTACTATAAAATAAAAACTCAAGAAATATATCTATTATGAGAATGTACAAAAATATACATTACGAGGCTCAACTCTCTCCTAAAATTCAGATTCTGTAGGTCTGTTATGGGAATCGGACATCTCTACTAAAAAGACAAGCAAGTAACAAGAATATCAAAAAAACAGGTGATTCTTTATTGCCTTTGCTCCATTGTGTTTAGAAATATTAGGAAAGATTTTCTGTAGACAGTCTTCTTATCTTCTTTAACCTTTCATCTACCCCTTCTTCACCCACATGTAAACACCTACCCTGAAAAAATCGAGTCCCATCTTTGGGCATCTCCATAGCATCTTCTCATAGCACCCATGATGCTCTAATTGCTTGTTTTAATTGGCAGACTTCTGGATTAGGCTCTAAGTTTCATGAGTGCTAGACTATTTCTATTTTGTTCACCGTCTTTTATATATATATATATATATATATTTCTATATATATAAGTTCAATATATATTTAATTTAAAAATCCAATGTTTTTATAAACAAATAAATGAGGTAACTAATTTCTAAATTATGATATCTATTTTCCTGTAGAAAATGTATTTTATGAAAAGAACCTTAGGAATAACTGAAATAGTTCTTCATAGCATTATTATTTGGCTGCCTCATTTGCTACAGAGGTGTCATGAATGCTCTTGGAATCTACCAGTACCTACCAAGTTATTTCCATGGGAGAATGATTTCTAGTCCTTTTAATTTAAAAGAACTTTTCAAACATAACACATTTGGAGACTATCTGCACAGATCAGGCGAGCAATTCCCATTGACGCTGAAACACAACATGTTCTATTCATTTTAAATAAAACTTGTGTCTTTTTGTCTTTAAGTTTTCTTCCATGACTGTTCTACAACAATGGTTCCTAAATGCAATCATTGGATAGACTGAAACACAGTTACCTGGGTGATCTTTATAAAAATATAGATTCTTGATTCCCATGAAAGAGATTTTTATTCAACAAGTCTGTGATGGGATCTGTAAATCTAAATTCTTAAATCTCATTCTAAGGAAATCAGATGCATAGACATGTGATTGGAAAATCAGTCTTGGGTCACGGTGGCAATGAAGATGGGAGTGTGGTATCTGGACGATAATGGCTGTCTATCTTAGGATATTGTGATGAATAATAACAATAATTTGTCTGAAAGTGCTTTGTGAAAATAAGGGGACATATAAAGGCTAAGTATTTAGGCCTGTTTTAATGCTTTTACTTTGCATAAGTTATATTGATGTCATCATTATGCAACACTTGCAAGGGTTTCTGATACTGTGAATGATGTGCCTCCTTAGGAAACAGTTTCATTTTTGATGTCCTAAGTCATTATAGACATAAACTTCCTGTGTAGATTTGGAAGTAAGTATTTTTAAAATAATTGTGCCAGTTCAAAACTTCATCATCAATCTTCTACTTGGGGTTGACAACTGAGGAATTATGTGTTGAATTGTGACTTTTCAGTTTGGACTGTAAATATGCCCTTTGTTACTATGTTAGTGTAACTCTAGAGAAGGAAGGATCAAAGAAGCTTAAACATAATGACTCAGCTAAAGGTGTTTGGATTGTTTGGCAGTGTTGTGATTCTTACAACTAAGTTATACCTGGATGAAGTATGAATTTTTCAAATTTGTCATTTGAAAAAATGATAGACCAAATGAGCAAACATCTCCAGATCTGACTCCAAGATGTTTGTTATAATGCTATTATAAGGATGTTATATGTACTTAGAACAAATACTACTTCTTTGGCCAAGCACAATTCCTACATACAGGGCAAAACTAATGATTAAAAGAATCACTTGGAGTACAAAACACTATGAAAATTATCTTGGACTGTTCTTGGCCAACTTTTAGCAGCACTCATATGCTGCTGTTATTTCAGCAGCTCTCTCAATATTCTACAGATCATATTCATGGAATCACCTAACCCATGTTAAGGATACAACCATCTTTGTGGTAAAAAGTAATAGCTGTTTAACACAGCACTGGCCCACAAAACATTCCATTGAGGTTATTATTATCTCTTCAAAACTTTAGAGAAATTTTATAGTAATAGCCATCATAATGGCTATATTTTATATTATGCTGGTTGCTTTGCCCTACTTATAAGCTAGAGATGTAATTCAGTAAAGAAAGCATAACTTTTGTATGTAACAAAATAATTAGCCTATAAAACTATTGGTAATCAAATCCAGGCATATTTCACATTTCTTCTTATTCCTCTACTTCCTCAACCTTGAAAATAAGCAATTTCTTACATCATAAGAAGAATTATGTGACCTTTTTCTATTAGCCAAAAGTCATTTCAAATCACACCACCTATGTTCTTCACTCTCCCAGAAATCTTCCCTGTGGAACAGCTCTTTTCCTCACCATAACAGGTATTTAACTAGTTTAATATCATTTATAATGCTGTAGCTTTTAACAGAAAAATGTTTAAAAAAAACATCTGGGATAAAAAAATCCAAATCTTCCTATCTCCACATTCAGGTAATGAACTCTCATTGCATCTTGTATTTTGTGTGTCTTTCCTTTATAGTTATAATTATATGTTCATTTGGGTAGTTATTTGAATAATGTCCATTGCCGCAGTTGAACTCTAAGTTCCATGAGAGCAGAGACTGTATTCATGTAATCCACAGATATACCCCCAAGACAAAGCATAGCAGCTGACATATATTCATTCTACATATTACCTCTGCCATTCTGGAGACTAAGTATATGGGTATACAAATACAAAAACATTTGTAATTTGAAAAAACGATTGAATGAAAATGAGGAAACATCTCCAGATCTGAGTCCAAGCTGTTTGTCATAATGCAATTATAAATATGTTATATGTACTTAGAACAAATACTACTTCTTTGGCCAAGCACAAACATTCCATTTAACAACAACAACAACAAGAACAAAAACTACTAAAAAGACTAGGAGGTCAAAAGTATTTCTTTCTAGCAGCAATTAATTAGATACATTTTCTGACATTAATATTCTTGGTGACTGTTAACATACTCACTGATACCGTTCGGATTTTTGTCCTTGCCCAGATTTCATGTCAAATTGTAATCCTCAGTGTTGGAAGAGGGGCCTGGTGGGAGCTGATTCAACGGCCAGATTTTCCCCTTGCTGTTCTCATGACAGTGAATGAGCTCTCATGAGATCTGGTCGTGTAAAGGTGTGTATCACCTCCCCCTTCACTCTCTTCCTCCGGCTCCGGCCATGTAAGACATGCCTGCTTCCCCTTTGAGCATGATTGAAAGTTTCCTGAGGCCTCCCCAGCTATGCTCCCTGTATAGTCTGTAGAACCGTGAGCCAAGTAAACCTCTTTTCTTTATAAATTACCCAGTTTCAGGTATTTATTTATAGCAGTGTGAGAAGGGACTGATACACTCACCTAATCAATTATTCCCTCTCTAACCACTTCCCTCTACCCAAATTCATCCTCTGATGTGCAGCCATCAAGCCTAGATGGTATTCTCCAATGGGGAGTGCTTGAGTACAGAAGTTATGCAGTCCTGTGATCTTACTAGTGTGCTTATTTTCTAAGCAGGGAAATTATTTGAGGAAGTGAGCATAGATGAAACTGTTTCCAGATGTCTACAAAGGTTTTTGGGTTTTGTGGGGACTGAAGTACAGCAGGAAGCAGCACAAGGAAACAGAAAGAAGCCTTAGTGTGTAAGTCCTTGTTTTCACCCTGTTTAATTGTATTCTTGACAAATTTAAACTGCATCACAATCATAGGGATTATCCTGCAGGAAGGAGGAGGAGGCCACCGCTGTTAAGAGGCATTTTTTTTTTAGGTAGTAAAAGTTGGGTAGCTGAGACCGTTGCAGAGGCAGTGGGATACAATATCTTCGCATGAAATGTAAAGTGATTAAAACCCAATTTGATAAAATCACAAAGACTGAGGCTGCTACAGGAGCAGGAAAGAGGAAAGAAAAGACAGTGAGATAACATAGCACTAAAGGAGCTTCAGGTAGGGAGTTTTATCAAGATAGAACTTCCAGTTTTGCCTAAAATGACTGCTGAATTCCTTTTATTTAATTATAAAGTTTATTTATTTTTATTATCTATTTTGAAGGGCGGGATAGAGAGCCCGATGAGAGATAGATTTGGTTTATCTTGGGCTCCCAAGTGACAAGAATCTGTTTCTTTGCTTGGTAGCCTTTTTTTAAAGAGGTGTAGATTATCTGTTACCTACATATCTTAAACCATCCTATTCCTTCTTAGCATTCATAGTATATTTCCTTTATTTCCTACTGTGCTTTCTACTCTCTCTGTATGTTGCTGGTTTAGGTACTAAGGCTTAGATTTATCATTGCCTCCTAACTGATCTACTTGCTTTAAATCTCATCCCTTTGGGCCAGGCATGGTGGCTCACGCCTGTAATCCCAGCACTTTGGGAGGATGAGGTGGGCAGATCACTTGAGGTCAGGAGTTCGAGACCAGCCTGGCCAACGTGGTGAAACCCCATCTCTACTGAAAATATAAAAAATTAGCCGAGCATGGTGGCGTGTGCCTGTAGTCCCAGGTTCTCAGGAGGCTGAGGCAGGAAAATCGCTTGAAGCTGGGAAGCAGAGGTTGCAGTAAGTTGAGATTGTGCCATTACACTCCAGCCTGGGTGACAGAGTGAAACCCTGTCTAAATAAATAAAAATTAAGTCTCTTCCCTTTTGCATGCATATGCATTCATGTGCAAGCACACATGCACACACACATACACACATACATGTACACAGGACTATCAGAGCAATTGCCCTCAAAGACAGGTATTATTACCTAGTAACCCTGCTTTCAGTGTTTTCTCATTTCATCATTTAAGCTCTAAGCTCCTCTTTTAGATTTTCAAGACTGCCCATTGATTTAACTCTATTATCTCTGATAGAATTTAGCACAATCTGTCATATATCCTAGCAGCTGTTTTATAGAAGCATAATTCTCTCCATTTAGACTGAACTTCTACAAGTCAGAGACATTGTTTTAACTGCTTCATCCCCATAATAACTAGGATGTGATCCCATATAGTAGGGGCTCAATAAATGCTAAATGAAGGGGTGACTACTTTTCCTGAGTTTGAGGGCAATCTCTTCTAGGCCACAAGAGAAACCTGATAAAAATACCACCTCCCCTCACTTTTTTTTCTCATGAAATTAATTTTTAAAACTTTCCACAAGGTTGATTATACTTCTCATCCTTGGATAATTTTTAAAGAATTATTTTTATTGTATTATTTTGTTATTTTAGTTTAGTTTTTAAATTTTCACTCTCTTTTGGTTTAGTCACATGTGGCATTTCACATTGTAAAATGCACATAACACATCTGTGGCTACATTGTTAAAACTTACCAACCTATTTTACATTTATTGAATCTCAAGAAGCCTATATCCTGCTTGCCTTGTGGGAGATTTCTTATGTAGAGTATTCATGTGCTCTATATTACACAGATTCCTATTAACTTCCACCATGGCAAGATGTCTCTTGTTTGATTTTGACTAGTTTCCCTGTCACTTATAAAATGTAGGATCCAAGCATTCCTTATCTTAAATCTCTGAGACATACTACGATTCGGAGATGTCAGCCTTGGAAATTATTGTTCCTTCCTATAATCAGTGTTATATAAAGCCCTAACAGAAGCACACAAGCACTGCACCTTAGATATGTAGTGCACTTACTGAATCTCAGGGCAGTGGTTTTTAAACTTTATTCCAAGGACTTCTAGCATTCATTAGAGACTTCTCAAGATGTTTCTTATAAGAAAAGCTACTACTTTTGCCAACTTTGCTTTTATCTAATTATGTAACTTGGGTTCCAAGTAAGATTTACCTTGGAAAAAACACACCACCACAATTTTCAAACCTTAACAAAAAAAGTGAAATTAACTATGTTAGAAGATAAATAGAAAGATATAGAAACCTAATACTAAAAGAACGCTTCGATTATTGGAAGCTTTTTAACACCTATTTCTCATTTTATTTAATACTCACCCCATTTGAAAGTCACTTATGAAGACCAGATGTTACTGGTTTCTGTTCCTATTGGTATGATAATCACACCACTTCCCCTCAAAAAATGACTCAGGATTTATTTTTTCCTGTAAGTATCTACTGAATCTCTCCATGTGCCAGATATTAGATATGATGCCAGTTATAACAACGAGTTTAAAAAAACAAACAAACAAAAATTTGGTATGGTTCCCAACATTATGTACTTTATTATCTAATGGAGCTTGTGTTTTCATACCCATCATTCCTGACACTAACATAGAAACTTTGGTTGCCTGGTTGATTGTTTAGTTGTTGGCCTCTTTAGTTGGTTGCTTCATCCTTTCACTGTGACAAGTAAGATCATGGCAGTGGTTGAGGCAGGGCAACACCATGAAATGGTGCTAATTGCTCTTCCTTTTGCAATAATCTTTGGCAATGGTGCTTTGCGTTCCAGTTTTAAATGTGGACTTGTTACTTCTGTACTAGTACTGTACTTAGAATTTCCCTTTTATTTTTCCCTGTTTTTCCTGCAAACTAATACCTCCCTACCTCTTTTGATAGCAGAGGTTATTTTTTATAAATTCATGAAATCCTCCACTTTCTACTGCTTCTGGTACAATTCTTTACACCGATAGAGTACTCCATAAAGTGTCTGAAATTGCCAGTTATACTTCTGCATTTCTGGTTCTATGACTGAGGATAATGATTGAACTATTGCAGGTATTTTTGAGCCTCATGCCAAGCTCTGTCAAGGTAGGAGACTATCCTTACCAGGGATATTATGTCAGGACTGTATATATCAAGTAAAGTGTTAAATTGGGTGACCTCCAAAGCTCCTCTACTTCTTAATTTTTATGATTCTGTGTTATTGCACAAGGATGCAATTTTATAAACAGAAAAATAAGTTTGCCTTTGGATGTTAGGCTTTCACATCCTTCAGTGTGAGTTTTCATTGGATTTACTATAACCATTAGCACAGTGTTGTCTGCATTGTACTGAAAGTACCAGAAACGTTGGCTCTGCTTCTTAGCATAGAAATATCTTTTTCACAAATCATCCTGCAAATATGCCTACTTATACCCATCTGACACTCACTTTGACCCAGTCTCTTTTTTTAAGAAAAAAAAGGGATAGATTATAAAATGTAAATATGTATGATGTAATGTGGGCATGGGTATGTGCTGCCATAGATCTGCTTCCTCTTCACTTTCCTTGGGCATACACCTCTCCTACATTGAATCAATGTTTATTGATTGATGTCAATATTTATTGATATTTATACTTCCTACCTTCCCAGCACTGCTCTGGATGCTTTGGTTAAATCAAAGAAGGATACAACTAGATAGGACAAATAAGTTATATAGTGTTCTATACCGTTGTAGAACGACTATAGTTAACAATAATATATTCTATTGTTTCAAATAGCTGGAAGGAGGATATTGACTGTTCTGAACACAAAGAAATAATAAATGTTTGAGATAATGGACTTGCTAATTACACTGATCTGATCACAATACATTATATGTATCATAAATATGTCCAACTATTATATGTCAATTTAAGAATTTTTAAAAATGAAAAAGTTTACTTCCTAAAGAAAGAAAGAAAAAGAAGAAAGCAAGCATACTCTTGGCCTTGCAGAGAATAGTCTAAAAAAACATTTTGAATAGTCTAACCTAAAAAATAACTAAAGAACAATAATCCCAGCTGTCTCAGGATGAGTGTTATATACTGTGAGTAAAGGCTCTTCATGTAGGTTAAAGAACAATTCCAGTGGTGAATATACATATTAAAGAAGAATTCTTACAGTTTAGACTTGTCCTCATATTGATGGAGGAGACATTTGAGAAGGTGGATAGTGGAGAAGTTGGCATAAGCCAGTGCACAAAAGTGAGGCACAAAAGAATAAGGGCAGGTGATAGGAAATGAACTGAAGCAAAGGGTCACACATATAGCCAGGTTCAAAGACAAGGATGGAAGAGAGAGTGGTGGATAGGCTAAATGATGGGTGATTTTGAAGGGAAATTGATGGATTTTGTATATGATGTGGTAGACAGCAGAGAGTCATTGTACATGATTTGGATTGAGCGTGTACTGTTTTGTGAGATGGACTTAGCTATATATAGAGGAAGAGCACAGCAATAAGAAAGTCAGCTGAAAGATGGTCACGAAAATCACCCTATGAGGTAATAAGTTGCTTAGTCTTCTGGTTGAAGTGAAGGAGAAGGGACAAATATAAAATATGGCTAGCTTTGATGAGCAGTAGTTTTATAGGCTAATTCTTTGGGTGCTTTTTAGTGAAGTTATCAGTTTTCTTTACTGAAAAATGCCTCTGGTCCATGAGTAGGCCAAAAGAATAAGCACAATAAAAGACATAGCTATTATGATTGCTATTTTTATAATATCTGTTTCGAGATTTCAAGAGAGAATAATAGTCTTCATGTGGTGTTTGGTAGGCCAGTGCTGTGTTAAACAGCTATTACTTATTACCCTACAGTGGCTGCTTCCCAAAGATGGGTGAAGTGTTACCCAAGAATATGGCTTGCAGAATATTCGGGGATCAGCTCACATAAAAGTTACCATAAAAAAGCAAGGTGTCATTATCAATAGTCATAACAGTGTTGGTTGTTATTGTTGTCTTGGGAAGTTTATAAGAACTAATTGCAGTGGCAGCTCATACTGCAGCTATAAGCTGTAGAAATAATCTTTTGAGTCATAATATTAAAAATGTCCAAAGGCAGCTAAACAACCTTTGGAAATAAATGAGGCTGCTTTGATTTTTACCTGTGACAATGCACAAGTCTGGCATTTTCTGATTTGGAAAAGTTCTGAGTCTGGAAATTAAACTGTCAGAGTTGAAAAGTATAGGAATGTGAGGACCAAAAACTGTTTAATCAAAGTGCTGGATACTTTTTCAAAAGGGGTAGGAAATAGATTGTCCAATAACAATGGTAACTGTGTGAAATGCATCTTCGGAACAAGGAGAGATGGAAGAAGAGTAAGAAGGCAAGAGAAACTGGAGATTGCTTTCCCAGTTGTTAACACAAAAAAAGAAAATGTTTTCCCCTCTTCTTCTATTTCTTCAATTATGGCAGAACATAAAATGTTAAATATACTCCCGCTTATCTTCAATTAAAGCACTTGCCTTTGTAATTCTTCTATAGTCCACGATTCAAATTTCTGGGGTTTCAAAATATTTGTTGCCAAAGCAGTATTATACACATAATAGAAATCCAGTATGTGTATAGGTTTGCACACACATGCTTTCCATTTTTAAGTCTTAACAGTCCTATCTCTACTATAAAGAAAGTGGTAACAGAAGGTGACAGAAAACGATTTACACATTTTTTAACTCCTGAATTATTAGTGGGCATTTGCCACTGGATTATAAATTCTAGAGTTACTATTAGTATTTTTCTAATGGATCTTTGTTATCCCCAAGTTGATCAGTGTTCAGCCATTTAATTGGCAAACTGAAAAGGCCATGGTCTGTATCACATTCTGTTGCACCAACATTTGGATGAAGCAATTAAAACAAATGTAGTGGGATTTACCCAAATAGAGGTCTGCTTTGTTACAAGAGGTCCATGCTTGCGTCCAGGACAGCTAACCTGCCTCCTTTTTTGTCACTTATTCATCCAACACTTACTGAATGCCAGTTCTGTACTCAGCTCTATTTTTGTGCTAAGATTGCAGGGATGTGCAAGTTACCCCTAACCATAAAGGACTTTGACCATAGCAAGAACACTAACCTGGTTCTTTTAGTTATCATAACGTTCATGTATGTTGAAATAAGTAGATCTTAAGATTTTTGAGAATTTAGTGGATAGCACTATTTATAATTTGCTCAGCCTGTGTTTTATTTGAGAAGGTGGGACTCTTTTTTTTTTCTCTCATTCTATCATTTCCCTTCCTCTTTTCCAGTAGCCATTGTCAATGTGGAAACTGTTATATTTCCTCTCTTGAAGAGGGGGAAAAAACACTTCACTCAACAATGCCAATATAAGTGAACCAACCCTTACTTTTAGGTTATCAAGCAAAACTTGAATCATGACACAAAACGTCCATTACACTAATGATCCTGAAAGCAGGTCTTCTTGAGAGAAGAATTGAGAGAAACTAGGTGCTTATATTTCTATCCCATATCCTCTCAACAACATTGCTACCATCTTTCTTGGGAGTTTTCAAATGCTCTTAAATCTAGGTTTGAAGTTGTCTTTATCCCTACTGCATCTTTTATGCTCTATTACAAGCTAAAGCAAAAAATATTAGTTGTTTGGGAAGCCCCAGTAACAAAATCCAGATATTTATGTTGACCTTCTATGGATATTCTCATGCCCGGAAGAAGTAAGAGACACTGAAAATTAGGGTAAAAGAACTTAAGAGCTTTCAAGTAAAAAAAAAAAAAAGGAAAGCCTTAAAATAATATAATTGATCTAGTTTTACTTCTTACCAATTCTCTGGTGAAATTTTAACCCTTTTTGCTGTGAGATTGTAGACGGTTGTGAATATATAAACTATTATCTGTAATTGTCGCATGGCCAGCAGTCATATTTTTTTAATCATTAATCTGTACATAGAAACTCGGTACCTGACATGATGTAGAAGCTCACTTGATATTTATTAAATATATAAATTTATTTATTTAACCTTTTGGGAGAAGGTCAATAAAACTATTCTGTTTTTATAGTGTTGGTGGTTACATGACTGTGCATTCATCGAAACCAATAAAATTGTGCACAAAAATAAGTAATTGTATGTAAATAAAAAGTTTTTGAGTGAATGGATGCTCGCCTCATGAAGGATCCATGCCTGCCTATTCAGTCTTCCTTTTATCGATCAGTCATTTTTTTGAGGAACCACAATCAACTGGTCACTTTGAAATCCAAAGAGATAGAGAGAAATAAATGGTCTCTTTTGCTCCTAAAAGTTGATCCTCTCTTCTCCACCTGCTCCTTATACTCCAGTATCTTATAGTTTCCTTTTAGCAAAACCTCACCTTACTAATGTCCCATGGATGATGGCTCCTCAGAGGACAGTAGGGCCCAGAGATTCTGGATTCTTTGGATTTGGAGATGACTCAAGGCTAAAATAAAATCCTGTTTTATTGATATTATGGGTGATAAGAAGTTGCGCTTTTATTTGCCCAAATACTTGCTGGCAAAAATATGTTCACGGTTCAGATTAACAGATTAAAAAAATATCAGGTAGGGCCACCTACGATTCTGTCATTTGATTGTTATTTGGGGAGGAAACATGATGATGTTATTAAGATAATAGGAGCAGTAGTAAGAGTGATAATACTTTGAGGGTAGTGATCAGACTTTGTTTTCTATTTAATATAACTCAATTTTGTCGTGAGGTTTCTATATTCCTGCATGATTCAATGAAATGTGATCTTATCTCTAGCTAATATAGTCTTATTAATCCAAACCAATAATAGTAATCGTATTCCCCTTCTCAGCAATTGGTATAGAATTTAAAAATCAAATGCTTGTTAAACATTTTCTATGTGCCAGCTAGTGTTCTAAGCACATGATTTGTATTAACCCATGTAATCATCACAACAATCCAATGTGGAATGCAATATTATGACCTCCATTTATAGATAAGGAATTTGAAGCATAGAGAAATAAAGCAAAGCCCAAAGTTAAATAGTTCTGACACACAATGCTGGAATTCAAACTCAGTCATCTTATTCCAGTTTTCATGCTTTCACCACTATATTAACCTGCATACAACCCAATTCTTGTCCATGAGATACGAGAAAAATAAACTGTTGAAAATTTCTTAATTTTCTTGCACCTCAGGATTGAATGAACGTAGAGAAAGAAGGGCCAGGAACCACAGAGATGGCAAAGTAATGGTCAGACACGCCACCCTAGAGCCTGCCCAACTTGTGTACCTCTTATTATGTGAGATAATAAAAGTCTTCATTGTGTAAATCAGTTTGAGTCAGGATGTTCTCTTCTTTTATAGCCAAAATCATCCAAGTAGTTATTAACATACTGAATGCTAATTTCACCGCTTCTCACATAGCAAGTGTGCTACATGTAGTGTCTCATATAACCTTCCAAACTAAAATCGTTTTTATGATACCCCTTTCCAGACTGAGGGTTAGAAAAGTTAACTAATTTGCCACAATCATATAGCAAGTAATGTCAGAGGCTGGTATGCTAGATGTTATAACACATGTTCTTAAACACTCTCCACAACTATGTCTATTTTCCCATTTATAAACATAATCTCATAATAATAACTTTTTTATCCAGTGCCTGTTATACAAAGCAAATTTTACCTCTTATAATAGGAAAGGTAATTATAAAACCTGGATGTTTTCAGTTGTTAAATTTTCACAGAGTAGCCACAAAGTGAGTATATTATATATATTCTGCTATCTTATGCCACTAAGCAATTAGATTAAATAAAAAATACTGGCTTCCTCTGATTGGCCTATAAAACAAGTCAAGGCAATTGATAGGCATTGTGACTTCTTTGTTACTTTTTTCTTGCTTTGTATGCAGATTGGAAAAAAAATTCCAAATTGAATTTTATTTAGTTATGTCTAATCTGATATATACTGGCTTGTACCACGGTGCCTTATTGAAGAGGAACTTAAAAAATGTTGGCATCTTGAAAATCTAAACACTAAAGCAAAGTACACAGACAAGCACAATATATAGATTAATAATTATCAAGAAAGCTGGCTGGGTGTATGATTATGATTTATCATAGGTGAGGTTTAAGCTCGTTAATTCGCTGGAAGTTGTTAGTGCCCATCATTGGTGTTTACAGCCTGTAACAAGAGGCACAAGCCTTTCTCACATTCATGCCCACTTGTTTTAAAAGTTTCGTGAATAGTAAGCATCAAAAATGAATGGTTCTATTTTCACAAGACCCACTGTCAGTAATCAACAGCATGAGTGGCGAGAAAAATCAATTAGATTTAAAAAATACTTCCAGCTGAAAAATCCAGTAATTCTTCTGTTTCTACAAAGAATGAAACGAATTTAAGAAAATAAGGTTGTCTTTGGAGGGTGTGATTTTAAAATGAAGAATTTATAAAATGAGCTTAATTTTTAGAAGTCCTGCCTTATAAACAGTGATGGCTTCCTCTGTGAGGAATGGGGATTGTTCTGTTGGCATTGCTGGGCTTTGGACCTTCTGAACACACTCATACGGCTGTGTATTGTTCACTGCTACATCCTTCATAATAAGGTGAAGCAGAAAGGAAGAAGAGTGTGAATGGGAGGGAAGCAGGCTCTGGAAGCTTACCCTATGATGAATACCTTAGCACATGTACCCATCCCTTTCCTAAGCCTATCTTCCCATTTTTTTCTCTGGTCAGGATGTGAACTAGAAAACAGGAACAGGTCCTCAAGCAAAGCACAACTGTTCCACTTCTAGATTCACTACAGCCATTTTGGGAGAAAAGCAATGTAACTTTTGGTGTTCCTTGCTTTTTTTCCCCGATATGACTTATCCTGACTCCCAATAGTAGAGAGTAGAGCTATTTATTTATTTATTATTGTGAAAGACAGGGTCTCAATCTGTCACTCAGGCTGGAATGGAGTGGCGTGATCATAGCTCCCTGTAAATGGAACTCCTGGGCTCAAGGGATCCTCCCACCTCAGCTTCCCAGGTAGCTAGGACTACAGCCATGTGCCATCACACGCAGTTAATGGTTTTTTAAATTTTTTGTGAAAACCGTGTCTTGCTGTGTTGCCCAGACTGATCTGAAAATTCTGGCCTCAAGTGATCCTCCTGCCTCAGCCTCCCAGAGTACTGGGATTACAGGCATGTGCCTAGCTCTGGTTTATATCTCTGTCTCTCTCAAAATAGTCTTCATTTTAAGAAAGGACAATGGTAAGATAGCAGAGTTAGATTTAGTGTTTAGAAATATATAATGAACTGTACTATGCTTTGGGGGAATTAAATTAAAAACTGGTACCTACCAATATCTAATCCATAATAGCTCCTTGATTTATCCTAAGCATTAATCACTAATGGTGGAATTGTTGGCATCATTGGGGAAGATGTTTCGGGTCATTGAGGCTGCCCTGCACCCTGTCAACTCACACCATGGGAGCAAACACCTATTGTATAGCCAGGGGTATTCCAATCAATTTGTGTCAGAACTCCGTAAGTTAGGAAGCAGATATATGCTGAGAAAAAGCAGAAGGAAATGCCTTTCTCCACAAGACTTTTGGGGGACATTCTTAGAGGTTGTAAACATCAAAATAATCTCATTAAAATTTTACGTCTTATCTCTGGGATGAATTTCTATCAAAGGACAACTTGGCAATCATGACAAGGGGTGGATCGATTGGAACAAAACTGACAATAAAATGATGGTATTTTTTTCTCTTTTGTTTCAAATGTAAATGAATGTTCTTCGATTCTCGGGAAATGCAGCTATAGTTCTGCCTCCCACCATGGCACAGAGAGAGCTCCCCTCCGGGGATATCATCTCTTATACCTGACAGATCCATTGGTCAGTAAAAAAATAATAACAATAAAAGCTTTCAAGGTATGTTTCCCAAATCAAACACAGTGGTGATGGGCTGGTGGAGTTCTTTGTATTATTTAGAAAAAGGAACAATTTGAATAACTTGTTTATTTCCACCAATATATCTTGAAATATTTTTTAAAAAATACTTTAAGATGGATAGTTCTGCTTATCCTAGGAATATGGGCTCAACCTGCTGAGTCTGTTGGGACAGAGTTGGTTTTCCTTCTTCAATTCTACTCTTCCCTGGGCCCCTTCCTTTTCTTTCATCCCCTGGCTTAGTACTTGCTACTTTACTCTCACTGCTCTTTTACCCCTTGCCCAGTGCTTCTCTTGATGGCTGTGCCTCTGTTCCTACTCAGCTTTCGGTCTTCATATTCACACACAGATTTATCTCTGCCTGTTTTTGAATTGGCAATGCATAATAACCCTACAGTATTATATATAGTATGTTGAATATAAGGGGTGTGGGCTGAGAGGTGTTGAGAACAGCATATGCCAAAATGTTTCTCCATGAGGGCAGAGGCAGTATCTGCCTTGATCACTGCTTATATTCTCTACTTACGTCACTTATATAGTAATTGGTCCATGACAAGAATTCAATAGATGGATGGAAGGACAGATGAATGGATAGAAGAATGGAAGAATGAACAGATGGATGGATAAATGGACGGATAGATAGACAATCGGAGAGATGTATATAGATCAGATACAAAGGCCAGCTACACTCTTTATGAGAGCCTTTATCCTTTCTCATTTCAATTCAGCTTCGTTGTGTTTACATACTCACATCTTTTCCTCTATCCTTTTGGATGAGTGGATTTGTGTAATAAACTCTCAGTCCAAATAATACTATGGAGAACTATGTCCTCACTTATGTGCAATACAATTGCATAAATTGTGGCTGGATATGAGGATGCAAAGGCATAAGAATGATATAATGGGCTTTGGGGACTCTAGGTGGGAAGGTTGGAAGGGGGATAAGGGCTAAAAGACTACATATTGGGTACAGTGTACACTGCTTGGGTGACAGGCGCACTGACATCTCAGATATCACCACTAAAGGGCTTATCCATGTAGCCAAAAACCTCCTGTACCCAAAAAACTATTAAAATTTTTAAAAATTAAAAATTTTAGATTTAAAAGTTGTGATCCAGATAGGTTTGATGACGTGACATCAGGTCACAAAATTCTGCAAATGGATTCTAAATGTATATACTAGATTTTTTTCTGGATACAATGACTATATATTTTTGAAGCCTATGGTCCAATGCAATTATAAAAAATGCATACATATATATGTACATATATACATGCATATATACACAGACACACACTCACAGGCATAACAAAATGGCGTTATTCTTGTTTCAGTGCTGAGTGCCTGCGATTGCTTATAACAATGCTACAAATTGAAAGCCAGTATAGCATAGTTCCTAGGAGCATAGACTGTGGAACCAGACTGCCTGGGTCCACTTGTTAGTTCTGCCACTTGTCATTTTGTGAATACAGACAAGTCACTGAAGGTCTCTGTGCCTCAGTTTCCTCGTCTAAAAAATAGGAATCATAATAGTACCTGGCTCCTTAATTTTGTGTAAGGACTAAATATGTTAGTATGCAAAGCACTTAGAACTGTGCCTGGCACATGGCAAGTGCTACAGAGAGAGCAGTTGTGAGGAGATAAATCGGGGTATTGTTCCAATGGCAGAAGGCTGCTGAAAGTTTTTCTTTCTGAGTATTTACTACTACGTCAGTCATTCATTCATTGATTCAGCATGTAATCGAGCAATGACATGACAGGTATTATGGTAATCACTGGGGCTGAATAGGGGATAAAATAGACAAGTTCCCTGGCCCACCAAAATTATCATTCTCTATTGCGACAAACATATGAACATATAAAGAACAAGGAAATACACACATACACACACATATGATGTTTTTAGTTGGTGATAAGGGCTTTAGAGATTATGCAACAGAGCTAAAGGGATCAGGTTACCCTGGATGGGGTGGGAAGGGAACTGAGAACTCTAAGATGAGAAGAAGCCCAATTATGCAGAGAACCAGGGAGAGATATTCCAGGGTTCAGCCATGCAGGCCCCTGGTGATAAGAAGCTTGGCATGTTTGTAGCATTAAGAACAAGACGGGAGTGACAGCAGATGAGGCCTATGGGGTAGAGAAAAACTAACCCATTAAGACTAGCCTGCCCTGGTCACATTTCTCTCATAATTAAACACAATCTATCTGGACCATCTTTAATTTGCAAGGCACAGATAGATCTAAATTTTCCTTAATTATCATTTCCTCTTTGGTGGATTTCTGAAAAGAAATGTGTGTGTGTGTGTGTGTGTGTGTGTTTAAATACAACAGACATCTACCTATCTATAGCTAAGCTTCTGATTAACCAAGTTTTAATCTGTCTACCTCATTGTGCTTTGCTATTTTCTCTTTCTTTATCCTCCAATTGCTCCACTGGGTGGGGGGTCTGGAGGGCAAACACATTCATTATGTTGCCAGCAAACAAGACAGGAATTGCACTGCAGGGGACAAAATTAAATTTACAGCTTTCCCTTGTAGATGTCATAAACTATTGATTTAACACAAGAGGAGAAAGCTGCAATGATGGGGGCACAACTGCAGCGTATAGCTGGACTGTGTCTGGGGAGAGGTCAGCAATGACTGCCCACAGCCAAGTCCAGACGTCTGAGATCAACTCCTTCCCACAGCCAAAGGGTGAAGGAAGCTAGACTTGGTACAAATGCTATAAGAGCAAAATTTCAACCTAGAAGCATGGTCTGCTCAGACATACTATCTGTACACTTGGATAAAGCATTGAGTGATTAATATGGAGAGAACAGATTCAGTGAATGTTTACATCAAGTATCTTGGAGTCTTTGAGCTGTGGGGGCCTTTAAAAAAGTAACAAGTGAGGAGTCAGGCTCAGAGAGGCAGATAACCTGATGAAGACAATCTATCTCATAAATAATAGACAAGTTTAGTTCTCTTCCTATAGGAAGCCTTTTGCTGATACCTCAGTACTAGTTAGGAATGGCTCCTTCATACTCCCCCAACACCATGTACTTGGCACTGACATTGTTTCCTTGTCATCAGCCTTGCTAAGCTAGATGTTACTTGAGAATATATAGATACATATATATACACACACACACACACACATATGTATATATATACACACACACATATATATATATAGTTGGATTAGTGACCCCATGTTGATTTCAAATGAAACGAGATTACTTACTAAACAGTTTATTCTCCACACTCTTATCTTCATCTGTTTAGATTGGTGCAAACGTAATTGTGGTTTTTGCCATGGCTTTTAATGGCAAAAACCGCAATTACATTTGCACCAACCTAATAGACACTTCTGCTTTTCCTCATTTTATTTAGTATTTGGCAGAACTCTTATGTGATGGAGTCAGGAATGAAAAGGAAGAATGATTGCCTCTGTTGCACAATTTCAAAAAGTTTTAAGCAGATTCTGTTGCTCTGTCCATCCTGATAGTATATTGGTGAGTGTTAAATAATCTAACTGTGGAAACCAGATGCTTCTAACTGCATTTTGAATCAATAAATAGGACAGGGATTTAAGAAGCATGGTGTATGTTTGGATTAAAAAGCACTATTACCCAATATCTGTTCAAATATTTGGCATATTCATGATTCAAAGGACCCAGCTCAAGCTGATAATTTAGTAGGTACAATGTTAAAATACAAAATGAAAGTCAGTAATACATACAACATTTTTCTAGCCAACTTTCACCTCAGCTATGAATCTGTCTGGATAACTCAGAGACTCCTCAACATGCATGTATGATCCTTATTTCCAAATGCAAAAGCATTTTGAAAACTCCAAAGTATATACGTGTGATCTTTGTTTTTAAAATTATTTTCATTTTGCTGTTGCCCCCTTTCCCAAGCTCTTTCTAGTGTTCCTAGTGAGGATAGTAAGCAACAGGTCCAGGGATGGGGTAACATGTAGGCTGAAGGCCAAGCCACAGCAACCATAATTGATCCCGTCAAGGAGCACCTTGAGAGGGAGAACAAAGCCTACAATTTCTTCCAGAACTGTAGGTCACAGATATTTATCAAGGCTGGGACATCCAGGAACATTACTGCCTTGGAAAGCAAAGTGCATGTGTGTGTATATGAGTGTGTGTATACAATATGTATATATACACACACACACTCTCACACACTTTGCTTTCACGCTATATATATATATAGAGAGAGAGAGAGAGAGAGAGCGAGAGAGAGAGAACCAGTAAAGAGCCACCATATATATATATGTATGTATGTATATATAATGTACACACACACACACGCACATATAAAACATACACATTCATACACATATTCACACACACACACACCTGTATAGACAGAAAAACAAAGTCGTATTTGTGAAAATAATATGTGGAGGATAGCTTAATGAAACATTTTAATAGGGAATAGTTTCCCAACTCTGATAACAAAGTGAGTCTTAAGAAACAAATGTATGTGCTGAGTCCTCACTATATCCTAACATCATCAGAAAAAGATTTAGAGGTGTTGGTTCCAGAATCTATCCCTCTTCCTGTTTTCCGGCCAGAGCTGGTTTTCTAGGGGAGTTTCTCCCAGGGTCAAGGTGACTTCACCAAGCTGTGCAGGATATGAAATTTCACCGACACCAAACCATGCACGAGGCATGTGTACTGCCAAACATAGAATTTCTAAAAACAATTCTCTAAGACCACTTATTACCAGCCACATAAGCTTGCCTAAGATTTTAGTTTGGAGAGCAGTAATTTATTATAGACTAGCACTGGAATTCATTTTCATATGCCAAAATGCTAATGTGAATGTGCAGAAAGAACCTTTGTCTCTAGGGGTAAAGGAGGCGGTGGATCCATTAATGTTCTTTCTTTTCTGCCCTACTTCCCTTTCATTTTCTTTTCTGCTTGGGGGTGAGTTATTTTGACATGATTATGTACTCTATTTCTGCATCCAAATCCACTATTCCCCACCCTTGCCTGCCAACCTCCATCTATTGAATCTATGTGTATATGTGTGTGTTTTTGTCTGTGCATTTTCTAGCGTTTTCTATCTAAATGCTTCCCAACAGAGATCCAATAAATATGAGGCTTCTTATTCCCACTAAGCCTGACATGGGAATCCAACTTTTTTTTTGGAAGAAGAAGAACTGCTGTGTCATCTTTTTTGGTGCATGGATACTACATATTGGTGCTTTAATTTAGAATATTTATTGGCACTAAGCCCATCTGTGGACAGTTTGGAATCTCAGTTTCTTTTGTGACTTTCTTGGCAGTCAGCATTCCTACTGTTTGCTTAGAACAGTGAGGTCAATGGATCTAGGGAGCTCTTGAAGCCTACAACATAGCCATTTCTAACACCTAGTCCAGGCTTATGTACCTGATCTGATCAGCCTCAGGCAGAACAGTCATAGAGCTAACTGGTGAGGCTGCCACATCATCTAATGGCATACCCACTGCTCAGTATTCAGTCATTTCAAGTACAAATAAATGGAGTTAACCACAGATGGCACATTTAGTTCACACTATGACTATGATATTACTCGCTATTTACAGACTAGTATAGGAATAAACATGTTTACTCCGATAATTCTGAATACTAATGTAAAATCATCTTGCTATATTCACTCATGGATTGGATAGAAACACTCTGCAGAAAGTGTTATTTCGTGCTATTTTGGAGATATGTATAGCTTCTCTTGCTTCCTCACTGTGGTGGGTACAATGCAAAAACCTTTGCATGCTTCTTGTCCCTAAAAAAAAGTACAGTATATTCTGAAGCTAAACTCTATAATGTGGCAACCACTAGCCACGTGACTATTTAAACTTAAAATAATTAAAATTAATAAAATTGAAAACTCAGTTCTTCACTTGCACTAGCTACTTTTTAAGTATTGCATAGCCCATGTGGCTGGAGACTACCTCATTGAATAGCACATATGTAGAACATTTCCATCATTGCAAAAATTTTTATTGGAAAGCAATGTAAAGTATTATTTTTTCTAAATGCAATGTGTAGAATTGCTCCTTTTGCTTATTCAAAATGCAGATTTCTGGCCTCATTCAAGACCTACTAAATCAGAATCTCTAAGGTGTAGCCTTAAAATATGCGTGTAAACAAACTTCTTAACTGTTCTTTATGTGCAATGAAGTTTCAGACTGCTTCATAGAGTATGTCCTCACATCTATTACATATTCACATACCAGTCGTCAAGTGTTGCCAAATATATTCCAAATATATTTTATTTTATCTTCAATTTTAGGTTCAGGGGTATATGTGCAGGTTTGTAATACGAGTAAATTGAGTGTCACAGGTGTTTTGTTGTACTGATTATTTTGTCACCCAGGTAATAAACATAGTATCCAATAGGTAGTCTTTCTTTTCTTTTATCTTTTCTTTTCTCTTCTTTTCTTTCTCTCTCCTTCCCTCCTTCCTTCCTTCCTTTCTTTTTTTTTTTTTTTTTTTTTGAGATGGAGTCTCGCTCTGTTGCCCAGGCTGGAGTGCAGTGGCGCAATCTCGGCTCACTGCAAGCTCCGCCTCCCGGGTTCACGCCATTCTCCTGCCTCAGCCTCTCCGAGTAGCTGGGACTACAGGCGCCCGCCACCACGCCCGGCTAATTTTTTGTATTTTTAGTAGAGACGGGGTTTCACCGTGGTCTCGATCTCCTGACCTCGTGATCCGCCCGCCTCGGCCTCCCAAAGTGCTGGGATTACAAGCGTGAGCCACCGTGCCCGGCCTCTTCCTTCCTTCCTTTCTCCCTCCTTCCCTCTCTCTCTTTCTTTCTTTTGACAGAGTTTTGCTTTTGTTGCCCAGGCTGAAGTGCAATGGCACGACCACTGCATCCTCTGCCTCCCGGGTTCAAGCGATTCTCCTGCTTTGGCCTCCCAAGTAGCTGGGATTACAAGTGTGCACCACCACACCTGGCTAATTTTGTATTTTTGGTAGAGACAGGGTTTCACCATGTTGGTCAGACTGGTCTCAAACTCCTGACCTCAAGTAATCCACCTGCCTCGGCCTCCCAAAATTCTGGGATTACAGGTTTGAGCCACTGTGCCCAGCCGGTAGTTTTTCAGTGACAACCGAAAAGGTGATAACCTTTCTCCCACCCTCTACCCCTGAGTAGGCCCCAGTGTCTGTTGTTCCCTTCTTTGTGTCCATATGTACTCACTGTTTAGCTCCCACTTATAAGTGAGAACATGCAGTATTTTGTTTTCTGTCCTGTGTTAGTTAGCTTAGGATAATGGCCTAAAGCTCCATCAATGTTGCTGCAAAAAACATGATCTCATTCTTTTTTTATGGCTTTGTAGAATTCCATTATGTATATGTACCACATTTTCTTCATCCACTCTACCATTGTTGGGCATTTAGGTTGCTTCACATCTTTGCTATTGTGAACAGTGCTGCAGTGAACATAAGCATTCATGTGTCTTTACAGTAGAATGATTTACATTCCTTTATGTGTATATCCAATAATGGTAGATCTAAGTTATTTGAAAAATCACCAAACTGCTTTCCACAATGACTGAGCTAATTTATACTCCTACCAGCAGTATATAATTGTTCCCTTTTCTTTGCAACCTCACCAGCATTTATTATTTCTTGACTTTTTAATAATAGCCATTCTGACTGGTGTGAGATATTATCTTGAGGTTTTTATTTGCATTTCTCTGATGATCAGTGACATTGAGCTTTTTTATATATGCTTATTGGCCACATGTACGTCTTATTTTGAAAAGTGTCTGTTCATGCCCTTTGCCCACTTTTTAATAGAGTTGGTTTTTGCTTTTCAATTTGTCTAAGTTTCTTATAGATTCTGGATATCAAATGTTTGTCAGATGCATACTTTGCAAATATTTACTCCCATTCTATAGGTTGTCTGTTTACTCTGCTGATAGTTTCTTATGTTTCACAGAACTTTTTAGTTTAATTAGGTCCCATTTGTCAATTTTTGTTTTGTTGCAATTTGCTTTTGGTGTCTTCGTCATGAAATCTTTGCAACGTCCCATGTCCAGAATCGTATTTCCTAGGTTGTCTTCATGGATTTTTATAGCTTTAGGTTTTACATTTAAGTCTTCAATCTGTCTTTAGTTGATTTTTGTATATGGTGTAAAGAAGGGGTCTAGTTTCAATCTACTGCCCCATTTATTGTATACCAGCCCCATTTGTTGGATAGCGATTCCTTTACCCATTGCTTGTTTTCGTTGACTTTGTCGAAGATCACATGATGCCTCCAGCTTTGTTTTTTGTTTTGTTTTGTTTTGTTTTGTTTTTGCTTATGATTGCCTTGGCTGTTTGGGCTTCTTTTTGGTTCTCGTGAATTTTAAAATAGTTTTTTCTAATCCTGTGAAGAGTGTCATTGGTAGTTTGATAGGAATATCACTGAATTTGTAAGTTGCTTCAGGCAGTATGACCATTTTAACTATATTGATTCTTCCTCTCGATAAGCATGAAATGTTTTTCCATATGTTTGTGTCATCTCTGATTTCTCTGAGTTATGCTTTGTAATTGTTGTTATAGAGGGCTTTCACCTCCCTGGTTAGCTGTATTTCTAGGTATTTTATTCTTTTTGTAGCTATTGCAAATGGGATTGTGTTCTTGATTTGCCTGTCAGCTTGGATGTTGTTGGTGTATAGAAATGCTACTGATGATTTGTATACATTAATTTTGTATCCTGAAACTTAGCTGAAATTGTTTATCAGATAAAGCAACCTTTGGGCAGAGACTATGGTGTTATCTGGATATAGAGTCATATCATCTGCAAACAGAGATACTTTGACTTCCTATTTGGATGCCTTTTACTTCCTCCTCTTGCCTAATGGCTCTTAGAGGACTTAATAGTACTAGGTTGAGTAGGAGTGATGAGAGAGGGCATCTTTCTCTTGTTTTGGTTTTCAAAGGTGTTGCTTCCAGCTTTTGCTCATTCAGTGTAATGTTGGCTGTGGGTTTGTCATAGATGGCTCTTACTATTTGGAAGTATGTTCCTTCAATGCCTAGTTTGTTGAGGGTTTTTAACACAAAGGGATGTTGACTTTCAACAAAAGCCTTTTCTGCATCTATTAAGATGATCTTTTTTTGTTGTTTTAGTTCTGTTTTTATGATGAATCACATTTATTGATTTGTGTATGTTGAACCAACTTTGCATCCCAGGAATAAAGCCTACTTGATCACGGTGGATTAGTCTTTTGATGCGCTGCTGGATTTGGTTTTCTAGTATTTTGTTGAGGATTTTTGCATCTATGTTCATTAAGAATATTGACCTGAAGTTTTCTTTTTTTATTGTGTCTCTGCCAGGTTTTGGTATCAGGATAATTCTGGTCTCATTCTATGAGTTAGAGAGGAGTCCTTCCTCCTCAATTTTTTGGAATAGTTTCAGTAGGAATGGTGCCAGCTCTTCTTTATATATCTAGTAGAATTTGGCTGTGAATCCATCGGGTCCATAGGCTTTTTCTGGTTGGTAGGCTTTTTATTACTGATCCAGTTTCAAAATCATTATTGATAAGTTTAGGGATTTAATTTTTCTGGGTTCATCTTGGAGAGGTGTATGTTTCCAGGATATCCTAAGTATATCTGATTTAAAATAGTTCTTTCCTTACTTATTTCTGTTTTATGTTTTCTTCTCTATTTTTTTGAAATATGTTTTTGCCGTGTATTTTGGAGTTGTAATTCTCGTAAGGAGAGTAATTACCACATGATTTGGTTGAAGTGATTAGCAAGGATCTTTATTCCTCCTTGTTACCAATGGTTGCAGCATTAGGGAACATAACCAGAGAATAAAGTAATGAACATAGGAGCACCTGAGGAAACTAACATTTCCACTGAAATCTTCTTCAACTTCAGAAATGCCCCTCTTCCTTTTTTTCAGTTCCTTTAGTATTACTATCCCTATAAGTTATGGAGAAAGACAGAATCACAGTCTCAGTGTTAAAGGGACCCTTAGAAATCAGCTTCCCCTCCCTGCTTGAATTATGTCTGTATAATCACAGAATGATCATCTAGCACTGGGGCTCCACAACTTGCCTAGTCATTAGAACCGCCCTGGAACTTGGGTCTGGGCCTGGTTAGGAAGTTCCCCCGGGTGATTCTGATAATCCAAAGTATTTGAAAACCACTAATCTGGGCTAAGATTGATCACCTCCAGTGCTCCACATATAACCTCCTTCCTGAGACTGCCTACTCAATCATTAGAGTCCTTAGAATATCCTTCCTTATATGAAGTTAAACTCATCTTGGAAGCATCTATCCACAGGTCCCAGTGCTGCTCATTAAGCATCCAAAGAATATGCCTAATTCTCTACCTGATGCTCCTTTCACACGACACATTTTTCTACTTAAGACAACCAACCACATTGCTCCAGAGCCTTCTTTTCCTATGATTATGTCCTGATTATGATTTGCTTTTTTGTAAACCATTTCATTTTAGGCATGGTATTGTGTCATCTCATCATACCGGTCCTCTCTTCTATAAAGTTTTTGGTTGGCTTTCATCTTTTTAAAATGTAGCATTCTATGTTGGTCACCGTGTAGAAGATTGTTATACTGTTGAATGTAGTACTGAGGTACAGAAAAAATGTAGCACTTTGAACCATTTTTTCTATCAATAAAGCCTGACTTAATTCATACCATTTAGTAGCAATATCACCATCACATCACACTTTCTGTCCACCAACGTCCAGGCATCCTTCTATGTACACTGCTGTTCACCATGTCATGCCGTTCACCTAATCCCAAATATGTGTTTTGTTAATTTAGTTGTTGGTTGTATGTATCAATAAGTGTTCAGATGGAAATAAATAGCATTCCTTCCTCTGACCCCACCCTAAATTAGAAGGATTTTATGTGACTTTCTGCATTTTACTCAACGTTAGGATTTCAGCAGTGATATCTGTTCCTTTCTGTAACAGGTAGTACAAGCTGATCTGATCAGTTCTAATATAAGTCAGTCCTGGAGGTCTTTTTTCCCTTCTCTCATTTCCTTTCCTGCAGTGTGGGATTATATGTTTGCCACCCCCTGCCTGGGGACTCTGAATGAGATCTAAAGAGAACTGGAATTTTCACCAGTGTCCTAAATCACCATTATTAAGTCCAAAGAGCACATCCTGTACAGGAAAATTGCAGCAGCATATGGGCGGCCCCTTGCACTTCATATGTTATCCATCACATTACAGAGCCCTGCTACATGTTCCTGAAGCAACCAGGGAAGAACTTGGCTCACTGCTTGCTGAGTAGGGCCTCTTAATCTGTTTTACAGCAAACAGTTTTGCAATTACTGTGGGCATCATGGACCCAGCTGATATTTGAGCTTTGTCCTAACAAATCTGTGGCAAATAAACATATGACACAAAGATAGTCAACTGAAATCAATGGAAAAGGAACTAAAGAAGTGGGGAAAGCACTTTGGTTAGAAATATAGAGGTAAAAAAATGCAAATCTCTACTTACAGAGCTTTCATCTTGGCTAATTTTTATATGCATATGTGTGTATATATATGTATATATGTTTTACAGACACACACACACATACACACACCCTCTTGTATACCTCACATTAAATACTTATCAAGTACTTGTGATAAGCCAGGCAACATGCTAGGTATTATGAAGGTAAAACATGATCAAAAATAGGGCTGAGTACGGTGGCTCACACCTGTAATCCCAGCATTTTGGGAGGCCGAGGTGGGTGGATCACCTGAGGTCAGGAGTTCGAGACCAGCCTGGCCAACATGGTGAACCCCTGTCTCTACTAAAAATACAAAAAAAATTAGCCAGGCATGGTGGTGGGCGCCTGTAACCCCAACTTCTCGGGAGACTGAGGCAGGAGAATAACTTGAACCTAGGAGGTGGAGGTTACAGTGAGCTGAGATCTTGCCATTGCACTCCAGCCTGGGCAACAAGAGCAAAACTCTGTCTCAAAACAAAACAAAACAAAAAAACATAGACCTCAATACCTGCCCTCATAAGAGAGTCCAGTGAATGAGAACAGACATTAATCAAATAGTTTCAGAAATAAATGATTATAACTAGCATAATGCTTCCCAGAAGTGTCTGGTGTTATGTGGGTCTACAGGGTGAGATTTTTCTCTTGGTCTGACATAAAAAAAAAATTCATGAAGAAATAACAGTGGAGCTGAGATCTGAAGCAGTGGATTACAAACTTTTTTTTACAATATTCTCCAAATATGTATATGTTTATGCATAAATTGTATACACTCCTACCTAGATGGCTATTTCAATATCTTTAAAGCATAATTTACTTTTAAGTTTAGGTAAAAGTAAGCAGAATAAAAGCTCTAAGGTTTTTTTCCAGTCCCCAAAAGAATTGTCTCATATTCCTCAAAGAATGCTCACATCGTACTTTGGAGACCTCTTTGAGGTTATCAATAAAATGACTAAGCAAAGTGAGTAGGGATGAGGGAAGGATATGTGTGAAGGCCTTGGAGAAGAAGGGAGCAAGATATGCTTGAAAAGCTGAAAAGAGCCCAGTGGAGCTGAGTGCACATGGGAGGGAGGGCATGCCTTTAGGTGAGGCTAAAGAATTTAGGTTACAGACCAGGCAGGGCATTGTAGAATCCAGTGAAGTCTTAGAGCGTTAACCTAAACCCAATGGCAAGCTGTGAAATGTTTCATCAGTGGGTTAGAAGATTCCATTTGAGTCTTAAAGCGTTATTGTATCTTATTGTGGAGAATGGATTTTCAGAGCTCATGTTAAATCTCAGGCAACTGATTTTGCTTAAGGTGAATTAAACTTTAGGGGAATATTATTTGTGTTCCAACTTTTGTTATTAAAATTGCTTTTCTAAGTTAGTCAAGGTACATAGTGTACCAAGTAGCATAATGAGCATAATTAAATCTTTGGTCTTGCAGCTCCTCAAGATAGGCCAACAGATATTTGTGATTAATAATTATCCTGACAAGGCCCATCATCATCATTCTGAATCACATTTCTTTTAGCACACTGCTTTATTGTCTAAAAGTATATAACAAAACAGCAGGAAAGCGCTTTACTTGGAACAGCTCCATTAATTCTCACAGCCACTCCATGAGGTACATAGGCTCAGGATAACTCTCATGTTGCTTATGTCATAGACTATTGTTACAAATTATTCTGTATGAAGTATTTTGGGAGATTGTCAATTTTTTTGAATAAATAAACACAGATTTAGAATGCTTAGTTCACTAGAGCTAGAGTTGCTTGGTTGGTTTTGATGCCCTAAAACCAATGTTTTTTACAATAATTTTGTATAAAATAATTTTTATATGAAATTTACCTTTTTCTACTTTCTCTTATTTACCTAGCAAATCTATTACATCTCATTAGCTAAGGCAAAAAATGAGTAGTCGCTAAGTACTGTAGATATTATAATTTAAGCTTATGTGAAAGCCAAAGAGTTAAAACTATGTTTTATTTTTTTTTTACAAGATTGAATTAAAAGATTTCTAAGTAGAGTATCTCTTGCCCCTAGAACAATTTCTGAACCCTAAAGAAAAAGTGAGAGACAATCTAATTGATCCAATGCCAATTCCTCTTTAAATAATATAAGAGGACACATAGTTTTCCATGAATTTGTGAACACATTGTTGTTACCAGCCTATAAGTCTTTATTGTTTTCAATTAAATTTCCTGTAAGTTTTATATACAATCATTCTATACAAAATAAGAATAATAATTATATACACTGCTACACTGAAGTTGATAAAATAGACTGTAGTGTTTAGTAAAATGGGAGAATTTGAAGATTCCTGGTTGATCTTCTTCTTCTTCCTTGAACACTGGAATTGGGAGATACGTGTGGCCTTTCCAGCCCTGAAACTATTTTTATCCTTGTTGAGTTCTTTTGCCTAGTCAATTTACTAAAGAGATAGCACGGTTTGATAAATCATCCTTTCTTAAGAAAAAGCAAGCTCTCTATAGCATGTGGCATAATTTAAAGCCATTATTCAGGAGAAACCCTGCAAAGCTGAGCTCCTAAATGTGGAATCACTCTCATTTTCCTACAGTCAGCTTGAATCATGGATGTCACGTAGGTGTAGTCTGAGAAATCCCTTGCATTTCTCAGATGGTCTAGAGTGAGCCAAAAGATAATAGAAGGGCTCCAACTTTAGAGGAACTTGAGTAGAGCATGAAATCAAACTTGAAGTAATTTCGTAATGGCACACGTAGTGTTTCTAAGCATTCAGTTGTTTTTCTGTTTTAAGGCAAATTTTTTCAGTTTATACTTTCATTATACTAGTATATTCTTAATATAGATATTTTTCAGGGGATAAGAGATAGCTTTTAAAAATTATTTAAATATAGAAAGTAAACATTGAGAATATTTTGACATCTTAATTCTATTATCCTTTTGAGTATTTATTTATATATTTGTATAGCTGAGACCATACACAGAAGCTCTTCTTTAATAAAGACATTGTTTATGCCCTTCACAGTGTGTAAGTAATAATGTAGTGAAATAGAGACCCGATTTTAGTTCTCATTTTCTACTGGTCTGTTTATAACTTTAGATCAGTTGTGTGTGTGTACATATTTATAACAAATTTTATTTGAGCCTTATTTTTGTTTTGTGTACATCGAATCTGATGAGCTTTGGATTTCTTATACATCCCAACACACATGATCTTCTTTCATTTCAATTACTGCCATAAGAATTTAATCGGCAGAAAAACATCAACCATGTGATTTCTCTCCGCATGTATCTATGAGCCTGGCACATAGATGTTGCTCATTAAATATTTGTTAATCAATTAATTGTTTCAATAAATGTCCTAAGTGGAGAGAACAAATGAATAGTCTTTCTAAATTATACAAGCTCAGTTTAGTACACTTAAGTGCAGTATAGCAAAGTGGCCAAGGCAGTGCAGTATCATGATTAACAGTGCAGGCAGTGAAACCAGATTGCTTGGATGTGCACCCCAGCTCCACCATTGACTAGCTGTGTGACTTTCTGCACATTCCTTAGCTTTTAAACTACTTTTTAGATATTAAAGCGTGGGTACCGATTGCAGATAAATTTTAGGTGATTATCAGAAATGAATGCGTTTGTACATGGAAAGCACCTAGAAGGGTTCCTGGCACGTAGTATGCCCTCAGTGTGTTTTCTGTCTATTAATAGTAGAGTGTATTGCAAGACTAGGGATGAGAAAAAGCCCCAAAATATCTTGGCATTTACAACATTTAAAGCATGAAACCAAAATAATAATGTATGCCTCAAGAGTTTATGTCAGACCTGATTGAAGCAGAAACAAAACCATCTTAGTACAGAAGAATTTGCTTAGACTAGAGGTAAGGAATAAGTTAGGTAGGCCTGAGGTCAAGACCAGATAGATCAGATAAATTTAAAAGGTAAAAAGAAAACATTGGAGACAAATATAAGTACATTTTTATTATTTTGTACTCCAACTAATTGCTGGTCTCATTGTGGCCAGAGTCTTGTGTCACTTTTGGGTGTCTCATTTAAAAAGAAACATGTGCCTAGTCAACCCTCTTCGTGTATTGAGAAGCAAGTGGCTACCAGAGTTTGGGGAGTGGGGAGCACAGGGTTCTATGGACTGCATTATAATGAAGCAGTGACAGAGAGTTGAGGACCTCCTCCTTTGAGGAAACTTGGTCAAGTTCCTGGGTTTTGGTCTTTACAGACAAGTCCAGCGACATGCCAAGTATCGTGTTCACTCAAGGTTCAATAGCAATGTCAGATTTCCGTGCCTCTCCTCCACCCTGCTCCTACCTCCAATTCTTAGCAACTTGAGGGAAGAGAAGGAACTCTTGTATGGAAGAGCCATAATAGATATTTTTGTATGTAAAATATCTTGTATGTGCATTCGATATTTTGTATGTGCATTAGACCTCGCTGACAAATGCCCAAGTTTCAATCTCTCAATTTTTGTATGTAAAAAGCAGAAGCATTTTCAGAAGGGTATCTGGCCTCCCTATTTAGAGTAGTACATTATATGTTCACCCACCACAACAATTTCCCTCTGATCTCTAGGCCTCTGAATATATTATTTTCCTTGTTGGGACACTCATTCCTGCTTCTTGTACTGGGTTAACCTCTGCGCATTCTTAAAAGCTCGGCTCACATGTTGTGATCCCCCATAGTAAACCTCTTCTTACTATGTCCTTTCCATGACTGCTCAGATTGAGATACATAAATGCCCCTTTTCTGTAACCCGGGGCACTCTGTGCGTTATTTCTCTCATGGTCATAAATTCTATCACTTTTCTCTTTTCCTCATTTAAAGTAAGATTCTTCATACCAATGACTTTGAATTTCTGCTGTGTATCCTAGAGGTTTACCTTTGCTTAATATAAGAAAGGATTTTGAAATAATAGGGTTTAAAATGGGCTGTGGCAAACAGTTCTGTAAGCACAAGTTCAGAATGGAAAATAGGTAGTGGCTGTGTCCCCTCCCTCATCTGAGATTCTGTGAAATGTCTCATCCACTTCTTAAAACAGATCCAGTAAGGCACTGCCTGAGAACACTATTATTAGCCAAAGATAGTTTACTTTGCATATGCTAAGGTCGTGAAATGACATTTCTATAATATATTTAGCAATTTAGAATTTTGCCTATTCAGCAGGTTTTTCTTCTTTCTAAATTAGTAGTTTTTATTATGCCATTACATCCTCATAATTTTATATCTACTGTTTTAAAACTTGCTTCTAGCATTTCAGGGTCAAGTTAAAACCGCTGGTCCCCTCATAGGGCATTTTCCGGCCCTTCAGGTGGGTAGCTGTATTTCTTGTTTCACTGCATCTTGATAACCCTGACTCCTATCACTGCACATCACTTATCAAACTCTTCCTTGGCCCTCAGCCCCATTTAGACTTCAACTCTTTTTCCCCACTCAAGCTTTTTCTCTGGCCAGGCTTTTATTATTGATAATAGAAACATCATTTTCACTTTTCTTTCTGCTGCTGTGTAGTTGATATTTGAATGATTTCACCTAAAGCAGGCATTTATTGTAAAAATGCCACAATCATAACCCCCTGTTCTGAAACTTTTGAAAGTTTCCTCAAACCAAGTGTCTAAGGATGTTTAAATCTACAGGCATGGGTGTTACAGACAATTATTAGACAATAGCTAAGATCCATGAGAGGGGAGAATAGCTATTTTATGAATAAAGAACTATTAGCATGACTAAAGAACTTCCACTTTAGGAATTAAAGCAAAAATATTTGGTGACTTAAGTAAACCCTAGGCCTTGATTTCTTGTGTTAGTTTAAATGAAAGTGATGATTAAACTCAGGCCCCTGCTGTGAAAAGCAAGTGTATTAAATTCTAACATTCATGAGGTCAAAAGACTGTAATTTACTAATTAAAACACACTAAATGGCTTTAATGAAGTCCACATACGTTTGAATCAGCTTTGTACATTCTGTTCCACATTCTGTAAGTCATCTAATAATTGAACTTGTTATTTGCAATCAGATTAATGAATGTAGTTATTGCTTTTAACTTACATAACCTGAGTGATATTCAATGCTACAGTTAGAAAGATATTTGCTATTTCAACAACATATATTTTTTGGTACGGGTAAGGATATACAAGGGGTGTTCATATATCTCTCAGCTGCTGAAGTCAGTATGTGTATAAGAAATGCTTCCAGTCACTCATAGAGCCTTTTATGAAAGATATTTATTCAAGAGCTCCATCAAAAAAGAAGTACATCACCATTACAACAAAGTCTCCTTCCTTGAGATCTTGCCGAGTAACAGTACATATTCAGATAAATGAACCATTGAATGCTGTCTGTAATAGCAACAGCTGGCACCTCTCAGATAACGCTGAGCTGCCCAGCTCCCATAGATCAGAAAATAGGCAACAACTAAGTAGAATTTTTATAGATCTGAAATCTGCTGAATACCCATTGAAAGAGAGCAAAATGTGCATTAGACCTCGCTGACAAATGCCCAAGGTTCAATCTCTCAAACGGTTTTGCAAACCAACAAAAACAGGAGCAAAAGGGATTATCTCCATCCTCAAATTTTCAACATGGTCAAAGGGATTGTAAAATCCTTCTGGTGAGCAAGCCAGGTTTAATGGTCGGGAACAAATGCTTCTTTAGTCACAGGGCAAGCCTTTTGGATTTGTAATTTCCTGTTAGGGACAGCAAAGGCAGTGCACACCCTCCACTCCTACTCTGCTCTGCTTTCCAACCCTCTTCCTCATATTGTTTTTCCTTCTTTTTTTCTTTCCCTTTTTTTCTAGTGAAAATCTAACTATACTGCAGGGTCTCCTGGAGTCTGCACATTGAGGGCATGAGGGCCATACTGTGAACTGTTCACCACCGTTCTGCACATGAACCCACTCTCTAGAGAAGTAAATATGTACTCAAACCGCTAACTGTAAACATAATTGGTGACTAGTGGAAGGTTGAACGAAGCGCTAACAACAGCTCATTAAAGGCTGAATAGATGATCTTGTGCAATCAGTTGCTCTGTGGCTGTGCCCCAGCATAGCAGTGGGCCTCCTATTATAACTAGTCTTTTCATAGCCTGTGCCATTTTCTCTATTGACTTCTGTGATTGCAGATAGCAGAGAGTAGGTGCTGTTGTCCAAAATCAGTAGTTTGTTAAATGCAAACTACTGACATTCTTTTGAAACATAGTGGGGACTATTGTCCAATATTGTTACTGATTTATTCTGAATCTGCAATAGGCCCCTCTCTGTTTACCAATCACATGTTAAATTACGCTGACAGATGCATTTTAAAAAGCGACTAAATTTAGTCTGAGGTTACATGGAACAAAGATGTTGGATGGCTTATCATTAGCTTCCGGTGTCATTAACTCACTGGAACTTATATGTCTATGAATTTCCCATAGGACTAGAAACTGCCTTGAACTTATTACGGGTTCAATATCTACTTCTTTACTTCTTGATCACTGGTTTGTGCCCCCAAACAACTTTTATTTGCTATTGGATATGACTATAAAAGTAATATGAGGAATGTCCTTTATGTTGTAGCAAAATGTCGAGTTTTTGCTTCAAAATACAGGAAAACAAAGGCAAATTTCTTGTATTGCCACTCACTCTACTAATTTGAGCTCTTCGCTAGTAATCATAATCTAGAGAAGGGGAGCAGGAGTCACCTGTGTGACATTATATAAGTGTTAATACTGGTTTGCAAAATGATTATTTCTTTTAAAAGGACATCCACTAAATGATTAACTTATGTGAATAAATAATTAATGAATCAAATACAATCCTCTGTTCTTTTTTGCTTCTTTTGTTGTTGCTGTTATTTTAACTAACCTCTGAGAGTACAAGTGCAAATTGGATAACGTTCCTCATGAATTAAAAAGAAAAAAAGCACATATTTTTGTAGAACAAGCAAATTAAGAACTAGATATGATAAAGGAAAAATATTTAAACATAGCACAAACCTCCAGAATAGTGTTTAGAAGTCTTGATATAGAATTAGGTCAACTCTGGGAATAATTTCTAAGGACAAAAAAATTGTATATATTAGTTTTACTCATATTAAGTGAAAGAATAAGGAAGAGTTAGACTCAGACAAAAAGAAAAGAATGGTATCACATTTTTCCTATTTTGCAATTGTCAGCTGGGTAAAGGAGAAAGATTTCAAGATTGCAGAAGATGAAGCTCAAAACATAGAAATCGTGACACCATCTGACTAACTTGAGTGAGGTCAATTGCTGTTGGCCAGGTGAAATATGCCCCACTGCCTCCTGATAAAATCAATGACACTTATTTGGGATTTTTTGGAAGATCAAGGATAATGGACTTGAGGACTAAACATGGGAAAATTCAGCCCTGGTTTTGTAAAAAGAGTAAGGAGTTGGATGTTCTAACCATAAAATGTAGGGCCTCTTGTCATTTCTTGAAAAATATTATGGACAAATTGCTAACTTGATTGTGAGAAAAGAAAAGTGATGATCACCATGAGCCAGGATAGAGTCACCAAAAATTATGTTATGTCAAATTAAACTTATACCTTCTTGACCATTTTAAAAGACTATTAATTAGAAGAATGGAGTAGCAAAATATTGGAGAATATATGCCGTGATACCATCAATGACAGACAGCGAACAATGAATGCAATGTTAATAAAGCTGAGTTCACCTGGAGCAAATTTCTTAAGGCATGTTATAAGGATCAATGTTTCTGTCAGTGGATTGTATGGAAATATTAAACACAGAGATGATATATGTAACAGGAATGTGGATAAGCACATAACATGCTGAATAGCAGACTTGAAATTTTAAGTTTTCAGGAATTTAGAATAATGACACAAATAGAACATAGGTCAAGTTTAGCATTTAGGTATGTGTAAAAAAACTGGCTTTTGAGTTGACTGCAATTTCAGCTCAAATCAATAGTCTGACATAGTTATGTCAACAATAAAGAGAACATTAAGTTGTACTAGAATTAAGGAAGATGATTATCCAACTTGACTTTTCTTAACCATGAAATCCTGGGACCCCCAGTTTGTAAGGACACTTAAATGTCATCTTGCTCAATTTTGTTTATGGTTAGTATAACCAACTATATTTCTAATAAGTAGTATTCCAGTCTCTTGAATATCATAAAAACAGGTCATTCCATTTTTATTTAGTAAAAAATGTGAAAAATATCTTACTTTAGGTCCAAATTGATCTGCCTACAACTTTTACCAAATGGATATGACTCTGTTTCCTTGAACCACACAGAATAGTCCTAACCCATCTTCCATTTGACAATCCTTTAGTTATCTGATAATCACCTCATTATCCTAATCAGATGCTATTTCCCTGCAAAATATACACTATCATGTCAACATCTTCTCTTAACATCTTCTTGTTTGTTAGTATTACTGTTTATTCATGCAACACAAAGTTACTGTTTCTAATTGGTGTGCTAGTATTGGTGATAGAAAAAGTAGATTTTTTCTCTGCTCTCGAAGAGGCACTTTTTCTAAAAGGTGTCAACAAATATTATTGACTCATATTGAGCTTTTGGTCAACTAACATCTCTAAGGCTCCTTTTGCTTTTTAAATAATAGCAGCTGCTAAGCCATGTCTCACCTACTTTAGTCATGCTAATAGTTCTGTTCCAAGCCCAATTTTAAAAGTAGCAAAGAGCTGAATCAAAAGTATGAAATAGAAATCTTTGAAAGAAACAAGGACGTTCAAAGCCTGAGGATAACATGAGTTGATGCCATACATCACAAGAGATAACTGACAGGAGATACATGGTTTATAGGGTACTTGGGTGGAGTCAGGCTTTATAGGCCAATATAAATCAGAAAGCAGGAAGAGTCACTACTGAATAAAGCTAGAACTTTAAAAAGTCTGCTCCCTAGAAGAAGGGAGCCATGAACCCTTTGCTAATTGGTGCAAAAGCCAGCACTAAACTCTGCCACCTAGCCAGGCCTCAGTGGGAAAAAAAGTCTGCGTGAAATTGAAACGAAGACTGCACTGACTTAAATAATTCATAATTTTAAAATGGAGACAATGTAGCAATAAAAAGATTATAAATACCTCTAAGTGATTATGATAATATAAAAGAAAAGATATTTATTTTTAAAACTAACAACTAAAGTTTCTTGACATAAAAACTGTAGTCAATACAATTGAAAAATCTATGCATAAATTCAACTGCAGATGAGACACAGCTGAAAGTAAGATTAATAAACTAGAAGTTGTATCTGCAAAAGTCATATAAAATATAGCAAATCAAAGTAAAGACATTAAATATTCAATGAGTAATATTCCTATATATTGTTATATATTCTATAAAAGATAAAATGTATGATGGTTAATTTATGGTGTCAATTTGGCTAGGCTATAGTATTTAGTTGCTTGGTTAAACACCAGTCCAGATATTACTGTGAAGGTATTTTTTTGGGGGAATCTGATTAACATTTAAATCAGTAGACTTTGAATAAAATAGATCACCCTTCTTAATGTGATTGGATCTCATTCAATCAGTTGAGGCCGTAAGAGAAAAGACTGAGGTCCTCCAAAGAAGGAATTCTGCTTCCGGACTGCCTTTGGACTCACAACTACAGCATTAATGCCTGCCGGAATTTGTAGACTGTTGGCCTCATCTGCAAATTTTAGACTTGCCAGACAGCACAATGGTGTGGGTCAATATTTAAAATCGATCTCTCTCTCTCTCTCTTTCCATATATAAACACATATGCTATTAGTCCTGGTTCTCTGGAAAACCATGACTAATACAAAATGGGAATTCCAAAAATGGCCTGATAGAATTTTCAAAAAAAGAAAATAGATAAAATGGAGAAGAAAAAATATTCAAAATGATAAAGAACAAGAAGGTCTTAAGATTCAAATATAAAAAGTCTATTTGCAAAATAAACAAAAGCAAATTTGCACAAAGCCACCTTGTAGTTAAACTAAAGATCACCAAAGAAAAAGTGATAATATTAAAATCAATCAAACAAAATTAAGACAGAATACTTAAAAAGAAACATCAATTCAGTTTATGTGTCATCAGCAACAATACAGACGAGAAGACAATGAAGGATTATCTTCAATATGATGAAAGAAAACAAATTTTCTACAGTTCTATACCCAACTATATTGTTTTACATGATTAGTTCAACTGAGCCTCTGTGTTTGTATGTGAATAGATATAGAAAAATTTTTAAACTACAGTCATACCTAGAACATAGAAAGTTTGAAACAAACAAAAGCACCAGGGAAATTTGAATTAAAAGTAAGATGTAATAAATAACAAAATAGACTTTCATCAACAGAATATAATAAATCTGAAGGGAAATGTAACCAAATGAAAACTTTATATCCAAATACATTTGACCAGCTTAATAAAAAACACTGACAAATATAAACATAGTGGAAAATTTAATGTACCTTCACTTAAAACTTGTAGATGCAGAATACAAAAATAATAATAATAAGGTGATGATACAGAGTATTTTATTTTGTTTTGTATTGAGACACGATCTTACTCTGTCACCCAGGCTGGAGTGTAGTGGCACCTTCATGGCTTACTGCAGCCTCATCCTCCTGGACTCAGATGATCGTATCACCTCAGCCCCCCAAGTAGCTGGGACCTTCAGCATGCACCACCACGCCCAGCTAATTTTTTAATTTTTTGTAGTGACAAGGTCTCACTATATTACCCAGATTGGTCTCAAGCAATCCTCTCACACTGGTCTCCCAAAGTTCTAGAATCCCAGACATGAGCCATTGCACCCAGCCTGATATAAAGTATTTGAACAACAGAGTTAATGAGCTTAAGTGGAAGCATATATAAAGCCCTGCACAAAGCAACTGGAAAATATATATTCTTTTCAAGAAGGAATGGTTCATTTAAAAAAACATGACCACATAAAATGTCCCAAAAATAACTGATAAAAATGCAATGACTTCCCCACTTCCAAATTTTATCTGCCTGGAATCTAAAAATCACAGTTTAAAAATAGAATTCGTCAGAGCAAAATTTATCATGAAAAACTTGGAATATTTAGACTTCATGAAAACACTTTATACCAAATGTTTTAGTATGGCACTAAAGAGAGTCTAGAAGGAAATTTTGGCAATATTATAAATAATTGTATTTTTAAAATAAGATTGAAAATTGATGAGCCTAGTATTTAGTTATAGAAAGTAGCAAAGGAGGAGGGAAGCTAACCTAAATAAGTGGAAGGAAATAAAAGACAAGGCAACAAATTTATGAAATAAGTAATAAGAAAACAATAGAGAAGATAAATTCAGAAGCTACTTTTTTGAAAAGCTAGTAAAATAGGAAACATACACAATGAATAATCAAGTAAAACAAAGACAAGGCAGAAAAATCACTGCTAGGTGAAAAGGGTCATAGTTAAAATACAGTAGACTTTTATTTTTGTGAATATATAGTAGATGTATATATTTATGGGGTAATGAGATGTTTTAATACAAGCATACAATGTGAAATAAGCACATTATGGAGAATGGCGTATTCATCCCCTCAAGCATCTACCCTTTGAGTTACCAATAATCCAATTACACTCTAAGTTATTTTAAGATGTACAGTTAGTTATTATTGACTATAGTCACCCTGTTGTGCTATTAAGTAGTAGGTCTTATTAATTCTTTTTATTTTTGTGCCCATTTAGTAGAAATTTTAAAACATAAGAGTGTCAAATAAACAACTTTATGCAAACATATTTGAAAACAGATCAAATGGATATTTTTAGAAAAAAACTAAATGGCAAAACTGATACATGATGAAATGAGAAAATTTTTTAAATCATTTTTTAATAACTTTATTCAGAAAGTGGTCAATAGGAACTATGCCTGTAAGGAGTTTATAATTTATTGAAAAGGCAAAAAGGAACACGTGGAGGGACTACGAGTGCTATCCAATATCCATGCTTAAATGTTATATCATGTTGGACAAACAAATAAATACATTATGTAGCTGTAATGTATATATAATATATACATTATATCATATGTAGTTATAATTATAGATAATTATTTTTATATATAATAAGTTATATATAACTATATAATGTTAAACTTTGGAAAAAAATTAAAACACCAGTTCCTCAGGTGATCCCTATCCTAAAATAACAGCAGAGGATATGAACGAGGACACAAACTTTGTGAAAAGGTTGTGGTTCAGCCATCATAAAGTAGCAGCCTAAAGGGCTGATGTCACCTTCAATCTGCCTTAATAAAAATGTAGCACCTGAATTTGTTGTTATTCAGATGACACCTGATGTTTCTATTCTACTGTGAATATCACCCTGTAACAGGCCATAGTCAAATTGGAATATATTCTAAGGAGAAAGACTAAAATGATGAGAGGATTTTAAAGTGTTATGAGCTGTCTTCAACTATCTGAAGGGAGAACATGCAGAATAATTGAATATATGTAATATGGTCCCTAAAAAGAAAACTAAGACCAATGTATGAAAATTATAAATGAATAGCCTGTCTTTATGTTGAGCTAACATTCTAGCAGTTGGATCTGTCCCAACATGGAATGACTTATGGCTGGAGATTATGACCTTCTTAACTCTAGAATTGCACCTGCACAGGCTGGATGGTCACTTAGTTAGGATGTGACAGAGGGGACGAAAACAGTAGATTACAGTTGGAATGAGATGTCTTTTGGAGTTTAATTTTATGAACATAAAAACTATACTTTCTGGGTTTGCCTAGGTGGGTCATTCCTGGGAAACGGTTTCAGTCATCCCGTGCAAATTTATGATTTGCCTAGGCAAATGCGAAATAAATCTCTAGCCACCCTTTGCAATTAACAACTTTTCAATGTCTGGAATGAATGCACTGAACTCCTACAGTAGGCGGGTGTGGGGTGTCCAAAAAAATAAACTACTTCAGTCATTAGTGTCCATGCTATAAGTGTTTAAATCCCGAAGAATTAATTTAGTCATAACCAATTCACCTACCACTATACTAAACTCGTGAGCATGATTTGCCTCATTGAGGAAATCCAGATTGTAGTTTGGATGTTATAGTGCACTGCCCAGATCCCCTTTTCAGGTCAGGGATCTGACTGCCCAGCTGCTGCCAATGTTGGTACATTGCCCTCGACCAATCTCCTCGCTTGGCATTGCTTTCAACAAAAGACAGCCACTTGCCTAAGTCATATTCTCTCCTTGAGGACAGTCCACAACCAATGATTGTCTGATAAAGTATTTAAAAACTCCCTGGCCCAAAGATTGTATGATTCTGAAAGGCCATTTTAGCTCCAGAGCTCTCACAAGCAAATCTTGGTCTCTGAGGCTGTTTCTTGGGGAATCTGAGATTTAAAAAAAAAAAAAAAAAGCGTGATTTCTTATGTCTTCAGGGCTCCTTTTTGTGGCATGTACACTAGGCTGACCCACACAATCACATGGTGACTCCCAGGTGCCATGATTGCATTGCTACAGTCATTCAAAAGTGTTAAAGAGGACCTGAGACCTAGGACCTAAGACCTTTCCTGCCACATTCTGTAATTTAACTTGGGATTTGGGGGAGGACGTAGTAACGAAAATCGCAGAGTATAATGGAAATGGAGGAGAGGAAGAAGAAAGGTGAAATAGAAGGCTGAGAATGTGCTACTTTTTTTTCTAGCTGTAATTACATTTTCACCTTTCTTTACTAATGTACATCTTTCTGAAGCAGTCCCCCCTCCACTTCTTCTCACCCTTCTCCACATCCTCGTCTTTGCATGTCTCTTCCAATTGTCCAAAAATAGAGGCAGTAGATCACAGATGTATGAGGTGCAATGCAGAGAACACTATTTATAATCAGCAGGTCTGGATATGTATCTTCACTCCATCACTTACCGTAAATACATCTTTATATAAAATATATATAGTTTCAAGTAAACTATAAATAAAATTTAGTCCCTTGGCAGTCAATGCAGATGAGCCATTTTTAGTGGAAGGAATAGGACTTAAGTCATCAATTCTAACACAGTGGGCAATGGCATTTTCTTTCTAGATAACAAGGATGCCTTAGTGCTTAAGCTAGCTCCAGTGGGTATTATTTTCATAATTCTTCCATTTAGGCCATTATAAGTCCCTTTTAGTCAAACCCTAGCCTACAGAGAAAACCACTGATCTTTTGTCCTCCTCCCTCTTCTTTTCTTCCTATTCTTCTTTTCCAGAAAACCGAATTTCCTTTGGGTTGGTTTAAACATTTTTCGCTCTATAATTTTACTTTCTTAAAATTGTGACCATTTCAGAAAATGAATCTCAGATACTCATTTTATCTTATCAGTTAACATACACCCTTGAGCAGATACATATTGTGGATGAAGCTTCATGAATGTTAGTTTTCTGTGAATTGATTACTACCTATTGCGTTAAAATATCATTGTTGTTGCATTTTGCTGCCATCATATAACAAATATGATTACATTTTCCACCTTTTTAATTCAATTTAATTGATCTAGAGCTTCAGACGGATTACTGAATGTTAGTTTTTCAAACTGCTTAAGCACTTTATTTTTCTAAGATGATCCAGTTATTCTGGCCAATTCAAAACAAGATTAATCTTCCACCACCGCCACTTGGGTGTGGGATCTCATCGCATTTAAATAATTGTAATCATGAAAATAAATTCAGTTAATGGTTTGACTTTCGGTATAAAAAGCAGTCATGTGATTGTCCATTCATATGTCTGTTAAAATATGGCCCCATAAACAAAAACAAGTCTGGTGTCTTTAGAATCAAAGATTAATTTTAGAAACACTGTCATCTGGTGGTTCGTTAGAGTTATTGCACTTGGCTTTTCTTCAAGTTTTTCGATGTCCGTGTTTAGAGAATAAATCCACATCTAAGAAATTATACACCACATCTTAATTTACTAAGTGTATTTCAGAGTCGGAACTACATAAACCCTTTCTGTCATGCCATAAGACTTTAAGACTATAGGACCTAAGACCATTTCTTATTTTGAGAAGTCTAACCTAGTGTTCAGGGACCATTTGTGTCTACCCTTTTGTGTCTTTTATCACATGCATTTGTAACTTGCAGAAATTTGAAGGGATCTTGGTAACATTTTGGACTGATAAAACCATCTCTGCTTATTATGCCCCTTTGCTAGTTTGTGAAAAGTAGGCCATAAATTCTACAAGAACCACAGACAAGATACTGTAACCCCATAGAAAACTCTGTCTACAGTGACAATGCTCCCCTCTCTATACTGAAATGAGTCATAGAGTGCCTGGCTAGCGAGAGAACAGACAGCAGTTTGTTGTCTCTAGCTGCATCTTTCCTATTCCCTCAAAGCAGGCATCAGGAGAAGCATTATAGGTCTAAAAATAAGCCCCATGTGTGCTATAATATATTGATCTGGATATGCCTTTAAGGAGGAAAATAACGGCCCATAGGTTGACGATGAATGACTTAGGCAATACAACTGTGCAATGAATCTGGCAGCATCTACTTGGCAATTAACTGGCTCATTTGACCAATGAAGATAGCAAATACAAACATTTCAGACCACTATATCTGTTGTGGGGATGAAGAAATACAGTTAAAATTTTGAAGACAGAATTTAGTCTTCACCTTCTGCTGTGAGATTCATTTATGGCAGTAAAAACAATCATTTGCCAACTTCGCTGATGTCATAATGAAGAACTCCAGGTTGGCCTCAGAAACCTTGGTCCACTAATTGGTGGAGATTCATGTTTAATGTCAGAACAGAATATTTTGTGGTCTGAAAATCTTCTGATCAAAATAAGTTTAAAGGCAAAGAGTCATCCTTTCAAAATTGGGCCCACGCTTTCCATGGTGCATAATAGTTGCTCTTTTGTGAGAATTTACTTGGTAAAAGTCGGGATACTACAACTTTCTTTGACTCTTCAGGCCTAAAAATTTAAAAGTACTGTTACCTTTCACAGCAGAATTATGAGCAGATTCCTAAAAAGGCAAGTTTCAGCCCTTTAAAGACCCTCCTGATAATGTGTGTTATATATACTTATACATATTATATACATATGTAATGTGCATATGCATTATATATTATATATGTATATAATGCTCAATGTATAATTTTAGTAGACAGTGCAAATTTCTGGATCACTATTATGATCACCATATTCTCTGGTGGATTCTTACTGAAAATGACTCAACAACAACCGTAAATTGCTTTGGCTGCCACCTGCCCATGAATTCAATAATATTAAACCAAGCTAAAATGGAAAAAAAAAAAAAGTCAATTTGCATAAGGTAAGACTTCAGCAACTAGAGCCATTACTCTGTAGCACATTTCTTTGGCAATGCATGAAATTAAATTAAACAGAAAACAAGAACATATTGATTTTTCCATAAATTAAATACACGCTTCTGAAAGTGTTTTATCTTCACTTTGTGACTGATCCCTACTCATTGCTGCACCTACTGAGACCTCCAGACTGGAACCCACAGCGCCATCCTGAATGCTGCTCCCAGAATCCAAGCAAGAGTTGTATTGCCATGGCATCTCTCTGACAACTGTCCCTAAAAGAGACACTGTCCTCATTGCTGAAAAGTTGTATGTTTTAGAATAGAGATCAATTGCATCAATTTTTAGAAAATTGCTTAAGGTAGATTAACTTTATTTATAAAAATTGTATTTCTACTATTTCCCTAATATTTAAAATAGAAAGTTGATGCCAAATTTTATAACTGAAAGAAAATATCCACAATTGACTGAGAGAGAAACACTTGAGGATTGAATTATGAATTATGTTTCTTATGTCTTTAATTTTAGCACAAGTTGTATAGAATAGGAGCTCAATGAATGTTTGTTGAATGACTAAAAGCAGCATAATTTTTAGGTTGTGTGACATAATAATAATTTGCAAGCCCTGTTGGAATAATTTAATTCTTTACAACTTTGATATTCAAAGTGTAGTCCTTGTTCATTATTTGAGAACTTGTGAGAAATACAGAATCTCAAGACCTACCACTGACCTACTATACTAGTATCTGCTTTGTAACAAGATTCCTAGGTGATCTGTATGTGAACAGCACTGCTTCTATATAAGTCCTGTTCTTGTATTAGGCTGGTCAGGCTTTGTTTTCCTTAGCTCTTGCCCTTTGAACATATTTCTTAGTTTTATGTTGATTCCTATGGGATCCTTAAGTGAAACGGGCAGAGAGGACCTGTTTATATTCATTGCCAATAGGCAAAAACAGAAACATACCCTCCCCTTTTTGAGGATATTCATTATCCTTTGATAAGGACATCATTATCTAGGTTAATATCAGCCTGATCATCTCTAACACAAAGCACAATGGTCTCATCTCTAAAATACAAAATATTTCATTTCATAAGTATTCAAATTTTTCTGTCCTGATTCAAACTCTACTGAAGATCAATCAATAATTTCAGAATAAATTGATTAGCTGGGGCAGCCATAAAAATAAATCAGTTTAAGCCTTGTGATTATTTTCAGCATTAAAGATTATGTTTCACTATTTCTCAAAGGATGTATATGTTATATGTAAATCCATTGGAAGGATAAAGGAAAAAGTAACTAGTGTAAGTTTCTTAATATTTCCATGTAATGATCCAAAATTTATACTTTTGGTTAGTCTTAGCATCCATATCATCGACAAATGAAATGTTTATTACTTGTTAAAATAAAACTCAGTATAGTTTAGTTAATTACATTGGAAGTCTGGAAATAGGTGTAGTGAGTTGAATGATTACTAACTTCCCCCCTTGCAAAGATGTTCACCTGGATCCTCAAAATATAACTAAATTTGGCACAAGGGCCTTTGCTGATGTAATTAAGATAGGCATCTCAAAATGAGACCATCCTGGATTAGGGTGGGCCTAATCCAGACCCAATGACAAGTGTCTATATAGGAGACAGAAGAAAAAAAAAAAAAAAAAAAAAAGAAGAGAGACACTGGGAAGAAGGCCACCTGAAGAATCCAGCAACAATTGGAATGCTATGTCTGTACACCAGGAACACCAAGGATTGCCAGCTGCTATCAGAAGCCAGAAGAGACAAAGAAGGATTCTTCCCTAGAACCTTTAGAACCTTGCCAAAACCTTGATTTTGGATTCCTGGCCTCGATATTTTTGAGAAAACAAATTTCTCTTGTTTTAAGCCACCAAGTTTGTGGTATATTTTTATGGCAGTCCCTAGGAAACTAATGTAATGAGCTAAATGAACTCATTGTTTGGTGGTGTAGACTGAGTAAGTGACTTTGACATGATGATATTCTTACTTGGCACCATAGCACCCTTACGTTACTTCATATATTATCTTCTGATCTTCCTTCTGCAAGTGTAGAGACACATACATAGGTACAGAAGGCAAGACACATGCACACATGAATGAAGACTGAGAAAATAATAAGAAGTGAACAAGTGGATAAGAAGGGGCGATACCATCAGGAATGGAAAAATTGGCAGAAAAGAGAAAAGCAAAGTAAGATTTTTAAAGCAACTTTTGAAATTGGGAGGGCAGATGTTTAAAAGAATCAAAGATCTGGAATAGATGTATTAATAAAGGCCAAAACCTGTGGCTTGTGATATTTCCAATACACAAGCAAATTAATAAATTTAATGCAACAATCACAGATTAACCCAGGGACTTTGAAGTCATTAGAGTTATAGCAATTTTGTTCTTTTATGACACCTGGGTTGACCTCTGTGCACATGTGTGTGGGTGCATGTGCATAGACCTGGGTGACTGAGAGATGAGGTTTAAAAGCACACTCTTATCTTCTAGGAAGCCTCTGCTGCACTCTTTTAGAAACAAAATGTGGCTAAGAAATTAGCTATAGGTCTGGCTGAATGAATACCTTTGTAATTTGTTCCAAACATGCTGCAATCCCTTGCCAAAGCTATATGATCCAGCAAAATGTTACAATTATTGATATATTAGGTATATGAAAGAAATGGGTGGTTTTAAAATATTTTGTTCCATCTGTGTCACTCATGTGGGTCTTGCCACCTTGTAGGCTCACAAATCAATATCCAAATTCAATGACAAACTTTTCAAAAACATAACTCATTAAGCTTTAGTGCTACCTAAGACAAGGACCTTGCTTGTGTGAGGCCATCAAGCATGGGTATTGACTCTCTAGGACATTTTTAAGGCTATTTATATCACAATAAAGGCACTTTATTAGCCACATCAATCAGGAAAGTGTAAATTTCACCCTGGAATCAGCTTGCCTGAGCCTGTGGAACAGGGAAGGATGAGAAATTATGGGATGCATTATCTTCAATCTCATTTGAAACTTCGTAATCGAAACAACGGACAAGCACAGTTTATTGCTTTTAAAATAAATGAAGGAGGTACCACTAATGTAATCATGAAAGTTTAGGCTTCTGGTTGTTTTTCCTCTACTTGACAGGGAGTTGGTGGTCAGCCGGCAGTGATTTCTAGTTTCCATGGTTAGTGACAAAATACATCTGTCATTTGACCAAGATGAATGTACTGGTCAGGCAGTAGGGCTGCACCCAGCTTGTAGCAGCAGAGGCCTAGTCTAGTGGTTCCTGTTGTCTGTGACTTGGCAAGAAATACTGTCTTTCACTGGGTCAGGAAAATACAATCCCATAGTAGTTAACAGTTCAGTCTCCAGAGCCAGACAAAATTGGGTTCAAATTCCATCTGACCTACTTGAGCTGAAATTTTCTCATCAGAATAACAAGGTATCTACATCATAGCACAATTGTGAAATTAACATAGATAATGCCTTGTGCATAGTAAGCACTCAGTGAATGCCCTTTATACATGTTGTTAATTTTGACAGATGTTTGCTTCTAGTTGGTATCTAGGACTGATATGAAAAGATACATGGATGGTAATGTTTATAATATTAAGAGCATTGACTTTAGTGTCAGAGTTAGATTTGAATCCTAGTGTTGCCATTTATGAGCTGTGAGATCTTGAGTAATAAATTCATTTCCCAAGTTTTAGTTCCCTAAGCTATAAATGGTTATGAACATAATAATGCACCCCCTCAAAGTACTGAAAACCAAATGGAAAATTCATTTTAGTAATATATGTTGAGTGCTTTCTATACTCCTGTAGTGCCTTACACATCATAAACAGTTCATCAATAACATTTTTATATTATTGAGAGCCCAGCAAAATTTCAGAAAGATATATCAATGTGGATTCCCATAGAATTATTAATTTCATAGATTTTATTCATGTACTCAGCAAGTATTTATTGAGTACCTCCTGGAGGGAGACACTGGGGATAGAGGGAAGAACAAGGATGGTAAGTTCTCTGCTCATGGATCTTAGGATCTCAAAGAAGGATATGCATTGTTATAAAGTAACTAAAACAGGGTGATGTGAAAGAGAGTGATTGGAGGATGGAAAGAGGCCATGTGGTTAGCACAGGCCTCTCTGATTTGAACTAAGAAAGAACAACCAATGCATATATTGAGGAACAGGGTGGACGAACACATGAAGCAAAGGGAACTGCAAGAGCAAAGTCTCTGAGACAGCAACAAGCCTGATGAGGAAGTCCAGGATACCTGAAGCATGGTGAACAAGGGATGGGTTGGCTGAATATGAGTTACAGGCGAGGTTGTGTAAGGACATTGAAAATTATGACAGTTTGATTTTATTTTAAATGCACTGGATAGCCACTGGAAGATTTTTGGAGCTGGTGAGGATAGGGATCACACAGTCTGATTTCTTTCTTCTTCTTTTTTTTTTTTTTTTTAAGGTAATTCTGACTGCTGGGAAGAGAAAAGATGGCGGTGATTTATACTAAAGTTACAGAAATGTATACTAGGGCTGTATCAGTGGAGATGAAGGGAAGTAAATGTAAATGGGCATGGGGTGTATTTTCCTTGTTGGATATGCTGATTAATTTCACAAAGAGAAGTTTTAAAAAGAGAAGAATCAACTATGGCTTGAAAATAGTTTATTTGAGAAAATGTTTTTTTAAACCAATAATAACTCCTGTCATATTCAGCTTGGACTAAATCAATCCAAATGAGACCCCGTCTTTTATTCTAGGTAATGTTGTGGCCTGTTCAGATCATGTTCTAGCTCAGTCCAAAGCTTATTCCTCCTTCCCAGCTTCTTCAAAAACCTCTAAGAGACTGGAAAAATAGTTTGTTCCATCTGTGTCACTAATGTGGGTCTTGCCACCTTGTAGCCTCATAAATCAATATCCAAATTCACAACAGAAAAAAGAGTTGGGAATACACAAATTGGGAAGGAGAACTCACCTTGGATATCATATTTTGAATTTTACCTTGTGGTATATACTACACTCTGGATTTATTTAAATGATATCATTTAGTTCATTCAAAAATGCTATTAAGTGAAATATAAACTTCATGAAAATAGGATTTTGATTATTTTAATCAAAGTGTATTATAGAACCCTAGAATAATGCCTAGCTATGTGCTCAAAAATACGTGTTGAAATAATTATGTAGGTATTAGTTCCTCAATTTAAATATGGAAAGAGGCTGGGTCTGTGGCTCATGCCTGTAATCTCAGCACTTTGGGATGCCAAGGCAGAGGATCACTTGGATGCAGGAGTTCAAAGCCAGCCTAGGCAACATAGAGAGACTCCATTTCTACCAAAAAAAAAAAAATTAAATTAATATTAGCCAGGCATGGTGGCATACACTTGTGGTCCCAGTTACTTGGAGGCTGAGGTGGGAGGATCACTGGAGCCCAGGAGATTGAGGCTGCAGTGAGCTGTGATCACGCCACTGCCCTCCAGCCTGGGTGACAGAGTGAGATCCTATCTCTAAAACAAAAACAAAAACAAAGCAAAACAAACAAAACAGCAACAACAACAAAAAAGGAAAAATAGTAAATGTGGAAAGAGTTTCACCAAGTTTAAGCTAACTGCTCAAAGTTTCCTAGGTTGTGCACCTGAGATAGTATTTGAATTTATCTTTTGTCCTGCCTATAGCTGATTGAACAAGAAGGCAAGTGCTAATCTTTTAAATCTTTTTTGTGCAGCTTCCTGTTATGAAAATGTCTGTTTCCTTCAAACACAGAGAAGAGGCTTGGCTGTGTCACAAAACTTTGGTTTAGTGATCTGAGGCACCATTTATAACCAAGATCTCATTCTATTTTGTCAAACCCTTTCCGATACCTTATTTATAACAGCATGGAAGAGGTGTAGGAGATGGTGTGAAGGAACAGGGACTAGATTGATAGGGAGACAGAGGTTCTCTCAGGTGAACATCACAGTGTAATTCAAGCATATGTTTTTTGGGACATATGTATTCTAGGACCAACATAAACTATAAGCTCATTCACTGAAGCAAACCAAGACATAATTACTAATTGTTTAAAAATTTAAAAGTTATTCTATTTTCAGAGAAATAAAAGTGCTAAATTATTATGAGATGTAAGAGAGAGAACTAAAGGGAAAAAGGAGAGAAGAAGAAAAAAGGGACATTTGTTAAGAAAAAAATGAGAGAAAAGATTGGCTGAGACTACTTGCCACCTTAAAAATTTGTGGACTTTTCATTAATGAGAAGTTCATGCGAAACATGTTATGTGGTAGAAAATTATATTCCTTATTAGTGCTCAAGTCCTTACAGTACTTGTTTCACAAAGGAAAGATGAATCAACATGGCTTATTACAAATAATTATCAGGGGTGGAGCAGTGGAAGGAAGGCCACTTGACCTTTTGCATTTTCTTTATCCCAATCCTCATTGCTAAGGGGTACTGGCTGAGGCTTATCACAGCTGCTGAGTGTCCTATGAGGAATGGTATGTGCTACCAGGTTAAAGATGCTTGTCTTTCAAGGCCTCCAGGGATGTTAATTTGGAGCCATTTGGACTTTTTTTTTTTTTTTTTGGATAGTTCTATAGTTAACATGTTATTGAGCTACAAAAGATTAGAAAAGTAGTTTTCAATGTATAGCAGCAGTTGTTCAAAGGAGTTCTTGGACTTTGAAATATGGGAGGCAAGGCCGGGCACGGTGGCTCATGCCCATAATCCCAGCACTTTGGGAGGTTGAGGCAGGTGAATCACTTGAGGTCAGGAGTTTGAGACCAGCCTGGCCAACATTGCAAAACCCCGTCTCTACCGAAAATACAAAAGTTAGCTGGGCGTGGTGGTGCGCACCTGTAATTCCAGCTACTCGGGAGACTGAGGCACGAGAATCACTTAAACCTGGGAGGTAGAGGCTGCAGTAAGCTGAGATCGCACTACTGCACTCCAGCCTGGGAGACAGAGCAAGACTCCATCTCAAAAAAGAAAAGAAAAGAAATTTAGGAGGCTACTGTTATAGGACTCAATCCCTTTCTCTATTTGATACTGTGGGGTGGGTTTATCATTAAGTACTTTTTTTGGCTACAAGACACAGAAAACTTAAAGAGCCTAAGCAACGAGGAAGATTATTGGTTTGTGTAAGTTAAAAGAAAAAATGGAGGGGCTATCTGCAAATGTAGGATGACCACTTTTTCTATGCCTTGCTTTACTTGCTTTTCTATTGATTTGTTCCCTGGTAGACTCTCTACACATGGTCAGAAGATGGCCATGCAGAAGCTCCAGGCCTTACATCTTCTGGGCTTTAAGTCCCTTGGGGAAAAGCAAGTATCTCTTTCCCAGAAGACAGTAAAAGTCTCAAACCATCTCATTTTATTTCACTGACCCTGATTGGGTCACATGCCTGTCCCTCAACTCATAATAGTTTCATTGATTGGTGGCTCAGTCCCGAGTACCCTCCCTGCGGTCAGCAAGTTTTCGGCCAACCTACAAACGCTGAGAATGATAAAAGTGTGTAACCTTAGGCCAGGCGCGGTGGCTCACGCCTGTAATCCTAGTTCTGAGGGAGGCCGAGGTGGGCGGATCACGAGGTCAGGAGGTCGAGACCATCCTGGCTAATACGGTGAAACCGTTTCTCTACTAAAAATACAAAAAACTTAGCCAGGCGAGGTGGCGGGCACCTGTAGTCCCAGCTACTTGGGAGGCTGAGGCAGGAGAATGGCGTGAACCCAGGAGGCGGAGCTTGCAGTGGGCCAAGATCGCGCCACTGCACTCCGGCCTGGGCGACAGATCAAGACTTCGTCTCAAAAAAAAAAAAAAAAAAAAAAAGTGTGGAACCTTAAATGGTTGTTACCCGAAGTGAATGAATTTTGAATAACTAAAGAACAACTTACACTCATTAGAGCAAGACCCACCCAGTGAGAGAAGTAGAAGAATTTGAAAAGGGAGGAAGAGGAAAAGAGGGGAAAAGGGGGAAGAAAAATATCTATATAGATATGATCTCTACCTACATATATGTTTAGGATTTCTGGGTAGGTAATTTTTTCAATGTGGAAAAACCTGTAGCTATACACTGTATTAAAAACTGTACTATCTATACTTTATTTTTAAAATTATATTTACAAAATACTTAAAAATAGGGAGAGTGAGAATTAAAAAGTAAGAATAAGAATAGATTATTTTGGATTCCCATTATTAACATCAAAAAGAAGCCCATATTCAAATTGTATTTTCAACACACTTAATGATGTAGAGAAAAATTACAAGTATCTCTCATTGCAGCTCGGAAGCCTTTAAAATGACGACATTTGTAATCCATGTTGTTTTTTATTGAATGCTTAATATTTTTCCAATCAGGTATTAGATGTCCGAGCTATGTTCAAAAGGACAAGCCACCTCACGTAAGAACTTTGTCTACCTACTTTTGTACCTATACCGTTGAGATTTAATCAACACAAGTTTTCTTTTCATACGTTTATAATCTTTGTCTTTGTATACTAAATTAGCCATCGGCTTGTTGGACTCTTTAATTAGCCAAATGACCTTCCAAAGGACTCCAGGGACACAGACAGACAATTTTGTAAATAAGGGAAACAGGTAATGAGGGGATAGGAGAGGATAGTGGCGGATGTATGAAGTAAAGGAAAAGAGAAAGTCAGGTAGGTAGGGCAGCCATGAAATGAGCTAGAAAGCATATTTTTCAGCACAATTACCCAGAATATTTGTCTTTTTAAAATACTGTCCTTGAAACTACTGAGAGTGTTCCTAGATATGCTTGGAAAAGCTTGTCGTCTTTATGTTTGGACTCTGCAATAAAAGAATATTGGGCTGCTGTTTCTGGAATTGGTGTCCAGAATACAGTGAATATTAAAAGTGAGATTGATAATCCAGTCCCCAAATCACCCTCCAGATGAACACATAAAATCTGAAGTCCAGTGCCTCTCTTAAGGCTTTACTTTCCACTGGGCTGACCTCCAGAAAGAGACAGTACATCCCCGAAGGGCTGGATTCATCCCCAAGGCCGTTTGGGCAGAACGAGGAGTATTTCCATGGAAACATTGCATATGCTCCTATGTGCACATATCTACCTGGCATTCATTCTTCCACTGACCAAGCCAAATGAGCTGATTTGTGCTATGGCCACTGGAAGCAGGGATTGCTTCATTAATGCCACATCTTGCTAGCAGGATTATAGGGGAAAAGGTGTTCATTTCCTTTAGAGAAAGTGCTTTTCTACTGGGTCCTTGCCAAAGGTCACACCGACAATGTTTTGAGACAAGCTGGGCCATACCCTTCACATAACTGTGGTGTGTTTTGTGGCCAGATTTCCTTTTTGTAAATAAAATCTAATATAAGCAGAGACCTACTTACCTTGGGAGAGGGGGATGCTATTTACCCAAGGTAGGAAATTGGCAGTATATTATCAGTGGGTATTTTCTGAGCAAATATTTAATCAGAACCTCTCCTGTTTGTCTTTTTTGGCCCAAGGATGTTCTATGAAGTGCAATGCAGTGCCATTCTTATGTTTATGATTTACTCAGAGCTTTGCCACAACCTGTTGGGTATGCAATAGAAAGTTCAGTATTTCTAATTACATTGTGCACCTAGTCTATGGTCTGACATTCCTCTGTATTGCCAGATAAAAAGGTTTTATTAACACTCCTCATTGCAAAGGAGTCATATCAAGATCCTATGAATTCACGTTTTATGTTTTTCAAGGGGTATCATAAATGTAATGTAAATATAGTTAGTTTTACATACTCTTGTCATACCATGCACATCTATGAACCCACCAAATACAGTCTATTTGTGATTTTATATTTTTCAATAGCCTGAACATTTATTTTTGAAAATAAAACCTTTCAAGGATGTTGTCACATCGCCGAAAGGTTTTTACTTAACTCAGGTGATATATGAATGGCACTGAGCAAAAATATTAGTGACATGTTGTTTTAATGTTTTTTTCTTTGCAGAGGTCACATGAAAGTGAGAATTAATTTTTCCCTCTTTTTCTGCATTGTGTTCTTATCCTACTTCTTAATCGTAGCTGAAGAGGTACACTGGGTCTTTTCTCTAAGTTTGCTTATCAAATAGTGAGAACAATGATTCATGCAATTGTAATGATGAAAGAGATTTCAAGTATAGTGACAACGGTCACTTAAATGATTTCATTCCTTGGAATACTGAAGGGGTATCCCAATGTGCAATACAAGTGAGTGGCAGCACAGACATTTTCTAGATTTTGTCCATTCTATCATGTGATGCATACCACAATGCAATTATGGGAGCCATTACCAAGATGATTTGTTTTGAGGATGAATAACATGATCAAACCCAGCTAACTTCTCACCCGTGGATATAGTATGGGAATGTGTGGGTTTCTAAGCATAAAAGGGAGAAATTGTTCTACCAACTTCTAAGAACATCATTTAGTCAGGGAAAAGTAAGGCTTCTGAAGTCAGATGCTCAGATACCATTACTACTTCTATCCAGCTATGAGAAATTGGCTAAATTCTCTGATCATCTTCCTTGTTTTCTTGGAATAAATAAGTGAAGAGATTTCTGTAAAAAGGCTTGAGCATCATAGTTGTTCCATCAATATGATTCTTCTTCAACTATGTAATGCTCTTGCTAGGGCAACAATTATACCTTTACCAACAGCATTTCCAGGCCCTAGGACATTTCCTAAGACATAGAAACTATTCCGTAAGTTTTAATTGAATTAATGAGTTAATGTTAAAATTTGACAATTACATCCGACCAGGCATTCAAATTAAAACAAGCCAATAAAAATACTCCAAGGGTTCCGATCACCTAATTTGGCCTAGTTGTGATAATGAAGGCAAAACTAAGACTTGAAGAACCTGATGAACAATTCATAGTAAAGATTTTAAAACTTCTACTAGAAATGCTAAGCAGTGTGATATATTAAGTTAATCTTTAAAAATAGTGGTTTCAGGGTAAATGTTGCTTAAAATTAAATTAACTCCCCTAATGAATAAAAGGCAGAAATATAGAAATGTCCCATTTTTTAATATTCCCATTATTTAAAAAAGGAAAGTCAAAGGGTTTTTTGTGCTATTTGCCTCATGATCCAACAGGTCTACCAAAAAAAAAAAAAAAAATGAACAAACACCACTGAAAACATTTGCCGACTCAGCTTTCAGTCTTTGTAAAGATGCTAATTTTCACTTTGAGAGAAGGTATATTTAAAAGGAACTTACTTTCTCAGCTTTTATTTTTAAATGTGAGTATTTTTGTACTTGTGAATTTGCACATCTTCTGAAAATGATTTAAAACTTGCAAATGTACTTTGATAGTATTATTTTGAAAATGTGTTTATCTTCTTTTTTCTGTCCTTTCTGTCACCTGTTGGGCATTCTTGCATTTCTCTAAAAATGTCTTTACTGCGTTAAAGAAAGAACATTAGTTGAATCCTACTCTTTGATTAAGATGGGATGTATAGATGGGAAGAGTATATCCATATATTTTGACCAAACACATATGTGTCACTTGGATGTTACTGTCAATACCCATAGAAAATTATCAAAATAATCAGATCAGTCACCACATAATGGAGAATATAAACCAAACTTTTTTGATATCCAAATTAATTAAAACTTCGTATGGTAAATTAGATAATAAAACCCTATGCATTTTGCATTTTATTAGTAGGAAATTCCTAGAAAATCCCAGAGATTCCTGCTCTATCACTTGGTTTATTCCCTGTAAATAAACCGCAGTAGATCAATCCAGGCATAAGAGAATTTTATAGAAATAAATAATTAAAGTCTAAACCAGTAATTCTCATTCTAGCTAGATTTCTACTTCACAAAATGCCTTAAATATTTTCAGAGCAAAAAAGAGTTAAGAACCAGATAAATAGCATGTGCAAGTACTAGAATTTATTAACATAATTTCCTCATCTCCCTAGCTGGATTCTTTTTTTTTTTTTTTTTTTTTTTTTTTTTTTTTGAGATGGAGTTTTGCCCTGTCTCCCAGGCTGGAGTGCAGTGGCATGATCTCAGCTCACTGCAACCTCTGTCTCCTGGGGTTCAAGTGATTCTCCTGCCTCAGCCTCTGAGTAGCTGGGATTACAGGCATGCACCACCATGCCCAGCCAATTTTTGTATTTTTAGTAGAGACGGGATTTTGCCATGTTGGCCAGGCTGGTCTCGACCTCCTGGCCTCAAGTGATCTGCCTGCCTTGGCCTCCCAAAGTGCTGGGATTACACGCATGAGCCACTGCCCCTGGCCCCTAGCTGGATTCTTAACCTCTTAAGGGATAGATCAAAATTCTATTCTTATCTGCAAGTAGGCAGCATAGTGCTCTGACTCTGGACATAGGTACTCAAAAAACAAAAATGAGGGGTATAATCCATGGTAAATTTTTCTATCATTCATTAGGTCTTGAATCAACACTCCTTATTTCCAAGAGAAATCTGGCAAGGGAATTGATATACTTTGGGCATGGCCCATTTATAGCACTCTTGAGAGGGTCTTGTCTTCTGGCCTATCTGCTTCTATATACTCTCAACACTCATCAGCTTCACTGTGGTACCTAGGGTGGTCACGTCTCATATTGATGTGGCCGAGATTCAGGTTGAGTTTACACATTGCCAACAGAAGATTCAGTGTGAGGTCCAGATGTTTTAGCTCTATGTTTGAGCTTTCCTGTTTGGTCATGACTTTTCTTTTCACGTAGACCAAAGTTTAGAAGCTTTGGATCAACATATTTAAAGTCCAAAGCTATGTTTATTCCCATCTTCCAAAGTAAAAACCTTTCCCTTCATTCTTGAAGACTGCAGAAGAATCCTGTCTGCAAATGGATATGAAATGCTGAAGCTTAGAAATGAAGACCGAGTCCAGATTTCATTATCTATTTCTTTCTCCACAGTGATATATTTCTTAACGTGTGAAGGAACATTATTTACCATGAAAGAGCAATGAGCCCAGGCACAACCACAAATCTTAATCTAACCTTTACTGTCTTTTCTCTTTTGGTTACTAATTATAAATCTTTTTCAGTTTTCATTGTTGCCAGAAAAAAATACCATCATGTACACTCTGCTGAGTTTTTCCTCTATTTATTTATTGAACTGCCCTAATTTATAAAGCCTATTATGAGTAGTGGATTGAAGGTGAGGTCAGAACAAAATTTCTAGGAACTAGTTTACAAAATGCTCTTCCATATCATTGTTTATCCAACTGAAATAGGGAAGCAAATAAGCAATCTGCAGAAAACCAATTCCTGTTGAGTTCAGGACAGTCAAGTTGAGGGAAGTCAAAGAAAAGAGTTGACAGTCAAGTGTTGGAAAAGGGGAAAAGACAGTCAAGGTAGTGAAGGAGAATAAATGAAGGATACTGACACTGGATAAAACTCTCAACCAGGAAAGCAGGATCACAAGAAATGAACCAAGGAAAGATAAAGAAACACACTGAAAAAAAAAACAATGAAGGAAACTCGTGGCAGGGGGCGGGGGAACTGCCATGAATAATAATAACTATGCAAGGGAAAGAAGTAGAGAAAGAGGAAGCTAACAAAATATCCCAAAAGAGACTCTTGATTTTGTCTGGGAAAAAATATGCACAAAGCAGATGAAGTCTTATTTTGTTCTTGTTAAAACTTCATTATATGTTGACATTTCAGAACTGGCTTTAGATATGAAAATGAATTTGTCACTGTCTTGTTCCCTATAAGAGAAGCCTTTCTCTACTTTCAAGTAGGAGAGAGACAACAGGGCTAGGGCACCACATGCAATAGGAGCACATCAGGCAAAGCTAGAGGTCCCTGGGAAATAAAGAACCCCAAGTACTGCAGAGAGGAATTTCTTTTCTTACTCTCCTTCCTTCCAAAATCCAAGATCTCGACATTCTTCCAAACACTGTTATCGGATTTATCCACCCAGAATCAGCAAAAACCAGTCAGTTATTTACTATGCAAAGATCAGAGTTGGAGTTTACAAATGAATACAATACCCTTTGCGTGTGTAAAATGAATATTTCTTATAAAACCTCCATGTATTTATGAGCCCAATTGTGTTTTCTCTTTGAGTGTGTATGACCATGTCCATGTCTACAGCAATCTGATTGCTGTAAACAGCTTCATTTCTTTAACTGGATCTTAATTCCACATATTCTGCAGTTTTAAAGTTTAATGAAGAATATTTATTCTTCTCCATATTTTTGCATTTTCATTTTGTGTTTTCAAATCTCTCCTGCCCAGAAACGTTTTCCCAAACTGTAATTTACTTTTAAAAATATGGTTGGTGATACAATCAGTCTTTAAAATGTTTTCACAGTTATTTACATTTTAATGAATTTAAAATGCTTAAATGTTAAGGATATATATTTAGATTTGGTTTTTCCCAAATGACTTAATACAAATCAACTTTTCAAAGTTTGAGACAAAGACTATACACCGAATAATTTTTCAAAGACTGGATCAGTGTCAGACAAGAATGTGATACTGTGGTATGATTCTGGAGCAGCTCAGAGGCAGCCCACAGACAGTTTTCATGAATGAGAAGCAGTGATGTATTTGGTTCCCTAAGGATATATAAGTGGTAGGTCTTCTATTCAAACTAGGCAAATTTCAATGGAAAAAGATTTTTACAACATTTGTGGGCCATCCACAACTGTTGAGGATGTACCTCCATCCAAGTTGCTGAGGTACTTCTCATTTTTGCACATTTGTGGAAAATGCAGAGTGATTCCATTGTTCTTTCCAGATGAAAGGGTTGTCTTTCACAACACATTAAAAAGAATGTTGCACTTGTTGCTTCTCTGCCTAGAGAGTCAACCATATAAGATGGTAAGGAAATCTTTGCCCCAAAATTATACTTTTTTTTTTTTTTTTTTTTGAGACAGAGTCTCGCTCGCTCTGTCACCCAGGCTGGAGTGCAGTGTCGCGATCTCAGCTCACTGCAAGCTCCGCCTCCCGGGTTCACGCCGTTCTCCTGCCTCAGCCTCCCAAGTAGCTGGGACTACAGGCGCCCGCCACTACGCCTGGCTAATTTTTTATTTTTATTTTTAGTAGAGACGGGGTTTCACCGTATTAGCCAGGATGGTCTTGATCTCCTAACCTCGTGATCCGCCTGCCTCGGCCTCCCAAAGTGCTGGGATTACAGGCGTGAGCAACCATGCCTGGTCCAAAATTATACTCTTATAGTTCCTAAGTGAACAGTCTTTTTATCCACATCATATCTTCATAGTAAGGAACGCATATACTCTCTTGTTTGAGAGTTGTATTCTTATAGTTTCTTAGTGAATAGTCTTTTCTCCAAATCATGCCTTATTATCTGGCACCCAATGAATTAAGTCATCTCAAACATTTATGGGACATCGTACAGCATCAAAGTCAAGGCACTTAGCATATACTCCCAAGATGGGTTGTATAAGTCTGATTAATATCTACCGTGTTAATAAAGTCTCAAGGCAGATAGTGACTTTTTAAATTTAAGATTTAGCTATATCAAACGTAGCATCATGGATACCCTTATCCATTTAAAATAAAAAGATAACCCAAGGAAACATTTTTGATTCACACTGGTTTTAATGAAAGATGTAAAGGAAAGAGTGTAGCAATTAAAGCAGAATGGCTTTTGTTCTTCAAGTTCCGTAGTCAATTTGTAATTGTTTTTCAACCCAAACTTCCTTCGACATCATCATGTTTTCCATATGGCATAATGTTGCCTATTGTTGGAATCTCATCTAAATTGACAAACCTAGACTTTTGTTGCCATTTTTTTTACACATGCATTGTGAGAAGCACAAGTTAAGTTCAGAATATATGCAGAGGGTAAACTGTATCTCTAAACAAAAAATGTCTGGCTGTGCCACGACTGGAGGAGGTGTCATGGCCTCCTCTGGTGGCCTTTGACCACTTTTCCAAAACTCCTTTTAAGACACAGATCACACATATCCAGATGAGAAGGCAGCTCACTCCACCCTTGGTTATATCTGTTTACATGTGGGTAGAGGAGACATGATCAAACACTAATAATTTACTGCTCGTTTCCTATTATTGATATTTTCATGAAAATTGTTTTTGGCATTTTTTGACAACTGTTTAAAACAAAATAATTTTTTTGACTTTTCTCGATCAGAAAGTAACTCAAAAAAAGCTATTCTTTCCTCAGTGCCTACAGTTTATAGTACCTCTTGTGTATCTTTTATCACTACACAGCTATTTATTTAAAAGTCTTTCAAAGCCATTAGACATAACCTTCTTAGGGCAGGGAGCATTGCTTCCATGTCTCCCATGGATACCATAGCTCTTGACCCAGCGTTTTACCCAAGGTTTCCGGTTACCTGTGATAATGTGAGTGAAAGTGAAGATGGAACAGAGGGAGAGAATCGAGGAGCTTCTTTTCGGCTTACTGTGAGGTTGAGATTTGCTGTGGTAAAATAATATACGTTAAATGTATGTTGAATCTTAGAGATATTTATTTTTAACACTCATTAACTCATTTATTTAATAAATATTTAAAGAGCACTCGCACAACTTTCTAAGTGGTGGCAACGCAAAAGCGAGTTAGACAGACGTAATCTTCACACTCAGAGATTACTTGTAGGGGAGATGGCTGAATGCGAAAAACATTAAAAAGGACTAACAAATAATAATAATAAGTATTGAGGAATGGTAAGTACTTTATAAGAAGATAGAGTGATGGGGTCTCTTCTTCAGACAGGGGGTCAGGAAAGACCTTTTGATAAGGTGACATTTAAACTGAGCTCTGGAAAGCAAAAGGGAACCAGCTGTGTAAAGATCAGATCATGATTGAGAAAATAAATGAATATAACCTATTTAAACATCACTTGGTAGTTACCATCATCAACATATCCTTTATTTGTGTGTGTGTTTCCATGTGCATATATGTATAAGTGGGTTTTACTATAGAACGTTTTTGCTTTATTCATGTAGCAATATATTGTGAACATTTTACCAGCTTATTAAATGTATTTCTAAATTAGTGATGGCATAGAATTCCATTTATTGCAAATAAAGTTATTTTGTTAGCCTTCCCCTATTGTTCTTGCATTTACCCTATCTCCAATGCTTTGATGCCTTGATTTTTATTTTTGCGCAGTCATAGCCTCTGAAAAAAAAGAGTATAGTGAAATAATGAACAGCACAGACTCTAGAGCAGGGGTGTCCAATCTCTTGGCTTCTCTGGGACATATTGGAAGAATAATTGTCTTGGGCCACACATAAAATACACTACTGATAGCTGATGAGCTTAAAAAAAATCACAAAAAAACTCATAATGTTTTAAGAAAGTTTATGAATTTGTTTTGGGCCACATTCAAAGCCATCTGGGGCTGCATGTGGCCTACAAGGCGCGGGTTGGACAAACTTGCTCTAGAGCCAGTCTACCTGAGTCTTGACCTGGCTCTACCTTCTACTATCAGTATTACCTTAGGTGAATTGCTTAACCTATCTGTGCTCCAGTTTTGTCATCTCTAAAATGGGCATAATGGTAATACCTACCTCTAAAGTTGCTGGTAGGAAACTTCACTGAGTTAGTACTTGTATTGCCTAAAGAGGAGTGCCTGCTGCCAAATGAGCATATTGATAAATGTGAGCTAAAAATTTCAGGTTCTAGAGAACTTGGTGGAGAATGAAATACATGTTCCCAAACCAACACTGCCAGTATCCTAATTACAGAAGAAGCTTGTGATTTATTTTTAAAGGTTTATAAGAAAGTTTTGATAAAGTTAAAATTGTGTAGATTAAGAAACATCCCACTATACTCTGCTAGGAACTTACTCAGGAATAAACACATTTTCAGGCCCTGTGAAGTTCATGGTTGTATTTTCTGGGAAGGTCAGAAATGTTGCAAACTTGTTTCTGGGCCTAATATTTGGATGTTAATAACATGCTTATCTCCTGCTCACTGAGGCCTCAATGCTAAGCAAGAATGCAGTATTTCAGTTTTAGCTTTAGGTCTTTTAGTAAATAACTATTATTGGGTGGAAAGTTCTGCAGAAAGGCCAATGAGTTCAAGTAATGAGAAAAATGCACACAAATGAAATGTGATTGAGATGAAAACACTGAAGATGTTGGGACCTTCTCAACTCTAAGCCATCACATTGCCCCTAGTCTGAGTGTTCTTAACCTGGAGTTCCTGTAATGGGTTTCACAGAGTTTGTCATCCACCTGAAATTGTTGACATTCTGTAATCAGAAGGTCACTTGATGAGCATAGAATTAAAGTAAAGGGAGTTAGCAAGAATATCTAAATGGCTCCTAGCCTCCAGTTATGGTGATGGCCCTGATGCATCCATCAAGTTTGTTTTACTCAGGGTTTATGAAGAGCTTAAAAAGGTCTGTGATATCCTTAAAACTCTTAAACCCAAACCCAAACTTTGCATGTGTTTGTTATTTGGAGTTTTTCTAAGTAGAAGGTAAATAGCCTTAGTTATATTTTCAAAGATACCTGGAAATCAAAGCAGGTTATGGACCACTCATCCAGCCTGCTTAACTGCTCCAGAACCTGGGACTAGCCCTAGCCTTATGTGATTTTTGCTCTGGGAACTGCCCTCACCTTGACACCCTAGAAGCTTGTTCCTCTGACTTCTACTGCAAGTAAAAAATAACTGGGCTCTTTTATTTTCTGTGAGTACTGTCCCTCACCCATGAACTTCAGTCTCCCAGAGAAAGTGTGTTCCACACTTTTGTTGCCAAAATTCCCGGGCCCTTCCTTCCTTCTTCCTTCCCTCCCTCCCTCCCTCCTTCCTTCCCTTCCTTCCCTCCTTCCGTTCCTTCATGGTAAGGAAGGCATATACTCTCTTGTTTGAGAGTTGTATTCTTATAGTTTCTTAGTGAATAGTCTTTTCTCCAAATCATGCCTTATTTTCTGGCACCCAATGAATTAAGTCATCTCAAACATTTATGGGACATCATACAGCATCAAAGTCAAGGCACTTAGCATATACTCCAAATATGGGTTGTATAAGTCTGATTAATATCTACTGTGTTAATAAAGTCTCAAGGCAGATAGTGACTTTTTAAATTTAAAATTTAGCTATATCAAACCTAGCATCATGATACCCTTATCCATTTAAAATAAAAACATAACCCAAGGAAACATTTTTGATTCACAATGGTTTTAATGAAACATCTATCTCAACACCCTCCCTCCCTCCCTCCCTCCCTCCCTCCCTCCCTCCCTCCCTCTTTCTTTTATTCCTTTTCTTCTACTGACCCCAATCCAGAGCCCACTTAGATTAAAATATTGTATTCTTACAGATTTTGGCAATATGTAATATTTGTCTCAGCCACAGTTTTATTTCTTACACTGTAAATTAGCTCACACCTCCCACCACCACCAATATTTCCCTGGCTGAGCTGATTTCTTCCTCCTTTGGTCCATCAAGATACCTTTTACTTCTATTATAAAATATCTTATTTGAAATTTATTGGCCATGTATGTCCCTCCATATGACCGTGAGCTCCTTTAAAAAGTGTATATGTCTTTATCTCTCCATCATCAGCATCTAAATTCATGCCTGAACAAATGTGTATTTTCTGGCTGCCTTATAAAATTTCATCCTAAGATTGTCTTTGAAAATATTATGTGGAACATGACAAGGCCTCCTTTTTATAAAGGTAAACTAAATAAATTCTCTTGGCCGGGCACGATGGCTCACGCCTGTAATCCCAGCACTTTGGGAGGCCAAGACAAATGGATCACGAGATCTGGAGTTAAAGACCAGCCTGGCCAAGATGCTGAAACCCCATCTCTACTACAAATACAAAAATTAGCTGGGTGTGGTGGCACTCGTCTATAATCCCAGCTACTCGGGAGGCTGAGGCAGGAGAATCTCGCTTGAATCGGGGTGGCAGAGGTTGCAGTGAGCCGAGATCGCACCACTGCACTCCAGCCTGGGTGACAGAGCAAGACTCCATCTCAAAAAAAAAAAGAAAAGAAAAAATAAATTATCTCTTTAGCCTTAGTAACATATATAAATGATTATGTATCCATTTTTGTGCTGAATGTCCAGTGCTCTATCTATAATATCCCTGCTATTAACTGTAGTATTCATGGTATATATTTTATGTACTAACCCCAATATTTCTTGTATTTTATCTTTCTTATGATGGTTTTCTCTTTGCTTTGATTTCCTTCAGTAAATATTATTTGCATGCAAAGTTAAATCATCTTAAATTAGTTTGGTACAATTTATGATGTAAACATACATATACATATGTCTATATAGTCATGTAGTATTTCCTATCCCAACCATTTCTGTAACAGGTAACAGTCTTATGGCTATCTAATAGAATCTAGTTGCCACTGGAAGAAGAAAGATACAATTTTTAAAAAGCATGTTTTACTCTCGCTTTTCTCCCTACATCCGTAATTAACTTTTAGGTTGACCCGAGTCCTTTCTCTGGCTCCCTTTCTCTGGAATGAGGCAATGTGTTGCTATCCAAGCCCTGACAAAGTTGTTATGCAAATAGTACCTCTATAATAGAAATAAAATGTGAAATGGCATTTTATAATGTCAGAATATATAGTGCTATAAATCTATTACTAAACATTTTGCTATACAAATCTGTGGTCCTCAAACCAGCAGTCTCAACCTCACCCAGACTTACTGAATTGGAATCTGCATTTTAAGAGATCCCAAGGGCATTTGTATGCACATAAAAAATTTGAAAAGCACTGATCTGCATGATCACATGGATGATAAATTTCATTTTAAATGTTAAAAATACAAGCTTTATAATAGATGAGGGGTGGAAGTTTAGTGTAATGTAAAAAATAAAAATTAACTTAAATTTGGATTTGTATTTGAGTCCTGACTTGGTTTCCTATTTTCATTTCTACCAGACTCAATTAATATTTACCTCCTACTCTTTATCAGGCATGTGTGTGGGCGATGTGTATACAAAGATGAGCAGATAGAGCTTCTGGTCTCACGGAGCTAACTCTGTAATCCTGAGCAAATCTGTGGAAAGATGATGGATCAAACACACATCCAGTTTTGCTCACTCTCACCCACCCCCTGCAAACTCTACTAAATTTGCTGTAAAGGGATTTGTTTTTTCTAAAGACAAATATACAAGAATGGCAAGAACAAGAGAGAAGAGCACAGCAAAAACAATTTTGGAAGCTGTAGGGCAGATGGATGAATAAAACTGACTTAGCAGATGTGAAAATGCTGAAGCGTAAGCCAGTAATGGGAAAAGCTGAGAACCAAAGCAATTCATCCCACAGATAGTTCAGGAATTGACAGCACCAAATACTACTGGAGATAGGGGGAAGGAAGGAAGGAAGGTTGGGGTTGGGATGGGGAGCAAGTAAAATAAGAGAAATTGAATGACATTTAAGAGTCAGTGAAATCCATAGATTTCACTAAAGGGACATTTCCCCTTCCCATGCCTCTGGCTGACTCTCCCTAATTTAGGTTCATTCTCTGGAGAGGGAAAACAAGGTCTCTATACTGGGGGACCCCAGATATAGTTGAAGGTATGATATGTGACGTATGCATATTAAATACTAAGACCCTACCCACACCCAAACTCAGCCTTAATTTTCCACTGAGACTCCATAGTATTGGCAGCCAGGATTTTCCCTCTCTGCAGAGTATTGTAAGACTCTTTCTTGAGAAATATAAATGACTCAAAAGAAAAACAATCTTACAAAAAAGATATACGAAATAAATATTGCTGAGTCCATACCGATCGTAACTTCACAGTGGACAAAACTGACAAACACTACCTCAGGCAGGTCATCAAGGTCAGAGTCAATAGGACAAGTTATGTTGAGAGTATATACCCTTCTTAATAGAAATAATTAAAGTGACACTTCACCTCTGTGGTTTCCTCCCAAAGACACATAGCCCTAGTCTAATCATGAAAAAAACAATTAGACAAATATCATTAAATAGACACACCACAAAATACTTGACCACATCTCCTCAAAACTATCAAAGTTATCAAAAACATAAAAAGACTGAGAAGCTGTCACAGCCAAGAGAAGCTTAAAAAGACATAATAACCAATGTGGCATACTGGATGGGGTCCTGGAATGAAAAAAGGGCCTTAGGTAAAATATTATGAAAATGTAAATAAGGTATGAATGTTACTTAATATGAATTATCAGTATTAGCCTATCAATTATGGGAAATGTACCATACCAATGTAAGATGCTAATCATAGGGAGAAGTTGGCATGGGGCTTATGGGGAACCCTGTGCTGCTCGTAGTTTTTCAGTAAATCTAAAACTGTTCTAAAATAAAGTTTATTTTAAAAATAATATAGAAAGGAAGAATTGGGGGGCGGGAAATGACAGACATGAGGGGCTCCTGAGATAAATAGCACAGCCAGGTCACCCTGCAGTGAAGCCTTTAGCCAAGGAGTCCCACCCACACACTCAGAGTTTCCAATCATCATTTTAAAAATAATTATACAAGTTGCATTTTATCTTACCATACCAGTATTCTAGATGTCACCTTTCTGTGATTGCCCATACAAGTCGAATGTTTTGATTATCCCTTGCTGCATAAAAAATTACTCAAATCTTAGTGGCTTAAGACAACCGCCATTTTGTTATATCTCAAGATTCAGAAATTTGGACAGGACTTAACTAGGTGATTCTTTTATTTGACGTGGTGTTGACTGAGGTTGCTCCATGCTGTTCAGCCCATGGTGGGCTGGTTCTGGAGGGTCCAGGTGGGCTTCACTCACTTGTCTGGAAGCTTGATAGGGCTGGTTAGAAGGCTGGACTGTTGGCCAGAGAACCTATGCATGGCCTCTGTAGTACAGTATCCTCACCGTAGTCAAACTTTTGACATGGCTCCTAGAGAGTTTTCCAAGAACCCACCTACATTTTATTCCTCATTTTATTATTATTATTATTATTTGAGATAGAGTCTCGCTCTGTTGCCAGAGTGGAGTGCAGTGGCACGATGTCGGCTCACTGCAACCTCCACTTCCCAGGTGCAAGCGTTTCTCCTGCCTCAGCCTCCTGAGTAGCTGGGAATACAGGCGAGCACCACCACACCCAGCTAGTTTTTTGTATTTTGTATTTTTTTTTCAGTAGAGATGGGGTTTCACCGTGTTAGCCAGGATGGTCTCAATCTCCTGAACTTATGACCCGCCCGCCTCGGCCTTCCAAAGTGCTGGAAGGTGTGAGCCACTGCGCCCAGCCTTTGTTCCTCGTTTTAAATATGAATTGCCTATGAAGAGTTCCAGAGACCTAAGGAATGCCTCTAACATGAAAGAAACCAGATAAACAAATGATAATGACAACTTGAAGAAAAAGAAGGATTTGAGCAGGAGAAAATTTTTAAATATTATTAATATTCTTAGACAAGAGAAGATATTGCACCCATGAAATAAGAGGTGCTGGAAATTACAAACACGACGGTAGTAATAAAAAACCCAATAGCCATAATGATATAAAAGCTGAGAAAATGTCTCACAAAATGGAGCCAAAAGGAAAAAAAAGGAAAATAGAAGAAAAAAATATAGTATAGGACCAGTCCAGGAGGTCTACCATCCAATTAATAATAAATACAGAAAAAAAATAGGAAATTAACAATGTAATAGTTCAATGAAACTTTCCTGAACTGAATATGAGTTTCCAGGTTGAAAGGATCGAAAGGGGTGGAAGCCGCCCCACCTCAAAGCATTTAAGCATAAAATTTCAGAATAATGGGATAAGGAGAAGAACCAAGAAAAATCTAAGTAGGAAAAAAAGAAACAAAAAACAACAACAACAAAAAAGTCATACTCAAAGGACCAGAAATCATTTTGGACTTCTCAATGGCAACACTGGAATTTAGAATTCAATGGGAAAATGTCTTCAAAATTCTACAGGAAAATGCTTTTTAATTTAGGGTTCTTGACTCAACAAAGATTTTTTTGTTTTGTTTTGTTTTTTTGCCTTCACTTTTAATGGATAGATACAAAATTCATGAACTAACTTCTATCTCACAAATCTTAAGAAGCCACTGGAGGATGTTTTCCACCAAAGTAATTAAATAAACAGAAAAAGAAGAAGAAATAGACAAGAGAAGAAAGGAGACTGAACACAGGACAGAGGTAAAGAGAGGTTCCAGGATTATAGCCCTATGCAGATGTAGAGAGCAGACAGTTCAGAACAGACTAGATTCCATTATCAGTGCTACCATTTATTGACTAGAATTCCTTGAGCAAATAATTGACCTATCTGTGACTCACTTTTCTTTTCTGAAAAATGGGGATCATCAGGGTACCTCATTACATAGGCTGTTGTGAGAATTAAACCTGACAACACATGTAAATATATTTGAGCTGTGCCTGGCACAAAATAGATGCTCAACAAATATTGGCCTTTACCCTTTATTATTAAAGCCCCTTTCAGCTTTGCTGTCTTCATTCTGTGTTGACAGTAATGCAAATGTATTGGCTTATTTCAAGAAAAAATAAATTCCCCAAATGTAAGCCACATTTAGTTTTCATTTTGTAATTTCATAAAACCTGAGCTAGACTAAAAATTCCACTTCTTAAAGTGTTTCCAAAAACCTACAAAACCTGCAAACAATTATAAAGAGGTGAATAACATGCAAAACAATTCCTTGCACTTCATAAAATACTATTGAAAAACATCTACATTTGCAAATTATTCTAGATTCTAAGAGCTGCCATACTGGACTGTTAACCCAGTGGCATAAAATAAAAGGAAAACATTGTAAAATGTAGGAGACTTTGCATCCCACTGACATAATAGCTGAACTAAATAGACAAGGAACGTGAAATTCCTGACTTTATGACTTACATGGAGAATGATACAAAGTGTAGGCAGACCTATTAGAGTCTGCAGCCTACCCAAGGGATTCACTTTCAGTGCTTTCATTGTGAGATTTATTTAGTGGATATCACAAGATTATAAATGTTGAGAATACTACTATGAGTGTTTTATAAAAGCAACGTTAGTATTTCTCTTAAATATGTGAATGTAAAAAGTAGTACTACTGCTTTCTTAAGTGTCTGGTTTTATTACATCTCAGGATTTTATTATACCCAAGGCTCTCTGGTTTTCTAATAGCTGTCCCTAAGTCCCCAGGGGAAAAAAACGCATTTCTGGAATGCATACATTTTGTGAAATAAGTGATAATATAATGAAGAAGACCTTGTTCCTTATACAGCACAAATAAGAATAAAAACTTCCCTTTCTTTCTTCTTCCTCCCAACCCATGCACTGCCTAGGATTGCTCTGGACACTGTTCCCAGCCCATTGTTCCACAGGGTAAGCTAGCACAGAGAGCTTTGAGATACAGGATGTGAAAAACCAAAGGCACCAGATAGTTACCAGATGTTCTTACTCAGGCTCTTGCAATAAGGATATTCATTAGTGAAGAATACCTCAGGAAAGAAGGGAGCATGGGGTGCTATAGGTATAGGGAGTCTTTGGAGTCTATAGGAGTGATAAGGAAGGATTGAGACACGTTATGTGAGGGTGCTGGGGTCCTTTGGTTGGTTAGCCATTTTCTGGAACACAAAAGGGTGGGGGATTTCTTAGCAATCCTTGGTTCCTGGAAGCACAGGGCTTAAATAAAGTTCAACATTTTCAACATAGTCTTCTACTATTTCCATGTTTCCCATTTAGAAGTTCAACTCAGTAAATCATGCTTCAATCAGTGTTTTAATCCTCCGAGTATTCCTGAGACTCTCCTCATTGCTCTTTGTAGCCTGCAGTTATTGATCCACTCTTTTCAGAAAAAACAGTCTCATATCCGTTCTTTGTCATTTTTTGTGAGTAGTAAATATAATAATATCAGTAATAATAACAACAATAGCAATGACAGTATCAGCAATAGTGTGTAACAAGTATCATAAAATATAGGGCAAACATATTTCTAAATTTCTAAACTTCTCTACTGAACATCATTTGCCTATCCCCTCAAGTTTGTTGTTTTACAGAGGATGTTGGTAGGTTGCGACTTGGGATAAAGAGAGAGAATGACTTAACATTGCCAAATACAAACCTTCTTATTCTTTTTTTCTAAATCTCCTATTTAAAAAAAAATTCTGAATGTGTATTAGAGAATTTTCTTTGGCTTTTCATATCATGTCTTTTTATCTGATTCTTTAGTAGGTGCTCTGTAGCCACACTGTTACTCTCTCTCTTCACTTCTCACTGTTTCTCACGCTGAGTTTGTGTATGCATCCTTCTCTCTGCCTCATATTTCTCTTATGCTTTCCTTACTCATTATTTGTTGTAGACATATTTCTGTCTTTTTCCATCTGCCTGAATCTACTAAAAAAGAAAAAAAGAAAAAAAAAGTGAGTACTGGAATTCCAAAAGCTTGAACTCATTAGTACTTAAGAGAATATTTTGCAATCTCCTGTCAGAGCCACAGAATTTTCAGGGATCATGTCTGCAACACTGAGATTCAAATGTAAAATGTCAAGGGCAAATTCATGGCAGATAACAGTATTGTTGGGTAGGGTAGCCAAGACATTTGTGAGAAGTTTCCCTGGGGAGACAGTATAGTTAATTCACCTAATTTTATTTTCATACCAAACTCGTTCCCCACTTCCTTATCCAGTTATTGTTAATTCTCAGGAGATCCTAAACCTGCCTGTGGATGCCACCAGATGCACTCTTTCCAATTGCACACTTCCTAGGCTGGTTCCTATGCTACCAAATTCTTTAAGATGTGTATCAGCCATGGACCAAAAGAGCCATCTATTAAAATACTGTAGGGCTGAGTAGGGATTGTAACATCTGATTGTTAAATGAATGATTCTTTTTCAGATTGTGAGTGATTCTAATTTGTAGATCATTTATTAGTTTTATTATCATAGTCATTCGCAAGCTCATTACCCGTCTCCACACCCTTCCTTTGAGTTCTAGAAAAAGAATGTACTAGCTGGCTATGTTAAACTGTGCAGCCGGGCTGAATTCTGTTCTCTCCCATCCTGCCCTGTATCATACTTATGCACCCTTTTATTGAGGTGCACACAATCATACTCTTTATTATTAAAAGCATGGTTGGTTTTGATCAGTTGCAGTCCCAAGACACACATTTCTAAGGAGAATCCCTGTACTAATCTTGAACTTCCACACAAAAAGCATTTTTAGGACTCTAATTTCTCTGTTATAGCTATTTAGCATTCCAGGTTAGAATAAAACTTTCAATTTTGTTATTCAGCTAAGAAGCTTTACCCTTGCAAGAAAGCAGGCCTCATCAAGAACACATGGCTTCTGTCCAGGTTAATCCCATTGAGAAATTATCTTTACATGCTGGAGAAGGAGCTGTCCTACCTATCTAAACCTTCTATTGTCTCGCTACCTTTGCCTCTGAAAATTCAGTGCAGGCTAGCAGAAGCAGAGTGGTTTTCACACGCCTCCACCTTGTGGCTAGCGTCCCCTTGATTTTGTTCCAACATCTATTGCAGGGACCATCTTAACCTTGTTGAGAACATTTCAAAACAACTAGCTAATGTATCTCTTTCATTAGAAAACTTTTGTCGGAAGAGTAGTAAAAAGGGAATAAGTGTCATTAGCCAAATTAATTGATAAATTAGCAGAATTAATGAAACAGAAAAGAAACATAGTCTTGCAAATCTGTGCAATAATATACTAAACAAATTTTTCATAACTTATGGCAAGAAAATGAGTGTTAAAAGGGCGAGAAGGAAGGAAAAGGAAAAAATAGACTGCTAAGGTGATAAACCATATCACTTTATGAAAATCTACTTTTGCAGAGGGTATGATAAGCCTAAGCTTCAAAAATGAAGACGTTTTGAAATTAATATTTATTAAGTGATTCTAAATAAACCTTTGAACACTCTAATGCCATTGATGGAAATGAGGAATTGACTCATGTCTCAATGAAAATTTATGAACTCACAAGTATCTGGAAATACCTTCTGTTAGGCACCAATCAGAGAGAACAAAACTTACTATCGATCAAAGGAAGATATTTACTACCTGTCCTACCGTTTCTCAATGACAGTGCCTGTTTGACTCTGGCAGTCCGGAGCCAACTGTCCTATAGTCAACTCCAAAACTGTTTCTATTGACAGTGACCATATCTGGCAGTCAGTAGACTGCAGGAGAAGCTGGGAGGTCTTTGCGGCAGTTAGTCCCCTCACATCATGCTTCTACTGTGTGGCTGGAACAGAGTCTCAAAGAATTGGCTGGCAATATTTGTTTCTTTATCCCAGACTGTATATCACCAGCTGTGGCAGTTTTGTTTTTTTTTTTCCCTAGTCAAACTGAAAAATATGTCTTCTGTAGCCAAGAGTTCTATAAATGCCTTCATCATGCTAACTATCCTATACCCAAGTCAAACTTTCAAAATCTTTTAGAGTATAGCTGGCTCTTCTAGGCTAGTGCTTGCTGATGGTCAAACACATTTGCTGCTCTGTGTTTGACACTGGTGCCTGCTATGAAAGTGCCAAAGCAACAGTTCTCTTCCACTGCTGTGCTCCTGCCATGGCTGTATGTTTTATGAGGATGACAGGTAAAAGTGTGTGTGATAAGTCTAGAAAAATTCTGGCTTATAATATATCTTTATTAACTTTTCATCTGACAGACAAGGAATGTCTGTAAGGTCTTTTTGTGTAGATTTAGGTCCCAGATGAGCACCAACTCTTAAAAAGGTAGAGTGAGCAGACTTAGTATTATGAAGTAACGTTAAGAGAAATTGCATTTCTCAATTTTAGAGAGATGTGAGGTAGTTCACTTGTGAGTGGATGGCAAAGAATCATACTGTAAGAAACATATTATTTTCTACACTATCTTAGTCCTGTGCAGCTCCAGTATCTGACCTTTTATGTTGTTTTAAAATGGACGATTTGGGCAAAAATGATATAATAGAAAGGGTCAGTTAATATTTGGTGCAAGGTTGTTAATCTCTTCAAATCTTTCTTTATCATAATATTAGATTTCTCTGTGATTGAACAAAGCCTGGGTGAGCTGCATGGAAGAACATGAGGTGCAAGCCTAGTTTTCTTTGTTGGGTGGTTGATTTTTTTCAACATTGCCTTGGGCAGGGTTGCATCTAACAACATTAGCCTCCCAGAAACACACTTTACTACACAATGGAGAGTGTTCTTCACTTATTCGTTGCCTGGGGCTAACGGGCTGCGCTGTTTTGCATTGAATATGTAGCTTTTGATCTTGCTTTATGTTCCTCTTACCGTTTTGTTGCTGTTAAGAGCTGGTGATTAGAATAAATCATTAAGTGGCCGGGCGCGGTGGCTCACGCTTGTAATCCCAGCACTTTGGGAGGCCGAGGCGGGCGGATCACGAGGTCAGGAGATCGAGACCACGGTGAAACCCCGTCTCTACTAAAAAATACAAAAAATTAGCCGGGCGCGGTGGCGGGCGCCTGTAGTCCCAGCTACTCGGAGGCTGAGGCAGGAGAATGGCGTGAACCCGGGAGGCGGAGCTTGCAGTGAGCCGAGATTGCGCCACTGCACTCCAGCCCGGGCGACAGAGCGAGAATCTGTCTCAAAAAAAAAAAAAAAAAAAAAAAAAAAAAAAAAAAAAAAAAAAAAATCAGTAAGTGAAAACTGCCAGAAAGGTTTTGAAATTATGAGATTGGACTCTTTGGCCAGTATTCATACTGAATTCTGGGTGGGCCACGGAGGCCCTGTGTAGAACTCAGTGATGGGGAAAGAAATCTACGTGGGCTCACTTAGAGAAAGCATTCTACTTAATAAACAATGCATTCTTTACCCACTTTCGCTCTGATTCTGTCCTCTCAGGGCATATTTCATAAAGTTCCTATTTTCTTACCCTCTATCACAGTATTCTGTGATTCCGGTATTATACAAAGGTAGAATGATAAATCAGAAATTTAATTTTTGAAATTATTGTTACAGAATTTTTTATTGAATACCCGTAGGATTTTTGTGCACTCAAATCATTACTGCACTGATACACTTAGAACAAATAAATTAGGGACTCTGACTTCCTTAATTTTACAGTCTAGCAGAGGTATAATTTTAATGTGAAGCATCGTGTGACATGGCACAAGGTCTTATTTCGACAGAAGAATGTTCATAAAGATTAAGGGACTCACATTGCATAAGAGCAAAAAGGGAAGGATATATAAATAAGCCATTTTCTTGCATTCACTCATGTCCTCAAAGCAAAGAATATAGCCAAAAAAAAAAAAAAAAAAAAGATGGAATGAGAGGAAGTGACACAGAAAGAACACATGAACAAAAATATAGATATGTACACTGTCTTTTTTTTTTTTTTTTTTTTTTTTGAGAAGGAGTCTCGCTCTGTCACCTGGGCTGGAGTGCAGTGGCATAATCTCGGCTCACTGCAACCTCTGCCTCCCAGGTTCAAGCGATTCTGTGTCTCAATCTCTAAGCATCAGGGACTATCATCACGTGACACTATGCCTGGCTAATTTTTGTATTTTTAGTAGAGACGGGGTTTTGCCATGTTGTCCAGGCTGGTCTCAAGTGATCCTGGCCTCAAGTGATCCGCCCACCTGGGCCTCCCAAAGCGCTGGGATTATAGGCGTGAGCCACTGTGCCCAGTCTACTCTGTCTATTATATCAGTATATTCTAGTCTCAGGGCAGAATACAATGATTAATATAGTAAAGAAGCTAGATAATCCACCTCTGACTAAAGATATACACACCAATATTCTTTAAGTTTAAATATAAGGACATATGTTGATGAGCTAGAGTAGTAACTTCTTTTAGTAAAGTTTTTTTTGGTGGGGGGGAATACTGTGACTGAGGATAAGAGAATAAGGACTTTAAGAAATATTTTCTTAGAGTGTGATAAAGAGCAAGGTATAAAAGACAATAATGTATTGTTATAATTATTATAGTATAATTATACTAATAATTATTAGTATAATTGTTCACTTGATTGAGCTAAGCTCAGCTTACTTAAAAATATTTTATTAAAACTTACTGTATTAGTCTGATTTCTTCAGAGAAACAGAACCCATAGAAGATAGATAGATAGATAGATAGATAGATAGATAGATAGATAAAATTTAAAAATGGCTCACATGATTATGGAAGCTGAGAAGTCTCAAAATCTACAGCCAATAAGCTGAAGACTCAGGAGAGCTGATAGTGTAAAAGTAATTTCAGTCCAAGTCCAAGTGTGAAGGCAGGAGAAAACTAATGTCCTAGCTTGAAGGCAGGTGATGAGAGAGAATTCTTTCTTACTTAGCCTTTTATTCTATTCAGGCCTTCAGTGGATTAGGTGAGGGCTACCCACATTTGGGAAGATCAATCTGCTTTCTCAGTCTACCAATTCAAATGTTAATTTCATCCAGAAACACCCTCACAGACACATCCAGGAATAATGTTTAAACAAATATCTAAGCACCACTTAGCCCAGTCAGTTAGACAAATAAAATTAATCTCATTCTAAGTTTTTTCTTTTGCTTAATTCAGATTGCAGATTCAGACGTGATATACAGAATTCTGAGACTGTGTTTTATAATAATCCAAGAAAATAAATATGGGATGATATTTACCAAAATTAAGGAATGAAACATAGTTTTATCTGAATAACTACAGTGCCTCCTCTTGACTGAAAGAATCTGGACTGCCTAAATTTTAGTTGCCTCCCAGATAAAGGATCAGTGGAGAAAATTCTACTTTATGTATCTCTTTATCAGCTTTCCTGTTTTTCTTCTTGATCATATTATTACCTTACGGGAAAAAATAATTGCTAATTTCACAGTGAAATGAAGTAGAGAAAGAAAAAATTTTTAAGTTCTGTGAGACCAAATTAACCTGCTTCAATAGATCAGTGAGAAAACTGATTATGATCTAATCACAATCCCTCTATAAACTCATAGGTGGTTAGTCCTCAGTGTGACATCTGAGTATGGATTACAAAATATTTATTGGATCCTTAAACATAAGCCTGTAAGGCAAGAGACACCAACAAAAGATAATACAAAGGTTCACATTTAAGTCTACCAAAGACAGAAGGGGCATCAATATATTAGAAATCAGTTTTTGTTTTTACTCTTAAGCATATTTTTAGAACTTATTTGATTTATGAAGTTTCCCTTGCATATTGCATTTATTTTTTAATTTACCGTTTGGATGATAAGAAAAGATTTGTTAAAGAATACAAAATTACAGCTAGATAAGGGAAATAAGTTCTTTTTTTTTTTTTTTTTTTTTTTTTTTTGAGACGGAGTCTCGCTCTGTCGCCCAGGCTGGAGTGCAGTGGCGTGATCTCGGCTCACTGAAAGCTCCACCTCCCGGGTTCACGCCATTCTCCTGCCTCAGCCTCTCCGAGTAGCTGGGACTACAGGCACCCGCCACCACGCCTGGCTAATTTTTTGTGTTTTTAGTAAAGACGGGGTTTCACCGTGGTCTCGATCTCCTGACCTCGTGATCCGCCCGCCTCGGCCTCCCAAAGTGCTGGGATTACAACCGTGAGCCACCGCGCCCAGCCTGGGAAATAAGTTCTAATGCATTCTGTACCATGATAGGATGACTAGAGTTAACAATAATATATAATTTCGAATAGCTAAAAGTAGGTTATTGAACCTTCTCAACACAAAGAAATGACAAATGTTTGAGATGATGTATATGTTAATTGTCCAGATCTGATCACTATACATTATATGTATTGAAACATCACATGTAATGAATATGCACAATTATTACATGTCAATTTAAAACAAAAGAGTGACAAAAAATTTACTTTCACATATCTATTATAGCATAACATAGATGTATCATAGATATCATCATTTTTCTAGACCTAGAGGAGTAGAGAAAATGATAGGAGCAAATATAGGGAAATAAGATACCTGGTTTAAATTAGAAAAAGTTTTCTTGTCCTGTCACAACTTCTCCACTTTCAACGCCACTTGGAACAGTAAATTTCTTCCACCTTCAAGATACATCAGAGTGGGGACACTCTTATGAATGTGAGATGAGACGCAAAAGACTCTCGTGTATTCGTTCATCCATTGAGTAATTATCTAGAAACTTTTTTGTGTAAGGAACTTTGATAGGCAATAAAGATGCAAAAGTTGAGAAGACATGGTTTGGGCCCACTCTTAAAATAGTAATGAAAGGCAGAAAAACAAAGACTTAAAATGCTAGCATAAGCTGAGAATCAACTAGGGAAATTGGAGAGAATGAATCACAGAGAAAGGCACATCTGAGATAGATTTTGTATAGTAAGCAGGAGCTTGCCAAACAAGACATTTTAAACAAAAAGGAAAAACTAGAGCTAGAAAGGGTGAGATTGAAGTCTGAATAACGCATAAAATTCATAGCAAAAAGAGTGTAATGTCAAGAGATCGAGCTGGAAAGCTAGGTTAAGTGAACTGATGTTTTACTAATCTATTTGGATTTCTACAGGTAAAAAGACCATGAGCATTTAAATAACATGAGTACATGATCAACTTTATGTATGTACATTCTGTTCACTATGAAAAACAGATGGAATAGCTGTGGGTAAGGGGATGCAATATCGCAGACCAAAACACCAGTTGGAAATCTACGTAGTGATGCTGGTAACAAATGACAAGGCGCTGAACAATGGCAGTGGAAGTGACGATGGAGAGTAGAGGTCAATTTATGAAAATACCAAAGGTGGTGTGTGCTAAAAATTTGTTTAAATAATTTTTAAAAAATTAGAAAAAATGTAAAATAATATATGACTACATAAGACACATGAAGAGAAGGAAGGAAATAAGAATAACTTTGACCGGGCGCGGTGGCTCACATCTGTAATCCCAGTACTTTGAGAGGCTGAGGCAAGCAGATCACTTGAGGTCGGGAGTTTGAGACCAGCCTAGCCAATATGTTGAAACCCTGTCTCTACTAAAAATGCAAAAATTAGCCAGGTGTGGTGGCATGCACCTGTATTCCCAGCTACTCGGGAGGCTGAGCTGGGAGGATTGCTTGAACCTGGGAGGCAGAAGTTACAGTGAGCCAAGATCGTGCCATTGCATGCCAGCCTGAGCAACAGAGTGAGATTCTGTACCCCACCCCCCACCCCCCAAAAAAAGAATAATTCTGTGGATACTAGCTTAAATTTATAGATGAATTAGAGTTCCATTAACTGATAACAGGGAATTTAGAAGAAGAACCAGAGTAAAGTGGAAGATGATGAGTTTCAGCTCAGGACATGTTGAATTTGAGGTACCTTCAAATATCTACATGGAGCAGCTGAGTATGCTATTTTAGATTTCAATTATATTAAATGTAATTAAAGCCAACACTGTGTTAGGAGTGCTCTGTGAGGTCAGGAGAAAAGAAAAGTAGAATCCTGGAGAAAAACAGTGTGTAAAAGCGTGCATGGAGAAAGAGGAGAAAATTGTGGAAATTGAGAAATTGTGAGAGAGTTAGGAAGAGAAACAAGAAAATGAAGACGCGGTGGTGACCGGTGCTGAAAGCTTTGAAGAGGTTACATAGGACAAATACTTCAGATAAATTCATTGGATGTGACAATCAGTGGACCATCACCATCATTCTGAGAGTGGTCGTGATAAGAGCCAGACAAAGGTGACTCATCCTTGAGGGAGACTGGACGTTATTAATTAGTCAATATAATTCCTGCTGGTTGTCAGGTCAGTTTCCTGCAGAATATTAAGATTTCAACAAAATTTCTGGTGCTGTGTCAAGAAGTCTTGACTGCAAACAGCAATAATTAACCCAGGAAAAATAAAGGAACAATTTCAAAACAACACTTTATTAATCTCCACTTAGATTCAGCTCTTTCCCTCCCTCTACCTGTTCTTTCACTTAATAGTCATATTTTGGGAGTCTTTGTGAGGGAAAATGCCTCTTCTTTAACATAATTTCAAAGCCATACTAGCCCAGGGACAGAGCAAGTGAGAAGGTGGTATACAACTGCTCTGAGGCTGAAGAGATGGTACTTTTGAATCATAGGGTTCTTCTTAGAATTCAGAGTGTGACCTTCATCCTGAAGCATCTGCAGCTCTCTCTTTAATTCAGACTGGCTGTGAAATTTCCGAAGGAACTTATATGGTGAATGCAGTAGTACAAGGGGCTGATGGCCTTTGACTTCTTCTCTCTTCCAAATCCAGATACCAGTTACCTCCCTTCACTTTCATCACCTTACCAGCGTTAGTGCTTTATGTAGGTTGGAGACTGCAGTTGCAATCATTCTTCAGCTTTCTTTGTACAGTTTGAGTAGGCTGAGTTCATTAGAAGAGCTCTCCCAGATGGGCTCTCATTTCAAACTCATCAGCTCTTGCTTTTATTCCCATTTTTCTAAAGTTCTTTATGATCATCCAGCTCCAACTCCCATTTATGACCTGATTGTTGATCTGTTCAAGAGAAACAGACAGGCCTCCAACAAAAGGGAGGAAAAAAAAATGCTTTGGTGAGAGAAAGAAGAAAAACACACACATAGGTTGTCACACAAAGATGAAGTCCTCCTCACACCATTGTCCTTTGGAAGACAATGCTGAAGAAAATAAATAATTCTGGAAATAGAAAAAAATAGGAGGTGAGGTGGGGGAAAGTGTGTGATGGAAAAGCAAACATGGAAGTCATAAAAATTCTTATGATTATAATTCTCCATGTGAGAAGTATCCTTGTGATTTATTTATATTTATTTATTTATTTATTTATTTATGAGACGAAGTTTTGCTCTTGTTGCCAAGGCTGGAGTGCAATGGCACAATCTCGGCTCACCGCAACCACAGCCTCCTGGGTTCAAGTGATTCCCCTGCCTCAGCCTCCTGAGTAGCTGGGATTACAGGCATGTGCCACCACGCCTGGCTAATTTTGAATTTTTAACTAGAGATGGGGTTTCTCCATGGTGATCAGGCTGGTCTTGAACTCCCGATCTCAGGTAATCCTCCTGCCTCGGCCTCCCAAAGTGCTGGGATTACAGACGTGAGCCACCACGCCCAGCCTCCTTGTGATTTATACGCATCTGTCAGTGATCTATCGGCTTCTTGTCATCTGGGGGAGGAGACCACTATATTTCCTTTGCCTGTAATAGATCTGTTTGATTATATCTCCTTCAGTTTGCAGCTACTGGAGTCCCCTATTTCACATTTGTTTCCACAAAATACATTTCAAAAATAAAGACTGGCCAGGTGTAGTGGCTCATGCCTGTAATCCCAGCACTTTGGGAGGCCAAGGTGGGTGGATCACCTGAGGTCACGAGTTTGAGACCAGCCTGACCAACATAGTGAAACCCCATCTTACCTAAAAATACAAAATTAGCCAGGTATGGTGGTGCATGCCTGTAACCCCAGCTACTTGTGAGGCTGAGGCAGGAGAATTGCTTGAACCCGGGAGGCTGATGTTGCAGTGGGCCGAGATCACACCATTGCACTCCAGCCTTGGCAACAAGAGTGAAACTGTGTCTAAAAGAAAAAAAAAAAAAAAAAAAAAGACTTATTTTGCTCTTCATATGCACCTGCCTCTCTTTTACCTCTACCTCTACCAGTGAAGGCAAACCAGACAGTAGAGCCATTTCCTAATGGTAGTCCTGAAGACAGTCTCATTACTTATTTATTTACTTATGGACTTACATTCTTATTATGTGTTAACTTCATTATAGCATACATGTTGTATCTATTAATTGTCATGTCTTAGAAGGCATAATTTGATCTGAATCATGTCTAAATGCATGTAATGTAATGATAAGTCATATTATAATGTGGTTCTGCTCCAATGATAACATTTACATAATGGTGTATATGACAAGACTATAAAGTAAGGGGCTGGGTTTTCAAGTGAGCCTTGTGGAAAACAGTCTCCTGACTTTACAGCCATGCCTCATACATCACAATGCTCATCCTAAGTGCATTGTGGTTTATTGCAAGCGCTTTTCTTTCTCCCTACTGCTGGAATGAGATAAAGAATAAACCCTACATGGAAAAGACCATATTTTTTTTTTCTATCTAGAACTTAGCATGCTTTTGGTATCTGTAATGATGCAGAGGTGACACAATTTTCTTCAAATAGCTGTGGAATTGTTTTTAATTGCACAGTGAGTGAAGTTTTTAACTACAAATCTGAGCCAGAATTCCAAGACTAATTTTACTGTTTCAAAGGTACAACCAAAGGCAGTTTTTTCTCTTTCCAAATGAGAGGTATTTTTCACAGAGAACAAAGACTCATAGGGAGAATCAAAACAAAAGCAAAATTTAAAGTTGTTTCTCATCCTCTCTCAACTGTATAGGGAGGAAAGAGGAGAATTTGTCGTTCAAAGGGAAGAAAAAAGTTGTAGATTCTTGCTAGTTTAGTGAGCGTATAATTGCCACTCAGTCACTGAGGAGACAGAATAGGCCTTGTTGTTGCAACCTGAGAGTCCTCAAAGCATAGGGTATGCTTCATCCAATTCAGGAGGAACTCCAATTCAGCTAGCAGATCTCAGGGGATCACAAAGCGCAGCATGGGCCTCTATTTCAGCTATCCTAGAGAGACAGCCATGTATGAGTTCTGCCCTTTATGAAACTAAGTGGATCCGGTTGAAAGTGGTGAGACAATTAAGGCCTATGCTGCCTATGCACAGGTATCCCAAAAATCCTTTAAAAGTGTTCCAGAGATGGCATTAGAGCCTCAATCTACACCACTGCACTATAACCATGCTGCATCATCCTGCTCTTGATTTAAAGTCTGTGGGCTAGAAGAGGCCGATTGCTAACTAGAGGGGACCAAGGGGCTATCAGATGCAAGACAGCCCAAGCCCCTAAAAGGGGGTTTCCCTGAAAATGCCTATTAGTAAGCGAGGATTGGATTGAGCCACAATATCTGGGAGTTGCTGGATTGATCCCCAAAATGGGTTTTCTACAGAATGAATGACCAAGATTTGAATTATGGAAGGATATGAAAATAAAAATGTATCAGGATCTTCCAGAGCTCACTGTGTACTCCAAATATATCCTGTTTAATAGTTACAACAATCTGAGGAAGTAGCTACTACTCCTGTGTTGCAGAAGAAAAACCCTGAAGCTCTTCGAAAATATTGGACACATTAGGTCCAGGCATTGCTCTATATGTTTTTTTAAAACCCTTTTAAACATTACTAGTGCCAAACGAGGTAGATACTATGATCATCTTCGTCTTATAGCTTAGGAAACACATGCACAGAGAGGATAAACAAATGTCCCAAAACCACAGAGCAAGTATGTGATGAAGCTAGAATTTAGAGCAGAAAATTGGCTTTGCAGCCTGAACCCATCACCACCGCACCACGCTGCCTTTCTTTGCTAAGTAACTTGCCTAAAGCTACTAAACTACTGAACTCATAACTTTTCCACTTCATAAGGAGGAATTTTGAGTTGAGATGTGATTAAGAAGAGAATGATTTATTTTTCTGATGTGATCCAGACTCTTGGAAAGATCCTAGAAGAGCTCTTTCCAACCACTAATAAATGTTCCTGGGATTGACTCTAACTCCAACTGTGACTGGGATAGAAATCAGTTCTCTCCTGGTCTCAGTCTCAATATTTGTCTCTTTTTAGAATTTATGTCTTATTTTTTCCCATTTATTTCTTCTATGTGAATGTAGAGATGGCACAGTTGATGTGACAGCAATAGGAATACAGATGGTCCTAGAAGAGACAGTTTGTTGAGACACACTCAGGGCTTAGTTGGGTGGTCCTGTTTCTTTTCCATCCACTCTTCTCTTAACCTCTGCCATCTGCATGGATATGCATCTGTGCTTCTTCAAAAAGATGATTCTGAAATGTAGTCATGCATGTATCATATATAACAATGCATATATGACTGGACAAGGTGTTCTTTAGTGATGGTAAGAGACAAAAAGCATGTCTATGGAGGCCTTTTCATTGCTCCAGAAATTGCACAGCTTATCTGGGTTTTGCCATTTGCCATGGTGAACTTTTTGCACTTTCGGGTGATGATCATTGTAATAAGTGGTAGCCTAATCACAGAAAGGGTGCTTTCACAGTAGAGCACATGTGAATAACTAATAAAAGTTGAGCATTTAGAGAAATACGTGATTGATCTGAGAGTCTGGGTAATAATATATATTTAGTGGGTTTCATCACACTACAAAATATAAAGAGATTAACTTTTTGAATGTGACTTAGAGAAATCAATGTTTTTCCCTTAGTTATCTCTCTTATATGACTGTTTTCTTTTTATCTACTATCCTTTACAATGAGAGACTATGAATATAAGCATATATGTTGCTTTGTTTTATGAAATGTTTCTATGTACGTCACCTCATTTGATTTAAAGAACTATCCTGAGAATGGTTCTAAGAGGTTGAACAGGTATCGTTAGCCGCATTTTACTTACGAAGAAACTAAGATACAGAAAAGTTAAATGACTTATCTGTGTTCCAATAGTAAATAGGCTGCAAGGCCAGAACTAAAATGAGCCTCTTCAGGATCTAAACTGTTTGTTTTTTACACTAGCACGCCATCAGCAGTATACAGATTTCTGAATCATTGTGGCCGGTAATATATTTACATGAATTCAGTTCCTGTGGGTTTACCACCTCTGTGTTCTACTACCTCGGTGTTCTTATCCTGCCCTGAACATCCATTACTACTTCTGTGTGTGCATGTACACATGTGCATGTAGCCATCTGTACATGAATGTGTGCAAAGAAGCAAGGGTGAGGGGAGATAATCTGATCATGTAGATGCTGTCATAGTGTTAACTGGTCTGTAATTTGGTATGAATCCAGAGAAGTCAACCATTACCAAACTAAGATTAGGGTCTGGGTCAAGGGGATGAAGATGAGGAGAATAGACATGCACAAGAGCAAGAGAATGACACCAAGAGAGCAGACCGGTGTCCAACCAGAGGTCAAGTGTGAAAAGAACTAAAGCTAGGAGCAAGGAAGGTAAGGAGCTGAAGCTTTTCGTTGCAGCAAAGGCTAACAGGGCTCCTGAGTGTCAGCAGTGAATTCCCACAGTTCTTTTTTTATTTCTAATTGAGTCTAATCTTAGAAAATGATAATGAAGCAAAGATGATTCAAAATGATTGATGATTTAAAATTCCTTAAATTTCGTTTTTAACTAACTTGGTATTTATTTTTTTGATGTGTTTGCATAGTTGTTGGAATTCATTATACTTAAAATAATGTTATAAAACCAGACTGAGGACTTCTGACTCAGGAGAATCTGGGATATTTTCATGCTTTATTCCATTCTCTGCTTAGAATTTTTCTGATTCCACATTTTAATGCTGGGAATATATAGCATCACTTCCCAGACCAATTATCTTTCCTTCTAGAGTGAAATGATTCTATGATAGTTTTGCTGATTCACTAAGGGTTTTATTTGTAGGACTGAAGTTACAAGGCAAACAGCATCAAAATAACATTCTTGAAGACATCCTTCCCATCCATATCTTGAATCTTTCCACATCTTACAAAAGAGGGAGATTCACAAATGTGAAAAATAATAAAGGTCAATGAAAAAGTTTTCTGATGAACGAAGACTAATATTTTTTTAAAAAATCAATTTTTCTCCATCTGATTCTCCTTTACCTATCCTGGGTGTTATGAAATGATTACATCATTTTATGATTATGAAACTAAAATAAAAGAACAAAAGGGGCATGATTAACTACTAACTTATAGTCATTAACTATCAACTTATAACCAGAGCCTCACTAGGCCTCATTGCTGTGCCTTTGTCATGAACTTTGCTGCTGACAATAAAGTATGTATAAATTAAAAAGCATAAGCCTATGAAAACACACTACTGCACTTTAGATGTTTGTCCTATGCTTCTGGATATGTAAACCAAGAGACAGACGTCTATATCTAGATATTTCAACCTCGATCCTGTCAACATTTTGGATAAGATACATCTTTGTGATGGGGGCTGTCCACGGCATTGCAGGATGTTTAGCAACACCCCTGGCCTCTCCCTACTAGAAACCAGTAGCAACACCACCTTCCTAGTTGTGACAACCAAAAAATGTCTCCAGATATTGGCAGTGTCATCTAGGGGCACAAATTGCCTTCACTTTGAAACCACTTATCTAACTATTCTTTCTTAAGAAACAAATAGATTTCTCTTACCCATCAAGTTACACTGCTCCCAGACTCTGCAATGTATAAATATGAGTGTAGATAACTGGTGAGAGATTACATAAAATATATTTATTTGTTATCAGTGAATAAATACCAGATTATTATCTTGAGAAAAGAAGGAAATTTATGCAAGGCTAAGTCTGGACAAATTTGAATCCTAAGTTGGTATGTTTTTTAGCAGCCATTAATGCTTGTTAAATATGAAATGTGTCCAGCAGCAATTGAACAGGCTTAATATCTGGTAGATATGTATCAATTACATCATAGATATCTTGTCAGTACATATGCTCTTAAGTAATCTGTTGGTACAAACTGATTTTAGCATTTCTTTTCTACCTCCAGTTATATTCATTTTTTAAGCAGTATAACCCCCACTCTTGTGCAATGTTACTAGAATTGTCAATGTACCTGTTTGTATAAGTCTGCGTAATAGACTTGATGTAAAATGTTTGAAGAAATTCAGTGCTTAAGATTTATATGGGTGCATTGATTTTTTGTGACAATTTTATGGAATCAAATATACTAAACAGGGAAGATAAAAATTTGTGTGCTTACCTTTCCTATTTTTTTTTAGAGATGATTTTTAAAAAATCATAGATTTGCAGTTCAGGTAGGTAACCCATCTGATATTGGAGGGTTCATGATTCACGTGAGCAACTTCCCAAGCACTTATTTAGGATGTTATACTTTTTTTCACAGTTTTTCACATGCAACATAGATCATTTAGTTCCTAGAGATGATCTTTCTTCATAGTGGACACAGGAACACATTTTTTCTCTCCTTTACTTTCATTTTAATACCACACTCAATAATTCTCTTTAAATTTCCCTTTATACTTGATAACTTTAATTATTTCTTAAGAAATATTAAAATAGTTATCCATGTTTACTGTACCTATTAGATAATTAATGAATATTTTATAATTTACCTAATGCAATTTGTTAAATTAAATTCAGCTTGTTTATTCCACATTTCAGCAAGTATCTACTATGCACATGGTATTTATGCGGCTAGGCTCAGTGAGGGCTCCAGAGGTGAATTACAAGAAGGTCACTGTCTTAATAAGCTTATGAGAAAAGATGAGTGCAAATAACTCTAATGCAATGTGGAGTATGATAAGGTCATAAAAAGGAAGTTTTAACAAGGTTACACTGACAAGAGAAGATTTTCTGGAGAGGTGGCACTTTATAGCATACGTCCATGTCCTCAGCTGCCTTCCATAAAACCCACCCAAAGTGGAAGGATATTCTCTGATCCTCTCCTCGTGGCACTGACACCCACTGTCATTAGGGTCCAGTTCTTTCTAAACCTGGGAATTATTTGCAACATCATGTGCTCCTCGAGACAACATTCTATTAAAACAACACATAACACTAACAGGTGTTTGAAATACATCTCTTCATCTTCCTGCTTTAGCCCAGGTTGATTCTAGAGATAAAAGCATTAAGTATAAAGTTTAGAACTAAATTGCAGCAACATTCTAGGTAGGTGATAATTCATTATTATCATATTATAATGGCATGGCCCGAGAATTCTCATTTACTCCACAAGACTGCCTAATGCACATTTGAGCCAGCATACCTCTGAGATGCAAGCCCATGATGCTTATTGATGAGTCAGTAAATGCTGGGAACCTGGGTCTCTATTTATATCAGTATTTCTCATTTTCAGATAGCCAGGTGGTCTGTCAGTACACTGTATGACTAGTTATTATCTTAATAAACGTAGACCTCTACAAATTGAAACTACTGATTTTGGTTTACTATATTTTCTTTTCTTTCTTTCTTTTTTTTTTTTTTTTTTTTTTTTTTAGACAAGGTCTCACTCTGGCCAGGCTGGAGAGCAGTGATATGATCATAGCTCACTGTAGCCTTGAACTCCTGAGTTCTAGTGATTTTCCTGTCTCCAGCCTCCCAAAGAGCTGGGATTACAGGCATGCGCCACCGTGCCTGGTCCTACCATCTTTTTCTACGTGTACCTTTTATGATAAAAAAAAAAAAAAAAAGGTGCCACCTTAAATTAAGATTTTAAAATTAAGAAAATATTTAGTTCTGAAATTGCATTATTCCTTTACTCATTTTTTATTAAGAAAGTTTTAGTCACATTGTAGAAGGGATTATTTTCCAGTTTATAGAGCTAATACATTTATTTTGCAACTAGTCAGTACATAAAAAGGAACCCTGAAAGATCTGGAGAAGTGGTTTCCTTTTTAAAAACACTATACTGTATTGTGTTCTGGTGCTTGGAGTTTGGCTAACCATCTGAGTTAGTAAAAAGTATATGTGTATTCTAGGCCGGGCGTGGTAGCTCACGCCTGTAATCCCAGCACTTTGGGAGACTGAGGTGGGCGGATCACGAGGTCAGGAGATCGAGACCATCCTGGCTAACGTGGTGAAACCCCGTCTCTGCTAAAAATACGAAAAATTAGCCGGGCATGGTGGCGGGAGCCTGTAGTGCCAGCTACTCGGGAGGCTGAGGCAGGAGAATGGCGTGAACCTGGGAGGCAGAGCTTGCAGTGAGCTGGGATCACGCCACTGCACTCCAGCCTGGGCGACACAACGAGACTCCGTCCTAAAAAAAAAAAAAAAAAAAAAATAGCATATGTGTATTCTAATATACTATTCACTTGTTTGTCAGCAAAAGACAAATTTTAAAAAAATATATGGATGGGGGGAGGGATAGCGTTAGGAGATACACCTAATGCTAAATGATGAGTTAATGGGTGCAGCACACCAACATGGCACAGGGATACATATGTAACAAACCTGCACATTGTGCACATGTACCCTAAAACTTAAAGTACAATAATAAAATAAAAAATATATATATGGATAAAACCCAAAGCAAAAATAAGGTGCTATGTAAATTGTCATAACAAAATTTCCACATAATACATTGTTTCATTAGATGCACTTTTATGCATCTGGCAATTTTGCTGAAATAGTCCATTACTTCTTTAGGTAAGATAGAGCTGAACACCCTCAAAGAATAATTTGGAATAATGATCTGTATGATTTTAACTTTTCCATGAATGAAAATTGCTAAAATGTCAAAGGACCATAAAGACCCGACTTATAAACTTTACCTTATGTTGTTAAGGAAATCTGCCCAATTTATTTGTGGATGCTATAGGACTTGGGATGGGGACGTGGAAAATAGGTTACCAAATGTCCTGTATCTGCATGTGTGACCCAGTTAGTTCACAAGACAGGCATTTATCAAATGCCTGTTTTATCCTAGATTAGTTATTGGTGGTATCCAAATGAATAAGGTAAAAATTTGCTGTTTTTATTGGATTCACAGGCCATACTTATGTAAGCTATATTATATGGTATTTTTTCTTTTAAAGTGAACAGATTGGAGCCATATTTGGGGCTAAGAGGCATTCAGAATACATCTATAATATAGCAAATCTGGCCATTGTTGCGTTAAGCTGTGCAGGTGAGAAACATGCACAGGGAAAAATGATAGAAGATTTAAAACACATTTACACAGGTAAATTTCTATCCTTCTTACTAGAATAGAAAAAACGTGGTAAATCTACATTCAACAATTTATAATGGTCTAGAGTAAGACACCAAACATCCTATTAATTAATTCATCTATGATTTTAAATTCAGAGATGCTGCAAACATCACCAAGAACAGAGAAATGATGCCACAAGAGAGGAGAACAGCAAAAGTAAAACTGAGTCTGGAATGAGGCAGCAAGCATTCATGAAGTTAGTTTGGTGCTCATGATAAAAGGCCTCTAAATTATTAAACACATAAATTATACTCAATAATATATGCATGGCAGAGAAGCACATACTGGGAAATAGAGATATGAAATGATACCTAAATCTAGTTATGTTTATGAAAATAAATAGGTAAAGAAGAAAAGTAAGACCTGTGTATCTTCGCACCCAACTTATTAAGTCAAATTCTTACTCTAGGGTCAGGCATGGTGGCTCATGACTATAATCCCAGTGCTTAGGGAGGCCAAGTTGGGAAGATCACTTGAGGCCAGCCTGGACAACACAGCAAGACCCCATCTCTAATTTTTTTTTTTTTTTTATTAGCTAGTCCTGGTGGCATGCATCTATAATCCTAGCTACTTAGGAGGCTGAGGCAGGAAGATTGCTTGAGCCCAGTAGTTTGAGGCTGCAGTGAGCTATGATCAGGCCACTGCTCCCCAGTCTTGGTGACCGAACAAGACCTGTCTCAAAAAAAAAAAAAAAAATCTCCCTATAAATAACGTATACAATTCATTTGAAATTAATAGGATAAGGAGGTCTTTGTATTATACTATAGATGGAGTATTTAAAAAGACTTAACTTTTCTCTTTCTTATAAGAGACACAGTTGGCCTCATGTGGGACAGCCTATGGGTTATGCATCAATTTTCTGTCTATGTTTCGTTGTTTTGACCTGAGAGAAATACTGGATTTTACTTGGTTTAGAAAATACAGGGGAACAGGGTGTCTTAATAGTCCTGCTGTGGTGCTCGTGGCTCTTTCTATTCATTCGCTCCTGCCCCAGAGTGTTGAACAGCTGGCTTTGCAGCTGTGAACAGGGTTTGGGACATATCCCTATGGGGTAGACATAAATCTTGCCACAGGGATGCAGACAGAAGGTTTTTTTGTTTTTGTTTTCTGCTAGATTTTTCCATCGCAAGACTCTTGCTGGAACTGAAGGAGAAAACCATACTCACCAAAAAGTATTTACCCCTCCTTCACTAATGCATGTTCTTTGCCCCTTTCAAATTTCAGAAAGAGACTCTTTTAAGTTTTTTAAAGCAGTAATTCAATTAAGCGTTATTCCTTTACCCTTTTTGATCTATTGGTCTATAAACTACAAAATTGGCTTCTTCATCTTTGTTAAAGATTGCCTGCATTCAGTGTGACTAGAAATGCTGGTAGCAACCTAACTTGCCACCAAACAAGCTTCTGCCTTCAGCAGCTGGAACCAAACTTATGCCAGATGACGTTTGCTTTGATTTCCTTGTCATTAACACCTATCCCCTTATGCTTGGATCTGCTCACACAATTTTTACTCCTGGGAGTGGCATTCCAAACTTGTAAAGATTAGAAGTAAACTCAGAAGTCTAGTCTAATTCCTATAATGGTGGAGTATAACTTTAATCTATCATTACACGATACTATAGGAAATACTTATAAAAGAGTAAACACAGTTGAAGATGGAGTAAAAGTGTTATGATATCAATTGTATAATTCTCAAAATTACTTAAACAGACGGAGTTCTGAGTGAGTGGCCTTTTCCTAAACAAGAAGAAGATAATGGGAAGTCAATACTAATTTAACTTTGCCTTCATTACTCATACTCAGATTATTTATTGCAGAACTGAGTCTAATATAATGACATCCATCCACTGGATGGTAATTAGATCTTAAATGAAATAGCGAAAATTCTAAGGACTCCGAGAATGGCATGGCAATAATTCATTCTGCATATAATTATTTTCCTTATTTAGACTTGTTGAGTCTGATCACCTAGAGAAGAAATGCAGAAATAGTTGTTGTTAAGGCACTAATATTGTTACTCTGCTCTGTCAGGTGCGTTGTAGAAGACAAGAACTCAAAGGTGGCCTGGTTGAACCGTTCTGGCATCATTTTTGCTGGACATGACAAGTGGTCTCTGGACCCACGGGTTGAGCTGGAGAAACGCCATTCTCTGGAATACAGCCTCCGAATCCAGAAGGTGGATGTCTATGATGAGGGTTCCTACACTTGCTCAGTTCAGACACAGCATGAGCCCAAGACCTCCCAAGTTTACTTGATCGTACAAGGTAAGGAAAGTGTGGGATAGAAGGGTGGTAAGAAAGAGGTGGGAGTTGCAGAATAATAATGTACAAAATATTTGCAGAATCCTTCCTGAAAAGAAATATTCCCAAAGATACTATTGGACTTAAGTATCGATTTTCTGTCTCAAAAGAGACTTAAAACGAGAGGACCAAAAACAATATAGAGAGTGTACTCCTGTTACTGAGAGCCAGTCACGTTGGTGAGAATGTTTTCACCTATCCCTGAGTGTGAAAACACATAGCAAAAGCCACAGCTGTTGGAACAATGTAAATCAGCGATACCAGAACACACAGAATGCCTAGAGCCATATGAAGTACGCTTTTCCACCCTATTAGGTACCAGATGCTTTGCTGAGTTTAAGAAAGTTTGGGTTTATCTGTCCTCACCCTGAAGATTAGCACTAATTATCTTTTTTGTGATAGCAAAGTTCTTCTGAAAAAATAAAATTTCCCAGAGGACTTCTTATTTTTTCAGCTGTTCAGGTTTCTATGTGGTTTGTATCTCTACTTAATGACAAGTTACTAGTGGTGAAATCCAGTGACAAGGATCTGCAAAGTAATTGGGGACAATTTGCTTCTAGATTGGGGGTTCCAAGGGCACATCTGAGTCATAGTTTTACAGGATAAAAACCTCAAATGGCATTCACATACCCCCAAACTATTGCTCAATTGGGTTTCTTTCCCCATAATTGCAGAATGAGAACAAAGCTGATCAGCTGCACAATTTTACTGCAAGTGAAGTCCAACCACCAGCAGTTTTAATGTATCTATCAGGAAAGATCTAAGCACTAACAAACATTAGGGCTGTGTTCATGTATTCTTGATTTATAATTCTATGTAAATTTAATGCAAATTAGGCATGGCCCTAGGGCTCCTGTCAAGGTTCCAAGGCAGTCAGTGGTGTGGCAAAGTTTGACTGTAGCTTCTACTAACGTGTTATGGAATTGATTATTGTGGTGTTTAAATTATTGCTCTCCCAACTCCTCTGATTAATAGATTGAAACTGGAATAAAATACATCAGAGACTGCCTGGTGCAGGGGTGCTTTAGTCATGTGGCCTCTATTTTGGTCCATTTGCAATGGCTGACAGCTTCATTTTATTGCTTGTAAAAGGCATGTCTACTAGCTTGCAAAGTTCCAGTCACAGTCAAAGCATAGGATGCTTTTCTTGTAGCTTAGCAGAGAGTACTTAGGCTCCATTACAAGAGAGACACCAGGGTATGGATCTTAGGCAACCTATTTAAATTTGTAAACATAACTAGAAATACGTAAATATGCCAATGGGTTAATTTACCAACTCCCTCAAAAGAAATATAAGTGTACATTTATTCACGCACACACACACATCAAAACAAAAGAAAAAATTCTACTAAATTCAATGGCAGAAGGAGGAGAGATAACTAGTTTACTTAGGACCCCTTAGAACAGATTTTACCTACTGACCAGTTATTGAGATTATCTCATGATTTTTCTTCTTTGATTTTTGATGTAAGATTGTTTATTCATATATTTCTTTATAATGGGTTATGCTTGAAAAAAAAACTGCTTGATTATATTATGATATTTCTACACAATTTTAGTAGCTTTATGGCCTTTGATGTCACTAAAAAGCCGCTAGAGACCATAACTAGAAATTGTGTATTATCCTATACTGAATAAATTTGACAATCTGAGCACTATATCCCTTGGTTTCTAGATGAGCAAATCGAAGTTCATTATTAGGTTACTTGCTCAAGGTCACAAGACAGTTCAGAGAATAGTTGAGTGCCAAGCAGATCTGTAAATCTAAAGCACTTTCCACTGGAATGGAGTTTTTTGTTTTTTTGGGTTTTTTTTTGGCCATGATTTTAAAGACTAATTTAAGGATTCATAGTTAAGAATTTATAGTTAAGTCTGAGCTCTTAACACCAAATGCCCAATGTTCCTCTTTATTTTTTCTTATTTACCTTTCTACTCTTAAGCTACAAACATGACCATCTCACAAGGGTTAGAACTAAAATTACGTTAGATACTGCATGTACCTTCCTGACATGGCAGTGCAAATGAAATTAAATTTAACTTAAGGGATGGAGAAGTGCCAAGTACTGTTTATCTACTATCTCATTTAATTCTAATAATATTACTTTTAGGTAGATGTTTCTCATTTTATTTTATATATATGCAAAAGCTTAAAGTTCAGAGACAGGAAGGAGTCTGCCAAAGGCTCCTGTGGGCTTAGGACAGGGTTTCAAACCCATGTTTGTCTGATTCAAGATATTATTGTATTTTATTCTCAGCCACATAGTTTTGACAGAAAAAATCAACAACAAAGCTTGTACTTACAAGGGGATAAAGAAAGCATGGTATCCTCCTTGAGCCTGAGTCGCCAAGGGGAATTTTTGGACAATTACATACATATTAGATAATTTGATCTCAAGTACCAGATGGCTGAATCACTTCCCCTTGGGGCATTCAGCCTTGTGGCCATCGGAGGTTCCATCCAGTCACACTGTTCCCACTTATTTCTGTTCCATTCTTCAACTCTCTATTGTTTTCACCACATCAAAGATATTAATTCTAGGAATGGCTGACATCTCCCTTTTCCCTAACCTCACAGCACCTTCCTTTAGACTCTAAGACACTTTTGATTTTTTGTGTCCTGCCATGATCATCCTCCATGGTTTCTGCAAATTCAGTTCAACTATTCATTATGTAAATACTGTATTCCTTTTCCTTACACAATGGTGAGGCCACCCTGAGCTCAAAGGTGCTATGAGATATCACCAAAGAGTAGCAGTTTAGAAGGTGGGCTCTGCAGAGTTGCATTGCTTGATTCAAATCTGTTTTCATTCTTGCTATTTAAATACACTTTGGGGGTAAACCACTTAATTTCTCTAAGGCTCCGTTTTGTCGTATGAAAAATATACATAAAACTAACATTTTAAGTCCTCCTAAATTTATTGTAAGGATTAAATGAGATGATCTATGTAAACCTCTAGTCCAGTGTCTGGAGATCATGTTTTCTCACCCAGTAGGTTGATGATGATGTTGATAACAATGCTATTGATGATGATGATGACAAAAACTATGATGTTGCTGGTGCTCCAGTATTTCCATAAAGCTCACTCCTGTCCTAAGGTGCTACCCAGAATCTAACAGACGCTTTCACTCATTGCCTATTATCTTTGCAGTAGGCTCCTTCAGTTTTTATTCTGGGTCCCTCTAGCCCATTTTTTTCAGTTGTCCTTTTCCTTAGCATCTAGTCTTCAGCTTTACTTCCTTAGGATTCTAGAGAGCTTCTTTTTAAAAGAGATTATTTTAGGTTTGGAGGTACATAGATGAACACATCAGAGGGGTTTGTTGTACATAGGGTTACATCACTCAGGTATTAAGCTCAGTACCCAATAGTTATCTTTCCTTACCCTCTCTCTCCTCCCACCCTCCACCCTCAAATAAACCCCAGTGTCTGTTGTTTCCTTGTGTTCATAAGTTCTTATCATTTAGCTCCCACTTATAAGTGAGAACATGTGGTATTTGGTTTTCTGTTCCTGCATTAGTTTACTAGGGATGATAGCCTACAGCCCCACCTATGTTCCTGCAAAAGACATGATCTTGTTCTTTTTTATGGCTGCATAATATTTCATGGTTTATATATACCACATTTTCTTTATCCGGTCTGTCATTGATAGGCATTTAGGTTGATTCCATGTTTTTGCTATTGTGAACAGTGCTGCAACAAACATTTGCAGAATTCTACCATAGAGAGCTTCTTAAACTAGCATTTCTAGATGTGATTTTTGTATAGGCTGAAGCAAAGTCAACATTTTGGCTTACTATGCTTGTCAAAATGCAGATTCCAGAGAACCACATCCAGAACAATGGAATCAGAATTTATAAAAATGGGACCTAAACTTCTGAATCATTGTGCTCTGCAGGTGATTCAGATGCACACACACAAAAATCAAGAGCTACTACTCTAAGGATCTAAGCAGTCAGTGAGAGGGATTTACTCTCCCTGCTTGCTCATTTTCTTGTATGATATTGAATCAAATTATATATAAAACTCTACAGAGCAGGTACCAGAGCCTTATAACAGTAAATCATATAAAATACCTGTAGACTCATCAAAAACGTAGATTAATCTCATCTGCTTGAGCCCTGGGAATACTGGCTCCAAAAACTAGGGTATTTGTTTTAAATGTTACATTAAAAACCTTCATGTGTGTATGAATACAAAGGAAATGCTCACATGACAACATTTTTAAAACGAGAATCTTATTTTTAAATATCCCATTCACCATATTTTACAACGCATCTTTTATCGTATTTTCAATTTACGTACTGCCTAATTGTTAAGTTGGTACCAATAATAGAGTGGTCATTTTTATGTTGAATCTTTTGCTCCCATTTTTATGCTATTCTAATTTGGCTAATGTTGTTTTCAAAATGGCCTAATCTGCAAATACTAAAATTGGAGATTTTTTTTTTTAACATTTTGAAGTTTTAAAATGTATTTCTAAATAAAGATTTACATTTCACTGTAGTACTAAATAGAATCCCATACATCTTTCTCAGCACTGTGATTCAAATCACACACATGGCTTGTCGGACCTTATCCATTAGTTGCCAGGAAATCTATTGCATAATTATGTTATATAAAATAATATAATTGTGAAAAAATATGAGAGTGGGACTCCTTATAAGACCAACATGTTTGGTGTGTGATTTTTAAAATCTCCACATTTAAAAAGCCTCATTTCCTATATCTCATTAATGCTAGAATATCTATAAATCTATAATGGCTTAAAATTGTAATGTCTCTAGATGCCCTTTAAATTTAATAATTGAAAACTTAAATATTAGGAAACCCAACCTCTTTTTTTTTTTTTTTTTTTTTTTTTTTGAGACAGAGTCTTGCTCTGTCGCCAGGCTGGAGTGCAGTGGCACCATCTTGGCTCGCTGCAACCTCTGCTTCCCAGGTTCAAGCAATTCTCCTGCCTCAGCCTCCCAAGTAGCTGGGACCACAGGCGCATGCCATCATGCCTGCCTAATTTTTAGTAGAGATGAGGTTTCATCGTGTTGGCCAGGATGGTCTCCATCTCTTGACCTTGTGATCCACCCGCCTCGGCCTCCCAAAGTGCTGGGATTACGGGCATGAGCCACCTCCACGGCCCCCAATTTACATTTTTAGTGATTAGTCTAGAGCTTATTGTTTCTAGGATTTAAATTTTTAGAAGCAAGTTTTACAATTCTGTTAACCATTCCGAATGCTGACCAAAATCCGTTACCCAGAACTCCAAGAGGGTATCTCGTTTTTCTCTCAGAATCGCTCTCCTTTCCTTGTTACTTTCTTCTTTCTTCCTTCACTTCCACCCTTCTTCCTTCCCTTTCTTAATAAACATCATGTTGCACTGATTATTCTTTCAATAATTGTACATTGCCTATAAAATTTTATTCAAAAGTTTAGCCTATAGTGCCTTTTTAAATTTTAAGGCATTCTAATAAAATAAGAATTAGAAGTCTTAGATTTGTTCTTAGTGTTAATTTTGTTGATTATTGAGAATCTTAGTGATTAACTGGAATTTTCTCATTTGAATTAATTTTATATGCTGAAGTCTACTAATTTTTCTACTCTTCAGCTTAATTTTTCAGACAATAGCCTCTTGATTGGCTGTTAATAGGTCAGGTTCAGACTTGAAAGACTTCACTATTCACATCAGCAACCAGACAGCTAATGAAAGGGCAGAACTCAAACTGTTTAGTTAAGATGGTTAGCAATATTGCCTCATGGAGTTTTAACTTGATATTCTTCCCTGTAGAAAGGATTTCAAGTTTTATCTAAACCAATCCCATCCAAGCATAATTAATTACTATCTCCAAACCCTTTTTATATACCTGTAGTCCATCTTTTAGTTATTAAATTAGATAACCTATATACATCCACACACTTTCTAATCTAAACTGCTTTTGTCCTTCTTCAAAGGAGAGAAAATAAGGGAAAAGAGAAAAAGTTATCTTAGTACCAATAGTGGCACGAGAGTTGGCTCAGTATAAAAATCTAGACTTCATGAAAGAAAAAGAAAGTTACTTGAAGACAGAGATTAACTAATAATTCACCTATACTCAAATCTTGAATCATTGAATCTCTGAAGATTTTAATGCCTTATGGGGAGAATGTTGAGAGTTATTAGGAAGATGTGGAGGTAGAGATTTATTTCTTATTGTATCTGCCTCTGCTAAATATTGTAACTACATCCGGTCTGTGGCAAGTTATTTTTACTTGGATTTACGCAATATCATATGTGGCTATTCACACATGATCTGATTTTTACACAGATATTTAATCTTAAGTATTAAAATGGTCGGGCGCAGTGGCTCACGCCTGTAATCCCAGCACTTTGGGAGGCTGAGGCGGGCGGATCACGAGGTCAGGAGATCGAGACCATCCTGGTTAACACGGTGAAACCCTGTCTCTACTAAAAATACAAAAAAAAATTAGCCGGGCGCAGTGGCGGGTGCCTGTAGTCCCAGCTACTCGGTGGGGGCTGAGGCAGGAGAATGGCGTGAACCCAGGAGGCGGAGCTTGCAGTGAGCCGAGATTGTGCCACTGCACTCTGGGCTGGGTGAAAGAGCGAGACCCCATCTCAAAAAAAAAAAAAAAAAAAGTATTAAAATAAGGATATCTACCCTTTCAAATATGTTTAAATAGTACCATAAGCCACTATAAATTATCATTATCTGTAGCATTTGTGTTTTCTACACATTACCTTAAAAATGTACTCTTAAAAATATTAAAGGCAATTTTTTGAATTTATGTATTTAAAAAGTCAAGAAAGATGGCATATGTATATTTAATATATAGTTATTTCTATTGTTTTCAGTTTGCTACAAATAGGCAACTTTTTTTTTTTTTTTTTGACAAAACTCTTCTGTATGACATGGGTTGTCTTTATAATGTTTCCAGTCCTAGGTCTGCCTGAGTGAAAAACAAACAATTTAAGTATACAAAATACAATAAGGCTTCTTTCATTCTTTTTTTTTTTTTTTTTTTTTTTGAGACGGAGTCTCACTCTGTTGCCCAGGCTGGAGTGCAGTGGCCTGATTCTCCAGGGTTCAAGCGATTCTCCTGCCTCAGCCTCCCGAGTAGCTGGGACTACAGGCGTGCGCCACCATACTCGGCTAATTTTTGTATTTTTAGTAGAGACGGGGGTTTCACTATGTTGGCCAGGCTGGTCTCAAACTACTGACCTCGTGATCCACCTGCCTCAGCCTCCCAATGTGCTGGGATTACAGGCATGAGCCACCGCGCTTAGCCAGCTTCTTTCATTCTCATTAGTTAAAAAGCTATTAGGCAGGCTGAAGTGTTGTGGAAGAGCAGCCCAACCTGTGCCAAGGCCTGAAGAAGAAAGGATTCTGAGTGAGGAGGCATCTCCGAAGGGCCAGGCCTACCCAAGAGAGCAGCTGAAGGGAAAAACATCTGGGAAAGTTGGGACCTTGGCTACACTGAAGAGAATTGAGGAAGTAAATAAAAATATTGTGGATAATGATAAAAAGTTTCTTATTGTTGGAGAAGAGAGCATAAATGTGGACAGGGAGAAAGCTAAAATGAACCTTGTGATGTTGGATTGAAATTGAAGTTTTTAATGATTATTCACAAGTTTTAATAGAAGAGAGAGAGAGAAAGAAAGAGAGAGAGAGAGAGAAGTGTGTACATATGTTTCCTAACCCTGCCCTTCTCCACTAAGAGGCCCTGGTGCACTGACACCCCAGTAGCAATTCATATACCTAATACTTAGCATCCTCATGTTGGTTTTAAAATATCACTATCCACTAAAAGGAAGGGTTACTTGGAGAAACAGCTGGTACCAGGACTGGGGCAAGGAAGGAACAATATAACTTGGAGCATCTCTTGGGCCAGGAAGCAAGAATGTACTCAAAAAAACTGATGAGTCATGCCAAAAGTACACGGAAGCCAGCTTGAGAGAGACTTTCACCAGCCAAATATAGGACGATTTGGGTATTGAAAGAAATAATTACAATATATTATAATTCTGATATAAATTAGACACTATTTATTAGATAAAGAGGATATAAAGCCCTTTTGTATTATAGAATGCTGACTAATAAAAGGAATGATGGAATTTGAAAAATATTATTTGGCAACCATCACAGAAATAATTAATTCAAGCAAGAAATATCAATGGATACTCAAACGTGCAAGTGAAAATGAAATAAGGAATAATGTTAAAGTAGCTGCCCACAAATATTTGTTAAATACAAAGAGAGAAAAGACTAATTAAAAACATAGTACAACCTACCTGACACAATATTAATCAAGTGATCAAAGTTAACACTACTAGTAACGGGACAAATTGGCATCATTTGCCAAAAGATAAGAGGCAATGAGCTAAACACACATCACTTCTGTGAAATATTTCCTAGAACCTGAGTCTAATAATAGGACGACATTGGGCACACACAAATTAAAGGACATTCTATAGAAAGACTGGCCTCTAATCTTCATAAATGTCTAGGTTATAAAAGTCAAGAGAGACTGAAAAACTGCCCAAGATTGAAGGAGATAAGAGAGAAATGACAACTTGGTATACTATGTGACCTTTTTCTAGACAAGGCATGATGCAGCAATTGACAAAACTTAAGTAGAGTCTGGGTGAAGAATGCATGGGAACTATTTGTATTATTATTATAACTTTTCTATAAACTTGAAATTATTTCAAAGTGAAATACAATAATACTTAAGGCAATAATACTTAAGGCAGGCATTAAGATTGAAAACTTGTGAATAAAGTAAAAAATTATATTAAATATTAAATACAGCATAATTAAGCAGGTTTTTTCAAGCACAATCCATTATAAAGAAATGTATGAATAAAATATAATTCATTAAAAAGTCAACGGATAAAAATCATGAGATAATCCCATGAGGAACAAAATACATAGGATATAGTTTAACTTCTATTCTTGATGTGTTTAAAATACTCTGAAATTTAGTGAGCTAAGTATAGATGATTTATTTCTTAACATGAAAAAGATGGGTAGTTAAAGTCAGGACTAATGCCAGCATACCAGCAATCATTATTATTACGCAACATTAGCTTAGGGGCTATAGTCAATGCAATGAAACAAGATAATAAAATACAATGGTTTAAATATGGGAAAGGAGGAAAGAAATTTATCAATATTTCCAGCTAACATGATTAACTAGAAAAACACTTATAAATTAATAAGCAAACATATTAACAATACTTAACAATACAAATATATTAACAATACTAACAAATTTATTAATTTGTATTAACAATACAAATATATTAATACTAACAATAGTTTGATAACTTGTGCATTTATCTGAAGAAATATATTAATAGTTTCTATATATAGTTATAATAAACACATAAAATATACTAAAAATGGTCATTCACAAAACCGCAAAAATATAAGAACACTTAAGAATAAATTAAATAAACAATGTAGAGAACATAAATGCAAAAATTGAAAGGATGAAAGAACTGGCTTTTTTGTTTGTTTGTTTGGGTATTTTTTGCTGTTGTTTGTTTTACAATAGAATGTAATAATTCTTGAATGGCAACACAAATATCATTAAAGATGTAAAGATGTTTAAAATGAAAATATAATGATCCCCAAGGTAAACTGAATTTTTTTATGTATCTAAAAATTACTTTGAGGCTTTTGAAACTGAAATTACACCAAATTTATCAAATTAATTATGAAGAATGGGCAGGCATAAATAACCAACTTTAAAAAATAATTATTGGCCGGGTGTGGTGGCTCATGCCTGTAATCCCAGCACTTTGGGAGGCCGAGGTGGGCAGATCATGAAGTCATGAGATCGAGACCATCCTGGCTAACACGGTGAAACCCCGTCTTTACTAAAAATACAAAAAATTAGCCGGGCGTGGTGGCGGGCGCCTATAGTCCCAGCTACCTGGGAGGCTGAGGCAGGAGAATGGCATGAACCCGGGAGGCGGAGGTTGCAGTGAGCCAAGACCGCGCCACCACACTCCAGCCTGGGTGACAGAGCGAGACTCCATCTCAAAAAAAAAAAAAATTATTATTTTATTGGGAAGAAAGACTTCTATAGCTAGAAAACTACATCTGCAAAACATATTTAAAAACCATCAAGTCAGTGGATCTAAATGAAAGGCTCAAAACTCTCCTGCATATGGTCATGTCACATTTGATGCAGGTTTAACGTAATGGAGAAAGTGTCATTATTCAGCAAATGGTTTTGAATGAATTAATTTTAAAAAAAGTTGTATTTTTACTAAACAGCCATGTATGAAAATTAACACCAGATCTCTTAAAGATTTAAAAGTAAAAAGTAAAGAAAAAGGCTAGAAAGAATTATCAATAAATATGTCTCTCCAATCGAGCATGGAAGGCTGTCTTAGCATAAAAGTAAATGAAAAGTATAAAAAACAAATTTGGCTAAACAGATATAAATATATAAAATTAAAAGACTATAGGCTGGACGCGATGGCTCACACTTGTAATCCCAACACTTTGGGAGGCTGAGGCGAGCGGATCACCTGAGGTTAGGAGTTCGAGACCAGCCTGGCCAACATGGTGAAACCAGTCTCTACTAAAAATACAAAAATTAGCCAGGTATGGTGGCGTGGGCCTGTAGTCCCAGCTACTTGGGAGGCTGAGGCAGGAGATCACTTGAATCCAGAAAGCGGAGGTTGCAGTGAGTTGAGACTGTGCCACTGCACTCCAGCCTGGGTGACAGGGTGAGACTCCATCTAAACAAAAAGCGATAAAGTGATTTAAAAACAAAATAAAAAAACAGATAAAGCTTTAATGACTTTTGTATATGAATAGATTACAACAGATTAATGAAGACAATTTTAAAAAAATGAAAAAAGGCCAGATGCTGTGGCTCACGCCTGTAATCCCAGCACTTTGGGAGGCCGAGGCAGGCGGATCACGAGGTCAGGAGATCAAGACCAGCCTGGCCAACATAGTGAAACCCCATCTCTAATAAAAATACAAGAAATTAGCCAAGCGTGATGGCACATGCCTGTAGTCCCACCTACTTGGGAGGCTGAGGCAAGAGAATTGCTTGAACCCTAGAGGTGGAGGTTGCAGTGAGCTGAGATCGGCCACTGCACTCCAGCCTGGGCAACAGAGCAAGACTCTGTCTCAAAAAAAAAAAAAAAAAAAAAGCCTGGGCCCAGTGGCTCATGCCTGTAATCCCAGCACTTTGAGAGGCCAAGACGTGCAGATCACCAGAGGTCGGGAGTTCGAGACCAGCTTGACCAACATAGAAAAACCCCGTGTCTCTATTAAAAATACAAAATTAGCCGGAGGTGGTGGCACATGCCTGTAATTCCAGCTACCTGGGAGGCTGAGAATCACTTGAACCCAGGTGGCAGAGGTTGCGGTGAGCCCAGATCACACCATTGCACTCCAGCCTGGGCAACAAGAGTGAAACTCATCTCAAAAAAAAAAAAAAAAAAAAGAATAAAGAAAATATGACTAAACTTTGTCAAAGACATAAATTGCCAGTTTACAAAAGGACACATGGAAATAGCAAACATGGAAAATTATTAAAACCTCACTAATAATCAAGGAAATGCAAAGTAAAACAGCAATAAATTGTTATTTTTAAAACTCGTAATACTAGGAAAGGGTTAACAAAATGAGGATAGCCAGAGTTGACAAGTTAGTAGGAAAACTGACACTTTTATATCTCCCTGTTGAGAGTGTAAATTAATGGAAACTTTCCCTAGGGTAATGTAGGGATATCTATGAAAGTTTTAAAATATATTTGTATCATTTCACCCAGTAATTCCACTTCCGTGTGTATAGAAATAAAACAATCTGAAATACAAACGTTTTTGGGCAAAGTGGTCATTACAGAATTATTTAAAAAAAAAATGGAAAATGTCATAAATATTCAGAATAAGGAATTGGGAAGTTAAATTAAGGTCATTTCATGAGAAATACTATTATAATGAACATTATAGTGGCTGCCCAGCATTCAAACCTCTTCCCTGTTTTGGGAGATTTTCCTCCTTGTCAATATGGTTGGGAGGCAGATGTTACCACCCAGTATAAATGCTGAAATAAAATCCAAGCATCCTCAAAACTGAGGCTTCAGCATGAGATCCAGGCTTTAAGATTCCAGTGCACCTACCTTAGAATTAGAATTTTTAATAGATATTATTGATACAAGGAACTCAAAACCAAGGAGAATCTATTCAGGTAATTGGTGGCACTTGTACCAATGAGTTTTATATGGAAGTGGTTGTATCATTGATGTTTCAGTAAGGCCTGGATCCAGGGCCACGTTGGTGGTGGTGAGAGCTATGGCATTCTTGTTCAGATTCAACAGTGGTCTTGCCCTCTTTATATGATTTTTGGCATAATTTTTATTTTAGACTCTTCCCAGTGATGTGGGTTGCAATGATTTCCTTTTCTACATAGCCAAATATTTTTTTTTCTATTTTTTCCAAATAAAAACATTGAGTTATACAACTAAGCATACATTAACTATCATGTTTTATGAAACATTTTAATAAATGATAAAAAATATTTGCAATATATGGTTAAATGAAGTAGTAGTATGGTCTCAGCCCAAAAGCTTCTTAAGCTGATAAGCAACTTCAGCAAAGTCTCAGGATACAAAATTGATATGCAAAAATCACTAGCATTCCAACAAGGGAAGTGAAGGACCTCCTCAAGGAGAACTACAAAACACTGCTCAAGGAAATCAGAGAGGACACAAACAAATGGAAAAATATTCCATGCTCATGGATAGAATCAATATTGTGAAAATGGCAACACTGCCCAAAGTAATTTATAGATTAAATGCTATTCCCGTTAAACTACCATTGACATTCTTCACAGAATTAGAAAAAAACTATTTTAAAATTCATATGAAACCAAAAAAGAGCCCGAATAGCCAAGACAATCCTAAGCAAAAAGGATAAAGCTGGAGGCATCACACCAGCCAACTTCAAACTATAGTACAAAGCCACAGTAACCACAACAGCATGGTAATGGTACAAAAACAGACACATAGACCAACGGAACAGAAAGAGGACTCAGAAATAGGACCACACACCTACAACCATCTGATCTTTGACAAATCCGACAAAAACAAGCAATGGGGAAAGGATTCCCTATTTAATAAATGGTTCTAGGAGAACTGGTTAGCCATATGCAGAAAATTGAAACTGGACCACTTCCTTACAGTTTATAAAAAAATTAACTCAGGATAGATTGAAGACTTAAATGTAAAACCCACAATTATAAAAACCCTAGAAGAAAAGCAAGGCAATACCATTTCAGGACGTGGGCACAAGCAAAGATTTTATGTTGAATATGCCAAAAGCAATTGCAACAAGAGCAAACATTGACAAAGTAAATGTTGTCAGAGAAAACAGACAATCTATAGAATGGGATAAAAATCTTGCAATCTATCCATTTGACAAAGGTCTAATATTCAGAGTCTACAAGGAAGTTAAACAATTTTACAAAAAAAAACACAAACAACCCCTTTAAAAAGTAAGCAAATAGCAATAACAGATACTTCTCAAAAGAAAACATTTATGCAGTCAACAAACATATGAAAAAAAGCTCAACATCACTGATCATTAGATAAATACAAATCAAAACCACAATGAAATACCATCTCACACCAGTCAAAATGGCAATTATTAAAAAGTCAAGAAACTTAACAGATGCTAGGGAGGTTGTAGAGGAAAAGGAAAACTTTTACACTGTTGGGGGGAGTATAAATTAGTTCAATCACTGTGAAAGTGTGGCAATTCCTCAAAGATCTAGAAGCAGAAATATCATTTGACCCAGCAATCTCATTACTGGGTATATACCCAAAGGAATATAAATCATTCTATTATAAAGATACATACACTTATATGTTCATTGCAAGACTATTCACAATAGGAAAGACATAAAATCAACCCAAATGCCCATCAGTGATAGACTGGATAAAGAAAATATGCTGGCTGGGCGCAGTGGCTTACACCTGTAATCCTAGCACTTTGGGAGGCCGAGGCAGGTGGATCACAACGTCAGGAGATCGAGACCAACCTAGCTAACACATTGAAACCCCATCTCTACTGAAAATACAAAAAATTAGCTGGGCATGGTGGCAGGCGCCTGTAGTCCCAGCTACTCAGGAGGCTGAGGAAGGAGAATAGCGTGAACCCGGGAGGCGGAGCTTGCAGTGAGCCGAGATCGCACCACTGCAGTCCAGCCTGGGCGACAGAGAGAGACTCTGTCTCAAAAAAAATAATAATATGCTACATATATACCATGGAATACTATGTAGCAACAAAAAGGAATGAGATCATGTTTTTTGCAGAGACATGAATGGACCTGGAAGCTGTTATCCTCTGCAAACTAATACAGGAACAGAAAACCATACACTGCATGTTCTTACTTGTAAGTGGGAGCTGAATGATGAAAACACATGGACACTTGAGGGGGAACAACACACACTGGGGCCTGTTAGTTGGGGCCAGGGAGAAGGAGAGCATCAGAAAGAATAGCTAATGTATGCTGAGCTTAATACCTTGGTGATGGGATGATCTGTGCAGCAAATAACCATGGCACTCATTTACCTATGTAACAAACCTGCACATCCTGCCAATGTATCCCAGAACTTAAAAGTTCAAGAAAAAAATGAAGTGGTAGTTTACAAAACAGTGAAATATGTAACTTAAATTTTATCAACAATGGTCAATATATCATATGTACTCATACCTCCACGGGAAAAAAAGAATAAAATGTAACAAAATATTTTTTACAGTTTTTTTGGGGAGAAGGGTATTGGCTTTACAGGTAGAAATTTATATTATTTAGTTTATAAACTTGTGTGTGTTTGTGTGTTGTACCTGGAGAACCACTCAAGAAGAACTGTTAAAAAAAAAAAAAAAAAAACCCTCATGATTATTGAGAGGATGACCTTTCAGAAAACTTTTCAGAGAGTAAAAGTTGTTGTGATGCCGTTTTCCTTCTTTTATATTTCTTTTTATTTTTTCTTCTTTAGCCCTCCATCATTTCTTCACCTGAGCGTTCATACTCTTCTTTTTTCTTCACGCGAACTCACAAAATCATCTGTGCTAAAGTGATTAGGCCCCAAGTTTTTAAGTTATTACACCTCATGTAGGTACATTATTTTATTTATTTATGTATTTATTTATGTATTTATTTATTTATTTATTTAGAGATGGAGTTTCACTCTTGTTGCCCAGGCTGGAGTGCAATGGTGCAATCTCGGCTCACTGCAACCTCAGCCTCCAGGGTTCAAGCGATTCTCCTGCCTCAGCCTCCCTAGTAGCTGGGATTACAGGCCTGTGCACCATGCCCGGCTAATTTTGTATTTTTAGTACAGATGGGATTTCTCCATGTTGGTCAAGCTGGTCCCCACCTCAGGTGATCCGCCCACCTTGGCCTCCCAAAGTGTTGGGATTACAGGCATGAGCCACCATGCCCGGAGGGTACATTATTTTTAAAAGAGATATCATACAGATAATGCTGCCTGCACAGTCACACACAAGTCTCAGGCAGGAAGAACAAAGGCAAAGATTTTGTGTGGGTAGGACCTTGTCAATCTCCTCAACTCAATTAAAATTGCAGAATAAACAATTTCCTGCATAAAATTTCTAATTTAAATTTTAAAAAAGAACACTTAAATCAGGACCTCGTGGATGTGCCTTTAACCATTTACTGACATAATTTGCCTGTGTAGCCAAGCTAGAGCTTATAGTCTGACATTTCAGTGTCCACTTTACTGGTATCCAGAATTCTTATTCGATCTTATCTTGTTTTGAACTATTCTGTCTCTAACCACGAGCAACTCTAATAATTCTCTTTTCCCTTTTATTTAAAGGGTGTTAAATATTCCTGGAAAATTGGATATAATAACATTTTGCTGTGTACCCTACAAAGTCCCGCTAATCTCAGTTGAGTATGCTTTCAGTCAGTCTCTCCATTCATCACTTGCTAATTTTTAACTCAGTTGCCTATCTTATTGTGTTCCATATCCTCTACTTTAGCCTCCCAGTGTCCCTCCCTTTTTAAATAGCCAGACTTCTTATGTCATTCTCTTTGACCTCTGTTTAAGCACGCTAAGAATAATTCCCTTTTTTTGTAATTCCTTTTCTCTTTATTTCCTGAAATAATGCAATATTCTCATGTTCCTTCCATCTCACAGGTTGTGTCAACTTGATCTCCTTTAGTTGTGTGATCTTCATATTCCTATATGTTTCATCAGAGCCGTCCTTGCTTTGCTGTCCTTGCTTCTCCTTCCCTTTCCGATTTTGTCCATTGAGGACTTCATCTTTAACGGTAACATCTATATAGTTTGATTCCAAGTCTTCATTGCCAGGCTTTCCCTTTATTTTTCTGAATTCTAGCCCAGAAATACCTTATAAGCATTTCTGCCTATCTATCAGCCACTTCACTTTTATTATACTAAAAAAAAAAATTAATCTTTGCCTCCAAAATATCTCTTTTGTTTCTTTCTGATGTCCCTATTTCTGATAATGGCACAATTGATCTCCCTGAAAGCAGAGTTATTTCTAACATCTCCATTCCATTTATCTCTTCTTTTCAGTCAGTGATAACATTTTTGTAAACCGTGCCTTCTTACCTTCTCTAACATAGACCCTCATTACCTCTTTCCCAGATTTTTTTTTCTGAGGAAAGTGGTATCTCTCACACCCACCTTTCTGTATTCTAAACTGTCCTAAACATCCCTACAAGATATTTATGAAATATAGCTCTGTCATTTTCATTTCTTGTCTTAAAAGTCTTTCGGCTGCTCACAATAGTGATAGCCTGCCCATACATGAGAGTCTGATCTGGAATGAGTCCAAACGTTGTTCCAAATTTACTTCTTTGTATGTGCATACTTTATATCCTTGATAATCAAAGTCTTCCCCAAAATTGTGAAGGTAGAGTTAGCCACACATGGAGTGTGAGAAGGATTGCAGGCAGAACTAGGACATGTGGAAAGGGCCTGGCCAGTGAGCTGAAATGTGATAAGAAGGGGCAGATAGAAAACGAGGAGGCTGATGAGGTACCCAGAAACTTGCAGGCCTGTTAGGGTGTGTGTTTTGTGTTTTTTCTTTTCTGGCGTGTATGGATATTCTAAGTGTAATAGAAACTGACTGAAGGTTTTATGCAGAGGAGTAACAATGACTTCCCATTGAAGTTTTAAACATATCACCAAGCATAGTTTATGTAAAGGGATATCTTGATCATGGCTTACTTGATCTTGCTATCCACAAGCAAGTTCTTTCTCTCTAATATGGGAAGCAAATTTACCTCTCTCTTAAAACACATCACATTCCACTTTATAACATAGCTGTTTCATTACACACCTTATTTCCTCTACTAGTGCAAGCTCCCAGAGTGTAAAGAATGTGCCTTGTTTCTCTTTGAAACGACACAGAACTTCACAAAATACTTAGTAATTAATGACTATCTTACTTTCTAACATTAACATTCAAGTTCACAGGAGAGGATGCGATCATGTGTAGAACGTTGAGATAGTTGAGGAAAATCTTAGTCTTTGTTCATTATGATTCTTCATCACTCTACCTTTGTGTAGATGAAGCAAATCTTTGTAATTATCTAGATATTGTTCACTCTATCTTTGAAACAGCAATAAATCTTATCGACCCATTTACAAGGTTGTAATAAACATTACCCAACTAATAATCATTGAGTACTTTAAGTTTTCTAAAGAAAATACGTCAGTTTTCTCTCCTAGTATTTGCTATATTAAATTTGAGAAATAACATATTTTTTTTTTTACCACATACCCAGTCAGAAGACCCAAAGCAGGCCTAGAAGTTAGCAAAAAATGAGAGCATTTTAAATTGTTCCAAGGAAGAAGAATAGGAATGGATATAACTTTTCTGAATGCAGATTGGTTGTTGAACAGATAATGATTTATAGCACATATAAAATTACTTTTCTGGATGGAATGGTTTATAGAGGAGGGAAATGGGATTGTTCTTTAATATCCTGAAGCATGTGAAAACCTATGCAGCTCTCATTGATCTGCTCTCTGCTGGATGATACTGCTGTTTAAAATCGATGACATATTTACTTCTCTCAGAATGCTTCCGTGGTTATAAACCATTATTTGTTGTTTGTTGAGAAGTAAATTTCTTATTCATCCCCTCGTTAAATTGGAGTTTCCATAGACTTCAGGGTACCTTAGGTTTGTCAGTATTCAGCTTATTTTTTCATACTCCTTCCCATTCCATTTCCATTTCATAACCATTTGTGATAACTTGAGGGTCAATAGTCTTCAATAGTGTCTGAAAAACAAATTAACAAACTATCAAATTCTGTACACTGCTCATCAAGCATATATCGGCAAAACTTTTCCTAATAATTCTTTAATAAAGATAAATATATGGCCGGGCGCGGTGGCTCACGCTTGTAATCCCAGCACTTTGGGAGGCCGAGGCGGGCGGATCACGGGGTCAGGAGATCAAGACCACGGTGAAACCCCGTCTCTACTAAAAGTACAAAAAAATTAGCCGGGCGTGGTGGCGGGCGCCTGTAGTCACAGCTACTCGGAGAGGCTGAGGCAGGAGAGTGGCGTGAACCCGGGAGGCGGAGCTTGCAGTGAGCTGAGATAGCGCCACTGCACTCCAGCCTGGGTGAGAGAGCGAGACTCCGTCTCAAAAAAAAAAAAAAAAAAAACCATAAATATAACATTAATTTGATGCTTTTGTTTTGTTTTGGGGGATGCAGATTTTTTTTAAAAAATGACAAGATACAGAAAGGTGTACATCAAGAGATAAACTCTCCTGTATCAGACAGTCATATCAAGTTTTACAGCAGCTTATTTCATCACCTTAAAATAATGTTCTTTAACGGAGTTAAAAAGGGGAGAAAACCTGTTCAAGAATGCTGCCCAGCCAAATGGCCCATGATTGATGGGGCAGCAACAACCAGGGGGTATTTGCCAGTTCACCAGTGCCAAGTCCTCAGAGTGAGTTTGCTGCTTGTGACAGCTGGTGTTCTCTATTGGAAGGCTGTTTCTGTATACATCTATGATTTGCATATTTATATACCTCGGCTGCTGTATGAGGTCCACATTTCACAGCAGTGTGTATAAGCTGTGCAGCCTTACTGCTTGAGTGCCTCTAGGCATGAGATGGTAGAATTGGTTTGAGTAAAATGAGAATTTTAGGTTTTTGTGTTTTGCAGAGTAGCCAGTAATGCCACATTTTTGTTCATCTCTCTCTTCATCAACTTCAGTAATATTTTTGAGTCATCTATATGCATGGGCTACCATTTGAAGCAGACACATTATATGCTCTCTAGGAGGGTACAAGCTCAGATATTAAGGCATCATAGGAATATAGAAAGGAAGACATTAAAGGAATATATTTATTCAAGTTGAAGCCTGAAGTGAGAATTGTGGGATTTGCACATTGAAGGGAGTTACTGATGTTTCTCCTTAAGTTGGGGAGAACTTAAGAAGGTAAGAACTGCTCTGCTAAGTAAGATAAATGAACTTCTAAGCTGAGGCTTCTCTTTCTAAATAGTAATGTCACAGGGATTCTGTAACAAATGAGATTTCCACAGTAGTTTGAAATATCAAATATAGAATATTTATTTGCAAAAAAATGGGGACAGGCACTTTGGATAAAAAGAACGTGAAGAATGTAGCTTAAAGGAAATAGGAGTTGGATAAATAAACAATGAATATGTGGAAATAAAGTGGTCTTAGGAACAGTGACAGTGGTTGGTGAATAGGAGAAGATCTATTAGGGTGGAGGTGTCATATAAAGAACTTAGAGGTGGTTGAGAATCTTAGCCATTATTTGCTGTGAGATTGCAAGTTTCTTAAGGTCAACTGAGGATGTTAATTTAGTAAATATGATGGGTGGGGTCTTCAAATGGAAAACATAATCTGAAGCAAGATGTTTGCAAAGGCAGTTTCTGGAAAGCGGCAGTATCAGAAAAAAAGGTAACCAGGTTAGAATTCTAATGAGTGAAGAGGATGGGGTAATTTTTCAACAAATGAAGACTATAATATCTGACAGAAATATTGCAGTTTTGTGTGAAGAATAATAAAGAGTTTACAGGTGAAGTGAAGACGTCTTCTATACTTCGTTCTTCTGTCATGACCTGGAGCATCAGGTGGTTGCTGATGCGGCAGCTCCTGTGTTGAAGAACATTCTTGCCATAGACTGAATGTTTATGTCCTTGCTAAATTCATGTTAGAACTTTAGCCCAGTGTGATACTATTTGGAAATGTGGTATTTGGGAAGTGATTAGGCTCGACCCTCACTTATGGGATTAGTGCCTCTGTAAAATAGGCCCCAGAGAGGTCCCTTTCCCCTTCCACACTCTGTGAGGACAAAGTGAAAAGTCAGCCATCTATGAACCAGGAAGTGGGTCCTCACCAGACACCAAACCTATTGGCACCTTGATCTTTGACTTCTCGGTCTCCAGAATTGTGAGAAATAAGTTTCTATTGTATAAGTCACTGTCTATGGTATTTTGTTATAGCAGCCTGCATAAAGACACTACTGTATGTTCCAAACACTCGTATTCATTATCTGTAAACCTTACATAAACACACGAGTGTATATTATCATCCCTAGTGTAGATAAAATAATGGAAACAGAAAATAATAAATAACTATCCAAGTTCATACAACTGATATATGCCAGTGTCATGATTTGGGCTCAGGTCTGTTGGATTCCACAAGTTATTTTAGTTTATTTGCTTGTTTGCCCATTTTGCTAACATGCTGCTTCCTTAGACAGAGGCGGAATAAAAACAAAAGGTAGTGAACAGTTCTCTCGGGCATATTTAATTTGAGTTGGCAAGGAAATAGCCATCTGGAGAAGCTGCTGAGACAAAATACTTGCTGGGTTTGCTCCATGCATACCTGTGAAATGTGTGGTGTTAGATATTACAGTCCCTATTTTATAATTTAAGACCTTAAGAAATGGAGTGGATTATGATAACAAAACTAGTTTATGCTAAAAGTGCTGAAAGTAAAGATGATCCACATGACCAGTCTGTATTTATTCCAAGTATAGCCCTCTAGTACAGTACAGATCACTGGAAAAGCATTTTGAGTGTCTGGACAGCAAACAATAATTTTTCACAAATATCAACCAAATATAAAAACTAAAATATTATATATAGCTGCAAAAAACTAGAAATTGTCTTTGAGGCATTACTGTCTGATGAAATGATGATAAATATCATGAATGATATATAAATCTAACTGTTTTAAAATTACCAATTTCTCTTCTTATTTCACTTGACATAAGCATGGTTCAGACCTACCTTCAGCATACTGCTCATACAGTCGGAGTGAACAGCTATTTGTAGAATCCTTTGCTAGCTCAGTCACAAATCCAAACTAAACGTTATCCATATGTTTACGGGAGACTTTTTTTGGGATATGTTATCTTCTAAGTAATATCTGACAAAGTGGCTACAGTTGAATTCCACTCATATGCATCAGGTAAATGTCCATCTGACAAAATCAATTCATACATGCTAAATAATTTTAAAAATATGATTATTATAATTTTATATTGCATTGAACTTCACATTTAGAGCTTTAGACTATGGACTTGCCAAAATCCCATATCTAGCCTTAATGTTTAGTACGTAGTGGCTTAAGACCGTAGGTTCTAAGGTCAGACCATATGAATTACATTCCAGTCTGGCTCATTTACTAGTTGTGTGATACCATGCAAATTATATTACCTTTTGTGCTGGAGTTTCCTTTCCTATAAAGAATGTAACAGTAACAATCATAGTTGTTTGTGTGTCTCTGTGTGTGTATGTAACCATTAAGAGAAACTGTAATCTAAAGTCTTTACCAGACTCCCTGATATAGTAGGTGCTCAATTTTTTTATTAGGTATCATTATTGTTTTCATTTTAATTGTATCTGTTAATACTTTAAAAACATGTTAGTCACATATGGGCTATGCTTTACTGCTTTTTCACACTAAGAAAATTATTTTCAATAACTCATCAGACTGACTTTTTTTTTTTTTTTTGAGACAGAGTCTCACTCTGGAGTGCAGTGGTGCGATCTTGGCTCACTGCACCTTGTGCTTCCCAGGTTCAAGTGATTCTCCTGCCTCAGCCTCCCGAGTAGCTGGGATTACAGGCATCCACCACTACGCTTGTATTTTTAGTAGAGATGAGGTTTCACCATGTTGGTCAGGCTAGTCTCGAACTCCTGACCTTAGGTGATATGCCTGCCTTGGCCTCCCAAAGTGTTGGGATTACAGGCGTGAGCCACCATGCCTGGCCTCAGACTGACTTTCCATAGAGAAGGAAAAAGGTACAAAATCATTTTCTGTGTTCCTGAAAGTTTTTATATTTATCTTGCATAGGAAACTCCAAATGCTTATGATGTTGAAGAGGAAGAGGTTGTACCTCTGAAGACTATTAATAAGATTTGCTCTAGTAAGTTACTGAGTTTCATTAGAACTCTCTTCTGATACCAAACCCCTAAAAGGGGAAAATAATCTATTAATTCATTACTCTGTGTTACCACCCACTTTATCATGTTTACTCAGAATTTGGACAAAAGACAGAAAAGCAAATAACAGCGGTTTAAAGTATGCTCAAAATGAAGAGAAAAAATTAGACGTTGGAAGGAAAGTGGTTTAGAAGCAACATAATAGATTTGATAGGGTTCCATGCTTTTTGAAGAAAAGGGTTTTTTTTTTGCAATAGATACCTACTTTACAGTCTATATTAAACTTAATCTTTATTTTTGATAAACTGTCATTATTATTTTAAAATGTTTTATTTCCTAGTTTATTTTTATTTCATAATAATTTCTAATAATCTTTGTACCTCATCATGATCAAGTAGTTAACAATTTTAAATACACATAAATGCCTTGGAACAGTTTTCAGTATTCAAAATTATATTGGTAAATATCTCTCAAAATGAAACCTTTATTTTTAACTTTTAATGTAACAACATTCTCCAATTTATTTGTTTTGCGTTCGTGTTTTCAATGCAATGTTGGGCTTTCTGAAAGTAGGATATACAGCTATTCTGTTTATTTTTCCTATAGGACTGATAAGCCTATTCTTGGAATCATAATACAAATTGAGGTGCCTTTGACAATGGATGAGAATAAACCTCTTTTTCCCATTAATAAAAAAAGGCTTAGGCTGGATTTTGTTCTTCAGGGTGTACCAACAAGCTTAATTGTTAAAGTACTATAAGAATTGTATTGTGTCTAATTCAGAAGGAGTTCTAAAAACTGTAGCAATTTCTGTTGTAAAATATTTAATGAGGTTTGTCAAATGCAAAGATCAAGCCACCATAAATAGATATCCAGATTTGGTGTTCAGATTAAATTAGATAAGAAAATTTACTATCCCTGAATCCAAGGTATTTATGTATAGACACACACAGACACACACACACACAATATATATATATATATGTACATAAGGAGTGATAATATATAATAAAACCAATTTATAAGCAGTATAAGAATTCTTTATAAAATTCAAATAAGTTTTTTTTAATTTTTTATTTTATTATTATACTTTAGGTTTCAGGGTACATGTGCACAGTGTGCAGGTTTGTTACATATGTATCCATGTGCCATGTTGGTTTCCTGCACCCATTAACTCGTCATTTAGCATTAGGTATATCTCCTAATGCTGTCCCTCCCCCCTCCCCCAACCCCACAACAGTCTCTGGGGTGTGATGTTCCCCTTCCTGTGTCCATGAGTTCTCATTGTTCAATTCCCACCTATGAGTGAGAACATGCAGTGTTTGTTTTTTTGTCCTTGTGATAGTTTACTGAGAATGATGTTTTCCAGTTTCATCCATGTCCCTACAAAGGACATGAACTCATCATTTTTTATGGCTGCATAGTATTCCATGGTGTATATGTGCCACATTTTCTTAATCCAGTCTATCGTTGTTGGACGTTTGGGTTGGTTCCAAGTCTTTGCTATTGTGAATAGTGCCGCAATAAACATACGTGTGCATGTGTCTTTATAGCAGCATGATTTATAGTCCTTTGGGTATATACCCAGTAATAAGATGGCTGGGTCAAATGGTATTTCTAGTTCTAGATCCCTGAGGAATGGCCACACTGACTTCCACAATGGTTGAACTAGCTTACAGTCCCACCAACAGTGTAAAAGTGTTCCTATTTCTCCACATCCTCTCCAGCACCTGTTGTTTCCTGACTTTTGAATGATTGCCATTCTAACTGGTGTGAGATGGTATCTCATTGTGGTTTTGATTTGCATTTCTCTGATGGCCAGTGATGATGAGCATTTTTTCATGTGTTTTTTGGCTGCATAAATGTCTTCTTTTGAGAAGTATCTGTTCATGTCCTTTGCCCACTTTTTGATGGAGTTGTTTGTTTTTTTCTTGTAAATTTGTTTGAGTTCATTGTAGATTCTGGATATTAGTCCTTTGTCTGATGAGTAGGTTGCAAAAATTTTCTCCCATTCTGTAGGTTGCCTGTTCACTCTGATGGTAGTTTCTTTTGCTGTGCAGAAGCTCTTTAGTTTAATTAGATCCCATTTGTCAATTTTGGCTTTTGTTGCCATTGCTTTTGGTGTTTTGGACATGAAGTCCTTGCCCACGCCTATGTCCTGAATCGTATTGCCTAGGTTTTCTTCTAGGGTTTTTATGGTTTTAGGTCTAACATGTAAGTCTTTAATCCATGTTGAATTAATTTTTGTATAAGGTGTAAGGAAGGGATCCAGTTTCAGCTTTCTACATATGGCTAGCCAGTTTTCCCAGCACCATTTATTAAATAGGGAATCCTTTCCCCATGGCTTGTTTTTGTCAGGTTTGTCAAAGATCAGATAGTTGTAGACATGTGGCATTATTTCTGAGGGCTCAGTTCTGTTCCATTGATCTATGTCTCTGTTGTGGTACCAGTACCATGCTGTTTTGGTTACTGTAGCCTTGTAGTATAGTTTGAAGTCAGGTAGCGTGATGCCTCCAGCTTTGTTCTTTTGGCTTAGGATTGACTTAATGCGGGCTCTTTTTTGGTTCCATATGAACTTTAAAGTAGTTTTTTCCAATTCTGTGAAGAAAGTCATTGGTAGCTTGATGGGGATGGCATTGAATCTATAAATTACCTTGGGCAGTATGGCCATTTTCATGATAATGATTCTTCCAACCCGTGAGCATGGAATGTTCTTCCATTTGTTTGTATCCTATTTTATTTCATTGAGCAGTGGTTTGTAGTTCTTGAAGAGGTCCTTCACATCCCTTGTAAGTTGGATTCCTAGGTATTTTATTCTCTTTGAAGCAATTGTGAATGGGAGTTCACTCATGATTTGGCTCTCCGTTTGTCTGTGATTGTTGTACAAGAATGCTTGTGATTTTTGTACATTGATTTTGTATCCTGAGACTTTGCTGAAGTTGCTAATCAGCTTGAGGAGATTTTGGGCTGAGACGATGGGGTTTTCTAGATATACAATCGTGTCATCTGCAAACAGGGACCATTTGACTTCCTCTTTTCCTAATTGAATACCCTTTATTTCCTTCTCCTGCCTGATTGCCCTGGCCAGAACTTCCAGCACTATGTTGAATAGGAGTGGTGAGAGAGGGCATCCCTGTCTTGTGCCAGTTTTCAAAGGGAATGCTTCCAGTTTTTGCCCATTCAGTATGATATTGGCTGTGGGTTTGTCATAGATAGCTCTTATGATTTTGAGATACGTCCCATCAATACCTAACTTTTTGAGAGTTTTTAGCATGAAGTGTTGTTGAATTTTGTCAAAGGCCTTTTCTGCATCTATTGAGATAATCATGTGGTTTTTGTCTTTGGTTCTGTTTATATGCTGGATTACATTTGTTGATTTGAGTATGTTGAACCAGCCTTGCATCCCAGGGATGAAGCCCACTTGATCATGGTGTATAAGCTTTTTGATGTGCTGCTGGATTATTGAGGATTTTTGCATCAATGTTCATCAAGGATATTGGTCTGAAATTCTCTTTTTTGGTTGTGTCTCTGCCAGGCTTTGGTATCAGGACGATGCTGGCCTCATAAAATGTGTTAGGGAGGATTCCCTCTTTTTCTATTGATTGGAATAGTTTCAGAAGGAATGGTACCAGCTCCTCCTTGTACCTCTGGTAGAATTTGGCTGTGAATCCATCAGGTCCTGGACTCTTTTTGGTTGGTAAGCTATTGATTATTGCCACAATTTCAGAGCCTGTTATTGGTCTATTCAGAGATTCAACTTCTTCCTGGTTTAGTCTTGGGAGGGTGTATTTGTCGAGGAATTTATCCATTTCTTCTAGATTTTCTAGTTTATTTGCGTAGAGGTGTTTGTAGTATTCTCTGATGGTAGATTGTATTTCTGTGGGATCGGTGGTGATATCCCCTTTTTCATTTTTTATTGCATCTGTTTGATTCTTCTCTCTTTTCTTCTTTATTAGTCTTGCTAGCGGTCTATCAATTTTGTTGATCTTTTCAAAAAACCCGCTCCTGGATTCATTAATTTTTTGAAGGGTTTTTTGTGTCTCTATTTCCTTCAGTTCTGCTCTGATTTTAGTTATTTCTTGCCTTCTGCTAGCTTTTGAATGTGTTTGCTCTTGCTTTTCTAGTTCTTTTAATTGTGATGTTAGGGTGTCAATTTTGGATCTTTCCTGCTTTCTGTTGTGGGCATTCAGTGCTATAAATTTCCCTCTACATACTGCTTTGAATGTGTCCCAGAGATTCTGGTATGTTGTGTCTTTGTTCTCGTTGGTTTCAAAGAATATCTTTATTTCTGCCTTCATGTCATTATATACCCAGTAGTCATTCAGGAGCAGGTTGTTCAGTTTCCATGTAGTTGAGTGGTTTTGAGTGAGTTTCTTAATCCTGAGTTCTAGTTTGATTGCACTGTGGTCTGAGAGACAGTTTGTTATAATTTCTGTTCTTTTACATTTGCTGAGGAGAGCTTTATTTCCAACTATGTGGTCAGTTTTGGAATAGGTGTGGTGTGGTGCTGAAAAAAATGTATATTCTGTTGATTTGGGGTGGAGAGTTCTGTAGATGTCTATGAAGTCCACTTTGTGCAGAGCTGAGTTCAATTCCTGGATATCCTTGTTAACTTTCTGTCTCGTTGATCTGTCTAATGTTGACAGTGGGGTGTTAAAATCTCCCGTTATTATTGTGTGGGAGTTTAAGTCCCTTTGTAGGTTACTTATGATTTGCTTTATGTATCTGGGTGCTCCTGTGTTGGATGCATATATATTTAGGATAGTTAGCTCTTCTTCTTGAATTGATCCCTTTACCATTATGTAATGGCCTTCTTTGTCTCTTTTGATCTTTGTTGGTTTAAAGTCTATTTTATCAGAGACTAGGATTGCAAGCTCTGCCTTTTTTTGTTTTCCATTTGCTTGATAGATCTTCTTCCATCCCTTTATTTTGAGCCTCTGTGTGTCTCTGCACATGAGATGGGTTTCCTGAATACAGCACGCTGATGGGTCTTGACTCCTTATCCAGTTTGCCAGTCTGTGTCTTTTAATTGGAGCATTTAGCCCATTTACATTTAAAGTTAATATTGTTATGTGTGAATTTGATCCTGTCATTATGATATTAGTTGGTTATTTTGCTCGTTAGTTGATGCAGTTTCTTCCTAGCCTCAGTGCTCTTTATAGTTTGGCATGTTTTTGCAGTGGCTGGTACCGGTTGTTCCTTTCCATGTTTAGTGCTTCCTTCAGGAGCTCTTTTAGGGCAGGCCTGGTGGTGACAAAATCACTCAGCATTTGCTTGTCTGTAAAGTATTTTATTTCTCCTTCACTTATGAAGCTTAGTTTGGCTGGATATGAAATTCTGGGTTGAAAATTCTTTTCTTTAAGAATGTTGAATATCGGCCCCCACTCTCTTCTGGCTTGTAGAGTTTCTGCTGAGAGATCAGCTGTTAGTCTGATGGGCTTCCCTTTGTGGGTAACCCGACCTTTCTCTCTGGCTGCCCTTAACATTTTTTCCTTCATTTCAACTTTGGTGAATCTGACAATTATGTGTCTTGGAGTTGCTCTTCTCGAGGAGTATCTTTGTGGCGTTCTCTGTATTTCCTGAATCTGAATGTTGGCCTGCCTTGCTAGATTGGGGAAGTTCTCCTGGATAATATCTTGCAGAGTGTCTTCCAACTTGGTTCCATTCTCCCTGTCACTTTCAGGTACACCAATCAGACGTAGTTTGGTCTTTTCACATAGTCCCAAATTTCTTGGAGGCTTTGTTCATTTCTTTTTATTCTTTTTTCTATAAACTTCCCTTCTCGCTTCATTTCATTCATTTCATCTTCCATGACTGATACCCTTTCTTCCAGTTGATCGCATTGGCTACCGAGGCTTCTGCAATCTTCACGTAGTTCTCGAAACTTGGCTTTCAGCTCCATCAGCTCCTTTAAGCCCTTCTCTCCATTGGTTATTCTAGTTATCCATTCGTCTAATTTTTTTTTCAAAGTTTTTAACTTCTTTGCTATTGTTTTGAATTTCCTCCCGTAGCTCGGAGTAGTTTGATCGTCTGAAGCCTTTTTCTCTCAACTCGTCAAAGTCATTCTTCGTCCAGCTTTGTTCCGTTGCTGGTGAGGAACTGTGTTCCTTTGGAGGAGGAGAGGTGCTCTGCTTTTTAGAGTTTCCAGTTTTTCTGCTCTGTTTTTTCCCCATCTTTGTGGTTTTTATCTACTTTTGGTCTTTGATGATGTTGATGTGCAGATGGGTTTTTGGTGTGGATGTCCTTTCTGTTTGTTAGTTTTCCTTCTACCAGACAGGACCCTCAGCTGCAGGTCTGTTGGAGTTTGCTAGAGGTCTACTCCAGACCCTGTTTGGCTGGATGTCAGCAGCGGTGGCTGCAGAACAGCGGGTTTTCATGAGACCACAAATTCAGCTGTCTGATCGTTCCTCCGGAAATTTTGTCTCAGAGGCGTACCTGGCCGAGTGAGGTGTCAGTCTGTCCCTACTGGGGGATGCCTCCCAGTTAGGCTGCTCGGCGGTCAGGGACCCACTTTAGGAGGCAGTCTGTCCGTTCTCAGATCTCCACCTGTGTGCTGGGAGAACCACTACTCTCTTCAAAGCTGTCAGACAGGGACATTTAAGTCTGCAGAGGTTCCTGCTGAATTTTTGTTTGTCTGTGCCCTGCCCCCAGAGGTGGAGCCTACAGAGGCAGGCAGGCCTCCTTGAGCTGTGGTGGGCTCCACCCAGTTAGAGCTTCCTGGCTGCTTTATTTACCTAAGCAAGCCTGGGCAATGGCGGGCGCCCCTCCCCCAGCCTCGCTGCCGCCTTGCTTCTTGATCTCAGACTGCTGTGCTAGCAATCAGCGAGACTCCGTGGGCATAGGACCCTCCGAGCCAGGTGCGGGACACAATCTCCTGGTGTGCCGTTTTCCAAGCCCATTGGAAAAGCGCAGTATTAGGGTGGGACTGACCCGATTTTCCAGGAGCCGTCTGTTACCCCTTTCTTTGACTAGGAAAGGGAACTCCCTGACCCCTTGCCCTTCCCTAACCCTGCTTCGGCTTGCGCACGGTGTGCTGCACCTACTGTCCTGCACCCACTGTTTGGCACTCCCTAGTGAGATGAACCGGGTACCTCAAACGGAAATGCAGAAATCACCCGTCTTCTGTGTCACTCATGCTGGGAGCTGTAGACCAGAGCTGTTCCTATTCGGCCATCTTGGCTCCACCCCAAATTAGTTTAATTCTTCAAAATAATTCACACGACTTGAATGGAATACTCTTCTCGTGTTGTAGTCCTTTCACCCTTCTGGAGAACTTTTCATTTACTGATAAATTTATGAACAATAAGAAATACATTTTTACAATTTTGTGAAAGTTTATTTCTTTACTGAACACAGTGTTACCCAAGTTAATTACACAATTTAATTATTAATATCTGGACTTGGGCTCTGTGAGTAAATATTTGTTGTCTTGGTACCAAGATATCAAGGTCTTTGAAGTCAATTTCGAAAATAAATTGCAGGAATAATTTGAACAATAATTATGTTATTGAAATAAGAACATATTTTTGAAAAATAAATTTTCTGAAAAGCTCACAGATGACTGTTACATAACTGGCACAGATCCCATCTATGTCTGAAGAAGGAAAAGAAAGGGAGAGAGAGAAAGAGAGACCCTCCTGCACTTTGGATTTCACACTGAGTATACATTTTTTAATTTTTATTTTTTTTTTGAGATGGAATCTCGCTCTGTGGCCCAAGTTAGAGTGCAGTGGCACAATCCTGGCTCACCACAACCTCCGCCTCCTGAGTTCAAGCGATTCTCGATTCTCCTGCCTCAGCCTCCTGGGTAGCTGGGATTACAGTTGTGCACCACCACGCCCAGCTAATTTTTGTATCTTCAGTAGTGACGGGGTTTTACCATGTTGGCCAAGCTGGTCTCAAACTCTTGACTTCAAGTGATCTGTCCGCCTTGGTCTCCCAAAGTGCTGGGATTACAGGTATGGGCCACCATGCCTGGCCTGGATTTCACACTGAGTATAAATCAGTGGCCATCTATCATTAATGGGTGGGCAGGAGAGCTGAGACCCAGTAAAGTAATGAAGCTGATTCCATTTCATTGGCTTATTAGTACTTATTTTGTTTTTATTTTATAAGTAGTTTATGAACATGTTTTTTAAATATAAAATATTCAAACAACACAGATAGATTGGAAGCTCCATTTTCCACAATTTCCAGTCCAATTTCTCAGGAAAAAATGTTGTAATTATTTGGAGTAAGTGCCCGTATTTCACAGAGTCACATTGTCTTTCAAGAAGAACAAATAAAATAGGTTATGGAAATAGCAGTAATATCCTTGAATTCCTTCTACTTACACCTTGCTGCCTAAAAATTACTGAAGACTTATACATTCAATGAATGTTTGTTTAATATCTATTTGCCTCCTAGATGCTGGGGACAGAGCAGTGAATATAAACAATTAAGGTAACACAACAAAAAAACAAAAACTGTCCCTTCATGAAGCTTAGATTCCAGACCAGGAGATAATTAACAAAGAAGATAAACAAGAAAAATCCACAATATTTCTGATGGTGATAGTGCTATGGAGAAAAGGAAGGAGAGAGAATACTGGGGGTGTTGGAATTTAGGGGCAGGGGCTGCTGCAGTCTTCAATGGTGTGACATAGAAATCCTCCCTGGTAAGGTGACATTTGAGTAAAGACCTGAAGGAAGTGAGGATGAACACAGTTTGCTTACCACCACCACCACCTACCATGCCTCTCACCACATCTGATTCGGCTGTATCACAGAAGCACCATGCCCACGCATGGAGGATAATTAAGGCCCGGCCATGACAGGCTGTTCCCTCAGCCCCCTAAGGAAAAGGAACCTAAGCAGCTTTTCATAGTTAATAAATCATATTCCATTAAGTGAATTATACACAGTTCTCTTTCCTGTGTAGTATGCTAGAAAGAGCATGAGCTTTGGAGCAGAGAGACCTGGATTCAAATGCTGACTCTGCTAATGACTAGCTATTTACTTAATACAGAAAAGCTTCTGTTTGCTTATTTGCAAAATGAAAATATTAATATTAAAATATTATTGTAAGAATTGAACAGGTGCTACTAAATGAAATGTGATTAAAGTATGTTAGATGTCCCAGCAGTCTCCTACTGCCTGATTCCATTCTATATGTTTACATTTCCCTAGCAACTTGAGGATGAGTATTCTCATGTCTTCTGATAGATTTCTGTCTACTAGAAAGTAAACTGCAAAATGTTAAAAATTAATTTTATTTATTTATTTTTATTTTATTTATTTTGTTTAATTTATTTCTCATTGTGGTATTTTATTTTTTATTTGAGTATCTCTCAAAGTCAAGTTCCTCAGGTTTTATAGGTCCAAAATTTTGCAAAATGAATGAATATGTTTTTGTTGTTGTCGTTTTGTTTGTTTGTTTGTTTGTTTGTTTTTGAGACGGAGTTTCGCTCTTGTTGCCCAGGCTGGAGTGCAATGGCACTATCTCAGCTCACTGAAACCTCTGCCTCCCAGATTCAAGCGATTCTCCTGCCTCAGCCTCCTGAGGAGCTGGGATTACAGGCATGTGCCACCATGTCCGCCTAATTTTGTGTTTTTAGTAGAGACGGGGTTTCTCCATGTTGGTCAAGCTGGTCTCAATCTCCCGACCTCAGATGATCTGCCCGCCTCAGCCTCCCAAAGTGTTGGGATTACAGGCGTGAGCCACCGCACCCAGACAAATGAATACATTTTATGTCTATATGTGTCCGTGTCTGTTTTAAAAGAAATCCCTCCTTATTAGAGATTCCATCTCAGATTTTGAAACTACCTATTCGTTAGCACTTGGGTTTTCTTAGCTATTAAAATTTCACCGAATAGTTGCTTTACCTCTTTAAGGGATATTTGATGTCTTTGTGAGTTTTTACAACTTTCTACTTTGATTTGAGAGAAATAAAGAACTACTCTTACTCAGAACTTATTTGGTTACCTTTACAATACTGCTAGTAGAAAAAAAAAAAAAGTATGTTGCTTTAAAGACTTAAGCAAGAGAGAGGGGAAGAAGGGAAATGAAGGAAGGGGAGGTTAGAAAAGCAGAAAGGCGGGAAAGAGACAAAAGGGAAGAGAGGAGAGAAGAAAGGAAAAGGAAATCCCAAGAAAGCCTTTGCCTTTTCCTAATCCCCCATAGCAAGCAATTGTCAGCATTTTCTGCCTGGAAGCACTGGTATGTAACATAAATCACAGAACGGCTGTGCTCAGCCAGGAACTGAGCGACTCAGGGAGAACTCCAAGTGGTGGTGACAAGCCAGCCCTACCTCCAGCAGGCGGGCTGCATACACAGCTGGATCCCTGAGTGTTCCTTATTACACTTCCTGGTGACTCAGACAAGCACTCACATGCTAGGGCAAGGGGTATTTCATTAGAGAGCGTTCAGGTGATTTTTCATCCTCTAAAGCTGAGATGGAGCTGAGTCAGCCAATATAAATCCAGATACCTAATTAAAAGACCTCATTCGTATCTGCTTGGCTGCTTGTGTGTGAAGGCTCATAGATTGTCTAAGCTGAAGTTTCTATGAAAACTCCTGTGTTAGGATACACTAGCTCTACCTGCTGAAAAAGACTCAGCCCCTTGGCTCCTTTGGCGGAACTGTGCTGCACCTTTATCCAGGTGAACCATGGTGTTTGGTGTGGAAAATGTTGGAAGAAAAAAAAGATAGCTCAGAAAAGTAGAACAAAGGTGATAATTATTTCATCTTCAGAATTTTCAGGAGCTAGATATCTTCTGCCACAACTCTTCCAACTTGATAAGCAAAATACCAAGGGGGTTCCAGAAGAAGCAGAGCTAAAGGAACACATCTTCTCCTGATTATATTTTCTTGCATTAATCTGTTCAAAAATATGAGTAGTTGAAAAGAGTTGCATAAGGCAAAAAGCTTTGATACTTTATCTCTGCAAGATGCAAAACGTCCTCTAATAAAAATAATTTACCTCTCTAATCCACCAAGAAGTAAAATAAGATTCCAGGGTGAAACATAAATCATTTGTAATTTCAGCCAGCCAGGTTCTAAATGAGTTACCCTCTTATTTGGACATAGAAATTTTAATCTCTGGAGATTTATCATTTGCAACTTTGCAGCTATAATTATGTTTAAGGCACATGTCTGTTCTTAACTAGATAGGGAATGTGTCACAGCCCTTTATGTATTGAAGGCATCTGCCATGGTGTCTAGCACAGCATAAGCATGGAGTCAGTGTTGATTGGAAATGATAAAAAAACAAAACGAACAAACAAAACCTTTGTACTAGTTTATGAATATTATTCATCTTTACTTGGTTCCTTTCCTAGTGGCTAAGAAGCTGAAGACCTGTATGTGTCTTAGAAACACGTGAGTCTTTATCAGTCTTCTCAGTTTAACATTTATGTCCCAATGATATAAATAGGATTTGTGCTTTTTCTATTCCTAAAGCGTTCTGAATTTGAGTATCTAAAATATGAACTTGAACACCCAAACTAAATTTTCTTAACTTTTATGCAGCATACTTCACAAAAGTAAAGACTCTAAATGTTCAAATGTGACCAACAGGCTTGGATTAAGTAAAAGCAATTACAGAAGATGACTATTTTCTGTGAGTAAATTACTATATTTCTAGTAGAAACTTTGACTTGGGGATTAACTTCGAAGAGTGTTAAAACTAAAAAGGACTTAGGAATTATCAAGCCCCATTTTTAAAAAACTTTTTAATTTTTTTTTTCAAAATTTTGTACTACAGAAACCCTTGGAAACTGACATTCAAGCTTTGTAGATAGAGCAAATATGTTAAGTGCTCCTCTGGTTTAGAAAACAGGTTGGGTATCTCACATTCCGTCTCATATTCCACCTCTCATATTCCACTTCTTGTGGTGTTATGTGAAACATATAGAGATCACAAGAGTCTAGTGGGAGAACCACTGTTCTTTCCTTTACAAAGGAGGAAACTGAGGATTAAAATGTTAGAATGACTTACCTATACCAAAGAGCTAGCTTGTATCAGATGTGAAGATAAAACCCAGACCTTCTCTGTTTTGCTTCCATAATAAAGCTGCCTTCGCTCCTTTCTTTATTTAAAAAGTAAAATATATTCATTATAGATAATTCCACATTAAATGTATGGCATCTAACGCCCAGTAGAATTTTGTTTTCCACTGTACCATGCTGCTGCACTGTAGGCTCACTAGAATAAATACCATTCACTCTGTGTGTGTGTGTGTGTGTGAGTGTGTGTGAGTGTGTGTGAGTGTGTGTGTGTGTGTGTGTGTGTAGCTACTATACAGTGCCAAACTTCAAGCTGAAGGGAATTCAAATCACAAGTCATGGTCTTTTAATTTTTTGGAGTGAATGATTCAATGGCAAAAATGTATAAAAATAGGTTAAGTAGAAAGGGGAAAGTATGCCCCATGTAACTGGAAAACACAAGGGTGTTGAATTTCAGGCATGATTGAATCTGGAAGTTCAAATGACGTCATAAGAATTATGTTTTTCTCTCTACCTAAGTGCTTCTACATACAATGGGAAAGATGACCCTGGAAATTCCAGACTAGAGAATATATGAGATCTCAGAAGAAAAAAGAGCCAATCTCTCTCCTCTATCTTTCCCCCTTTCCTTCTCTCTTCCTCTTTTTTCAGCCATTTCAGTTTGTTGAAAGAAATAATCTGACTGGCTCTGATTTAGTCAATGCTCACTCATTAACCAAGTACTCTTGCTAAGGGAAATAGTACTCTGATTGACTAGTTTGATGACCAATGCCATATCAGGGGAGGTCAAGTTGTATGATAAAAAGCCACACCAAGTGAGTACAATTCTTTGAAGAAAAGATGCTACTCAGATAAAAGTGAAAGACAACTCTACATGAAGATAATTTCCAGATGCATGTATGGCTAAAAATGCCAAGATAGGATTTTACCTGCTCTAGTTATTTTTACCTATAATCTAATACCTGGTTGATCAGTCTTGTTTCTCTTCTGTTTCATCTTTACTTTTTTGGTAAATGTGCCACTAAACAAAGCAATATCCAAAGTGAGAGTTTTTAGGAACCAGTGGCTCCACAACAACCACAAATAGGGTAGTTTGTCAAAGGATCTTGACATTCAGTGGAAAAGCTGTTAAGAAGAGGTCACAGAAGTTGTTATAGACAAGGTCAGGCTTTGGGTAAATGATATATGCAAACCTCATAAAGGATCCACCCACAATTCTTTATAGCTTAATTTTACTATACATTCCTTTGTATTGCACACCAGGCCATTTTTTTGTGTCATTCTCTTTATGAATGCCACATCTGGGATACCACTCAGTACATACTAGCTAGTCACTAAAAATTCACTTAGCAAATCTGCAAATCAATGAATAATAACTTCTCAGATGGTATTGTATCTAGATCCCACTGTCTTGATGAGGATTTATTTCTTGGTTACCTTTTCTCCCATAACAGGAAAGAAAGGTTTATTGTGAGTACTAGGTATCTCTGGGGGATGAAGGAGACATTAACAGCAAAGAAAACGCAGGAAATGGAGAGAAGGGGTGCTAAAATCATATTTCATGAAGTTGCCTCTCTAAACTTAAAGATAACTTTGTTATTAAAAATAAGCATTATGCTCAGAGTTAATTAGAACTGGTCTTCTTCCCAGAATGTGTTTCTGACTATATGGTTGTATAATATGCTGTGCTTTCTGCTTTCTACTAATAAGAAGTACCATTATGACATATCTGGGTTACTTAGGCCAATTTCTCTGTCTGAATCATATATTTAGTTTGGGTTTCTATTCCTAAATTAGCTAGGTAGGTCTGTACCAGATTTCACTTTAGCCCAAACTAGTTCAATATTTATATTTGATCACAGAAGAGAATGGACAGGAGTGTGGATAACTTAGTTTGATTCATCCCTAATTTGAGAAAGATGTGGCCTAGTGACAATAGTTCAGGAGAGCAGACCATCTTTGTGTTAGTATCCAGAACATTATGCCTACTAACTGTTATGACATAGCAATTCTGTCCCTAAGTTTATAGTCTTTCTTGTAGCAGATATACATTCTAGGATGAAAATAAATAAATAAATAAATAAATAAATAAATAAATAAATAACACATGAATAAATAAAATTAATATCACAGTGGGGACTGAAACCCATGTCCTTCCTTATTATCATGGCATTAGAAACTTGCCTTTATTTTATAAGAGGCAAGCCTCCAGGCTTAATGAAGCTGCTCCCTCAGTAGTCGTGTGAATCAGAAGAGCTGGGGGACAAAAAAGCAGGGATCCTTTTCCATCTTTTGCTTAGTTATAATGCTAGTTATACTCCAAGTGCAAACTCTTTGAAAATAGTGATGATGTAGGAACAGGCAGAATTTTAGAACCTACATGGAATTTGCAACCTTAGCTTGAAAAATCCTCTCTTGACATATAGACTAAGCAGATTTGCTATATAAGTGATTTACAAAGAAAGCATATGGAATTCACTGTCATTTTTCTCCAATCACTTTCACTTCTTCCACATATATTTGAAGGATTACAAAAATGACTGATCCTGGAATAGGTCCCCGGGTGAGCCAGGACCAGGAAACATGGTTTGCAATGAGTCCCAAAGAGCCTGTGAGTAGAGGGCATTGTCAAATGTAGTCATTTTCATTTTTGTGTGAGGCAGAGCAGTGTCTTCCAAAGGCTGGACAGGGCTACCTAACCCTTCAAGTCTTACTTCTAGAGAAAACTTACCTATGTCATTCTAAATAGACTCCTCAAATCCTCACATTCATTTCTAATTATTAAACTACCAAATAAGGTTAAATAAACACACAGTTGATGTGTTTCTGTTATGGCAATGATCGCAACTCACTGTGCTTGTTTCCAGGTCACTCTTGCCCACTTTTGGCTTTAGGTGGCATGTTACTATCATGGTATCCCTAGTGTACCACTGTGCATGACAAATAGCGCATGTCAGTAACCATGGACAGTAACCACCATCAGTTTTGAACTTTATTCAAAGGACTTTCACATAGGCAATCTCTTTTTATAACACATTTCCATAGCATATCAAGAGCCAATTTTTTTAAATCTCTGAGAAACAGAAAAGTTGAGGTGTGATAATGTGTATTACTCTGCTCCCGATTGCACAGCAAATCAGGGACAAAATAGGGTGTTTGCCTGAATTCCAAGCCCAACATCTTCGTACTACTTTCTTATATCATCTATAATCAGACTTCAGAATAGATGTGCTACATTCTTATATCAGCTGTATTCAGACTATAGAATACATTTTCATGTACCTGGAACATGGAAAATAGAATAGAGAATAAGAAAAAAGACAACCTTTCCAAAACACCAAACCCTAGAAATGAGTACCCCAAAAACAGGGCACTTTTGTTCTTCAATCTTGCAGCAGAATATAACCACGTGGTGGTAAATGTGACTGTAAATGTCAGACCGTGTTGCTAATTTTTCAGTCAAGGATAGAAAAATGGTTTTAGTCTTCCAAATATTTCATACATTTTTTGCAAAAATTATGTTTTTACTTTTTATGTTTAGTGCATGTAATCATTTGTATATTTATTAAATCTTTATTCTATTCAGTGTTGACTGTAAGTAATATAAAATGGCTTGAAGGTGTTGGTGGAGGAGTGAAGCCCTTTCCTCTAGGGCTACTTTGATTCACCTATGAGAGACCATGAATAGGACCAATTTCACTAACTGAAATCTAGAAGATGTCTGTAGGAGCCCGTGCTTAGAGCTTCACATTTCACCCCTACTTTATTCTCTGGGCTAAGTATGTCTGAGGTAGGCAGAATAATGCCCCCACGCTGGAGATGTTTACTTCTAATCCTGGGAATCTGTGACTATGTTACTTCAAATGGCAAAAAGGGCTTTGCAGATATGATTAAATTAAGGACTTGAGATGAAGAGATTATGCTGGATTACCTAAACTGGCCCAGTGTAATCACAAGGGTCCTTAAAAGAATCAGAGAAGGAGAAGTGATGACAAATACATAGCTTCAGAGTCAAAACCAAAAAGAGATTGTCGATGATGCACTGCTGGCTTTGAAGACGGAAGGTGGCCAGGAGCTCAGGAATGCACAGAGCCTTTAAACTGGAGAAGGCGAGGAATTGATTCCTTCTCCAGCCTCAAGAAGGACCACAGCCATGCCACAGCTTTGCTTTTGGCCCAGTGAGGCCCATTTTGGACATCTGATCTCCTCTAAAACCGTAAGATAATATGTTTGGGCTGCCTTAAGTTTCGAAGTTTGAGTTAATTGACTATAGCTGAAATAGGAAAGTAATATGGTATTTAAAAACAAAGTGTTAAATGTATAGAACTAAAAGGAAAACAGATTTACCAGTTTCCTGTATTCTAAAATCCTCCAATCCACCTATCACCTCATTATTAGAGCTGCCTTTCAAAGACACACCACTGACTGTTACTCTCCCATGCAAAAACACTTGAATGGCTCGACATTACCTACTGAATATAATACCCACTTCAGCCTGACATTCATCTTTCCAACGAACTTCCTTACATTCTATGTCTCTCATTTATTTACATTTTTCATGTTTCAGTCATATCAAACTACTTGTCAATCTCTGAAAACTCATTTAAGTTTGCCACCTTTGAACCTGTGCCCAAAGCATTCCTCAGCCTAGAATTTCCTCTTCACCCCTTCTATACATTTTCATTCAACTTACTTGTCCCTAAGGTCCGGTATAATGCTGTATCCTCAAAGAGACTTTTGCACAATTCATAAATTACCTTTCCTTCCTCAAAACTCTTTTAGCTTGTTGTTTTTATTCCATGGTGTCACCCATTTCATTGTGCCATGGTTGCCTATATTCCTGTCTCACTTCCTGGATTGTAAGAACACTGAGGGCAGGAAAGAAGGATGAGCAAATTGCCTGTTTTTCCCTGACGTACCTTGAGCTAGAAGCTCAATAACAATGATTTAATTGAATTGAAAAGCCGACACTAAGCATTCATTGCCGACACTAAGCAGAGAGCATTTTATTCATAATCATCATCTATCAGTCACAGCATCCTTGTAGTCTGTGGATCTGAGATATGGTTCTCAGTTTTACTATTGAGATCCATATTTCAAGTGTGAAATAAGAATTTCTACTTTGGGTGACAATAAACATCAGGTGATGGCTGGTGCCACTGGGCTTAAGAGTGAACGTCCTCCCTTCCTCCCCTAACTCAGAGCAGGCTGACTTATAAATAGAGACGTTTTACCCAGATTTTATTTCCAGTGGTTTCACTCTGCATTCCACTTTGCACCATTTAATGAAACCGAGTTTTGCTTCAGAACTGGTTGATTCTCTGCACCAGGTTACAGAGTCCAGGGAGCATGTACAATCAAATTCCATCCAACTAAGCAATGAGATGTGAAATAGGTTTGGGAGCACAGGAGCACCTTGAACGATGTCACACTGACTTGTTTGCTACCAGAATGGATGAGTGCAGGCCCTCTGTGAAAGAAGTTTCCTGGGTAATTGAGCCCAAATGCCTGGAAACTAGTAGCTAGCAGGTAAATAATTTCTTCTCAACAGAGGTTAAACACAGGAATGCTTTGTCTTGTTTGGCCCATCATCCTTTAAATTTGAACTTCTTGGCCTCACGGGGACAGTGCTTACCTACCAGAGACCTAGAGGCATTAAAGCTAGTCTGGAGTTTCCAGGAAGGAAGAAATCCTTATAGTACATTTATATTAAAAATATAAATTTTATATGATTGTCTTCTTCATTTAAAATAAATACTTATTTGTGAAAGCTGCAACCCAAGAGATTTAATAGAATAAAGGGGAAATTGAAAAACACATACAACGGTTTCTTCTGACTCTTTTCTTCTAAATTTTCAGTTGGAGTGTTCATCCCCTACCCCTTTCTCTGTCTCTCTCTTCTTCTCCTTTTGCTGGTGTTCCACCTCTTCTTTATCATCCACTTCTACTTCTGTCCTCCTCCCTTCTTTTCTCCTCCTTTCTCTTCATTGCTGACACTAACCAGAGAGGATTTTATTCATAATCATCATCTATCAGTCACAGCATCCTTGTGAAGCATTCATTGTTGGCCCTCTGTCTACAGTACTTGGATCACTGGCCAGCCCAAAAATGGCAAGTTTCAGCTCATGGCTCTTCTCCCTACTGTACAATTTTCTACATTTAAATTTTACCTTTCTCTACATTCTTTCTTACTTCACATCTTAGCACTTCTTGCTTTGCTCAACGTTTAAAGAATAATACTGGATACAAAGAAGTTCTGAAGCAGTTGGTGGTGATATGACAGCTGTTCCACTAGTATTCCTCCAGGGAGCAATTTTACTCCATCAGGAGAGGAAAATTAAATCACCCCCTCCCCAGCCCCCTGCGCCATTTCACCGATGAGCACCTGCCAGTGCCTTCCAACTGGCAGCCATGACAAGAGAGGCCTCCATCGCTTTCTGGGTGGGCAGCCAAAGTACAAATGACATCCCTGTGCCTCTGCTGACAGCCAGATCTGGTCAAGAAGCCATTGCTCAAAACTTTCTACTTTCTGTAAAGAGGGGTCTGGATTCTGTCTGCCCAAAGCTAGTGGGTAAGAAAGCTAGGGTGATGGCTTTAGGGATTGCCCTTTGATTTTTCACATCCTGATATCTCCCCAAAGTAAGAGTTGTTGGAGCTGGAAGGAGAAACTCTTTAAACAAACAAAAACAACAATAATAAAGGATTCCCAAGGAAAAATTCAATCATTTGAAGGAGAGAATGCTGCTGCCTTTCCTAGCCAGTTCTGCATTTTCAAAGGGAGATTTGTGCTGCAAGAAGCAGCTTTTGGAAGTCATCTCAGGAGAAGATTCTCTTTTTTTGCCGCACTAATCAACCCTTTTGTGCTGTCTGGGTCCAGTGACGAGTCACATGGAACCTGCAGGAAAGCTATTTTAAACTGATGTTTTGCGTGCCAAATGTATGGGAGGCTAAAACCTGACAAGGGAGGTCACCGTCATTCACCTTGCTGCTCCTGGGCCGGCCTTGATGATTCACAACTTTTAGCTGTGCCAGGTACTGAAGTGATTTCTTTCTTTCCTTCTTTTTTTGAATTGTAGATTCCATTACCTCTGGAGGGGAAAATGAGGCTCCCAAATATGTCCCTCATTGCTACCGCCACCAGGTTTCTGCTGGAGGCAGACATGAAAGAAGATTTCATTATATCACCATTTCAAATACTCTGTGCTAGTTTTTATTATTTAACACTTTCTTGGAATTCTGAAGCTGTTGCTGGGAGTCCTGTTGGCATTCTGGTGTGCCCTGTACTATGGCCTTATAAGGCACAATTTATCTTCCACAAGATGTCATTGATCATACTGCAGATACAAATGAATTATATGGTTCTTGGAAAAAAGACAGCATTTCATAGCAACTCATATTTGGATCTTTTAAGAAAGAAGTCATTTAGAAGTAACCGGGAAATATGCCCTTGGCCTGGTGAGAGAGAGCAAAGCTGACTCCAAACCTTTTATTTTGCTATTAAAACCTTGGCTAGGAAGCAAGCTTTAGTGGGTGAATGTAAGCCACAGCATAACAGCTAGTATCTGTCCTAAGAAATTCATCTGGTTTCCTGGTGCTTTTCTAGGCTAAAGCACCCATTTTTGCCATGTGACTTAGTGGATACATTTTTTTTGTTTTTTTTTTTTCCTAATTTTCCCAAGGACCATATTCAGGCTTCAGAATAAAGGTAAACCTGCGTTTTAGGGCTTTTTCGGTGAGACTCCCTGCAGGAAACAGATGGCAAACTTAAACTGGATAATGTCAAAGGAGTTTAATCGAAAATTTTTTTAATGTTTGGACAAGAGGCAGGGGGTGAGGAAATCAAAGGGGATAGTGCGGTGCTCTGGGGCTAGTAACATCAGGAAGCTGTTAACACCTTTAGGTCTGAAGAGGGTAATGGGAGGGAGTGGTTACCAGGAGCTAGAGAAACAGAGCACTGTATGCAGAGAGCCTCTGACAAGCACTGGGACTTGTACCAGGAGAACACAGGCAGCCCACGGAGATGCTGTGTTGTGGGAGCCAGGGAAATAAATGCCCAGATATCACTTTGCCCCCCTTTCGGATCTTTATATTCCTCATTGATGATTGATCCCAATTGGAAGCCAGAGACAAGGATGTCATTGATATAATTCAGGTGATCAGCCTCCCAGGACACAGAGCAGGGGACATCGGGGTATGGGCCACCTTGTGTAAATGGAGGGTGTCCAGCAAAAGAATGATCCCCAGGATTTGTGTAACCTTTACTTTTTCTTTGAAGGGACAACTTCTGTCAAACAGGGTAAGTGAACAGAACCTTTGGCTTCCCTTGAGTAAAAATCATATCTGGTGTCTAACTCAATCTTGCGCGTCTGTTTTGATTCAGCAATTGATGTTGATTAAAATGTTCATGTGATAGAAATATAAAGTGAAAAGATTCATATTTTTCTCTAATTTCTGAGGGCTTATAATTCATATTATAGATTTTTATAAATCCAGAACTATCCTTCAGAAAAAAATGTTTAATCCAGGAACATACGAGTAGCGTCATGCATGAGGCAGCTAGAGACCTCTTATATCCATTCAAAACAAAATGGTAACTTTATGAGTAGTCAGCAAAGGTAACCACCATATTATGTAAGTAACCACCCTATTGTAATCACCATTGTAACTACCCTACAAACACAGAGTTTAAAAGGCAAATATCTTTTGTTGGGTGAGATTGGAGGAACAGGGGACAGATGCAACCAACACCTTGCAATTAATTACTGGAATTTTTCAAATAGTGAATTTCCCAACTAATGGTCACTGGGAAAAATGGCATACTTAAGAATGTAGAGACTACTGAAGATGATGAATGGCTTGCTCCCTGGTTTTGCTACAGGCTGGCCCTGAATCAAGCTTTACTGTCCATAAATTCTACTAACAGCCACTTATGTGGCCAAAAACTGCTCCTAAATTACCAACACTGATGCCTTCTGATTCTGTTTGGCAGAAAGCAGAGATAGCAAAGCCCAGTAAATCCCATTAAAGCTAGGACAGATGGACAACCCTGGCTTCAAGCTCCGGTTGAGCATTCGAATGCTCTGTAACATAGACACTGTATTTACTGTCTCCTAATCATTGTCTGAGAGTGAACCTAGAGGAGGTTCTGTTCTCAACTGAACTTCTATAGTATCAGCTCCCATTTGCAGCATTGAAATTCAGCTAATTCATTCCTGCATATTCTTTCACCTCTTCAACTCCAGGAGTCCTTGGCCCTCTTTATTTTTAATTGCCATATCTTCTTTACATTACATTTTGTCTCATATTGTGATGGAGAAAGAAACAGGCAGTACTACATAGTGCAAGGAGTCATGGATTGAAACCGGAACACTGGTTTGATTCTGGTCTACACCTCTAGCTCTGTGACTAGGATGAGTTATATCATCTCATTGTACCTCAGTTTCTGGTATTTAATATTGATATGATGATAAGACCCTGTTTAAATAATATGAAAGGACATAGCATAGTTTCTAATACGTAATAAGTGCTAAATAGATGATAGTTCAATTTGATTGTGTCCTCCCTTATCGTTAGGGTAGTGTGAATGCAAAAGTAGCTCACACAAACGACTTGTTAGATTTACATTTGTTCGTTTTACTCACAATTGAAGTCATGTGACTCTTTTTATTTCTTCTTGTCCAAATATATAGTCCATAGCTAAGTCACACTATACAGAGATGTGCTTTTGTGGATACTTTAAGCATTGCCTGTCATCACCCCACTTTAATGCACTATATTTCAAGATCTCAGATATAACTAATCATTACTTAGCCTTCACAACTATATTGTACAAAATATTCCTTCCTTGGTAGACTGGATATTACAAGACATTTTGTTGGGTGATTCTTTGACATCTTATGTAAAGAATGCACACACAGAACAAAGTTATTCAAGATGTATATGTTTGTGAACTTTATGAAGTGAAACATACATGATCATTCAGAAGCCCTGTCATTGATACTCTTCTCTAACAACAAATCCCTTTACCATTTGCTACCCAGACAGTTGTATTCAGTGGCAAAGTTTATTCACAAATTCATCCTTTCGGCAGATATTTATTAGTAAGGGCCTATCATATGCCAAGCACTGTGTCAGATTTTGGAAATTCAAAGATGACCAAGAACAGCCATCAAAGGCCAAAGGTGCATGGATGCCAAGGAGGGAAGAACAGAAATGCAAACAAAAATAAGTGACTATAGTCAATGACAGTATATTTTTTCTTCAAAAATGCAAAGACAGTATATTTTTTCTTCAAAAATGCATTTTGCAAAAATGCAAAGGATGTTAAGTATTTTCATCACAAAAATGATGACTATGTGAGGTGATGCATTTTTAATTAGCTAGATTTAACTATTTGACAATGTATATATACTTTGAAACATCCATTGTACATGATACATATAATTTTACCTGTCAATTTCAAAAATAATTTAAAATTTATAACGTTCAATAACAATATCTATGGAAATGTGAACAGGGCCCAGTTGGCACACAGAGGGGAAATGGCTCTTTCCCTAGAATATGGAAGATTTCACTGAGGAGGAAAATAGGGGCAGGGCCTTGAAGTCAGAATTGTCCAAGGAGGCAAAAGGATCAGAAGAAAGAGATGCATGCACGTAGAAGTGGTTGGGATGTTCAAGTAATAGCAAATAGTCTGTTTTAAATAGAGAAAAAGGAACATGGAGAGGAATTGGAAGAGATAAACCTGGAAAAAAAATTGGTTGAGTCCAGAATGATGGGCTTTAAACACCTTAAAATATTTGACTTTACCTTACAGACTAGAGTAAGTTTTGTTTTTGTTTTTGTTTTTGTTTTGTTTTTTTTTTTTTTAGACTAGAGTCGTATTTTAAGAAAGACACTAGGAACAGTAAGGAAAAGATTAAGTCTATACCACTCTTTGAAATATTTGCCTCTATATAGGATTTTTCTGTTTCGGACTCAGTTGCAACCTTTTCTTTCTTCAGCTTATTTGTGATGCATAACATTGTACTGCTTCTGAAAGAGGATCATAATCTTTTAAATGTATTTGTTGAGAGAGTAGTCATCAGTATAGACTAGCTCGTGGAGGATTTTCTTGAGGGCATCAGATTATTTCTTCTGACTTGCTTAACCAAAATACGTGTCCCAAAGGATAGGAACTGCATTCCAGCATCAGTTAAGTATCTGAGCATGGCTGCATAAGAAAGAATAAATAAAACAAGGCTTGTTTCTCAGCGCTTTGCAATGAGAGATGATTTGAAAAACTCTGACCTGATCAGCCATTTTATCATCTGCCTGACTTGGGTATGAGTGAGCCCCTGGAATAGTTGCTGCATACTAATGTCTAAAATACAGGAATGAATGAGATTTGGAGAAAGAAGCGAAAGGGGTATTGACAATGATTATCTTCATTTCATGTGTGTTTTGGCCCTGTTGGTATCTGGAGCACTCTTGTTTTGCCTTTAGAAATTCAGAAGATGCTTATTATTTGGGCAAATGCAAGAAAGGATCAGACTATTATGCACAACTGCCAAGGCTCCCTAGCAATTATTGCTTCCTTTCAGGGTTGCTGCAGCAGAAGTATCTGACGTTGCTGGGGTGCTGGCAAACTCTATCTGTTGTCATTCCTCCGTCTGCTCCAGCCTCCCAAACCAGGGCCTTTGAGCTCTGCTCCCCATCTAATCGGTGCCTCCCTACCTCACGACATCCACTAATGTGTGCTAACAGATGTCTGAGGGAAAATTAGCTGTGGTGTCCAAATCAATTAGACCAGAGTTCTGTGCAGGAACAATTGCTCTGCAAGCTGTATGGGCTGTATTTTTTTTTTTTTTCCTGTTTCTTTTTTCCAAAGGTGAAGTCATGTAGCTCAGGCCCGGCTTCCCTAGTCCATATTTTCCACTTCCAGGCAGTCTACCTCAGTGCTTAATGGGTTCTGATTGGACCACCAGATGGAGATGCCTCTACCAGGTGCAGTTCCCAGTAAACAAGTTAAGAACAGGAGGGCGGCCTCAACCCAAAGGCAATGTAGCCCAGAATGTCAGCTTCAAAGTACAGCTTTGGTGTGTATTTAAATTCTAGGAAATGCTATGTTGACTGAGTTGCCTTATATGACTTATTAGAGAAAGACTACAATTTTTATGTATGAAGAATGACTTGATTAGCTAACATGCCTACTTTAGCTCATAGAAATGGATTTCTACCTCCTGTCTCCTAATACAAAGGCCAAATTTTCAAAAGCATGAGTAAGTGGAGTAAAGACTTTCTATTCCAAGGTTAGGCAGACCTGGACTCTGACCCTGTAAGCAATGAAACTTTGGGGAGTTTAAAAATTGAGCCTAGGTTATTTCCTTAACAGAGATGCCATTTACATTGAAATGTATTTGATCTCTTTGGGGCAAAGTTTAATTATGTGTAAAGTAGGCATAATAATATCTACATCTCAAGGAGGAATCTGGTAATTAAATAAAACATTCTTAAAACAAGACCTGTTATATAGTATATGCTCAATAAATGATAGGCATATAATCATTAATCTTTACATTCTGTTCTCAGAGACACCTAAGTAACATCCAACTTATGAAGAATTCTCACCTTTTATAAAACAGGGCTTGTTTCTCACTGCCTTGCAATTGGAGATGATTTGAAAAACTCTGACCTAATCAGCCATTTTAGGCTTTTTTTTTTTTTTTTTTACCACCTCCACCCAATGAAAAATATTTTTGAGCTGTCTGTGGTTTTACACTTTTTTTCTTATCATCTTTTCCCAGGTTTGCTGACTCTCCAAAATATAACAATGAAACCTCTAACCACTACCACTACTGCTTTCATTCCCTACTTCTTTCCTGCCACATTCTCTTCAAAGACATTCATTGTGATCTCCTATAAACTTTTATGTTGAGGAAATAAATACCTGTCCCTGAAATAGGGCCAATTCTCATAATAAAAATTAATAAATGAATGGTAAAGATAATAAAGTGCAAAATTTAGAGGCACTTGTAGAAAGAAGTTAAATTTCTTCTTTTTTATTCTACATGCCTATATTTGGAGTTTCGTCTTGCTTAGGTTAGAGGATCCTTTTGAACATAACTGTCTTTATGCTGCTCATAATCCTTCAATACCATACTGCTTATTTATGTATTCCATTTTAAAGCTAAGAACCTTTGTGAAGCCTACCTCAGGCAACCCATGTATATAAAATGATCCTATTTTCAAGAACGTCTGACATTTGCTATAAAGCTTTTTCAGAAATGGCAGCCTGGGTTTTCTTTTCTTTTTTTTTTTCGTCTTTGCATTCTGGAAATGTAATCATGACTGAAAGGCATCTAGTCTTTTCAGGGCATCTTCCACTGTTGGAGGAAGTGGGAGACACAGAAAGAAATGGAAGCCACTCCACACAGCCTGATCTCCCCATACTCACCTCTCCTTCTACAAGCACAAGTTTTGTTCACATTACCCTCCTGTACAGCCTTGGAGGTCTGGCCAGCTGGGGCTATGAGAGCTGAGGATTGTGATAATATGAATTACATCCTAATCAGAAACCAGTGGGGTTGTTTTATCTTCGTAAAGATTGCTTGTTTTGTTTTGCATTAGTTTTTTTTTAGGTACAATTATATTTCTACTTTTAGCTGCTAACTGTGGCCCAGAAATAGAGACCTGTCAGACTCCCCATTTCAGTCTGTCCCCGTTTTGTGCATGAAGCGGTTCTCCATGAACACACAAACATCACACTCAGCTCTGTCAGATCAGCTTCATGGCCACATTTATCAAAATTATCCCAGAGTCCCTTGCAGAGACGAATATTAATAGGGTTCATTTAAAACCAGGAGTGTTACTAATGCTTTTTTCTATGTGCTAAATGGGAGGAAACAAGAATTACACAAACAAACAAAAAAAAAAAGGTAGGGTTGTTAGAATAGTTAATAAGGCGAGGTGAAATCTTTGGACAAGGGGAAATAACGCTGAGCTTTCAGAAATTTTGATACATCAATTTACATATTATTATTCCCATTGCTTTCCATCCAGAATGCAAAGCAGCCTTTCTCTCTGTACTCAATATACTGCAGGTAATCAAGCCTGAGCATTCTCCTCGAGTACCTTCTATCTGTCCATCTATCTGGAGCATTCTTAATAGGTAATATATTAATTAAAAAGGGGATAATGTTATCTCTGCATTCAATTGGTAAAGAGGGCTCAGGGAGGAAGAGTAGAGCAACTTTTGAGAGCGTTAAGTAGAAAGACATTAAGAATGTTTTTTTATTTTGATTTTCATATAGAGCCATTTGCACATAACAGACCAGGTGTTATTGGCAGGTCTGCTTCACAGAGCAGCAAGCTAACTTAGTGGTGTCCCTAGTAAGTTTTGTTGGATAGCATTTCACACTGTGATGCTGCTTGTAAGATGCCCAGGAAATGCCATTTTGTTGCCTTGTGTGGGGTGACATCTGCTCTGAGTTAGGTAGATACTACCATCATTCCTTCCTCAAGCAAAGTAGAGAATCAGAAGCAACCTTTTTGTGTCCATTGGCATTAAGCTGATTTTCATAATTATGTATTATCCCGCCAGAATTCTCATGTTTCACATTCTACATGGAAGAAGGTAAACAGAATGCTTGTCTTAGACCCTTGTCTGCAGTCACCTAAATTGGAAAGTTTTTGATGAGTTGGTTAGTTTGTTTTAAAAAAAAAAAAAAGAATATGATAACCAGAGATGAGTGTTTAAAAAGTAAAAAGTAATGGTAATAAGTAAAACCATCACTTTTTAATTAAGTGGAACAGCATCTCAAAGAATGAAATTCCATCTAAATGGGTGAATACTACTAGTTTCCAATAGATAGAGGCCAGGGATGTTGCTTTATATCATGTAAAAACTCCCACAACAAATAATTATCTAGCCCAAAATTTCAATACTTCCAAGGTTGAGAATCTTTGTACTAGAAAGGTGTAAAATTTCCAAACAGATCAGGGATAGATTGAGGGAAAAAAAAGGCACTGGATCATTATACTCCTGGAGTTTCTAGAATAGGAACACAGTTGATGATTATACAACTCTGGCTGAATGATTATCCACCTTGTTCAGTAACATCATTCTTTGCTACCAAGTATGTGTGTTTGACAGAGTCACATACATACAGAATGGTGAAAAAGAAAGAAATCACGCATCCAGGTTACTTGATTAAGAACTGCTCATTAGGCCAGGCGCGGTGGCTCTCGCCTGTAATCCCAGCACTTTGGGAGGCTGAGGCGGGTGGATCATGAGATCAGGAGATCGAGACTATCTTGGCCAACATGGTGAAACCCCGTCTCTACTAAAATACAAAAAATTAACCGCACATGGTGGCATGTGCCTGTAATCTCAGCTACTTGGGAGGCTGAGGAAGGGGAATCTCTTGAACCTAGGAGGCAGAGGTTGCAATGAGCTGAGATCGCGCCACTGCACTCCAGCCTGGCAACAGAGCAAGACACTGTCTCAGAAAAAAAAATTAAATAAATAAAACAGAAAAGAAAAGAAATGCTCATTATTAGACTGGTAGATACTGATACTGCTGGAGTCTTAAGACCGATAGAAAAGAACAGATATAGGATTCTTACCCAGAGTATTTTTTCATCCATAAAATAAAAATATTTGGTATTTCCATTAGTACCATTAAAAGCTCCTACGGTAGTACAGAGGATTAAATGAACTATTATGTGCAAAACACTTAGTAAGTGCTCGGTGAATGTTAGGTATTGTTATAACCCTTCATATCTTATCATAGTGGGAACATGATACTAGGTAATCCTAAACTTGATAGAGTCACACATGCCTGAGGATAATATAGATAAAATTTTAAGTCAGTGAAGATCCTATTCATCACCTAACATTATCCATAAACTTAGAGCACAATTAAATCTAAGTGAATTGTATAATATATACATATGTTGGTTCTATTATAGCAGTGTGTTGAAATATATATCAAGGAAAAATAAGTAACATAGTTTACTTCAAGCATAAATTAATCGTCCAAACATATCCATGTAAAATAACCATAGGAAAAAAATGCCCCCACATTTATGAAGTTTTCAAAACTGGCTGCTATATAAAACGATGTATTCCATTTTTTTTTTTTTTTTTTTTTTTTTTTTTTTTGAGACGGAGTCTCGCTCTGTCGCCCAGGCTGGAGTGCAGTGGCGCAATCTCGGCTCACTGCAAGCTCTGCCTCCCGGGTTCACGCCATTCTCCTGCCTCAGCCTTAGAATCAAGGCTTTTTTTGTTTGTTTGTTTGTTTTGTGTGCTTTTGTTTACTTTTGTGGTTCCCAAAACATATGTATGACTTTGCTTCCTTCTTGCTGAATTAAAATCAAGTGTTATCTCAGGAGTTGTAATATATTGAGAGGATTGAGAGGTTTCTGGTTGGTATCAACCATTTGCTTCTACTGTCATTTTTTATGGTACACATCTCTATGGCACGATCAATGTTTGAAATCAATGCTGTTTGAAAGTACAGCACCTAAGTTCCTCCCCTCTTTCTCCACTGCAGGAACAAGCAGAAGAGGCTTCATCCCAGGGACACTCAGTTCAATCATTTACTTGCAAAAGGACTGAATTTTGAATATAAATCATATTCATCTGCCTAAATTCAGAGGCCTTTGATTCTATAAAAGGGGAGAGATAATTTTGAGATCATATGTGTTTCATCAATCTTTGGCTAAACCTTGGACAAGCATGTTTGATAAATTGATGGTCATTAACAAGCAGCTGTGCAATTCAGAAATCACTTATTTGTTATATACTCTGCTTTTGATTGTTCCTCAGAATCAGTTCACCATTTTGTTGGCTAATATGGGCCTTAAAAATGTGTAGGAGCAGGTATGGTGGCTCATGCCTGTAATCCCAGCACTTTGGGAGGCCGAAGCAGGAAGATTACTTGAGGCCAGTAGTTTGAGACCAGGCTGGGCAATATAGTGAGATCCAGTCTCTACAAAAAATTTAAAACTTATCCAGGTGTGGTGGCTCACACCTGTGGTCCCAGCTACTCTGGAAGCTGAGGTGGGATGCTCACTTGAGCCCAGGAGGTTGAGGCTGTAGTGAGCTGTAATCACACCACAGCACTCTAGCCTAGGTGACAGAGTGAGACCCTGTCTCCAAAAAAGCAAATAAATAAATACAATTAAATTAAGAAAACGAATTAGCCAGGCATGGCGGCATGTATCTGTAGTTCTAGCAACTCAGAAGGATTGCTTTAGTGCAGAGATTTGAGGCTGCAGCAGGCTATGCTCATGCCACTGCACTTCAGCCCAGGCAGCAGAGTAAGACCCTGTCTCTTAAAAAAAAAAAATAGAAGAAAAGAAAAGTGACCTCATTTACTCTAGCCACTTCAGGTTTCCTAACATGAAACTGCCTTGGGAGACTCCTCCATGGCCACCTCCATTCCACCAAAGGTATTCCAAATGGTATTATCATAATTTTATTTGAGATTATGTTCACTTCTTTAGTGGAATTGCTAGGGCAGATAATAATGACAGAAATACAGAAGTGAGAAACAACCAATGGAATAAGAATGATGGGTACACAAATAAACAAGAGATGGCGTGTACAGCACGTGCATTTCAAGGTTATGTGTGCTTTATGTAGAGGGAAAAATGAATGTAGTTTTTTTGTCCAGATGAGCTCTACACAGCAGTCATTTCTCCTTGCTTATCTGAGACCACTGGACAACTGTCACCTCCCTTCATCTCCTTTCAGCAAAGACAGATTGCTCTCATCAGCCTTCCATTCTGAATTCTTCTCCCTTGACCTGTGTCTCTTAAGTTCCATTCTGGCAGTGGAAACATAGGCATTGAATTTTCTTCCATCTATAGAAATACTGGAGTGAGGTCAGAATCATAGTGTTTTGCCTGAGAGTTCCCCTCCCCTCAACTGTGTTTACCCAGGAAGGACAAAACTATCCACGCATAACAGGAATTTGCTTTCTCTTTGGGTGTGTCATTCCACTGTGCACTGTGCTTCAGCGAGCTTTCCATTGCCTTCTATTTAATTCCACTCCCAGTAAGTAGAAAAGGGGACCAGTTTTTTGTTTTTTTTTTTTCTCCCAAAGAGAGGCAGAGTAAAGAGTTGCTGTTACCTGGAGCATGGGGACTCAAGATGAGACAGGGCCTTAGTGATGTATGTAGAGGGCAAAAAGGAGGACTTTGAAAGGTGAACCTTAAAGAGACAAGCTGGTCATTGAAAACTAAATTGCCAAACTTGCCTCCAGTGAACAAATGCACCTGCCATTCGTATTGCATCCAATTTGCTGTTTCTACTTTTATCTGTCTCACGCAGCAGGCTCCAAACTCTCAAAGGTTTTCCTGTGGCCTCTCTTTGTAATGCCCCAACCAGCAGGACTGTTAGATAGAGGCTTCTGTGTAGGCATTTTATTCCCACCTTCTCTCCCACTCATTGCGTTAAAATAAATTGAAACACTAATATTCCCAAGAGAAGTAAAGTTCTAAGGAGCAACAGCTCTTCCTCCAAACCCTAATGCTGCTGGAAGCTGTCCAGCTTTTCAAGATGGTGCATGATGCCTCCATAAAATACAGGCACTGGAGCCTAGCCACCAAGGGAGACACACTCTGTGCTGTTAACACGTTACTTAGGTGTGAAGTAATGCTTTTAAACGTACTCTCAGAGAGTGAATAATAGCTTCTGGAGAAAGACTTCCTTTGAAGGATGAAATTGTATAAGCAGGGTCTCATCCCCAAGGCATTTTTTGCCATGTGCAGAAATGTTTGATAATGAATGATCATCAAGTGACTAGTTTTAATTACCTAAACAGGAGGGGGAAACACCATCTTTCCATAAAAAGAATTCAGAATGACAAATGTAGATTTGCTTATGTGAAAACTTTCAATTCAATCATTTCCAAAAGATTTAATTGTTTCAACATGTATTGTTGAGCTTTCACAATAGCTTACATTTCTCAATCCTGAAAGATACTTCCAGTTACAGACTTCTAATTCTCTATGCCTGTGGTTCTCTGAAGACACCTCTATACATTTAAATATAGGCTATTGCAAACACTGGCAGGGAAAAAAAGAAAGACCTTGGAACTGCATCAAATATAGGTCGTTTTTATCCTCCCTTTTCTCATGAAAACCTGAAGTAAATGTTATGCAAAGTATTCTAATGCTGCCTTAAGGTTGGTATTTTTATTTGCACAAAAGAAACATTATTCAATTGCGGTTTCTCAATCAACTATAACTCTTACCCAATATAAGGGAAGATCTCAGTCTTTTGTCTTATGACATGCAGAAAATGACAAGCATTTGAGCAATATTTCTATTCTGTTGCCCTTTGTGGCCTTTCTGACTTGCACTTCTCTCTCTTGCTTTAGGCCAGCCAAATGAACAGCCTTCAATTGAAAATGGAAGTGCTAAGTGACTGTAGTGTGTATCTCAGAGAATGAGAGGCGGATGTATATATATAGTATACATCCCAGAGAAGGGGAGAGAGCTCTCAGCTGAGAGCAAAGGAATTAGAAATAAAAAGAAAGTATTGAAGGCATTCCACGGTTCAAAAAATAAATCCTATTTAATGCTTCAGTTTTCTCTCCAGAGATGCCACAGATTAAAGTAAACAGAAGTTGCTGGTCACCTGTTACCTCCCAAAAGTGTATGTCCAGAGAGAGGTCTTTGGCCTTCACTGGTACATTTATTCATGCTTTCCCTTTCTGTGTTCCAGAGAAATATTTCAAATCACTATTTCTGATGTTCCAATCAGGTGGTACTAGCGTCTTCAGAGATTAGTGACATTTATTATGAATACTTCCTATATTCCAGGCATCATGTATTTCACATGCATTATTTTATTTAAAAATTGTAAAGGCCTATAAGTTAATTTTCCCATCCTGCAGATGAGAAAACTGAAAGACTAAGTAATTTCCCCAAGATTAAATAGCCAGTAAATTGAGGAACTGGGATTGAAACAAGGCTCTGAAACCCAGTATCTAACCACCAAATTATACACTATGAATACATATTGAAAGAGATGGTCCCCATCCTCCTGAATCTTCAGACATCCTTTGTTCAGAACATTGATCACACTCACATCTTTTATTCCAGATCCCTGGCCTCTTATGTTCATCCACATAAGGAAGCATTAACCATGCGACTATGGAAGTTCAGCTCAAGGGGTAGTCCTCCTGGTTCACTTCTAAAATGCTCATCTAAACAGAATAAGCTTATACCACTGAAGTTGAGTACAATCTTGTCATATAGGACATTACTGATATATATATACACAAACTATAAAGGTGTGCTAGGCCAAGTATAACCACATAGTCATGGGACATATTCTGCAAGCTCTACATAAAAATCAGTAATGTTACCATACAATTCTGGCTCAATTTTATCTTCCTTTTGTGCTTTCTGAAAAGAAGGTTACATAAAAGAAAATATTCTAAGCATATATACCCAATATACTTTCCCTAAATGATTTAGTTAATCCTTGTGTCTGTCCTGGAATCTAGAAAATTGGAATGTTATTTTTGTCTCTTTGGAGATAAAGAGACTGAGCTATGGAGAGATTTCGTAGCATGAAGGAGCCCTACTGAGAGTCAGAGAAGGTATGGGGCTCAAAATCTAGGTCTCCTGAAGCCTTGCATTTAGTGAATGGGACTGCTCTTAGATAACTGCTTACTTATGTAGGCCAGATCTTATTTTCTATTCAGAGTCACACATTTTCAGTTTGTCCCTCTGACTATTATCCTGAAATCCTCCCTGGTTGGCCTTAAAAATAGCTTCTGTACTAGAAATATATTCAGTGAAATTCCTTTATGTTTTTCTTATGAAGAAGTGATTGTATAATAAGGAAACCTGCAAAATGCCAAATATAGAATTGTTTCACTATGGGAACATACTTAACCTATGTTTGAAATCTTATTTGTTCTGATAAAGTATAATTTTGTATTTCAGTAAAGGAAACTAATACAGAGGTCCCTGAGTCCTTGCATTGATTATGTAACAGATTTTCCTTAAATAATTCCTGAGGTATTGTCTTTCTCCTCTAGCTGGAGAAAGAAAAAAAAGATCTGCAGGTACAAAAGATACCAAGACAGAGAGAAAGCCAAAAATATTATCCAGGACTCATTTATTCCAGCAGCTGTGCTATTTACTAGCTAGCATATGCAAATGGAGAGAAACTTGGTTGTAGTACCTGGACTGCAAAGTAAGAATGTTTAGTACAATATTTCCTCAAGCAATTTCTAGAAATATTTGGTACTGTTCGTTATCTTAATAGTTGTGAATGGGAGTTGTGACTCTATTGATGAGAAGGCCATTTTGCTAATTCAAATAATATTCTTTTATATTATCTTTGTTTAGATTTTACGGAATACTTTCTGTGACACTGTGCATTTTATAAAATTCCATTTTGAGATTGCCAAATTTCCAGGCTCAGTGACTTATACGTTAGGGGCCTGGAGTAGCCACTTACAGGTTTTTAGCACCAAAGATTTATAATCGGGGTGGGCTCACAGATAACGAACGCCTGACAGGCGGTGAAGACAAAAGTGAGGCACAGAATTAGTTCAAAGACATCAATTTCTGACTCTGAACTGTGGCTTCGGAATCACAGAGCAGAGAAGTTCCTATAAGGCCTATATCTCTTACAAGGTGATGGCCTATGTCAGGCAGGAGGCTACAACTCGTCAGAAAATAAAGAAGAAATGGATGAGTAGACTGGAGGATTAATTGTATACTCATTAACAACAGCCAAAGTCTCCATTGAATGGAGGCAAAAAGGGTTTCTATTCAATGGTCATAGTCAGGAAACATGAGGGACTCTGAGAGGACATCATATCAAGTTTCTGATTTTCAGACCCATACACTCCTAAATAAAAGTTGTGTAATTTTCTCTTCTTAATGATGCTTTCATCAGTTATTGTAGTCATTAATGTTAGTGGCTGAAGCAGATATTGCTGAGTTCTCATGACTTATTTCTCGCTCATGTAGTCCAGTTCAGTTTATGCATGCCTCTGTTACGCAGCAGCTATGCCTTCTTGATCACGTATCCACCACAGTCGCTGTGACAAGGTAAGAAGGGGCTTTTATTTAAGGGCTAGGCTTCCATATTGCTTACCTCACATTTCCCAACATTTTCTTGGCTACAGCCCAGTTGTATGGTCCCAAAGGAACCCCAAGAGGTTGGGGAATGTCGAGAAGCAACATAGATACTTGGGGAGCACTGACAGCCTTCTCCACGATGTCCAGTGACATAATAGAAAATAAATTGAGAATACCATTCAGAAGCACATTGAAAGTTAAGAGCACACACATTCATTTTTCCAGGAAGCAGATGGACTAAATGGTGAGGTCCATGGTCGCTGGACAGAGTATAAACAGAGCTAATTTAAGAAATATCTGGGTGGAAGCCTAGTTTATAAACCAAGGATTAAATGTTAATGTGTTTGTCTTTGTTTTTTTGCATCAATTAGGAGAATATGTAGCATTTGAAATATTTTAATGAAAGATGTTAAATAGGAGAGGCTAGACCTGCATTAGGAAAATTCACATGTCTATGTAAAGTGTCACTCATTTCCCTACCACCTTTTCTTCTTTTGACTAATTATTATCATATTAGTAGACTAATTTGATGTTCCCTTTGTCCAGTGTAAGTGAAACATTTCTATTACTCCCAGTTAGGACCTATAATCTAAGGTGTACTTTGAGTCAAACAAGGTAGCATCTGATTGAAACAGAGAGAAAGGTTATACAGTTTTTAATGTGTGAATGAGGATTCATGTTTCACAAATAGCCGTAGCATATAAAATTTAACATGTGACTGTCTTAATCCCAAACATGTTATCAATTACCAGCATAGCAGGTTTCTGTTTGGTTCCTAATTTTTCTTTTTTACGGTGTTTTAAGATACTTTAAAAAACATCTATAATAATTTACTCTACTTTGTAATTAGACTTAGTGATTAGAATCTTTTTCACTTACATAACTGTTTTCCCTTAAATGGATGGCACCAGCTGGCTTATAGCTGAAACCTGATCTGACTCCCAAAGCCATCAGAGGGACCAGCATAAGGCAAAGCCTAATGTGTTGTGCACCTTCATGAAAAGTCAGTAGAGAGGAGATGTTTTGCATTCTTTTATGTTTCTTTGGTAACACTATATATATGTTAAGTATGTTAGAGAAGATTTTCTTTGAGACTTAAACCTTAGCTTCTCTGGGCATACCTTCAATTTTCATAACATGGAAAGAGGCTAATATTATGTTCTCTCACACAGCCTGTAATCATTAGAGGAAGGGCAAATAGCTAAACATTTGCAGTTTGGAGTTGAGCCACTTGGGGTATTTTACCATCAGGAGAAATGTGATGGCTGTATAATTAATGAAAAAGCATTAGCAAAAGGCTAAGAGAGCAAAGTAATCACAAGTGGCCCTGAGTATTGTTACCTTGTAATTTTACACATGGTATTGAGGATTCGTTAACTCCCTTATCACACAGTTAATGAAAAGCCATATCAAACTAGGCACTGTGCTTTCTGCTGGTGTGACAAGCCTGACTCTTGGAAATAAAACACCCTATGTCCAAAGTCTCTGGGGGCCAAGTTATATTCCAGATGAGGTTAAGTGACTTGCCAAAGGCCGAGGGAGGATGGGTAGAGGAACAGACAGGGAGCAGCTCGCCGTTTCCTCATGGATTAAAAAGGAAGAGATATGGGCTGAGAATCAAGAATATTCCTGGTGGCCACCAGGCCTGGTTCTCAGTCCATCTGGAGCTGTTTGGAACCGATAAAAACAGGAATCCTACTCACTGCTGCTGCATGTGTCTCTGCCTTGTGCAGTCTGTGGCTCATCGAGAACAAAGGATCCATCATGTCAGGTACCTTAACTGACTGTGCCAATGCGCATCCAGTTGCATGACCACCATGACCATCTTGTCCTAATTCTTGCTTTGTAACCTGTCTCACGTGCTTGTGATGGGACATAGAGACAGTAGGAGCTGCTCACTTTCCTCATCCTGTGCTCAATTTCCTTAGCGTTTCCATAGAAACTCAAATGTAGTCTCTGTAGACTTCCAGCCCAGACCCTATGGAAAAGCTACTATCCCTGCTGGCCACAAGGGCAGTACCAAATATAGAGCTGATGCAAAGTCAAGCAAGAAAAATCCCTCCTTTCTTCCCTTGGGGACGAGCTGCTGATTCCGACCCATTCTCAGGCACATCTGCATCACGTTCTCCCCACACCCAGCCCTGTTTTTCCAGCAGTCAGGTTTTATTTCTATATGAACCCAGAGTTCCAGTGGCAGTTAAAATCATTTCTTGTTGGAAGGAAGGGTCAGTGGACACATCATGTTGCATAAGCACAAGCATTACCAGATGGATACGAACACAGTCACAGAGGGTCGCGGCTGCCACAGAAATCATTCGCTAGAGTGCTCTGGCCCCGCAGCATGTTACGGACAGACTGCTTTTTGTGAGAATTGATCAGCTCTCCTAAATACAGGTGTTGTGCATGTTTATGTGTGAGACTGGGAGCCACGAGGGGGAGATTTCTATAGGCAGTGTTTGTTTCCTTAGGACACAGAGGTTTGAATAAAACATCACGGCAGGGTGCAGAAGTAAGAGAAGAGAAATCTTTTGACATTTTCTCCATAACATGCCCAGGAGCTCTCAACAAACAGGTGGAACAAGAGGCCCCTCCATGTCTAACTTCACATTTAGCTCAAGATTAATGAGAGGCTTGCCCCATTTGGGACTTATTTGTGGAAGCAAAGATGGAATACTCCTTCTCACCATCATCGCCATGCCTCCCTTCTTGAGTTTTAAAAAGAGAAGGGAGACAGGAGAAATACCATTTCATGTTGGCCAAATTGAGGGAAGTGATACAGGCAGTAAATAGGCTCATAGAAATGGATCTAATTTCCATTGCAAAATTCTTCAAGCCTTTCAGGTTGCGCATATGAATATTATCACCATTATTTAGAAAAATACCTCAAAATCAGAAAGTAAATCCTTAACCACATAATCTTAGAACTGAATAATGCAGGAAAAAAACTAACTTCAGTAAACGAAGCTCCCGTTGCTTCTACGCGATCAGTGGCATTTCCATTTCTATGCTGAGCACAACTACCCACCTACCCAGACTTTCTTATCTCTAGTTGTGCCCCAGTTATCTTGGCCTCTGTTTAATTTAATCAATATGATAGCATCTAATTTGTCAGTGGTCAATTATTTATTTATTATTTATTTAAATTTTTTTGGAGACAGGGTCTTCTTTGTTACCCAGGCTGGAGTGCAGTAGCATGATCATAGCTCACTGCAGCCTCCATCTCCCTGGCTCAAGCAATCTTCCCACCTCATCCTCCTGAATAGCTAGGACTACAGGCGTGTGCCACCATGTCCAGCTGATTTCTTTTCCATAAATTTTTCATAGAGATGAGATCTTGCCATGTTGCCCAAGCTTGTCTCAAGCTGCTGCTTCACACCTCAGTCTTCCAAAGTGCTGGGATTATAGACATAAGCCACCATGCCCGGTCAGTGGTATATAATTTAGTTTGTGAAATATCAAAGCTTTCCTTTCATCTTGACATAATCAAAAGAACTGGTCATGAACTTAGTACTTTCACTCTCTAGCTTTATGATTTCAGTCAAGAGACTGAAACTCACTGAGCCTCAGTTGTCCAACCAATGTAAGGGTGAGACATAGTGGTAATGATACCTGTCTGAGCTATCACACAGGCATGTGGTATGGATCAATTATGGTAAGGCATAGACCAGTGCTTTGCAAACTGTATAATGTTATGCTACCTTAGATGTTATTGTTATTAATTACTGTCATTATTATTTTTATTATTTCTTCTCACTTTTCTACTTGTTTGTATTTTCTTTTATTATGTAATGTTGATTTGCCCCTCCAAAGAAGGTCAAACAAAGATAAAAAGGAAAAAAAAATCTAACTCATATTCATCAATTCAAGGTTTCGTTTGGGATTTCTCTCCCCTGTCCCCATCCCACACGCTGCATGACATTATGTACCTCTCTGGAATTTTCAAACTTAATTAGAATTACAGAAATTCTATCTCTCCTAGCTATGTTTAACCTTTGCAGCAACTACTGTGTTTTCTATCATTATTATAATTTTTGAAACAATTAAAATTGACGTGAATGTATTAATTAATTCACAATGGTAACTCTATTTGTTTAGAAGGAAATAATGTGTATGTTCCACATTCTGTTTAAAATGGTTCATGGTAAGCTTTGAGCAGGGGCAATGCAAAGAAAGAAATTCTAAAACCTCCTGTGAATCATATTCTTTGTCCAAATATTCTATCTTCTGGGCCCTTAAGCAGTGGCCAAAAACAACTTTTATTATTTTCATTGTATTCTAGGCATGTTTTAGTTCACCCTAGTTGTTTCTAATAGAATCTACCTCCTTCTCTACATGCAAAGAACACTATATGCCTTAAGCAACTAAAAAAAAAAAAAAAAAAAAAAAAGAATTCAGGCTAGTTATGTAGGCATGAAATCATTACATTTAAGAGATCCTTACAAGCACCAGAGTTATCTCTACACATTTCTGACTCCCAAAATGAAATGAAAAATTAGATGAACAGTAAGCCATTTTGAAAAAGTAAGAGTGACTCTTCATATTATTTTCATGATAACCTCCTACTGGTACTTCTGTTGAAACAAGAAAACATGGTTGATCTAAGTCATAATTTTTATTGTTTTATCCCCTCCTCACCTTTTCTCATGCCTAGCACAATGTCTTTATGTGTTGTAGGCACTCAATAAATGTTGTTTTGTATGATTCTTAAGCATAATAGACAGGGAATTGGTCCCCGAACCCTTTATACTTCTATTTTCTATTCACTTATGGGTCCTTTCTGTCTGGTTTAAAATCTTCCTTGCTTTTGATATAAGGACTTATCTTTTATCATATTATCTTAATAGCTAAATAATTCATTCAGGGGATATAGGCAATATTTCCTCACATTCAATTTTTTAAAAAAATTAATGGAACACAGAAAAAAATATTTTGGTTGCCCATGACATGTTTGAAGTTTTTGAGGATATGTCATGTTTTAGGGCTAATTCCTACTGGCTTCCCCTGAAATAAGGAGTAGATTTCTGGTAGATGCCAGGAATGCAACCCAAATTTTCATCTGCTCTAAGAATTATACCATGCAACTTCCTTTCACATAGAAAAATATATCTTTTAGAGTATAAAGGGGAAAAGTACACTTTTCTTTTCTCTGATAACGTCTTAGGGTGCCACTTTGCAGTCGGAATTCACTCAATTGCTATTTGCCACCTACCCGAGGTAGCCTGATATTTTTTGAGCTTCCCTCTGTTTGCTACCCATATTTCTGCCAAGTAAAACCATCTGCTCTGGTTGGACAGTATCTAAATCTTATTCTGTTAGCATCAGAAACATAAAAGTTATTTTGCCTAGGTAAAGGAAAGATAGTAATTTTATTCATTCTATCTACTTAAATCAGCATCTGTATGCTTTCCCAAATTAGCAAAAACAAATATCCAAATGGCTGGAATAAGAGTCTGGGAATATGAGATTTCAGAGAAGTTGCTGACTTGCTGAGTAACAGCAGCTTCAGTGAGCAGAGTCAGAAGGGTTCCATTTGCTTTTATTTAGCAAGGCAATGACCCGTCCATGGGAACAGCCACTTGACATCCCACAGAGTGCCCCTATTGCTGAAGCAGCAATAATGGACACCCTTAGCTGAATGCACTTGCTGGTGTCTGGATAATTTATCCCTTTTCTAAACTAGAACACTCGCTTAGATTCTGGGGTGATCACAAACATTTAATACATATAGAAAAATTTCAACTTAATATACCTTGATTTTAGGTAGACTGAGGGACTCTCAGTTTGCAGATATCCACACTACACATGTGTCACCAGCAGAGAACATTCACCACTGGGTGGTATATAAATGAGCTACGTAACATTTCTTTGTCCCATGGCTACCATGTTTAAGTTATTTAGAGCCATCTAATTCAAATTAACCCTCCTTTTGATGGTAGCAACTGTCTGGATGAGTCTCTAGGGACTGTTTTGTTGTAAATCTGACTTCCTGGGACAGTGCTTGGGGCTCATAAGGCCACTTGAGAATGTAATAATATAGGGCTCAAAGGCCCAAAAGAGTATGCTTTACCCAGCTTACACCTTTAGCCACCATAGTAAAATGCCGGCTACATCTCGGAGGACTTCATAACTGAAGCTTCAAGCACTAACTTTTAGTTACTTGTGCAGTTCAGAAACTGCTCCTGTCTGATGAAAAGAGGATTAAAGGGAGATGACTTTTTCTTGACCATACATTGTCTTAATATGTCATTTTTATTAGCTTCCTGCTCCAATTTCCCTGAGTTTACTACATTAACACACACGGTACCTAGCATTGCTTTGTTTTGTGCATACATTTTATCTTTTCGTCTAAATAGTTAGCATATTATCTCTCTTACCTTGAGTTATTTGGATCATCACTTAATGCCTGCATGAATGTAGCATTAGTAATCACTCCTGGCAGACATATTTGAGTAACTGATACTTATAATGAGTTTTTTCTACCCTCAGCTTCACCTGACACTCAAAGAAGCTATAGTTTCTGTATTTTTTCTACTTTCCCATGAAATTTGTGTCTAAATGACATCATGTTCGGGTAAAATGTGATTCAAATGCTGACCCCACAGGCTGATGTTTCTTGCTTTGCAAATGGATCCTAATAGAAGTGGGAACTAGTGCTAGTGGAAAAGATATTCTCACTGCCAGTTGTATTCTACTACAAGGTCTAAGGCTTCAGAGACTCCAATGACAGCCACAAATCACCTGGCAACATCTGTTGTTTACAAGGACAACAAATTAAAGAAGACCAATTTTTTATGGAGACATGACAAAGTATGTAAAATTGTGACAATTTTATTTGGGCCACTTTTTCGTGGAAAAAGGAGGCAGCTAAATTTCTAAAAAATTTGGTGAAAATTATTTCACTCATGGTATATATTCTTGCATTTTTGTGTCACTTTTTATTGGAGATATAAAGTGTCTAGACATCTATTAAATGGCTCAACATACTGGCAGAGCTCTCCATAATAGTAGATAAAAGCTCAATACATATCTTTGGGGAAGTTTATTGTTAATGCCACAATTAATGATTAATTATAAATTATAGTAATTACCTACACCTTTTGGCAATCATGGAGTCTGCAAAAATATAACTAGAATGCCATTAGCCACAGAAATGCATAGGCTACTTTACCATGTTATCCTAGGAGGGCTCAAGCCAGCGCTTCTTTATTAGCTAGTTTTAGTATGTAATAAATAGTAGGTACATTTGTCAGACTTCTTATTGCTTTGTAGATAGACCAAGTTCAAATGCATTATCTTATTTGACCCTAATGTCAATCCCGTAATATTGCCTAATGCCAACCTTGTACCTCCAATTGCTAGGTGAGGAAACTAAAGCATTTAAATAATTTGTTATAGTTTGGTCATTTATTCACTCAAAATTGGTTAAGCGCCTACAGAGTGCCTGATGATGGAGATTCAAAAGCAGATGTCAAAGAATATTCTGCTGCATTGTGAGCTAGTGGCTGGGCAGGATCACAAATCCCCTGGCTCTCAATCTAGTACACTGTGCTACATTTCCCAGCCCTGTCATCCATCCTGGAAACTCTCACACCATGCAGCAAAACATGCTTTAGTGGCATTTTCAGAAACAAAATGCCAGGTTAGATGGATGTTTGATGTTTCACTAGATGGTATTTATGTGTTGCATTGTGTATTTTTATTCTCATTGTTGAATCCTGGGAGTATGCTTATTAAATGCAGCAAGTGCTGCTCAAGAAACATTATGTAGATTTCTGAACCCAGTTCTTACATAGACACACCATATTCTTTCATAGCCTGTGACATATGCAAATCAACAGGGCTTAAGCTTTTCCTGCTGTACCAAAGAACAGTTAAAAATTAGGGAGTTGATGGTGTTTCTTTAAGACCCCACCATCACCCCATATACAGTAGTGTATACACCTTGCCCCATCTTTGAATGAACAATAACTAATGAGACTCATTTGTTGCTAATTTGTACCATTAGAAATGGCACTTTGAATTGAGTACAAATAATAACTGCTAATTATTTGAGGTTAGGGAAATGAGCCAACTGACAACTTTTCTCTCCTACTCTGGAACTGATTAGTTTCCTTCTGATGGTTGTTCAGTTAGGAACCAAGGATAAAGGCATTAAAACATTCACAGCTGGAATTAAATGGCTTTGTAGATCTAAGGTTGTTTTAAAGCAACCAAACTGACAGATACAAAACCAATGCTTAACTTGCAACAAAGCTAGCATGTGGAAGCCAAAGGAGTATCTAGGCAGAGAGGACAACAGTTTACCTCTGTGGAAAGTCCCCTCTTCAAATTTTCCCCTTATTATGGCTAATCCTTACTTTGCAAAAATTAGGATTCTTTGATTTAAGCAATAGAAATTGACTGGCTAGTCGGATATATAAAGCAGGTGGTCCATTGGAAGAATATGAAATAACACTGAATTGAAGGAAAACAAACAGAAAAACTTTACTTCAGCAAGTACACAAGCCCCGTATCTCTGGATATCCAAATAATAACCTCAAATAATTAGTGGCAAAAACTAGTGAAGAATAATGGTCCTTTTAGGTGGTTACCCTTTCACGATGTGTACTAAGCATTGCTGCTGAACAAATCACTTCAAAATCATGAGCATAAAATAATAGTTATTCTTTATTTTGCACAAGTGGGGAAGTCAGCTGATTCAGGCTGAATTTCTTGAGGTGACTCTTCTCCTAGGGTTTCCAGATTTGACAAGTAAAAATAAAGGATGCCCAGTTAAATTTGGATTTGGGACAAACAACAAATAATCTTGCTTATAAATGTGTCTCATACAATATTTAGAACACATTTATACTAAAAAAGCATTTGTTATTTGTCAAAAATTTATACTTAACTGGGTACACTATTTTATCTGACAATTCTGTCTGGCATCTCCCATCCTTCTCCTGGGATGAAGAGGCTCAGCTGAGCATGTTCTTCTCGTGGCAACGGCAGAGGCATAAGCACAAGTGAATTCAATGGTGCCAGCACTTTTCAAAACTATGCTTGTGTTCCAGATGCTGACATCCTGTTGGCAAAAGCAAGTAACATGGCCCAGGAATGAAGAAGTATGTCACCCTCTGTAGGAGGGCATGGATGTGGCAAAGGATGGGGATAGAGGGAGGAGTACAGATTTGAGGCCATTAACACAGTCTGCCAACAAGAGATTTAAGTCAGTTTCATCCTCTTTTGAATCATTCCTCATAGAAACCAAGTTCCAAGGGGGGATGTCTGAATGGTCCAGCTTAGGTCGTGTACCCACTCCTTGTCCAAGAATTGGTCACTTGATTAAGAGTCCCAACAAACCAATAGCTGTGGGTGAACAGTGGTTTTTCCAAAGAAAAACCAGGATGTCTTACCAGAAGAAAGAGGCTTGGATTCTGGGCAAGTAAATCGTATATGTCTATTCCACTTATGTCCCTGACTTTGACTCCATTTCCACTTTTTGGCATAGACTACATAAGAAATGTTAGTCTATACAAAAAGAAGAAGGGATGATTTGTGAACCTAGAGAACTGTACAAACAACTCTGGACAGTCAACTCTGGGTCCGTAAGAGTCAGGGCAGACCCTGGAGATCTGGCAGAGGGTGGATAAAGGAACTACAAAGATAATAAGGAGGGACAGAAAAACAGGTGGCAGAGCCAGACTGACTGTGTCATGATCTTACTTAAGGCTGCCCCATTGCACAGCTGAGGGAGTCTATATTATTAGGTGCACCTAGATTTTGGCATTATTTCAGAAATCACCATTAAATTTTTACTAAATAGAAAAAAAATATGTAGGCCCAATGCAATGGCTCGTGCCTGTAATCTCGGCACTTTGAGAGGTCAGGGTAGAAGAATCGCTTGAGCCCAGGAGTCTGAGGATGCAGTGAACTATGATCACACCAATGCGCACAGAAAAACAAAAGAAAGAAATGTGTATTTTTTAATGCAGAATTTATGTGCATTTCAATAAAGAATATTACCCATTTAATAATTCAGATTTTAAAATTAACACATAATAGTGTGGTATCCAAAAAATTAATGATATATTTTTAAAATATTTTGGTTGAATTATTTAGCATGGTAAGTAAGGTCTATATTTACATGTTTCCCAGAAATACTGGGCTGGCGAGGTTGGTAGCACTTTATAGGGTGATTCTGAAAACCGAAAGAGTGTATGCACTTTACATCATTCAACAAATGGTATTGTGGACATTGGCTAAAAAATTATAGGGAGGAAAAAACTCTGATTATTTCTCATACCAGAAATAAATTCCATATGATTTAAAGAATTCAATATAAAAAAAAACAACTAAAATAAAAAGAAGAAATCGATATAAGTATTTAACTGTTCTTATGTTGGAGAAGCATTATTTATGCACAAAAGCGATGGAAGAAATAATAAAAGAGCAATCAATAGATACAACAACAAGGAAGCTTTAAACTTCAGCAAAACAAAAATAATCATAAAAGTAAGAGCCAAAGAATAAATTGTAAATATTACTACATGACAACAAAAGGTCAATTCCTTACAATATAAGTAGCTCTCATTAATCAGTAAGAAAAACAAAATAATCCAGACAAATGTAGTTATCACTGAAACTGAATAGATTGAAAACATTGAATAAATGGTTCATGGCATTATGTATAGGAAAATATAATAAATCACACTAATAGTCTGTAAATAAGAATTGTTAAGGGATTGTCTAGAAAGAAAAAGAAACACTACACAGAGTACTATGATGTTCCAAGAATTCAGCATAAATCAATATTACAGTGATTTTGAAAAATAAACAACTTACGTTTGCTGATTCAAATAAGAGTATTATGTTAAACAGTACTTTCTAGGCAGTCATTCCTACTGAGAATTAAAATAAAGAAAAAATACCATCTCTACCACTTTTGCGGAAGTGAATATGATCTAGAGGAAGAGTAAAGTTTGTGAAACATACAAATTGTAGGTTTTGGTTCTAGCTGTATTATTCATTAGCTATGTGATACTTACCCATTTTTGTCCCCTTTGCCCACATGTGGGAAATGGTAGTAGTAGTAGTAATAATGATAATAATAATAATAATAATAATAATACATTTTAATTCCCAGGATTTTTATAAAGATTTTATAGGGTAATAGAATAACATTTTTGAATTGCCACCTGATGTTATTGGTGATTATCTAAACTTAATTCTATGGAGGGCTATGGGAAACTAGGAAAGAAATAGTAAACTATTACACTAAGAAAGGTATATCTATATCTATCTATCTACTTCTCCCTCCTCACAGAAAAAGAAACAAAGACGTTAAAACTCAGAAAAGCCTGTAGTTGAAGAAGTTAGACACCAAGTTCTTCTTGGTTCCTATGTTCCTGAAATATACAGACACTCCTCTGCCTCATGGTTAATGTTTCTTATTAAGAGTCAAATAAGTTGATAGTGAAATAGATGACTAAAGGGATAGCTAAATAAATATTGATAAGAGCTCTATTTTACTGGTTCAAAATGAAAACTTATTCCTGTCTGACAAAAATTCTGTGAGATACCTTTCTTGAGTGAAGTGAAGAGTTGGGAAAAACTAAGTGAATTTTTTCCAAGCACTTTTTGAGCCCCTACTATGTTCTAAGCACCATGCTCTGTAAGATTCAGTGGTTTAGAAAACACTGTGTGCATCTTACAGTTTAGTGAAAGATAAAGGGAAGTAACCCAGCTGTCACGATTCAGTGCTGTGAGGGTGAGACACAGGGCATTTCACCCAATATGGCCTCCGGACTGGGGCATGAGGTGAGAACACAGCGGGGCATTTCACCCAGTGTGGATCCAGGAGCAGAGTGGGAGGCAGGGTGGGGAATGACAGGAAAGTCGTTTGCAAACAAGTAAGGAGACAAGCTGATGAGCTGAAATTTGAAAGGGGAAGGAGGGTAATTGCATGAAGAATTGAAAGAATATTTCATGTAGGAAGAAATATAATGTCAAATGCCAGAGTGTGAGGAGACCACATTTCAGAAGCCAAAATTTGCCTGATCCCACCAGATGATGCGATGCAAATGGAGTAGGAAATGAGGCTGGAGAGATAAGCAGGGCCAGTCATGAATGACCTATTAAACCGTATTTAAAAGTTTGGATTTTATCTTGCGGACAGTGAGATTAATCAAGAGATATTATATTCACATTTGCAATTTAGGAAAAAAATATCTGATTGTAGTGTGGTGAATGTGTGGCAGTGAGCATGAAGAGAGGAAGGCTAGAGACAAACCATTTTTTTTTTTTTTTTTTTTTGAGACGGAGTCTCGCTCTGTCCCCCAGGCTGGAGTGCAGTGGCGTGATCTCGGCTCACTGCAAGCTCTGCCTCCTGGGTTCACGCCATTCTCCTGCCTCAGCTTCCCGAGTAGCTGGGACTACAGGCGCCCACCACCACGCCCAGCTAATTTTTTTTTTTTTTTTTTTTTTTTAGTAGAGATTGGGTTTCACCCTGTTAGCCAGGATGGTCTCGATCTCCTGACCTTGTGATCCGCCCACCTCGGCCTCCCAAAGTGCTGGGATTACAGGCGTGAGCCACCGCGCCTGGCCGAAACCATTTTTAATATTTTCTCATTTCAGTAATTTAGGCCCTCCCAGAAAGAAATGTTGATGTCTGAAACAAGGTTAGTGGGATTAGGGACTGGGAGTAAAGAATAAATCTGATATGTGTATATACATATATATAGAGAGAGACAAAGACATATGTATATATACACATATATATATGTATATATACATCACACATATAAAATTGATCCTCCATACATGACATAAACCACAGAATATGACATAAACCACAGAACATGAGGATCAATTTTTTATGAGTGTGATGAAGGGGAGAGAGCAGTCAAGGGAGACGCTTTGCTTTGTTTGCTTAGACAATTCTGCCTGATGACACTGTTAACTAAGATAATAAAACACAGGTGTTTTGTGGGAATGAAGGTAATGACTTTAGTCCTGAGTTTGTTGAAACTTGGGTGTCTGTGAGGCAAACAATAGGGATACAGAATAGTCCATTGGCATGTAGGTATAACAATCATGAAAAATATCTGGGCTGCAGGTGGTGATTGCTTTAGCTTCTGAAGCTAGAAAATAGGTCAGATCCTTCAATGAATGTATAGATTGAGATGAAGACAGAGGTAAGTGATCAAACTCTTAAATACAGTTAAGAAAGGACAAGGTAAGCTTAAGAGTTAATCTGAGAAGGCTGACTACAAGGATAAGAGGAAAAACAGTTAAGTTTGGTGTCCTAGAAACCAAGGGAAATAAAAAATAACAACTGGAAGGAGCATCAACAGAGCCAAATACTTCAGAGAAAAACAAGATAACAGAAATTGTCCATAGACCTAGAAACAATATGATAATTGGTGAGCCTCCTGACAGTAATTTCATCTGAGGTTAAGGAGAGAATCCAGATTGCACTGAAGGTTGAAGTGTGGATGGGAGATGATGATGTGGTGTAGAACAATTCCCTCAAGAGATTTGGAAAGAGAGATTGAAAGTAAATAAGATGGGAAAAAAATAAAAAATAAAAAAGGGACACATGTTCTCAGGGTCTCCTGAAAGCTGTGTCACAGGAAAAAAGAAAAAAAAAAGAAGTTAATAAGAGTTTAGGGAGAAATTTCTTTTGAAAGCAAAAAAGACTGCATCATATGTACATGCTTATGGGAAGAAGCTAGTACAAAATAAAGTATGAAAACAAATGATGGAGTAAGACCCATTGAAAGTGATGCAGAGGCACATGGGATACACTGATACAACGTGGTTGCATTCCTAACTATTCAGCACAAACACTTTCTGTATCTCCAGTCTCTGAGTCTCAGTACTTGAATAGATTGTCCTTAATTAGGAGATGCAGTGTGGTTTGGTGGCCAGAACATAGCCCTGCAGTCAATTATTCTAGATTTTATTCTCAAGTTTATCAGTACCTGTCTATGTGAAATTGAACAAGTGGCTTAACTGGTGTGACATGTAAATGCAAAGTCTTTGCTGTATCTCCTTTTATTTAAAAGAGAGAGAGAGAGAGAGATTGTGAGTCAATTGTACCACAGGTAATAATTCTCTGGGATTTTTTTTTTTGTTGTGGATTTTTTTTCTGTTTTATAAATTTGCATGGTTTTATATTAGGGATATAGAGCCTTTTTTATCAGAACATATGTATATTTCTTCTTACACTGTGTCCTGCATTGCAATTCACATGTAACTACAACTTTAGTAATGCGGACTCTTAGAATTACTATATAGCTTTTGATGATAGGTTTTGGATTGTTGAGGATGGCACCTAGTATGTCCACATTATGTTCTGAAACACTGTCATTGATTTATAGTTCATTGCAGTTGTTTTGAAGATGTTCAGAGCACTAGCCTACTTACCTGGGAATTAGTAACTAACTGTGAACTTGAAATAATGGAATAATTGGACATTCAGGAGCTCTGAATTCTAAGTCCAGCCATTGTTCTTGGTGGGCTCATCCTTAACAAGCCATTATTTTTCTCTGTGTCTGATATTCTTCCCTGTAAAATGTATATGATCTTTCAGGTTTTCACTGCCAAAGTCTGTGAGAACATATTGCAAGACAGTGTGTGAATATGAGAAAATGACCCTTAACCCCAATAGCTAAAAGGAGGATTAGGAACTCTGTAAATAGAGATTGCTAAATATTTGGAATCAACTACAGTCTGCTGCCATTGGGTTTGACTGGTAATGACCGGTCCCCTACCCAGAGGCCCTACAAGAGTGGAATGCTGAGGTGGAGAGAGTCCTCATCCTGCTTCCTCCTTGTGACACTCTGAACCAGTCAGTTGCCCAAGTACCATCAGTGTCTGCTAATGAAGATTTGCAGGGATCGTTTGGCTGTCAGGTGCTTGCTTCTGCAAGCAGAAAATGTTCCTGTTTTATTCGTCACTACACAGAGTCCCTAATGGGCAGTAAGAATGAGAAAAGATACAATTCATTATTGAACTCCTTCGTGCTCTTTTGTCCTCCTCCTTCCCCCAGACACATACTTTCTCAGGGACAGCCTAAACAAGTGAGTAAAAAAAAGAAATTCACAGTCAAACAATAAACCCTGCTATTTGTAATCAGTGCATAACCTCTGTGATGAAATCTGTGAGTAATTCACTCCCCACTTAAGCCTACCGACGTGTGATCTAATGTTGCCACCCTGAACACTAATGAAGGAAGTCAGACGGCAGTACAGCTTGCCCTTGGGGACTCATTTCTCACATCACCAAAAACTAATTTCTGTTGTTTTCAGCCATCTGGTAGCCTGGGTTGTGAAGATGAAGTTTCATTCAAGTAGTGCTTATGAGCAAAGGCCCAGAATTGGCTGGGATTCAAACTCATTTTCTGCCCCTCACCTAGCCCCCTCTATGCCTCAGTTTCCTACCCATAAATAAAAACTTCATAGGATATCATTTCTTTATTATAAGAAGTTATTGAAGTAATATTTGTTAAATACTCTATGTTGGGTTTTAGGTATAATAAATGTTTAATTAAAGCTAGCTATTAATTACATTGTTAGTAGTAGTGGTGTTGGAAGTACTGGAATAGTATTTTTGAATGTCTACCTGTCTGTGACATAGGCCTTATTAATTCACGTTTTAAGTTCTAAGATACTTCATGCAGCCTGTTATACACAAAGATGATATTTAAATGCTTTCTATCGTGGTGATTAATACATGTTCATTATGTTGCTAGATTATAAGTAACCAGGTATTGCCACAGCTTAATAATACAGTAATGTAATCTTACGCTAAATAGCATTGTTTTTCTTTTGCTGGTACTTGGAGAAGACATTGGATTATATTTATTTATACATACAAAAGAAAATACATTTAAATAATAATATTAATTTGCATAAATGTGCATGCTGTCTAATATCTAAATAAGGTCCGTTCTAGTATTTTTAAAAGCTAAGATATTTTCATCATACTACTTTGTGTATTTCCTGCAGCACTCAAATGGCCATTGTGAAGGGTGTTCTTACCTTCTAGTAGTGCTTTAGGAAAACTTATGGATTTGGTAAGCAGATGACAAGCATGGGTCTTAAAAGCACCCTACTTCTTAACACAGAAATTCAAATTAAGTTATAAAACCTTGAATTTGCCACTTCCAGTTGTATGGCTACAAGCCTAATCTTACTGACATGGTTACATATTCCATTTCCTTTTGTTTTCACAGTCCCACCAAAGATCTCCAACATCTCCTCGGATGTCACTGTGAATGAGGGCAGCAATGTGACTCTGGTCTGCATGGCCAATGGCCGTCCTGAACCTGTTATCACCTGGAGACACCTTACACCAACTGGTAAGCAATACTCCAGGTTCCAATATGCCACATACTGTTTGTTTAAAATATGCTCATGCTCCTGAAATTCTGTTGAATCAGAAATTTCAATTCAATTCAGAATCAGAATTGAAATTCTGTTGAATCAGAAGGGCATGCATGTATCTTGTTATTAAAATACTAACAGAATGGCAACATAGGTCTTATTTAGGGTCCTCATGGTCTTTGCTAATATGTTAATCTCTATAAAGTTTACAATCATTGTACTGAATATGTATGTAGATCTATCTATCATCTGTCTGTCTGTCTGTCTGTCTGTCTGTCTATCTATCTATCTATCTATCTGTAAAATTTCAGTTTCAATAGAACACCCCCCTGCCCCCACAATGCAACAAATACAGATCATTAAATGGCTTGATATTATATGTAAAATACATGCCAGTTTGGTGATTGAGTGTCTTGGGGCAATATTTTGTCTGAATTAATATTACATAGTTGTTTGTTTGTATGTTTGTTTGCTTTGCTTTGCTTTGAACTACAGTTTTCTAACTTGTAGCACCTTGTGAAGAAATCTATCAAGAAAATACAGAATTGTTTCTGACTTTTATTGTCCTGCCCTTGGCATCTGGTTCTGTGCATCAGACACGGACTAAGCTGCATGAACTCATTATGAGTCCCAGCTATTGATACTAATTCAGTCAAAATCAGAAACTCATTTCCCAGGAATGTCTTCAACATCCTTTCTTTCCCCCTCTCACCACCATCGCCACAAAAAGGTTCCCAGGCCTCCTGCTTTTTGAACTTTATTTAAATGTTTGAGCAAATTATTTAAGATTAGGTACATACATACTCCTCTACCCTACCAATTACATTTTCTGGTATGCAAAACTATGTCTTGTCAAATAACACAGTCTTTATAGAATGTAGCCTTCTATTTAAATCTTCCAGAAAGATAGGCAATAGGTCAATTATTCTTATAAAATATTATTGATTTTGTAGAGAACCCACAAATTTAACTGATTTATATCTTATAGTCACTTAACATTTTCTCATGTAACTAGAGATTTGTTACAACATATTCATTTTTAAATGAACACCATTAAAGTATTATGCAAGACTAGATGTATGTACAACAGGAGCTAAACTGAGACATTTCTAAAAGACCAGGATAGTGTTTGGTTATAATGTCTTTAAAACTATCTGTATTTTGTGGTGTGAAAAGATGGGTCCTCTGTCTGATGTTAGATCCCAAATTAATTTCTCAAGTAAAATTTGGATCAATGTATAGAATGGTTTTATATTTAGGCAGGTATTCTTATTAAAGGCCTCTATTTTCTTGAGAAAGTGTCACTCAAAACCCATCCTTATTAACACAAGCAATTTCTCATTTATTGATAATATATACATGAGACACTTATTTGGGAGAGCAATCTTTCTTTTTTACTTGCATTTCTTCTTCTTCTTCTTCTTATTATTATTATACTTTAAGTTTTAGGGTACATGTGCACAATGTGCAGGTTGGCTACATATGTATCCATGTGCCATGTTGGTGTGCTGCACCCATTAACTCGTCATTTAGCATTAGGTATATCTCCTAATGCTGTCCCTCCCCGCTCCCCCCACCCCACAACAGTCCCCGGAGTGTGATGTGCCCCTTCCTGTGTCCATGTGTTCTCATTGTTCAATTGCCACCTATGAGTGAGAACATGCGGTGTTTGGCTTTTTGTCCTTGTGATAGTTTACTGAGAATGATGGTTTCCAGTTTCATCCATGTCCCTACAAAGGACATGAACTCATCATTTTTTATGGCTGCATAGTATTCCATGGTGTATATGTGCCACATTTTCTTAATCCAGTCTATCGTTGTTGGACATTTGGGTTGGTTCCAACTCTTTGCTATTGTGAATAGTGCTGCAATAAACATATGTGTGCATGTGTCTTTATAGCAGCATGATTTATAGTCCTTTGGGTATATACCCAGTAATGGGATGGCTGGATCAAATGGTATTTCTAGTTCTATATCCCTGAGGAATCGCCACACTGACTTCCACAATGGTTGAACTAGTTTACAGTCCCACCAACAGTGTAAAAGTGTTCCTATTTCTCCACATCCTCTCCAGCACCTGTTGTTTCCTGACTTTTTAATGATGGCCATTCTAACTGGTATGAGATGGTATCTCATTGTGGTTTTGATTTGCATTTCTCTGATGGCCAGTGATGATGAGCGTTTTTTCATGTGTTTTTTGGCTGCATAAATGTCTTCTTTTGAGAAGTGTCTGTTCATGTCCTTCACCCACTTTTTGATGGGGTTGTTTGTTTTTTTCTTATAAATTTGAGTTCATTGTAGATTCTGGATATTAGCCCTTTGTCAGATGAGTAGGTTGCGAAAATTTTCTCCCATTCTGTAGGTTGCCTGTTCACTCTCATGGTAGTTTCTTTTGCTGTGCAGAAGCTCTTTAGTTTAATTAGATCAATTTAATTATATCAAATTTGTCAATTTTGGCTTTTGTTGCCATTGCTTTTGGTGTTTTAGACATGAAGTCCTTGCCCATGCCTATGTCCTGAATGGTATTGCCTAGGTTTTCTTCTAGGGTTTTTATGGTTTTAGGTCTAACATGTAGGTCTTTAATCCATCTTGAATTAATTTTTGTATAAGGTGTAAGGAAGGGATCCAGTTTCAGCTTTCTACATATGGCTAGCCAGTTTTCCCAGCACCATTTATTAAATAGGGAATCCTTTTCCCATTGCTTATTTTTGTCAGGTTTGTCAAAGAAAGATCAGATAGTTGTAGACATGCAGCATTATTTCTGAGGGCTCTGTTCTGATCCATTGATCTATGTCTCTGTTGTGGTACCAGTACCATGCTGTTTTGGTTACTGTAGCCTTGTAGTATAGTTTGAAGTCAGGTAGCGTGATGCCTCCAGCTTTGTTCTTTTGGCTTAGGATTGACTTGGCAATGCGGGCTCTGTTTTGGTTTGGGAGAGCAATCTTAAACTCATTGACTCGCATACTTATTTTAGACCTCATAAGGAAAAAAAAAATGTATAAAGGATTGTCTTGAGTATGAACGTGCAGATAGATATTATATCTTTCCCTTGGAATGAATTAAACCTTCAGAGCACATTCTACTTGGATGGCATTGTGTTGGCTCCAATCCCATGCCACCTACCCCTGTCCCAAGTAGCATTGCTTTTACTGAATAGCAATTTGGTATAGAAGCTATTGGCTCATATTTAAGGATGTTATAAAAGACAGCTTCTAAAATCATTGTGTTTATTGTAATGTTGTAATTGAGAGATTGTTAATTGTTTTACATAGTTTTCCTTTGAAAAGACCATTTGAGGAAATTTGTTTCATTTTTCAATATCTCTACTTTCTTTTTTCCTAAGCAATCATTTGCTTTTTAAGAAAGAAAGGACCCAGTGAATTTTCATAAGTGATTGTATGTATGTCCTTTATTGTTTGACTGTTTGTTAGTAAACTTAGAGCCAAATTTATGGACCATCTGTAAAAATATATAAATTATTATACATAAATTACACATTAAAAATTGATTATAAACAAGCTATATAGAAGTTTATGGGATCAAGTCCATTTCAGATCACACTTGTGCTATCATCTTGTTTTCTTACCATTATTTTTGTTTTGTCTCACCTTTTCTAATTAACTTAAATGTCTATGTAAAGATACTATTTATAATTTCTTACTCTTATGTGGAACAAGGTGGTAGATCTAAGAAGGAAAATGGGAGTTAGAAAGGAAGAAAGATTCTATTCAAGTTATAATCAAATAATGAACTGCATTAATAGAAAGACACTATTTCTTTTGGCACAATATTGACTAGCAAATAGGCTTTTCAAGAAAAATTTGCTATGGCTGAACTGAACTGAACTGAACTGAACTGAACTTAAAGATAGATAGATAGATTCCTTTTTATCCCCTGAATTTATGAAACTTCTGATGTGGAACCAGAGTTTCAGAGCCTTTCCCACCTTGTCTAGGAGTTTGGGTAGTCATAACTAACTCTCATAAACTTTCCCATGATAATGAACATGTGATTTGACCCCTTAATAGCTTGTTTTTCTATGATGTTTCAAGTCAACAAAAGACCAGAGGACAAGCCATGTCTTCAAGAGTAAAGGCTGTATTTACATAAACTCAGAGGACCCTGGAGGCTTCAGTATCAACCAGGAAAATAGATAAACTCTCAGGGATTCTCAGTAGTCAATAACAGAGGTCAGCAAACCACAGCCTGTGTATCAAATTTAGTCTGCTCCACTTATGTACTGCCTGCAAGCGAAGAATAGTTTTTTAATTGTTAAATGGGAAAAAATCAAAATAATTTTATTTCTTTGACATGCAAAAATATATCTATATCTATATATATACAATTCAAATTTCAGTGTACATACATAAAGTTTTATTGCAACCCAGCCATGCTTATTCATTTACAAATTCTCTATGGTTGCTTTTGTTCTAAAACAGCATCACTGAATAATTAATTGCAGTAAAGATCACTTGGCCCACAAATGTAAAATATTTTCTGTTAGGCCCTTTACAGAAAAGTTTATAGACTCCTGCTCAAGGCCATGGCTTGGGACATAGGACAAGGATTTGCTGCACTCATCCATAGCCAAGTAGGGCTTTGGGGATATCCCCCACCAAGCTCCTTCAGACATCTCAAAGGAAACAACTTTACTCTTCTACAATCTTCTATCTAGGCCCACTTTGTAGGTCAGATTTTATTCTGGCACACACAAAACTGGCTTTCTATTGCGTTTGCAGACTTGAGGGCAGACTACTATTCTGCCTTACATTCCCACGCCTCCTCTTTCATTTCTTTCACATCTGACCTAAATAACCAACTGATCATAATCATATTCCTGGTGACAGGAGAGAGAACTTTCTATTTTATAAAGGAAACTAGGATTTTTGTTTTCATGGTTTTTAAAAATTTCTTTCAAAATATGGAAACAGTAGGTGATTCTTTTCAGCCTGTAATGTGAAGTCTTTCTTGGAGAGTATAAACAAGCTATGTGGAAGAGCCCCAAAGAAGAGACTCTGCTCCATGTGTGACAACAAAGCTGCCTGCAACCCGTGGCCAAGTGAGAGAAAAAAAAAAAAAAAACGGCTAGCTTTGTTCAATTATTAATTGTGCCTTCAACAGTACAGAGTGTGACTGTCTTGCAAAGGAAATATACCTGTAATTAGCTCGACCCCACAGGGACATTGAGCCCTGGATAGGGGAAGATTCTACGCAGGGTTCACAATACCTGATTGATTATCTGTCATTTGATGACATGAGAGAAAGAAAGAAATATGCATGATATATATTTATGAGGAGAATATTTGTTACCTCTTAATTGAGTTCAAACAAATTTGGTAAGGCCACTTTGTTTCTTTCTTTTTGCATCTGAAATTTCCTTTTCAAGTATACTGCAAGTGCTTTTAAAAAGGTAAATTAGAAGAATGGTGAATTTTTCATACATACAAAATAAAAAACATCTGAATTAGATGAAGTTGAAGACATTTATGCATTCTCTGGGTGCCTTCTTATATTTCTGATTTCTTAATTTTTCTCCCCTCTTCAGTTTTATATAGTTCAAAATGTGTCACACATGTAGTTATTAAATGTGACCTATTTTCTCCCTTAATTAAGTTAGACTTTCATAATCCTGTGACTCCCAGAGGGCAATTGCACTGTAACGTGTATTTTCTATGGAGTGTTTGATCTTCCTTCTGTGAGCCATGCTGCTCCCATCTTCATTTAACTTTGTTTCTACATCTTTCTTCTCACATTCATGAGGAAGTCCCTTTCTCAAATGTGCATCATGTGTTGTCAGGATTGCTCAGGGTCACAGAAAGAAAGAGTTTCTATGCATTTCATTTCTGCAGAGGCTTTCACAACCTCCGCAGCTTTCTATCAATCACTGAAAAGCTCAAAAGGCACACTGAGGATTTAACCCTTTAGGCTGAGAACAACCCAAGAGATACTGTGTAATTTTCTTTTTCAGTCACAAACCAGATCTCACTTCTTTAAAAATATTTTGCAATTTGGTGGAGTGAGTGGGAAAATATTGTGCTTGGAGAAGCTAAGAGGAGTCTGAAGAGTGTGAAATCCCATTTTCTTATTGGACATTGAGTTTTAACCACTTGATCTGAGACTCCCCTTTCAATTCATTTCCAAGTCTGAACCCTTGACTGATGGTACTTTTTAATTCTATTAATGCTATTACTCCCATCTGTTTTACTTCTAAATGTAACTCACCCAATATGACCAGCCTAGACTTTGACCTCATAGGTTTGAGAGAAATATGTAATGTTAAACTGAACTCATTTATTTAAGTTGCATTATAGAAGTACCTGTTGCAAGTAACACCCGGTCCTTCAAGTGAGCATGTTAGAATTAGTATGATTTCATATTTAGCACAAAGAACACATTATCTATCTATCTACAGTTTAAGTTTCAGGAAATTATTTCTCTGGGGCTTCCTTGTGTGGACCTTCCAGAAGATTCGGTGAGTCAAACTTGGTAGCATATGCATATGGAATAGTCAAAGGTATGCAGGTATGCATTTTGCAGGTAAAGGCTGTTGACCATGCAGTAACAAACATTCAAAATAGAATAATGACTCAACTTATTCTATTAATTGCTTTCATTTATCTCTTGCATTTTTTATTTTTAAATATTTTCATTTTTTTCTTTTAAAGGAGGAGAAAGTAGATAAAGAACAATCTTATGTTTTATTTTCAGTCTTAGTTGTATATTGGTTTTAAAATATGTCATCCATCAATACAGAATTATCTTCACCTCCATCTCACAATTTGTTCATTTGGCAAGAATTATTTACAGTGTTCACTCTGTAAACAGACACAAGGAAGAGCAAGACAGACATGGTCTTGCACAAATTAAGCTTATAGTTCAATAAGAAAGCAAAGCATTAAACTAATACACACACTTCTTGACTTAGGATGGGCTTATCCAGATATAACCCCATCCTAAATTGGTGCACATGCTAAATGCATATGACTTTCACACCATTGTAAAGTCAAAAAATTGTAAGTCGAACCACCGTAAGTCAGGATATCTGTAATTATGGGGCTATTCATGCAATTAGATACATTATGAGGAAAAATTATGGCATTCAATGAGACCATAAAGCAGGGCCGTGTAGCAAAATCTGCAAGACCAGCAACGCTCACCTGAGAAGTATTAATAGGACATAGCCAAGAAAATAGGGGAAGGAAGATTATCCCAGGTATAGAAAACAACATATATAATGGCCTAGAATGATAATGCATTTATCTGTATGTGAAATCATGATATAGGGGTTTTGTTATGCTACTTTTCTTTTAATGTTTAAATCTCTTTTTTTATCACACTTTTTTTTTTACTTTTTAATATATCCATTTCCTTCTTCCAAAAGCGTAAAATGTTTGCTATATTTTATTTTCAGTGCCTTACTTGTATATTGATATTATATATACCAATGTATCAACTACTATATATACTGTAGTAAATAACAGTGTATCTACTACATTATACACACACACACTCACAGAGAAAGTTATATACTTTCCCAGTATAGTCTCAGTATATCAGTAGCAGGTATATAGACAGCTGTTTGTGTGTATAAAATATCTTAAATTTAGATTTGAAACATATCTTTCCAATACAGACGGCTCCATAATGGCCTAATCAAGTAAATACAAATTCATTTTTGGTAACTTTATTATTAAAACAAATGGATCAGGCCGGGCGCGGTGGCTCACGCTTGTAATCCCAGCACTTTGGGAGGCCGAGGCAGGCGGATCACGAGGTCAGGAGATCGAGACCACAGTGAAACCCCGTCTCTACTAAAAAAAAAAATACAAAAAATTAGCCGGGCGTGGTGGCGGGCGCCTGTAGTCCCAGCTACTCGGAGAGGCTGAGGCAGGAGAATGGCGTGAACCCAGGAGGCGGAGCTTGCAGTGAGCCCAGATTGCGCCACTGCACTCCAGCCTGGGCGACAGAGCGAGACTCCGTCTCAAAAAAAAAAAAAAAAAAAAAAAAAAACAAATGGATCATTTAGAAAATGACTACAAAATTTAACCACATGATTACTGGCCTCCACAACCCAAACTTTAAAAATCCCAGAGATGCTCACAGTAACTGACATGGTCAGCCTTTAAGTCATTGAGAAGATCTGCACAACCTAATGTGCTGGCTATTCTTTAATGTGCTGGCTATTCTCGCAAGTGTTGGACAAATGCCCTACAATCCCACTCCTACACTACACACGTGTGTCATCAGATTCCCAGGGCACTCTGCCTGAAGAGAAGTGAATCAGCCTAGATGTGTTCTTGGGGAACTAGTTTGGACGTCAGTGCTCCAAGACATGGTGGAACCTTGGGTGGGGAGAGGCGATAACTTAATCAGAAACTTTGTACATGGCCTAGTAAAACAGAAATACAGAGTCCACATCTCTCAGCATCTCACTCCTTCAAATACTTTTTGCCACTGTTCCAAGTAGTCTATGTTTAAAATACATTTAAAAATAGAATATGTATCATATATTATCCTGAAAATTAAAATAATACGTAGGCAAAGTTCTCAGTGCGGTGTTAGCTGTTCTTGATATTATTATTATTTATTGTAATTATAGTTAACTATATATTAGCTGCCTATAGCAATCATTTTGGGTGAGATTAATAATTTGACTGAAAACCACCTCAGTCTCTTCTTTATACAGATCTATCCTTCATTACAGCTACAATAACCATGGGGATTTTAAAAAAGCTAACATCCAAGTTAGCCTTAATATTTTATATCTTTCTTATATTACATTTCATTCCAATGTACCAGCTTAAGGTCTGTTTTTCAAAAGGCCATGACAATGACTGACAGTCTCTTGTTTGTTAGAGGGAGAAATTCTGACATGGCTTATTCATATATCCATTCTCACCTGAGAAGATAGTTTTCCCACAGTCTGGTGATATAACAACAGTAAATATTTTATTAACTGTAGCTATATAGAACCTATAATGGTGAATTACAACCCTTGTTATTTTTTTCAAAACTGGTGTTTCAAGAGATGATTTTACCATCTCACACACACACAAAAATGACCTGCAATGTTCAAGAGTGAGCCATTGAACAGCAACAGAGAGGAGTTACACAGAAAAATAAACAAGCAAACAAATAAGCAAATAAACAAATACTACATTATAGTTTCTTTAGAAGCATATTTAAAAATCAAAGTGACCATGGAGTTGTTGAAATGAGCAGATACTTGCACAATAAAATTCATCACAGTAAGTGCAGGTAGATTTATTTGGGAGTTAACCAAGCCACTAAGCAACAGGATGCAAAAGGATTCACACTGTGTTGAAATGGCTTATCTATTACAGGAAAAAGTCTCATTTGGTTGTACCGCTCCTGTGGACTGTCCACAGTGGACTTTCCAATGTTGTCTATGGATGTCAGCTAAGATCTATTCCAATATCCCTCATGAAATGCCAGGGCAGGTCTGATTTAGATCCTTGCCAAGGGGGACAATCTCAGGTCTCATGAATCAAGATAGATATGTACCCAGGGTTGTCAGAAGCAAAGGGGCCAGAGGACAAGTTCCAAGAGATGTTCAGGGAAGGAAATAAAAATTGTCTGAGTCAGAAAGGTGAGAATGATCCTGGCCTCTTTTTCTTCCTTTGCCCCAGCAATGATTAATTTCACACATTATCTTGAGTATTTTCCTTGGTAACTACAAATTCATTCACTTTCCTTATTGTCATTGTCACAATGTATTTCAGCCAATATTTCCTCTCACCTGCATTTCATCAGTTTTCCAATTGGACGCTTTGCTACTATTTCTAAGTATGGAAATGGTGAGGTTAATTTTTTTTTTTTGCTTAATTTTCCTATTTCCCAGCACTTTTGGAATAAAGTTCAAACTACTTAGCATGGCATTAAATCCCTAATTCAAGTGATTATCCTATCCCTGGAACACTCTTGAAATTATATTCCTTTTATATTTCAAGAGTGTACTTTATTCACTTGCTTTTTGGCCTTCATAATTCGGGCTTTCTACTTGATACATGATTGCTTATCCCATTTGTACCATCATTTTACCAGTATAACTTATTCTTGCAAGACCTTCAAGATGACACTTCCTCCAGGAAGGAACATCGTAAAATTAATAAAACTGCATTTTAACTATGTGCTCATTCATTCTCCCCCTAGTTTATAAGATCTATAAAAATGCAAAAACTGGCCAGGTGTGGTGGCTCACGCCTGTAATCCCAGCACTTTGGGAGGCCAAGGTGGGCAGATCACAAGTTCAGGAGATCCAGACCATCCTGGCTAACACAGTGAAACCCTATCTCTACTAAAAATACAAAATATTAGCTGGGCGTGGTGGCGTGCGCCTGTGGTCCCAGCTACTCGGGAGGCTGAGGCAAGAGGATGGCATGAACCCAGAAGGCAGAGCTTGCAGTGAGCTGAGATCATGCCACTGCACTCCAGCCTGGGCAACGGAGTGAGACTCGGTCTCAAAAAAAAAAAAAAAAAAAAGCATAAACTATGCCTTATTCATGTGTATATTTTCAGGATATTAATTGGCATATTACAGGTGTTCAATCAATCAACTAAGTTATTGAATTAAGAATTTCATTCTAAAAAAATAGAAATAGTGGGAAAAACCTAACTTATATCATGAAGTATAAACTAAATACATACTGATAATAAAGCATGAGTGAATAGAAAGCAAATTACAAATGATACAATAGAATTATAGAACTTAAGCCTATCCAACTAATAGTTTCAGTAATTTATTGCCAAGAAGATTCCAGACATTTCAGGAAAGTTCTCTCTCTAGGTCCAATTGAGATTCTTCTTGCCTTGAGTTTCTCTGATGTGCTGACCTGCATTCCATCCCACTTGAATCATTTTCCAATGTTCTATGGCGAATCCTCCCAAATCTCAACATTCTTGTAGCTGGCCCTTTCATAGTCTTTTATCACCCATTTATTATCAGCAATTGTTCTTTTCCTCTCAGCAGTTATCACACTCAGTAATTGTTTTAAACATTTGTTTACTTTTTTACTGTCTATTTTCCTCATGAAAGCAGCCACCTGCATGTCCTTAGTTCCCATTGTAGTGCCTGGCACAGACTAAGTGTTCAATAAATATTTGCTGAAGGAATAAATGAATTACTTATTCTAGGGAAAAGTCAGACTCTGTTGCAACCTGCTTAAAGCTTACACTTAAAGAACAGAGTCTTCATAAACTATAGTTTTACAGTACTATATAATGTACATCTTTAAAGTATAGGACATTTCCTTTCCTGAAAACACTGTGAAATGTTGGGCTGGGTACAGTGGCTCATGCCTGTAATCCCAGCACTTTGGGAGGCCAAGGTGGGCAGATCACTTGAGGTCAGGAGTTCGAGACCAGGCTGGCCAACATGGTGAAACCCCCATCTCTACTAAAAGTACAAAAATTAGCTCGGTGTGGTGGCATGTGCCCGTAGTCCCAGCTACTTGGGAGGCTGAGGCAAGAAAATCGCTTAAACCCGGGAGGTAGAGGTTCCAGTGAGCCAAGATTGTACCACTGCACTCCAGCCTGGGTGGCACAGTGAGACTCACTCCATCTCAAAACAACAACAACAAAACAAAACACTGTGAAATGTCTATTGCAAATTTCTTATCTGGGAAAGGATTTTGTTTTCTTTATGTATGTGGTGACAAGGATCTCAACACTATCACTCCAATGAACTTGTGCTATAGTGGGGGTGAGGGTGTGGTAGGGAAGGGTTCAGTCCCATTCTGACAGTTAATAAGTTGAGTCAAACAGAAGAAGGAGCCCCCATTACAAGAGCTGGAAGTTTTATAACACTTCCTGTAATTTACTCTAAAACCCTTCTGGTGGTGGCCACCTGTGGCATAACTTTTGTGGCCACTATTAGATGGCCGCTGGATTTACAAATTTGGCTGATCATCGGAATTACCCAGAGTAGAAGCAAAGGTATTAAACAATACAGATTCCTTAGCTAACCTCACACTTAAATTATCTCTTTTGGCGAATTTTAGGATTCTGTAGAATAAAGCCTCTCAGCGAGTTAGATTACAAGCCAGGTGAACAGAATGATGACATTATAATTACAGGGGGATTGCCAAGACGATTGGAAGGACTTCTCTTACAACGGTGCTAGGAAATGATCTGAAGAATCTTATTAAAATGTGGATTTTGATTCAGTGGGTCTGGGTGGGGCCTGAAATTCTGCATTTTTGACAAGCCCTCAGGTAATGTGAGCACTGCTTCTCTATGGGCCACAGTTTGAGCATCATCCAGGATCTTCAGAACAAAATAGTTTGGAAGATTGTGGGATACTTAAGTAGTCTAGCACAGAGAAACACCTAGGTAAGTCCCACAATCTGTGTAGTACTCACCAAATATTGTTACAATGTTTTATATTTTCGATTTTTCTGTTTCAGCCTAGAGATTGAGAGGTGGTCCAGAGAATGAAAATAACAATAGTTTCGAGAAATAAGATTGTTCCTTGGCTACAAGGTTGGACTCTGACCATCAGAATTGGCATCACTGTGGAAATATAGAATATTTCTCCTGGAAGAAGTGGTAGAAGAAACAAGGAAATGCAGAATATTGGGTCCCATCACTGACCCACTGGATGAAAATCTGCATTTCCTCAAGATCCCCAGGTGCTCATTAAATTTTGAAAAGCCCTGGGCTACAGGTGGAGAAAGCTGCTGTCCTTAGTATTCGAAGTATAGCAAGTAGGGACCTTTCCCCACATTCCTACCAATCTGGTAACAACAAAGTTCATCCCTACCTCCTTTCCCTTCAAATGCATTTCTACCATGAAAAGAGAAAAAAAAGTGTTGGTGGGGAGTTGGGGTGGGGTTATAATACTTTGTCATTGAATACTTATCACTGCAAAGAACAGCATCTAATGCTGTACCTGCTACATCAGATGCTGCTACTAAACACTGGAGGAAACATGTTGCCTAGTGTACAAAGAGATGCAGTCTGAATGACAGTAGCTACTTTTCTCATCATCTTTTATAATAGCTTTATCTGCAAAATGTAGACAATAATATGTGCCCTGCCTGCTTCAGACTGTTGCTTTCAGGGATCAAATGAGATAATGAATATGAAAGTAGTTTGAAAAATGTATAGCTCTCTACAAATGTAAAGAATTGAGAGGAAGAATGATTAGATAGAAAGAATACAGACTTTGGAGTCAGAAAGCCCTGCTGTCCATAATTTACTTTTATAGGGGTTTGGGTAAGTTCCTTAAACCCTCTACTTTCCATCTGTAAAACATGAATAATAGAATGCCTACTCACCTACCATAAACCTTGCATTGCCTAAAGTGAAAAAATCCATACGGGAGTGATTTATTAATGAAAAAGCATTATTCAAGTGTTTGTTGTTGTTATTGTCTTAAGTTCCACAGAACAAAATAAAGACTTAAATTACAATCATTTTGGTTAGATAGTAGAAAGAACTAACTTCAAGACTGGAAATCACTCCACTTGATTAAATAAGTAATAAAACCAGAGTTTCTGGATAGTCCAAAACATTGGTCCTTAGAGTATAATTCCTAAACCAGCAGCATCTGCATCACCTGGAAACTTGTTAGAAATGCAAGTTATCAGACTCCACACCAGACCTACATGAATCAGAAACTCAAGGTGTGGGGCCCAAAAATGTAGCTTAACATGCCCTTCAGGTGATTCTGATGCAAAGTAAACTTAGAGAACCCCTGCACTAGAGAAAACACTTCTTTTTGAGATAGTCAGTGTTGTGTACTGTTTCTACCAAGCACAAGTATAGGAGCATTTGAGATTCTTCCTGTGCAATAATAAGAAATCAACAGGAAATGTTTCAGTGACTATGTGTGTGTGTGTGTGTGTTTATAAAAATATCTTGATATATATGCACCATCACATTTGTTTGGTTAGAATTTCTGTCAGTTTAGATGAAGAGGTTTAGAAGTAACAACTGTGCAGAAATTCCCACTTTGTCTTTTTCTATCTACATTCTAATGATGTTTGAGTCTAACATATCACTTAAAATGTGCACACATTTCTGAAATCCTCATCATTCTCTTGGCATATTCATTTGCAAGTCTCCCAGTACACTGAGGCTGCAATTCATTCTAATAAAAAAGAGAAACCTCAATAGGTAATTCAAATGGAGTCTTGCTGCCCATAAAAGACATGCCAATAAAATTACCCCATGTCACTTAAGAAACTTTGTGAGAAGCAAACTCCTTGGCAAAAAAAAAAAAAAAAAATACCTTGTCATTTCCTTTATGTGTCACCTGCCTTCGTTTCATGTCATGCATCAAGTCAGAAATTTTTCTCAAGTTGGTCAACTCAAAAGCCTATGAGGCTCTGTGAAGTCACAAGATTGCGGCTTTGTCTGCAGTTGACTGGAGTGTTAAAATCTGAGGAAGGTAAGAGAAAAAGAAAAAAAAAACTAATAATTCAGTTGGCAAATATCAATGCAAATCAGATCTAATTCTTTAAGGTATTCTAGTAATAAAAACTAAAATGTCAGTCTTTGAATGACATCAGTCTTTCTTTTTTTCTTTAATTTTTTTGGCCCGATAGCTGAGTCTTTATGCTGTTTGGGCTATGGAAGACAGATCCAGATCAGGGGATGAGAGATTTGAAAAGCAGATGGGAAAACAGTCACAGAAATTTAGTCTTCATAGAACAATCCAGGAGACATTTTATGTTTTTCAAAAAAAGGAAAATTGCTTCAAATTGCACCAAATTATATATTCAAGAATTTCACCTCAGAACAAAAGTCATTCTGATGATAATACATAGTATTGAGGACTTAGCTGCCCATTGCTTATGGTCACGTCTGTGATAATGGACACAGAAGTAGGCAGGGGGCGATTATTTGAGTAACTCTGGAATTTAGACAGGCTTACTTTTGGAGTCACCTAGGTGAAGATGGATGGATGGATTCCCGAAGAGACCAGAGATAAACATCTTCTATTTTCTTGTAATTAGTTGTGGTAACTATGGCTGCTACATATATGACTTCTAAAAGCCCACCTACTTAATATAACTAAATAATCCCATTTATTTTTAAAAATGGTTACTACGTTGTATCCATCAGCTGTGGGCTATAATAAAATACCATAAACTGGGGGATTTAAATTGCAGAGATGTATTTTCTCACAGTTCTGGAGGCTAGAAGTCCGTGATCAAGGTGCCAGCATGCTCAGGTTCCGATGAGGGCTCTTTCTGGCTTGTCGACGACCACCACTTTCCTAGAGCCTCCCATGACTTCTGTGTGTGTGTGGAGACAGTGAGCAAACTCTCTGGTGTCCCCTCTTAAAAGAGCACTAGTCCCACCATGATAGCCTCAGCCTTGTGACCTCATTTTAACCTAATTATCACCCAAAAGCCTCATCTCCAAATACCATCACATTGGGCATCTTGGCTTCAACCTAGGAATTTTGGAGGGACACAATTCAGCACATAGCATATAATAGCTGCTCACGTGATGCTGATCATCAGGACTTCTGGCTCATCTGTCTTTCTTTGAGCTCTGTGGTCACAGATTTTTAATTGCCCTGTTATCATGTTTCTTTATGACTGCTATACCTTAGAGGTAAATCCTCTCTTAAACTCAGAATATGCAGCCATAACCAAAGGACCAATTGGAACCAGTACTGCCACCCTATTGCTAGCTCCTCACCCCAAAGTCTGAATGGCCTATCAGTACAGCCAACCCTGGTTGTCTTCTCTATAATGCCAGAAAACTAGAAGGAGACCCAAAGAACACCCCCATTGGGTTATTCCTGTAACATACCAAGGCCAGCCTGAAAGGAAAATTTGTTTTACGCATGTGTGAGCAGCTATAACTTTCTACCGTTGGCAGTTATGTTACTGATTGTTGCTAGAGGAGATAACTCCCCCAGGAACGATTAAGCACTCTAAGCTCGCCACAGTAGGCTGACTCAGCTGCTGCGTGTCAGAGTGGATCACAGGCTCTGCTGAGGCTAGTGCGTGATGTTGCTAAGCCTTTGAGAATGTATGTGAATCTTCACTTGGTTCTATTTCTTGTCAAAGGTGTGGTTCTGCCAAGGAAATGTCTGACAGCACGAGTAACCCGTAATGTTATTCTATCATGCTGTGTAAGGGTGGGAGACTGGGGACTGGGATGGGATAAAGCGCCGCTACGATGGCCAGTCTGTAAGGACTGAATCTTGCTTCTGACCTGATCATAAATACGGTCCTCATATGGAGATAGGTGAAGAATTATTTCAGTAGATCCAGAAAATGTATTATTGATCTCAGTTGCCTGAGGTGGTACCTTTCTGGGTTTGAAGAGATTCTCAGTATCCATGGAAACACTAAGATAGGGAGTTGGCTCTCTTTCTTTAGGGCTTCTTTCTATAAGAGAATTCCATAAGATTCGGACAAACCGTAATGAATATTCAGATCTTTTCTCACCATAGTATCTATCACCACCATTACTACTATTGTTATTACTACCTACTGCTACTACTACTACTACTACTGCTACTATTACTACCACCACTAGAACAGTCACATTAGTTTCAACTACTGGTGTCAATTGGGGTCCCTACTTCATGTCAGTCATGTCCCAGGTACTCTGCATTGACAATTTCTCACATATGTAGGAGCTATTAGGAAGCCACCCATGTGTGATTCTATGAATTTTCAGAACCCAAGCCCAGAGTTCTACAAGCAATCAGGTATAAATCATGAATTGGGTCCAGAGAGAATTGCCAAGGGGTATTCCTGGGTTTTATCAGAAGAGCAAAATCTACCAGATACCAGTAGGGATTCCATATTCATTTGTTTCCCTATTGACCTTTCATAAGAAATCCATCAAATGGGCAAGAAATAGTACAAAAATGGTATAAAAGTACATACATATATACATATATGTATATACATGCTTATGTATATATGTTTATATATGCATATACATGTATATATAGACATCAAAGCAAATGTATATATGTATATATGTATATATATATGCACCTACGTGTGTATATATATATATATACACACACACACACATTTGGTTTCATGTATGTATGCATAATTGTGTATATATGTATACGTGTGTATATGTATGTATACATATATATACATTTGCTTAGATTATTTGTATGAACTTGATATTATTTTTATTACTAGTTTTAGTGAAAATTTGTTGCTTGTATCACTATGATGATGAATATTCAATTACAATGAAATACTTGTTAGCCTTGGCCAGAATTTTTACTCTGAAAGCACAAGGACTATGAGTTTTCATTGTGTTCCTGTACTAGAAAAGAAACCATTTGGGACCACACTGAATATTATATTGAAGCCCTGCATGTCAATTGGACTTTTAGACTTTTAGTAATAAATATTATAACACTTTATGATTTCTCAGTTTGTATCAGTAAGAAACTAAACTACAAAAATGTATCCCTGAGACATAGTTGCAGTCATTAATCACACAGTTTTTCTCAGTAATGTTTGCCAAACTATCTTGACATCTGCATCATCAACTAACTACGTCTGTGTATTAGTTTGCTAGGGCTGCCACAACAAATAATCACAAACATACATGGCTTAAAACAACAGAAAGATGGTATCTCACTATTTTGGAGGCCAGAATTCCAAAATCAAGGTATTGGCAGGGCCACACTCTCTTTGAAGTATCTAGTGGGAAAACTTTCCTTACCTCTTCTAGCTTCTTGTGACTCCTGACTTTCCTTAGCATGTGGCAGCTTATTTCCAATCTCTGCCTCTGTCTCACATGGCCTTGTCTTCTGTGTTTTTGTATCTGCGTGTCTCAAATCTCCCTTCCCTTTCTCTTAATAACATCATTGGATTTAGGGTTCAGCTTTAATCCAGGATGATCTCATCTTAAGATCCTTAAATTAATTACCTTTGCAAAAGCCCCTTTTCCAAATAAGGTCACATTCGCTGGTACCGGGGGTAAGGACTTGGATCTATCTTTTGGGGGACCACTATTCAACCTACTACAATCTGCTTTACAGAATAAAAAGATTAGAGAATAATGAGATTTGAGTGGAACAAACCCAAATGACTTTTGAAAGGCAAAATGTGGGGAGCTCCAACTCTTGTAATATTGAAATCAAATGTAATTAGATCTTGCCTTTATTATCAAATAATGTGAGAAGAGATTTTCTATACTACACAGTTCTCTGAGTTTATCTATAAAGTCAAAGTTATTAGATAAACAGAGGAAATACGTAATGCAACTGAAAGGTTACAATTAGGAAGTAGGCTAACCTACATTTGAGCTTTAGATATGATTTGCAAACTGTGTGACCCACCTCAGTAAAGTGACTTCCTTCAGTCACATAATGATCTACAAAATGGTGCTATCATAGAACTTTCTCATTACTGTTGCACACTGTAAAGAGATAATCTTCATGAAGTACTTTCCACGGTACCTGCCCTGCTAAGCTCTCGGTAAAGATAGTGGCTGTATTGTTCTTCCATTAAAATTTCTGAAGTAAAATATTAAAAAAATACGATCACAGTTAACAGTAACGTTTGCATCTTTCCTTCACCCTAGCGCTTTTGTTATAGCACTTCTTCTTAACCAGTCTTGAAATGATGGATTTTGTTCTTTCAAACATTGCTCATAATAGATGTGTCAGGTATCCTATTTAAACCCTAATGGTTTTGCAAATATCAGGGCTTATGAAAACCCAAATATGAGATAAAAGAGAAACATTTAACATAATTCCGAGGCAAGCAGCCAAAGTAAGCTGAGGGCAAAAGGTTAGCAGAGAGGACATTTGTCTACAGCTGAGAAACAGAAGCCCATTTTGGCTCCATTTGCATGTACTTTCTTCCTGTCTGGACATTTTGTCCACACAGCTGTAACCTCCACTACCCCTTGGCTAGTATCTCTCTCATAACCTTAATCATGACTTCCCCTTATTCTCTGAGTGCACTGGGATTTTTTTTTCCAAGGGCTGCTTTCCTGCTCCTCCAGCAATGTACAGAGGGATGTAGGGGTATGTGGGGCAGCTGGGAAGGCAGCCAAAACTGCGCATTCAAAAGGCCTGTCAGATGGCATCCAAAGCTTCTTTCAGCCTGGCTTTCTGCCTTTGCATTTCTCCTTCCTAATATCCCCGTGTGTTCTCCAGTGTCTGGCACCAAGAAAATATTCTTCATCTTTTTTTTTTCCTTTTATGCTCTAACTTCAAGTTCTTCTCATCTTTAAGTGAAAGCTCTAAGAAACAGAAGACGAAGCAAATGCCCTCTTTAGGGCATAAGTGCTAGTAAGCCACACACAGTGGAGTGGGCAATTGCCAGGGGAGCCTTTCTCCTGCTGGCTTGGACCAGGGCAAGGTGAGAATCTGACAAATATTAGCAGAGCTTCTGTGTGAACTTGATTCCCATGACCTTAAGGAATTCTATAATTTTGATTTCAGGATCACTCTACTCATCATCTATAGAAAGATGATATTGTTTCAAAAGTTAAAGTCAAAGAGAAAAGAAAGAAAAGGATAACATTGTGATGAAAAGTTTAAGAGGAGGGTAATAGACAGAATGCTGACCTCCCAAAGATGTCTGTATTTGAACCTCTGAAATCTGTGAATATGTTACCTTACATGGCAAAAGGGACTTTGCAGATGTGATTAAGTTAAAATCTAAAGATGAACAAATTAGTTTAGATTATTTGGATAGGCCCAATGTAATCACAAAGATCTTTATCAGAGGGAAACAGGAAGGTCAGAGTGCCAAGGGGATGTGAAGATGGAAGTGAGGGTTGTAGTTAGAGAGTTGTAGTTAGAGAGAGAGACTTGAAGATACTACGCTGCTGGTGTGAAGATGGAGGAGGGGGGCCACAGCCAAGGACTGCAGGCAGCTTCTAGAAACTGGAAAAGACAAGGAAACAGATTCTCCCCCTCGAACCAACAGAAGGAGCTCAGCTCTCCTGACACTTGGATTGTAGCCCAGTGAGACCCATTTTGGACTTCTCACCTCCAGGACTCTAAGATAATAAACTTATATTATTTTAAGCCACTAAGTTCACATAGCAATAAAAAACTAACACAAGCAGTTTCGCCTCAGAGTTCTTCACGGGCAGACACTCAGTTATGTAAAATTAGCTTGAGCTTTTCTGGAAGGAAATAAAAGATACGGAATATATGTCTGTACAGAATTCCTTTTTTTGGCATAATGGTGTATAATGGGGAATTGAAATGCTCTGATCAGTGATGTTAGCACATATTTTATTACTGGTGACTAATATTCAAAGAATTGTATTATGTTCAACTGTAATGCAAAAAACGACAAAGGAAGCTTTTCTGTTTTTTCTTTTTCTTTTTTTCTTTTCTTTTTTTGTATGATCCACATAGCACTTCAGGAACTTGCTCTGCCTCGGGGTAATCATTGTGAACATCAATTATCATTGTACCATTGAAGCACAGAAGCATCCGCTAGTAATAATATTTCTAGGTGATGAGCACCAGATAAACCATCATTTACTATGATATAGTGCCTCGATTATGCCTGTTAAATTACAACTTTGGGAACACTGCATAACTGTTTCAGAATTAAAATTTACTTATTTCAGGTATTTGCTTTGAAACTCTATGACGACAGAAATAGAATGAGAGATAAAAGGAGGTTCCATGGTTACTATTAAATGCAGCTCTTAGAATACTGATATGAGAACTCCTCATCAGTGGTCTCTACTAGAAAAGGGTTTAGGTAAGCAGGTGTTTTGTTTTAGTCTCATTTGGTGAGCATGTGGGGTGTCCTCGACTTCAGGGTTATGAACCTGTCATACAGATACAACATTTTTATTGCCAACACCTGATAACATGTGTTACTTGAAGGAAGAGCCAATATCATCTTTCCTCACTTCCCTTCTCCATGTGTTATAATTCATAGAATAGAACCAGGTCCACAACAAGTACTCAATGAATGACTAAGCTAATGTTGAGTTCTTTAAATAGCAGTTGCTGACATTGGTGCAGCCCTCAGTGTGCCAGGTGCTTTCCCACACATGGCTTTGGTTGATCACTCAAACATACAGTGAGGTGGCCATCCACGTTTGAGGAGGTACAGCTGCTGATTCATGATGACTCATAGTCACATAGTCTGCCATGGAATTCTGGTTCCATCATCTCTATCTAGGGGTTCTGGGGAAATTTACTTAACCTTCTCAAGTCTCAGTTTTCTCATCTGCAAATATATATACATATACAGTTCTTGTATCGTCAGGTTGTTGTGATGATTAAGTGAGATGGTTTCCACAATGGGCTCTAGCATAGAGCCTGGCACTTACAAAGGAGTGTATAAATCATAGATTTTTTGCTATTCTCAGTTGGTGCAGGAAAACAAAGAGTAGAGGCATTAAGTGACTTACTCAAAGTCCCTAATACCAAGAGAGAAAATCTGGCTTGAATCTTCTCTTGATACTGGGTAAATATCTGAGTCCAGAAACCATTGTTTAATCTCTCTTTTTTCTTTGTTGTCTCTTCCCAGTGTGCACAGATACATGCACACACACAAACACACACACCACACATACCCTTGCATCACTGCCCAGTTTGAGTTGCTGGGGAGAATGACTGGAGAACGCCACATGTTCTTGTCAGGAACCTGCTAATGGCAGCTGACAGCTGTGCAGTGGCAGAAGCTGTGTGCTTTTGGGGGCCAGTCTCCAACTGAGAGGAGCAGTTTCACACCCAGTCCTAGGAAAGGCATTCAGCTTTTTCCTCCTTCCCATGAGAGCCTGAGGCAGCCTCCCTCCCCACCAACCACTGTGCTCATACAGTGGTTGTTTTATCTGCCCTTCAGTAACCTGCTAATTCCAGGTAATGGAAAAAACCCTTGGCAGAAGTGGTTTACCAAACCACCTTCAGGATTCTAAGGAAACAGGGCTTCCTTCACATGCCCAGGGGTTAGAGATGGAGATGGGTACCTTGTCCCATGAATGGTAGCCTCAGGGATTTGAATCTTTTTGTTTTACTCTTCTTTCCCCTGAAGCTCATCCTTCAAACCAGGCTCTTTAATTTAGGACATGATGGGGTCCACATATTAGGATAAGCACAACGTATTAGCTCTGCAGGAGCTGCCAGAAAGGACAGTAGCTATTTTGTGCTTTAGGTTTTGAGGAAAAGAGAATTTGACAAATGGCCCATGTCCTTGGGGGATAACAAAGCAGCAAGTCTAGGGTAGCCAGAGAGGAGAATGATAAAGACAAGGGGAAAACTGATATTCAGCTTTCCAAAATCTCTCTTCCCATGGAGGGGAAAGAAACATTGTTCAAGTTGCAAATCCTGCTGCTTGTGATCCGGAAGATTCCTGTCACTGAATATGCAGCTGAGCAGCCCTCTTTGCAAGAGCTGATCTCAAAGCCTCATCATCGTTGCCCACACGCCAATCCTGGCATCGCTTTTCAAGGGATTTGTTTTGTATTTTCAGTATTAACACTCTGAGCTGGGAAAGGATGACAGCCCCATGAGCAGCAGCAACACAGCTTGGTAATTGGTTTTTAAATGCTTTTTGCTTTAAATTGATACCGTGAGTCTTTCATTCTTCCTCCCTGGAGGAATTTCAATCTTTTATTTTTTGAAGGGTGACTTTTCCTCATCCTATGAGAATTGACGGACAGACTTACAATTCCTGGCTCTCTTAAGTAAGGACCCTAAGAGGAGATAGATGTCATTCTACCAGGCAGGCTGTCGGAACACAGGCGGGAGATGGGAGAACTGGGTTCCAGTTCTGACTCTGCTCCTGATTGTCTGTGTGATCTTATATAGATCACTCTTCGTCTCAAAGCATCTATGTTTTTAATAAGTAAAACGATAAACTTAGCTTAGACTTGTGTGTCTCAAACTTCACTTGCATATCAGTCACCTGCTGATCTTAGTAAAATGCAGATTCGGATTCAGCATCTCTGGGTGGGTCCTGAGATGGTACATCTAAGCTCCCAGGTGATGACAGCACTTCTGGGTCAAGGACAATGCAAGGGTCAAGGATGTTGTTTTTCTGAGCGTGGTCTAGTGACCACTGAAAGTCCCGTCAGGGCTTCTCCCATTACACTTTGTGAATTCAACATGTTCTCACTATCCTAGCTGCTAAACACCAGTTCAATCCTATCATCTCTCTGCTAGACTATTCAGCAACCCACCCACTGGTATCCTTTCTTCTACCTTCCACACGCTCTATTCCCTACCCAGCCATCATAGAGCCCTTTTGAAAACATAAATCAGATCATATTTACCCCTTACCCCAATTAAAACCCCCCAATGACTTCCAGAATCTCTTGAAATGAAATCCAGGGATTATTATGGCCCTACATAATTTGGTCACTCTCTTATCACCCCACCCTCCTATCTTTCTCCCTCTCTCACTGTGTCCTAGTTGAGTGGTTCTCAACTAGGGATGATTTTGCCTCCCAGGAGACTTGTCAATGGCTGGAGACCTTTTTTTGATTGTTACAGCCAGGAAGGTAAAACCAGCATCTAATGGGTTGAGGCCAAGGATGCTGCTGAAATTACAATGCACAGAAAAGCCCCATATCACACACACAATATATATATGTATTATATAATATATTTTAAATATTATATGTATAGACATATGTATATATTATATGTATATGATGTATTATATATTCTAATATGTAATACATATATTAGTATATTTAAATATATGCATGTATATATTTAAATATATATGTATGTGTGTGTATATATATATATATATAAAACCCCAAATGTCAATAGTTTCCCTCTTGAGAAACCCCACCCTAGCTACACAGGCCTGCCTTGTATTCCCCAAGCTTACCAAGGTCCTTCCAACTTCAGGGCCTTTGTACTTGCTGTATCTCCTATGCCTTCTGTGCTGTACCTCCTGTGCCTCAACCCACTATATGTACACACACACACACACACACACACATTCTTTTCATCATTAAGGCCTCAGTTCAAACATGGCATCCTAAAGAAAGCTGTCTCTGATCACCTTAGCTCACACACACCCCGTATGCTACTCTTTTCCCATTGTGCTATTTTATTTCCTTGTAGCACTGTCACTATTTGAAAGTTTATTATTTGTGAGATTTTTGTCCATAGCCCCCCAGTAGAATATAAATCTCATAGTCCCACAATGTAATGTACATTGTCCATGTTATTCACCGCTTTACCCTCGGTGATACTACTATACTATAGAAGGGTGACCAGGGCATATTTACTGCTCACAGATATATGTTGAATTACTTAGCATATAAATGAACACAAAGTAAGTCTACTATATATTATTTAAATATAGCATTCTAAGCCCCATTACAGATGTACTGAAATACTATCTCAGGAATCTACATTTTAACAAGCATCCTTTGTGATTTCTGTACACACTGGCGTGGGAGGTCCACAGGGCTCTATAACAACTAAGTAACTCTTATGGCTAACAGAGAGTGAGTCACATGGTCACTCCAGTCTGTACATGGATCTTGCCAGCCAATTAGCTTATCTTCTGTTCCGCTTGGAAAAGGCCAGCAATACTGTCTTTGGTTTTATCTCTGTGGGTGGGAGACTGGGACGACTCCCAGTTGGGAAGACAATTCTGGCCAGGTTCCAATCCATCCTTACCCTGAGGCTGAATAGACCTGGTTTATTTTTCTTGATAACTTGAAGGGAGCCTGAGGGGAGGGGAGGAAATGACCTTTCCTGAGCAAATAGTAATAAATAAAGAAATGAATAAAGGATAAATAAAAACTACATGAATTTAACCTCAAATAATGAGATTTGTATGGACTTAGAAAAAAATTGTTGTTTTTTTTCCCCACAGCCATACCAGTGTCTGTGAGATCATAGTCAACTAAAAATTGTGAGTCATTTCACACACAAAGCTAATGAGCCATGTATTTCCCATTTTGAATTTACATCATTTGTTTTTCTTAATTTAAGGGGAAAACTTTACATTTATCCCTGTTACATGTTAGCAGATTTGTTTTATTACTGAGGTCATAATACTGTAAAGCAATGATTTTGAAATTCTTGTTACAACAGACCAAGGATAACCCCAATTCCCTGTAGATCTCTCTTGAAATAAAAGATGGTGGGGGGATTATCTGCATATGTCAGCCCAGAATTAGAACTCATTAACTGGATACTATTCTACCATCCAACTATTCCTAACATGTAGTAAATGTTCAATGTGTAGTTATTATTATTACTGCTATTCTATGGTTTGGCTATTTTAATTGGTTATTCTCAGTAAATTTGATTATGATGTTCTTTTCTAAGTCCCTCAAATTGATATCATTCTTTCAATTAGCACACTTTAGGAAAAAATTTTAATCAGTTATGAATCAACTTTATTATAATCCAGTTCACATATTCCTTGTTGATTATAAAAATAGGTTCTAAATTAAATATATTCTAAAGTATATATTTAAAATATATTCTAAAGTATTTCTTTAACCAGTTGTTGGGTAATCATAGTAAATTAATCTCAGGTATCCGTTCAATCTAGAGTTCTGCTTGTTAATATATTGTATCTCAAGCTAAGTTTTCTCTAATGATTATTCACATGTCCCCATAGACTAATCACTTGTTATACTTAGGAAAATATGAATATATACAAGTTTCCTCACCAGCTCCGAATAAATGTCCATTAATTTTCCAAGAAAATTTGATCATGGGGATAAGTCATTGGGGATCAAATGTAACGTGAGTTTTCTTAATTTAGTATTGAATGATACTTCCGTCCTATTACTAACATGTAAAGTCAATTGAACTAAAACATATATCTTCACATTTTATTATTTTTCTCTCCACCTCCTTAAGTCTAGTGAAACATTGGTCATTGGATAGGTTATTGGGGGGAAAAAAAAAAACCCTAAAACTGTCTTCTGAACATCCTCTGAAATGTATGCAGTTTTTTAATTCATTGACAACAAAAACATAAATTCAATCATTAGAAACTGGTGTTAATCAGAGAAGGCACTAGTGGTCTGTGGTACAGAATAATTATCACCATCATCATCAAGTATTCCCTGAGTGGCTTCTATCAATGTGCCATGCAGTACTCTAGATCCTGAACACTGTGGAAGAGGAAGGGCACTAAATTAAACAAGAGAAAAAAGTCCCCCTTGTCTGGATCAGTACTGGCCTTCACTATGGACAGGCACTTTTAGGTGAAGATAGCAAAGCTCTGGAAGGGGCAAGCCTATTGATCATGTGTATCCTTAATTACCTGGCTACTGACAGGAATAATGGTGACATTACACAGAAAGTGGATGGCCCCTGGGACAGGACAGGCTTCTTTCCTTATTTAAAAAAAGAATGTATGGAAATGTCATTTGGTGAATACTATGTATGGAAAGTTGACAAGCTTAGACAGACCAGCAAGATTTAAAGATGCTTGATATACAAGTACAGGAAAGCTTCTAGGAATGCTTTACACAAATCTTTATTTGTACTTGTCTCTGAAAATACGGGCATTGTGCGATGCCCAGCATCTACATTCTCACGTATACCTGTATCAGACTTGACACATCTGTTTCAGAAAGGGATGAGGAAAAAGCCATTCTGTGATAGGTTATCAGCCCAGCATCTCCACATGCAAATGCCTGTTTATCAACCAAATCTCTATCCACGTAGAATGAAAAGACAACTGCTAAACTTGACTATAGTTTCTTTTGAGTCCACAGATTAAAGCTAAAAGAAAAGTGAAGGCACCTGTGGCCAAATTTCATTTTTCATTCTAGTATAAAACAAAGTTCTCAAATTAGAAATTTGATCTTAATGACTCTACATTAACATTGTTTCTTTTATCTATTGAAATCCCAAGACATTCCACTACCAGTATTTGGGGATCACTCACTCCGTGCTGAAATGAGGCTACCTTTCAGCAGTTAAATGTGGCTAGTCTAGCGATTATTCAACAGCACACTATATCAGTTACAAAGACTAAAACACATTAAGAGAAACCAAGCTTCATGAAAGGATCACAAGGATCATGACTTTTTATAATTAAATAAATAATTTTGTAACTGATATGACCCACTTCTCAGGTTGCATCACCAAATGAAGTTGCATTTTTGAGGGTAGTAACTGTTTTTATTAAAATGACTAGAGCTCCCTTCTTATCTATAGTGAGACTATTCTTTTCTTCTCTTTAGAAGTCACTCCTCACAAATCCCCAGGTGGTAGGCTTATAAAATTTCATCCTGGTTCCTCCCTCTTTCCCTGAAGCTGATTTTTTTTCTTTTTTTTGGTTATTGTTTGTTTCCCGAACGTGCCAACAATAAGAGCAGGAGAGTTGAAGAGCAGATGCCATACTGACATCCAGGAAGTCACTCTCTTCATTGCTATTGTCAGTGCTGCAATGCCAGGTTGTCAGTGGTCATTTCCAAAGGCCAGGTTCAAATCACAAAGGTAGAGAAAAAACAAACAAACACCAAAGTTTCTTTTTCCCAACTTCTACCATGTAAAAGCTCTAGAACTTGAACCACTAATTTTTAGTCTTCCAAAACAAAGTTCAAACCTAGAAGACATCTCTGCATTTTTTCTAAGAGTGTACTGATGTGACCCAACAGCACCATTCTCTACAGGTATAAAGTGTTTGCTGAGATAAATCAACATTCTCATTTTGATTCATCCACTTGTCAGTAATAAAAAATTGCATACTGATAAGAAAGGAAAGGAATTGAAAATGTAATGAGATGGGGAAAACTTGATCATTTTATATTTTATACAGATACTACATTTTTTACTTAAAAAAATTTTTTTAAAAAGCCACTATTGCAGATGTCATAATTTTGAGGGCAAAAGGTTTAAAATATGTATGTTCAAGTCTATAATGATAAACAAAGTCTGTTTCTTTATGAACACAAGGAAAATATCATAAAAATAATCAAATTAGCATAACATGTCATGACTTAGAAAACTTTGAGTAGACAAGTTATGATCAAATTTCAAAAGTGGAATAGATGAATTTATTTTACATAATCATTAAATGTTAATAAGATTATCTGAACATACAAAATATAGTCAGAAATTTTGAGGAATTGATTCCTTTATGGAATACTAAATTCTTTCTCCTAGATGCACTAAAGAGAGGATGAATACACCACCACAGGCAATACAGCAGTAGAAATGGAAATGCTAGATGAATTTTTTTCTAACACTTTCAAGACTGTTATGAGGATGTGTAGGATTTTACAGTGGCTCTGAGCTCAGATTTCTGTTAACATATCCAACTGCCACTAGAAAAACTTGGGGGGCTTCTTGTTTGCTTCTTTTTCCAAGCATTTATTTATCACCTTCTCCCAAAAATCTCTGTGCTTTATAAACATTTGACTTACAAATAATACTAACCATGTAGAGTATGTAGGAGAAATATAAATGTATTCCTAGCTTACAGAGTAAAAACTACGTGGGCATACATAGCTTTGAAGCCAGATGTCTATGCAATATCGAACTTCAGAAAGCTGAAAACAAATGCAGGAGAAATTGGCGCCATCCATACATCCAGTATCAGCTAGGTAAAGAGAGAAAGAGATGCAGAAAAGAGGGCTCTCCCAAGCCCTCAAAGTCCTGTGACTGAAGAGACAGCCAGCATCCAAGGGAGAACACTGTTACCCTGACAGCATTAATTAGAGCAGCAGATATATTAATGAGCAGTCATATCAATGCAACTTCTTAATTATCCATTTCTAGATGGTATTGTTGTCATAAATTTACTTTTTATTAAATATATTCTATTATTACCCTTTAGTCATCTTTATGAACTGTATCGACATTATCTGACAGTCTTCTACAATAGTAAAAAGGCCATCAATACACAAAAATAAATGCATTTTTGAAAAGCTTTTTATTTAAAAAGTTTGTGTAATGAGTCTTACTTTTATGTTTATTTGCATCTTATGAGAAGATTTGACTCTGTGGTTTCAAATGACCAAATCTACTCAGTGGTATCATCTAATCTGTATGCTGGTTTAACCCCGATAATAGAAGAGGGAGGGTGTCTTTGATCGTCCTACTCACTTGTAGGAGCCCAAACATGTATCTTCAAAACTATAAAGAAGACCAGCAGCCACGGGAAAAAAAATTTAAAAATAAAGATTGATTTTTTGACCTGGAAGAGGAGAGTAGCAAGATGGGAATCATCACTGGGACACCCTCACCCTCCTCTGGCCCTCATTAACTACTGCTGCCATTGCAAATGAGAGCTTAGACTGCCATCTTGACTGGGTCCCCATCTGTATCACACAGGCTGATGCTGGTGTAAAGTTGGAGCTGGGGGCTGGGGACATCTAATCTGGCAATAACAATCCAAAGTATTATTACTCAGCTGAATACTTTGTAAAATATTTTATACAGAATGTGTGTGCTGCACATTTTCTTCTCAAACTATACTGGAGGCAAAGACAATAAATAACTTAGTTTCTACATCCATGCTGTCCACCTGCCCCCCTTCAAAACAAGACATTGGGATAATTGAGGGGGAAAAAATCTAATAGCATGTGCAAGAGCAAACATGGGTGGGGAACAGAAAATAGTTCCAGATCATTTCCTTTCTCCTTTACCCTGGAGCATGGCATGGCCTTATTCCTGCCATTGGAGCTTGCAACAGTATTTATTGCTGGGCACAAATGACCTCAGCACATTTAGCAACCTGCAGTGCAGTCCGTGGCATTGCTTTCATAGTGACAGCCTGCCTGTCTTTAAATGGCAGTTTCCCTTTTTTTGGGTTTCTACTTTTACTTTACCTATAAAGAAGAATAGGTTAGACAGAGTGACTAGAAGCCACATTTTCTTTTCCCGGATAGATATAATTCAGAGATGTTAACATTTGTTTTTAACCCCTTGATTACTATGACTATGTAAGATTACTCTGACTTAATCATTCCACCTTGTATTCATGAATTATCACTTTGTACCCCACAAATTTATACAATTATAAATTATCAATTTACAATAAAAATATTACTCTTGGTCGGGTATTTTGCTAAGCCATACATGTGTTTGTGCTGTATGTGACCACAGGCATGCACATGTATATGTATGTATAATATATAATTGTATTTAATTTTATTAAATACAAGTTGAGTTCTATATGACATGTATGACTATCCCTATTTTACAGATGAGGATACTGAGGATTAGGAAATTAAAGAAGTAAAGTCTACATACTGTAGGTGATATTTCAGTTCGCATCTCATGCTCAAACTGCTATACTGTGAGTTACAATCTTGGCAAACCTTTCCAAAGTCTAATCCCTGTTTAGTTTTAAAATCATGCTATGCGAATGAAAAAACTCTGTATTTTTTTATCTTCTTTTTTTCCAAGGAAGTAAATGCACTCAAACATTCATTTACAAAATACTTCTATAAAGTGATTATTTAGTTTAGAAGAAATGGAGGCATAGTCGAGGTGGAAGAAAAGGAAAATCATTTTATTAATGTTTTTAGATAAAATGCTGAGATGTCTTTATAGTAGCCAATCTACTAGTAATTGGCCTTACACAATATTTCTCAAAATGTGATTCAGGGCTACTTATATCAAAATCACTGGGGTGCTTGTTAAATGGAGTTTCCTGGGGCCATCCAAGACATAACAAATAAAAGCCTCTGAGGATTAGCCCTAGGAATCTACATTCAAATACGCATACTCTCCCTGTGATCTTAACGTTCACTAAAGATTGAGAACAAACAAATGTCCTAAGACCTTGCCTTGTTTCTCTTCATGTTAGTGTGACAGGTATTAGACAAGGCAGTTGATGATAGGAAAATGGTAAATTTTAGGTAGATATAGTTCAAAAATATTTCGATATCATCCAATGACAGTAACAGAGCTAGTTTGGGAAGTTCAGGTGCATTTTCCCCAGCCAGTTAGAACCAAGCTACATTTGGAATTTCTGAGAAAATAGAAGCTGATTGGTGTGTTCAGACTGTTTTAATGGATGGCAGAAAGAAAATAAGCATTTTGGAAGAATAATTCAGAGATGTTAACATTTGTTTTTAACCCCTTGATTACTGTGACTATGTAAGATTACTCTGACTTAATCATTCCACCTTGTATTCATGAATTATCACTTTGTACCCCACAAATCTATACAATTATAAATTATCAATTTACAATAAAAATATTACTCTGGGTCGGGTATTTTGCTAAGCCATATATGTGTTTGTGCTGTATGTGACCACATACATGTATGACTATCATTCTCTTACACATGACCTTGTATGCAAGCTAAGATGCCTACTACTAGGTCACGGAATTTATTTAAAAGAAATGAGCATTTTACCAAAGATTTTGCAATGTGTGCTAATCAGAAGCTGCCTGTCAAGTTGAAGTAGCATCAAGAGGCTCAGAATAAGGGCTCTTGGGCGTTAAATGGTTCCTCCCAAATACCAAACCTATTATCATGATTGGCTGTTATAGCCCTCTAAACGGCAAAGCGATTAAATTGATCATTATGAAACCCTAAAGATGCATAATTATGACAAATAAGACTCAAGTGCAGGGAGATTTCTATCTCACTGACTGGATTACATTTCAAGGAAGAATCAAAGAAGGAATACTTTTAAAACCACAGTCAGCTGTGTGTGGAGGCTGGTTAAGAACCAGATTCTCCTGATCTTTACTCAAATCTCTTTTGTATCTCATCTCAACACACGCAGTTCAGAAATCTCTGCAGCTCTTAACTCTGATTTTAAATTCCAATCCTATGCAACAATCTATCCACTTACATTATAATGCTGAATGTACATGGGATAGTTCTTTTCTGATCATTTGTTAAGTGTCAGGTGCCTCTAACATGATCTTGGGTTTATTCTGAGTTACTCTAACTCGCTCTAAATCAAGTCCTCAGCCTGGATGTGCTCATTTGAGTCACTTATCATTAATAATAGCAATGGCTAAAAAAGAGGGCTATGAAATAAGCTATTTCTACCCAGTCTAATCTACATCGAAGAATTGAGGACAATAATTCCGGAGACTAAGTACATTACCAAAAAGACAATGGTTCCCTCCTGGAATTGTACACACTAAAAACCCTTCAAAAATATGCCTGGATTAGTGACAAAAAGATATACCAGACCAAGAAAGTCTAACACAGAGTCAAGCATTTTTTTCTTTAGCACTGTAGAGGAGACAGCTCATACAAATTCCGTTTCTTGATAGAGTAGAGTACTTTTCAATTATTGACAGATGGGCAAAGAGAACATGGAAAGAGAAAGAAATAAAGAAGCCTTTATTGTACTTTGGGAAATTAGCAGCTAGATGTAATACCAATGTAGTGACCACTACCAAGCTTCATTGCAATATCAAGCTTTGTTATTAATAAAAAATAAAGTACTATTTACAGAATACTAATATTTTTCTAATTACCAATATCTTCTTTTAAAAAGTCCCTTCTAAGAATGTGGTGTGAGGTACAATGCAAATTATAGTTGTGGTGGTTGATATTTCATTGGAACAGAAAATCACCAGGAATGTGGTTGGCATTTATTTTCTCTGTTCATATTGCACACAGGACGTAAGCTATTCACTTTTCTGTTTTTCCTTTTTTTTTCTTTTCTTCTCTCCTATGAATTGCTTTCACTTTCTTCAGTTCTATTTACCACATAACTTGAACTATACTCTCATCCTCTGAACGACTCATTTAGTGTGAAAATTGAATGCCCTTTAAGAAATGAATTGTCAGTGTTTGATATCACTGTGCTCCTCTCATTTAGAAAAATGCTGTGGTTTTATTGGTGAGAAGGGAATATAGCAAGAGAAAGGGAGTCAAAACATCCTCAAGAATGAAAGAGTTTTAATTGTTTTCAAGTATATGTTAAGACTGTCATAACAACATGGGAAAGAGAACAAAATAGACAATGTTGATGAAAATAAGCGATGACATCTGGACCACTTTTATTGTATCTCAACTGAAAGAACAAGGCTTAGAAAATACCAGCCACATTGATAACTGAAAGTGTTGTTTTGCTATTAAAAATGAAGGAAATCAAAAAAGAATATAAAGTAAATATATGTTTAAATTTATAGTTCACTAATTTTCAACATTAGCCCAGTCTAAAGAGTTCATGCTACATCCACCCACAATTATTATCAAGGCACTCTCTAAGTCGCAATGGTGTGTACCTGTAATCCCAGCTACTCAGGAGGCTGAGGCAGGAAGGTCACTTGAGCCCAGAATTTTGAGTCTAGCCTGGGCAACATAGTGAGACCCCATATTTCTCTTAAAACAAACAGACAAACAAACAGACAAACAAAAAACACTTTGTTCTACAGACATTCTATTCCCTACCCTGATATCCACCATTTAAATTTTGTTCCAGAAGCAAGCTTGAGAAACAGTGTTTCTTGTCTTGGCACTACTCTTTTAGGCATGCTTGTTTCTATGTGCACATGAAATCAAATTAAACACTATGTAAAAAGCGTTAACTATGTGATTTTAAGTGAAATATAGTAGATCAGAATGGAAATACATCACTTATATAATATTCTGAAGCATTGTAGTGAAAATGTGCATGTGATTTTGTTATCTCAAACGTTAAGAAATAAAGAAGTTACTCATTGGAGTAGTTTACCTTTGTATGGTTTACTTATAGTTAGAAAGCTTTTAGATGAGATGAGTCTTCTCATCTTTGCAGAGTAGATGGGATCATGAAGATATTAGCAGAATAAAAAGTCATCCAGTCAGAGAAAGATTAGAGAAAAAATTACATATTTAGCTTTATATAAATCACCTATAGTTTATAAAATTGTCCTCATGTACATAAAAGCTTAGAAGGAAAGAAGTCTGACCTGCTGGATGAATTTGAAGAGTCTGAAGAACTTTAGCTATGCAATGATAGGAAGTCATTCCATGCAATTTTTAAATAGGAAATCTTATATTCAAGAATTTTCTCCTGACTGCAAATTATGCTTGCATTAAAGGTCCTATATCAGAGGTATAATTTGGATGTGTGGTCCAGAACTCAGTATATACAATAAGTCCTAGTTCATAATCATCTGATAGCATATACATGAATTCACACGTCATAAACCATTCTATACGTGAAACCTTGTAAAATTATATTCCATCTGATAAATGTTTTCGAAACTTTGAAGATGTTGACCTAAACAGTGTTACTTATTTAGTAGACATTTTACTGTTCTTATATAATGTGGAGAAGTGAAGGGAAAGGGATCTAAATTAATTGGGATAATTAATCCCAGCTGCCACTGTAGTTCCTGAAATCTCAGTAACACAATGTTAAACAAATATTAACACAATAAAAATGTATTCCTCCTTTACATTGCAGTCCTGTGTGTATCATTCTTCTCTAACTTGCAGCTCTGCCATTGGAAAAACATGGTCTCCAAGGTCACTGTGATGGGGGAAGAGGGAAAGGACAGGAAAGGCACTAACTCATAACTACCTCAACCAGAAGAAACATGTTTCACTTCCACTCACAATTCACTGGCTAGAACTCATTCTTATGGGAGAGACTAACCACAGGGGAGGCTTAGAAATGTGATCTATCTTGTTTGTGATCAGGAAGAAGAAAATGAAATGAGGTATGGTAAATACAAAACATTTTTTTTCTGACCTCCAGAGAGCCATATACTTCCTTTTTCACATAGCATACTGTCCCCTTCTCCTTAAGGGAGAAAACCCAGTAACTGCAGGCACCTCCAGTTCCACAGTCTTACCAAAATACACAGCCTTACTCATGAGGTTCAGATATTTTTCCTCTTAGTCCAGCAATTAAGGAAATAAAAGGATAAGCTGTCTGTCTCCTCCCCTCTCCATCACATGTATGCCTAATATAAAATGATAGAAGAGAAATGGAATGAGGCGACTTGGGAAAAAGGTATAAATGGGAGAAACATTAGTCATTGGTCCAAAGCAATTCCAAAATTCCACTGGGTATTATGAAAGCTCCCTCCTCCCACCTAGTGGTGAGATACGATTGTTGTTGAGCTTCTGATTTTGTGTTCTTCCTCATTGTCCCCCGCTTTTTTTTCGGTGGCTCCTGGATCTGCCATCTAGGGGGTAGAGATGATCACTCACCTACTATTTCCTCAATCACATCTGAAGTGGGTATTTGGAAATATATGCTTTCCTTAGGGGCTGCACAACTTTTTCAGTTCACATTCTTCTCGTGGTGGCCCAGGGTTTAAAAAGAAAAGCAAATTCTTCGGCCAATTTCTCAATTAAATAAGAATTCAAAAATCTCATGTTTTTCCCAGAAATTCTGGCTTTCTTATCTGGGCTCATTATTTTTTTGGTGATATATGTATCCCAAAGATGTACTGGTGAAATATGTCTTAGTAGGCTTCTAATCTATTTGCTTCTAGTCAGCAACTCGTGCTAACTATGCTCAATGTTCTTTTGAACTCAGTTAACTCAAATAGTTCTCAAGCCTGTTTTATTTCTTTTGCTTTCTAACACCTACATTCCCTCTCCAGCCAACTAATCGTAGCTACCTTGAGCCTCACCCTTAATATGGTCTTTGCCCTAAGTTTCTTTTATCAACTAAGAGGTTTCATTAGCCCTTTGTCATTCTAAGTCTTTAAAAATTCCATCTGTTACCATTTCAGATCAAGAAGCAGTTGGCTTTTTTAACCCTTCAAAGCCCCAAACTTTCGGACTCTTCTTTTTTTTCTACTTGCAAACTTGGCAATTCTCTCCTTTGATCATCTCTTCCAAAAGCAGCTGTATTCATTACATATTGTTGGGTAACAAATCGATCGAAAAGTTAGCAGCTTGAAACAACAAACATTTATTATCTCATAATTTCTGTGGGCTGGAAATCCAGGAGCTGGGTGACTCTGCCTCAGAGTCTCATGAGATTGTAACCAAACCATCAGCTGTGGCTACAGTCTGCGAAGAACTGACTGGCACTGAGAGTCTACTTCCAAGTTCACCTACATGGTTGTAGATGTTGGCAAGGGTCTTCAGTTTCTCACCTTGTGGGACTTCCGGTAGAAAAGCCCCAGGGCTTCTCATAATGGGGTTTCCTTGGGCATCTGTTATCCCAAAACAGTGAAAGCCAGTGAGTGAGCATGACAACACCCAAAACGGAAGCCACAGTCTTTTGTGACCTAACCTTGAAAGTGACATGCCATATGATATTGGTCACTCATACCAACTCTAGGATAACATGGGTACAAGGTATGAGCATCAGGAGATGAGGATCACTGGGGATTATCTTTGAGACTGTTTTCCACAGGCAGCCAATAGTAGCAAACGCAAAGTTTTTGAACTTCTTTTCAATCTGCTTACTCGGTTAAGCATGTAGCCTAACTCACAAGTTAATAGAGGTGACAGTTTTACCAACTATTTTGCTGCTTCATATCATAGATCATATATCTAGTTCTTAACTGACCACCAACCTTTCAGTTTGCCCACTAATTAACCACTAAGCCAATATTCCGTTTAATATTTTTGTTCCAGCAACGCTTTGGTACTGATTTTTTATTAGCTGGGATATTTAATAGTAGCTGTCACAATAAATGTTAAATTATCCTAAATGTTTCTTATTTCCAGGCTTTCTTGCAACAAATCCTTCCCCTGTAAAGTGACCAGAATTTCCTCTGTAAAATACCTGTTTGAGCATATTAGTCTAAATAAAAGCCTTTTGGCTCTGATACCTTCAGGACAAAGTTTCTCTTATTATTGCTTCCTACAAGGCCCTTTACAATCTGACCCTAAACTATATTTCCAGCTTCATTTCCAACTGTTCCCCATACATAATCTAAGCTTTGATCACAAGACTGCTCACCATCTATGGAATGTAAGAAGCACTCTTACTCCTCTGTGTTTTGTACATGCCAATCACTTTACCTAGGATTACATGTCCTCCCTTCAAACCTATATAGAACTCTGATGTCACCCTTTCACTCATTTTACCATTGCAATGTATGCATAACTTTACTGTAACAGTCTTTACAATGAATTATGTCTACTGCACTATAGTGTGTACTCCTCAAAGGAGCTACACTAGAAATTACTTACCATTATCATTGGGGCTTTATTAATCTTACTTTCTAACTGGATTCTTAATATTAATACTAAGTACTGCTATTTACTAATTAGTATACTATTTAATTTTTAGTAATATGATAAACATTCATTGAATCCATAAATGATTAGATAAATGAATTGACAAGGATCATTCATTCATTCTTTTTATTCTCACCACATAGCTAAATCCCTCACACTTTGTACCTATAGTAGACTCTCAGTAAATGTTTAGCAACTATAAAATGGAAGAAAATCACTGATTCTTTCTTATTGTACCTGTTCTCCTTGGATGCTCTTATTTTAGCATACATCTAGCCTAGACCTATATCTTGAGTTTAAGGCCCATATATCCAACTCTTTGAAGGAAATCTCTATTTATAATTCCCAAAATAAACTTGATTTTAATATGTAGAAAATTTGAATTAATCATGTTTCCCATTCATATCCATTTTTACTCTGGATTTTTTTTTCTTTGTGAATAGCACCCCCATTCAGGCAAGCCAGAAGTGTGGGTGTCATCCCAGACTCTTCCTATTTATTTGCTCCCCATACCCAGCTTGATTCTAAGCTGTGACTTAAATATCTCTGGAACTGTTTCTATTTCTTGATTTTTTTTTTCAACTTGGTATTATGTCTCATTTAGAGTACGGCAGGAGCCTCTTAACTGGTCACCCTACCTCCTCTCTAACATTTCCTCAGTTTATTTCCCATAGTGCTGTCAAATGATTGTTCTATAGCACAAATTTGCAACCTCTATTTCTGTGTAAATGGCAGCAACAATTTCCCATTGTCTCTTAATGTTAACATTGCCACTTTTGTGCCAACATCAAGAATACTCTGTGGTTCTGCCATTGCCTATCTCTGAAGACTCATCTCTTGCCTGTTCTCCTTCTTCCTGCAGGCCCCAGTGTAGGGAGCCATATCGTGTTAATCATCTGTGTTTTCCACTAGGCACTGTCCTCTCATATGTTCTGCCCTCCCCGCTGTGTGGCTCTTTCTTTGACTAGATGTTAATTACTTATTTTGGAAAATCTTCTTTTTAGGCAGACCTTTCTGTAAATAGTTGTTGGCTCAATGTGTGATTATCAAAAATCTTAATACTGAGGGGCATAAAACCCAAAACTAAAATGTACTTTTGTAATTTAGTAATTATTATTATTACTATTATTATTATTCTGAGACAGGCTCTCATTCTGTTGTCCGGGCTGGAGGGCAGTGGTGCAATCAAGGCTTACTGCAGCCTGGACCTCCTGGGCTCAAGCTATCCTCTCACCTCAGCCTCAAGTAGCTGGGACTACAGGTGTGCACGACCACACCAGGCTAATTTAATTTATTATTATTTTTTTCTTTTAGAGATGAAGTCTATAGTGCTTAGGCTAGCCCTGAACTCTGGGCGTTGAGCAATCCTCCCCGCTCAGTCTCCCAAACTGCTGAGATTACAGGCATGAGCCACCATGCCTGGCCATTAATTTCTTTATTGACACTGCTAAATACCACGTCAAATGTTAAGATTTTCCTGTAGTGACCCAGATGACCCGTATCATTTTCCTTTTTGTGTCTCGGAAAGACAAGTTTTTAACTTGGTGTTTGGTTTTTCTTGTTGTTATTGCTGCTATATTTTGGTATTGGCAGGGGCAGCAATGAAGGAGTGAGATATGGAAGTTGGATTTTCCATAGCATTACTTTTAAATTGAGTCTCAACTGACCTCTCTGGCAAGCTATTCATACTTTGCCTTAGACTGGATTAAAAAAAAAAAAAAAGTCTCCATAGGCAATGATTGGTTAAGACCGAGAAAAGAGATAATGGTACACCCATGGGAGGAGGCTGAGAAAAGCAAAGACGGTGACAGGCAGATAAACAGAAAAAGAGGAAGTGATTAAAAATAAAAATAAAAATAAATCTCAGGTACTTGAAAAGCCCTGGCTGAGACAGTAATGGAGATAAAAAGAGAAAGAGGAGAAATACAATCAGCACTGCTGGTAACTGGAGAGGCTGGAGGAATGGGGGATGGAGGCTCAGAGACTGAAAGAAAAGAAAAGAGAGAAAATGCACAATACAGGGGAAAAAGGAACATAAAAAAAGGTTTTTAAAAACATGAGAAACTAGTCAAAGAGTGTAGAAAATGGGAAATTGAGACACTGAGGACCTCTTGGGTCCTACTTAAGCTGTTTTATTAACTTTTGTACCAGAAGAATCTTGGGCAACTTGAGGATTTCCCCTTTTTATTTAAAATAAACAAGTAAATACATATTTAAATGAAGAGTCTGTATCCTATGAGACTAAGTTCAAAATCAGTGTGAACTAACAGGCATCCAGATGATTTGGAAGCTGTTACTAAACTAGGAAGTTAGAGAACTTGGCAAGCTTATCTCTTAAATGGGAGTCGTGCCATCTACATTTCTTGCAATCACCACCCATCCCTGACTTTCTGCCTGTAAATATCTCCTTCATACACAGTTCAGTCTCAAACTTCCACCAGTTGTATAAAGGTGTTATTCTCATTCATCAATAACAGCTGATGAAAGCCTTAGGATGTCTCAACTTTATCCTTTCTCTATCCATAGAATGAATTGATAGTGATGATTAAGTTTTATTTTATACTTCCTCCTTCCTTCAAAGATAAATAAAATATGGCGGCATTGATGTTAAATTATCTAAAGAAAAACATTTTGACCAAGAAGCATACAAGAGATTAAGATGGGTGCACTTTGGACCTCCAATTTAGACTTTTCCATTGTTAGTGACTCTTGTCATTTTTGCCCTTAGACACCTAGTCACACATGGATTGGGCTTCTTTAGATAACCATGTAAAGGTTTTCTTGTGAGACCATTCGAAGGAAGGTGGCATAAAAAGAATAATGTAATTTTCATAGCTGGAGGCTGGAAGGAAACAAGGGCCCTTGATTAGAATTCTGATGTGCGGATTTGGTTGTTTTTTGTTGTTGTTGTTAAATAATGCTCTCAGAAATCAGGTCTGCAAGAGAACATGGGACAATATTGACTAAAGCACAAACAATTCAGCAAGTGACCTTCATGCTTCTGAGCAACTAGCCAATCAGAATTCATGGCCAGTAGATGCCATCCACATCCAATCAGTATTCATTTCATGTGACTAGTAACCTGCTGATGTCAGAAAGTGGATGAAAGGCAGCATTCAGGTATGTAATATGATTATAAAATAATAGGTCAGAGTGCATTTCTATAAAAAATACAAGGTTAAAGAGGATTGGAAAATGTATTTTGTAGCTTTCAAAAGATACAATTTTTTAAGATCGTACTGTCAACAATAGGGAAAAAAACAGAAGCTCAAAGCCAACAAAAAGGAATTCACAACACCTGTTGCTTTCATTGCAAAAGGTCTAGCTTTACATGAATATCTAAGGACTTGCCTGAGAAATAATTTTACTATAAAGGTGTAGTGGGTATTAGTTTCCTGACATCTTTCTGAGAACTCAGCTTTGGAGGGCAGGACCTTTTAGCCCTATCCAAATTTTCACCCTGATTGATTGATCACTGAACTTACTTCCTTTTTTCATTTTAAGTGTATTTTCCATGATGCAGCAACTTCTTATGAAACAACATTCATTTCACACCATGAATGCCATGTCATTGCTGGGTTATAGTTTATGAAGTTTAAATGGGAAGGGAACACTGGCATTATGACCCAGGGTTGAAAACAACTACTCCCCAAAGCTCTGGTTATCACCAGTGAAATGACAATTCACCTCTCTGTTTTCTTTCACTGAAACTGACACTGTAAGTTAAAAAAACGTAGTGAGGTTTCAAAGAAAGGAAAATGACCTTTAAATTTTCTGAAGCATAAAGCCTACTTCATGCAACAGAGAACAGCAAAAGATATATGACCTTAGGAGGTAAGTGAAATGACTAGATTAGGAGATAAAAGGGGAACACAGCTGAGACCTTGGGGCTTGTCCTTTCTGAAGTCATAGGACCAAGGTGCCCTTTAAATGGAAAATAGAAGTGGATGAATCTCAAAAGACTCAGTACAGGTAATAATCCAAATATCTCAATAATTATTCAAGGTATCTAAGTGTTCCAAAATGGATTGCCAACTTGCTGTATTTCAGTATTTTCCATTATACTTTTATAAAACCACAATCAAAGGGAATATGTGGGAAAATTAATATAGAAATGTTTTCTGCTATCTATAATCTCAAAGTAGAAGTTAAGACTATTTTCTTTTTACATTAACAGATAGAAACCAAACTCCAAACTGAGAGATCACCATAGGGCTTATTTTCCTTTTACACAGAAAAAAGATTGAGGAGTTGGAAAATAGTACCTATTTTGAAGTTCTGAAAACTGAAAAATTTCAAAATAATAAAGAGAAGATGTCAACAGCTAAATTTAACAAAAAAACTTACAATCTTCTTTAGTATTTTTATGAAACTCTAAGTAACAAATCTACAGTTTAAATTAACTGATCATTTGTTAAGAGGGAAATGAATTCACAGAGGATTAATAGTCTGAAAACTTGAAAGAATATTTTACTTCATGCATGTTAAAATATCTTCTTCCAATTCTAGGCTAAACTCCCAGAATGTAATGGGGTATCTTAAGTATTTTTTTAATAATAAATGTAACTTTAAAAAAGTTATGTGAACTGTATGTACTAATCTTACTGAAAGTTCAAATACAAGTTGACTTTAGAGTCAAAAAGTATGTTAATTTAACTTAACAGACTATGTAAAGAAATATGCTAATGATTAAAGGGCACCTTTAAGCAGAAAAATTATAAGCCTCACTAAAGTATCTCAATCTGTCCAAAACCTATTTCCATTTAGAATTAGTTAGCAAACACTTATTAAACAACTACTATATGCAGCTATAAGTATTTGAGTCAATGGAAGATGCACCATGATTAGAAGGAATAATCTCTGTTCTTTGTTTAGAGCAGAGAAACTTGATGTATGGTGATGAGAATTACTATTCATGGAACCATAGTACTCCAAGGGACCTCATATTCTTTGAGATTTTAGGCAATGGAGATTCCTCAATCTCCCTTGGAAGTTCAATCCGAGGTTACATGAGGAAACTATGTTCTAAGCCTCTAATCTGAATACTAGCCACTGTCTAATTTCTGCTTATATTTCTGGACCCAAAGGTACTCCTAAAGAAAATCATAGAACCATCAAAGCCATGCTTTCTCATATCAACTGAATCCTGCTGCTAAGCAATACTTGTATCTCTTTCTGAATATCTCATATATATTTCATAATGGATATAATAAAAGTTTTGCATTCTCTTCAAATTGGTAAATCTCACAATATTGTTGTTCTTCTCACGTCCTTCCATATAAACTTGAGCCCTTGGACACGGGCATTTTCACCTTTCCTTTTCTCCTCTTTAAACTATTCTTCCTAAAACAAATACTGGTGGAAGCTAATTGTTCTAGGGTTGATGGAGAAGCTTCAATACGACCAACTTAATCTGTTTTTTTTCTTCCCTCTCCCCCCTCTTTGCTCTTCTTCCCCATGTCTAGTCTATCTGTGCACTCCTTTTAAAAAAAATCTTTAAGATACTCCACATCTTCAACCCTTAGATATTGATCTCCTTTTGCCTTTTCAATATCTCTTTATTCATGCATAGCTCTCTGCCTTAAATATATAAAACTCAGTTTTATTGATTTTTTTTCTATTTTACAATGTTTCCCACTCTACCAATAAATAAATTTCTTATTCCTTTAGTGCCAAATTTCTCAAGAAAGTTGACTTCATCTCCTTACTCACCTCCTTTTGATTTCAATTAAAGTTGGCTATCACTGCTTTCTTCCTAACTGCAAAATCAAATAGTCTTGGCATCATCTTAATTCTCCTTTTATCATGGTAGCACTCAACTTCTCAACCAAAGCCTTTATCAGCAAGGCCACTGATAGGCCGTAAGTTGATAGCCTGCCCTATTTTTTTCCCCCACTTTATCATTTCTGCCAACTCCTTAACTTTGTTTTCATTGATTCTTTTCTTAGTCTCCCATCTATGAAATAAGATGGGATCTGCTTATTTGTTACCTTGGAGGTACTCACTGTAGGATAGTTTGTTTATTTAGTAGGAATACTGCTAATAAGACTGCATTTCTGAGCTTGTTTTCTCCTTGTAATTTGTCATTATCATTAAAAAAACACAAAATTTCTTGCTTGACACCATTGTTATTCAAACATTCATAGTAAATTACTGATGAATAGTTTTTGATGTGGTGGGAAGAGTACTGGATTAGAATGTTAAAGATCTTGGTGGTGAAGAACAGGTAACTTAGCCTCATTTACCTTGAGTTTCCTTACCTGTAAATGAGGATTATAATGTCTGCCCTCCCTTATTGTCATGTTTATTTCAATCTATAATCTCTTCTTACTGGGAACCAATATTAAGTAGATCCATATATTACCAAAGTTGTCCTTTACTTTTCTGTTTTATAGAGGGCATAGATTTTGCCTCCGCTATGAGAAGGAAATAACTACCATTTCCTTGCCTTAAGAAAGAAGTCGCTGGGCATGGTGGCAGGTGCTTGTAGCTCTACAGGCTGAGGTGAAAGGATCACTTGAGTCCAGGAGTTCGAGGCTACAGTGTGCCATGACTGCACCACTGTACTCCCGCAGGGGCAACAGAGAGACCATGTTTCAAAAGATAGAAAGAGAAAGGAAGGGGAGGAAGAGAGGAAGGAAGGGAGACAGGAAGGAAGGAAGGAAGAAAGAAAGACTATGGGGTTTGTCATAATATCTACCAATTTTTTAATAACAGGATAAATTTAATTTATTCAGTTCTTCAGTGCCATAAAAACTATGTCTTCTGTCTATTTTAGTTTGCCCTTCTTTCCTTCCTTCAAAATTGGAACTTGCTTTAGTCAACTATTCGTATTTAAATCTGAAAGAAAGAAAAAGAGAGACAGTGAGAAGAAAAGACAAAGACTTTTTTTTTCCGGTGTTCTGTTTTATTCATTCCTGCTCTGCCGTTTAATAAATATTATACCCAGCTTGGACAATAGGGAGGAGATATTTAAGTTGGGAGACATTTAGTAAGAAAGAGTCATTTAGATTGGACTTGCAAGAATCAGTACAATACCAGCTGGTGGAGTATGTGAGCATTTCAGGCAAAGGACAAAATCTGAGCAAAGGAATTGAATTGGGAAGATGTAAAGTAAACACAAGGGACAGTGACTAGCCATGTCTGGCAGGAACCTATGGTAAAGTATAGTGTTTGGGCCAAATCTGCTTTAGAAAGGTACATACTAGATTCTGTGATTTGGGTAACACCCCAGAGATCATGTGGATCAATTTCTACTCTTGATGCTTGAATTAACCCTATAATATTTCTTCAGAGTTGTTACTCAGAGTAAATTTAAACCTATGATGACAGAAAACTTAACCAGTGACTATGAGAATTTTCTTTTCTACATTGAGCATAAATCTATCTTCTTTTTATCCATTGGTCTTAATATGCTAGTCTGGGCCATACTGAAAAAGGTAAAATACCATTCTTCTTGATCATTCTTAATATATGTAAAAGGCATCTCGGGTCATTCTAAATCTTCTCACTTTCAAGCCAAATAGTATTCCTTTATTCAATAATATTTCATATAATATGAAATAGATTTCATTTCTTCCGCTCAATGTTATGCTACCTCTCCCAAGGCTGTTCCCCAGTTGTTCTGTCCTAAAAGATAATATCTAGTACAGAATGAAATGCTCACTGTATTAGTCCATTCTCACCTTGCTACAAAGAACTACCTGAGAGTAGGTAGTTTATAAAGAAAATAAGTTTTTAATTGACTCACAGTATCACAGGCTGTGCAGGTGGCATGACTGAGAGGCCTCAGGAAACTTACAATCATGGCAGAAGGCAAAGGGGAAGCAAGCACATCTTCACATGGCAACAGAGGAGAAAGAGAGTTAAGAGGGAGGGGCCACACACCTTTAAACCATCAGGTTGCATGAGAACTCACTCACTATCATGAGAATAGCAAGGGGATAATCTGCCCCCATGATCCAATCACCTCTCACCACATTCCTTCCCCAACATTGGGGATTACAATTCAACATGAGATTTGGGTGAGGACGCAGAGCCAAACCTTATCACTCACTATGAATCCTGACCAAATGGAATAAAATAATACTGTACTATTTGTCTCCTGGAGATCATCTTTTTAAAATTGCTTCTGAAATCTTTTTCCTCAGACAAATAGAAGTCCCTTCACAGTGATGATGACCTCTCTTGTTTGTTGTTTATGCTCAGCCTCTTTTGATTCAGATTGAGTTTATTGTCGTGTATATATTATGTCTCCAAAAATATTAGCAATTTATTTTTGCAGTTGCTAAATCGGCTTTTTCTGTCCACTCCTTTCCAACTCCCCTAATCTTCTCGTTGTGAATTTAATTGTTTTGAATTCAAAGGATTGTTTATTCTCTGGAAAAAATGGAAATATTTTATGGAGAATATTTAGTGAAAGTATTATAAGTTTGCACTTAGTTAAGTAGACAGTGAAACTCCACTGAAAATTTTTGACATGATCCAGATTCTCTTTAAGGAGACTAATCATGCAGCCACAAATACAACAGACTAAAATGGGAAGAAACAGGAATGCAGTTTGGAGATTTCAATTGCCTCCTGGAGTGGTGTCAAAGAAAATGGAGAAGGGTATTAAGCATGGTGAAAGAAGCTGAAGAACTTATTAATGATTACCGTGAAAGAGCTGAGAAGAGTAAAGTTCCCTGTAAGGTTTCAACCTGTAGTGACTGGGAGAATGGTAAAACCAAGGAGAGATATTGCTTTGGAAAGAGGGGGCTGTTGGGACATTTTGAGTTTGAATGTCAGGTATACGGATGTGAAAATGGCTGTGTGGATGGTTAGAAATGATAGGATGGATCTCAGGAAAGAGACAGGGACTAGAAACATAGACATGTGTCTCATTTACACAGAAGATTATTGGTTAGAGATTTTCAAGAGGTCAGTAATGTAAGATACAGGGAAAAAAAATAGTCAATGCTTTGGCGGTTTAGAAATCTCTGTGGTTAGAAAAGTAGGATAACTTGGAGGGCACAGAAATACAGGAGTCAGGAGAGTGAAGTGTTTGTTTTTGAATGAGTCATCTCCATTCACTATCCCCAAACTATAATCTCCCCTCGCTTTCTTGAATAACCAGCCGCCTGCCCTTACAGATATTGAAACTGATTTCTCAGAAAATAACTTACTGTCTGTCTCCTTTGCTTTTTGTTGTTGTCTTCTAACTGCAAGAACACCCCGAAGCTCTGTCCCTGCTTTGATCATCTGCATAAATTGGGAAAATGCTAAAACTTTACCCCAACCTCTTTCATTAGTTCAAGACCTGTATTTACAGGCTAAGTGCCATAAAATCAACTTGGATGTCTCTCATGTTTTGTTTTTTTGTTTGTTTGTCAGGTTCTTTTAATTCTATTTTTTTTTTATGAGATGAGGTCTCACTGTGTTGCCCAGGCTTGTCTCAAAATCCTGGGTTCAAGCCATCCACCTGCCTCAGGCTTCTAAAGTTCTGGGATTACAGGAGTGAGCTACTACTGTGCTCAGCCAGTCTCTCATGTTTGCATCTCACACACAAAGTATCCTAAATAAGATCCATAATCTTCCAGGACAATCTCATTATTGGCTTAGGAACACTCCAAGATGTCCACGTTGTAAACCTCCAACATAGCTTTGATTTGTTCTTCTCTTGCCCCTTACTGTTGAGAAATAAAAAAAAATCCTAAGCCCTCAACTGACTGAACAGATCCCCTCTTGGCCAAGGGTACCCCAGAGAAACCTTGGAAGCTGAGTTCCCAGCCATGACAGTTTGAGAGGTTGGACACGCCTCATTATAACCACCTCCCTCCTTAACCACCATTCGACTTTTTTTCTTAAGGGCTAAACAGAATCCAGCCCTTTCAAAAAACTCCACACTGTTAATATCTACTACTAGCTTATCTTCCCAGTACAAAACAAAGACAAGACGAGATTAGTCATTTTTCCACCCCTTCCTGAGATATCTGCTTCCTCTATTCCCCTTGTCTTCAAAGATTCACCTTATTCTATGTGAAATGAAAATTTGGGCACTAACTAAAACCTCATAAATACGTAATCATTGTCTCATTGCTGCCCTTACTTTTAAGGAAAATGTGTAGATACTAAGCCTCCTGAGAACCTATTTGTAAAAATAGTCATAGATGTGTCTAGGATTCACAATTTTTTCTGGGTGCACCCTCAGGCTGGCTCAATACAGCTCGATTGATTGGGACATCTGCCTCAGTCACTCATTTTAGTTGTCACTATCATCCATTTCTTTTTTATTTCTTTTTTCTTTTAATCTTATCATTATTATTATTTTTGAGACAAAGTGTAGCTTTGTCGCCTAGGCTGGAGTGCAGTGGTATGGTCTCAGCTCACTGCAACTCCTTCTTCCCGGGTTCAAGCAATTCTTCTGCCTCAGTCTCCTGAGTAGCTGGGATTACAGGAGCCTGCCAGCATGCCTGGCTAATTTTTGTATTTTTAGTAGAGGGGGATTTCACCATGTTGGCCAGGCCGGTCTGGAGCTCTTGACCTTAAGTAATCTGCCAGCCTCAGCCTTCCAAAGTGCTGGGATTACACTACCCTTCATTTCTAAGGCCAAATCTTATCAATTTTACCCACAAAACATATTCCAGATCCATACCTTCAACATTATATTTTTCACAACTACCATCATTCCTATTCAAGACCTCATTGTTATTTTACAAGTGGTACAGGTTGTGCATTCCTAATCCAAAAATTCAAAATTGAAATTTTCAAAAATTCCGAAGTTTTTGAGCACCAACATAACATCATAAGTGGAAAATTTCACACATAAGTACTTAACACAAATGTTGTTTTGTGAACAAAATTATTTAAAATGTTGCATAAAATTACCTTCAGTCTCTGTATACAAGGTGTATATGAAACATAAATTAATTTTTTTGAGTTGGAGTTTCACTCTTGCCACCCAGGCTGGAGTGCAGTGGCACCATCTTGGCTCACTGGAACCTCCACCTCCTGGGTTCAAGTGATTCTCCTGTCTCAGCCTCCCAAGTAGCTGGGATTACAGGCACCCGCCACGATGCCAGGCTAACTTTTTGTATTTTTAGTAGAGATGGGGTTTTGCCATGTGGAGCAGGCTGGTCTTGAACTCCTGACCTCAGGTGATCCACCTGCCTCAGCCTCCCAAAGTGCTGGGATTACAGGCGTGAGCCACTGCACCTGGCCAACATAAATTAATTTTATGCCTAGACTTGTATCCCCTCCTCAAGATATCTCATTATGTATATGCAAATATTCCAAAATCTGAAAAAAATTCAAAATCTGAAACACTTCTGGTCCCAAGCATTTTGAATAAGAGACACTCAATCTGCATTATTCTTCTAGATGGACTTCTCACATCTAACCATTCTCACCTCTAATTTGTCTTTATAGACTGCTGCCAAATTAATCTTTCTAAAGTACAATTTAAATCATGTAATTCTACTACCCCAAAATGTTTAATCACTTTTTATTACCCATTGAATAAGATCCAAACTCCTTAAAATAACGTTTAACACCATCACCATCTGGTGATATCCCATATTTCTAGATGTATCTCCCATTTCTCCCTTTCAAAGATCCAATACTGCATTTAAACTACATCATGTCCTTCTCTTGTCTGCCTCAATCTCTTCATTCATTCCACTATTTTTGCCAGTAATGTCCTTTCTTCTCACTCTTCATTGTGGAGATTTTTGATTGTCCCAGCAGAAAATATTAATAATCTATAATTCAAAACGTATTGGGCTAATATATTAAATGTGTTACATGCATTGTCATGCTAAATCCTCACAATAACTGCATCACATATCTTCTATTTTCTATATTTTAACAACGAATAAGCTACTGTTTATATGGGTTTATTTAGCCAACAGTATCATAACTTGTAGCTTTCCATATTAATCTAATCTCAAAGTCAGTGTTCTTTTTTTTTTTTTTTGAGACAGAGTCTCGCTGTGTTGCCCAGGCTGAGTGCAGTGGCGCGATCTCGGCTCACTGCAAGCTCCACCTCCTGGGTTCACGCCATTCTCCTGCCTCAGCCTCTCCGAGTAGCTGGGACTACAGGCACCCACCACCACGCCCGGCTAATTTTTTTGTATTTTTAGTAGAGACGGGGTTTCACCGTGGTCTCGATCTCCTGACCTCGTGATCCGCCCGCCTCGGCCTCCCAAAGTGCTGGGATTACAAGCGTGAGCCACTGCGCCCGGCCTAAAGTCAGTGTTCTTAACCTTAATTCAAATATTTTTAATCTTATCTTTACCCCTTAACATAGAACAATGAGTTTCTTGGCTTTTCTGAAGCCATAGTAACAGGGCTTCAGTAATTTGAATTTTATTTGAATTCAGATAAAGGAAAGTTTATTCCCTTGACAAAATGGAAATACTTTGTGGGGAATATTTTAAATATATTAAAAATTTTAAATATTTTAAATGTATTAAAATACAAAAATTTTAATAACGACATTAGCCACTAATAAAAATGTCTTTTTTCTTAGTAGTAGTTTATTGACATAACTTACATATGGTAAAATCCATGCTTTTTAGTGTACAGTTCTATTAATTTGGTCTTTCTAACTTTATGCTCTCTTTTTAGAAGCAGATAATTTACTTACGCAGTTCCTTTTCATATGATTTAGTTGCTATAAATTTTGGCTTTCCTTTTATCCTACGATTTCTTTGGAAATGCAGCATGCTATCAATATTGTTTTTAGTAATTCTCTGAATCTTCTTTATGAACTCAAGCTTGTTCATAGAATAAAGAGTTTAGAGTTTGTTCATGGAAGGAGAAGATGTCTATAATTATAGCCAGAGTTTATAGATTTTCTTCCACTAGAGCTTTTCTATTAGTGTGCTAAACCTGATGAAATGTATATTCTTGAAAATTATTTTCTACATCTTTATTTAATAGATGTATAGGATTTGTAGCCAAAAAAATGTGGAAAATGTGCCTTCTCAAGTGATAATTGAATGCAATAAAAGAAAATAATAGAAGAATGGAATCTACTTTATCAGAAGGTATATTTCTGCTAAGCCTATAAAATTAATTGATTTGTTCATTCCTTCATTGAATAAGCTTCATTTATTGAGCTCCTACTGATGTGAAACTTCCCCTTAAGCAGCTTACCATCTACAATCGCTTAATGTTATATACAGTAGGAAAAGGAAATTTCCATGGTGATAATCACCTTATCAATAGTTAATGGCTAAGTTATTTAAGTATTGGAGTTACCAAACGATAGAGAAGTCTTTACGATTTTTACTAACTTTTAGGAAGAGTTAACACAATAATATCTGACATGTCACTGATGTTCAGCAGCAATGAAATAATAATTAGGTTTCAAGCCAAGAATGGTTTCAAAGCTTCATAGTATTAGGTCAGTCAGTGCACTAGAAATAAGAGGACTCTTTTTATATAAAATCAAGAGTCCTTCAGTATTGTGAAGCAAAAGAAAAAGTATTTTCCTTGTGGGCTTTTAAAAATAAGATAAAGCCCTTTTAAAAGCTTTATCATGAAGCAAGTTTTGCTTGCCAGTATAGTCATAAATACATCATCTTGTTTTGGATCTCTGTTTTATTATGAAACTTTTAATGGAACAAACAACAACATGTACAGGCATATCTAGTCATACTGTATTCCTCATTAATTGTACAGGCACAATTTTTGAACTTTTAAAAGGAAGTGTAAGAAACCTGTTTTACAGCCCTTTCATCACTCCAGGATCACAGTTCCACAGCTTCTCCTCCAGCCCTATATGCACTGCCTATCCATGCTAGGATTAATCCTTATGCCTCTGAATAATCTGAATCAGCACTTGAACTTTCTCGCCCTGGCATGCCTTGGAGAAGCTGAATGAATTGTTCCCGTTACTGTGTCTGTCACCTTCCTCTCTCCCATCCTCAGCTCCCGTAACAAGTCATTAAAATCAAAAGGATTAAATGAATTATAATGTATGGTGATTACTATAAAAAACCCCTAACACATATCAATAATAGGTCTCATGACAACATATATGTCACAGAATTCAGCGGAAGAAAAGTTCTCTCGTGCACTCCACCTGCTAACCAGCATTACCAAAATTACTGTTTTAATAACTAGGTAAATATCCTATTTTTAAAGAAGTGTCACATTTCCACCCTAAAAATCTGAACTTTCACACCCCGTAGAAATTTGTACATATATCTGTGATATATACATTCAAATGCATAGTTAAAATATTCAAATATACATAATAAGTCTAAGCAAGAGCTTCTTCGTTCTGACCTAAAAGTACCTCATTAGCACAACTGTCCAAGATAGACAGCCCCAAGTACACTAAGGTCCAAGGGCATGAAAAAGCCCTCACTTTTGTAGACTAACAAACAGATTCATGCAAATTAGTGTGTGAACTTGAAGATATTATCCTGCCAAGCTGATTGGTACAGACATACTGCCAAGGGGAAAACACCAGCTAGGCAGTATTATTATTACTGTTATAATTATTGCCAAAACCATAAGACCTTAAAGCTTTCTGGCTGAAAGTCTTGCAAGGGAAATACAAGCTATCCTAGGGTTCGCTCTGTGGACTTGAAATTACTTTTCAACCTTTTCTTCTTATTTATCCAACTCATTTCAAAAGATGAAACACCTATTCCAAGGTGAGGAAAGAGGCTTCTGGGGAAAAGAAAAAATAAATTCTTTAGGATGTTCTTATTATTTTCGTTCATTCTCCTGATTCTTTTTCTCCCCTTCCTGCCTATTTCCCTGGTTTTAATTTGTCTTACTCTGTTTCTGTCCTTTCACCCTCAATTTTTCAAAATGTTCTGCATCTTTTCTCTATGTCTCATCTTCCAACCTCTCAGAAGTATTGTCATTAATCAGTTATATATTCAGTCTGTTCTTTTGCTACTACTCCTTTAAAACATCCTTATGAATATTGCTTTGGAGAATTCATGGTACACATTATTGTCACTGAAGGGGTGACGGTACAATATATGAATTTGAAATTAGGCAGTATGATGTGAGGTTAAAAAGTAACATTTTGGACCCCAGCTGGTGTGCATTTGAACCCAAGAACTGCCATTTACTAGCAGTGATAAGACTAGTTCTTTCACTTTGCTGAGCCTTACCCCAGAAGATCTTATGATTAATAATATCTAGCTCACTAGTTGTTGAGGATTAATAAAGATAATAATATTAATAAAACACTGAGTAAAATGTCAGAAACATGAAAGCATTTAAAACAAACGAATGATATCAAGATGGTGGTGAAGGTGGTAGCAGTGGTGGAAGCAGCTGTAATTATGGTGATTATAGGCATGAGCTTTTAAAGAATTTTTTCGCCAGAAGGGGTGGGTCACCTTCATCCATTTGGATTGCAAGTCTGTGATAAACATCATGTATTTAAAAGCAGAGGAAGAAGTGCTCTGCTGTATCAATTGTACTTCAATATGAAGGTTATGATCAGGCTTAAATCTCTTCATGTTCCTAGAGACAGATTCACTTCACACACACATACCAAACTCTAAATGCTACTCTGCCCTGCCTACTCTTTTTCCAACTATTATTGTAAAATTATTCATACATTCAAAAGAATACTTAAACATACACGTGAGGGGAAGTGGTGAAAAATGGCTGAATAGAAGCCTTCACCAATTGTCCTCTCCACAGAAATGTCATATTTAACAACTATCCACACACAAAAGCACCTTTATAAGAACCAACAATCAGATGAGCAATTACAGTACATGGTTTTAACTTCATATCACTGAAAGAGGCACTGACGCAGGTAGGAAAGGCATTCTTGACTTGCTGACACAACCCCTGACAGTGGTTGTGTGGGCCAGAGAATCTGTGTGCTTAGGGGAAGGTGAGCTCAGTGATTGTAGGACTTTGCATTGGAACTCAGTGCTGCTTGTCACAGCAGAAAGCAAGACTGGGTAGACCCAAGCCAGTGCTGCTGGAGGGAGCATTTAGATCAGTCCTAGCCAGAGGGGAATTGCCCATCCCAGTGGTCAGAACCTGAGTGCCAACAAGCCTTGCCATTGCAGACCAAAGCACTCTGAAGTCCTAAATAAACTTGAAAGGCAGTCTAGGCCACAAGGACTGCAATTCCCTGGCAAGTCCTGGTGCTGCGCTAAGCTCAGACCCACTGAACTTGGAAGACAAGAGACCTAGTGAAACATCAGCTGGGGTGGCCAAAGGAGTTCTTGCACCATCCCTCCCCCAACCCCAGGCAGTGCAGCTCACAGCTCTGGGAGAGACTCCTTCCCTCTGTTGAGGAGAGGAGAGGGAAGAGTAAAGAGAACTTTGTCTTGCAACTTGGATACCAGCTCAATCACAGTAGGATAGGATATCAGGTAGAGTTCCGAGGTCCCCATTCCAGGTCCTACCTCCTGGATGACATGTCTAGACACACCCTGAGCCGGAAGGGAACCTGCTGCTTTGAAGGAAAGGACCCAGTCCTAGCAGGATTTATCACTTTCTGACTAAAGAGCACTTGGACCCTCAATAATCAGCAGCAATACCCAGATAGTAATTGCCATGGACCTTGGTTGTGACTCAGAGGCGAGCTCACTTCAGGTCTAACTCAGCCACATTCCCAGCTGTGGTGGCCACAGGGAGGGAATCCTTCTGCTTGAGAAAAGGAGAAGGAAGAGGGACTTTGTCTTGCAGCTTAGATACCAGCTAGGCCATAGTGCAGTAGAGCACCAAGCAGGCTCTTGGGGTTCCTTATTCTAGGACATGGCTCTTGGATGGCATTTCTGGACCTGCTCTGGGCTGGAAGGGGGGCAGATTCTCTAAAGAGAGAGTCTCAGGCCTGGCAGCATTTACCACAAGTTGACTGAAGAGCCCGTAGGCCTTGAGTGAACATCAGTGGTAGCTAGGCAGTACTCACTGTGGGCCTAGGATGGTGGTGGCCACAGGGAGGGACTCCTCTGCTTGTGAAAAAGGGAGGTGATGTGGTTCAGCTCTGTGTCTCCACCTAAATCTCATCTTGTAGCTCCCATAATTCCCACATGTTGTGGGAGGAATCCAGTGGGAGATGGTTGAATGATGGGGGTAGGCCTTTCCCATGCTGTTCTTGTGATAGTGAATGAGTCTCATGAGATCTAATGGTTTTAAAAATGAGTTTCCCTACAAAGGCTCTCTCTTTGCCTGCCGCCATCCACATAAAATGTGACTTGCTCCTCCTTGCCTTCCACCACGATTGTGAGGCCTCCCCAGCCACGTCAAACTATAAATCCATTAAACCTCTTTCTTTTGTAAATTTCCCAGTCTCAAGCATGTCTTTATCAGCAGCATGAAAATGGACTAATATAGTAAATTGGTACCAGGAGTGGGGCGCTGCTGTAAAGATAAATGGAAATGTGGAAGCAACTTTGGAACTGGATAACAGGCAGAGGTTGGAACAGTTTGGAGGGCTCAGAAAAAGAAAGAAAAATGTAGGAAAGTTTGGAACTCTCTAGAGACTTGTCAAATGGCTTTGACCAAAATGCTGATAATCATACGGACAATGAAATCCAGGCTGAGGTGGTCTCAAATGGAGATAAGGAACTTCTTGGGAACTGGGGCAAAGGTGACTCTTGTTATGTTTTAGCAAAGAAACTGGCAGCATTTAGCCCCTGCCCTAGAGACTTGTGGAACTTTGAACTTGAGAGAGATGATTTAAGGTAGCTAGTGGAAGAAATTTCTAAGCAGCGAAGCATTCAAGAGGTGACTTGGGTGCTGTTAAAGGCACTTGGTTTTAAAAGGGAAACAGACCATGAAAGTTTGGAAAATTTGCAGCCTGACAATGCGATAGAAAAGAAAATCCCGCCGGGCGCGGTGGCTCACGCTTGTAATCCCAGCACTTTGGGAGGCCAAGGCGGGCAGATCACGAGGTCAGGAGATCGAGACCACGGTGAAACCCCGTCTCTACTAAAAATACAAAAAAAAAATTAGCTGGGCATGGTGGCGGGCGCCTGTAGTCCCAGCTACTGAGAGAGGCTGAGGCAGGAGAATGGCGTGAACCCAGGAGGCGGAGCTTGCAGTGAGCCGAGATTGCACCACTGCACTCCAGCCTGGGCGACACAGCGAGACTCCATCTCAAAAAAAAAGAAAAGAAAATCCCATTTTCTGAGGAGAAATTCAAGCTGGCTGCAGAAATTTGCATAAGTAATGAGGAGCACCTAGATTAAGAAAAATAGAACCTTACCTATATCTTTAAAGTTCTGCTTATGCCCTTCCCCGGTTACATCCCTTTCCCCTTCCTTCAGGATGCCACCAGGGAGGGGCATAAACAGAATTTCAAAGATGTTGATAAGGTTCTATTTTATTAATCACTATCCTGAAATTTATGTTTATTATTGCATTGCTTTTACTTATAAATTGCCTATATGTATGTAACCTCCAAATAATAAATTGTTTAAATTTTCTTGTTGTTGTATTTTTATTCAACATTATGCTTACGGATCATATTATGCTTATGGTTTCTTCAGAGATTGAGTTTATTCCTAGCTCCATATTAGTAGTTCATTGGATAAAAACATAATGAAATTAACTATTCTTCCATCCATGGATTTGGTTATTCCAATATTTGATGTTAGAACCATGGTGTTATGAACTTTTTTTTTTGTTTCCTGATGCATATAAGGATAAAGTTCTTCAAGGCATATACTTAAGGCAGAAAACTGTGGGACTATAGAATTTGCACACTTTTAACTTTATGGAAGAATGTCAAATATTTTTCTAATGAGGTTATATCGGTTAAGATTTGTTGAGGCTGCTGTGGCTAATAAAAATTTCAGAATCACAGTAGTTTAAATAAAATAGCCATACATTTCCATCTCAGGTTCAAGAAGCCTGGAGGTGGTTATTCCAGAGATGGTAAGGCACTCCACAGTGTCGAGATCAAGGCTTCATGTACTGTGTAGTTTACCTTGTACGAACAATTTTCATTCGCAAGTTTATCTGTCAAGATCGAAAATGGTTTCTGGAACTCCAGCCAGTGTATCCACATTTTGGCTGGCAATAGGAGAAAGAATCAATAGGTGCATAGTCCCCTCCTTAAAGATGTACAGAACACTTTTATTTTCATCCTATTGGTCAGAATTTACATGGCCATGTGGTTACATTTGCCCCACACGGCAAACTGGGAAATGTAGTTTTCTGCCAGTTTGCCATGGAGCCAGCTAACAATAGAGAAATCTTATTACTGAGAAAGAAGAGAAACACCAATTTTAGCAGATAACTAGCAGCTTCTGCCACAGTGATTCTACTAATTTATATTAATTTATACATACATACAACTAAAGATAATTTGTGTTTCTCTGCATACTTTCCACACTCAAAACTATCAGCCTTTTAAAGGTTTGTCAAAATGCTATTTATAAAATATTATGCCATCTTAAAAACTTGTATGCCTTTGATTAATAATAAAGTTTCATCTTTTCATAATTATTATTTTAATTTTTAAATAAGCTACCTGTTTATATTTTTCGTTTTTGTGTTGTTTATCTTTCTTTTTTGGACTTTAAGAGTTTTGTGTTCATGTAGAAAATAACCCTTTACCAGTTATATAAACTGCAAAAAAAAAAAAAAAAAAAACCTAAAATACAAAAATCTTCTAGTTGGTATCACAGCTTTTTATTTTTTCAACTGCTGTTTGATGAAAAGAGATATTTTGCTTATTTACCTGAATTTATTAATCTGTTCTATTATGACTTAAACTTTTTGTATCTTATTTGAGAAATCCTTCTCCACCCCATGGTTATAAGATATTCCTATGATTTCTTCTGAAAGTTTTGATTTTTTTTTGCATTTCAATGAATTAGAATTGATATTTCCTGTACATTTTGAGTAAGATTACAATTTCATTTTTTTCCCCTCTGGAAAATTAAAAACTAATAGTCTCAGCACAATTGTTATAATTTAAACATTTACCACTTATCTGCAATGCCAACTCTGTAATATTCAAGTTTCCTTTCTTTGTAGATATGTGTTTCTGGGAAGTAGTAATCTATTTCTATGTCTATTTATACTTTCTCTGTATATATTAAATATATACTTGCCTAATATTTATAAGTAGGTGTGCTATTTAATAAATCAGGACCCTCTCTCATATCGTATTTTTTGCCATCAGGTATTTCTTAGTTACTCTATGCTCTCTGTTCATGCACATAAATTTTAGAATCACTTTTTCAAGTTCAACAATAATTTAAAAAGTCACACATTAAATCTGTTGGTCAATTTGAGAATAACTGGCATCTTAATAATATCAGGTATTCTTACTCATGAATATGGTACAATTTTCATTTGTGGAGGTCTTTAGTGGCTTTCAATAATGTTTTGTGATTTTATGCCTAAAGGTTCAGCATATAGTGTTTTAGATTTATCTCTACATTTGGTATACTATTGTTACTATTGTTAACGTTACCTTTTTAGAAATATCCCCATTCAAGCTAAGTTTTTGCTGCTATCTAGAAATGCATTTGATTTTTGTTTCTTCATTCTGTATTCACCCAATTTTCTAAACTGTCTAAATCCCAAAAATGTATGGAATTTTTTGGGTTTTTATATAGACAATTTTATCATCTGTGCATAATGAAGGTTTTGTTTCTTTCCTGCTAGTTTTTATACTTCTTTTTCTTCTTGTCCTATACTACTGGTTGGAACCAGCAGCCAAATGCTGAATAGAAGTAGTGATAGAGGGCATTCTTGTACCATTCTAATTTTAAAAGAAATCCTTACTAACCCTTCACCATTGAGAGTAATTTTCATGTAAGTAAATTAGGTACCTACATGGATGTACTTCTGTATATATGGCTATTGCTGCATTTATGTAGTGACAGCTGGACTGTACCATAACTCATTTGTTCAACTAATATTAATTGATGAATCATCACACCCAAAGCTTACTCTAGTTCATATGTGAGATTCAAACATGAGTAAGACACATATCCTACTCCTAAATAATTTACTACCGATAAAAGGTGATAACTATTTAAAACCAAATACAATAAAACACAAAAAATAAGTGCCATAAGAGTTCAAACAGGATACAATAAAAGCTATTAAGAACAGAGCAAAAACTGTCAATTGAACACTATCAGGAAAACTCTAGTAATTGAGATGGCGTTTAAACTAGCACTAAAGAAGGCTGGGTGATGTGGCTTACACCTGTAATCCCAGCACTTTGGGAGGCTGAAATGGAAGAATCACTTGAGCTCAGGAGTTCAAGAACAGCCTGGGCAACATAGGGAGACTCTGTCTCTACAAAAAATTAAAAAATAGCCAGGTGTGGTGGTGTGAGCCTGTGGTCCCTCCTATTTGGGAGGCTGAGGTGGGAGGATTGCTTAAGTCCAAGAGGACAAGGCTGCAGTGAGCTGTGATTGTGCCACTGCACTCCAGCCTGGGCAACACAGCAAGACCCCATCTCAGAAATAAATAAACAAACCAACATTAAAGAATGGGTAGAGTCTTAATTGAAAAAACATTCTGGGTATAGAGATAGCAAGAACTAAAGCTTCTACCTCTTATGTCTGTATTCTAAGTGAAGTTAAAACCCTCTTACATAGATTTCGAGTAGTCATACCCACCATTCCCTCAAATTCAATCACATACTGGAGTCACATCTAATGGTCAGAGTTTTGTCTTAGCATGATCTATCCCCTCATTCAAGCACATGGGTAATGGGATGGGTTCTTCAACTGACCACAAACAGGATTATCCTGCTTGATTACCTCCCTTAATAACCAGAGTACAATACTTTCAAACTTCTTTTAACTGCCTCCAAATTCAAATATACTCTCAGAGAACAATTTGTCACCTCTGAGAAGATTCAAAAGAATAAATAAGCTTGTGAAGGCAATTCTCAAAGGATTCTCTAATTTAGGGTCATAGTGGTAGCATTAGAACAAGTATAGACATTTACACAATGGCAGTTTTGAAGTAACCAATCATTTGGATTAATTATGGTACATGTGTTAAAATTCTAATCACATTATTTAGTAGTTGTACTTATATATGATTTCTGGACCCCTTGTTACAATGAAACACGGAGATCCTGTGGTCCCACACAACCAAGTTGTTCGGAAATTTTTAGGATAGAAAATCAGAAGACGAAAATTGAGAAAAAAAAAACCATTTAAATATATAAATAACCTGAACCCCTCTCTCATCCTATTGCTCAGTAGTAATTTGGTCCCTCGCTAATGTATTACTCATAATTTATTGCAAATTTATTAAGCCTCAGTAGCTCAGGACATAGTAGCTTATGGATGATCCTCCTCTAATTAGTGGAATTAGAGGATGATACTGTTTCCTTTGATTAATTGGCACATGTGGAGACTGGGTGCCCTCTGAGGCCTATCATTTGCATATTAAGTTACCACATATCAATGTGCTGAAATCCAAAGGGCTGGGGGCTCCATCTACCCATGCGAAGGCAATGTCCTGTGGATCTAATTAAATCACTATGCTCTTGGCCCTTTCCCGTTTCTACTCACTTTGGCACAATTTTCCAGGGAGTAACCTAAAAGTTGAAAAGTGAATAAACAGCTTATGTATATGTAGCAATTTACCACTTAGAGATTCCTTTCACGTATATTATCCTGTTTAACTCTCTCACAACCCTCTTGAGCATACACAGTTTTATTCCCGTTTTGCAAATAGATAGTGAGATTGATAGGCCTCCCTATTTACAAGGTAGTAATTGATCAAGCTGGGACTCACACCTGGATCTTCATTCTCCAAGGTCAGAGCAATCTTCACTATGCCACGGTGTGTCATTAGAGAATTATCTCAAATTGTATAATAAAAGACATGAAGAAAATGTTTCTCTTCCAACATTGGCCCTGTTTTGTATAAAGTACTATCATACTCATTGCCTCTGGAGAAAGCAGTCAGTTCAATGGAATTAGTCAAAACAGAGCCTAATAGGCACATGAAGGAAAAAAAATGGTGGTCAGTGACAGCCAGCCTGCAGGAGACAGTAACTTCTACAATTCTTCATCCCAGGATTTCTAGCCGAGACTGAATGGCCATTTGATTGCACTTCTAATTCAAACGTCAGCTGTGCAGTTGGGCAAGTCGATCATTAAGGTCTCTTTACTGTTTATGTGATTTTGAAGAAAAAATAAATAGCAGACCACTTTGCTGGGTCAAGAAAATGTGCAGGCCATTGTTTTTGCTGGTCATTTGTCAGAGTCTGGACACAAGTAAGGGTGTTATTTTAGACAACAGGTAGTTCCAGGACCCAAAAGCTATGCAGCTATCTTTTAGGCACCTGTCACAAAGCATATTTTCTCTGCTGGATAGAAGCGAGAGAGTATATTTGAAACGATTTAATAAAGGTTCTGAAGGACCCTCTTGGTAGAAATGCCGATTATTGTTGTCAGTGTTATTTAAGAGCAGCAGGGGGGAGGCATTTCAAATAGAAGTTTAGCTTCTATTCCCAGAAGCCCCACCAGATCCAGAATTACTGTGGTCTTTAAGCAATCTGTGAAACTGGCCTCTCAGAAGAGAGTGGAGGAAGGAGGCTGAGCTGCCCCACGTGGTGTTCTCATTGCCACCTCAGGGAATTGATTGGGGAACTGTTTTTCGGTTTAGTTACTGAGTCATTTTTCATTTTGTTCTCAGTGCCAGAGGCTTATGCCCTTCACTGGCAGCACTGGGGAGAAGGCTAGATCAGCTTCCCTAGTGGTGATATACACTGTGAATATGCTTCAAGCCAGATTTGTCTAAGAGGGGAAAAAAAACAAACACAAAAACTTATGCTTTTCTTCGTGCTTCTTGCCACGAATTCTAAAGGAAGCCCCAGACCTAAAGTTGTAGCTCATCCTGGGAGAAGAGGAGAATTGGCAGTGTCCTCCAGTTTCTCCATAAGATAAAATTGTGTGAATGTGGCCAGCTTGCTATGATTTGGTGCTTCCTAACTCATCTCCCGCTGTCTCTTCTGACTTTAGGAGGCTGGAAAACACATCTGCATAAAAATGACAATATGAGAAGATCTTATGAGAAAAACCCTGTTGCTTAATGGCCTATATCTAGCTTTTCTCCACTTCCACTCCTCTCTCAGCTTCTCCCAGTCCCTCTGAAACAGCATTTGCCTCTTGGTGATGCCAGCTCCCTTACCTCGTTAAGCTGCTGCTGAAAAGCATACCCGGGGATTGATGGCAGGCAGGTTTAATGTGGCTTGCACAGAGCAGTCAAGTTGGGCGTGTGGGAGGATGCTGGGGAGATATTACCGCAGGCACAGGCACACCAGCTGATTGAAGTTGCTGTGAACTGACAGCTAATGGGGGAGCTTTCTTTGATAGCTGTTTCATTTTGACTGTGCTGGATTTTTAAAGAAAGTTCTCCATGGGGGAAAAAAATTAACGATTTTTTTTTGTTTGCCTTTTATTAACAGTTGATTTCAGAGTATTCCAGGGGCATTATTTTGGCAGGCATTTTATTATCTGATATAAACCTGAATTGATAACTCTTTTAAGTCCTTCTTGTAGGTGGTGAATATGCCAGGTTCCACAGTGCAGGTGGAAAGCCATGCCAACCATGTGCTAGAGAGGCCATTACAATTGCTCAGAAAGGATAGCAGTGGTGGGGAACACCAGATGAAACTCTGGCGGAAAAAATTAACATGCTGACTTGGGGGATGCCTAAAAGATGACAACATGCACCAGTAGAATTTTACTTAGGAAAAAAGAAGAGCAGAACTGGAATTTCAAAGGAGTACCAGGCCGTGGTGTGTTTTCTCTGCATTTAGATTGGTAGAGAAAAGCCTGTTTTCTGAATTAAACTAAAATTTGAAATCTCCAAGGCTGACATAACAAAATAGCACAGACTGGGTGGCTTAAACAGCAATGTTTTTCCTCACATTCCTGGAAGCTAACTCTGCTTCACACCTCTTCCCTTGGCTTGTAGGTTGTCCTGTGTCTTCATATTGTCCATCTTCTGTGGGCATTGTGTCCAAACCTCCTCTTTCTATAAGGAAACTAGTTATATTGGATTAGGGCTCACCCTAATGGCTTCATTTTAACTTAACCTCTTTACACACCTCACTTCCAAATGCAGCCACATTCTAAGGTACTAAGGGTTGGGACTTTAGCGTATGAACTTGGGGTGCAGGGGACACAATTCAGCTCATAAGAGTAAGGGACACAAATCTTCAGTTTGGTATAAGGGATGTTCACCAGTCAGCATGGCCCAGACCCCAAGACACCATCTCCCCATGGACTCTCTCTATATTCCCTTTGCCACCAGAATATTTCATATTCCCTTTACATGAGTTGGGGGGCCTGCCATTCACATTCAGATCATCGAAATCCCATGCCATTCTACCTAAATTGCAAACTAGAAAAAGGCAATAAATCCAAACTTTGGAATAGATCTAACAATAATAGCAAAAATAATAGTAATAATGATGATAAAATTATAACAGCAGCTACCTTTTAGTGAGTGTTTAGTGTGCCAGTCTCAGTGTCAAGCACATCTATGTATCACTTCATTTAGGCCTCATTACAAACCTGTGAGATAGGTGCAGTTACTGTAGATAGGGAAACTAAAGCATAGGGAGGCTAAGCAGGTTATCTGAGGTCACAAGGCTAGTTAGATGCAAAGTAAGATTATTCTTATAACCAACACACATGCTCCGAACTATTACATTTTATTGTATAAAAGCAACCATTTCCTAAATCAGGCTTTTAAAAGTGTCTTTCATTTATAAAACCCTCAACTTTTCCAGCCAAGTTTTACATTAAACTCTTATACAGCACAGATTTACAACATATAAGAGAAGAGGGGTACTGAACCTTCCCTATGCAGCCTCTTTGCTTCCGTCTTCTTGGTGGATCCACCAATTTGAAAACCACCACCCTAAATCATGCCTAAAATGTTGGACCTTTAGACTCTATGCCTTGAATGCATTGAGCTCTGTCTCCTTACAAACCTGATACTGCTGTGTCTCCCAAGAAAAAATCTCAGGCAAAAATCCACAATAACTTGCCCAATGTACTGAATGAAGCCCTTAGTGGCATCTAGTAACAGCGAGAAAAGACAGTCTTATTAAGAATGTAGAATATTGCAGATTATTGCTAAAGAGGATAGAAACATCTAGATCAGGAGACAAATCTATAATTTGTGTCCTAACTATAGGGTGTGGTTTGCTGAGGAAGGAGAAGGAACTGGCATTTATTAGGCACTCCTCCCTCTAGGCACAATTCTGGGGCTCTGCAAGATCCTGATTTATTTTTTACCATAGCCTATGGGTGGCCTACAGTCCTCCTGGCCCCACTTCCACCGGCTTCCCCTGACAATGAATGCCCAGAAACAGATCTCATTCAAGGGGAAAAGTTGTATCATTTGGAGACAATTTTTTTTTTAAGTGCTTAACGCTTCACTTGCTGAATCCTGTGCAGAAAAACAGCCTTTACATCTACTTGCCTGGAGAAATGAATCCTGCCACAGAATATTATCTTCTCATCCTCTCTGCCATATGTTCAAGCAATCTGTGTTTCAGTCTATATTAATACACTGAGTCAGAGGCAGTGGGGTTCAGTGGGCTAAGCAACAGCCTGGAAAATTGAGGGGTGTGAGTTCTAATTCCGTCCTTTTCCTCTCGCTTGCTGGCTGACCTTCGGGCAAGTTATATCAACCTCATATCAACCTCCATTTTCTCCTCATTTCTCACACAGGATTTATAATGTCTGAGCAAACTGAAGAAAAATACTAAGGATATTGGCATAGAATGTCACAAACATCTTTGAAACTTTTACAGTTCAAAACCTCTACTTAAAAACACAGTTGTAAGGCTGTCAAAGAGCCTTAAATAAATGATCTTTACCCTATAGTCATTTGTAATCTAGCTGGAAAGTTGAGCATATATTTGGAAAATTTGTCAAAATTAGCATCTCAATAATTATAGACATTTTCCCTTAAAAGTTCAAGTTATATTAGTCTTGATTAAGAAGTTCAATTTATATTAGTCATAATTAAGAAGGCATCAAAATAGGCACTTTGCAACCCCTATAACAATGTTTTTATGCGGCACCTCAAGTCCTTCCTAAAATGAGCCAAACTATGTGCGTATGTATGTGTGCATGCATGAATAGGTTTTTTTAAATGTAAATATGTTCATCTAAAAAATATAACAGGCTCACAACTAGTTATGACTACATTCCTGGCAAGAGTAGGAGTTTTTCTATCCCCTTTCATTTGGGGCCAGAAAACCTTCCACCTCTTTTACTCCACTCCTGGGAAACCTGAGCAGCAAATAGCTGGAAATGTTGGATAAAAAATAGAGGTGGTATAGAGCTAGTAGACAAAAAGCCTCTACAACAAGGTGATAACTCACAGTTGGAAATCCTATGGTTTGAGAAGAGCATGTTTTGGATAATTGGGTCACCATGTCTTCCAAAGAAAGGTACAAAATGGTCTTGCTGTATACACTAAAACTACAATAATGGTACCAGAGCTTTGAGATGGAAGCAAGAGAATCATTACAGTCATTGAAATTATACCATGCAGGCATTTTGAGGCTGATGTGGAAGATACAAATTTCCTAGCTCCTTTGCCTTAGCTCAAAGCATACAATGGTGACATACTTATCATAGATACCAAGAATACTGATAAATTAGCTGTTGTCCTAATGTCCCTTTGAGGATCATGTGGTTCCATTAGGTTGCCACAGCTGCACTGGGGTTTAGGTCTTCTCAAATAAGGGATTTAAAAAAAAATTAGGTGATGGGGCCTCAGGCTGGTCAGGATGAAGTTTGGGGCAAGGACAGTATTGAAAGGCATCATTAAATATTAGTATATGGCCACAACGTGCTTATAAGGGTTTCCTAAAAAAACAGGCTCTGTTTTTCAACATGAGCCATTTGTGTAGTGGCTTTAGCCCTTGGAGATGGATGTGGTATGAAAGGGACTTCTACATCTATAATCAGAGGGGCTTCCTGAGTGTCTGATGTAAGTTTTGACCTCTATGGGTACTTGATTTCTTCAAATGAAAATGCCAGGATTCTCATGCCTATCATAGATATCTTTACTACATAAATTATTCAGTTAATTTGAGTTAAACTCTTATAAGATATTCACAAAGAGGAGTAGAGATAGAATCAGAGTACTTTCATTAAAAATGTGACAAATATAAAAGTTTGAGGTATTAGTTTTGACCATAAATCACTGTTGGGGTATACTAAATGGGTCCTCACAACAAGTCAAAGAAAAGCTAGATTTCAGGTTCTTGAAGCCGCCTAGCACCTGAAGAATGTTGGAATGATTTCTTCAAGAAGCCTGTAAGGGGAGATGAGGGCTGAAGAGATGAAGATCCTAAATTCACGAAACCCTTGAACATCCTTAACACGCTAGGTTATATACAATAAATCCTCATTTAAGGTTGTTGATATTGAGGACTTTTGATATGCTGATATCTCTTATTTGGAAATAGTTAAAGAATTATAAAATTTTAACTATATAAGCTTCCAATTTTTTCTCTCCTTTGTTGCCTTTTGGATTTTTATCTTGAAAATAAACTGACATAAACCTAAATCCAAATCTTTAGTGAATTATTTTCTGGGTGATTGATAAGTACACTTGCCTCAGTTCTCAGGGAGGACATCTTTAAAACATAAGTATCTTCTACCAAAGAATAGTCTGAACTAAGAATAGAGGTGGGCAACCAACTGGATATTAAAAGTCAGTTGAAGTCCATGGTACAGAAGGAGTGGATTTAATAGGGGTAGATTCTCAGTTGTGTCAATCTGCCATGTCAGAGTTTTTCTCCTCTATGGGGATTAAGGTCACTGAGAAGTGACTAGCTGGACTACAATTGGAACGTCTCTCTTCTATAATTGTTTGGTCAAAGTGATGCACAGCTGCTCATTCCTGGATGGAAGGCCTATGAGATCAGATCTGTCTTGCAGAACTCTGTATATGCAGGTTCAGGTCCCAGCCTGATAACCTCAGATACCCTAGTGCTTTCCCAACTCTTGCTCTCTGGTCAGACTGTAAGTTTCCCTTTACGGCTATATGGAGATAATAATCATGAGAGAGCACACAAGCTCTAAAAGTTATCATAAAGAATAGTATGTCTCTAGGTGAAGTTTTGAGCAAAGAGGTCAATCATGGTCTTCTACATTTGAACTGAGTCACATTTTGAACTGGTAAGCCTCTTCTATGGCTCGGTTAAAGTTTTTATCCTTGGCAGTAGCTTGAATTTTCTATAAAAACTCTTTAAATAAAAATGCCTGATGCTGGCCTAATGAGGGCTTTGGGAGTTTATTCATAGGACTTCACTCCTTTCATCTGCCCAAATGTTTAAATGAGGGATGCCACTGACCTTCTCAGGACCAACAGCATTCATGTTAGAGATTTTTGTTGGCGGCAACTCTAAAAACTCATGAGCTCCCTGCCCAGCTAAGCAGGTAGGGTTGTGGATGCTCTAAGAATAGCAACCAGAGAGGTTTTCTTTTGCTGCTGTCTATTAAAAGTACCTGGGTAATTCTGACTAAATGTTTTATCTGATAACACACAGGGCACACACACACAACTACCTGCTGGGCTAGCAGACCGTTCTTTACCCATGAGCAGTTAATACAATGGCTTGTTTAAATACCTGTCTCCTACATCCAGTTATAAGTTCCCTAAGAAAAAGTACCATGCTGATTTTGTTTATGGTTATATCCCTAGCACTTAATACAGTGTCTAGCATATAGTAGGTGCTTAATAAATATTTGGAAAGGAATGAATTAAGTCTAATACCACAACTACTTTCATGAGAAGTGAACACGGTCTGCTGAGATATTTTAGTAAAGACACTATCAGGACAATATCAGGAGCAAGGGAAAAACAAATTATAATTCTAGAGAAATATGAAACCTGAAAAATCCTATTTAGGATGTAAGGATTTAGCATGAGGTTTAGGTTTACCAACAAGTTACAAATAAAATATCAAAAACATGGCCAGGCGCGGTGGCTCACACCTGTAATCCCAGCACTTTGGGAGGCCGAGGCGGGTGGATCACGAGGTCAGGAGATCGAAACCATCCTGGCTAACACAGTGAAACCCCGTCTCTACTAAAAATACAAAAAATTAGCCGGGCATGGTGCTACTCGGGAGGCTGAGGCAGGAGAATGGCGTGAGCCCGGGAGGCGGAGCTTGCAGTAAGCCGAGATCGCACCACTGCACTCCAGCCTGGGTGACAGGGCAAGACTCCATCTCACAAAAAAAAAAAAAAAAAAAAATCAAAAACATTAGGAAGCAAATAGGTGGAAGGGTGGTGTCAAATTCAAGTACAGAAAGCCTGGCAAAAATTACCAAAGACTAAGGGGACCCATGGGCTCAGGAATCCACAGAAGCCAATCTGGAACAGGATCTGGTGCACTGAGAAATAAATAATAATGGAACTATTTTAAAAGCTTGAGCCAATATCTTCCTGATTAAAAACTACTAGAAAAGTGGCATCTAATAAATGTTGGGCTCTAGAGAGAGAACGCCTTTTCTTTGCCAGCCATCTTAAAATCATATATTTGGTTAAAAACACATTGCTCTTTTATTCTAATCTATATTTGGCCCCAACATTGAAAGAGCTTGGCTTTAGTGCAAATGAATGCTCTCAGTGCAGCAGCTGATGTGTCAAAGAGGAATGTATTAGACTTTTGTACTTTTTCTGTCTCCATTTGCCATGTCCATTTCAACTTCTCTATCTTCTTGCTGAAAAAGTCCCTGCAAATTCAGAACTTAATTTTTCTTGCTCCCTATGGTAGTATCCCTGTACCTGTCTATCTAGAGGAGTAGATGGGTCAATTTCATCTCATCAGATGATCTCACAGAGCTAAGTGCATGAATGGCTAAGCGTGGAGATATGGAGGTAGGGCCTGTCCTTCAGCAAACAGCAGACCCAGTGTAGGCTATCCACAGTAAAACTGTGCTCCCAGGCTGGCTGTCCGTAGAAGCCCATATGCCAGAGATGAATGAGGGAAAGTTGCAGATATTCCAAATGAGCAGGCCCAGAAAATATAGTAAAAAAATAAATAAGTAAATGGATATAACATAACAACTGGGAATCGGGATGAGGGAGTGGGGAAGAAGGCAGAAAATAAACAGTTAAAAAACAAACAAGATACTCTCAGATCGTCTTCTGTGATAGAAAAAAATTAAAATTACTAGGATGTCATAAGAGGCGGTCAAGAGTGCAGGGGCATTTGCTTTAGCTAAGGAGGACAAGGATGGCCTCTTACAGAAGGAGACATTTGACCTGAGAAATGAAAGGTAAGAACCAACCAACCAGGGAAAGAATAGGGCAGAGCATTCCAGGCAGAGGGATCAAGAGGACCAAAGGGGTCCTAAAGCAGGAAATGACTAAAGAAATGGAAAACTGGACAATGTGGTTACAGCACAGTGAGAGGACTCCCTCTTATAAAAAAGACTTTGGAGAAGTAGGCAGAAGCCAGACTCTGCAGGGTAGAAGAATGTAGCAAAGGTAAAGAATTTTGCAAATTTCAAGATCTTGTTTTGTTATTAGGATTCCTTAAAACCTTGCCCTTTTAATCTCCAAGTTTTCTTCAGATCACGTTTATGGCAGCATCTCTCCTGGTCACCAGCATTTTGCTCAGTGCATCACTCAGCTTAGTTATCCCGATGAGGGAAAAGTTTGGGGAAGGGAAAGCATGACTGCAGATAATATTGCAGAAAACCCAAAATTGCTGATCTACAAGGAATTTTTATTTGGTTTTAGACATATGTGTGTGTGTGTGTGTACGCACACTACATTTTGTGTCATCCCATTAAATTTGTTTCACTAATCAGTTTTGCTAACTAACATTGGTCTGATTCTACTACATACATACATTCATGACTAGGATATGTAGAAAATGGCTCAAAATGAGAATTTGCCTTGGAAAATCACCTAAATCAAAGCTGGTTATACTATATCAGCAAAAATTAAATTAAAAAATAGGCGTACATGTGGAAAAACTGGGCAGCAATTGGATGAGGAGATCTGAGATGCAAACACGAAGGACATACCCCATGGCCATCTCTTCTTGATGAGGAGGTTGATGAGGTGCAGTGGCTGAGAAGAAGCTCTGAATCAGACTGAAAAATGTTTAAGCCTCAGTTCTACCACTATCTCTTATGACTTTCAGCAAATTATTTCCTCATCTGTAACATGGAATTAACATTGCCTTTGCATAGTGTTTTTGGCAAGGTTAAATGAAATAATAAAGCACTTTACAAAGAGATAGTATACAATAAGCCGTCTGTAGTTATTTTTACTATTACAATAATTTTTCTTACATCTCAAACTGATTTTTTCCTGTTGTTCTTTACTTTTACATATTTTGATATCACTTTATCCACTTCCCAAATGTTTTCTGCAATAGATCAGGCCCTATACAAGCTTATTGAGCCGAAGAGAACACCAGGACTTCTAGTTTTTTTATTTCAATAGTTTTTGGGGAACAGATGGTTTTTGGTTACATGGATAAGTTCTTCAGTAGTGATTTCTGAGATTTTGGTGCACCCATTACCTAAGCAGTGTACACTGTGCCCAATATGTAGTCTTTTATCTCTCACCCTCCTCCGACCATTCCCCCTGAATCCCCAAAGTTGTACTATTCTTATGCCTTCCTGTCCTCATAGCTTAGCTCCCACTTATGAGTGAGTACATATGATATTTGGTTTTCCATTCCTGAGTTACTTCATTTAGAATAATGGTCTCCAGCTCCATCCAGGTTGCTACAAATGCCATTATTTCATTCATTTTTTATGGCTGAGTTGTATTCCATGGTGTTTGTATACCACATTTTCTGTATCCACTCGTTGGTTGATGGGCATTTAGTCTGGTTCCATATCTTTGCCATTGTGAATTGTGCTGCTATAAACATGCACATGCGAGTGTCTTTTTCAGATAATGACTTCTTTTCCTCTGGGTAGATTCCCAGTAGAGGGATTGCTGGATCAAATGGTAGTTCTACTTTTAGTTCTTTAAGGAATGTCTATACTGTTTTCTGTAGTGGTTATACTAGTCTACATTCCCAACAGCAGTGTAAAAGTGTTCCCTTTTCACCACATTCATTCCAACATCTGTTGTTTTTTGATTTTTAAATTATGGCCATTCTTGCAGGACTGAGGTGGTATCTCACTGTGGTTTTAATTGGCATTTCCCTCATAATTAGTGATGTTGAGCATTTTTTCATGTTTTTTGGCCATTTGTATAATCTTCTTTTGAGAATTGTCTATTCATGTCCTTTGCCCACTGTATTAGGGTTCTCTAGAGGGACACAACTAATAGGAGATATATGTATGTATATATATGTATATAGGACTTTATTAAGGAGTATTGACTTACACAATCAGAAGGCGAGGTCCCACAGTAGGCCATCTGCAAGCTGGGGAGCAGGGAAGCCAGTCCAAGTCCCAAAGCTGAAGAACCTGGAGTCCAATATTCGAGGGCAGGAAGCATGCAGCATAGGAGAAAAATGTAGGCCTGAAGACTAAACCAGTCTAGTCTTTCCACATTCCTCTGCCTACTTTTATTCTGGCCACACTGGCAGCTGATTAGATTGTGCCCACCCAGACTGAGGGTGGGTCTGCCTTCCCCAGTCCACTGACTCAAATGTTAATCTCCTCTGGCAGCACCCTCACAGACACACCAGGATCAATACTTTGCATCCTTCGATCCAATCAAGTTGACACTAAATATTAACCATCACACCCACTTCTGATGGGACTATTTTTTTTCTTGCTGATTTGTTTGAGTTCCTTATAGATGCTGGATTTTAGTCCTTTGTCAGATGCATAGTTTGTGAATATTTTCTCCCATACTGTGGGTTGGCTGTTTACTCTGTTAATTATTTCTTTTGCTGAGCAGAAGCTTTTTAGTTTAATTGGGTCCCAACTATTTATTTTTGTTTTTGTTGCATTTGCCTTTGCAGTGTTGGTTATGAACTCTTTGCCTAAGCCAATGTCTAGAAGAGTTTTTCTGATGTTATCTTCTGGAGATTTTATGGATTCAGGTCTTAGATTTAAGTCTTTGATCACCTTGAGTTGATTTTTGTATAAGGTAAGACACGAGTATCCAGTTTCATTATTCATCATGTGGCTTGCCAATTATACCAGCACCATTTGTTGAACAGGATGTCCTTTCCTACGTTATATTTTTGTTTGCTTTGTCAAATGTCAGTTGGTTGTAAGTATCTGGCTTTATTTGGCTGTAAATATTATCTTGGGTTTTCTATTTTGTTCCCTTGGTCTATATGCCTGTTTTTATACCAGTACCATGCTGTTTTGGTAACTATAGCCTTGTAGTATAGTTTGAAGTTGGACAATGTAATGCTTCCAGTTTTTTTTTTTTTTTTTGCTAAGTCTTGCTTTGGTTATGTGGGCTGTTTTTTGGTTCCATATGAATTTTAGGATTGTTTTTCCTAGTTTTGTGAATAATTATGATGATATTTTGATAGGAATTGCACTTAATCTGTGGATTGCTTTTGGCAGTATGGTCATTTTCACAATATTGATTCTACCCAACAACGAGCATGGGATATATTTCCGTTTGTTTGTGTTATAAATGATTTCTTTCGGCAATGTTTTGTAGTTTTTCTTGTACAGATCTTTCACCTTCTTGATTAGGTATATTTCTAAGCAATTTATTTATTTTTTGCAGCTTTTCTAAAAAAGATTGATTTTTTCATTTTGACTTAATTCTAAGCTTGGTCGTTGGTGTATAGCAGTGCTACTGATTTGTATACACTGATTTTTGTATCCTGAGACTTTACTGAATTCATTTATCAGATCTCGGAGGCTTTTGGATGAGTCTGTAGGGTTTTCTAGGTATATGATTATATCATCAATGAAGAGCTCCAATGTGACTTCCTCTTTACCAATTTGGGTCCCCTTTATTTCTTTCTCTTGTCTGATTGTGGTGCCTAGGACTTCCAGTACTATGTTGCATAGAAGTAGTGAAAGTGGGCATCCTTATCTTATTCTAGTTCTCAGGGGGATTTCTTTCAACTTTTCCCCATTCAGTATAATGTTGGCTGTGGGTTTGTCATAGATAACTTTTATTACCTTGAGGTATGTCCTTTCTATGGCAACTTTGCTGAGGGTGTCTATCATAAAGAAATGCTGGATTTTGTCAAATGCTTTTTCTGTGTCTACTGAGATGATCATACGATTTTTGTTTTTAATTCTGTTATGTGATGTATCACATTTATTGACTTGCATATGTTAATCCATCCCTGCATCCCTCATATGAAACCCACTTGATCGTGGTGTATTATCTTTTTGATATGCTGTTGGATTCAGTAGCATTTTGTTGCTAATTTTTACATCTATGTTCATCAGCGATACTGGTCTGTAGTTTTCTTTTTTTTTTGTTATGTCCTTTCCTGGTTTTGGTATTAGGGTGATACTGGCTTCTTAGAGTTATTTATGGAGGATTCCCTCTTTCTCTATCTTTTGTAATAGTTTCAATAAAATTAGTATTAATTTTTCTTTGAATGTCTGTTAGAAACTTCAGGTGTGAATCTATTTGGTCCTGGACTTTTTTGGTTGCTGGCAATTTTTTTTATTAGTGTTTCAGTCTCACTACTTGTTATTTGTCTGTTCAGAGTTAGTTTGTATTTCTTCCTGAGTTAATCTAGGAGAGCTGTATATTTCCAATATTTCCAGAAATTTATCGATCCTTTAGATTTTCTAGTTTGTGTGCATAAAGGTGTTCATAGTAGCCTTGAATGACCTTTTGTATAAATCTAAATAAATAAAACAAAAAAACTATTTTTAAGAGATAAACAAAATTGATAGACCATTAGTGAGATTAACCAAGAAAAGAAGAAAAAAGATCCGAATAAACTCAAGTAGAAACTAAATGGAAGATATTATAATAAATCTTATTTATTTATTTAGAGACAGGGTCTTGCTCTGTTACCCAAGCTGCAGTGCAGTGGCCCAGTCTTGGCTCACTGCAACCTCCATCTCCCAGATTCAAACAATTCTCGTGCCTCAGCCACCCAAGTAGCTGGGATTACAGGCATGCACCACCATGCCTGGGTAATTTTTGTAGACAGGGTTTTGCCATATTGGACAGGCTGGTCTAGAACTCCTGGCCTCAGGTGATTCACCTGCCTTGGCCTCCCAAAGGGCCGGGATTACAGGCACGCGCCATCATGCCTGGCTAATTTTGGTATTTTTTGTAGAGATGGGGTTTTACCATGCTGGCCAGGGGGGTCTCAAACTCCTGGCCTCAAGTGATCTGCCTGCCTCAGCCTCCCAAAGTCCTGGGATTACAGGTATGAGCCACCATGCCTAGCCTTCATTTATATTTTGTATTACAATTATTATTTTTTGTTGTTGTTGTTGTTTTAATTTTATTTAGTTCTGCTCTGATCTTTGTTATTTCTTTTCTTATGCTGGGTTTGATTTTGGTTTGCTCTTGTTTCTCTAGTTCCTTGAGGTGTGATGTTACATTGTCTGTTTGTGTTTTTTCAGACTTTTTGATGTAGGCATTTAATGCTATGAACTTTCCTTTTAGCACTATTTTTGTTGTATCCCACAGGATTTGATAAATTGTGTCACTATTATTGTTCAGTTAAAAGATTTTTTAAATTTCCATCTTGATTTCATTGTTGACTTAAAGATCATTCAGGAGTAGGTTATTTAATTTCCATATATTTCTATGGTTTTGAGGGTTCTTTTTGGAGTTAATTTCCAGTTTCATTTCACTGTGGTCTGAGAGGATACTTGATATGATTTCATTTTTCTTAAATCTATTGAGACTTGTTTTGTGGCCTATCATATGGTCTACTTTGGAGAATGTTCCATGTGCTAATGAAAATAATGTATATTCTGCAGTTGTTGGGTAGAATGTTCTGTAAATCAGGACTTCTTAAATAAATAGGGAAGAAGGGAGGCAGAAATGAACTGGAAACCAAATGAATGAAATCTTCATTCAATAAAATCATATCTTTTTCATATGATGTTACTTATGAGGATGAGTGTATCTGGAAATTCACATCATTTCAACTAGGGCATGTATGTTATTTAGACCTGATTCAGAAGAGATTGAAATGTTCTTGGACTTTACTATTTTGTCCCCAGATTTTCTTTATTGCACACTCTCATGCTAGGGTAATAAGATTATCATCTTTCTGCATAGCTCAAAGGTTTCACCTATACATAGATGTACTTTATTTCTGAGTTTGTTCCTTAACAATCTCTCAAGTGTGCAATTCTCAGACAGACCCCAGAAAGTGGTCCTCCCATCAGCCAGCTACCTGGTTGGAGGTGCCTAAGGAAGCTGTTATATCACAAGAATGCACAGAAACACAGTCAATAATATGTTACCCATGAGGCTGGCTCATTCAAGTTCATCCCTCTCTTACTCTTTCATCAGCTCATGCACAAACTTGTATCACATTTCATTGCCAGTTGGAGTCTTTCAGCATGGGTTATATAGCTATAATTTATAAATTATTTTTGTAAACTTTTTTTATTGAATTATAATGTGCATACAATAGAAATAAAAAATCTTATAATCTTGATGACTTTCCACAAAGTGAGCATGCTAGTGTTAGGTACTACAGTCCATGTCAAGAAATAAAACATTACCAGAAACCCAAATGCCACCCTTGTGGTATCACTTCTCCCAACATAACCACTATCATAAATACTGTCACCATAAATAGGCTTCCCCTTTTTATTTTAATATGAATGAGATTCATAGTGTGTACTCTTTCATGTTTGACATCTTTCACTCAGTAGTATTATGTATATGTTCCATGCACAGCATCATACCGTCTGCAAATCATGGGAGTTTCAGTTCTTCCTTTATAATTCTCCTAATTTTCACTATTTTTCTTACCTTAATTCATTATTTGAGAGTTTCAGTATAATATTATTAGAAGCAGATATCCTTGTCTCATCTCTGATTTCTAAGGGAAAACTTTCAACATTTCATAATCAAATATAATATTTACTGTAGATGTTTGGTTAATCCTCTGTATCAGATTGTGGAAATTCCTTTCTATTCCTAGTTGTTAAAGATTTCTGTCATTAATGAGAATTACATTTTAATAAATCCTTATTTTGCATCTGTAGAGAAAAATCATATTGTCTTTCTTATTTATTCTGTTAATATGGTGAATTACATTGTTTTTTTTTTTCAAATGCTAAGCCAACTTTTTATTTCTTAGGAAAGAATCTAACTTTGACATGTTACCATGTATATACAATTATACATACCTATATATGTAAACATATATGTTTGACATGCTAATATTTTAGTGTCTACATTTATAAAAGAAATGGGCCTGTTATTTTACTCTTTATTTTATTTGTATTTTTTTGGTCAGGCTTTCTTATTGAGATTATAGTGACCTCAAAAAATAATTTTGGAAATGATTCCCTTTTTTTTTTGTATTCTCTAGAAGAGTTTTTGCTTCAGATTTTTATTATTTGCTTAAATGTTTGCAAAAATTTTCCAATGAAGGGCTTGCAGTTTACTTTGTAAAAAGATTTTAATTATGCATTAAATTTTGTAACTAGATATTGGGCTATTTAGAATTTCTGGCATATCTTGTGCCGATTTTGGTAAACTGTTTCTCAAGGAATACATTATTTTCACTCAGGTTTTTTAATTTACTGGCGCAAAATCTCTGTTTATATTTTCTAGCCTCTTAGCAGCTGTTTTCTGCCTGGCTTCTTGGCATCTTGCCCTCACATAGACATCTTGGAAATTGACATCTGCCTATAGGGAAAATTTCTTGTAGATCCCAGGATCACAGCCCATGCCTTGGCTGCTTTGGTAACACTCCATTCCCTTTGTTCTGTTAGTCTTTCTGGCCAACAGAAAGTTTTTATTCTTTGACCTACATTTCCCCAATACTGCCACCCTACCTACCCACTGGGCCCTTTGGTAACCATCATTCTACTCTCAGTTTCTATGATTTCAACATTCTTACATTCCACACATAAGTGAGATCATGCAGTATTGTATTTTTTTTAACCCAGCTTTTATAATTTTCCTCAGTGGGAGGGTTAATATAATACCAATTACTTTGTCATACCTAGAAATGGGAAGTCTCCTTATGGTATTAATTTTTTATATTGACTGTAATACTTTGTTCAATCAAAATGTGTTAAATATGTAAGCAGAGTTTTCAAGGGATGTTCTATTTAAGAGTTTGACTTTAAAACAGTCTTTCTTTCAAACTCTTATTGTATTTAAAAACTTCAGTTGAAATGGTAGCTAACTTTGCCTTAACAAAGGATTTAACTGAACTAAGTAGGTAATAATGTCAATAAGAACTCAAAAGCCAAATTTGTTCTTGATGATCCATCTGTGAATAATTGAGAGGTGTCTAGTTGAGCAGAGTTCTAGTGACAGTACAGTCTGTTAGATGGAAACTTCTTTTTAAAAGCTGTTAAACAATTTTTTTTCTTAAAGCTGAGGTCTGATCTCCTTCAGTTTCCAGTCACATTAGAAGGGAAAAGTGGTTGGATGCTAGGACCAGAAAAATTGATGACAAGATATTCTAAATGTCCGTCGTCATTCTGTTTGTGTCAGCATGATGTAGTGAAAAGAATATTGCAGGAGTATGAAGGTGATCTGAATTAGTTTGGTGGCCCTGAACCTTCAAAGTTGTGTGACCTTTGGTATTTACTTTCTCCTACCTCCCATTTCTCACCCATTTACAATATCTGCAGCCTTGTAGAGCTCAGAAACTCGTATCACAACCCTCTGTCCTTCACATCGGAGACAGACCTATAATCCCAGGCTCCCATATGTGAATACCTAATTAGGGCAAGTCCTTAGTCCAAGCTCTGACCTAGATTAATCCTAGGAATGCTTCCAGTGAATTACATTGCATAGATATTTTTGAGCACCTACCCTATGGGAAATATTTGATTTGTCTTTTGGGAATGTATGTAAACCATAATTTGAAAGTTTATGTTGAATAGCAAAGTAAACAAAGCAAATATGGAAATGTATGTGAGCCATAATTTGAAAGTTTATGTTGAATAGTCCAGAAAACCAAGCAAATAAGAACCCTATGAGTATTATGGAAGGTACTGAGATTACTCAAAGATGGAATCCGTATCTGGTTAGAGGGATGTAAAGAAGAGGAAAGAAAAATTAGAATAAGCTTCCTAGAAAAAAAATGGCACTTAATATCAGCCTTGAAGCAACATACAAACTTTTTATAGACTGATATGGGGAAGGAAAGGAATATAGACAGAGAAACTATTTGGGTGGCACAAATAACCTGAGCAAATGCACAGTGGGAGGGAACATGGATGCCCTCCCAGTAGACTGGAGAGAGGCACTATACCACAGAGGTTAAAGAGCTCTGGCTATGGTGTTAGATATTCTTGGGTTTTAATTCTAGCTCAGCCACCTCTAAGATATGTGACCTTGAGCAGGATCTTAATTCATTGGGCCTCAATTACTTGATTCATAAAATGTGAATAATGATAGCTAACACAGAGTGCAATTGCAATTAATAACTAAGATAATTTATAAAATATTTGCCACAGTAAAAAGCATACTTAGTTTTGCTCCATAAAATGGAGTAAATGGCACTTACTTCATAAATGGTAGCTAAAATTATTTCAGAATTGGCAGAACAAGTTACACTAGGACCTCGGAGACTTTCAAACCCACCATTTGTTTTTTCCATCAGGAACAATTAAACTATAAGAGGATGGAGTTTCAGGGAGCTAATACTTAACTGATGTAGTCCCCTTTAAAGATTTCAATCGACAGTCACCCAAAGGTTCAATGTGAAACATGCGGCTGAATTCCAAATAGGCAAAACTGTCATGTTATTGATAACAATGCATGTATCCAAAGAGATTGTCTTTAATTGCCTAGGGTCGATATGTTCTTACTTTCAATGAGAGCTAATACCTCACTTTCAGAACTTCATCTCCTCAGCAGCATCAGCAAGGACATTCCTACTGAGAAGAGTTTAGCAGAAATTCTAAATGTCTTAGCTAGCAGCAGCTTTCTTCCCTAGAGAGTCCCTGGCAAGAGTATACAGTCAGAAATTTATCATTACCACCAGCCATCATCCTCATTAAGTACTGTGGGAAAACTGCATTGATGATTGTTTTTAATGCTGCATTGTAAATCTGTGGATTTGGTTATGTATCATTTTCTTCTTAAGGAATCCCTGGATTTTGAGCCACCAGGATAGCTTCTGGGGACTTGTTTCTAAATCAGCTTGTTACAAGATGTATTTTTCCACAGGGTGAGAGAGAAGCAGTTCGAAAGCAGTTGGAGATTTCCCCAAAGGCTTGTTTGAGGACTGGTTCAGCTGTTTTTGGTGAAGTAGTATCCTCTAAGAGATACTCATAACGCAGGGTCCTACCAAAGGCTCTCTGGAGGAAGTGATGAGGACTGATGAAGAGCAGGAAGCTCTAAATCTCCACATGTACAGTTTAGTTCCTGGTTCGGATTAGATTTGAGAAGGTGAAGTAGTATCTCTCGGGCAAATGCCCATTTAAGTGACAATAGCTTAATCAGGACATGGAGATGTCTATTAGTTAAAGGAAAACTCAGTAGGAGTTTAAGGAAGTAAGATCACAGGGAGTTGAGAACAGATAGCCTGTCAGGCATGTGCTCATGATCTCCCTGATTATAGGAAAAATTAGCCTAACTATAGGAGCAGAGCAGTAAGAAATCAGCACGTATCTTATTCTCTAATTGAGGGTGGTCACCTAAATGAAGGGGAAGAGAGGTGCATTTTGACTTCCCCATGAAAGAGGAAGGAACTACCAGCTCCCCAACTCCCAAGAAATATGTTTCTAGCTGGTCTCCCTGAAGAGCCAATCTGGATAAAGTATTCTGAAAAGAAGTGAGAGCCAAATCAGGAGAAATGAGAATAGACCCATAAAGTAACTCAGCCCGGAAGACCTCCCCAGGCTCTCTTCCCAGTACTCTCTGACACGAGTCCAGTGCTGCTGCCTAACTGGCTCATCGGCTGCACCACATGGTGAAACCTTCTTCTTCAAGACATTTATTCATAGTTTTCTTTGTTACTGAAATGTGCCCCCCTCATAAATGCTCATCTTTTAAATCCTATTTCCTTATAACTGAAAATAATTTTTTCTTCATCTGAGTTCTTCTTAACGTATGTTGTGCATCCATGCAAGTCACTAACCTTTTTATTGCATTGTATTGTTTTTATTTGAGCCTAGCTCATCTCCCTCTACTACACTATAAAATTGATCTGTTAAAGCACTAATGTTGACAATTGAATGTGAGCAGTCTGTTAAAGCCATGGATGCTTCCATGATTCTGTTTTCACTGTTAACATAAACCTAAACATTCAAGATAAGTTTTTATCCAGCTTCCCAAATGTGGTCTGCAGATCACTTGCATGAAAATTTATTGGCAGGCTTTAAAAATACGTATTCCTAGGCTTTCCCTTAGACTTACTGAATCAGAATCTCTAAGGATGTGACCTGGAAATATGCATTTTAACAACGTTAGCACATCAGAGATATCTAGTACATACTAAAACATGAAATGATGGAATCATGTTTATGCTTATAAAATGCACAAAAAATATGTGAATGAAACTATAAACATTGCAGTTCAAATTTTAGAGAAAGAAACTCTTTTCTCACATTTGTAGTCTCTTAAAGTACTTATTTTCCACTCCACAGTGTTTCTGTAACAGTGAGAGATAATTATCAGCTTAGAGAGGAGAAACTGACCCAGTCATCACGGTCTGGCTTTGTCTGATGACAAAGTTTTTACAAGTAGACACCTTTTGCTCCTTTGAATTATGACCGTTGGTGATGAGAAATACTTGCACTTTTAAAAGGGATACAGGTTTCTATATAAAGGAGAAATCAGCAAGGACACACACTTGAAGCTGGGCAGCATTTATGATGGAACTCAAAAGAGATACTACATTTGTTTGCAAAACTATTTATTTCTTTGTTTTGCTTCCTTAACTTCTCCTTTCATTTTTGTCTTTTTATAGCATGTATCTATTACTTTTTCCTTTATTAACTAGCCAACTAGCCAGGTTACTGATTCCCCTTTGTAATATATTTCTTTTAGTAAAATTTTAAAAACAATTGTCAAGTTATTGTACAATTAATAGAAAAAATATAATTAAAACAATTATTTTAAAATATCTAATTGACAAAGATTGTACATATTCAAGGTATACAATGTGGTGATTTTATGTATTTATACATTGTATACTGATTATCACAATCAAATTAATTAACGTATCTATCACCACCAAGTTGTGCATTAGATCCCCAGAACTTGTTTATCTCATATTTGAGTTTCCATTCTTTGATCAGTATCTTCTCATTTCTGCATGCCCTAGCTCCTGGCAACCACTGTTCTATTCTGTTTCTATGAGTTCTACTTATTTAGATTCCACATGTAAATGAGAACGTATAGTATTTGTCTTTCTGTGCCTGGCTTAGTTTACTTAGCATAATGTCCTCTACTTTCATCCACGGTGCTGCAAATGGCAGGATGTTATTCTTTTTTATTGGCTGAATAATATTCTATTGTGTGTGTGTATCTGTGTGTGTGTGTGTGTGTGTGTGCGTGCCACTTTTTAAATACGTTTATCTGTTGATGGACATTTAAGCTGTTTCCATATCTTGGTGATTGTTAATGCTGCAGTGAACATGGTGGTGCAGATATCTTTTCAAGGTAATAATTTCATTTCCTTTGGATACATACCAAGAAGCAGGATTGTTGGATCATGTGGCAGTTCTATTTTTAATTTTTGAGAAACCTCCATACTCTTTTTCATAATGGCTATACCAAGTTACATTCCCACATTGTGCAAGGTTCCCTTTTTTCCAAACCCTTTTCCACAGTTAGTTTTTTTAAGGATACCCATCTTCATAGGTGTGAGATGATACTTCAGTTTGGTTTTGATTTACATTTCCCTGGTGATTAGTGAGGTTGAACATGCTTTTATATACCTGTTGATCATATGTATGTTTTCTTTGGAAAAAATATCTATTCAGGAGGTTCTTTGCTCATTTCTTAATTGGGTCATTTGAGTTTTTGCTATTGAGCTGTATGATTTCCTTATATATTTTGAATATTAACCCCTTATAAGATATATAGCTTAAAAATATTTTCTCTCATTCTGTAGGTTGCCTATTTGTCTTGTTGATTATTCCCTTTTATGCACAAAAGCTTTTTAGAGAAAAAGAAATGGAACTAGAAAAGACCCTGAATAGCCAAAGTGATCTTGAGAAAGAAGAACAAAGCTTCTTTGTATCACACTCCCTGATTTCAAACTATATTACAAAGCTATAGTAATCAAAAATATTACAAAGGTATATTAATCAAAATAGCATAATACTGGCATGAAAGCAGACACATAGACTGGTGCAACAAAACAGAGAGCCCAGAAGTAAACCCAAACATATGTGGTTAACTAATCTTTGACAAGGACAACAAGAATACACTATGGGGAAAAGAAAGTCTCTTTAATAAATGATGCTGGTAAAATTGGATATCCATGTATAAAAGAATGAAATTGGACCCTTGCCTTATATCATATACAAAAATTAACTCAAAATAATTAAAGATTTAAATGTAATATCAGAAACCGAGAGGTGAAGCCAGCTGAGCTTCCAGGTCGGGTGGGCACTTGGAGAACTTTTGTGTCTAGCTAAAGGATTGTAAATGCACCAATCAGCACTCTGTGTCTAGCTAAAGGATGGTAAACACACCAATTAGCACTCTGTGTCTAGCTAAAGGACTGTAAATGCACCAATCAGCACTCTGTAAAATGGACCAATCAGCGCTCTGTAAAATGGACCAGTCAGCAGGACATGAGCAGGGCCAAATAAGGGAATAAAAGCTGGCCACCCCAGCCAGCAGCGGCAACCCACTCGGGTCCCCTTCTACCTGTGGAAGCTTTGTTCTTTTGCGCTTCACAATAAATCTTGCTCACTCTTTGGGTCCATACTACCTTTAAGAGCTGTAACACTCACTGCGAAGGTCTGTGGCTTCACTCCTGAAGTCAGTGAGACCACGAAACCACTGGGAGGAACAAACAACTCCAGACATGTCACCTTTAAGAGCTGTAACACTCACCATGAGGGTCCGTGGCTTCATTCTTGAAGCCAGAGAGACCAAGAACCCACTGGAAGGAATCAATTCTGGATACAAAACCATAAAACTCCTAGAAGAAAACATAGGGTTTGTAATCCCAGTGCTTTGAGAGGAGGAGCAGAATGATTGCTTGAGCCCAGGAGTTCGAGACAAGCCTGGAAGAGCTAGCAAGAACCCCATCTCTACAAAAATAAAACAATTGATCAAGTGTAACAGTGTGTGCCTATAGTTTCAGATACTTGGGAGGCTGAAGTGGGAGGATCACTTGAGCCCAAGTGAGTCTCAAGGCTGCAGCAAGCTATGTGGCACTACTGTACTCCAGCCTGTCTCCTAATAGAAAGAAAGAAAGAAAGAGAGAAAGAGAGAAAGAGAGAAAAAGAAAGAAAGAAAGAAAGAAAGAAAGAAAGAAAGAAAGAAAGAAAGAAAGAGGAAGAAAGGAAGGAAGGAAGGGAGGAAGAAAACAGAGAAAAAGCTCCTTGACATTGATACTGATCATGACAGAGTCTTTGAATATAACACCAAAAGCACAGGCAACAGAAGCAAAAATAAACAAGTAGGACTACATCAAACAAAAATAGTTTTTTAAACAGAAGTAAACTATTACCGTTTAGGCTGCCATCTAATGTAGTGAATAAAGTACAATGCTGCGTCCCTAGATGAGATCAATGCCTACCTGGTTTGTTCTACTTTAGGTTATATATTTTCCCCTTTTTATTATAAAATAAAAAATCTTCTTAAGGTGAAGAAACTAAGACTGGAGGTTCAGTGAAAAATTACATCTCGATGGTAAATTTATTTTATTATTTATTAGAACCTGCTTTTTATTAGTTGGACTTTTCTACTCGTATACAATAAACTAATCTTGTGACAGGTATCAAGTCATTTTATAACTTTCAATACCAGTTTCTAAGGTCAAAGTGCATTCCCTTTGTTATTATGTTCCTACGTATTTCAAAAGCCATAGACCCAACATCTGAAAGCCAATGAAACACACAGAATAAAAACTATCAAGTCCTATATTGTTACAGTAAACTGACATTTCCTAAATACCTGCTCTCTGGTGCTAGGGATTCAACAAAAAATTAGGCATAGTACTGAAATGGATGAATTCCTTGTCTTTTAATGAAGATATTTACGTAAACAAAAAATGCACTTCAGTTTGAATGAAGACTTGTACAAATGCTTGTTTCAGTGACCTTATGCAGCAACATGACTGCAGTTGTTGACATACTGAAATTCACTACTTGTCCTTCTATATTGACATGTCTACATTTAATAAGATTTTATTTAATTTGTGCATTATGCATCTTCTTTAGTACCTGAATTTTATACAAGGGAAGTTTTTCTTAAAACTCCTCTAAATCAAAACTCATGTTATTCAGGATTAATTCTACCAAAGATGGAGTGGGTTGGTATTTTGCTTAGTTAAAAATTGTACTTCCATGTTATAAGGTCGTAAATATAGTTTACAATTTATTCAACATGTTATTTCTGAGAAATACGATGCTTAACTTTTTTGTTAAATACTTTAGGTGATACTCATTAAAGAAGGAACTCATTATAGAAAGAATGTAATGGGAAAACTAAATGGTTAAATGTTGGAAAAGTCATTTCAAACATGGAAATAATAAAAAATGTATTCCGTAAACATTTCATTATTTCAATGTAGGCAAATGAGTGTACAATGATATATTTATTTTGCGATTTAGAATCAAGGTAATTTTGGCAAGTATGGGTCTGCTCAGTAGAGTTCTGGGTCATTTTTCTCTCATAAACCACACTCATAATAAATTATCTATTCATTTTCTGTTTTGGACTTTTTTGAATGCAGTGAAAATCTAAAGACCTTTGTAAAATAATATGAATGCAGTCTTTTTATCTCTTTTTAGTTGTTTTCATTCTTTTACTGTTGTCTTGCCCACATTCAATGCAAGAGTACTTTTTAAGCTACTTGCCTTTAATGAATGCTTTCAAAATATTGACTATAGTTTAAATAAAAACCTTTTCTTCCACACATATATTTCAACAGTCCACACAATAGTAAATTAAATTACTTAATTATAATTAATAGTACAACTGTTAGAAACAGATTTCATAGTAAACATAACCAGATCATAGTAAGTATACATCTTCAGTGTGGAAGAAGTAGCTGGCCATACAGGATTAGCCAATATCATTTAGCATGCTGCGGGCTTCCCTTTTAACAAAGGAATAGTGTGTTTGTTAAGTTAGCATGTGTAAAGAGATGAACCACTGTACTTTAAAATTTTTACATGATGCAAAGCATTTCTTTTTTTTTTTTTTTTTTTTTTCTTTTCTTATTTAGACAGGGTCTCACTCTGTTGCCAGGCTGGAGTACAGTGGTGCAATCATGGCTCACTGTAGCCTCGAACTCCTGGGCTCAAGCAATCCTCCCACCTCAGCCTCCCTAGTAGCTGGGACCATGGGTGTGCACTACCATGTTTGGCTATTTTTTTGATTTTTTATAAAGATAGAGTGTCACTTTGTTGCCCAGGCTGGTCTTGAACTCCTGGGCTCAAGCCATCCTCTCACCTCAGCATCCCAACATGCTGAGATTACAGGTATGAGCTACCATGCCTGGCCAAGACATTACATTTCTATGCCACCATGTTTTGATTTTTTAAACTACAATCCATATAAAATCTTATTGCCTTGACTATATCCTTTATTCATTGTGCCTGAAATTCTAGAGGCTGACACTAGGTGCTGCTGTTAATGGTTTGGTTGATTAAATGGTAGGTTCTCTTCAAAGAAAAATTTTAAGTATAAAACATAAAAAGTAGATAGCTGGATAGATAGAGCACATGTTTTCAGGTTAAATTATACTTTGTGATCTAAACAATGTATTTTTTTATAGGACCTTGTGATGCAACATATAAATCTTAAAGAATACTACAATTTTAATGGTACCTTTATTATAATTCATGAGTATATGAAAGCAATATAGTACAATGTAAAGACAATTTTAAAGTAATGAAAATATTTAATATAGTTTATGCACTTAACTAAATGAAAACTAATATTAATTGCAGCTCTATCTAAATCTGAAGTTACTCAGATCTAGTCTGTGCATTTCTCCAAACTTCCTTCCTAGAGTCAGAATTCTGTTACTTTCGCTGACTTTAGTGTGGCTACTCTACTCTTTGCTTCATTATATGTATTTCCAGCACCCACAACTGTGCCCAGAATATTGCAGGACCTTAATCTCAAAATGTTTAATGAATGAGTTGAAAAAATGAACTTTGGACATGACTTCTTCCTTGGCTTAAAGATTCCCTCCAGGTTCCCAAAGGCTAATATTTTTTAGATTGCTGCTTCTCTTACCACCTAAATGTCTCACTTTTCCTCCTTAACTCAGGTATAGTGATAGGTCTTTGTCACCTCCCTGAAAGGTCCAAGTAAAAATGACCTTCTAGCATTACTCCCGGAGTCCCACAATCATTATATGGCCAGTCCAGGATTCTCTTTTTATGACACCTCGCTCTGTCTGCATTTTCAGAATGGATTAATAAATAGTTAAAGAAAAAGCACACCAAAGTAATAAAAGCATGATGCAATCAAGGTGAGGATTTATTTTGTTCTGAATTTCTGAAGTGTCAGAGGCAACAACCCAAATCCACGCTAGTCTTTACTAACAATTTAAATACGACTTACAGCATATTTGGCAGGATACACTCTCCCTGTTCAAATAAAGATCCACATGAAATCTAGTCCCTTAGCTATTCTAGCTACCAAAGAATACTGACTCGCTAAAGCAAACCTGAGATACTTTAAATAGGAAAACACCGAAAGATAGTGGAAGGGTTGCAAGAAAGTGTGGTTCTCTCAGACTTCCAGATTGATTTGCTTGTTTAGAGAGGTTTGGATGTCACTTATAGAGAAGGTTAAAGACCTTGGCTTATGGGTGTTCAAGAAATGTTAACTGAACTGAATTGAATTGAGACCCAAGTTCAAATCCAATTTAATACCAAAATAGCAGAAGTGTGGTCAGATCATAAAGTCACAGCTGACAGTATTGCCTGAGACAGGTATTACAGCATGTGTGGTGGGAAGGAAAGGGAGGAGATTGGCAGGACGCTTCAAACTTCGTTCCAGGTTCTGAAAGAGTGCTATTTACAGCCAAGAAGTGTCATGACACCTTGCTAGATTTTACGGACACTCAAACATTTTGCTATTTCTTGGAATTGTCATGATATGAAAAATTTTTGTCTCTTTTCTGCTTCCCTGAAGACATACCCCCATCCTGCCACTCTGAGATGAGAGTTTCTTTTCATCTAAAAGACAAAAGGTGCAGAAGCATGTCTCAAACCCAGAAAGAAATAAGGCAGTGACTACCCAATCAACTCCCATAAGATAAGACTTTTAAATCGTTTCCCAGGAGAATAGAGAACAGGATGAGATAACTCAGTAGTAAATAGCAGAGCCTCCGATGCCTAGTGAACTTTCATTCTGCTGGGACGAGCAGCATGTGAAGCACAGCACTCAGGTTCTGTCCACTGTCCTCAAGGACCATAAAGGCAAGATTGTGACTTGTCTTTGTCTGTAGTTCATTCCACTTGACTCTCTCAAGAGCCTCTTTATCCCACACCACTCTCTCAGAAAGCAGAGAAGTCATCCTTCAGGGCTTCTGATCCCTCAAGTTCATTCATCATCCTCAGGATCAAGCCTTCCTTCCATCTAAAACTGAGCACAGTACAAAACTGCCTGTACTAAATGAACTTTACTGCCTCTATCCCATCTATTTCCTTCCTTTCATATTTTATTCCTCGAGTTACCTTTTTCTTTCATTTTCTTGTTCGAGATTATATTTAACATTTCAGAAGCCATCATTATCTCTCCTTTTTTTTTCATTATTTGGTGAGTGTTTTTGGTTTTTGTTTTGTTTTGTTTTTTGTTTGTTTGTTTGTATTAGGTCTCATTCATGCCCTTCCTTTATTTCCCAATAAATAATTTAGTACTCAATTTTGAAACATTTTCTTGAAGCTTGACCAGTATTCCAATCTTATCCATCACTTGTACACAGTGTTTTTAAAATCTTCCCCAAAATAGAGCTAGAGCAAGGAAGGGAAGATACATAACATTTCCTAGACGTAATATGCCTAAGAACTTTTCAAGTCTGAAACTTTGATTTTTAGAAAATGGCACAGAGGCCCAGAAAAGTCAATTAATTTTCCCTAGGCTTCAAATCTGGTCAGTCACAAACACAGAATCATTCTTCTACATATGGAGTCAAGCTGATATAAGCAATCCGTGTAGAAAAGAAAATAAATTTTCTCATTTAATGTCAAAACACATGTTCTATCTACTCAAACCATTAGTTCATCAAGTACTGCTATCTTACATAATACAGTGTCCATTTTATCATGATCCAGAGGTTCAAATAAAATATAGTATATATGTATTTTACATAAGACTTTTCTTCAGCTCCATAACCCTTTTAAAACACCATGTCAAGTACAAGGCTGAGCACAGTGGCTCGCACCTGTAATTTAGCACTTTGGGAGGCCGAGGCAGGTGGATTGCTTGAGGTCAGGAGTTCAAGACCAGCCTGGCCAACGTGGTGAAACCCATCTCTACTAAAAATACAAAAATTAGCCAGGCATGGTGGCGGGCGCCTGTAATCCAACCTACTTGGGAGGCAGAGGCTCGAGAATTGCTTAAACTAGGGAGGCAGAGGCTGCAGTGAGCCAAGATGGCACCACTGCACTCCAGCCTGGGTGACAGAGTGACACTCTGATTCAAAAAAAATAAAATAATAAAATAAAAATAAAAAATAAAACACCACATCAACTATACATTTGAGAAAACCATTTGAGGAAATTATTTTAAGGTAAATAAATTGAAGCTTTTGAGTTGCAAGGTCCCTTTCAAAACACATTGATAGAATTATGTTTTCCATAGCAAAAACTTTTCTTTATCAGTGCTGTTTCCTCAAGTCACTAGTCAATCCTTCTCCTTTCCTTTTAATGCCAACATTTTTAAAAGAATGAATTACATTTGTTGCCTCTGGCCCCCTGTTCCGTGTTAAGTCTAACCTGCTGACTTCTATCCCAAACACTCTACTATAGTATTTCCTTCCCAGAAGACTGACAACACCAGCAGGCACATTCTCGCTGATGGCACTGCAGCTTTGACTCTGCTGACTCTCCTCTGTTTGTTTCAATAACATCTTACTAAGGTTCTACTGTTTCCTTAGATGGCTGATCATTTTCTTGTCACCACAATATGGAGATACTCCTTACATTTCTGCCACTGATCTTTTCTCTACACACTCTTCCAGGGGTGCTCCTATGCTTATACAGACCAGCGCTTAACAACAGGCTGTTCTGAGCTCTAGATATAAGTATTTCTGCCTGCTGGCCATGTTATTTGGTGCCTGCTCATGTTACAGGTCTCAATTTCAACATGGCCAATAGAACTTCTAATTTTGTGACAACTAGTTTCTTTTAACGTTAATAATTTTTCCTCTACTCATCCAGCATTAAGTTGATTTTTTTCTTCTTTATTCCCTAAATGTAGTCATTCACAAAGCCTGCGGATCTTTGCTCTGTAACATCTCTCAACCCATTCATCCTTTGCATTGTCACTATTATTACCACTTACCCGAGCAAATGCTGTAGACTTCCAACCAGTCTTTCAAATCTCCAGTCTCTCCCCTCTTGAACCATTCAAAATCACCACTGTAGAGTAATTTTTTCTAATGCTTTGCTGGTCTCCTATTGTCACTATCCTATGAACCACCTTCAATGGGCTCCCAATGCCTTTTTAAAAGCTTGACATTCCTGGCCACAACAGGGTCTCTCCATACATGTCGAGTGAAACCACTCACTTTTGCGAGGTCTATGCTCCGGCCTTCCTTGACTACTAGCTCTCACTTCGCTTATTCCATTTCCCCACTTTATTTTCTCTTTCTCCCTCCTGAAACATTATTAGCTGATGCCCAAGAGCTAGTTCAGTTTCGCTTCCCTCCTCTAACACCCAAGTCACCACCTCTTTCCACTGCGTGCCCACTGTTCAGCATGAAGAGATGTTTCTGCCAGTGCGTTCTCTTCATTTGGATTATATATTCCTTGGCCATTACTCTCTTATTTATTGAGTTACTTGAACAGCACTAGGAATTGGAAAACAATTGAATAATAATTGAATAATATTTCTCTACTAAATGAAGTCATTAGATATATATCATTTTTTAAAATGACTACTATGTTGGAAAAGACTAGTAAAAAAAGAGTAACTAAAGATAGTCAAGAGAACCATTCCATGGGTTATAATTATTCCTTCAAATTGACTACTTTATGATTTTTGTAATGTATAAGTTATACTATACCTGCCAAAAAAATCTATGTGATTATCTTTTCAGCTTTAGCTTTAGCAATGGACTGTTTCTCTTCTCTTCACATCATTGTCTATTCTGTGATTCTGGAATCCACCTTGCTATCCTATCCCTCTGTACCTCTGCACACATTTTTTCCACTACCTGGAATGACATACTCCCCTTTCTCGCCAGAAAACGTTTTTATTTTTTTAAAAAGTATCCATTCATGTCTAACTAAAATTACAATTTCTCTATAAAATAGTTTCTTTCACTGACAACCATTTAGTGTAACGTAAAAGTTAAAAGCGCAGGTTCTGTGGTCAGAAGACAAAAGTCCAAATTTCCTTTCTCCCATTTTCTTAATGATTTGGAGTAAGACACAAGTTCAGTATCTATAACATGGGAACAGTCATTGTATCTTTCTTATAAGTTCTTGTCAGGTTTAAAATAATGTAATAAATGATAGCTATTTTATTATCATCTTACTCTCACCTTAATGTTATCAAAGCATTTTTTTATACTCCTACCATGGCATAACACTTTTCACATTATCTCTTTTTTAATATATAATTTACGTTAATGTCTGTCTCAACAATTACACTGTAAACTACTCGAGTCCATAACACGGCCTGTTTCATCTTTGAATCCCCCACATCGCCCAGCTCAATGCTAGACATCTATTACTTGCTGTATCAGAGGGTTGGGCTTATATATTTTGAAGACAGATTAAAAACTGGGTAAAAATCTCCCTTCTGCTATTTACTAGTCCTTTGTTTTGGAGATAGTTACTCAACATTTCTGAGTCACAGTTTTCTATTCAATAAACTTGGAATAGTTAACAGTCTACCTCATGGGATTACTGTTAATAAGACAAGGTGTACAGGATGACTGTTATAGGAATGTATATATGATGAGCTAAGTGCTCCAAAGAATAGCTATACATATTAGATATTCCATGCATCTTTCTTGAAATCAATTTAAACATTTGCATGAGAGATCTTTTCCATAGTTTTAAAGATGGGTCGTGACAAGGAGAAAGAAGAGACATGATGGGGGTGGAGACATGCTCTCAACAGGACCCTCTCTGACCCAACGGCTCATTTGTACCTGCAGTCTGACCCTGTGCCTCAGAGAATAAGAGTCACTTTGATCCAACCCCCTGACACTTGATTTCATTCTTCTCTTTGTGAAACAATCTCATTAGAGAAATCGTGCTGCTGAGAAAGCAGGTCACTCAGCTGGGGGCAGGCAAAGAAAGTCTTTCTCAGCTTAGTCATGACCTCCATGAAAAGTGAAGCGTTAGTCAGGGATCCTGGGATTTACAGCCTTCTATGGCCAAGGTTTTCACCAGAGGCTGCTGGGATTTTAGGGAGAAGGAAGAGTAATGAAGGGGTTGACTGAACTGCTGCTGTGGGTGTTGGCGTCAATTCTCTCCTCTGGATTAGTAATGAGCTCTCTCCCCATCTGGTGGGAAATCCCGGGTGGAAGGAGGAAGTGGGGAGCTGCCAAGGGTTACACTGGCAGTGACATATTTAGAATAAACACCCGACTGTATTGCTCATCATCTGCAGTCAACAATGACCTTATCACATTTTCTGTAAAAATAGAAGTGTTCATTAACAAACCTAGGACTGGCTTCAATTTAAGAGTATTTCTTTGCAAACAATTTATGTAATTTTTATCTTGTTTTTATAAAATGTGATAGAAAAAATAAAACTAAATATGCCATTAAGATTTTCAGGCTTAGATCCTCATCCCAAGGAAGACCAGATGATCTCCACAAAACAAGCCTGGGAAGCCCTGTGGTGTCAGGGTGTTAGGCAGAGGAACCTCTAAAGACCCAAATTGCTGTTAATCTCCTCTCATCTCCCAAAGTGAAAAATGCAAAGGTTAGCATTTGACCACTAATGAAGTGCTTTACTGCATTTTAAAGTCATTCAAATCTAAAGATTTACACAGGTGCATGTTTCACTTGGACTGTAGGCTGTTGGATGATCCAAAGTTAAGAAGTGATAATAATTAATGCTAGTCTCATTTGGTTGGAGTAGATTTTCTTCAACCATATACCTCTTCTTTCTACTTACTGTGGACTGGCTTTCCCAGCCTGATTTCTCTAGGAATATACTGACTAGGAGACTAACCTAGCTAAGAAAACTTATCTCCTTTCCCTAGTAGCAAGTTAGCCATGTTAGCCACCTCATTGTCATATTGTTACTGTTGAATTTCCCAGTATCCCTCCTCGAGGAGGGGCTCAGATAATAGAAGTGAAAGTACCTAACCCTGTGCCTGGCCCATAATCCATGCTTATTGGCTGTTTATTATTTTCTTTTAGCTGTGGAGCTACAGGTTAAAAAGTTGCATTCTGACTCTCAAAAATAAATCTGTAATTTTGTTGAAGGAGGTTATTTTGGTAATTCAATGTGCTGAGAAGAGCATACCATTGCCCTTCTTCATGGCATCAGAACTAACTGTAAAACAGATGCAGCTGGTATAGAGTTCCACCCAAAGTCACTGGTTATATAGCTAATCCTTTCCCCAGTCTAATTCTCTGCCCATAGGCTTCAATACTTCATAAGACCTATCTGTTGTGTCAAAAAAAAAAAAAAAAAAAAAAAAAAAAAAAAAAAAAAAAAAACCACTCTGCTAAATTTATAGATCTGGATAATAAACATTTATTGTATGTATCTATTATCTGTCAGTCACTGTCTCTTCCAGAAGTTTTGCCAGAGTTTTTAAGGTAGTCACTAAAATAGAACTATGCTTAATCACAAAAGATTGAAACAAAGAGTAGAACTCCAAGAAGCTAGAGGGTGCATGGTGGAAGGGAATGTCTCAGTCCTTTCAAGTTATTTTGAAATTTGCCACTTTTATTAGAATTAGCCCTGTGAATCTCAGGAGAGGCTCTTTTATGCCTTCATTACATTGTTTTTCTTTATAAACATATTTAGAATTTTATAGCATTTATGAGTAGGAAAGGAATTTACAATCCACCTATTCAACAGGTAAAATTTATTTAGCTAAGGTTAGACACTTGTTTAATGAGCAACTTGCTGCCAAGAAATTTTAGGAACAATATTCTCCCTGTTTGATGTGTATTTTCGCCTGCCTGCTCAGTAGATCAAGAATTTTTTTTCTCTTTGGAGCTACCACCAAGAAACTAAAGAAGGGAATTTTTTTTATTTTCTCCACTTATGTACAGAATATACAATTTGTTGAAATACCACCTATTTGAGAATTGAGGATCAAAGTAGTGTCACAAGTAGAATTCCACGTGACCTTCTTAGCTTGCCTAGATTTATAGTTCTCACCAATCGTTTCAGACCTTTCCTGCCTCTTGAAATATCTACGCCTCTGCTCCTGGCTCTTTAGGATTAAGGTGGGGTTTTGTTTTGTTAGTTTGGAGTTTTGTTTTCTTGTTTGTTTTTTGTTTTGACTAGTCTTCCCATCTTTCTACTCTTCATTGCAGAGTTAATCAATTGCATTTATTTTCTTCATTTGATGAACTAAAAGACTAAGATACCTTCCTGGTAGGCTCTAGGGACACCCCTCTATCTAGTAATATTTAGGGCCCACATTAATCAGCCAATATTCACATAGAATATTATTACAGCTACGCGCTACCTAATTAGCCCTATAAAACAAACAAAAAACCTGCATGATAAGCCATAAGTCACATAGAAAAAAGAAGGTATCTTAACATCCCAACATTCATGAAACTGGTCTTCTTCCCTATGCCCTTAGCATTTCAAATGAAAATACCTTAACATTCCCTCAGAATTCCCATTTTCTCTTAATTTCCTTTCACTGGTCTGTGACCTGGGATCCACGGTTACAGAATATAATTCCCACACCTTGGGGTTAAGTTTCCTCAATATTCTTGATTTATGCTCTTCTTTCTCTCACCCTTTTCCTTTATAGCTCCTCCTCACCCACCCTGCACTCTGTAAGACTCTGCAGTCTTTCCTGCCAGGGATCATTTCACTGGGAAATAAATCAACAAATCCTATAAAACATCTCTAGAGATTCACAATATGCACTTAACATTTTAAAGGAAGTTCTCATCTTCTCCCCCAAATCCCTGACTTCCATTAAGCCATTAAAGCTATTTTGTTTCTCACATTTACATTTTAGCAGAGGAAATATGGTGTAAGCCTTTTTTATAACCCACAGTCTTTGAGAAGGGACATTTTTATCAATGTCTTCTCTTCATATCCACATTGTGAACTACTAGGCACTGTCTTCTTTTACTTTTGCCGCCTTCACAAGCTCAGTGAGATGTTCTATGAACAGTGGTTTTAAATAAGAGCCTTTTGAATAAATTAATCATTGAAGAAGAGAAGCAAATATGAGAAGCAAAGGCGAAAGCTAAGGGGGAAAGGGGAAGCTAAAGTAAAAAGTAAAAAAGACCAGAGATTCCCAGGTGTTTTCATTTGAATTAGTGTTATTTAATGAATTTCTTCTTGATTTTATTTAATTTTGATATGTCATTTATTCATTTTGTTATTCAGCAAATTTTGTTGAGCATATACTATATGCTAGGCACTTTTCTGTGCATGGGGATTGCAATTTTAAACAAAACAAAAATTTTTCACTGCCCTCATAAACATTCTAGTGGTTGTTGTGGGAGGGCAGATAATCAATTAGACACAGTAAATGAAATTTAAAAGCATACTTATCAAGTAATAATTCCTTGGAGAAATGAAAAATGTAGAGCATAGTAATGGTCTTGAGGTATGTGGCTGGAGCAAGTTTGCTCTTTAAATGGTGTTGTCAAAGTCAGACTTTACAAGAGGGTGAGATTTGAGCAAAGACTTGAAGCAGTGGGAGTGTATGGAGGGGACGAAGGGGCCAGGTGGCCTTCTGGAGAAAGGCCTTTCCTGGCAGCAAGTACAGCCTGTGCAAAGCCCTGAAGTGAGCATATGCCTGGCGTGTTTAAAGAAGAGCAGGAAGTCCAATGTGGCCGAAGCAGAGTGAGCAAGGGCAGGAGTACCAGAGGAGGAGATAGGATGCCGAAGAGTTAAGAAAAGGAGGAATGCAGAACCTTTCCATCCGAAATAAAATAATACATAACCATGGTTATGTGGGGTTGGGTTGTTTCTCCCTTTTGGAAAGAAGAAGGGTTTTCTGGGAATAGATGGCCAGGCCAGGCAGCAAGCTGCTGTGTGTGGGAGGCAGGTAGGAGGAGGAGGCATAGAAAGCTGCAGATTACAAATGCTCTCACAGATCCCTCAATGCACATCTGTTATTTCAGAGTGTGGTGAATATTTCAACAAGTCAGCTGCCATAGCCAGCTTCTCAGCAGGCTGTTTCACTCCATTGCTCTCTAGTTCCTTCTTAATTCTGCTGTCTTTTATGCCAAGTCTCTCCTCATCTTCTTTTTTCACCATGCCCTATCTATTCTTTGTGGCCGGGAAACTTTTGAGATCGATGTCCTTTATGATGTGTGGTTTCTCCCAAAGCACCCTTGCTTGGTCAGCAAGCATGGGGTTGAATATATTTCCCATAAAGAAGAGTACCATTCAATTTGTCAGTCAAACAGTCAACAAATAAGCAGTCATTCATACATTTATCTTCTCATTAATTTAACAAATATTTCTTAAGCATTTATTATTTTCCAGACTTCATTCTAAACACTGAATATGCAACGAAGAATAAGACAAAGTTACCGTGCTTATGGAGCCTATATTGTAGGGGCAAGGAGACCAATTATCAGATAGATGAATAGAATTGTAGATAAAGAATGAGTACAAACCAGAGAAAGAAAACTCAAGAAGAGATGGGAGATGGTCCTATTTTAGGTCAAGTGAAGTGAGAGGGTAAAACTTTCAGAAGCCTGGGGAATAATGTTCTTGAGAGAGAAAACAAATTCAAAGATCTAGAATCAAGAAATTAATAAGCCTTTAGCATGTGCCAGGTCCCATATTTCACAGTAGGACTGTGGTTCTCAACTCCTGATGCACGTCTGTATCCTTGTGGAGCATTTCAGGACTCCAAAGGAGCACACCCCCACAGGACTCCCAAATCTGAATTTCTCATGAGGGAAGTTGAGTATGCCTATTTTTTTCGAAAGGCTCCACCAGATGTTCATCCATGTTTGAGAACAATTGCACTGGCAATCCAACTGCGAACACAGCAAAAATTTTATCTGTCCTCATGACACTTTATTGGTAAGCTCTCAATGCTAGAAAAATGTTTGTGTATATGTTGATTCAAAACCATTTCCCTGTGATTTCCTGTCCTCTGCTCTTATGTTCTCTAAGACTACAAAGTTCAATCCCCTTGCACGTGGCAGTCTTTCAGGTATTTGAAGGCAGCACTTGTTCCAATGAGTTCCCTTAATCCCTCTGTATGAGAGATATCAGGCATGTTACCATTCCATTCACTCTCATCTAGCTTTGCCCCATGTGTCCAGACTGTTCTTTAAGTGCCGTGCCCAGAATTAAGACAGAGGTTCCCTTTATGATCATGGAGGCAGCATGTGCCCATCTCCAGACACCTGCTTTCTGCACTTCTTCATACATCTCACATAACAGTTTAGCAAACTCCCTTACAAGTTATTTTTTTTCTTTTTAATGCTCTCTAGGATGTACTGTTATCCTTCTCTGTTATTGTTTCTTTGTATCACATGTAATCATCATTTATATTCTTCAATTCTCTTTCATTGTTTTTCCCTTTGGATCTGAAGTTCTCTCCCAAATAGCAAGGTTAAATGCCATTTTACAGTTTTGGTTTGCCTTATTAAACCCATTCCATTGACTCAGTCCATCATATTCCTGTTTTTCTGCACTAGGCATGTCAACATATTCTATCCATTAATAAATAATGTTATTCAGAAAAAGGTTAATTGACCCAATTAACTGGAACACTCAATCAGTGGCATTCCACTTTTAGAATTAAAAATGAAATTTTAATAAATAAGCCAATAACTCAGTGTTTAATTCAAAAGAACTTTCAAAATGTGTTTCAGGGTCAGTTAATATTAGTTACACTCCAAAAATTTTTGCAATGCCTCTGATCCATCATTCTCAAATAATTTTATTGTTATACAGTTTGCAATATCAAATATAGTATTTTTATAATACTTAATATTACCAAGACAGATAGGGCTTTCTCTAACATTTGTGAATCTTGGAGCAAAACTGCAAATCGAGGCCCATCATTTAATTGCCTCATACTTTAAAACTACAAATCAAGCTCAAAAAATTCTATCTTCTAACTTATAAAATTATTTCAAAATGGCATAGAAGTCAGGTTTGAATTTAGAATTCTTGGATACCTTTGAGTTCTGTGCCAGAAAGTGGTAATGTTAACAGCTGAATTCTGAACCCTGGCTTGTAGTGATCCCTCTCCTCTTTTTACATTTGACTTTGTCCCACAGCACAAGGAGCTTTGCGAACACATGTGTGGACACCTTAGCCCATGTGTCCAAGCTCCCTCTGCACTCTGCACAAATAGCTCCCCCTTGTTCACCCCCCAGGCCTAGGAACACACACATACCTGGGATATGGCCCACCCCTCAAAGAGTGGACTTGGAAGGAAACCCAGGCAGAACCAAGGAGCAGACTATGAGCCCCACAGGCAGGGAGTTTTAGAGTCTCATATACCTAGAACATGGTCTAGAACGTATTGTGGCGTGGGTATTGGCTGTGGGAGGGAATGCCCCAATGGTCTTATGAATTTCTTATAAGAAAGAGCATAGCAAGAGAGAGGCCAGAGCAGGGCCTGTCAAAGTGTAGGGGATTTTCTAGCCTGGGTCTAAGTGCACTATAGTACTAAGGGAGAAGTAGAACCCTAGGTTTAGAAGGACTTTAGTTGCAAAGACTCAAATAAAATGGGCTTCTGATTATCCCCAATTTGACCCAACATTTATTTAAGCATAATTTTTAATGTAGGTATTTTTAAGGATATTGTATTTCCCCGTAATACCTTTTTTAAAAACTCAAAGAATTCTGCAGGACAACAAACTTTCTCCCTACTTTACCAGCCTATCTTATGTAAAATGAAATAATCTTTCAAAACTGGCTTCCCTTTTAAACATATAATGAAGCAATGTCTTCTCTGTCTCTAAATGTCCAAGTGATTTTAGACAAGTTTCTCTGTCCCTCTGGTAAGTACGAAGGCTACATTTGGACAATCTGTAAGGTCCCTTCCAATCAAACATTCTGTCTGTGACCCTATATATTCACTGTTTTCCTAGAGGCCTACAAAATAAGTCCATTGGCAATTGTAAAATTTAATGAAGGACACATGTAGAAGAAACAAAGAAGAACCAGAAGAGAAGATGAAAATGGAAACTAAATGTATTAATGAACTTCTGATCCAAATAAAGAAGATTAGATGGCCGCAATGGAAGGGGCCTAAGGTAATTAGAATAAGGCTGCACAAATGGTGATTAAAAAGAGCAAGGAGCTCACCATTTCACTCCAGCTAAAAATTTGTTAAAGTAAAAAAATCCAGATTAGAAAAAAACAAACTAAAAAATTCAAAACTTCAGTATCTTTGCTAATGTGAATTAGGATCAGGTTCCTAGGAATTCAAGTTAAAGTCGCATAACCGCTCTACACAATTCACTCAGTAAACATTTAATAAGCCCTTTATACTGATTGCCTTGCTAGACACTGGACGAAAAGAAAAAAAAAATAGGCATCATGAATAGAAACAGATAAATTTAGGTGGTGCTCCTTTCCTGAAAATGTTTGGAGACACATAATGATAAAAACCTATTATAATACAATGTTATATGAATGCTAATATAAAAATGAGAAAAGGGCTATCAATATTTTAGAAGGGGGAGTAATTCTCTGGTAATTCACAATACAAGTGAAATTCAGGATTGTTCTAGAAATCTAAGTAGGAGTTCACTGGGCAAAAAAGGAAGGAAAAGTCGTTCCAGGTAGGAGAGACAATAAAAAAATGGAAGTGTAGTGTATTCAGGGAATGATATACATTTCAAGATGATTGTGATAATAGTAGTAGCCAATAGGATATACTAAGCAGATACTATGTATCAAAAATATGTTAAGCATCTCACATAGATTATCTAAATTAAGACTTACATAGGAGTGATATCAACAAGATAGCAAAATAGGAAGTCCCAGTCTTTGTCTTCCAGAGAAACACTGATTTAACAATATATGCACCAAAATATCTTTATGAGAAATGCAGAATCCAGTTAAGAAGTTGCACCACCATAGGTGAGCACAAAGCCAAAAATAGATGCATTCAAATGGTCAAGAAGAGGAATTTCATCTTATATGCATCAGCCTTTGCCACAAGCCAACACAACTCAGAACCCCCAGGAGAGAACACACTGGCTTGCAATTTCTTCATCAAGGGGAAAAAGGAAAAGTGGAATTTGAGTCCAATGATCTGGCTTTTTGGAGGCTGCCCAAAGGATTGGTTTCTGTCTCATCTCACCTAGAGTGTTAATAGAACTGGCCTTGTTTGAGTGTCTTGGGCAACTGAGAACACAGAAGCATGGAAAGAGGGAGCTTGCTACAGCTTTTGTGGTCAGGAAAGAGAACACAATTTGAGGCTTCTCTTTTAAGAGAGAGAGAGAGAGGAATAGAATGTGTGTTCAGTGTTCAAGCTTTTCAGAGGGTTTCCTGAGGAACTGATAGGTATACTGCCTCACTCACAGTACTGGCAGAAAATCAGTATAATTTAGATGTTTGGTAGCTACTAAGAAAGAGGGAGAGCTTGGTAGTCTGCTGCTATAAAACCAGGGAACTTGCAGTGCCACCAACAGACACCAGATGGAGGAAGAGCTTATAAGCTCCTGCAAAAGAAACCAGCATACCTCTCTCCTCTTCACATGAGAAATTAAACTCACAAGCACAGAGAAGTGGCATCTCCCACAAAAGATTTCAGAAGCACCCTTAATCCCCAGTCTGACTGATGGGTGAGGATCTTCCCCAGTAAAAGCAAGTCTATAGAGACTGGGTAAGATGGCTGTCTTTTCAAATGTGTGGATCCAAATAAAAAGTTGTAAGACACACAAAGAAACAAGAAAACATGGCCCAAGGAAAGAAACAATATAAATCTTCAGAAATTAGTTCTTTAAAAATGGAGGTATATGAATCACCTGACAAAGAATTCAAAATAAGCATCATGAAAATGTTCTATGGGTTCAAAATAATAATGATGAACAAAATGAGAATGTTGACAAAGAGATAGAAATATATATATATATATATTTGAAAACCAAACAAATTTTGGAGCTGGAGAATGCAATAACTGAACTGAAATATTCATTAGAGATAGTCAACAGTAGATTTGACCAGGCAGAAGAAAGAATCCATGAACTCAAAGACAGGTTATTTGAAAAGATCTAGTTAGAAGAACAAAAAGAAAACGAGGAACTAAAAAAGTAGAGAAAACCTAAGGCACTTATGGGACTTTATCAAGCAATATAGGCATTATGGAAATTCCAGAAGGAGGAGAGAAGGAAGCAAAAAGCTTGTTTAAAGAAATAATGAATGAAAACTCCCCAAGTCTGAAGGAAAAAATCAGCATCCAGATTCAAGAAGCCCAATGAACTTCAACTAAGATAAATTCAAAGAAATTCACACTGCAATATTTTATAAACAAAAATTCACAACAAGGCATTTTATAAGCAAATTGCCAAAAGTCAGAAACAGAGAAAATTTTGAAAGCAGCAAGAGAAATGCAACATATCACATACAAGAGAGTAATCATAAGATTATTAGCAGATTTCTTGACAATAACCTTGCAAGCTAGAAAAGTGTGAGATGACCTATGCAAAGTACTAACAGAAAAAAATCCTATCAGTAGAGAATACTATATTCAGCAGAACTATTCCTTAAAAATTAAACAGAAATAAAGACATTGCATATAAACAAAAATTAAGGGAGTTCAGCACTGCCAGACCTACCTTATAAGAAAGCTAAAAAGTTCAAATTAGTTGAAGTTTAAATTAGAGAATGCCATATAACAACATCAAAGCATATGAAACCATAAAGCTCGCTGGTAAGGGTAAATATATTAATAAATACAGAATACTGTAATACTGCAATGGCAGTACATAAATCACTTTTTATTCTGATAGAAGTTAAAATAAAATGTATAAGAATAATTATAATTACAAAAATACATTAATGAATAATGCTATAAAAGGATATAATTTGTGACATCAATAACATACGTATGTGTGGAGGGGAGAAATGAAAGTGTAGAGAATTTGTATGCAATTGAATTGTCAGCTTAAAATAGATTGTTGTAAGATGCTTTTTGTAGGCACAAAGAAAATATCTCTAGAAGATACACAAAGGAAAATGAGAAAAGAATCAATGCATGTCACTACAAGATCAATGAAACATAAAGGAAAACAAGAAGAAGAAATGAAGGATAAAAGAGCTACAAGGCAGAAAACAATGAACAAAATGGTGATAGGTCTTCATTATCAATAATTACTTGAAAGTTAATGAATTAAATTCACCACTCAAAAGATATAGAATGACTGAATGGATAGAAAAATGAGGTCTAACTATATGCTATCAACAAAACATTTACTTTAGATTTAAGGACACATACAGGCTGAAAGTGAAAGGATGGAAAAAGATATTCCATGAAAATAGTAACTGAAAGAGAGCAGGAGTGGCCATATTTATATTAGTCAAAATAGACTTTAAATAAAAAATTGTCAAATGAGACAAAGAAGAACATTATATAATGATAAAACTGTCAATTCACCAGGAAGATATAACAATTAAAATATATACATATGTACCCAACATCAGAAAACCCAAAAATATGAAGCAGATATTGATAGAACAGAAGGGAGAAATAGACAGCAGCACAGTAGTAGTAGGGTACTTCAATACTCCACTTAAAATAATGGATAGAACATCCATATACAAGATGAATAAGAAAACAGAGGATTTGAAAGACACTGTTGTCCAAATGGACCTAACAGACATATACAGAATATCCTACCCAACAGCAACAGAATACACATTCTTTTCAAGTGCACATGAACCATTGTCCAGGATAAATCCCATAATGTGTCACACACAAGCCTTAACAAATTTAAGAATATTGAACTCAATAACAGAAAACCTGATTTAAGAAATGGACAAAGAACTGGAATAGACATTTCTCTGAAGAAGACATACAAGAAGCCAACAGCTATATGTAAGATGTTCAACATCACCAATAATTAGGAAAATGCAAATCAAAACCAAAATGAAACATTGTCCCACACTTGTTGGAATGGTCATATTAAAAAAAGAGAGAGAGAGAGAGGAAAAAATAGAAAATAACAAGTGTTGGATAGGATGTAGAGAAGTTAGAAAACTTGTGCACTGTTGGTGGGAACGTAAAATGGTGCCACCAGTATGGAAACCAGTAAAGAGGTTCCTCAAAACAATTTAAAAATTAAGAGTTATCATATGATCCAGTGATCTCACTTCTGAGTATTTATACAAAATAACTGAAATCAGGATCTTTAAGAGATATCTCTACTGCCATGTTTATTGCAACATTATTCACAATAGCCAGGAGGTAGAAACACCCTAAATATTCATTGAAAGGATAAGAAAAATGTGGCATATATGCAAGAGAATATTATTCAGTTACTGACAAGGAAGGAAATTCTGTTACAAGCTACAAGATGGTTGGAGCTTGAGGATGCTATGCTAAATGAAAGTAGCCAATCACAAAATGACAAATGCTACTTCAGTTATATTGGTATCTAAAGTAGTCAAAGGGCTGGGCACGGTGGGTTTCTCACGCCTGTAATCCTAGCACTTTGCCAAAGTGAGTGGATCACCTGAGGTCAGGCATTTGAGAGCAGCCTGGCCAACATGGTGAAACCCAGTCTCTACTAAAAATACAAAAATTAGCCGGACATGGTAGTGCCTGCCTGTAATCCCAGCTACTCGGGAGGCTGAGGCAGGAGAATCACTTGAACCCGGGAGACAGAGGTTGCAGTGAGCCAAGATTGTGCCACTGCACTCCAGCCTAAGTGACAGAGCAAGACTCCATCTCAAAAATAAATAAATAAATAACCCGTTTTGTCACACTTTCATATGCAGAAAAGAAAGATACAAGCAACGGAGATGATAATGTTCACATGCCAGACCCCCATTCACACTCATTTATACATACACACCATATTTACCTATGCACATACATGCTCAACCCAAAACTGACCTCTAGAATTACAGTGAAAACAAAGTGTTGGCCAGCAGAAGCCTGGGCTTGATGTAAGACAGTTACACCCTCTTTCTCAGCTGGTATGGTTGAGCTGCTTTAATTAGTTGAGAAGCTATCTAGTTATTAAATCTTCCTAGACTATGCATTTATGAGTCTAGCAAGCACAAGAAAGGTCACCTGCAACTCTTTTGCCCTTAGGGCCAAAAAAAGCCCAGGTGTATAGAAATAGGACTCTGAATGGATCATGTTGGCATTTAATTTCTAGATTCAGGAAGCTAAATTTAGAATGTCCTATTGACAACCCAATATCGGGCAGGACAGTGAGGGTGAGGAGTCGGGAGGGAGGAAGCATAATTTTCCAAGTGCTGTGTGGTCTGCCCTACAGGAAGTAGAGAAGCATCAACTCTTCTAGAGCAGATATTGCATCTCTCTTAGTCCATCTCCCAAGAGATATTGTAGATAGTGTTAAGATTAGAGGTGTGAGTCCATTAGGTCTGAGTTTTCCCTATGCCACTTTTGTAGCCTCAGGCAATCATTTAGCCTCTATTTCATTGGATTGTTACAAGATTAAATGAGAAAAATACATGTAAGGAATTTAGCACAAAGGTTGGCACACAGAAAACTGTACGTAAATGATAGCGTTATCTGATCTGACCAAATTTAACTCATTCCAAAGTCTTTTTGAGACAGTTAAGAGTACCTCCCATCTCTCTGAGCTATAAGTACCATGAAGCAGGGACAAAAAAAAAAAAAAAAAAAAAAAAAAAATCTGTTCTTTTAGATTTTGTCCCTAATCTAAAAATGAAGCTATTGAGGGATTTACTCTGAGCAAAGCAGCCACTGAGAGCTGCAGTTCATCATCACTCAGCCAAAGCCACAGTCAGGGCCACAATAATTGAGCTGACTATGGGGCTGGTTTCTCTGCTTTCCATCACAGCCATGCCAGTGAGAGACTGATGTAGGTAAGAGTCTTGGCCAGAGAGATAACAAAATGCCCCCTTCTCCCACCTCAAAGAGGTTATCATGATTTCAGAAAGTGTTGCCTGAATGATTGAATCTGGATTTGTTTTACTGAAAGAACATGTAATATCATAACAGATAACATCATTCATTTCTCAGCTTTGGGAGAAATCCTGTACATTTCATTTCCCTTGGCTATTTTTTATCCAGGCCAAGAAGAATAATCCATAACCTTTGCATCATTTGGAATAATGTGATCTTATCCTAGATATGTGCTAGTAATCTCCCTACGTAAGAAGCTACTAATAGACCCAGGGTCTCAATGTCACTGGAAAAATAAAAATCCTTCTTTGTCCCCCCAGTAAGAAGCAATGGCCAGTGACCTGAAGGATCAGAGGGCCAGAGAGGTCAGTAGATAAAAATGTGCAGTTGAACCTGACCTGACCCCTGCCCACAGCCACAGCACTGGCCCCGAATTCTGCTCTGCTTCTCATGCAACTTTAACTGAAGGGTACTTGCATTTTAAGGACTGTTTCAATTTGAAACAGTAGGTGCTTTTAGAAAATAATAGTAGGTAATTAAAATCTTTCTGAAGGACAGAGATAATTTTTGTATTTATGGAAGTTGGTGAGGCAGCAGGTTTACTAGCATATTTGCAAGGTTAATGTACTATGCTCAATAAAGTGTTTTATAATTTTTCAAGCAAATTGTAAAAATGGAACAAGTAAAGAAAATCCCATTCCATTTTGAGTATCTAAAAGACACCAAATTAACCCATCTCCCTACTGGGGGTGCTATTTTCCTCCAAAGCATGTTTTCAGATATTTAGTAGTTATGAACTCGAAAAAAAAAAAAAAGTTCATTAATTTAAAAGCGTGTTTGATGCAAAACGGGAAGGGATGGAATAAATTGGAAAATATTTAAATATATAATGACCTTTAGGGATGCTGAAAAATAAAAAGATGTGAGTTATGCAGTTTCTGAGAGTAGGAAAAAGTAAAAGGAAATAAGTTTTAAAAATATCAGGAAGGAATTGGGGGTGGTAATGGAGCTACCTCTGGAAAAGTGATAAAGAGGAAATCACTGAGAGATGGGTCCTGTTGCTACAGAAGTTCTATGATCTCTGGACTGAAACATTTTGTTTCAGAAGGCAGCAACAATACAGAAGCAAAGGTACATAATAAACAATAGGCTAAAGTGGTAGAAAGGGAAAGGTTGCTTGCAAGTAAGAAGTATGGAAGCAAGTGTCGAGGGACTGCCCAAAGCTATTGAGCATTGTTCAATGTCCTAGTTCAACCCTCACCTTAATATTTTATTTTTCTCTTAAGTTTCCCAACCTAGGAAATATCTGAAACCATCTGCAGTAAGTCATTTTGTGCCTTGGGATGCAATCATTTCCTTCTTTCCAGCTGCAAGCCCCAGGCAAGTTTCAGGAACTCATTAGCAGAGGCCCTTGTTCCTCTACTTGGTATTTTGCAGAACTTTGTCCTCTTACTTAGACTTTTTAATAATATACACATTAGGGATCTCATTCATAGAAAAATGAAGCTAGCGCTTATAAGGAGACTATTACCACTTACTTTCCATCCTACTACTTTCTATTTCTATCCTCCCCAGGATTTCAGAAATATAAAGGCATTCATGCAATGTGTGTAATGCTTGGGTGACAGAGAAAGAGAGACAGACTTGCATATGATTCCTGACCTTAGGCAAGTGACAAAATCTCACAGCTTTAATTTTCCCATCTGCAATAGGAGAATAGTATCTACTTGATCAGATTGTTGTCATGAGAAATAAATGAAATTACATTCATCTCTTTCTTTACTCGAGAAATATTTTCAAGTTCCTATAGGCTACAATACCTGGAAAGTTGGATTTAAAATGAATGAAATAATGGATGGATGAATAAATGAGTGAATGAAATGAGTGCAAGAGAAGGTAAAGGTGACTACCACAAAACACCATGGAGATTTTTCTTAATTTGATATACCTTATATATCAGTATTATAAGTGATTGGGCCTCTTTTCTCTTGATCTGAGCTATACAGAACAATTGAGATCTGTTAAATGATGGGAATTGACACTTGAGGTGAAGAGGTGACATTTGGCAGATGTATTAAATTTCTATCTGCTTATTGTACATTTCATATATGTTGAATTTCATGTCCCGTTGCATAAACGTCTGTTTGTTTTTATCTTGGCTGCTGAGCCCCTTGCAGCTCTCCATTGCTTTTCATTCTGAATCCCTCTACTGCTCACACCCCAGCTGATTAAGCAGCAGGCTTTGAAGAGAAAAGGCAGGTGGGAGATATCCCCTAAAGTGGGGCCAAGTACTCTCTGTGGCCTTCTTTGTCTGCTTGCATTTATTTCTCTATTGAATGATCGGTGTTGGACTTAAGCTTTAATATTCTACATTTCAGATGTAGCCTATTCATCTATAAAGTAAAAAAATCTCACTCATGCTCTGCCAAATGAGTCTGACTGAAAACAGGATGGCCTTTGCAAGGCGTTTCTGGTAACTTATATGTTAAGCACTGTTCCTTCTAGGCCAAAGTTAGCATAGTGTTTTAGGGGCTGTATCTAGTAAAAGATATTTCAGCACTTTGGGAGGCCAAGTCAGGAAGAACACGAGGTCAAGAGATCGAGACCATTCTGGCCAACATGGTGAAACGCCGTCTCTACTAGAAATACAAAAATTAGCGGGGCATGGTGGTGCGTGCCTATAGTCCCAGCTACTTGGGAGGCTGAGGCAGGAGAATTGCTTGAACCCAGGAGGCGGAGGTTGCAGTGAGCTGAGATCGCACCACTGCACTCCAGCCTGGCAACAGAGCGAGACTCTGTCAAAAAAAAAAAAAAAAAAAAGGATATTCCTAATTTCCATCCACAGATCATATCCCAAGACTGCCACTTAAAAGGCTGCAGCAAGTGAACTCAGGAGCTTTATGTACACTGACGGGAAGAAAATCCTGAGAGTGAGAAGTTACAGATTCTTAAACCATTCCAGCCTTTAGCTGCTGGGAGATCTAAGTCATATTGTTTCACCTCTCTAAAATTCTTTTTCCCATCTATAAAAAAGGAAGGAACTGACCTAGGTGATATCAAAGGTCTTTCCCGGCAGAGAAATTCTATAGTCAACAACACCTTTTACAACTAGGCAAGCAGACACTAGAGAAACTCCATCTCATTTCTCTACTTCGTATTTGTCACTTCAGTCATCAACAAGATATTGCCCAATATAAGTGAGCTGAGTTAGCCATCTTGAATAGCATGGGAGTTGTCTCAGAAAAGTTACGAATGTCAAACTTCACTCGAGTGTTTGGTCACAACTGAAGAAAACCAAAGGGAATGGAAAAGAAAACCAAAGGGAGTGGAAAGGTGCAGCAAATCCCAGGTGCCCCAATTTTAGTTTAACTGACGTAACAGCAAGGAAAGGGTAAGAGGACATCCCTTTTCAAACTGTTTCTATATCGCAGCAAGATGCCAGCCTCTGGCTGCTTTCTGGCTTCCAGGAAAATAAAAGAAGTACCTAACACACCCCTCCCCACCTTGCCTCTTTCAAGGTGATTATTCTTGCACCCCCTTTGGAGTCTAACCCAGGATACAGGCCTTTTAAGTATAAAAATGTACTTCACAATTCCGTCTTCGCAGCAGTGCAGAAGAATCCTAAAAGGTTAGGAAGAATGAAGAAGCCTCTAAAATCTATGTGCTTGAGAGTACTTAGCATCACATTCTTCCTGACACAACAGGTAGGGTTTTATGTGATATGCAGCTAAAAAGAAAGATCTAGGGGTAACAAGGAGCAGTTCTGCCTGTTTATGAGACAGATGCTTATCTCTTCAGTTTTTCTAACTATTACAGGTAAAAGAAAGAAACATAATAAGAGAGGGATGGAGGAAAGAGGCAGCCTCTCTAGTCCACTAGTAAACAAAAAAATTATCCTGGTACTTGTTAAAACAATGTCAAGACTATTACAATAGGGAAGAGAGATTGGGCTCAACTCTGAATGCAACAAGAACAAGTGGAGATTTAGAGACACTGGGTGGAAAGCACGGTCAGCGTATGGAAAATTATTTAGAGGAAACACCAAGGATAGGGGGATTCTTGCTAAACTAACGTAACAGGATTCCTGCTGAAGGCAAGCCAGAGTGAACAGATATTATGGTTGGGATGGTGCGGGATGAGTAATTTGATCAGCTATAGAGGGTGATTGGATACTGAGGGTTAGAGGATTCCCTCTAAACTGGCTTAGGAAGATTCTTGCTAAAAGTGATCTGTGCAAGCCCTGCGAGGGGAATGGGTTGTGGAGGTGGCAGAGCAAAGTCAACATCGATTCAAAGAGGGCTCAGAGGAGCTTGACTAAAGTATGGTCAAGGATCTCTAAGTCTTCCATTTTTTTGAGGGCCCATTTTTCTTTTAATCACTCTGACTTGTATCTGCAGAGCTGCCACAGTCCTATGACTATCTTAAGAAACTTATTGGTCTTAATGGTCTCTGGTTTCTGTATCTTGACTTTCCTTCTTTTCTTTTCATCTTTTTATTTTTTTAAAGATTTAATTATGCTTTTGGATTTACAAAATACAGTTCCCTGGAATTCTCTTCTCAAGGTCTACACAGGGTTTAATACATGATTCATTTAATACATGGTTCATTCAGCGTGACATAGATGGATTTCGGCCCTTACTCTGTGCCAGGCATCATGGTAGGCACTTGGGACACATGCATGAAAAAGACATAGGTCCTCTTCTTATGGAAGAACCTCATGGGAAAACTCAGGTTTTGTCACAGAGCCCACATAACTGAGGCATTACTCTGTTTTCTCTTTCATTTCCATGTCAAAGAGAGATTCCACATCAATTAAGGTGAGTGTACTTATTTTTATTTTCTTAAGATAATACTCAAACCAAGCTTCAAAAGAACTTTGTTGAAGAAAGGCATTTCCAGGGCATTTTTTTCTAACCTAAAATACCTGTACACCCTTTAGCTCTCTGACATTCCTTGCCCTGGGGAGGCTGAGGGCCACAGTACACTGGCTCCTGCTAGTCTGCTAAGCACCCAGCAAAAGTCCCTACCCTGTGGGGCATTCAATAAATATTTGTAGCCTGTCAGAAGCTTGCAGGTCAAAAAGACCATGGCTTTGTCATGCAGCCAGGTGAGCTGGAGATGTCAATAAAACCAACTGCATGAGATAGACAAGAAACACTGTACTACAAATGTAGAGGAATATGAAGTCAGAGAGAAACATAGTATCATTTACATTCTCTCCACTAGGTGTCATTATATAGGCAGATTATACAACTGATAAAGACCAGTTTTTTTTCTCTTAATCACCAACATTAAAATTCTGTAATTTATTGAGGCATCTGTCTTCGCTATAGACTTGTGCTATGGACTTTGAAGAGCTTATTAAAATAATTATTGCCTGCAAGAATAAACATCACATGTTTTCTAGACCATCAAGTTTTACTTAAAAATCTAACTTGGGGAAATCTAGTTTTGAGGAGATGGAATACATATATTTGTCCCTATACTTCTAGAAAAACACAACTAAAACCCCTGAATATTCCACATAAAACAAACCCAAAAAGACTCTGAAAGTTGGAGAGAAGAATAGACTAGGTAGGGACCTCAGGATGTAAGGAACAGCATGACCATAAGTTCCCTGGGTGTTCTTTTTGTCTTGTATATCCCAGAGTTGAGGAAGCCAGCAACCTGAAAATGCCAATGGACACAGACAAAGGAAGCCTCAACAAAAGCCTGCTCTCTAAAGCCAAAAGACCAAAAAAGAGGCAGAATAGGAAGACATAAAATTTTTTAAACAATAACCACTCTAGACCAGCCAAATACCACAGGGGAAAACAAACAAACAAACAAAACTGGCTACAACTCCACTCATGCCAGCAAAGGTCAAGTATGGAGCCCAGACTTCTACACTCATGTGGCTGCAATGAGGCAGCACAGTATCCCTTGCCAAGATGGTGTCAGAGGAGGCCAAGGATGGAGCTGAGATTTTCATATCCCCTGACCAGTAAGGAGCCACCTCTCACTCTGGGTTTCAGTGGAGTCCACACGGAGAGTCTGGCTTTCCACACTCACCCAAGAGTAACAAGGGGCCCCTCCTCCTCCCAGTGGGGTTGGTGTCAAAGAGGTTTGCAGCAATTGGACATGCATGCGCAAAAAGAAAAAATTAAACATTGACCTAAGTCTAACACCTGGTACAAAAACTAACTTCAAATGAATCACAGTCTTAAATGCAAATGTAAAACTATAAAACTTTTTAGAAAAAAGTCTTCACGATCTAGGGTTAGGCAGTGTTCTTAGGCTTGACATCAAAAGCATGATCCATAAAAGGAAAAGTCAATAAATTGACTTCATCAAAATTAAAAACTTCTGCTTTGCAAAAGACCTGTGAAAAGGAAGAAAAGACAAGGTACAAAGTGAGAGAAACTACATATCAGGCAAAGGAGTGATAGCTAAAATGTATAAAAGACTCTCAAGACTCACCAGCAAAACAAAATCTAATTTTAAAATGGACAAAAGAACCAACCATTTCACTGACGAAGTTATATAGATGTTAAGTAAAAGATGTTTAACATCACTGGCCGTTTAGGGAAATGCAAATTAAAGCCGCAATGAGAGATCACCACACACTTATCAAAATGGCTAAAATAAAAAATATTGCAACACCAAATGATGAGAAGGATGTGAAGAATCTGAATAATTCATACTTTGTTGGTGGGAATGTAAAACTGCATAGCCATTTTGGAAAATAATTTTGGCTTTTGCTTTAAAAATTAAACATACAGCTACTATATGCTCCAGCAGTTGTACTATTGACATTTGTCTCAAAGTAATGAGAGAGTTATGGTCACACAAAAACCCATACGTAGGCCAGGCACGGTAGCTCACACCTGTAATCCCAGCACCCTGGGAGGTCAAGGAGGATGGATTACTTAAGCCCAGGAGTTAGAGACCAGCCTGGGCAACATGGTGAATCTCTGTCTCTACAAAAAATTAGCCAGGAATGGTGGCAGGCACCTGTAGACCCAGCTACTCAGGAGGTGGGAGGATCACCTAAGCCCAGGAGGTCGAGGCTGCAGTGAGCAGTGATTGCTCCACTACACTCCAGCCTGGGTGAAAGAGTGAGAATCTGTCTCAGAAAAACACAAACAAAAACCCATACACAAGTGTATATAGCAACTTCATTCATAATAGCTATAAACCAAAAACAACCCATACGTTTCTCAGTGATTGAATAAACTGTGGTACATCCATTCCACAAAACACTACATTGCAATAAGAAGAAACAGCTGTTTATATTTTTACTATAGCTGTCATTTGTTGAGCTTTTACCATGTGTAAAGTGCTTTATATATAATTTCATTTAATTTTACAACTCTTCAAAGTACATGTTCCTTTTAAAAATTGATACATGACATTTGTACATATTTATGGGATACATGTGATATTTTGTTACATGCATAGAATGTGTAAATGATCATGTCGGGGTATTTAGGCCATCATCTTCTTGAGGATTTATAATTTCTAAGTGTTGGGAGCACTTCAAGTCCTTTCTTCTAGCTATTTTGAAATATATGTCATTGTTAAGTATAGTCACCCTACTCTGCTATTGAACGTTGAGTAGCTCATTAAGGAATGAACTACTGACAGATGCAGCATCCTGGGTGATTCTCCAGTGTCTTATGCTGAAAGAAAAATAGTCTATGCCAACAGTTGCATACTCTATAACTTCATTTATATAATACTCTTGAAAGGACAAAATTATAGAAATGAAGAACAGGTTAGTGGTTTGCAGCACTGAGGAGGGCGTGCGGACAGGAGAGAAGTGGTGTGGCTATAAAAGAGCAATATGCAGGATCCTTGTAGTAATGGAAATTCTGTATCTTAACTATATCAAGCTCAATATCTGCTTTTTTAATCCTGAGCTTATGATTATGCAAGATGTTAACGTTGGGAGAAACTAGGTAGAGGATACAGAAGGATCTCTGTATTATTTCTTACAACTGCATGTGAATTTTTGTCTTTTTTGCTGTCTCAAAATAGGAAAACTTAATTAAAAAATCAAATGGGGGTAGAGTAGTTAGCTAGAGGAGGCATTACTTATATTAAAACACATACTGATATATTATGGGAAGAAAGCAAATTTTGCCTGGTTTTTCAAAATAAAATATAAAACATCAAAGAAATTTTACATCTGTAACAGAACTTTCAAACTATATTCCAAATTCTTAGGAGCAAATATTTGCATAACTCTGTTTCCCAGGTGAAAAACTTTGAAGAGTGCTTGGTGGAAAAAAAGAGAAGATTGAGCAAAAGACCTGGATTCTACTTCTTACTAGCTATGGGACTTTAAACACTTTGCTTAATTTCTCTGATATTCTGCTTCCACTTTAAATTGGGAATAAGAACAACGTTTTCTTACCTTTCTCCCTTGGTAACTATAATGATCAAATGAGAAAAAAAATCCATAATCTGAAAAATATTGTTATTATTGAGACAAACAACACTGATATGAGCACATTGCATCAATGACTTATATGAATTTGCAAGCCCAAAATAACTACCATAAACATATTTGCACAAACACGATAAATTTTTGTTTTCTTTTTAGAAGGGTGAAACACAGATATTTTAAACTTATGTAAAAGGAGCTAGATTAGAGCAAAATTATCTCCTCACTAATAAGGCAAACTTCTCATTAAAGTATATTATCCTGACTGGCTTCTTACTACTCCCCACCCAAAACTGACAGAGCACAGATTATACTATCTCTTTAGTTATTTGCAACACGTCAAGCCTTATCTTTGCGGCACTCTTCCTCAAAACTCCAATAGAGGAAGACATTCAAAATATTGGCCTGATGCTGCCTGTTTTAACAAGTGATACATTTCTTGATTTAAATAAAAGAAAAAAGAGGAAACAGAAACCCACAGATTAAACCAATATCTAGCAATAGTGGTTCCCAAACCAAGATGTACTGAACGGGGATTGAAAAAAGCAGGATTCTTACATTGCTGCTGAAGAAAAGACCAGAAATAATGTAAGCTAGGTGAATGATGATATGAAGGGAACAACAACAACCACAAAAGAGCATTTGCCATTCATTTGGAGCTCTTCCAACTGGTTCTTATACTCATATCTCAAGACAGAGACGAGCATGAAAGGACCACCTGCAAGACTGTGCAGACTCAGAACAGCCTAGATGGAGAACTAGCAGAGATGTGATGCCTGGGCAGGTAGGCAGAGAATCAAAACTCTAGAACCAAAACATGTGGAATTTCAGAAAGCATCTGGGATCCGAAATCTGTGTCTTTGGGATGGCTAAAGAAAGATGAAAACTAAGGATGGAGGAGGAGCAAAGACTGTCTATGATAAAGCCGATTCCCAGTCCTAGACAGGTATTGAACGGGACGGGCATTAGGACAGGGAAGGCAGTATAGCAACAACATAGGAATTCAGTTATTTTTCAGAATTAGGCTCTAAGTTGAGACTTTGAGAAAAAGCCAAAAGTTATGTTATCTAAATTTAAGTACATGATCATGGGATACAAGACAAACAGCAAGGATGACTTGGTTTGGAATCCTAAAAAGTGACCTAGAACAGCTTATTAACTCTTGACTGAAGACAGAAGTGCCGGACAGAAGGTCAAACATCTAGACAGGTTGGAGATGAAGACAGGCAAGCTGCAAATAAGAGAGGCTTTTGTAAAGAAAGCTGTAAAGTCTCTGACACCTGTACTTTGTTTCCTGCAAATTCCATGTCTAAGATGACTGAAAACTAATGCTTTTTGCACTAGAGGTAAGATATTAACAACGATCAGAGTAATAATGCTACCTCTTGTGCTTTTCCTCCTATGTTCTTCCTTTGTGCTCTGATAACAGTAGGAATAGGTTCTATATAAATATCAGAGGCTGCATATCTGAAAAATCACAGAGTAAAAAGGTCATGTTATAAGCAACTTCAGAATCAGGCTTTTGGAGGATCAGAACAGGACTCCACCTCATCTTCCACTTTGCTGAATACCAAGGTAGGTTCCTGTGTTCAGGTTTTTGCAAATCTGGCCATCTGCAAAGTTTTGTTCTGAGCCTTGCAGGTAGACAGATATACTAAAGCTTCTCTGTTAGCTAGATAATAATAGCAGGATAAGATGTACTAAGTCTACAACTGAATAAGCTTGCTACAATATTCTTTTGTAAAGTTTAGGGTAAACCAAAATCATTTGATTGGATATTGAGGGGTAGGTTTTGAGTGATAGGTGATCTTTTTCCATATATATACATATATATGTATAGCAGAGCCTGCTACTCACTACTAAGCAAAGGTGAATATAGGAAGGGCAGGGAGAATATGTGTTGGTGGAGGAAATGAAACTTGTTTTTGCCAAAATTGAGAGGGAAGAAAGTAAGAATCTCAGCAAAGAATATATATATGTAGCTTTCTTATCTTCCCTGTATGGTCAAACACCAGGATTTCATACATTGGGCTCAAATCTCCCCATGATTTAAGTGTAGATTACTAGCACTATTTCAACATTAAAGATCCTACTTTAGACAGATGAAGTCATCTGTGACATGAGATGGGGCTACGTTGCCCATTTGGAAACTGCCCAGTAAGTGTCATGTTGATCTTCATAATAAAAAGGCTTTGAGAAGCCCCTAAATGATGTCACGTTTTACTCAGCAATAGCTGGTGCATACAACTCTCTGTTTCTTCAGCAAGATACTTCACACAAAAATCTGTGATTTTACTTTGATTACAAACTAAATAATTTCAATGAAAACTTTTTATTTTTGAGTTTACCATAGACTCATAAACCATTTCTCAATTATTTGAGAACTACTTTTTGCTATTTGGCTGTTCCTAAGTGAATTTTCTTTCATGCAGGGTCAGATGGGTCTGACTCGGGAAGTAGCCTGCAGTGAGTTTGAACAAGAGATCAAAGTCAGAAGATGAATATCTTAGTCTGTCTAGGGTACTATAACAAAATACCTTAGACTGGGTGATTTACAAACAACAGAAATTTATTTCTCACAGTTCTGGAGGCAGGGAAGTCCAAGATGAAAGTACCAGTGGATTCGATGTCTGCTGTAGGCCCACTCTCTGCTTCATAGATGACATCTTCTTGCTGCATCCTTACTTGTGGAATGGGGCAAACAAGCTACCTCTTTCTTCATTAATCCTACTCATGAAGGTGGAGCCCTCACGACCTAATCACCTCCCAGAGGGCTCATCTTTTTACTGCCATCACATTGAGGATTAGGTTGCAACATATAAATTTTACGGGGGACACAAACATTCAGACCTTACCAATGGATAGGCAAAATCAGGAAGAAAAACTGAAGCCAATGTCAGAAATTAAACAGGAATTAGATCCAAGTGGGAACAGACTGGAAGCAAGCAACAAGGCTTGAGGGAGACTGTAGCAAATAACGCTGGGTCTGCTGGAGTTGTTTGACAGTGCAGGGTTGAGATAGAAAACCAGCTGACTGGTGCAGTTTTTAAAAGAAAGGGAGTTTGTTTTAAATATTCAAATTATTCTAGTATAGGACTAACATTAAGTTATTAGGATTGTCGTTTACCTCTTGGATTTAATCTATGTAGAACCTGACCAAGAATTCAAACAAAGCCCCAAAAGTTATACTGCTCATTCTCTGAAATTAAGCTAACAAAGATATAATTAGCTGAGTCTAATTCAGTTTAATATGTAATACCTGGTTATTGGACCACATCTTTTCTCTGAGCTCTCTTAGCAAAGTATGTCTTAAAAATAGGAAACAAGACTTAACATTCAATGGGCACTTGCTGTGTGCCAAAAACTGTGCCAAACGCTTTATAGATAGCAATTTATTTAAAGCCTTCAGCAAACAAAACTATTAGTTTTACTTTGCAGATGAATAAATTAAGGCTTTGATGGTGGAAGTAACTTGCTCCTGGATATGCAGCCAGTAGGAAAGAGAAATGGGACTCTAAAGTTAATGCTTTGTCTGCTCTTCCTTTTTGCCTCCCTTCTTTGGATTCCAGAGCTGTCAACTGCCTTCTCTTCGAAGTCTAGTCTGCAGGAAACTAGATGTTGCAATAACCATGATAACAACTAATAATTAAGTTGGTCTCTTAGCAATACGTACACCCAGACAATATCTGATTCGTTTAAGTCATTTGCTGTCCAAAGCAGTATTATTTTTCCCAGGACTTACATGCAAAAACAATAAAAGAGAACTGAGGGGAAATCAAGTGTCATCTCAGCACCATGCTTAATAAATGCTGGTCTCAGATAGATGAAACAGCATAAATAAAAGTAGCATTAGTTTCTTCTGCTCTCCCAAAGTGACACATATTATAAATGGCAGAACTCCATCATTAAATGCATTTCTGGCACAATACTGAAGAAGAGAGCCACAGTGTGAAATTCCTCGGGCTGGTAACCTTGTCACCTTTTTGACATTGGCAAAAACCTGTAGTCTGGATGGAAGCTCTAATTGCTTTCCATAAGGTACCAGCACCTGTTTTCAAGGTCCAGTGGTCAGAGGAACAGACTGAATGCCAAAAGTCGTGTTTGCTGTTTCCAGTCTTGTACTAGTCTCATGACCTTGGCATTGTAGTGTCCCCTAGCCTCATCTCACTTCTTCAGCATTCTCCAAAAATAGGAATACCCAGTAATTTCCTGCTATCAAGACCCCTCACAAAAATGTCCTTATGTATTTTGAGTTCCTGATGCCCTAGAATGAGAGATGCTCCTGAGGAGCAGCCAGGATGGGACCCCCTCTTCCGCTGGGAACTGTAGGTACCAATGCAAGGGGAGGGGAATGAGCATCTTGGCATCTTTTATCGGCCTTATAAGTGACTTCTTTACGTAAGGCTGTGTTTTCTACAGCACATGTTCTCAAGTATGTCCTGTGCACTGCCTGTGACTTTAATAATTCTTAAAGCCTTTTTTTGGTTTTGTGTTACTGACTCAATAGCAAAGGATCAATTTATATTCAAGGCCAAATATTAAAAATTCTAAGGAGGACTCTGGGATATTATTTTGGATTTAATTGAAATCAGTGTTGTTCACAGATGAAAAACTGAACAGATACATTTTGGGGGCTTATAATGATAGTTCTCTATTGTGAAATGAAACTCAGCAGGGAGGAAGGTAAAACATTGATTTTTTTTTTTTCAGGATGCCATGTGTCTGTGCACTAAATAATGTTTCCCAATATCATCGGTATCTCATATTAGAGCAACTGTGAGTTTCCTGTCTTTTGAAAGTACCTAGGAGAGAGAGGTGATGCTTTTATTGTCTCTCCATATACCAAACTAGTGAGAAACTTTTCATCACTAATAGAGACAGACTCTGACTTAGAAATAGGTTATATTCTAAAAGAGCAGTTTTGGCTGTTCATTGTAACCTGGAGTGTATTTTCCCATAGATACAGGATTCTACTTGATGATGACTGACAAGCTGTACAAAAGAGCATTTTATCCAAGATATGTCTGAAGTAGAGCATGTACCCCACCATGTGCCAGCCATGTGCTGGACCCTAAAGACTCACAAATTCCTTCAAGGAGTTTAAAACATCATGAGGAAAACAAACTATTATAATAAGCAGAGTTCAATAAGGTGGGATAGGTATTGTGAAGACAGGCAAAAGTTCTCTACGGGTCCAAAAGAGGGACCAACAAAACCTAGTTTTGAAAGGCAGGAGTGTGAAGTCAGAGGACATGTAAGTAAAAATCAGAGGCATCTTTTAAAAACTGCAACAATAGCACAACAGGAAGTGGCAAATTATGAGGTTGGAAAGGTAGGCAGAGATGAAATGAGTGAGAAGACAGGTTACCAGAGGAAGGAACATTGACGTTTTGTTCTGGTGATAATGAAGAACCCCTGAGTGTCCCTAAAGGACTGGAGTGATCAGATTTGCATTTTAGAAAGATCACACTGAGAGTGAAGGGGAGATCTGGGAGAGGTGAGAGAGGGGACATGGACACAGGTTAGGAAGAAATTTTAATGTTTTCCTAGCCTAATAAAATAAGTTGTAAAGTGGTTGCTATTTTTATAAATGCAAGAGTTGTATGGTAAATTTGGATTGTTTTTATTATTTTTTCCTTCAATGTTGAGTAGAACTCTTCTATAATTTTATCTGGGACTGACGTTTTCTTTGTGGGAAGATTTGTATCCACTAGATCAATTTCTTAAGTTACTATAAAACTGTAAATATTTCCTATTTCTTCATGGATCCCTTTTTCTAAGTTATATTGTTTTAGAAATTAAAATTTTTCATTTACATTTTTAAAAATATTTGACATAAGCATTTTTAATTTTCCAATAAATAATTGCTAAAATATGTTTAATGTTTAATAGCTCTTTATCTTTTTAATCTATAGTGCCATCCAATTTTTGACTAACATCTATAGTCATGTCCACTTCATAACTCCTATCTTTATTTGTTGCTTCACTTTTTTTGGCTACCCTCGACAGATGATTCATAACATCTTTCAATTTGTGCCATTCACTAACATCTACTTTTGAGAATGAGTTTTATGTTTCAGATAGTGAAATTCAAACCACATCTTCAACTTTCTGCAGTAATGTGTCATTCATCTGGAATCACTCATCAGTGAGCTATGCAAACCCAAGACAGTTTTTCAAAAGAATTTCAGAGGGAAGAATTTATTTTTTAAAAACAAGTTATAATATAATGTCTTCTTTAAATATTAAGTACCATTTAAATAAGAGTTTCCCAAAGTGTGTCTTAAGGCATAGTAATCCCATAGGATATTATTTGATAAAATATATTGTATTGCCTAACCTATTAAAATCTGTTAAACCTATTAAGATCCTGTAAAATTGTTCCTTTTAGAGATACATTTTTATCAGAGGCTAACTTACCTTATCCTCTTTCCAAATAGCATTTCAATAAGGTAAAATTTATACAGAAAAAAAAGCTAATGTATCCAAGTGAACATCTCTGAGAAGAAGATATAAAACATCTCCATCCTCCTATGAGGGTTCTTTATGCCTTTTTCCAACAAATTCCATCTCTCAAGCCAACCACTTTGTTGATACCTTTTTTTGAAACTTTTATTTTAAATTCAAGGGTACATGTACAGGTTTTTTATATAGGTAAACTCAGGTCACTGGGGTTTGTTGTACAGATTACTTCATCACTCAGCTAATAAGTCTAGTACCAATTGGTGACTTCTCCTGATCCTCTCCCTCCTCTGACCCTCCACCCTCAGGGAGGCCCCAGTGTCTGTTGTTCCCCTCTATGTGTTCATGTGTTCTCATCATTTAGCTTCCACGTGTAAGTGAGAACATGCAGTGTTTGGTTTTATGTTCCTCTGTTAGTTTGCTAAGGATAATGGCTTCTAGCTCCATCCATGTTCCTGCAAAGGACATCATCTCATTCCTTTTTATGGCTGCATGGTATTCCATGGTGTATTTGTACCATATTTTCTTTATCCAGTCTAACCATTGATAGGCATTTAGGTTGATTCCATGTCTTTGCTATTGTCAATAGTGCTGCAATGAATATATGTGTGCATGTATCTTCATGATAGAACAATTTATAATCCTTTGGGTATGTACCAAGTAATGGGATTGCTGGTTGAAGGTAGTTCTTAGCTCTTTGAGGAATTGCCACACTGCTTTGCACAATGGTTGAAACTAATTTACACTCCTACCAACAGTTCATAGATGTTCCTTTTTCTCTGAAACCTCACCAGCATCTGTTATTTTCTGACTTTTTAATGATAGCCATTCTGAATGGTGTGAAATGGTATCCCATTGTGGTTTTGATTTGCATTTCTGTGATGATCAGTGATGTTGAGCTCCTTTTCATATGCTTGTTGGCTGTATGTATGTCTTCTTTTGAAAAGTGTCTGTTCATGTCCTTTGCCCACTTTTCAATGGGGATGTTTGTTTTTTCTTGTAAATTTTTTTAAGTTCCTTATAGATGCTGGATATTAAACCTTTGACAGATGCATAGTTTGCAAATATTTTTTCCCATTCTGTAGGTTGCCTGTTTACTCTCTTGATAGTTTCTTTTGCTGTGCAGTAGCTCTTTAGTTTAATTAGATCCATTTGTCAACTTTTGCTTTTGCTGCAATTGCTTTTAGCATCTTTGTCATGAAATTTTTGCCCCGTTCCTATGTCTAGAATGGTATTGCATAGGTTTTCTTCCAGGGTTTTTATAGTTTTGCATGATTCATGGCCTTTTTAAAGAGTAAACTTTTAGTTAATTTTTATATTGTTTCCTATTGTTGTCTTTTCCAATACTGTGGGCACTTACCTTTATTATCATTTTCTTCCTACTTTCAATGAGTTTATTATAGAATAATAGTAATATGTGATACTATATATTTCTATGAGCTATTCTTTCGGTAGCTTTTAGAATGCATGAGCTCATTTTTAACAAGTATTTCTTTATAATATAAACACTTAATGTTATAGATTATCCACTAACATCTGCTTTAACTAAAATGCATGAGTTGATTTGTATGTTTTTATTATTGTTCATCTTACTTTATTGTGATTTTTTCTGTTGCCTTTGAGTTAGTTTCTAAATGGACAGGGTTTTTTCTTATCTAGTTAAATTTTATTATTGATTGCTAATGTAATTGCATTTTTACCAGAAATAGTTATCTGTAGATAACAATTCTGTTTATTGGTATTTGCTTTTTTATTTCTGAATGTGGTCAATTTTTGTAAACAACCCATATGTGTTTTAGAGAATCTATATACTTTACTTGTAAAGTATATTTTATATATGCCCAGGAATTAAATTTCATCATTCATATGAGATAAGATGTTGAACTAAAGCCTTGATAAGGGAGAAACGAAGAGAATGTATTGGGGTGGTATTTAGAAGATTTTATTTGGTAATTAATTGGATGTTAAATATTATGGCAATTAAAAATCCAGGATGGTTTAACAATATTCTGACTTAGGTTACTGAGTGGATTTAGATGCTATACATTGAGATAGGAAATACAGAGAGATACGCTGGTTTTGTGGGAGATAAACTGGTTTGTGGAAGTAGAATGAAAAGTTGGGTTTTGACATGTTGCTTTTGAAATGCTAGTGTGTCATCCAGGTTAATATGTGTAGGAGACAGTTGAAAATAGGTATCCGTAACCTGGACTTGAACACTATTTTGGGAAGCATCTACATCAAAGGAGTAATTGCAGCCCAAGTAAAGTAGGTAGAATGAGAAGAGAAGGCAACCAAGGACACACTTTGAAACCTACAAAAATGTATTATTATACATATTACCTCCTCACATGCCTTCCTATCTAGTATTTTACTGCTAAATTGTCAAAAGCCAGTGATTATATAAGTTGCTCTTGGCTGCCATAACTGACAGGTTAAGCACAGACTCTCAGACCCCAGATGATTCTAGAGGCAGAGCATCCAAAGGTCTGTCCAGAGCAGCTAATAGCAGAGAATGTATCCATAAGCATGCTCCTACTGCTTTACCTTCTGTTACTCAGCTTGCATAGCAGAGCCTGCCACTCACTACCAAGCAAAGGTGAATATAGGAAGAGCAGGGAGAATATGTGTTGGTGGAGGAAATGAAATTTGTTTTTGCCAAAATTGAGAGAGAAGAAAGTAAGAATCTCAGCAAAGAAGAATACTTCCAAATAAATGAGAAAATTGTTTATGCTGCTTTACACATTTCTAACTCCAGGATCTATAGCCATGAACCAAAATCAGCTGTTTTCATCCTGATGCAGAATCCACTGTGAGTGCCAAATGCCCAGTAAGGTACCTGAAAGCGAATACTGGTTTTTCTCCATTTAACCGTTGTTCTTTCACTGTCAACATTTCCCTTGATGCTGAAGACAAGAGACAGGAAACAAAACAGATGGAGCAGCCAACTTCTCTCCTTTTGGTCATATGCCTGCTCATGTACCCTTTCATCCTTTCATGATGCTGAACATTAGCAAATATTGAGAGTTCGCAAATCCCTGGTCTTTTAGCCTTAGGGTCAGAGTTTGTGGCAAAAGCTGGCTCTGGTATCAATTAGCATTTTTTTTTTTTTTTTTTTGGACAGTCTCACTCTGTTGCCCAGGTTGGAGTGCAGTGGTGCTATCGTGGCTCACTGCAACCTCCACCTCCTGGGTTCAAGAGATTCTCCTGCCTCAGCCCCTCAAGTAGCTAGGGATTACAGGCATGAGCCACCACAACCAGCTAATTTTTGTATTTTTAGTAGAGTCGGGGTTTCACCATGTTGGCCAGGCTGCTCTTGAACTCCTGACCTCAAGTGATCTGCCCACATTGGGCTCCCAAACTGTTGGTATTACAGGCATGAGCCACCATGCCCAGCTCAAATAGCAATTTAAACTTAAGTGAAGCTCTTAGTTTTGTCCTGCTCCAGTTTCTTCATCTATAGCATTTGGACCTAGAGAATAATATCTTTAAGGTCACAACCCACACTGAAATTCTCTGATGTATTGAATGTAGGAAGACAGGTAAAGAAACAAATATCCTAAGAGCAAGTATTTAAGTGTAATTCTACATCCAAAATTATTGATCATGCTTACAGCACCACTGTGAGGACATGAAGGATTATAGTACATAGAGGCCGTTCATCTTCTTTTTTCCCTCACATCTTAAGAAAGCAGGTCATTCCTAATGGTCATCAGGAAGACCATCTTTCAATTTGGAAACTGGGTCTGTCCCTCTGAAATAAATTAGATGTGAATAAATATAAACTCCCATGCCATTTTTAGAGACTTCTGTTGTCGACAGCAAGCACAATTTAAAGCAGAGCCAGATGCCATGTCCCCTTCTCAGGATATTTAAGAATCTAGATTGTTGCTGACTGTGCAAAGTTGATGTTTGGACTATGTATAGAGTTAGATACAAAATCATTCTAATCAACAGAATAAAACAGCATCACATCTAGATTTTATGGCAATTTGACGTGGAAGATTTATTGGATGTGCAGGATTGAGTTATTGGAAGAGTTAAGTCTACATCCCGTATTGAATACTCATTGTGTCCCAAGGACATGGTTTAAAAATAGGCATCAGGCAGTTACGTATACAAGGGTAATCACAGCTCTCATAATAATAGTTTTTTAAAGTACCTTTCTCTTATTCACCAAGGAAAGTAGACTTGGTGATTTATAGGAATTGTGAATGCTCTACACTGCCTCATCTTTCCAAACTAAAGCATCCTTTCTTTATGTAATTCCTTTTCTGGAATGTTTCCTAGGAAGGCAGTGCCCTCTGAAACAAACAGGTGTTAAAGAAAATCTGATGCAAATAAGGACTCCTGCTGCCACAGAGACACATGCTTTGTACCTATATAAATGTATTTCTCAGAAAGCTCTCACTGTTGAAAAAAACTGTTTGAAAGGAAGCCGAGCTAGCTAAAAATGTTATTCTTTGTACCCTGAATACATCTGCTTCTGTTTCAGATTGGCTGCCTTAGTTATGTGTGTGTGTTTAACATATTAAAATGAGGCTTCTTTATCCTTTTCCATGATTTCAGCACAATTCTCTCCTTTGAGTTCTGGATACTGAACTGATTTGACTATATTTATACTGTGGTGCCATCTGAGACACCCATGGCTGTACACGTTGATGCATGGCTTCAAATGGTCATTGCGTGACAGCCCCTTGGCCACTGCAACCCAGACTTAAGTGTGCATGCTCATAGCACCCAAAGAGAATTTACCACACACTAGTCCCTTTCTTCCTTTTCTCTAACTTCCTTTGTGGCTATGTAGTGGGTGGTCACCACTGGGGATGCCTCACAACCTTCAAACAAGGAAGCACCATGCTCCCATCCCCCATCTTTGAACTTTCTACTAAGTGAAGTCTGCCTGATTCAGTCACAGCCAGGGAGCCTGGACCATTGGCTAGGTACTAGGTGAGTCTCAATCTAATTGTACCTTGTTAAGATCAAAGAAATGTCTTTTGGGTGCATATATATATATATATGCATCTTCATGCAAATGAGGCAATCATATATTGGTACTAAAGTAGACTGAGATGCAACATCAATAGGTTGTTCAGATTTCAGCTGAATTCTCAAATCTACTTTCTTGGCTCTTCTGGAGATTCAACTCTTTCTAGAAAATCCTTAGGATGCCCAAAACAAAAAGCAAAATCTGTAGGTGGCCCCAGAACAGTGTTTCCCAAAGTGTGCCTTATGGCTTGCCCTGATGAACACTCTGTAAAACAGTTCTATAATCCAATAAATTTGGAGAACACACTGTCTTTATCTTTTGGAAATTTACAGCTCACATTAACATATGAAAGGTTTTAGGAACTCCTATAGTTGAAAAATAATCCGTTAATTTTTTTTAAATCCAGTGTTTCCTAAATTTATCTTGATGTAGAAACTATTTTTTTGCACAGCATTTATCATCATCCAAAATTTGGGGAAACACTAAACCCTTAACACCCTGAGAATGAGCCAAGAGTTCCCCATTGTCACAGGTTTCTGAATATAAATCCTTAAGCAGATGGTCTTTCTTGAGCTTATCCTAACCCCTAGGACTTCCTTAGGAGGGATATTACGGACTAGCATTTTGGATCTGGAGTGAGATTTGAATTCAGCGTGGAAAGCTGAGCTGGCCAGAGCTCACGAACTGCTCCCACATGAAGCGGTATTTTGCCTGCCAGCATGGCTTCCTGACATTGTTCCTCTCATATACCAAATTTGCCCTCCCAATTTAATTAACATAGGAAATTGGAGGTGGGAAAGCCAGTGATTTTTGCCAGAGGCTCTTTTGAATCTATTCTAACAGGAAGTGAGTCAGTGCTCATCTTTTTATTTTAAAGAAAGTCCAGACACTCTTAAAACACGTTCTATTTTTAACAAAACACTATTAAACTGTCACACACCCTTTTTTTCCGTTTTCTTGTCCACCGCTGCTGATGGTGACCAAGATATTTGTATGGGAATAAAAGCTGTCTTCTTTATATTCAACTGACATCTCTACTTCCCTGATATTATTATTTTGCATTTCTATAGACTTTGTCCTTCTGAAAGGCTTTACAATTATTCATTAGTTATTCCTCCCAGCTTCTTTATCAGGTAGAACACTGTGGTTTACCACTTTTACCATTTCATAGCCCTCCATTCAGTTCCTCTCCTCTTCTCTTCATGGAGAGAAGAGGGAGGTAAATAACTAAATAACTGAGGGCCTACTGTATGTCAAGCTTTTTTAAAAAAAAATCATGTAATCACCATAATCCTCCAACAGTAATAAGATTTCTTGATGGAATTCAGTGAGTTTCATGCTGCTCTGCTTTTCTCCTTCCAAGTTAGCTATAGAGAAAATTATATACAACAACAACCCTGGCCAAATGAGGGGAAAAATGATCAGCCTTATTAATGGCTGGGCGAGCATCTAAGCGATACCTCCTCCCTCCCCCTGCCACACACATACCATAGCCGAACCCTACCCAGTTCACAGATTCTCTGGTAAGGGTCACCAATAAGAAGCTTAATCTTGGAATGATAAGCGAGGCTTCTTATTCCTTCCCCAGCAGCTAGCCTTCATACCTAAATGTCTAGGACTGCATTTACCCATCACTGACAGAAGAAAGTAGTGGGAATAGATACAACCCCAAAGGGCAGGCCTTGCTCAGAATGTGTTTCCAAGGAGGACAAGAAGTTCTCCATGCATGAGCACATTGGAACTTAGGAACCCATGTTCAGGGCATAGAAATCCTGCACTTATAAATCATGACCACAAAAAAAAGAAGCCCTCTTCCCTCAAATTTGAAAGTCCTTTCACTGAGGATAACGATGTGTGGACCACATGTAAAAATAGTAAAAGCTGCGTACCATGAGACCAATTTAGAAAAATGAGGAGAGCAGTAGAAATTATCCTCACTTCCTCAATACCCAAATCAATGGTATTGATTATCTACATTGTTTTGCAAATGAGAAAAGCAAGGCACAGTTTTGACTAAATGAACAGTACAAGTTCATAAACGCCAGCAAGAGACAGATCTCATTCTACACTGTTTTTGACAGTGCAGGATGGCCCCAGTATCTTGGATCCAGAATCACCTGCCTTGCAGCTACTGATTTCATCTTTTTCTACTCTGATAATTTTTATCTCAGATACCACTATATATATCCACAAGGAGTATATTACACCTCACTCAACTACCTGGGAGTTGGCCACCTTATAACTACACCTACCTGAACTGAGTAGCAATCAATTTCAGTTGAATACGTATGTGGCAAACTATTTTAACAGCTAAAGACCACTATTTTTAGCTACTAGTGTACTTTGTTCACAGAAACCCTGTTTGGATCTTAAATTGGGCATTTTTTTTTATTTACAAACAATCCTAAGAACTGGATTTATTTCCTTGCTGTCTTATTTATAAATCTTAGCAAGGGGTAGAGAATTTTAGAAAAATTAGAAAGGAGAAAGAATAACAGTTACTAGCTTGACTGGGGAGAAAACATAAATGACAACATAAAACCATAAACAACAAAAGCAGATGCAAAAAACTTAAAGCTCCCACAAGCATAGGTACATTTAGTGAAAGGGCAAATAGCCCAGCAGATCCTTCAGTTAATTTTAAAGGTATCAATGTTGTACAACAATAGATGTTCATAATAATAACCTTGGCTCTTCAGGGAAAAATAATTCATAGCAGTGTTTTCTTTTTGAAATGGCAAGAATATATGTGTGACACATTTAAGAAAGATTTTCATCCCTAGAAGTTAGAATGTAAAATGTTTTACTACTTAAAGAGGTAGCCCCTCAACAATTATGAAAACAAACAAAACGTTTCTTTCCGGAGTAAATCATTTCCAAGGAGCCCTGGATAAATATGGTCTTACAGATACACTTTGTATTCTGCCAGGAATAAATACAATGAAAGGAAATCACAAATTTGTCACATATTCTTCTTATGTATTAAATGCACTCATCCCTCCTCATCATACTACTCTCCTTCCATTCCATAGATCCGTTCAAAGAAATATTTCCCCTCTTGATGCACTTCCAGCAAAGGGGTCTTATACTGAAAAATTATTTTTTACCTGAAATTCAAATTTAGCTGGGCTGTTTGTATTTTTGTTTACTAAATCTGGAAACCACACTCAGGAAGTTCTAGTAATCAGCCAGTTTGTGAAACCAACAGAGTTTCTGCCATCCCTGTGGAGACCCTTGCTCCCAATACCCAAAACTTGCTAGGAGTCACCTGACCCCATCTGTTTGGTCCTTTAATGAATGTTTGGTCTCTTGATTGTCAGTAGAAGAGCTTTGACCAACAATACCAAAATGATACATCCCTAAAGTCTTCAGTGATTTTTCTATCCCGCCTCTAAACCCTTACAATTCACAGTCAAGAGATTGAACTGCTCTGATAACAAGAGCTGTGATTTGTGAAATAGAACAAAGAACCATGGAAGAACAATCTGATAGTTAAAGGACAAAAGTCTGCATTTATACCTGATGATTCTGGTAATTATCAATGGGAAGGAAGCATAGCAAGAATTTTTTAATAGGCCGTGAATAAACGCATCCTTTTGTTTGTCTGACTTTAACAAGGTGTATTAACCCTTAATTTTTCTTCCTTTTTATTCTCTATTCTATTCACCCGCATTTGGTTCTTTTGAGAATAATGAAAGGAAATCAAAGTGCCTTTGTGAGTTTTGACAGCCAAGCGCAAATAGATTGATTAAAAACATGGTGTTTCTTTTTTAAAATTTAAATAAAGGAGAGATTTGTGGGTAATATGCATAATATGTGTTCACTGGTAACAAGCTAGCAGTGGGAAGAGGGAGGAAATATTGAGGCACCATCAGCGTTGTTCTGCTTTTAAGCACAAGATTGATTTTAAATTTTTCCTGCATGTCAGTTTCATTACAGGCAAATTAATTCTTCTTTCAGTGGCTTGAGATTTTTTTTCTGAACATCTCATAGAAAAAAATATGTTATCAATGGTTTTCATTTTTCATGAACAATGCATTAAATCTGAATGCTGAATTAGTGGTCTTAACTCAGAAGATGGTATTTCTGAATAAGATGGTCTGCCAAAGAAGCAGTTTTCTTCTTACTTTATTATGTTTTCTTCATCCCCAAATTCTAGCATAAAGGTAGAGAGCTCAGAATGAGTTCATTCTCCCATCTTACTCACATAGTATTTTAATAGAAGAGTATTCTTTCATCCAGAGAGTACTGAGGGTCTTGGGCCAATTCATGCATTGTGAGCACATACTTTATTTCCCTTTGCCCTTTAGGTGTTGCATGTAAATAGGGACAAAAATGCTAATAGAAGGAAGTATTAGGATATAGGCAGTGGCCAAAGGCAAGGAATTGTTAGTGGTGAGTAAAATGTTAAAGCTCTATTTGACAAGTCAGAGATCTGGGCAAGGTTACCCTGGATGAAAATAGGTGCATCATAGACTTTTGTCCAACCAGGTTAGAAGACAGATGGTCTAAATTCTTGCAGTATGGTTGATGGAATAAAGGGTTATGCATATTTCTCTAATTCAAATAATACTGCAGAATAGGATTGTCTAAATTAAGAGTAAGAAAGTGAAAAGGGAGAAAGCAGACATGAAAAAGGAGAAAATGAGGTTTGACCTGTGACATAGGAGGGGTCAGAAACTGAAAGGGGATTTGAAGTGATGACAATCTGTCTGCCAGGAGACAGCCTTGCAATTGGGTCACATGGCTATGGAATATGCATGTTGATTCCCAGCATGGTCTTCTATCTCAATTCTGTGGTACCTGAAAGTTCTATAATTTGTAAGTCCTCTTGAAAAGAAGAATACAAATTGGGTGTAAAAGTCTATTTTTATTTAGAGTAAAAATAGAAGTTAAACATAAAATCAAGAGAATATTACCATCATTATATGAATTAATTGCCTGATATACATCTAACACTTTTATTCCTAATTTTTTTGTTTGAACATATTTTGATTGCTTCTTCATAAGACTACACTTTTGTAATATTTTGTAGAGCAAATGAAGAGGCAACTCAATTTTTCTCTACTATGATTGATCAAAAATTGTATGTTAATATTGATAGTTTTAAAAGGTCCTTTGATTTTTACAATTCTTTCTGCCAATATTATGCAAATGTTTAGGACTGTCAACAATTTGGGGACAAAGAAACCTCTACTGAGACTCTTTTGTATATGAGCTACAAGAGCTAAGTGCATTTCAAGTTTTCTTGTGTGCTGATCACTCTTAAATATTACTCGAGTTGACGATATTCATTAACCAGTTTGCCGTCAGTGTTCTCATTCTGGTAGCAAACCAAAAGTTATTTATTCTTGTTGATTTCTCTATTATACTTTAAATTCTGGGATACATGTGCAGAACGTGTAGGTTTGTTACATAGGTATACACATGCCATGGTGGTTTGCTGCACCCATCAACCCCTCATCTACATTAGGTATTTCTCCTAATGCTATCCCTCACCTAGCCTCCCACTCCCTGACAGGCCCCATTGTGTGATATTCCCCTCCCTGTGTCCATGTGTTCTCATTGTTCAACTCCCACTTATGAGTGAGAACATGCAGTGTTTGGTTTTCTGTTCCTGTGTCAGTTTGCTGAGAAGATTTTTATGTTTTGTATAAAGTTGACAAGAAATTTAAGTATTTCCTGATTGAGTGATACAGTGAGATTTCACATACAGCTTCACATACTGTATCCTCAGTTTATAATTTTTCAAATAGTTTATTGAAGTATATACATAGTAACAAGTGTCCATGTTTTAATTGTATGGCTCAGTGAACATTCACAAATGTATAGCATGACACTGATATCCAGATCAAGAAACAGAACACTACTAGCACTCCCAAAACCCCCCTTAGCTTTCTTCCAGTCCCTACCTGCTAGAAGAGTAACCCCTGTTTACCTGCTTTTGTACTTGACATAAGTGGAATCATACCTATAATACTTCTTTTTGTGTCTGGCTTCTCTCACTCAACTTTGTGTTTGTGATATACACATAGTTTGGATAGTTTATTTTACTCTGTAGGGTTTTCCAATGTGTGAATATACTGCAATGTTTAGAGTCTATTCTACTATTTGTAAACATTGGGTGGTTTCTATATGGGGACTATTGTAAATAGTGCTGCTGAGAATGTCTTGTACATGTCATTTAATGAACATATGAACCTGTTTCTGTTGGTTATGTTTTTAGAGGTGGGATCACTGGATTCTAAAATATGTAGCTATTCTGTTTTAGTAGATTCTACCAAATAATTTTCCCAAGGGTTTGAACCATTTTGCTTAAAATTTACAGGTCTGATACTTGGAAGAATTTTTCATTGACCAGCTTCTGACTTTATACATTTTATCCTCTGCTACTCTTATAATTCTTGTACTGGGTAATCTAAGACATGTTCATATCATATTACAACCTTTGTTCCTGCAATGTTAAGTGATATAGTACAGTGAGAAGTAAGTACATTCCAGCACTGGGGCACTAATAATAACTTACCTATTCAAAGAACCGACTGTGAACATCATAATCATATCACTTTCAACTTAACTATATGCAGCACCAACTGAACTTCCCTTTAGCAGGATTCCCAAGATAACTGAAGCCACTAAAATGCCACCTACTACCAGGAGAAGTGTGATGGAAGAGAAGAGGGATGGTGGGAGGCAACAACTCTAATCCTGTGATTAAAATATCATATTTTTGCAAAATTTACAAAACTCTGACCAAATTGAACAAATAGTTAAGGCCTCTCCTGAGTGGTTTGGAATACGGCCTTGGCAAAAGACTGGCCCTGAAGCTGAAGCTTCATTAGACTATTCTTTTTCTGTGCTTGAACCCTGCCATATAACAAACAACTATAAAAACTCATTGGCATTCAACAATAAGCATATTGCTCATGTGTCAGCACTGATGGTGGGCCAGTTGACTCCGCTGATCTCACCTGAGATCGCTCATATGTTGTGAGGTCAAATTACATAGGAAGGCTTTGACTGGGATGATGTGGCTCAGCTCTTCGCATGTCCTTTATCTTTTATCAGGCCAGCCCAGGCTTGTTTCTTCTCGTGACAGTATCAGAGAGCATGAGAAGACAAGCTCCAGTGTGCATGCCCATTTTAGGCTTCTGTTTATATCACATTTACCAGCATCTTGATGGGTACAGCAAATCACAAGGCTGAGCCTAGAGTCAAAAGTGGGAGGGACTTACAAACTTCCATTGCAATGAATATGTACACATGGACAGAGGAAGACTGGGGCTGTTCCTTACATTATGTCACGACAATTAGGTATCCAGTAAATCTGCCTCTGGTTCCCAGCCTTCCCTTCACATATAACTGAAAGTATTGTTAGGGGTAAGCTACAGTTCAGTGAGCAAAGTTTACAGAGGGCAGAAATGTAGTATAATGTGTGTCATGATGGAAACACCCTTATCAACCTTATTCCCAGCTAAGCCTCCCACAAACTTTTTCCCATCAAGGCACACATGGAAAATGTTGATATTTTTACAGGATACTGAAATGGGATGCTCATGATGCAATGCAAATTGGATAGATCCTCTAAGGGCTGAGGATCCCAATATCTCTATATACCTGGAACAAATTCAGACTGAGACTGCTCAGGCTTTCACCACAATAGCTACCCTTTGGCTGCATGAAACTCTTTTCACACAGAAGCACCTCTGGGATGATGCAACATAAGCCTCATCAGTCATTTACATATGAGTACATGAAGGCTTACTGGCTACATCTTTTGCTGAGGTGTCATTTTCATTTGTTTTGTTTCCTGGGAAAAAGGGAAACAGAAACAGGCAAAGACTTTAAGCAGGACAGAGTAGGAGAATATGTGTTTTGCAATGTAGAGAAGAAAGAATGGATAGAAAGTGAGAGGACTTAGAAGGCAAATATCTCTCATAATTCAGATTCAACTTCAGCCGGCTGTGAGAACATCTTATTCTTAACTGGAAAAGTGAGGAATATCATCATTCCAAACTAGTAATGTGGTCTGTAAGAGAGGCTTAACCTGAACTACTAGTTCCATGTTGATTAATAGACAGTTTAGAGATAATAGAGGAGAAAATTGTGCTTGTTGGATTATCATGTAGAGTTACATGACTATTATATGACATATAGTTACATGGCTATATGACTATCTGTTAGGTCACGGGTAATTTTAGCTGGTTGATGCTCCAATATTCTTTGTATAAGTTCAGAAACTTGTTTGCAAAATGTCCCAGAGAGAGCACATTAACATTGTCTGTATTGAGCCAGCATATAGAGCCGTGAATGCTTTTGAGATTTAGGAATTCATGTAAAATCTTATTTTAACCAACCTGAAAAGAAATCAAAATTGCTGTACTGAACTCAAATCTCATTAAAATGGAAGTTTACTGCTATAGAGAATGAAGGGATATACTGTTTATTGAGTTTTTTATTTGTTTGCATAAAACAAGTGTTAGGTATGCACTGTGTCTGCAAACAATAACAAATGGGAGAGTTGCAAAAGAGTATGTTTTTGCTAGTTCTGAGGGAGTAACTAAAATTATCTCTTCCTCCACTGTTACTATATTTAAATGCAATATAAGATGCTCTTAATATGATTTGTATGTTTTTCACATTGTTTTAGTAGTGATGGAAGCACAGACAGGATTCTTTTTGCAGTGCTCAATTTTTAGGACTATGTCTTAGCCTTGTAGAAATGCCTAAACACAGTCACTAATGCCATATTTGTTTACAGAGAATTCAGATATAGTAAAGAGGGAAACTTTTCTTGTAGGATTACCATATAGAGTTACAGACTATTAATCTCTAAGGACACTGCTAGTTTTTACTCTCAAAGGCCATTCCACTGATACTCCAATGCCACCTTCTATGTTATACTTAACTGGGGGCCAAAGCAGGACTGAAAACCAGTCCTTCTGAGATTCAATCCAGTGCTGTGTTCATATTAGAAAATATCAGTTTTGCCTGGACTTGGATCTACCACCAGACTCTACAGCATGACTCCCTCTCAAGTTCTTAAGCCTTACCTAAATATAACCCCAATTTGAGCACCAGAATCCAAGTTTCATTCTTTAGTAACCGCTGCACACACACAGGCAAACACACCCATTCTTATCAGTTCATAGGTCTCTGAAAATTCTCCAACACAACACCCAGCATAAGCGCATTTAGATTGCAGATATTCCACTTCAAGTTTTATACTTAATTTCAAAAGAGTAGTATTTTCATTAGGTAGAATGACAGCTAACTTCACTCATATCCAGTTTTTCACCACAAGGAACCTTGCCCATCTTCAGGCTCACCTTTCCATTCCAGCCCTATACTGGATGAAAAGGACCCCAACTTCCTACCCAACTGGAACATGTGTGCTGTGAGTGCTTTAGAGAGAGGGAGAACATTCACAGGAATCTCAACAGATGGTGTAAACAAGGCATGGTTCCACTTTGCTGGCTTTCTTTCCCTTCCTGTCTATTCTCTCTGTGTGGTTGAAGAAAGAGCCTACCTCTGAGGGGGACTAATATCTCTAGGGTTGGTATGGGGTGGCTGTCTCTTATTCCTCAGAATTTACTTCTTCTAGCCACAGACTTAGAATAAACTAGGATTCCATTCTAAATAATCTCACTAACCAAATTTGCCACATAGTTGACTTTCCTTTTTTCTACACTTATTATACCTCCAAACAGTCTGAGATCAGGATAGTAGATGGGAAGGAACTAAGAAGAAAAAATAGAAATTTGTTCAATTTAGGCATTCCTTGGGAGAATTTTTGAAAACAACAAAAAGGAGGGTTATGAGCTTCAAGAGACCAAGCAATAAGTGTGGAAGTCCGGTTCTCAGAGAAAACAGTGGACCAAACATTGGAGTGGATTTGGATCAGTTTGAGTATATCCCTCACTTCTTTTTGAAAATGTAATTGGAAGGTGTTGCTTTAAGATTGAAAATGGAGATGCTTGGGACTGCGAACAGCATGAGGGATGATTTATACCAGAAGACTGAGTATGATGTGAAGTTAAATGCTGTGTAAAGTAGTGGAGAGGTGTTAAAGAGGTAATTAACAACAATATTCCAAGTAAATCTAGGTTTGGGAACAGATGGGACTAGAAGCAAAAGAAAAGGCCTGGGGTGGTTATAGAAAGACAAACAGCAATGTATTAAGAGATGGATGTTTTTCTACAGTTATGTTAATGACAAAATAATTAATTGACACTTAAAAAGCATTTACTTCTTTTAGTCTTGTGGTGGTGTTTCATGGTTTATGAGAAGAAAATGGAACAATGATTTTTATGCTGCTTTCTAAATCAAAATAGTTGTATATATAAATAGTTATACACACATCCCCACACACGTAAATGTATTTTGAGTGAGAATATAAAAAGACAACTATTTGCCTTACTCATCAATGCCTGACATAAATTCAATCAGTGACAAGATGAATATCACTGTACTTTGCTAAAATGTGTCCACTATTTAGCCATTGAGACATGGGGATCTGACTGCCTTTACTGCCCATCAAACAGGTTGATTTTAGATTTAATGGTAAAAAATATATTAAAATACATATTACTTCAGAAATATCAATGAATACTTCATTCTGCAGTCTTTAAGTGTGATTATGCTCTCACTGTAGCCAGGTGAGGCAGATTCTGTGAATTGCCAAATCTCCCCAAGGTCACCTGCTCTAAATTTCCACCTATTTTCTACCCACTGCTCCTTGTCACTAAAAATATTGTGGATATATATAGATACCCAATGCCTGCTAAACTGATAATTCATTAAATGACAGGGTGGCCTCAGCTTCTGCCTGTGGCTCTGAAAAACACATTTCAGAAAATGTTTAATCCACATCTTATCTCTGTCCCCCAACAAATTGACTACAATTCAGAGAAATGGGTTAAATGTAATTAAAATATGCATCTTCCTGCATGAATGCATTCAATATAGTTGTTCTACGTAATGCAAAACCAAAAGAGCAACATTTGAGCCAAATAAATTATTAAATGGCAGACACTTGTTAAAGTATTTCATTCATTTCATCAAGAGCAAGGTAGTGGTCTTAATATGCAGAACTTTGTTATTGCTACTTAATAAAATAAAATATTTCTTTACTTTGATTTCATATTATAAGATAAAAATTACAAGCTGTTCTTACATATGCATAAATATATAGACATAATAAAATTATAAAATGATATATATAATGGGAAGGAGAAAATTTGCTCTTACATAGTCACCCCTCTAATAATCAGTCTCACCATAGAATATTTAATATTAGAAAGTATTAAGAGTCACTTGGAAAAAAAAGGAATTTGCTAAAACATAAAAATTGTTTAGGCTTTCCTGTTTAGATAGGCTATTCCTTTGTCCCATGTTTTAAGGTCAAGGGGGTTCAAAGAAAACCTGTTGTTCTAATATCAAGAACGTATAAAATGCCTTGTATGTTAATTATTGCTGATGCTGGCATGGCATTTCATGTTAGGCCTCCGTCATGGGAGAATAGTTTTTAGAAAATAATTAAAGCTGAGCATATTTATCTAAGAGAACATTATTGCTGAACTCTAAGCAGCAATGAAACACTCAACCATTTGAACAAAAAGAAGTAGACTTAGTATCTCAAGGTGGTTTCCAATTTCCAAAATACAGAAAAAAAGATAACACATTGTTAACCTAAGATGATATCCCATTCTCAGAAACAACTGCTCCATTTCATCTTGGGCCACAAGTGAAGTGGGTTGGTGGAAATGCAGCTTTAGCCTATTGAGCTGGCTCTATTTTCCCACTTTGTTCCTGACAAACACTCAATAGAGGATAAGGACTAGATTAGCTAGAGGCACTAAAGGTCAGAAGTGAAAGCACCAATAACAATTTTGGTTGGGGAAAATTAGGAATAAAATACTTACCAGTATTTCAAGTCTGAAAGAAAAACATGCAGAATTTAGAGTTGAGTTTTGGAATTTTGGAACTTCATTTGCTTGGATGTAGATTCTTTCAACTAAATAACCACCTTTGGTTGTTCTGATTTTAAATAGTGCATGTTGTCATTTACATCACTGCCACTTAAAGTGTAACCCATGGACTGGGTCATGGCCAGTTGGTAAACTATTAACAGTTCACAATGAGATAAATATAGAAATTAAGGATACATGTTTGGATAAGCACACATACCTGGCGTACTGTTTAATTTTATGTGTCAGTTGGACTGGGCTTAGGCGTACCCAGATAGCTGTTAAAACATTTTTTTCTGAGTCTGTCTGTAAGGGTATTTCTAGAAGACATTAGCATTTGTATCACCAGTAAAGAAGATGCCTCCTCACGGATGTGGATTAGTATGAAAAGGCAGAGGAAGGGCAAGTTCTTTCTTCCTCTTTTTTTGAGCTTAGGCATAGCTGTTCCCTTGCCCTGACACTAGAGCTCCTGGTTCTCTGAAGCACTAAGAGAATCTGTGCTCTCAAAGAATAAGTCTTTGCCAAAGACTTAAAGAAACCAATTAACCATTAAAAGTCATATCTGGATAGAAAACCTGTGTTGCAGACGAAAATTCCAATGTTGTCTTTTATTCAGTGCTTTAAGAGGTCAAGTACTCACTTTGTAGTTTTCGGGATGACAGGACAATGGTTTTTTAATTCAGGCTCTCCAGCCTCATGAGAGCTGTCCATGGTACTGTTTCAGATCCTGGTAGCATCAGCCTGCATGATTATTGACTCTAACTTAAGCCTTGCTATTTCTAAGTTGTTTCCAGTATTCTGATTGATAAGAAATATCTAAATGCTTACTGATTGATAAGAAGCATCACCCAGCTTTATGCAGCAGATAGTTGTCCCACCGCCCGCCCACACACACACACACACACACGCACACACACAAGTTGTTTACCTTTCAAATTGACCTCTGCTGGTGACAGCATGAATCCAGTCTGGATTCTGACCAGCTGCCCAAGACTTCAGCTGATGTTAAACTTACCTCTTTCAATCTGTCCTCATATTTTGTTGGTCAATATAACCTAGCTTCCCCACTAGTCTTCTAGTTTTTCTTCAGAACCAATAGCCATGAAATTGTAATAGAGAAGGGAACTGAGATTATCTCTCCTGGGCACGTAAACAATCTCATAATCATAATGAACCTTGGATCTCTGTCACTCCAACTGTCCTCTTTGCAGTTTCCACACTTACAACTCTTAAAATTCTTGAACACAAAATAGGTTCTGTTGTGTATAAATCTCTCTCCTAAAGAAGAATGAAACACTGAAGGACAGGAACAGACAAATGCAAATTCTGCCTCTTTCCCACCCAGAACACCAGCCACATGGCACTGCACATTGCAGGTATTAAATTTAAGTACTTGTTGAACGAGTTTGCATTATTCTTGCAGTTCTCCTTCTCATTTGTGTTTTTCCCTTCCTCTTCTCTTCTGTAAGTTCACTAAATGTTTTTACTTGGATTATAAAGATACCAAGTTCAATTTTGTATATTTAATATACTTTCTTCTGTGAACGCCTTTTTTAGTATTTTGTTCATACTACCTATTAATGACATTTCTTTTCAAAATCAATTTGCCTGACCTTTGAAGAGTACTTCCTTACACTCTACATCTAAAGGAATACCTCTTTTATTACATTTGCTATATGCAGAATATACTTGTGTTTCTTATAATCATTCATGTTTATTCTTTTTTATGTTATTGACTTCCAGGTCCATCTTCTTAGTGAATATGTGTGTTTGTTAGATTGTTTTATCCTCTGCTAAAGCGTGTATTTTTCGAAGCTCAATCTTATTTTAGATTATTTCTGCTCATATTTGTAAACTTGTTGGCCTTCCTTGCATTGTTTTCTGTTCCCCAATATTTACAATATCTTTACATCCAGTGCCATCTGCGACCCCTCCATAGTCATCTTCTATACAGATGGACCTTATAATAGACTCACTAGAGAGATCACCAGAACCACATCTCTAATCATCCATGATCACCCTTTACTAATTGCCAATCCAACAGCATTAATTTCAGATTGAATTTGAATTGAATTAGAATATTTAATGTCTATTTTACATTTATTGAAATTCATCTATGAGTTGCCCTTCGTTGCCTTTTATTACTTCCTTAGAATTCTGTCCACCATAAAGCTATCAGAAATGATGTCCACTGTTTGTTCTTCTCGGGATAATATTGCTTACCTGTCATCTTGATGTTTAAGATTGTTCTCTAAGAATATCTGTTCCTTTCAAAAACTGCTTAATTCAGCCTCCAAAATCATTCTCTTTATGTATTATGAAGATTAGTTCCATTCATCCATTATTACTACATCTTTTATATATACATAGAGCTCTCTCTTTTCTTCATCCCTTTGCAAAAATCAAATTCAATCACGGTGACACCCTACTATCAAGTCAATTGTGGGCATCATAGTCCCAGAATCATTGATTTGTTAATGTTCAATTTTCCGATTACTATATTCTCTGCTTTTAGAAGCTGTTTTTGCATAATCTTAATTATATCCTAATCATACACAGTAATTGTTTTCTTATTAAAGCAAGATTTAAGAAATTAGTTGAGTTTCTCAGTTTGACTTATCATTAATGTTTTTCATTTTTTTCTATTCCATTCCCTCTCTTATTTTATCTTTCACTGTGTCCCCTCATAAAATAAAAATATTTCTTTTTACCTTTAGCCATCTGTGCCAAATCCTGATTCATTCTTCTTTTGTAAGATTCCATTTTTTCCTATGTTATAATACCCTACCATTTGTGTATAAATACAGCTACAATAATGCATAAAAAGAGAACAGTCAGGATTACTCCCCTTCACTAGATTTAGATCTGGAATTCCTACAGATGTGGATTCAGTGGTTGCTTGAGGACACAATCAGTTACAACTTGAACCTGATTTCCATGCATCTACCATCTATATACACTGCCTACATTATATACACTGTAGGCTCAATAATATGCCCATCCCTTCCAGTGCATTCAGTCTGATTATTGTGTATTTTCCAGTCCTGGTTCCATCAAAATATATCACATTAGGACTACTGTTTTAACCTTCCTGAGGACCATCACTGGCCAAACACAGGTTGGCACTAAGGCATCTACATTGTGCGATGAGAGGGCTCCTCTGCGTTCCTTATTATTGATCCTCACTCTCTGTTCCCAATCACTTTTTATTCTATTTACCCTTCTGTCTATCTTCTCACCTCCTTACCTTTACACTTCCTATCCCTTTTAGTCACTTCCCTGTTCTCTAACCCAAATGTGTTCTAATAGATGGCAATGTACAAAATCCTGTTTAATCAATGTGTTCCCCAGCCCCACCCAGTTGCCTCCTTGTTACCAGTGGCAATTGATGAAATAAAGTTTTAAGAACTGAGAAAAATATAAATAATGCTTTGGAATTTAGTGGAACAGGAATTGACCTCTAGTTCTCTTTCTCCTTCAATCTATCTGCTTCATTATCTCTGCACAAATTCTTCCATATAGTTATCTATATGAAAGATTGTAACTACAGTATCTATAGTAACTATAGTTAACTATCTTTCAGATAGTTATCTATCACATAACCTGAGCATAAGGATACAATTGGGGGAAAGCTGCTTGGGTTTTGTTTTGTTTTTTATCACCATGAGGTAAACTCGGCTGGATGGAGGAATTGGAGCCAGCTTGTTACAACCATAAAAACAGGTATAGGAGTCCAAAAATAAGAAGGGGGTGAGGGAGAGAGATGAGGGAGAGAAGATGCCAGAAAATTCCTTTGGTATCGATGCATTATCCAGTAAAGTAGTCCCTTCTTTATGTCAATGTGACATATGAAAATTCATATTTCAAAACAGATGAGTTTAGTGATTAATAATTCAGTTTATGGAAAAATTAACAATAGTGCTTAAATAGTATACTCTCTTATACCATTTCAAATATGAGTCTATGGGAACTCTATTAGGCAAGTTTTTAGGAGAATGGCTCTTTAATAAAGTAAGGTATATCAAAAATGTATGGATTCAGAGAAACTGGAAATTGTGAATCAAGAAAACCATTTATTATTCAGCAATTACTGAATCAGAATGTATCTGGAAAAATTCAGAAGGAAACCTCAAGCCCTTGAATGAAAGGACAATCTTATTGAAAAGATTGTCTTATTTATAAAAGTCTTAAAAAGATCCTTGAGCAAAAATCTTATTAAAATATTTAGCCCTAGTCCAGTACCTGGTACAAGGTGGGTAGTTGTCTTAGGTCAGATTTCTTAGTTACAGAGCCTGAGACAGCGTGTTAGGTGTATGTGAGTTATTGAGGAGTGTTCCTCAGAAAAGCCTATAAGCAGGAGAGAAGTGGGATAGGAAAGGGGAAAGGTTCAAAAAAGAATATTGCCTTAGGAAAACTCTCACCTTGTCGTGATACATGGTGATGCTCTATATTGTAAATAGCACTACAGAGTTGTCTCACCTTGAGACAAGGGGCTTCACTTTTTGAACCTTGAAACAGTCTATCATTAGTCACTTGGGAGCAGGGAAATTGTAACCAGTCAGGAATTTCTGGACATATTGGCTATCTTCCACCAACAATTCTCCAGAGAGGGCCCCAGGTGGATGTTACTAATCACAGTTCTAAGAACAGCTGAGAGACAGGTGCGTGTTCAGGAAGGTGAATCTGGACTGGGTATTTAAGGCATCTACTGCAATAATCAATAAATATTTATTAGATGAGTGAAGGGATGGGTATGACCCAATCTGACTCTAAAACAAATTCACATTTTATGGGAAGCGTACTATTTTCCAATTTGTCTTTATGGCAATGAATCTTATTCAACATACTGCACATATCCCATCTGGCTTAATCAGTGTCATTTTAGAACCCGCATTTAAGTAGCAAGTGAATATAAACAACTACCAAATCCAAGAACACAACCAGTCAAGAAGCAGTAAAAGGATGCTTGCTCTTAATATAGCTCTTATTGACAGGGAAGGCAACACTATTCATAAGCAACTGTATGGATGAGATGATTAACAAGGTCGGCAGAAGAAATACTAACCTAGCACACTGCAAGGCTGAAAACAATGCAGAATGACTCTGTAATACTCACAAAAGAATCGGAAATACAGAGTAGACAAGTAACATCCAAATATGGATTGCTTTTTCTAAATGGGTCCAAGCTAGGCCTCAAATGTTAGAAGGCACAGGAGTGACAATTTGATTTACAAATGCTCAGGAGGTTTTCAAGAATGCCCAGGCTAGCAAAGAGCAACGGTTATGTGCATAACACTTTTCATGAACACAGTCACATGCCACCCTTAGCAGCAGCAGCATTTATGAATGCAAGTGGCAAACTGTAAAAATACTACTTGTTGAAGTATATTAATAACTTGGGTGTAAGGATGACAGAATCTTACTGGAAATGGCACATCATGGCACTATGTATGTTATTTTATTTACTTATTTATTTATTTTTGAGACAGAGTTTTGTTCTGTTGCCCAGGCTGGAGTGCAGTGGTGCAATCGGTTCACTGCAATCTCTGCCTCTTGGGTTCAATGGATTCTCATGCCTCAGCCCCCCAAGTAGCTGGGATTACAGGTGCCCGCCACCACACCTGGCTCAATTTTTTGTATTTTTAGTAGAGACAGGGTTTCACCATGTTGGTTGGCCGGGCTGGTCTCGAACTCCTGACCGCAACTGATCTTTCCGCCTCGGCCTCCCAAAGTGCTGGGATTACTGGCATGAGCCACCACACCCAGCCTATGTACATTATTTTAATACAGCAGATTTTAAATGTTTAGGCCTCAAAGTAACCATGATCTTTTAATCTGATTTTCAAACTAATTAAAAATATTCTCCATTTACTCAGTGATTACATTAATTTTACTCATAACCCTGACTTTATGTTTTCCCAGTGATTTAGAACTTTTGGTAAACAAACAGAATTTTCAGTGTAGTCCTTTATTAAAATAGAGACTCTGGGATATTAAAGTTGTTTTCAAGAGCATCTCAAGAGGAAAATTTTGTTGTCAAATATTTATATTTGTTAATGTCCTTTGATTGTAAACAACAGAAACTAACTCACCTGACAAAAGGCAAAACAAAATTTAAGAATTTGAAGTAAATTATAGATTTAAAGGAAAAATGGAACAATATGTTCTTTATAAGGCAAAATAAGGCAACTCTTAAGAAGGAGTTGTTTGGGGAATTTCTCTATAACATGATGCCATTAATGCAACTCATTATCTGAGACACTCCATTCAAGTTTCACGTTTCCAGGAGAGAGTTTTATTAGTCTAGCCTAAGTCATTTTTCTCTCTTGGATCAATCAGTGTGTCCAGAGAATAGTGACACAGAAATGGTTGCCAGAGAAATCACTGATATCCACTCTGCTATCCCAGTATATGTTGGCTTAGGCATTAGAGTTTGTCCTTGGAATATCTGTTGCATTCAGTGTATTCTTTTTATTTTTACCTTTGTGTTTCTTTGCTGGTTCTTAATTCTTACACTTAATTATAATTTTTTTCAATGATAAGTTGAATGAATTTAGATTCACAAACACCAAGCTTATGTTTTATGCTAACATTTTAAACTCCCATTAAGGGTTTTGATCTGTGATATAGGGATTACCATAAACATTTTTAATGAAGAACCTGAAAAGAAAGGCTATATTTGTAGTACCCAATGCTTATATCCCATGGCTCTGAGTTTTACCCAGGCCTCCTTTTTACAAAGTTAGCCTCTTTCTTAATAAGATGCCATTATTTCTCATCTACACATTGGCTTAGCCAATTAGCCAATTTTAAATTGTTTGGGGGTAACTACTAGCCTTAAAATTGTCACTCAACTGTGAGTCCCTGAAGGGCAAGAACCCTGCCCTCCATTGGTACAGCCCATGCTTAATGAAGCATGTTATAGGCACTAATGATATGTTTTCGGCACTAATGATATGTTTTCTTAATGGATGAGTGAATGACTACATCTCTTTCTACCTTCTAATGTCAGCTTTTTATTTATTACTTATAGCATAAACCAATACATACAACATCTATATAAACTTATAAAACCCATATTAGTTTTTCCACCTGATATAACTAATAAATGTTTCAGTGACTGGGGTAGAATTTGAAATTCTTTACTAGTATAAAGTTTAAACTTTATCTTTGGGTTTTATTTATGTATTTATGATATTCCAAGTCTCCAATGGCTTGGGTAATTTGAAATTGACAATTTCCACTAATATTGTTAAATGTACACATTTGTAGATCTGTGTCATGGGTAACAGAAAAGGGTAGATAAGTATATCTTCACAATAAATCTGAACCCATTTGCCTGCTTGGCTGGACTTGTACTTCTTGGATCACAAGATTTATCCTCTGTAAGCCCAAGGAATGGTAATAATGATATAAACTTGACTGAACTTGCAGCCCCAAAGGCGTGAGAGTGATTATGTGGGGCCTATTATAAATTTGCTGTCATGTAACTTTCATCAACATTTTGAGACACGTGTCCTGCAGCTTTGGAGTAATGTATTCAACTTACAGACAGTGCAAATACCAAGGCTTCAGAAGCATCGGTCTCCGGTACTCAAGTTGACCCCAAAATTCACCAAAACTAATCAGATCCATCATATCCTTTATAGCTGCCATACACATGGCATTGCCAAGTAATTCTAACTCCTGGAATTGGTGACATAGGCCACCATTGTTGTTGTTATTACTATTACAATTCTATTAGAATAGCATGTTCTCAACCGAATGTGGTGGCTCACACCTGTAATCCCAGCACTTTGGGAGGCTAAGGCGGGTGGATCTCTTGAGGCCAGGAGTTCTAGAGCAGCCAGGCCAACATGATGAAATCCCACCTCTACTAAAAATACAAATATTAGCCTGGCATTGTGGTGCATGCCTGTATCTCCAGCTACTCTGGAGGCTGAGACAGGAGAATCACTTGAACCCAGGAAGCAGAGGTTGCAATGAGCTGAGATAGTACCACTGCACTCCAGCCTGGGTGACAGAGCAAGAGTCTGTCAAAAAAAAAAAAAGAATAGCGTGTTCTCAAAGTATCAAGTAAATCTTTTATTGGTTAATAATGTCTGAGGCAGATGCGTTTTCTTATCTCTTCCTTGTTTGTCACTCTTTATAACCAGAACAACAATACTTCATCATTGTGTTTCTTAAATGTAACGTGTCCCATAACCAGTGGTAGTAAGCTTGGTACAAAGTGCCCTCTGTCACCTTTCCCTTGGTCTCCATCTTTCTAGATGGCCTCATGCTAAGACATTGCTGTTCTGGGAAGACATCCATTAAGAGTCTCACTTTCCTGTGATATTTCCCTTTCTGAGTTCTGATTATCCACATTTACGACTGTGGATGTCGAGAATCCTCACCTTACCAAATCAGCATTGGTACTCCCACACTTCACATACACTGCAGAACAATCGTGTCTCCAGGTATGGCCCAGGGAGATGGAGCTCATTGGCCTGATGGCACACCTTCTTTCCCATTAAGTTTAAAATCCTGACTGTAGTAGAAGGTCAAAACAGCTTGGTTATTGTGCTTATTACTACATGTCATCATTTGCTTGCTTAGCTGTCTCTTCAGTAGCCTGCGATCTACCTAAGGATGGGAATCACATTTTAAAAAATTTTTGCAACCCCCTCCCCAAAATATCATAGCACCACATGCATAATTTCTGATGCTCCAACAGACTAAATTATTCCCTTGCTGAAGGACACAAAAAGCATGCCCACGTGATTAGAAGCTTTGGCCAGGATATCACATTTGTGGCAGCAAAGTGAAAATAAAACAAAGCTTCAAAATATTTGGGAGAAAGGAGAGAGATGTGTTAAAAGTCCAGAAACTTTCCTCTGCTTCTAGTAGGGAAGGGATGCCTTTTTTGAAACAAAATACTACACTCTGGGCCTGCGATCTTGATGAGATCAGCACATAATGCTGATAAGATCTGAGCTACATTGTCATTCTGTTTTTATTTTTTGTAGGCATTGCGCTCATGTATAAATGTTTGAAAAAGAAAAAAACTACTCATTTTGAAATGTTATGTCTGTGAATAAAATATGTACATGTATTTGAGACTCGGTTTGACACTACAACAGTATATTTAAGATAAACTATTTATCTTCCACAAACACATTTCACTGTTTTAACACATCCATTTGTTTCTGGAATGAAGGCAGAGGCATGAGGGTGGGAGGGAGGAAAGAGGCAGGAAGGAGAAAAAAAAAACAGGGAGCTTTGTGTTGTGATATTTCAGCTTTTCTCTTGATGGCAAAATTCTAACTGGAATAAGGTTTTGTTATCCCGGATGTCAGTTCACAAATCATGAATTAAGCAGCTCAAGCCAAGTGGCACCTAGCAGTAAAACTGGCATTTCTCAAAATATTGGCAGATCGAGCAAGCAACTGTTGATTTTAAATGTTTAATGAGCAATATGTTACTTATTCCGGTAATATTGTTGTGTTTGCCTAACCTTTCTCAGACTGCCTCCTTCTGCTTTATTGCTGGAAAGCTTCCAAAATGGAAGGGGCGAGTTAGGGAGGGGAGAGCGTGTGGACAGTGCTTATGAAGAAAAACTATAAGAAGAAAGAATTCATTAAAATTGCTCTCCTGATGATGAAGAACTGTCCGTGTCTTCTCAGAATCATAACTCAGGGACTTAGATGGCATTTTAGAATCCCAACATATTTTTCCCACACATTTATGATCACGATGGAGAAGAGAAGAATATAGGAAGAAAAAAATAGAATGAAAGAGGGGCAGATAAACCTGCTGAGGGGTGGTTGTAACAAGAATTCTGGAATAACTAGAAAGTGCTGGATGAGGAGATCTTAAGAGTGAAATCATGATGACAGAAACCTGGGTGAAGTCACTGCACGTGGTTGTGATGGCAGAGTTGACCCAGAGAATGAACCTGTGGCAGAATTTTAACAGAAATCAAATCAGTGGAGCAAAAGGGTAAGACAGAAATCAATAGTAACCTCGTACTCAGTGGCAGACAGTGCTTGGCTTCTTGGTCCCGTTTTACAGTTAAACACTACCAATACACACTCATTTCTTAGCAGGACTGGTTGGTGAGTCTGAATGCATTACTGGTCAGAGTGTGTAAACTATCTGATGGAAATTAAACCTCTCTCAAGGTAAAGTTAATGATCCCTATGCAAACTAAGAGTATCATTTGTAGCCTTAAAAAAAAGAAGGTTTCTTTTTCCTTTTTTTAAATCAGAAGTTTCTTTTAGCAAAAGTGAATGAGGAACTTCAGGCATTACTGAGTACATTTGAAATCCTCTACAGGACTAATGCAGATAATTCATGCAAAATATCTGAATCAGTAAGGGTGTTAAAATGAAGATAACTCTATGACTGATAAGCATAAAAAATTAGCTATAGAGACAAATCTCCTCAACAGAGCTCTCATTATAGTTGGGAACAGAAAGAAATTTCTCAGTGCTCTAAGAATTAAAATAAAAGAAAAAAATCAATTACCTGTTTGTGGAAGTTAGGGGAGAATTTTGCCTTTATAAAAATACACCAGACCCAGCACTTTGGGAGGCCGAGGCGGGCGGATCACAAGGTCAGGAGATCGAGACCATGGTGAAACCCCGTCTCTACTAAAAATACAAAAAAATTAGCCTGGCGTGGTGGCGGGCGCCTGTAGTCCCAGCTACTCGGAGAGGCTGAGGCAGGAGAATGGCGTGAACCCAGGAGGCGGAGCTTGCAGTGAGCCGAGATTGTGCCACTGCACTCCAGCCTGGGCGACAGAGCAAGACTCCGTCTGAAAAAAAAAAAAAAAAAAAAAAAATACACCAGAAGCCTGCTGTTAATGGTAATTAAGGCATTAGGGATATTGTTTCTAAATTTCAGTAGAAAAATATTGTTGTATAGAGCTCATTCAGGATCACATTTTTAAAAGTTATTTCAAAATAAATATCTATTTCCACCCTGCCAAGCTTGTGTTCATGTAGATGGGAACTATGATTTTTTTTTTAACACAATCATAAGGACTATTTTTGGTATTGGGCTCAAGAAACCTGGAAATAATGCTAATGAGGTAAGAACAATGAGGACAATTTCCCTAATCTAGTGAGCTTTGCCTGGTCCTTTAACCAGTCTTTAACCCTGAAAGTGACCCCTCACATGAATATTCAGTCACAATAGCAATAGCTTGTCAAAGAAAAATTATTTGAGAGTCATCATTAAGGAGTCATCATTTATTGAGTATCTACTATGTGACAGGCCTAGCACATAGTGATATTTGGGATAATATTCTAATTATTCTGAACCCTTTAGTAATAGGTTTCTATTTATAGAAAGGCGGCTACAGTGCAGCAATTTTGATAACCCATCACATTCGTTAAAATAAAATGCAGCGGCCACTTATCAAACCCCTACTTTAATATTTCACTCAATTAAATATTTCAGTACAGCAATGAGTGAGAGCAGGAGGAAAATCTTAGGAAGTGAAGTTAAAGAATACAGTTGGGACAAATACATTCAAATGTTAGGCTAAGTTTACTTGCTTCACTTCTGATGAAAAGGAAAAAGATAACATCTCTTCTGAGGAAAATATTTGGGTAAGGACCTCTAGCATAATTTGTGATTGGGACTGAAAGTAGTAGATAGTTTGTGTTACCTTTTACTCACTATCCAATTCCTAATCTATCTTTTGAATTTGTTATAAAAAGAAATAAAAGAAACAATGTTCTCTCATATGGTTGAGAATTACCTGAGATAATATTGATGTGTGCAGAAAGTCTTAGGTAAATAATAGCTATTTTTATTAAATGTGTCTGTTTAATTTGAAGAAAACTTTCATTCTTTTTTTTTTTAAAGTACCTACTATGTGCTGGAAACTCCTCATTTGATAACAAAATACTTCTCCTTCGGATCTCCACTTCAGTGGCTTTTTCTTAGGTGATCTTTCTTAACCTCCCTAACCAAGGGAAACCTCTCTTTCATCCACTCTTTCACTCGAGATATCTTGCCTGATTCACACTGAACAGAGTTATAACTTAGGCTTAAATAACATACATACATACATTTAGATGGTAGCTTCATGAAATTGAAGACAGGCTGGTTTATTCATCACTGTGTCTTGACTCCGCATCTAGTGCAGGGTCTGGCTTGTAATAGGCACTCAGTAATATATTTAATTGTATGTATAAATAAATGTACAAGTCAATGAAGCAATGGGGGAATATATAGATAAATGGGCCTGGAGCACAGACTTTACAAATCTTATGGTATAGCCGGAGAGACAAAATGTATACAAATGATGATAGCGCAGCCTGATTTGTGTTACAATCACTGCATGAACAAAATTCTTTGAGAGAATAGAGACAAAACAAGACAAAAACCTAGGGGTTGAGAATAGGGATAGTTTCAAGCAAGGCTTAGGAAGAAGAAGCAGGATAAGGAAAGATGCTGAGACAGACTTCCTAAAGGAGAGGGCATTGGAGCCGGTTCCCAAAGACTGAGGAGAAGGAACCCAGAAAGAGAAAGGAAGGTCTTTTTTGGAGGAGGAGAGACAGCATGTGCCATTTGCATTAATCAATCTATGTGCTGAAATCTAAAAGCTCCAACTCTGTTATATCAAACAAAACTGATGTTTTGCAATAGTCAGAGGCAATATTCAAGGCTTCATTAGATGTAAATATACAATAAAAACTATGAAAAGGCTCCAAGAGAGAAAGATAAACTTAGAAAAGAGCAGAAGCTCAGAGTGTAACATATTTCTTATTACATGGAGGCTCTGGCATCCTGCAAATGGGTAGTGGTCAGTGCCTTCAGAAATGCACCATCATAGACTGATTCCTAAGTGGAAGGTCAAATCCTGGGGTAACCTTTAGAGGGAACAAATGGGAAGCAAGCTAGAGGCTCTCCAGCAGGCTAGCACAAGGAAGCTATTAAATATAACTGTGTGCATTTACTTACAGATAAAATACTTAGTAATTTGCATGTATTATCTCTTTTGAACTTCTTAGCAACCTTATAGGTCATCAAAACTGATATTATAACCTCTATTTTACAGCAAACTAAATTTTAGAGATTTTCTATAACTTATTCAAAGTTAGTGGCAAGCGATGAACTCAGGTTCCTCAAATTGAGTTCTAATACTCTATTATACTATACAGGATTATTTTGTAAAACAAAATGAAACAGTAAAATAAAATAGAATGACCAGAAAAATTCATTACTAAATAGCTCATATTTTAGAATACTTTCCTCTCTTTTTTTTCCCTTATTTTCTAGATTTGCTCTGTCTTATGCCATAGATCTCCTTTTAGCCTAGTCCTTTTTCTGAAACAGAATTTCTACCCTAGCCTAAAAAAGCATAGACTTTTTTTTTTTTTTTCAGAGCCTTACTCTGTCATCCAGGCTGGAGTGCAGTGGCGTGATCTTAGCTCACTGCAACTTCCACCTCCCGGGTTCAAATGATTCCCCTGCCTTAGCCTCCCAAGTTAGCCTCCTGAGTAGCTGGGGTTACAGGTACATGCTACCAGTCCCAGCTAATTTTTGTATTTTTGGTAGAGACAGGGTTTCATCATGTTGGCCAGGCTGGTCTTGAACTCCTGACCTCAGATGATCCTCCTGCCTCGGCCTCCCAAAGTGTTGGGATTACAGGTGTGAGCCACTGCGCCCAGCCTGAATTTAAATCTTGATTTCACTACTTTGTAGCTTTATAGTTGTGAAAAACTAATTCGGTTCTCTGTCTCAACCACACTTATGAATGGGAATGTTTACATATATGTATGTATGTATCATATATGTTTCATATATATCATGTTATACTTCCTTAAACTAGTATTAGTATGTGTCATGTTGCTTAGCACATGCCTAGTTCATAATAAATTCTCAGTAAATATTTATTTGGTGAATAAGTATTAGTTCTCTTCTCCTTCCCCACTACCTGTGTGATCTTAGACCAGATACTTAAGAGCTATGAGCCCCAGCTACCTCATCTGTTCAGGGATTAAAATATTTGTACTACAGAGTTTTCAAAATGGTTAAATAATTCACGTGAGAATTCTTAGCACATAGTTTTCACTAAATAAATACTTATGTTCTTTCCTCTTTGTTTCTGCATTTTTGTTCTGCATACCATTTAAACACTTGTTTCCATTCTTCCATTCTCAGGAGGCTCGATTCTTTTTTCTTTCCCACCTCCTATCAGCCTCCTGCTGTCGGATTCATACCCCTCCTCTTTTCTAGACTTCTACCTGCTATTTTCTCCTGCACTCTCTTCTGTAGTTTTCCTTCCTTGATCCCCTTCTGCCTTTCCTCTTGCCTTTGCTAACTCTTTGAGCTCTATAGTAAGGTGCAGGCAATGCCGCAGGGAGGCACATGGGGCAGCCGAACCTGCTCGGACGACTCTTGAGATAGTTATAACTACTAAAGGATAAGTGATTTAGGTATCTTTGATTTAGGAGAATGGAGGCAAGAAAATATATTTAACAGTAGAAATGCTCTTGATTCATAACCTTTCCCATTAGCATACACACACACGCCCACCCAAGAGTTATGCATTTTATCACTTCTTCACCCATTCTTGTGGTCCTTTTTTCTTTATATTTATATTTAATACTAATTCACTCATTTTCAGAGCATCAAAAATAATTGGGCCCATAAATCAACAGAAATCTAAGGAGAGTGAAAAAGGAGATAAAAAGGGAAATGCTGAGATGTAAATGACAACTAGACATGAACATTTTAATTCTCTGAGAATCAGCACCCTCTTAACTATACCAGCTGAGTTGTACATTTGTTCTAAGCTGTTTGCAACTCTTTCTTCTTTCCCACAAGGCCCTCTGCTACAGAGTGTAGGAATATTTTTGAGTCCAGTTGGTGATCACTTTATATCCTGAGGCAAAAGGATTGCTGGTTTGTGCTATACTTTTTCTAGCTTGTATAACTCAGATGGTATTCCTGCTTTGCTCATTCGCATGGAGGTTTAATTCTTCCTAGAGTCTTACAAAGCTTCAAAAGTAACCAAGGAAAGTCTAGCAATAGGGAACCCTCAGGTTAGAAAGAAAGTCAAGGAGTAGGAGGTTGAAGCCATCTATCTCTCTGCCTCTCTGTCTCTCTCTCTTTCTCTCTCTCTCTCACACACACACACACACACACACACACACACACACTACACGTTGGTTTTCTTTAGGTAGCTTTGTTCTTTGCACACTGAAACAATTTAAACAAGGTTATCATATCTTTGTATCTTTCATTTCAGCACTGCACTGCTAATATTTTTTTTCCTTTGACTCTGCCTTTCCTGAGGCCTTCAAGGGCCTTTGAAACCCTCGACGGTAAGGTTCATTTCCCAGGAATACACCTAAGGATGATTGTCTTCTGATTCCCTGTAGCCATTTTTTTTTTTTCTGTCTCTGCTGAATAAACTTAGTCTTGAGTCTTGACCCTGGGTAAAGAGGACAATTTAAAAGAAGGGAGAAAAATGAGTATCTCTATGTTTCAGGGTTTAAACTGCATGGCCATTCCAGGCTGCCAATCCCTATGAGAATGCAATGCCATTTTCTGTATGGTCTATCAATTTTAAGAACTCTCAGGCAGCATAAAATGAGAAAGAGGTTTACTGTGAATTTGGAATAATACTATTCTCAGAGGAAAATCTTTTCAACGATTGCAAATATAATTTCTAGTTCCGTAATTTGAAAGCTCCATGGCTGATTCCTATGTATTTCTTTCCCATCTTCTTGTTGGGAGTTTGCCTGTGATTTCATGTAATGAGCTTTCTCTGCTGTGGGAAGCGAAAACACTGTGCACCTTACAGGTTTGTGATCACCATCTCTCCAGCAAGCAAAAGAAACGCCTGGGGCCTTTTTAGGTTTTTTAGAAAGAAACAAGTATAAGGCTGTTAGTCTGATTCTAAACTTTTACTGCATTTCTCCTGGGAACAACTCCACGGCAAATGCAGCAATCTCTTCCCTAGAAAGTCTCAGGATACATGCTGAAATAGTTTAGTTCATATCAGCAGCTGGAGTGTTTAAAGCTTTCTTTACAGCATGGCTAGTTTGTTGAGGCCAGAGCAAAGGAACCAGTGAGTTGGGCCACCTTTGTGAAGCTTTTGCAGTGAGTGTGTACATCAAAATCACCACCAGAGTGTTAAAATGCAGATTCCTGGGGCTTGCCCTAGACGTAATGGATTAGAACTTTTGGAAGTAAGCCTAAGAAAGGAGTTCCCTAGGTGATTTTTCTTACTTTGGGAGCCACAGCTTTAGAAAAATATTTAGGAAGAGCTAAAAATGTAAATGTACTGACAGATACTGACATCGTAATTATTTGAAAATAATTTATTGGAGCCTAGGTCATAGAATGTTACTTCTGAAATATACTTTTGTTCTCATCTACTATACTCCCCAACTTAAAAAAAATGGGAAGTACAACAGCCTGGTGAAAAATACACTTCTTCAGACTTGCATGCTAGAGCTTGTTTCTCTACACCATAGGTTAACAAACTTTTCCATGAAAAACAAGGTAGTAAATATTTTAAGCTTTGTGGGCCATAGGGTCTCTGTTGCAATTAAATTCTGTCATTGTAACTGAAAGCAGCCATAGACAATATATAAATGCATAGGCATGGCTGTGTCCAAGTAAAACTTTATTTATAAATACTGAAATTTAAATTTTATATAATTTTTATGTGTCAAAAAATATTGTTATTTTAATTTTTTAACTTTAAAAATGCAAAATTCACTCTTAGCTATGAGCTATACAAAAACACTCAGAAGATCAAATTTGGCTCATGAGACATAGCTTGCCAAGCCCTGCTCTATAATGCTCCTGGTTCCCAAATTTGGGAAAAAATAAACAAAAATCTCAGGAAATAATTTTATATATACACATATATATAAGGATATACATATCCTTATAAATGTCTGTGCCTAGCACCACAGGATTTTTGTTCAGAAAAGACGTATGCTTTTAATCTACAATCTAACATTTTACAAGTGATTCACCAGACATAGAAAATGTTTCTCAAAGTCTAAGAGGTAAAGACTCTTGAACATGATTGTAACAGAAAGAGAATGAGAGATTTAAAAGAAATTAATATTTAGTGAGTACCTACTATGTCTGGGCACTGTTCATCATTTTCAAAAGTAAAGTACTAGAACATCTACAAGTAATGAATATTAATGGTAAGAGCAAATTTAATTACTAACTGTTATCAATATAATGATAGTTTCCCACATAGTGGCATCTTCTTTACTTTTTAGTATTGTCTAAAATACTAATGCCTTGTTTTATCTCCCCAGCCTAGTGCTGGACATATAATAGTTGTCAAGTTAAATTATGTATTATGTTTTTTACTCCAAAGAGCTAGTACTCATCAAGTAGAGATTTCAAAGGGAGAGCCATTCTTTTTGTGTTTGTAAGCAGTCTCTCTCAGTCAGTCTCTCTCTCTCTCTCTAGCCCTCCAAGATAGAGGTTATGAAGGACCCAAGAGATGTCAAATGATCTCCTGACCTAATCCGGCTTTTTGCTTGTGGCTATCAAAGTTTGAACAATTGTCAGTTGGTCTATGCAGCAGTCATGTTCTTTACTATACTTCTGAAATTTTTATTTTAGTTTAACCATTGAGCATAGTTGCATTGATTTCTCTTTCTGGAAATGAGTTAAATGGTTTTCAAACTGTGTGCTAGAAAACACTCATTCTAGAAACTGAGCTTAACATCTTTGTCACTAAAATAAAATATGGGTATTTTTTTCCTGATTTATAAAAGACAAATATTACTGAGTAGAATTGTGTGTTTTGAAGTTTTTACCATAAAATATTCTTAGTTTTTTTTACTGTCTGCACCATTTTTCTCAATTAAAATCTAACAATCTAATGTGAAAAAGCACAATCAAGTATTTTCTTCTTGTATTTGGACCTACCACTTGAAAAATTTTGAGAATCTGTCCTGGATTGTATTTTGGAAAAGTTAGTATCTTTTCTAGAAAAAGAAGATTAAATCTGTATGGTTTTGATTAAATTATGTTAGAGCTTTCCTTCAACCTCATTTTAAATATATGTCAACCTCATTTTAAATATGTGTATTTAAAATGAGTTAATTAAGTTTCATATCTTCAACTCTTTAGTGAAAAATATACTTATGCTCATTTAGGGGAAAATTCCATGTTCCTGAAAATCCAAGTTCAGTCAGGTACCATTCTCTAACTGGCTCTAAATATGTTCCACCCATCCCACATACACACACATACCTCTGTTTTCTTCCAAATACTTCTCATCCTTAAGTTGCTTTATAATATTCCTGTTTTGACAACTTGATGGAGAGAGGGATAGATTTCTCAACGGCTAGTGCTTGGATTCAGGGAGTGGGAGGTCAGGCACATGACTGTTTTGGAATTGTGTCTTCTGATTAGTGTGGATCCAACCTTGCCATCCTCTAACCAATGGCTAACTAGTTCCATCACAGCACATGAAGTTTAATATGTGGCCAGCACCCCATTTCCCATGCCAATGGCCCACAGCTTTTTCTGTGATAGCATTCAACTGTTCTCCAGGTAGACAGGACACTAGCCATGAGTTGAACGTAGCAACTAAATTTTCCATTATCCCTGATGTGCAGAAGATGCCTTGATAACCTGCCCAAGCCTGAATCTAAAGCCCTTAGACCAACTGTAACTATATTAGGACTAGGGATACTGGTTAGAAACAAGTAAACAAATATATTTTGGACCTCCAGTCCTTTAAAGAGGACAAAAGCTTATCACTATATTGTCAGGAATGAAAACTCCCGTTTTGTGAGTTGTAAGTTTTCCTCACTCAGCTGCCTTTGCAATCACATGCTTATCTATTTACTTACTCTCAGATATGTAGAGTGCCAGGAGAGCACTTCTTAGAATGATTATTATACGTCATATCAAAACGAAGTCTCTCAGCAAATAGACTTTAGACTCCACCAACCAAAACAAACCTCTCTGTTTGCCCTGACCACCAACAAAACTGATTTCTTTTCTAGAGGCATCTGTGAGATTACTTCAGGCTCTTGCAATTCTAGTGGCATTTTCTTCCTGCTCTTCTTCTTCCCCATGGTTTGGCTGGCTTGATTTCTTCTGTGATCTTCCTGTGTCCCACCCTATTACTTTCTTGTTTGCCCAGGGCTTCTCCCTCATGTTTTTCTGCTTCCACATCTTTTCCTGTGTCTCCTCTGCCCCTCAGCACAGCGGGTCAGATAATGTTCCCTGAGAGCCACTGCTAAGTTTGCCTTCGGGTAAAGCCATCTGTCAAAAGGGGAGGATTTGTGGGGCTTAACTTTTTTCATCTTGAAATTGTGAAGTTTTTCCCACTAGAAAATTAAAATTGCATCAGTATATGATATGTTGAGCTATTGATACAATAAGGTTTACCCTTCCAGAAACCGACAGTATTTTAGATTAGTATAGAAGGTTGGGAAGGCTGAGGAGATTTGAAAGCGTAGGAATTTATTGAAAATATTCCAAGGCCTCCTGCTCATAACTTACCCAATTATCTTCTGAAAAACTGAGCATTAATGTGCTTATCAATATTTGGATTCACAAGTTTAAAAGACCACCAAGACTTACATGTTAGTGAGAATGATTTTCTGTCTGTGTTTGCTACTCAATTCCTAGCTACCCCAAACAGTTAGATACACTAAGCCAGCATTGTATAAAATGAATTTATGACCCCCCTCTTCCCCTAGCAGCATCCTCTTCTTTCATTCCAGTCTTTTTCCAGTTCCACAGAACCTATTCCCGCAAGTACCCATCCTGATTGCCTGCAGGCTGCGAAATCCCTTAGGTGTTAATTGAGAATTAAGACGTGAGCTGATAAAAGGTATAACCACTTGCATTAATATTTGCATTGCAAAAGGAGTCTTAATGGGAAAATAATTAAGCTTTAAAGTTTGATATCTTTGAGGCAATTTATCCTGCTTGGCAACCTGTCAATTCTGCTCACTTTACATCACCTTCCCTTTACTGCACCTCAGGTTGGCCACATGTCATTTGAATGTAACTTTGCAAACCAAGACTTGAGTGTGGGGTAAGAGAGCTCAGAATTCTTCATAGCATGATGCAAAGAAACTTTAAATTTCTCACCTATTTACAGATTAACTTACTCTTAATGATCTTCCAACACTTGAGAAGGTCAGTAGCCCTCCGTCTGTCATTCTCCAAGTTCACCAACAGCTTATCTACCCATCAAAGGTGCTTTTGTAACAAAATCCATGCATAATGAAACCAAGAAAGGTAATGTACATTTTCTTGTTCAACTTTGGGTGTAAATGACCTATTCTCAGGGATTTTTACAGTAAGGAAATCTAGTGATTATACCAGGCAACACTGAGAACTGTAGGATGGAGAGGAAAGAAAAGGGTAATCCACAATTGGGAGTTGAGATCCAGGCTTTTTTGGAGTTCCAGGTAGGCCAGAAAGCAGTCAGCATTGGCTTTTGTCATGAATCTAGTGTCTAGAACTGGTAGGCAAATGAGGATCAATCTCAGGAACAGAGCTGAGACTTTACAAGTAAGATATAATTGATTAAAACACCAGAGTCACGCAGACATCTGAGCTCTGCCATTTACTATCTGTGTAATGTTGGGAAAGTTCCTTAACTTTTCTAAACTTCACTTCCTTCATTGGTTAACAAGAGACACAGAGAGAGAAAAGAAGAAGCCTATATAGATAAACTAGAAGATGTAAACAATCCATGTGACACGAAGTGCTACCCGACAAATGGAGACTGAATTGTTAGTTCAGAAACGGGAATTGAGTTCAAGGCAGAATGTTGATTCTCCTCATAATTTAACTTGTGTCCTTCAGTCCTTCCTGACCTAAATACTGGATTTATCCCTGATCCCTGGTCAAGATGGCTTCTGTGTCTGGAGTTAACCTAACTCCCTTAAGAAAAGAAAAGGTATATGTTTCTGAATGCCAAACTAGTAAGATCAGAAGGATGCTTACCAAATATAGGTGTTCTGGAGTATCACCTGGTAGGTTTTATAAACTAATGGATTCCTGAGCCTCATCCCAAGAAATTCTGATTCAGTAAGTCTGTGAAAGAGCCCAGTGATCTGCATGTATTAGCAGTTTCCAATGTGATTATTATATAGGTGGTCCATGGATCACAGTTTGAGAAACACCTGTACAGATGCTGATCAGAATCTGAGATAAGCTGGTCACCACACCTGGATACTATATTTGTGTAATTTTTTAAAGTGAAAGCAAGAGAGAAAATAAAGATTCATATAGCTTCTTTTTTATTTCAAAATAGTAGCAAGAGTTGAAAAATGCATCTACAGAGACATATTTTCTGGAAACTAAAAAGATCCTTTTATAAAGAGTATTGAGTAATATGTTAGACAATATGTTTGACTGAAATTTATGAAATGCATAGAAAATGTGTTCAAAGGGGTAATTTTTAAATAGTCTTTATAGAAATGTCCATGGTCTCACTTCAGTAAAGCCATTTCTAGGAAGTACTGAAATAATTATGGTCAAAATGGTCTGCTTTCTAAATATGTGATTCTTGGATAGAATCCAAAGACTTGAATAAACTGATAGTAGCATACCAAATAGATATGGCTTGCAATTATTAAGTGTCTTAAACAAGCATTTGATAGGTTGTACATTGACATCCATTAGCAAGTAATCTCCAGACAGTTATTCTGAGTGGTTGCAATGAGATCTTATGTGATGGATACAGGAGGCGAGGGGGTCAATCTTCTGGTCAACCACCAAGAATAAGATGAAATAGCTTCAGCACAGGGCTAAGACGTTGCATAATAATGTATTTCTCTCATATAAACAAATGATTGAGTACATTTAAGTGCTTGTTTGAGATCCAAAGTTCTGTGCTATATTAATAAAAAATACTGCACAGCCTGACACTTTGTATGGCAGGTATTATTTGGCTCTCTCTGTCCATGAAAATTCTCTATGTACACTCTGTTAGTCATACACTTTCATGAAAATCATTTTGAGGTTCATACTTTAAGCTGGGAGGGTTAAGGGGTGGTGCTAGGACACTAGGGAACTTAGAAGTTCCCCGTGAGACAGGAAGATAAGCTGAGTGTTTCCTGGGCTGAGGGAATTTAGAAGACTTGAGTTAGAATAAAGGATGAGTTCTTCCTACCTCCACCTCAGAACTTTTCCCCTTTCCTGTAAGATTTATAGTTCATATCATTAGGGAAACTCAGGTTGGGCTTGTTCTCAGAATACTCAGATCCAAAGGGATAACACCAAAGCACAGAGATTTCTAGGGAATGATGCTGCACCAATGTGAGCAGGCTATTAGTTAGCTATAAAATACAGCAAGAAGGGTCCAGCCCTGTAGGAAAAGTGATGGTGACAACTAAATGATGGGTCGAGTTTATAATTTAGCTCAACTTTAGTCCCAGCTGGGAACTGGAGTGCAACCTGACTGCCAGTAACAAGGATCAAAGAGCAATCAGGCAAACTGGTGCCATGGAGTGGAGAATAGTAAGGAAAATTCATTGGAGTGCACATACAGCTACCTGTCACCTTCAGAGTCAGCACTCTCAAGTCCAGACACCTCTCAATCATGAGCAAAGTGCTTCTAACAATTGGCCAGGCTCAAGTCTCACTGCTTTGGGGACCAAGTGGACTGGACCTGTGGTTACAATTCTTTAATAGCCACAGTTGAACAGTACAGGTGGTAGGTTGCAACACACAATGCCCATGGATAGTCATGAAAACTTTTTGTCCATCTAATTAGAAAATTGTTCTGATTTTATATAATATCAACTTGCTTTTTACTATGCCTCCTGTCATTTGGAATTGGTGTCTAATTTTCCTAATCATTCTTTTTCCCTTATGCCAGAAATAGAAAAATCGTAGAGATTTTCTTTTTCATTCTGAGAAACCTGCCCTTAGGATACAGCCAGAAGAATAGGTATGTCTTTCACTGACACTGAAATTATTAAATTCAGTTTTCTTTGAAAATATTGCATTATAAAGGTAATATATATATATATATATAATCTATGTCAAAAATTCAAGCAGGTTAGGAAAGCATCAAATGAAGAGAAGTTCCCTGACCGCACACTTCTGGGCCTCCTGATCCCATAACCCAGAAGTAAGATTGTTAACATTATGTAAACATTTATATATATGCAAATGTGTTGTATATGAATAAGTATTTTTATCCTTTATTTGTATCCCATTGTTTAGAAGGAATCTCCATTTGAATGTCCTTTAAGCATTCCAATTCAATAGATAAAACAACTCAGTTATTACCCTCCCACCCCCCCACCACTACCACCCATAAAAATGTCATCCAGTACACAGATCAATCAAACCAAGAACCTTGGGGTCATCCCTCTCCCTCACTTGCCATTTTAATTAGAGATGAGTGTATGAAAGTAGCACTCTCCCTCTGAGGTCCACCCCTCAGGGTAAGACAGTCTTGTGGACTTTCTTTATTTCAACCATTTAAACCTCTGAGGTGGCCTCTTCTTCTCCCCTTGTTTTTATTTAAAAAGGAGTGCAGGAAACACCCTCATGCAGCGCTTTTTAAATGAAGTAACTTGTCAAGTTCGAGACTGTAGCAGTAATCTGAAAGGCAGTAAATTTAGCGACCCTCACTTGCACTGACAGCCTGTCGAGCACTTGAAACATAAATAGCAGTGGAGACAAATCGCTGCTGTTTTCCTATTAAGCTTTGGCCCACTGGCCTCATAGCCTTCTAGGAGCGCATGGGCCCCAGCCTGGGAGAGGGACTGCTTTCAAGAACAGGCAAGTGCTTTCTTCTTTTCTCTTCCACTCCACCTCTACCTGTGCTCCTGACACTGCAGCTGGGACCCCCACTCCCACTGTGATCCATCTGCTTTCCAGAAAGGCTAAAAATCCTTAGCCCAGATTGAGGAGTGCTAGTAAACAGAAGCCTGCAACCCAGAATGAATGTTGATGGAGTAATTTTTAGCTTGTACATTTTGGTCAAAATGAAGAAGCCAATGGCTGGACCCTTTACTAATAATATGTTTTGACCCCTGAGCTGCCCATCTTATGTTAAATGGAAACATTCCAAGAACATCAATTTAGTTCATACTTAAACATTTTCCTCTTCTGCCCTGCTGCCACTCCTTACCCTTCTTCTCTCTTCATTACTTATGTATTGACTTTAAGCAAGAACAGTTCTCCAAATTGGATCAAATAGCTCATTCAGCACTGGGCCTAGCTGAAGAAGTAGATCTGGGATTTTAGGGTGAACCCATATGAGGTCATTGCAACATCAGGGTTTGTTAAGAAAGGGTGAAGGGCTAGATGGGGTTATTGTCTGTTTTGTTTTCATTACATTTCAAAGGCTTCTGTGGCAGCTTCAAAACTCTGCCTAGCAATCCTTCCATAGTGCAATCACCCTGCTGAGTTTAACACATTCACTTACTAAATGCCAATTGATTTCTGTGACTCTTAAAAACAGCAACTGCTGCTCTCATCTCTCTTGATATTTAATCCTGAGCCATGGCAGAGTTGCTAATAACAGGTCTGGTAATACCCCCACAGTTCTGATGACAATGGTGAGTGATCTTGTTTGTTACTGACTCTGTCCAGCAATTCTAATCTTTGTCCCTGCCAAACCCCCTGCCCCACGTTTTAGGAAAAAGTCTAAAAAGCAATTAACATCTGCAGGAATCTTTACTTCTACTTTATTCCCACAGGACTCTTTTAAGTATATGGGGCTTTTTTAATCCTTTGTTTTCAGTTTTGCCTCTTCTTCCCCACACCCCTGAGGTCATAAAAATGAAGTAGGAGAGTGGGTGCTGGCTTTGGGAGCTACATCCTACAAATGTTCTGCAGCCCCTGCTCCAGTGATTTGAATTACAACCCATGTGTAGATTACAAATTTAAATCCACAGTTAGCTCAAATCTCTTACCAACCCCATATTTCCCAGTACCTATAAAATGTACTCCACAGTATGTCCCAGGAAAACCTAATACGAACCATATCAAGAATGGAACTCATTATCTTCACTCCAAAATAAGTACCCCCTCCTAATTCGCCAAGTGATGCCACCTGCATTCACACTTAGGAAGTCATTAGCTTCCAACCTACACACTGCATTTAGAATACATTTCTTCATACCTGAGAAAACCAAGTGGACTACAGGAAATTCAGGGCAGGTGAGGGTCTGTGTACAGGGTCCACATTCCTTCTCCTGCCCTCCAAGGGGACAGTGCCACTCTCTCCCACTGAGCCCAGACACTGCCTCAGAACCCTTCTCAACATCATTCCCCAGGCAGCCACTGTCAGTTAAACAAGGTTGATCGCAATTTTTTGAAATCTTTGAAGAGCCCATCTCCACTTTCACAGTAATTCACAGGAAGGCTCATCAAAATACATGTTAATACTCAGTGTCAAGAAACAGGCACTGAGAGTAAATAGTGTTGGTGTATAAAGGACTTCAAACAAATAGAATTTTCGTATGATTTTATGCTTACACATCACGTTTCCTATATGGTGTGTAAGAAGGAAGGAAGGAAGGAAGGAAGGAAGGAAGGAAGGAAGGAAGGAAGGAAGGAAGGAAAGAAGGAAAGAAGGAAGGGAGGGAGGGAGGGAGGAAGGGAAGGAGGAAGGGAGGGAGGGGAGGAAAGAGGGAGGGAGGGGAGGAAAGAGGGAGGGAGGGGAGGAAAGAGGGAGGGAGGGGAGGAAAGAGGGAGGGAGGGGAGGAAAGAGGGAGGGAGGGGAGGAAAGAGGAAGGGAGGGAGGGGAGGAGGGGAGGAAAAAAGGAAGAAAACAAATTACAGAATAATGCCATTGTACTCAGTACCCTGTGGGTGCTGGCAGGCTTAAAGGGGTTGTAGTGGTACCTAACATAGCAAATCCAGAGTCCTCAAACCACCCGCCACATCCCTGTGCACGTCCTCACACATCACCATCCTCATTTTTCCTGCTCGGAGACTTCTAGATTGCCACACCCTTTTGCAATTTGCCAGCCCTAATTTTTTCTCCACTTGCATTTCTTAAGTTCCTGAAAACTTATTTCTCCCAGAAATCTTCTCTACCACTAAGTCTGCTCTACACTGTCTCTGTAGCTCATTTGCAGGTTGCTGGCATTTGTGTGTACCAATAGGTTTTTATTGCTAATGGAGGGACTCCTAAAAATAAATGGTTAAGAGGCTAAATTTTTAAAGATCAACTTTTTTTCCCCTCATTTATTGGTTTATTGGATCTTTTCAATAAGGAAGTGAAGTGGACAAACCTCATAAAAGATGAAGCCTGTCTTTTTACCTTCTTTATCAATAATTGAGCTGCATTGCTTTTGAAATTTCTCAAATGTCTTATTCTATACTTGAAAGAAAGAAATAAAGCAGATTCTGAGAGCTAAGAATTCAGCCAACTGTAGCATCTTTCAGCATTCTAATGATAAAAGTAGGCATGCTTAGTTAGGAACATGAGTCCCAAAAGTCCACAGACCTGGGTCAAAGCTCATGTCTTCCTTACTAACATTATAAGCTTGCGCAAGTTTCTTGACCACTCTAAACCTGTGTTCCTATGTGTTACACATCTGTAAGCAATCTTAAAACTATTGTGAATTAAATAAGATAATATATCTGAGTCACTTAGCACAGTGCCTATCAAGTGTTTATTAAGCAGTAGTTCATTCAACAGTCACTCTACAATATTTCTTGAACTTTTAATAGGTTCCGACATTGTGCTACACACTAGGGAAGGGATACAGTGATGATCAAAACCAAATGTGGTTTTTACAGTGGTAAAGCCTTACAATGTAACCATAGCTATTCTCAGTACAATTCCCTTCAGAGAACTAAATATAGGGGATTCTGACTTCAAGCATCACATTTAGAAGGGCAGGGCAGTTTCTAAAAACTGACACCAAGTAGGGGGTAATGGTTTAGTATAAATACAATAAAAGAATGTCATGGCCCAGGACTGAAAAAAGGATGCATGCATGGTAGCCTCAGGTTGGAAGCTCAGCTCAAACTATTTCAGCTAGCTTATTTTTTATATGTGAAAGCAAAAATGCAAATCAAAATGAATTGGATCTCTCTGGATGCCAGGAAAAATAATCCCAGGGCGTTCTTTTTCTTTTGGCCCATGCTCATTCATAGAGCCAAAGCCAGTTGTGAATCTTCCCTGGCATTGTTCTTGTCACTGGTTTCTGCGTACTAACTACATCCTTTGGGGTTGCAGAAGGCATGGGGCCAATTTGCATAATCCACCCCCTGTTGTGTCTTATTATTCAAATAGGGAACATTTCTATAGCAGAGTAACCACCCCTTCCCTTGCATGCAGCTCAAATGTCTTAATAGTCATATGCCTCTTTCTTCAGAAAACTCTCTCTCCTTTCATTTCCATTCCTCCAACTCTTCCCTAAAATCATCTTCATTATATCACATCTGTTTTTTTTTTTGTTTGTTTGTTTTCTTCATCCCCTTCAATACCTTGTTCTTCCCTTTGTCTCCTTATCCTCCTGTGGTTGTCACTTTTGAGGACTGCATCTACCCCTTCCCTGCCTTCTTTCAATCAGGGATCATTTTACCACTCTTCACCCCTCCCTTCCAGTGGTGAAAAGAGAGGATGAGAAGTGGTTTCAGCCTTTGGACAGCAACATTGTCAAACACTAAGGGATCTCTCAGGTGAAATGTGAAGCGGAGAAGCAAAAACGTCAAATAATCTGGAGAGAGACATGGCTGCAAATACAAACAGAGCCCTACTGCAGGCATCTTTTCTAGATTTCTTGTGTTTCTTTCTCTCTTCCTTTCCTTAGCATTTCTGTGTAGAACATGATGTGCAGGAAAGCAGGGAAGAAAGCAAAAACAGGAACAGGTGAGCATGTCCTTAGGGGAAAACAAAAGGAAAACATGAAACATACTTTAAGAACAGAAACATGGTACAGCATTTGAAGTTCTCACAGGAAACTTCAAATGGCATCATTGATTCGTGATCTTTTTTCCTTTCATTTTCATAGGTAGAAGTTCATAGCTTGCTTTTCTTGCTTACCTACTTCACTCACGTTTCCAATCACAGACCCACACGAACACAAATATACACACATATACACCTTGCAAGATAAATTCTAGTTCTTTGCTTTTCATTAAACTGTATGTTTGTGTTTATAGCTAGTGTGTTTACAGCCACTTACATGTAAATATTCAAACGTAGGTGAGTAAAGGGAATAGCAACCCTATTTCAAGCACATCTTTCCATCTGTGAAAGATTGATCTACTGAGATGCTATACTTACAAAAGTTTTCTCAGAACAGTGAAAAAAATGATCCATTCATTTCCTAACATACTTTCCTTGGAATTCTATATTTTTAAAGTCACAAAATGCTCCAATTTAGCAAGTTTCCTAAATTGTATTTTTTGTATCTCAAATAAAAGGAAAGACAGGTACTATAATGATTATTACAGTAATAGTCTTTAAAAAAAATTTAATTCCAAATATGGGGCTGGTTGTCATGTCCTGGGAAGTTTTTGAGACTAGTCCTGCTCTGCTTAGTGAGCAAATATTTGAGGGTGAGGAAATGTGTGTGCTGCTCCCTAAAAGTTAACAGTAAAATCTTATATGTAAATAACTAGTTTTTTCTGTGGGGGGGGGGGGGTGTGTGTGGGCATGTGTGTGTGTGTGAGAGACAGAGAGAGAGAGAGATGGGAGGATGGAAGGAGGGAGAGGGAGGAGAGAAAGAAAGGGAATGAGAGAAAGCAACACCACGGAAATATATTTAATTTCAAATGGCTCCTTGTTACAAATGCCTGGTTGACCTTATAAATCTAAATCAGTCAACATTTTGCATAGCAACTACAGGGCTCACTAAAGTATGGAACTCCGAAGGCACTGTACTCAGAAGGCAGCACCTGGCATACTTTAATTGGAGTTATTCCTGGCTGATTTGCCTCCACATTGGGGAACACAGGAGAGAACACTTTTCTCTTGCCATTAGCTCTAGGCCCTTCTTTCTGACTTATGAAGAAATCTTAAAAGAACTAATATGTACAACTTGAGTAAACAGTGACTAAGAAGGGATAGGCTAATTATGTGCAAGAGTTTAAAAGGTGCATACACTGAGGAGGATGAGAAGTTATTTAGCCCGGTAGCTGAGTATTGCCAGGAGACACAAAAACACATTAAGCAAAGGGAGATTTAAACTAAACACTAGATCCCAGAATAAACATAACACTCAGTGATGTGAGCAGGCTTGTGGAAATTGGTTGAGGTGTTTAAAATACCAAAATACTGAAATTTGCATTTCAAGTAAACATTTCTGTTAAGGGCAAAAAATAATAGGGACAAGAGAAAGACCCAAATTGTGGCCATAGAACTCGTCCACCAGAGAACTTAAACAATAGGTTTTGTGTCCATTTCTGGCCTGAGAGTCTTTTTAAGGTTGAGAGAATAAAAGACAATATTGGCAGGACCCTGGGGTTGAGAGCAGCCAGTCAGAGAGAACTGAAAGAAGTGGAGAAAAGTTGCCCTCTTGGGGACAGGCACATGGGGGCAAATGGAAAGAAAGGAACAGGAGAATCTGAGTGCATTTTAGAGTTTTGTGACTCAAGATTCAGGTGGTATATTCCATGCCTTAAAACAAGAAACAGCACTTGCTGAGATTGTATCGTGCCTGTGTCCACTGGGAGCTCTGTTGGGTTCCAAAATGATAATTCCACATGGCAGATAATTCCTCGGGACATGGCCAGAAATGCCCCTGTGCAGTCCTTCAACAACAGAGTACTCAGCATACCCTTTCTTCCCCAGTAAAAGAGAACTTTATTAGGATCATTAAAAGGCAGTGGAGTTTTATGCCAACTTCTCTGACAGAAATACTTAGCCACTTTTCAGTACTTAGCTCTATTCTCTCAAACTACATGAAGTGCTGAAAATAACTCTAGTATCTCTTTGAATTTCTTAATTCAGTTCAGCTTTATCTCAGTCCATTCAAGTTACTATAACAAAAATACCATAGACTGGGTAGCTTATAAACGATAGAAATGTATTTCTCACAGTTTTGGAGCTTGGGAAGTCCAAGATCAGGGTGCCAGCAAATTTACTGTCTGATGAGGGCCCACTTCCTGATTTAGAGGCAGCTGTCTTTTCTCTGTGTCCTTACATGGCAGAAGAGGCAAAGGAACTCTCTGGAGTTTCTGTTTTCTTTCTTTTTTTTTTTTTTTTTTTGAGATGGAGTCTTGCTCTGTCACCCAGGCTGTAGTGCAGTGGCTTGATCTCAGTTCACTGCAACCTCTGCCTCCCAGGTTGAAGCAATTCTGCTGCCTCAGCCTCCTAAATAGCTGGGATTACAGGCACATGCCACCACACTTGCTAATTTTTTTGTATTTTTAGTAGAAATGGGGTTTCACCATGTTGGCCTGGCTGGTTTTGAAATTTTGACCTCAAGTGATCTGCCCACCTTGGCCTCCCAAAGTGCTAGGGTTACAGGCATGAGCCACCATACCCAGCTTGGAGTTTCTTTTACAAGGGCACTAATCTCATTCATGAAGGCTCCATTTTCATGACCTAATCACCTCCAAAGACCCCACTTCCAAATACCGTCATCACTTTGGGGCTTAAGTTTCAACATATGAATTTTGGAGAAGCACAAGCATTGGGTCTGTAGCAAGCTAACTCAACAAACATTTATTGAGTGACTAATCTGAGCCAAACTCTGTGCTAGTTCATGAGGATATTATGAGTAAGGCATGGTCCCTGTGATGCTAACAATCTGGAGCTTTGGCTTTCCAACAACAGAAAAGCTCCCATTTCCTGTTAAATTTCTGTGAATTGGTAAGAAATTCTCAAGTGAAGCAGTAGAGATAATGCATTGTGGGAAAAGTCTCCTGGGTGTGACTAGAACAGACTAATCAGGAAGGGCCAGGGAATGCAAGAGTTTCAACTGGAGGATCCAGCGGATAGGGAAAGGAAGCATGACAACAGGGAGGGCCCAGGGGTGTCTCTCAATGTTTTAAATTCAGTTTCTGGCCTGAAAGTCTTCTTAAGGTTGAGAGAATGAAAGGAAATATTGGCAGGACCCTTGGGTTGAGAACAGCCAGTCAGAACTGAAAGAACTGGAGAAAATTTGCTCTTATGAGGACAGACACACCGGGGCAAAGGAAAGAAAGGAGCAGGAGAATTGTTGGATGAGATTGGTTGGATGATAGAATACTGTGTAGTTTCCCCTGCCGATAGTTGGTTTGCACCTTGAGCCTGCTCCCACTTTATTGAGATAGCTACGCACATCATGTGCTAGAGGCAGAGGCTGCCATGGGAGAGGAGGAGAGCTATCACAGGAGAAGCAAAAATGATGTCTCTGCCTCCCATGTGGGTCACTTAAGGGAAAACTCTCCTTTTATCCTCAGGTAGTTTAGGGGAAATTCTAGAGACATGAGATTGAAAGTTTATCTGATAAGGATATGTTTTATCATCTGCTTATCAAGAACAAATGAGATTATTAATACTTGTATTGGCATGTAAGAATCCCAGGCTCCCAAACACAATAAATATTGTTTTGTTTTTCTTTCATTCATCTTACTATTTACTTTCATAGGTGCCATCTTCCAGAATTGGTAGAGCTTTAGTTGGTGCAGCTAAAAATAATCTTTTTCTCTCCTGCAACTGTTTAGTTTTTGTTTTTTTATAAATTCAAAAAGGAAAGTAGGGACCCATAATCCACCATTTCTAGGTATTTCATGGGAATTGGAAAGAATTCAGTGTTGCCAACCATCTCTAAGATTATCCTTGTTCTCTCCTTCTTCTACTGACAGTTCTGTCCCCAACCAAGATTAAGATTATGGGTGGGGGATATGCAGTATGGGAAGAAATACTAAAACATTCTGAAATTATTATTAACTATTTTCTTATTAAAATTTACCATTATTCTCAAAATAAATAATGCTATCTTACTTTCTATTCCACCTCTGCATTCTAGGTTTTCAATGAGCTTACACCTATTTCTGTCTGCTAAATAAAAAACTAATCGTCAAAATTGCCATTAGCCTTCAGGGTATTTATGTTCAGCTAGAAGAGTCTTAGCATCAAATAGTTGGCATGACACTTAGTCCATAGAAACAATGCGCAGGAAAGATCTTTTTATCCCTTCAATCCTAAATCCTGCCCAATTAATCCAGAAAAGTGGCCAGTTACCCTTTCTGAGATTACTGTTTTCTTCTCTACTACATTCTACTTCTATAACATGTAAAATCAGATCTAAGTACTTGCTTTAAATGTTGGAAAAGGAGAAGAGAAAAATGTAGACAGGAGAAAATTAACCTCTTAAAAATAATATTTAACTATATGCTATAGACTAATTCTAAAACATTCTCAGTAGAAGCATGGGCTAGATAATGTGCAGAACTTCAGAACCAAATAATATTATATTACTCTTGCCTGTTTTTTTAATCAAGATTGTACAGTTTCCTCAAAACTAGTGATATTGACAATTGAAAGAAGACTTGGAGCTTGGAATATCCAGAGAGTTGTGTTATAGAATGCTAGCAAAGAAGCCCCATGTTCTGTCGGGAGCCTAGTTAACAGGTTTAGCTGACATATTTAGAGTAAATTTGTCTGCCTGCTAACTGTCTGTTATGTTGATTTGGTCATCGAGGAATTTCCAAAAAAGGAAAATAGCTTATGGCATTTGAGCAGAGCTGATGTAGAATGACCAGGAGCATCATGGTTGCAGGACTGTGTTCTTTAACACCCTCCCCAGCTGCTCTATCCTAACTAACAGTGGAGTTTTGAAATTTTGGGGTGAGGGGGTTCAGTCTAGCTAGAGTTGAAGTCCTTGGGCCTTTCTGGCCAAGCTCTGGCTAGGCTCTTCCTGCTACCCAATCTCATTTTCTCTTCTCTTTCTTCTTTCACCTTCTCTTTCCTCAATCACCTTCTCTTTCTTCTTTTCATTTTTCTCCCTCTCTACTTCTTCCTTATTTCTCTCTCCATCTCTTCAGGAAGAAAATGGTTTAATCAATTACACTCCACATAGGGGAATTTAAACAAAGTTTCTTAAGTTGAGATTGCTTTACTAAAATGCACACACTCAACTATGTAGATCTTTCCAAACAGGACCTCCCTATTCCTAATCCCAACTTTTAAGCCAATAATATTTAACTCCCTACCCCAAACCCCAGATGACACAGTCCATCACAAACACACCATCAGCAGCACATTCTCATGGATCTGGCCCATGGCCTAAAAGCCTCTAGGATGACGTAGTTTGCTATAGAACAGAGATCACAACTGCCAAGACAGTTTAGCATACAATCCTTGTGAACAGAATTTAACAGAATCTGGAGAAGAGTGGTGGTTTCTCAAAAGGAAGCCACTTTGTCTAATAACAACGTTGGTGTAAAGAGTGCTTTGCAACAACAAAAAAGGAGTGCTTTGCAGCATGGTGTAACAGATGATGTTGGTGCCATATCCCCTCAGAGCACTTTATGATTTGCATGTACCTCCCGCCAGCTCCCACTTTGTTCAAAACCCTTAACCAGCGACTAGTGAGTGCATGCACCTATAAACACCCCAGCTCCAAGCCTCATGATCAGAATAATTTTGAAGTGCGATATGAGCTATCCCCAGGCCTCCCTGAAAGACTGAGCCACAGTTGCTCTCTGTGGGACTTAGCTTGGCATTGCACCCTTGCTTGGCTTCTTTCTCTTCCAAGTCTCATTTTCCCATTTTCTTTCTGGTTTTTCCTGAGAGTATTTTCTACTCAATCACTTTCACAAGATTTTTGTCTTGAGGTCTGCTTCTGTGGAATCTGATGTCAGACAAAGTACATTTTCAAATCATTGAAAAGAAATGTGCATTTATTGCTTTTAAAAAGAATAATGAGAGGATCTACTGCCTATTTCAGACTTTAAAAAAGAATCATGAAAACCTCTGTTTTTCAGGAAGGGAATTTGAAGGAGAAGAAGAATATCTGGAGATCCTCGGCATCACCAGGGAGCAGTCAGGCAAATATGAGTGCAAAGCTGCCAATGAGGTCTCCTCGGCGGATGTCAAACAAGTCAAGGTCACTGTGAACTGTGAGTACGGCAGGAGCCAGCAGGTGCTAGGTGCCCAGGGTGCACCTCTACCTCCAGTGAGCTCTAAAGATTCCATTAGCAAAAGAACATTGTATTTCAAGCAGATGCTCCTCTGGCCAGGAATGCACATTTATACATTGAACACATCCAAGGGCAGGACTTGGCCTTTGAATTTCATAAATCAACTCTAAATGTAATCCATAATACATTTAACAATACCCTTTTTTACTCAGACTAAAGAATTAAGAAAACATGATCAGACAGCACTAACATTGCTGGCGGTCACTATGCTGGTCTTCGTGGAAATCAAGGTCATACTACTTAGGAAAAACAACAATTTGTATCTGGTTTAACTGGAATTTCCATCTTAATGCATTGTTTGTCAGGAGGGAATGCCTCAAGATTATATTTTATCCTCTGCTATTTAAATAATTGGCCTTGGGAACAAATTATTGCCACTCTGGTCAGATACCATGTGTCCCTGATGGCTAACAGGAATGTCTGATAAGTTAATTTCAGTTACCTATTTGTCCCAAAGTATGGGCATTAGAAAGGAAGATTTCACTAAGATGCATAGGTAAGTGGGCATACTTTGAACTTCTCGGATGAAAGGATTCTTAGATGTAGTTCAAAAGAGGGTGGGTGGGGGGAGGATCTATATGATGTGTGTCACCCAGCAAAGGAATAAAGAGAATTCGTTTACCCTGTTCAGTTAGCACTGAGTCTGCATCGTTCAAATTCAATTTCCCACATCACACAGCTGTGGCTAGTGGCAGGGACAAAGGGAAGCTTTGACAGTTCTTCCCTTCTATGCATTGAATTCACACACATCCTACATACACACACATAGGCACACAGGCATACATGTACAAACATCTTAATCCATATTTGAAAGTATCCTTTAGGCTGTGATGAGTACTTTCTGTCATCTCATGTCTTCCTATGTGCCAGAGATTTTACATAAATTCTCTCTTTTCTACTCAACAACCCCAGCAAGGTAGAAACAATTGAGATCATTTTAGAGTTTGAAAAACCACAACCCAAGGAGGTAAAACTGCCCATTCAAAGTGACACAGAAAGTAAATGTAAGAAAAGGGATTCAGACTCAGGTCCATTTGATTCTAAAGCCCATGCTCTCAGGAGGAAGATAAAGAATTTGCAATTTCACATACCTACTACGTGCAGCATTGAGTTAAGAGATTTATATTGGCCGGGTATGGTGGCTCACCCCTGTAATCCCAGCACTTGGGGAGGCTGAAGCCGGTGGTTCACCTGAGGTCAGGAGTTCGAGACCAGCCTGGCCAACATGATGATACCCTGTCTCTACTAAAAATACAAAAATCAGCTGGGTGTGGTGGCGGGTGCCTGTAGTCCTAGTTACTCAGGAGGCTGAGGCAGAAGAATCACTTGAACCCAGAAGGTGGAGGTTGCAGTGAGCCGAGATTGCAGCACTGCACTCCAGCATGGGCAACATGAGTGAAACTCTGTCTCAAAATAAAAAAGAGAGAGAGAGAGATTTATATTTGTTGTTTAATCCCCACAGCCATTTTAAACCTATGAGATAAGCATCATTAGTCTTACTTTAGAAATATGGAAACTGAGGCTTGGAAAGCTGAGGAAACTTGCTAAAGTTTACGCAGCCTGTGCTGGGATACACCATTACCTGTGGCCTTCTCCAGCCTTGCAGACCTCTGAAACAAGCAGCAAAATCTCTTTCACACCAAACCTAGAGGAATCTAATAGAAACAATTGACTCTGCTATAGTTTATGGTACTCATTTCCAAGAAGCAAGGGGCTGCATTTCATGAGTTCTGAAGTGCTTCTATCCCTAGCTATCTTCAAATTTTTTAGTAATAGAGTTTTGAAATACCAGTTATTACTATTATTTTCTAGTGTTGGGTGTGTTTCAAAGACACATTAATGATCGCAATGTTATAAAATGCTTTAGGACCTTTTTGTCACATGAAAGGCAACTTCTCTGGCTGTTTGTGTAAGTTTATAATTAGGTTAGCTTCTTTTATGTACACACAATCATGCCATCATCTTCCACCTCTTCCCTGACTTTTGGAGTTAAGATTTCATTTTCTCTTAATTGACCTTCATCTTAATTAGATTTCTGAAAGTCCAATCATGGTGTACATAGAAAATATTTACGCCTCCATTGTGTGAAACATCAAAGTGGTCTGGATTGCAGATGGTTCCCAAGATCAAAGCTAGCCGCCTGGGTCCTATTATTATTAGTGCAATTAGTCTGACATTGCTTCTTCTTGACTGTCCCCAAAGTGTAATTTAAAGCAGAAGAAAATACTTATAATTTTCAAGAAAAGACTTTTATGAAAATGTGAGCTTTTGCTAGTGATGAGTGAACCACAGAATATGGACAGAACTTTCAGATTCTAAAAAGATACCCTCATAACAAATTATATGGAAAACTATAGTGAGTTTAGTCACACATCCAATATGTCCTAACAAGCAGGACCTAGCATGTGCCTGATCTTATAAAAATTGCTCAGTAAATGTGTATTGAATAAGTAGGTGAAAAATTCACAGATAAACTCTGCCCTCTTAACATTTCTCCAAATTTTGCAAATATGGTCACAAATCTTGAAAAATATTTTATCAATTTCCTTTGGAATCACCTTTTACCAAAACCTCATGAGCTGTGTTTATATTATATTAAAACTAGTCATCACAGCAGTTGTCCTGTTCAAACAATTCATCCAATTTAAATATAGTTGTATTAAGTAGATGAAGTCTCTCAGATTGAATTATGGAACCAAGTCTGCCTAGCAACACTCTTGTATACAGAGAAATGCCCAGGATCACCTCTGTCACTTCATCTAATCCTGCCGGCCATAAAATCCATTATTTAAACTGATTCTGCTTCCCTTTCAAAACACAGGCTTTGGAATTAGGTCGGGGGATCAGGATGGTTAAGACAACTACTGGCCAAATAGATTATTGTAATGAACAGACCCTGAGTACCACTACAAGAAAAAAAAAAAATCTCAGGGCTGTTAACTTTCTCCCACCAGCACTTCCTTGACTCATTTACTCAGTTGCCAACAGATGTTTGTTGCAGGGCACTGAGAGACTACAGCAGTAAAGAAGAGAGACATAACAGTCTCTCCTGTTGAGCTCACAAGCTGGACTCTATGGTCTCTCCTTTTTATTTCTTTTGGATAGCACTTCTCTGCAGTAGGCATACAGCATTACACATAGCCACTTTTACATGCAAAATCTGTTTTCTAAGTGGTAGGAGGTCCTGGAATTTCCAGAAAGCTAAAATGTTGGCTCAAAATCTCTTCAATTAAACAAGCTTAGTATAATTTAGACAATAGACAGGACTTTCAGCTTTCTGTGTCTTACCCACAATGTAGCTGTTAATTTCTTTCAGATACCAGTCCTAGGGACAGTCTGTTCTTTCACTGCAGGTTCTAGGTGCAGTTCCTCAATTTCAGTTCACAGTGCATTAAATGTAACTACCTTTGAGCTTGTCTCATCCTAGTGCCCAGTACACCTAGAATAGTACCTAGCACCTAGTAAATGTTTAACAAGTACAAACTGTTAATTTTATCTAGACTCTTTCAATACTGGACTCTTTTCCTATTCCTGGAGAAATTTTTCTCAAAAGCTGCTCCCCTTTTCACAAGATGGCGCCGAAAGCGAAGAAGGAAGCTCCTGCCCCTCCTAAAGCCGAAGCCAAAGTGAAGGCTTTAATGGCCAAGAAGGCAGTGTTGAAAGGTGTCCACAGCCACAAAAAAAAGAAGATCCGCACGTCACCCACCTTCCGGCGGCCCAAGACACTGCGATTCCGGAGACAGCCTAAATATCCTCGGAAGAGCGCTCCCAGGAGAAACAAGCTTGACCACTATGCTATCATCAAGTTTCTGCTGACCACTGAGTCTGCCATGTAGAAGATAGAAGACAACAACACACTTGTGTTCATTGTGGATGTTAAAGCCAACAAGCACCAGATTAAACAGGCTGTGAAGAAGCTCTGTGACATTGATGTGGCCAAGGTCAACACCCTGATTCGGCCTGATGGAGAGAAGAAGGCATATGTTCCACTGGCTCCTGATTACGATGCTTTGGATGTTGCCAACAAAATTGGGATCATCTAAACTGAGTCCAGCTGCCTATTTCTAAATATATATATATATATCTTTTCACCATTAAAAAAAAAAAAAAAAAAAAAAGCTGCTCCCAGCTCTCAAGGCTGTCCCCGCCCCATTGACCAGCTGACGTTTCCACCTTCCACTTTCCCACGTGTCTCTCCAAATAGGTTCACATTGTCACTCCTCACAACTCGTTTTCCCTTTATTTGTCTGTCTCTTTGAATTCAGTTCTGCCTCCACCCTGGTGTCCAGAGCTAATCAACCCAACCAACACCCATGCTGGGGCACTTGGGGAGCTGACATTTCTAAATGTGAGCTTGCCTTATATTTGATAGCCATTTATTTAGAGGAAGCAGAGGTTGCCACAGAATACACAATTGGGACCGGAGACACCTGTTACCTCCAGATAACGTATATGTATTTTAACTGGTATCTTCAGTGATTTGATTCAAAAATCACCTAATGAGAAAACATTAGGAAAATAACTTTTTTGTTTGTTTTTGAGACAGGGTCTCACCCTATTGCCCAGGCTGGAGTGCAGTGGCCCAATCTCAGCTAACTGCAACATCTGCCTCCCCGGTTCAAGCAATTCTCGTGCCTCAGCCTCCCAAGTAGCTGGGATTACAGGCACGTGCCACCACACCTGACTAATATTTGTATTTTTAGTAGAGACGGGGATTCACCGTGTTGACCAGGCTGATCTCAAACTCTTGACCTTAAGAGATCTGCCTGTCTTGGCCAGGAAAATAACTGTTTAATATGGAACCAGACTGACCAGCTTCTCTAGCTTTTCATAGTTATACCTATTCAGTCTCCATGCTCATCTTTAGTTTATTCTTGCCTGTGGGTAGGTAATGGTAAAGACATATCCTAATATTTATGAATCTATTATGAAGGCTTCAGAGGAAATATTCAGTAACACCCCAGAGTACTACAATGTTTCATTATAATTTTGCAATATGGACAAGAACCATAATTTTCTAAGTACCTTCAGAGTACCAAGACTCTCCTAGAGATTTCATATCAATTCACTGTAATCATCACACCAACAGTGGCCAACTATAATAATCCATTCTCACACTGCTATAAAGAACTGCCCAAGACTGAGTAATTTAAAAAGGAAAGAGGTATAATTGACTCACAGTTCCACATGGCTGGGGAGACCTCAGGAAACTTACAATCATGGTAGAAAGCAAAGGGGAAACAAGGCACATTCTTCACAAGGTGGCAGGAAAGGGAATGAGTGCAGGAGGAACTACCAAACCCTTATAAAACCATCAGATCTCACGAGAACTCATTCACTATCAGGAGAACAGCCCGGGGGAACCGCCCCCATGATTCAATTACCTCCACCTGGTCTTTTCCTTGACATGTGGGGATTATAAGGATTACAGTTTGAGATGAGATTTTGGGTGGGAACACAGCCAAACCATATCACCAACCAAATTGGAAGGTGTATTGGGCCTGGTCTGCCCCAGTGAGAAGTATTTACTTAATCACTGGCATTGTTTAATATACATTGTTTAATATTGCTGGCACATGGTAACTTACAAAAAAGCAACTCTAAATCAGTCTTATTATCATTTCTAAATTCTCTACAGACAATGTGTTTCTTATTGCCTACATCCTCTGCCTCTGCTGCTTTTTATACCACTGCACACTACCCATGGGAGACCATCTATATCATCCCAACGTAGAGAGGACAAAAACAAAGCTCAGTGAGTGTAAGCATGCTGTGACGCAAAATCAAACAGCTTTTGTGAGTGGTAGACTTGGAACTCAAACCCAGGTCTGACTCCAAAGTCCTTTCTTTATCCACGATACCAAGTGAATAATAATACTATAAAATACTACATGCAATCACGTTAGGCGTTAAAAGTGCTCTCATATTAATGATTTCATTTGATCTTTACATCAAACCTGTGAGACAGACAGGCAGGCATCATTGTCTATATTCCTAGGTGATGGGCTGCAAGGGAGCATTGTGTCCCATGATAACAATCTAAGTGGCACTAGCAGAGATTGAGTCTGCATTTCCTGACTCCTAATACAGATTTATATCCACTGTGTCACCGCATGAAAGAAAGAGGTATAATTGACTCACAGTTCCACATGGCTGGGGAGGCCTCAGGAAACTTACAATCATGGTAGAAAGCAAAGGGGAAACAAGGCACATTCTTCACAAGGTGGCAGGAAAGGGAATGAGTGCAGGAGGAACTACCAAACCCTTATAAAACCATCAGATCTCACGAGAACTCATTCACTATCAGGAGAACAGCACAGGGGAACCGCCCCCATGATTCAATTACCTCCACCTGGTCTTTTCCTTGACATGTGGGGATTATGAGGATTACAGTTTGAGATGAGATTTTGGGTGGGAACACAGCCAAACCATATCACCAACCAAATTGGAAGGTGTATTGGGCCTGGTCTGCCCCAGTGAGAAGTATTTACTTAATCACTGGCATTGTTTAATATACATTGTTTAATATTGCTGGCACATGGTAACTTACAAAAAAGCAACTCTAAATCAGTCTTATTATCATTTCTAAATTCTCTACAGACAATGTGTTTCTTATTGCCTACATCCTCTGCCTCTGCTGCTTTTTATACCACTGCACACTACCCATGGGAGACCATCTATATCATCCCAACGTAGAGAGGACAAAAACAAAGCTCAGTGAGTGTAAGCATGCTGTGACACAAAATTAAACAGCTTTTGTGAGTGGTAGACTTGGAACTCAAACCCAGGTCTGACTCCAAAGTCCTTTCTTTATCCACGATACCAAGTGAATAATAATACTATAAAATAATACATGCAATCACGTTAGGCGTTAAAAGTGCTCTCATATTAATGATTTCATTTGATCTTTACATCAAACCTGTGAGACAGACAGGCAGGCAACATTGTCTATATTCCTAGGTGAGGGGCTGCAAGGGAGCATTGTGTCCCATGGTAACAATCTAAGTGGCACTAGCAGAGATTGAGTCTGCATTTCCTGACTCCTAATACAGGTTTATATCCACTGTGTCACTGCATGTTGTGCCATTGTTCGTACCCTGTAAATAACAGAAATATGCAACATTTACCTTTCCATCTACCAGCATGCTCCCTCCCTTGAATGGTATTTTTTCCTATTAGACATTCATTGTTCTCCAAAAGAATTCATTCAAATAGACGTACCAGAGCAGAGAGGTTCAGAGCATGATAGACCTGGGGTTAAATCCATGGTCCGTCAAGTACTGACCATGTGAATTTGGACAACTTACTAATCCTCTATAAACTTGTCTTCTCTTTCATAAAATAGGGTTAATCATATTTACCTCCTAGGACTAATTATTTGGATAAAGAGGATATCTAAAACCTAGTAGAATGCTGACATGCAGTAAATGACTATACATTAATTTTTCTATTCAGAATGTTATTATTTTATACTAATATTCCCAATATTAGTAAGAGTAAATGAATTATATTCTATTTCCCAGTCCTCTGTTTTGTTACCCTATTTATTCTGATTGAAAAAGTCTTGTTATTAGTGATGTCAGAAGAAGAAAGGTCCTATTAATATTTTCAGAACATGGAATTTTGAATTAATATAAACTGGAAGAGTCCTTTGACAATTGTAAGCTCTTCCAAAGTCACATAAAGAATAACAATGGACCTCTCTGTGCAGCATTTTTATGACACCACATTTTTATTATAACCATATTTTGAATAAGGACATCTATTATTTTAACTACACAAGGCATGCTGCAGTATGATTTGTAATAGTCTTTCTTAGCCTCACCTATGCAGAATTCACTACAAATGAATTTTGAAATGTTCATTTCAATAAGCCATGAAAAGATAAACTTGCACCATGGTGTCATTTGAAAAATATTAGAAACAATGAGCTCTTTGTATATTTATCAGTATTCATATATTTACCCTGGTACAAGAAAATTCCTAAGTTTTCAAAGAGAGAAGTAGTTGGCCTTTGTAACTGACTAGATTAATGCACTCGTAAGTGCTCAATCCTAGTTTACTGCCAGCTTCCCCATGCTGGGGTCTCTGAGGGGCTAATAAATAGCTTGCTGCTTGGTAATTCAGGTTCCAAACAAATTGAGAAGTAAGGAAAAGAGTGGTCAGGGAAACCTAAATGTTCCCATTTTTAGAGATCAAGGTGGCTAGAGATAGCAGCTTAGTGTGGCCGACTTACCTCCCTAGTCATGGCAGCCCTGGGGTGGGACGGGCCTGCCCACATGAGAGCAGAAAGGAGAGAGCCCAAGTAAGCCTTCTGACATGGAGAAACAGAGGAGAACCTCTGCTACTGGCCAGAAGCTTGGTCCCGAAAGGAAGAAACGAAAGAGATAAGCCAAACAGGCCCAGTTTCTTCTTCCCAAATTTTTCAATCAGAAAAATCATTTATTTCCCCTGGGTCCCAAAGTGGTAGGGGACCAAGGGTAAATAGTCACCAGTTGGCAGTTATAACTGTGTGGCTCCAGAAACTCACAAACAGTAGTTGAAATTTATTTTACAAATTGGGAAATTGAACAAACAAAATTGATAAGCAAAATTATCTTCAGCCAACATCAATGGGCCAATGTGCTACAGATTATGGAGTCATTGGCAGCGTAAGTACACAATACAGTGAGAAGAAATGAGGACTGGAAACTAATATTTATTTAGTGTTCTACTGCTGGTCATCTTATTTCTTTACTTATGAATCTTATCTCAGTGGATGGCATTACCCAGATGCCCAAGCCAGAAATCACAGTGTTACCTTTTCAACACTCCTTCTTTTCCTCACCCTTATGAAATCCATTTCTAGTCTCATCAGTTCTGAGGCCTAGTATCTCTCAGCCTTCAAATGCACTTCCCTGCCTTGAGTTCCAACATTTTTTTTATTTTTGAGACAGGGTCTTGCTGTGTTGCCCAGGCTGGAGTGCAGTGGCTTGATCTCGGCTCACTGCAACCTCCATCTCCTGGGTTCAGGCAATTCATGTGCCGCAGGTTCCTGAGTAGCTGGGACTACAGGTACACACCACCACACCCAGCTAGTTTTCTGTATTTTAGTAGAGATGGGGTTTTGCTATGTTGGCCAGGCTAGTCTCAAACTCCTGACCTCAAGTGATCCACCCACTTGGGCCTCCCAAAGTGCTAGGATTAGAGGCATGAGCCATCATGCCCAGCCCCAACATTTTATAGATGAGGAAATGGAAGCAATGTGACTATTAGCAAAGTATTAAACTCTCAAATGAGGAAGGACAATGAGGAACAGAGCCTGATTTCAGCTCATGTCTACCAAATTTTAAATCCAAGCCCAGAACCTCTATTCTGTGTCCCATCCCTTTATGAATATCTCCCCCACAGCACCACTACTACCAACTATTGCATTATCATTTGAACTGATGTGCTCTAATGATCTACATAACCAATTTTAGAAGCTAGCTTCTTTTTTAAAAAGATAAAAAAGAAAAAGGCTCAAACTGGTATAGATGTTTTCCCAGACCACAGCTGTGGTTAAGAGTAGAGTCAAAATCGGACCTCAGATTTCCTCTTCTTGACTGCTAATCCTGGTTCTTAAGCCATGGAATAGATAAATGAGTTATAATTTGGAAAGTTAGCAATTTGAGAGTTAAATTAGTTAAGGGTTTGAAAATACACTTGGATCATAATGATGCCAACCACCCATTTGTAAAGAATGAGCAGTTTTAACTAGAATTGGGATAGTTTACAGTTGGAAAGGATGCTATAAATCATTAAAATAGGATTCCCTCATTTTATAGGTAATAAAACCAAGACCCAGAAAGAAAATGTATGATGAGAAGTCCAAACAGCCAAACTCAAACTAAGTCCCAGGACTCCTAGTTTCCAATCCAGGGTTCGTTTTATGACAGCATCTTCCCATTTAGTGCTTATACGGAAATAAGGCAGTAAGTCTAAAGCAAAACAACAATACCAGCAGCAGTAAAACAACAAAACCCCATTTAGCATGCCTGTTTACATACAAGTGTTTATTCAAATGTGCTCTAACTCTGACAGTGATTTAAAAATGTCTAAGCTTATGGGAAAATAAAAGCAGGAAGGAAATTCCAGACAAATCAGATCCTTTCTCGTACATTCGTTTAAACTCAGAGAATTGCAGTCTTCTATAGGTAGAAAACTTAGGTGATAGTTTTTTAATATTAAAAAAATCAGAAACAAGGAGTATAGACCAGGTGCTGAAGGGCAGGGTTTAAATGAATTTACCCACTAACGTTCACTTTACTAATTTTCCTAAATGAGCTTTTCCCTCTACAGAGTCTAAACAGAGTGTCTGGGTCTGTTTTTCCCATGTGTACATAGCCAAGTTGCCATCTTCTGGCAAACGACCTTTGGACAGGAAAGGCCCTCTCTCCTTGAAGGCCCATAACCTGCACAAACACAGCATCATCCAGTTCAGGAGCTTGAGTCTACAATCCTAACACAGTCAAGTGGACATGCAAACACTCTTTCCATCCTCATAGGATTGTTTGAATGAGTCATGGAAAATTAGAGTGTCAAATGTGTTTCCCAGCTGATTTCAAGCCTGTGATAGTTTTGTAGGCCCCTTCCTGGGCATAAAAATCAAGGGCCCAACTGGCAGAGAGAATAGAAGGCTGATATACCAGTAAGTCTTCTATGCACCAGGATAGACTTTAAACCATACCCCCACACAAAAAAGCGAAATTTACCTGGGTTGTGGTGATAAGGGAACACATAAAATAAAAGAAGGTAGTCACTTAATCCTAGTTTTCTTTGTTTGTTTCTGGATCCTGCAACAGTATCAGACCAAACTTGGGTTGGAAAGGCTTTAGCTGGCTATTATTTTCATCAGACCCCTCAAGGCCATCTCAAACTACAATGACAAGAAGAAAAAGAAAAATGGTCAAATTATATGTTGAGATTCCTAAATCGTTTGGTATCATTGCTTCATTTATAAAAAGAAAAAACTACACAAATATTTATAATCTATAATTGTAATACCACGACCTATTGGAGGAGGGATAAAGAAATTCTAGATTCCATTTCCATAAAACCCTGCTAAGTGTCTCATTTAAGTAAACCAAGTCTATGTTTTCATTAATTATCTCTTATTTTTATTTACTTTTTTGGTGATCAACCCCATTCAGCTGTTTACATAATTCATACAAATGGAGCTTTAAGATGGCTCCCTTCCTGCCTCTCTCTAATCAGATTGTCCTTCTTCATTCCTTCCTGAATAGAAATTCTAAGCACCCCGACCCTCATGTAAACCTGTGTGCCTGTCCTTCCTACAGATCCTCCCACTATCACAGAATCCAAGAGCAATGAAGCCACCACAGGACGACAAGCTTCACTCAAATGTGAGGCCTCAGCAGTGCCTGCACCTGACTTTGAGTGGTACCGGGATGACACTAGGTATGTGCCAAACCTACCATCCCCCATAACTCCACTGCATGGGCCTGGGGGCACCAGAAGCCCCACAACAAAGCCAAAGCCAAGCCAGTTGTAATTATGTAGAACTATATTCTCACACTCTTCCTTTTTAATATCTCTTATCAAATTCTTTGGGGCCTGCAGCTCTTAAGCTGAAGCCCAAAAGCAGTCAGGTAAAATATAAAAATGGTTCAATGGGTAGCTTTCACCTGCATGTCTTTCTTGCCTGTAACAGAAACTCAAACCCATTCCTTAGTCCTTAGTTTTCTCTGTTGATGGACATTGATTCTGATAATATGGCATTGCACAATTAAAATAGGAACTGGGCATGGAACAACAAACTCTAGCTACTTCCTTTCTCTCCTTTTCTTCCAGTGTCAGGATGGGGAAAGAATTCCTAAGCTAAAATCTTCACCAGTGATCCTTTCTATTCTTCTGTTTTTGAACTCTTAGGATAAATAGTGCCAATGGCCTTGAGATTAAGAGCACAGAGGGCCAGTCTTCCCTGACGGTGACCAACGTCACTGAGGAGCACTATGGCAACTACACCTGCGTGGCTGCCAACAAGCTGGGGGTCACCAATGCCAGCCTAGTCCTTTTCAGTAAGTATGCCAAAGCAGGGCCCAACTTGATGGAATTAAATTGACTTTTCACATGAAAAACGTGAAAACCATTCCGTTAGCTATAAAAGTTCACTTAAAAACAAATAAGGATATATGCACTGAAACGAAAATACAGGGTTCTCAACCCCTGTGCCTAGCAGAGATTTATAAATGGAGCAACTTCTCTCTATAGTCTTACTTCTGATAACTGCCTTGTTGTTTGTTTTCCTTCGTTTTTGTTTTTGTTTTTTGTTTTTTCCTGGTTAAATGAAATAATATGCAGAGAACACAAGTCTCTTTGGCAATGGTCCTTTAAGAAGCAGAGGTGATGTAAAAGCCTGGAAATGGATAACAGTGTTTTTTGTTTTTTGTGTTTTTTTGAAGGCAGTGATAAGTGATTGAGGAAGAAATATTCAGTGAGAATAGATAAGGTGGTGAGAGAAGGGAGAGGCTGGAAAAAGAAAGTATATTTTTAACAACACAAGAGGAAGGGTGGAATAAATGATAAAAACATAATGTAAAATCGAAAGGAGGAAAAATGGTTGCAGAAAGCTTTCTGTATGACAGTAAGAGACATTACTTTTCTGATATATTTTTGGAACAGAGATAGAATGGTAGGAAAGAGGAACATTTCTGAAGACCAGAGAAGATCCTGAAAGTAGAACAAGGAGAGAACGGTCATTCTAAAGTCACTGATGTTAATAGGAGACCCCACTTTGAAGTCCTGCTCTTTAGCAGCAAGTTAAAGTCTCTAACTCCCTACCTTGTTGGACAGGTGACTATGAGCACAGAAACAGATGCCCTCAGAGAAACAGAAGGATGCTAAATGGAGTCACAGGAAAATGATAACATTTGGAATAGAGACACATTTATCAGAATAAGCAAAACAAACCAAAAAGTTAGCCCATGCTGAATCAGAAAGTTCATTTGGACTAAAGGGAAAAGTCCAAAAAAAGTACTGTTATTATTTTGGAATAACAAACCACTAAGTTTGTTTTTCTGCACAGATTCTATTGGAAGAACTGGAAATACTATGGCCGGGAGAAATGTTTCTACCTTGCTATATTCCATTTAGATGAGCCTTCAAGAAAAAAATATTTTTAGAAAAAAAATCAATTTAAGTGAGAGTTCTCTTGAAATGTAGTGTTAAAGCCATTTGAAAACTCCTTAAGATCCAACTCCATTTATAAAAACAACAACCACAAATGACTCTAACTTCAGCTTTTAGTTTCTCATTCGTAACTCTCATTGACTTCAGTCTGTGACAGTTTGATGAGATACAGTTATACAAATGCTGCCTCCATATGAAGTTTAAAATTCACAACATGTTTACTTGTCTCCAAAGACCAAACATAAGTATTCTTTGCCTCAACTAGAGACATCAATATCTCTAAGACACTTGAGAATATACTTCTTAAGAACTGTAGTTACCTGATTCATTCCTAACATTAAGGATTCCATAAATGATGGCGGGAGAGCAGGGGTGCCGGGGGAACCAGCCTCAACTGGGAATTTAAGATTTACCAAATCTAAGTTGACCTGGTTAAGCAGAACAACATGCACTTAAAAACTTAAAAAGAAGGTTGTATAGAGATTAGTAAAGAGAAGATAGAACACTTAGATGTTACAAAAAGCAAGCAATTATACATTTGCATTAAAGTATATTTTCTTCCTATTTAACCTAGACTAAGAACTATGCTAATGATATATTTCAAATAATAAAACATCTATAGCCTGAGAGAGAGGAAAAAGAAAGAGGTTGGAAGGATGGAATACTTGAGGGAGGAGGGAAAGTGCGCATAGAGTTGGTCAAAGGCAATGAGATACTGCTCGTGGTCATGGAAGGTAACATCAAGCCCTACAATACCAATGCCCTATAACAGAGGTCCATTTAAAGGACTTAACCCAGAAAAATTGAGAAATGTCAAGAATCTTACAGAGTTTCTGTTTGTATAATGAGAATCAGGGAATAATCAGACAAGTGTATCCTATCACACTGCCCTTTATGATTTAGTAGAAGTCATCCTCCACTATACATTTGAGGATTGTGTGGTGCAGTGATTAATGATGTACTTCCTGGTGGTCCCACATAGGCACTACCATATTTGTGTCTTTGGCAGCATGCGGAGGCACCACATGCGTCAGCGTTTGGTTTAGAATAGATGTCCCACATTTATGGGAAAGTTAGGAGGTATAATACTTACTGAAAAATAGAATATGAAAGATCATTAAGCTTTGAGGTTAAAAGGAACTATTCAAATTGCAGAATACTGGTGAATCTATTGCACTATTTCTTAGATCCAAGGCCTAAGAACAAACATTTTGGGGGAGAAGCTCTCCTTCTTTTGTAGCAGGAATGGCACTCCCTCCACCCATCCACCCACCCACCACCAGTTAGTTTTGAGAGGTCTATTGTTACAACCTGCATAGCTAGAACCTTATATTTCACAGAGTTCTAAAAGAAAAGAAAGGAAAAGAGAGGGAGGGAGATAAAAGAAAGGAAGGAAGGAAGGAAGGAAGGGAGGAAGGGAGGGAGGGAGGGAGGGAGGGAAAAAATAACAGTACACGTGTGGGTCAATCGTCTATTACTTACATTCAAATAAATGGGATTAATTGGAAAAGGAAGACACTGTGCAAGTGTCAGCAGAGGTAATTTTCCACAGAACAGAGTCAGGAGGGGAGAAATGCTTGGGGGCAGGCGTCTGTGGCCACGGCCCTGATGGAAGCACTGTGTGGGCAGCAGGGTGCTCTGCTGACCAAGCCAGTCCAGAGAAGAACAGGCAGCTCGTGAGCCTCTGCCAGCCAGCGGCAGCAGCAGGTAGAGACCCAGAGCCAGAGCCCCTGAAGAGATGGCGATTATTCATCTTCGTTGGTGTGTCAGTGCATTTTCAGGCATATCCACCACAGTGATGAGCTGACTTGTCACACAGTGTAAACTTGCAGTCACATGCATACATACACTTCCCCACTCTCTATTCAAATACTGATCTCCAGAGGGGTCAAAATCATGGAATGAGGGTGTAAGAATACATTGTATTCATAGTAAATTTTTCCTGAGCTGGTGGAAGCATTCCTTTCTCATTCATCTAGTTCTCCACACATTCTAGCACTGTGTTTGTCAAAGATCTACACTACCTTAGTCGGTATAACCAAGTAATGCCTTGTATATCTTTTTCTTCATCCTTGGGCTAAGCATTACCTTATTAACGTTTTGAATACATTAATCCAATGGCACAATGTATGGGCAAGGATTCAGCTCCCTAGTCTGTCAGACAGGGGGATATGCATGACATAGATGAAAACTTGGACTTCGAGTGATGCCAAGACAAGTTCCGCCAGCTGCATAAGTAACATAACAGACTGTGTTTCCAGACTGATAACTAAAATGCACCTACAAAGGTGATAGATTTATCTTGTTTCATGCTCTTGTTGAGTTAGATTTAAAATAATAGACATGGAGGAAGAAACGGTGATGAGTGATTTAAATGTTGTCACTTCTTATTAAGTGAGTGCAATGTACTCTGCAGTATGTACTATGCTAAATGTTTCACATACATGATCTGATTTTTAAAAATTGTATTTTTGTGTCAGAAACAGGTCTTGCTATGTTGCCCAGGCTGGAGTGCAGTGTCTATTCATAGGCATGATTCCACTGCTGATGAGCATAGGAGTTGATCTGCTCCATTTCTGACCTGGGCCAGTTCGACCCTCCTTAGGCAACCTGTTGGTCCCCTACTCCTGGGAGGCCACCATATTAAACTTAGTGCAGGCACCCAATCAGCATAGCACACTACAGCCCAGAACTCCTGAGATAAAGCAATCTTCCCGCTTCAGCCTCCTGAGTAGCTGGGACTACAGGCATACATCACACCAACCCTACTATGTACTTGTGCTTCTCCATTACATAGAAAAGTTAAGTGACTAGTGCAACTAAGTAAGGCTGAGCTTGAGATTTAAATTCAGGTAGTCTATTTCAAGAGTCTAGGCCCTAAGCCAACACATTATCTGCATTTGCGTATGTGGGCATAAATATTAGGAGATATATCTTGTAAGTTAGGAGGTGAGCAGAATCTATTTTTTTTTCTCCTTTTTTCACTCAACGAGGCGTTTCCACTGTCTTTATACTGCTCCATCCCTTCCCACCCAAGGGCACTGCTTGTGTTGCCTCCCACTTCCATTTTCATTAACTCCCAGTAGCCTGCTACCACCAGGTTAGTTCGATGATTGGCTTCTCTTTGGCATGTTGACATTCTCAGTGAATATTCCAGCCTAGTAGTCAGCGTTTAGCCTAGTAGTCAGCGTTTGGTGTAGGAGGAGAATAAGGAGGAGAATATTCCCACACATTAAAGAACAATACCACTGATTGATTACCTTGTACTTTACTTTAGAGAAATGTGTGGATTATAAAGGTCTTTTGAGGATTTTGAGTACAAAAGAATAAAAATGCAAAAAAAAAAAAATCTACACTGGGCTTTGCTGCATCCGTGTGTAGGAGGTGTTTTTAATTTTCTTTTTAAACTTTAAAATATCATTAAGTTGTAAAGCCATAGTTGACCAAATTTCAAGTACTACCTGAGTAATCCAGCACTAGAGGGAGTCTTTATAATGAGGGCCTCCCCATTTTCTTTAAAAAGCATTTTGTTATCGGAAAGGCTTGCTGTTTAAACATACACTGGATGATGCTAGTCAAGACTTGGCAAAGCCTAGGCCAAGCACAGTGGCTCAAGCCTGTAATGAGCTCAGGAGTTCGAGACCAGCCTGGGCAACATGGCAAAAACCCATCTCTACCAAAAATACAAAAAATTACCCAGGTATGGTGGCATGCACCCATGGTCCCACCTACTCAGGAGGCTGAAGTGGGAGGAGTCCTTGAGCCTCGGAGGCAGAAGGCAGTGAGCCAAGATCAGGCCACTGCACTCTAACCTGGTTAACAGAATGAAGACTTGGCAAAGCCTTTTAACCAACTACTTTTAGATGCCACACAATAAAACAGCTTAAGCTGCTATCTACCCACATGTAGTTTGAAGCACTAGATGCAAACTCCTTAAATGGGCTCTGTGGATACATCTCCCCTCCCCTCGCCCACCCACTTAGCAGGTAAGAAACCAAAGCTGAGAGTTAAGAGACCTTGCTAAGAGCCACAGCATATAGTACTAGGGCCAACCTTATAGTTCTGTTCCCGAAATCTCCCAATCAGCTGCTAAGCGTGTTTTCCTCCTCAAGTAGCAGCTGCCAAAGGAGAAGTGCATAGCACCAAGGGTTCTGCCCTCCCTTAGTTTGAAAATCAAAAGTTGGAAAGTTTCTTTTTCCTTATAAGTGGTATTTACTTCACTTTACACTCTTACAAGATCCTGCAAACCCTAGCATGAAGTGTAAAACAGCAGCAGAATAACACTCGAAGAATAAGAATAAAAACTGGGATGGAGAAGCATCTAAGGAAAGATACGTGAATAGGATGGAATTAAGAGAATCAGAATAACTAATGGGGCGTGATAGGCCTAAGACGATGATAACAGGGTGGAGCTAAGATGGTAATAAGCTGAGAAGCAGTTGAAAGGCACTGGAAGGAGTGTGGGTGAGATGGTTTAGCAATATAAATGGTCATGTGGAAATAACGGCAGAGTGCATTTACCCAGCTGCGAACAGCATGATGAGAAAATATTAAGCTGAGTCATTTAAACAGTCTGAATAATAATAGTAATAAGAAAAATAAAATTCAGTAGAAAGAGTATAATATGGGACAGTGGTCTCCAACTGCTAGACAAATGCTAAAAGCAGTTTAGCTATTTATTTTCAAAGCTGGAAACTTAATACCAAATAACCAGTGGAGGCTTAAACCATTTTTCTACTTGACACTTGTGTAACTAACACACAATTGTTCACTGGGCTGCTGTTGACCTGCTCCATCTTAATGGACTTAGGAAACTTTCATATTTAAGTGACAACTTCAGCCAAGCTGGAGAAAAGCTGACTCTGCAAGGAGACTGAGTTTTCTCAGTGTCCAGATGTATCCAGTGCCCAAAGTCCAGGAAAAATCTACTCTTTTTAAGCATAAGGCACAAGATAGTAGGCTATCAGATTTGAATATGCACATAGGCTTTTCTCATTGTGGTTTCGATTTTTGTTGATTTTCATTTCTCACTGATCTTTATTTAATCAAGCTGCTAGGAGAAACATAGAAAAGTGTGTGCTAATTATGTTACACTATCACTTAATTTGGGAGTTAGCAAATAATACATCCTATCCCTACTATTCTATTCTATATTTCTGAAAAAGCCGCAGAAGAGAATTTAAGCTTAGGTCTTTCATGAGATAAATGAAGGCCATCTTAAATTCTGAACTCTGTCAGCACATTCTATTTATGGTTAGCAGCTTATGTGTGGGACTGTCAGATACTTTTAAGCTAAGACCTTAGTGTTCAAAAGAAAAGTTGTATCACCAAGCAAATTTGATTGGTTAATCAAATTTCGGGTGAGAATGTATTATAAAAAGAGGGGGAATTAAGGAATAGACTAAAAATAAAATTATAACATGCTAAGAATTTATTACCTTGACATTACTCCTATACTGGTATCAGTAATGTAAAGTAAAAACCTCAGGGAAAAGTTGAGCTAGTATTGTCCACAGTAAATTTTTCAAATGCTTGGCTAAAGCTGATGTGAACTATAGGGCTTAGAGAGAGGAAAGAAGTCTGTAGCTGACACACGTTCATCTGTCACGAGCTAAAGAGACGAGAAACAAGACCAAGATGTATCACCTGAATTTGATCACGATTATAAACACCCTCAACTTCAACTCTAAAAGATCTAAAATCTTGGTGGTGGGTTTTTTCCAGTAGGATTCTATATGTACAGTTATCACAATCTGATATTGTCCTCCTGTACTAAACTTTTTAAAGGCTCTGCATTTTTAATTTTGTTAATAAATTTCTTTGATAGTTTAATGTTAATAGGAAGTACAGACAAATGTTTTATGAGAGATATGATCCTGTAAGCATGGAAATTCATCTGTTGTATAATCGTTTGAATAAACTAAACATGAGAAAGATACATATATATAATATTTAAAATCTCCATGACGATTACTATTTTTTCCCCTTTAGAACGTGTTTTACCCACAATCCCCCACCCCATTCAAGGTCAGTATGATTTTTATCACTGTAGCTCTCTTCCTGGGTCATTCTCCATCATCTTTAACATGCAAAACACACAAAGGGGGGAAAACACATTCAAAAAATTCATATACAATATAAATCATTTTTTTCCCTTAAACCTTTTTTAAAAAGCCAGTTAGTTGCTTCCAACACCAGTTGAATAGGCACAGAACAAGACTATTATCTGACTCATCTTCAAATTGGTCAGTAGCTGCGAAGGCAATACTAAACTCAGCAAGCAGTTTTTTTCTACAGTCAATATTTATTACAAGGAACTAGGAACTCACATATTTGGGACACAGCCAGTTAAATTCTCTAGCGACAAAAATACCAATTCTCTGACTGACTACCCTCACGGTTGGAAGTTTGTACAATCTGAATCTGAAGTCATTGGTATTACTTGTAAAAATTAATGTATATACTGCTAAAGGTTAATCAACTCAACTGGATTATAACAAAGATGTTATTTTTTCTTAAAATCTTGGCCAATTCATGGGTTTTTTTCTTTCCTTTTAGATATACCTGTCTTCGAAAACGCAAATGAAAAAACAAGATAATCATTCAGAATTCCTTTTCATAAACTTTCTATGCACTCAATCAAATTAAATTTTGCCTCCTACATCATATTTAGATGCAAAGTGCAGCCACAACTTTCTAGCTTAAGGTTATTTAAAGGGAAATTGGCAAATAAAATTAAAACAATATAAAAAATCTGAAATGAAACCAACCTACCATTGAAATTAAATTCCAGAAAAGTGATTTGCAAATAGCACTCAAAGACCTGAGAAAAAAACGGAAACTAGGCCATGCGGGGCCTAGCGTGGAAAAAATAAATCCAATTAAGCAAGATTATCATACATACTATAAAGGCAGTGTGCTCAGAATTAAAGGTAGAAAGCTGCTGTTTTATAAGTTTGAAGATGAATCATGTTTCATTAACATTTGTCCAAACTATAAATTCTTGCAAACTTGTGTGTAGATATTCAGTGTCAATAATGCAATGTTTTGAATGTATATGCATTCACATATGCAAATGTATTTTAATTATTTTTGAACTAAGGATTGCAAGGTTTCAAGGATCAACTAGACAGTTTAATAAGAGTTATTATCAAATTTTTAAAAGAGGACAAACTATTTTTAGTATGAAAGCTTAGAAGAACTCTGTTGAATAAAAAAAAAAAAAAAAAAAATTCCCTAAAACAATGAAATCTGTTTCTAATCCCAGCCACTAAAAATAAGACTGTTAAAATGTGCCTGTTTTTTAGACTTGACACGATACTTACTGTTCTTGGAAAATATCCCATTTTGAATTCCTGACATGCCACAATTATTTTAACACATTTATGTTCTGGTGTTGCTGCAGAGATTGACATCACTTTATCATGTTGCCGTCTTGCAAATACATTGATATGAAAAACACACACATATGCATTTGTACCATTGGATAGCATTTTCAAAGAGGTCATGCCCCATCCGAGATGAGCTTTGTACATTATCACTGTGACTCTAAGTATCCTTTGTGAGAGCAGTTCTGCAGCCACCAACTCAAATATTTATCTGATCACACATTTTGATATATGTAACTTTCAACAAAGTGAAGCCAGACACCGTTCACAAAAGACAGCTGCCGGATACTGAAAAACAGTCTGGACTAGGGATGGAACACGAGGGATTTTGTTGAACTTCATATTTCCCACAAACTGAACTGTTGATTGGAGAATGACCCTAGTTTGATTTTACATTGTAGGTAGACTGTAGTTAGCTTTCTTAGATCCAATAGTTTTTAGAGAATATAGTTTATCTTATACTAATACTTTGGTCTTCTGCTAGTGGAAATTGAAAAGCTGTTCATTAAGACTTGGGATGGCTGGTGTGAGAGTTTGCTATACAAAGATAGTCCCCTCTTAAGTTTTCTGTTCTTTACAAGGACTTTAACTTCTTAGGGATTGAATCACTTTTCTTCTCCACTTGCCAATCAAGGTTAACCCAAGCGAAATGCAGCTTCCCATTGAAAGAAATACTAACAATAGGATGCTTAAGCCTTTTTATGGTGCCAGTTAAGTACCCAAATATCTATGAGAAGCATGCCTCACTGTGGTCATAGCTATAATGCAAGTTATCTTCATTTAATTGAATATCATATATTGTCACCATCTTTATGAACTCTTAAATTTCATTCTTAAAATATCAATTGTCTCTTAGAGATTGGTTGGTATAAAATGTCCTAAAAATTTTAAGGCAATTAATTTTGTTAAGGTGTTTTGAAAGTGGGTGTTTCAAGTTACAAAGATTTTTTCTGCCTTCCCATTATAAAAAGGAGAAATTTCTGTCCTAATTTCCAGCCTCACAAAGATATATGTTTCATTTCAGCTGCTTTATTGTTAATATCTCTCATTGGAGGATCTTCCCTCCTATCCCCACTCTACATGGCTCATCAAGATGACTGGGGATGCACAGCAGAGTCACAGCATGAATGCAGTCCTAAACCCCTTCAAGCTGTGGTTAAACAAAAACAAGCCTCAATAAATCAAATGCATTTCCCTTGGGTTTCCTTCATCATATTGCTTGATTTTCTGCAGTGATAATAATAATACTGGAATTCCACCAACGGGTAATTTATATTGGCTGTGTCCAATCAGAAATTTTCGAATGTCCTTCCCCCATCTGCCAAAAACAAAACAAAATATAAAACCAGCTTGCTTCCCTGCTCCTTATTTTAAAAGATATAAATAAAATAGTGTTTTATCCTTGATCTGTTTCTGATAGGTGTTTTCTTCCATTAATTTTAATTTAGCTTTATTTATTCTGAAATGAGTCCTGAATTGCATAAATTTGCATAAATACCTCCTACTATATTGCTGCAGAAAATCCACTGAATTGCAAAATGAGGAAAGAATCAGCTCTCAATGTCTGGGGGAACTTTTCTCACTTTGTGAGATTGACATTGTTTCCTGAGGTTTCTGGGTACTGAGCAATGATAACATTTCTCCCCATCAGTTTACTTGTGCCTAGCTCTTCTTCATAATGGAAGTGCGCCCAGAGACATTCTCATATTGAGGACCGTAGATTCAGAATGAAGTGTTGAAACCAGCCTCATAAAATTAAAAAGAAATGAAACAAGGGGCAAGGACAAGGGCAAACAACCGTTTTGTTTATGTAACTCTCAAGCGAAAAATTCCCTTGAGCATGGGGCTCTCTAGACTCAATCAGCCTATCCCTTTCTGATCACTGCCACTTTGAAACAAAACAAAACAACAAATCCTGGAATGTGTCTCACTTGTTTGCCTCCCATCTGATTATTTATCCCAAGTGAACAGCCTTTCCATTCACTAACCCCGTGTGGCAAGTGGGTTTGGGAAATGTTGAGATTATCTTCCAGGTTCAGGCATGGCACCGGGTTTGTTCACAGCTGCTTGCCATTCCATCCCTGTTTTTCCATTGATAAAATGCATTGCACATGGCTGGGTTTGCATGATTAATACAGCTGTCCAAAGCTTTTTCAGAAAACAAAACAAACCCCCACTCCCAAAATTAAAGTTTAGAAAGAAATTAAAATCCAAACCACAAACAAGCGAGGCTTGCAGAAATCTGAAGTCGTCCTGGCATGTTTTCTCCCTAAGGGAGACTGATGCTCCTACAGGCAGGCCTGGCATCAGAACAGCCATATCCTATCTACAGTTAGAGGAGTGGGTGTACCCACCCTCACCTAGCATTCCCAGTAATACGTTCTTGAAATCAAATTCCAAAAGGATGAGAGGTAAAATGGGAGAAAAATTTTGAACATATCCCATGCTGTGAAGATCACTGAATAATTTCCAGTTTCATTTATTTTCTGTAGAATACCATCCTTAGTATTAAAAAGAAAAAGCTTATTTTCTGCTCCTTAATACAACAGTATTTTGCTATGTTTAATAATGGTAATAATATTAATAATAACAACAGCTAACATACGTAATGACCTTCTCATATACCATTAGAGTGTTAAGGGCTTTTGCCTGTATTAACTCAACTCCCAAAACCCTAAGAAAGAGACGTGCACCTTTCTCCCACACTTTTTAATGATCAAAGGACACCTACATTTCAGCCTACCCCTTACTGCACCCAGGCACATATACAAATCTATAGTATATTAATAATCACCCTTGTGTATACATTCATGTTCATTAGATATGCATCTTTCCAATGAATTTTAAATGTTCATCTAATTTGTTTTATGTATTACAATGCTTATAACACTCAGTTACTTTAACGTCCATACATTTTTACAAAATCTATTTTCAAATATGCTTAGCACAGTGAGATGTATGCCCAACTCACACAGATTTATATGAAAAAATTCATCCTTTAAAAACATGAGCAGAGCTATCTGGCATCGGCACATCTAATTTCACACACTTATTCAGGCTGATTTACATATACACCTCTATTAATCATGGATAATTACTAGCATTGTTCCTGTAATTCAGTTTTTCCAACTGTGAAATGGGAAAGAAATTATATTTTTCATGCCCACAAGCTCAAAGTGGTATTTTAAATAATATACAAAAGAGAGCTTCAAGTTCCTAGAAAGAAGGCGTATTGAATTTAAAACAATCATATTCAGATACACATGTGTTTTATAATTTTTAAAATTAGTGATATTTACAGGTATACTCATATAACATGGACACCAGCTAGATATAAGTTCAATGTACTCTTATTATATTTTGATGTATTATGGATTCTAAAGATTTCTGAAATCCCCACACTGCTAAAGTTTTAATGTAGAAGCAACCTAAGGCCAAATAAAAAATATTTTTCATTATTTTCTTACCAATATCATAATATTACATTTAAGAAGGGCTGCAAAATTGCACAGTTCCTGGTTGTGTGGCACACACATATACACTCACACACTTTCAGCAGAGTCCTTCATACACACTACCACATGACTGCCAACCCATCAGCCTAAAGGACCTGCCCTTTTTGCTGGTCAAGGGTATAAAGTATGTCCTAGGAGGGATTTCCCTTTTTAGATACGCCTCTCCTTCCCACTGGTTGGCAGAAACAAGGACTTTGTTTCTACGAATAGAATGTAGGCAGCCATGTCAGCACCAATTTACAACAAAATGATTGGCTCTGATTAATACACATGAAAATTATTGAGTTGACCTTCATACCTAATTCCCTGGCTCCTTTATGGGAACAATAGTCTGATTTCCTTGTGATTTTCATTAGTGGTTAGAGACTCAAGTGGGATAATTGTACCAATATTTCATGTGGAATCAATAGTTCACTCATCAATCCAGTGATTTTGACCGTGTAATAGGTGAGGTTTTCTCCCCATTTCTATGTCTTATCTCCCCCCAACCTCTTTACTCTTCCTTCTACTCTGTTTCCTAAACTGTTTTTCTCTCCCCTGCTAAAAGTTGCTAGAAGGAATAAATCCAAAATTTATTCACATCATTATTTAAATGTTCAACAAGGGCTTGGAAGTGTTATTTCTCTCAAAATTTACACTTCGCTTCAAGCTAAATGACTAAAAATCCTACAGAGTCAATTTAAAGATAGGAGAGTGTTTAGTCCTAGAACTGCTAATATCTTTTCCTGCTTTTCGAGTCTGGATCTGCCTGCACCAGTCAGCCTTTCCCGGTGATCTCCCTGTCCTAAATGCCTTGCTGTGCTATGTAGATGTCTAGAGCCAGCAGGGATTTGAAAATGAATATTTTTTTAAAAAAATCCAAGCTTCCACTAAATTTTAATTTGATAGAAATATTGCTCTTCTATGAGCTTTATAGAAAAAAAAATTTTCAAAGTAACAGTAAAATTTGGGGATTAGGTTTAAGTAATTGGCAGTCTTGTCTTTTTAATTAAAAGGAATAAAGCTGTGTAAGAGGAGCTCAATGAGACTTTGCAGCAGAAAATGTTGGCATGCTGCCCCAAAGGGTGAGAAGACCAGGATCTTGATGGACAGAAAACTGACACAGGCTCCTCTGGTCTTTAGAGTGCACGGCAGCACTGCTTGCTCTCGAGTCTGCCTCATGTGCCAGTTAACATGGGCATAGCAGTCGACTGTGAGAAACATTTTTGTGTGTAGACAGGAAGGAAGTCCTTCCTTTGGGAACTTAGTTCTGGATTCAGAGACTGTATGGAGTGAGAGTCCTTTTTAAAAAGTGGTAGTACATAGAGGAAACAAACAAACAAACAAAAAACAGCAAAAAAGTCTCTTCCAAGTATTAAATCATCAAGATAGTCCCAGCCCCTGACAAATGTCTTATCATAACCCAAAAAGTATGAACCTTAATTTTAACCTGTTCCTTGGCTCCTTTCTCTACATTTTCCACCATATTTACCAGGCATTACGTATGCATGTTCTTTTTGACATCTTTCAAACAAAACCAAAGAAAAGGTTTTGATAGTATTGACATTCACTTCTAAACACTGGTTACCAGCCATGCAAGCACCACCAAGCCATTATCCCACCTGTCGGGAGAAAACATCGACTTCTGAAGAGGCAACATTCAAATTAAGCTTAGTAAAAATTTCCCTTATACAGTCATTCCAGCCTCATGACGTTCTTTCATCATCACAAGTTATTTGTATGTATTAAACTAAACAAGCACCTTGATGGGGAAAAAATCAGTATAAGAGATCCCACCTTACACCTCCCCTTCTATACTGCTGTGAAGAAACACACCTGCCAAGTAAGAACACATCATGGCATAATGAGTTTGGAATTCCAATTTAAGGTGTTCCTATGTACTGAGATGTATGATGGGAGTAGGCAGACTACTCACTAGGACTCCACGGAGAATGTCAGCTTATATCCACCACAGATCAGTGGGGGAGAGACCTTACAAGTCATTTATCATGCTTCCTAATTGGACCCTGGGGAGCCAAGCACTGCCATAGTTTACTCTACAGTTTCGCTTATCATTTTGCTGGTTGTAAAAGAAAATGCTTCCCACATCTTTGTAACACATACGTATGATTAGCACCCAGACATTACCACTAACATAGTCTCTTTACTATCAATCACAGCTAATAGTTCATTCTACTTTTTATCTGCCCCATACTCGCAATAAAGATTCTGACTTAAGCACCCACCTTCTAAACCTCGGAATCTCAGTATGACCTTTTTAACTGCCTAAAAAGCCTAAAAAGACATTTGGGGGCAATAGTAGCATCCTGTAGAAAAAAAAAAAAAAAAAGCAATAGAAGGTAACTGTGCCTTGGCCAAGTGTCCATTCTGTTTACCATCCCGTGCTCCTTAGCTCACACAGCAGCAAGCATTCCCAGCCATGTTTTATGTTGGAAACTTGCTTGGCCATTCTATAGTGGTTTTTCAACTATACATGTGGGTTTTGTATAAGTTGGAAGCTGGGGATGTTTGGAGAGCAGAAATAGCTAGAAACAAAACAAAGCAAACAAAATGAAAGCAAGAAGTAACTTGCACTTCTCTGTTGAATTGCAAGCTAGAGTAACTTGGGAAATTTGTTTTATTTTTCTCCCTTGAAGTTCCAGAACACAGGTAAGTTTATCACTGACATCTGTTAAGTGCAGCAGTGCTAAAAAAAAAAAAAAAAAAAAAAAGATGGAATGATCCCATTAATTGGAGGCTGGTCTTCCGTTGGGGGATCAACCTTCCCATTCTAACTCGTAAATAGTATGATTTTTTTGTTCTGTATTTAGATATACTCTCCACTTGCTCTTGCCTTTGCTTTGTAGATTTTCTTTTAGAGGTCACATTTTCTTTTCATTATGATTTCTAATCATTAGGAACACAAGAAAAGAGATTTCATTCTTGATAGGCAGTTAAAACTTTTTTGGCACAGGTTAAGTTAATTTGACATGCACACTTTCTTGATGACACCATTCATTTACTCAAAGAAATATCTTAGTATTTGCTCTGAGCTGGGTTTTGGGGATGACAAAGGAGAATGAAGCAGGTACAGCCTCTGCACTAACAGGGTTTACAGACCAAATGGAGAAGTACTTAATGAACTAAGCAACCACAGTAAACTTTAAGTCCATGTAAAGATAACTGTGAGGTGTTTGGGGAGAACAAACCAGGGCACATTAGCTAGTCTGGGCTGATGGGGGAAGACTTCCAGGTGAAAGTGAAGTTTAAAAGACAGAAAGAGGCCAGGCGCAGTGGCTCACGCCTGTAATCCCAGCACTTTGGGAGGCTGAATCACAAGTTCAGGAGATCGAGACCATCCTGGCTAACATGGTGAAACCCCGCCTCTACTAAAAAATACAAAAAACTAGCTGGGCATAGTGGCGGGTACCTGTAGTCCCAGCTACTCAGGAGGCTGAGGCAAGAGAATGGCATGAACCCGGGAGGCGGAGCTTGCAGTGAGCCGAGATCACGCCACTGCACTCCAGCCTGGGCGACAGATGGAGACTCTGTCTCAAAAAAAAAAAAAAGAAAGGAAAGAGAAGAAGCAGGGGAAGAGAAGGACAACCCAGTACCTGCAAAGGTCTAGAATCCAGAAAGAACTTAACTCACAGGGATCCACTATAAAGCCTAATAAATTTTTTAAATCTAGAAAAATAATATTTTTTACCTAATAGTTTATCCTCTCTTGCATCTGCCTGTTTACAAAAAGAAATAAACATGATAAACCAGTGGAGTTAAAGGTGAGGAATTTCCATAATTTACAACAATGTATGTACATTTCAGAATAGCTAGAATACTTCAAATATTTCTATATTTCTAGCATAAAGAAAATATAAATATTTAATGTGATGGATATCCCAATCATCCTGATCTGATCTTTATACCTTATACGAATATATCAAGTTTAAAAAATAAGGATAATTTCTAGAAAAATAAAAATAAAGGTTAGAGATTGGGCATTTTCACCTATATTACACTCAGGACCAGGAAGAGCACTTGTGGGCTTAATTGTATAGACAAACATGGATATTATGTACTGTGTGGTAGGTAGCAGTATTTAGGTTTAGCTTTCTGGAGGATACTGACAGCCTGTTATTTAGCAGAATGTCTAGAGAAAACTTGCGGCTTTTCAGTAAGGAGGTTTGATGGTAGGTTTTTATTTTAGTTGTAGAAATCGGTTGTAAGGAGCCATCAGTATTTTCAGAGAGTTGCACAAGAACCTGGCTGTAATGTTATATCTGGAGTCACTGACATAGCAGGAGTTATAGACAAACCAAACTTGTTATTGAAGCATTCTGGAACTCCAAGGAATAATGTTGCTGGAAGTAGTCCAAAGCAGAACTACATTTACCAAGTTCTGCACTGCGATGGTTAGTGCCATAGAGGTAGGTCCAAGGGTGGCTCAGAGCATACCAATATTTTTTAATCCCTTATCTCCTTATTTCCAGGAGCTTTAAAAACCCTGGAAAATCTCACAAATTCACTTGTTATCTTTGCATTCAAATTCTGCAGGCCAGTTACCTTGTTTCATGGTATTTGAATGGTTTTGATTTTAAAACATACAAAATGAAAAGGCACATTACATTGATTAAAGATGGGCTTGCATGCCTTAGGATTTTGAATTTAAAATGTATTCTAAAATAAATCAGAAATTCACAATTTGGGGCTGGAAAATAGAAAGTGAGGAATAAGACCAGAAAGAATGTAAATCTCTAGAGACCTATGCAAACCTGTGTTTTTAATCTTTCTTAGTCAGATAAATGAAAGTACAAAAGGCTTTAGAGTATACATGAAATTTATGTTTTTAAACACAACTATGGCATATATAATCTATTTTATGTTTTAACAACTAAGAAGAATCAACAACTAAGTAGATTTAGGTCTGGAAGCTTGTTCTTTTTTTTTTTTTTTAGATGGAGTCTCACCCTGTCACCCAGGCTGGAGTGCAATGACTCAATGGTGCGATCTCTGCTCACTGCAACCTCCACCTCCTGGGTTCCAGCGATTCTCCTGCCTCAGCCTCCTGAGTAGCTGGGATTACAGGCGCCTGCCACCACACCCGGCTAATTTTTTCTATCTTTAGTAGAGACGGGTTTCACCATGTTGGCCAGGCTGGTCTCGAACTCCTGACCTCGTGATCTGTGCGCCTTGGCCTCCCAAAGTGCTGGGATTACAGGCATGAGTCACAGCAACTGGCCTGGAATATAGTTCTTTATTAAATGAGTTGGCTGGTATCTTAATTACAACAAAGGTCAAAGGGCCAGCTTGCACCCATAGACAAGGGCCAAGGTACATTTTAGGCACAAGGGCAGAGAAACCTGTTTCTTCTTTAAGACAGAAACTGCATATCTAGTACTGAGTACCTTACTGACAGCTGATCCAAATAAATTTACTTCTGGGATTTATCTAATCTTACACATATTTTCAGGTGGCATAGCCCAGAGAAACCCCTTTATTAAACTTAGCCTCTTTGGCATTCTGGAACATTTCAATTCATTGATTGTTAAAAACTAAACCTCTCAGGCTAAATAAGAAACTCTCAAAATGTAAGAAAGCTGACTTGGTGCAAGAGACTTAAGAAAGCATTCTCTTTATGTTGAGAGTGTTTAGTGAGACTGCTCTTTCTGTAACAATCCGTATCACCATTGAGCAAAGCCCATAATGTTAAAGTCAAATCATGCACCTATACTTACTTGATACGACAATTACCCAGTACATTAAGCCTCTGGTCAGTAGGACCTCATCAACCTGGATGATAACATTTTTTTATTGCATTGCCATTTCATGCTATTGACCATGTTGCTTTGGAAATTAAGACTCACCCATCTTAGCTTCTCTTTTGCTTTACTATATGGTATCCCCCAACCGAAAAAATGGAGAAAAAATTTATTCTCCTTGTAATGTTGTCAACCTAATGCCAATGGCAAATAATCAGAAAGTGATTATTTCCTTTTCTCCACATTTAAAGGTTTTTTTTTTTTAAAAAATGCATTGATTTGTTTTTATAAGTAGTTTTCTATTCTGATAATAAATGTTATGCATTCTTATTATGGAAGAATTTGAAAAATATGAAACTATAAAGAAGAAAATAAAGCTCCTATGTAATCCCTCTCCTTAGAGATAACACCATTAATGCAATATAAACAAATGTTTTGTCTGAATGTTTGAGCTGCTAGTGTACTATAGAATGTTCAAGTTAAAAACATAAAATGTCTTCTATTTTTCCATGCTCTCAGAAGCTGGGCATGTTTCTGTTATTCGTTCAAGGTTTTAGCAGAGGCAGGCCCAAGAGCCTCCCTCCTACCCGGGCAAGGGAGCTCTCCGCAGTGATGTGCACACCCAAAGTGCTTTCAGGTCTAAGTCAAATATTGACTCACAAAGGATTTCCCTCATGCACCTCCAGGATCCCCAGTAAGGGTCCTCCTTTCAGATGTGGGGGCTCATAAGTTCTCTCTCCAAGTTGGCGTATTAATATTGTCCCTTTAATAGATGTGTTCTTTTTTTTTTTTTTTTTTTTTTTTGAGACGGAGTCTTGCTCTGTCCCCCAGGCTAGAGTGCAGTGGCGCAATCTCGGCTCACTGCAAGCTCTGCCTCCCGGGTTCACGCCATTCTCCTGCCTCAGCCTCCTGAGTAGCTGGGACTACAGGCGCCCACCAACACGCCCGGCTAATTTTTTGTATTTTTAGTAGAGACGGGGTTTCACCGTGTTAGCCAGGATGGTCTCGATCTCCTGACCTCGTGATCCGCCCGCCTCGGCCTCCCAAAGTGCTGGGATTACAGGCTTGAGCCACCGCGCCCGGCAGATGTGTTCTTTTTAATGCAATGACAATTTAAGCATTTTTTCACATTCTATTCACTAAAGAATATTTGATATAAGGAGTGAGGCCCAAATATTTTATTCACATTTTTCAACAAGAAATTATACCAGCATTATTTTAGTTTGGTTTCATTCATTCATTCAACAAGGAATTAACACCATCTGTCTAGGGCTGCAGTATTCTGGTACTGTCTTCTCATGCCTGTGTCATTATTTACTCTATGCCTATGTCATTATTTACAGAGCATCAAACTGAAGTCCATTTCTAGTCACAGACAACTATAAAGAAGAAAAGCCTTTAGCGGTATTTGAAAGTAAAGTGTAGCATTCCTTGCTGGCCCAAATCTAGCTAAGAGAGGCCAACTTCCTTTCTCAAATATTGATGACATGCTAAGATTGCTTAGTTTTCTCAGCTGGTTTGATGAATTCTCTTAGTCACGAGGACAATGGTCCACCTATTAACTAAGAAAATAGGAAGGCTGGGGGCGCTGACTCACACCTGTAATCCCAGCTCTTTGGGAGGCCAAGGCGGGCAGATCACCTGAGGTGATCTTTAGTAGAGATGGAGAAACTCCATCTCTACTAAAAATACAAAATTAGCTAGGCATGGTGGTGTATGCCTGTAATCCCAGCTACTCAGGAGGCTGAGGCAGGAGAATTGCTTGAACTTGGGAGATGGAGGTTGTGGTGGGCTGAGATGGCGCCATTACACTCCAGCCTGGGCAAAAAGAGCGAAACTGTGTCAAAAAAAAAAAAAAGAAGAAGAAAGAAGGAAGAAAGGAAGGAAGGAAGGAAAAAGAAAGAAAGAAAGAAAGAGAGAGAGAAAGAAAGAAGGAAGGAAGGAAGGAAGGAAGGAAGGAAGGAAGGAAGGAAGGAAGGAAAGGGAAGGGAAGGGAAGGGAAGGGAAGGGAAGGGAAGGGAAGGGAAGGGAAGGGAAGGGAAAGGAAAGAAAGAAAGGAAAGAAAGAAAAGAAAGGAAAGAAAGCAAGAAAAAGAAAGGAAGGAAGGAAGGAAGGAAGGAAGGAAGGAAGGAAGGAAGGAAGAAAGAAAGAGAAAGAAAGAAAGAAAGAAAGAAAGAAAGAAAGAAAGAAAGAAAGAAAGAAAGAAAGAAAAGAAAGAGAGAGAGAAAAGAAAAAAAAATAGGAAGAATCTTAAGGTTGAGATTCAAATCCATTTCTCTATTTTGACTCTTTTCTTCACTAGCCCCAGAATGAATACTCTGATTCTCAGAAAACATTATTCTAGAAACATTTGACATTGAAGTTTATACAACATGAATATCATACATGGGAGAAAATCAAAAGCTCTAATAATTCAAATAGGAATCACAGGGCAAATACTTTTCTATGGCAAAAGAAAAAAATAATATTTGCAAGTACAAGCTGCTAATCCCTAAAGCCTCTGAGTGAAGAAGTCTGTGAGAAAGAAATTAATAGCTTTCAAAGTGAGGACTGAAAATTGAATTAATAAAAATTGCTCCCTTTTAAGCCACTATAATTATAAAGGTTTTATTTTTCAAAAATTTGGCCAATAAATAAATAAATAAACAAAAGTCAGAGGGCAAAACCCATAAATTTCCACAGCAGAATCTTACAAATGTTATACCTCAGGTCCTTGGCATAAGTGAGGAAGCAGCAGCAGGTATGATCTCCTCCTGTGTTTCTTTTATTATATTTCTTAATAATTTTAACCCAGGTCCTTGGCATCAGTGAGGAAGCAGCAGCAGGTATGATCTCCTCCTCTGTTTCTTTTATTATATTTCTTAATAATTTTAACCCTGTCCCTTTCTGCAATTTCCAGGAACTGGAGGATAAAATCCCTATTGAATTTGGACCTTTTCCTGTCCCACTTCTGCAAACACACACTCTTACTAACTCTGGCCCAGAATTTTTAAATTGCCATTAATTATTCTTATGTCATTTTCAAAACCTGCAGCACATCAGAGGGTTGGCCTTATAGAAAGACTTATGTCACATACATAGAGATAATGTTTTCTTTTTCAAATGGCTACAGCAGGTTGGAAAATAAGACATTTGTGTTCAAGTAAATACCCTAGAATTAGAACAACTGTGCAAACAATATAAACTCCCCAAAGTCTATGTTACCTACATGTGAATGCGAATGAACTCATAAGTAGAGGATTAGAGAAAAGTTGTCAAAAGTCAAGATTCAAAGCACTAAACGTCAATTCTTTTCCTTATGAATGTGTTGTACCCTCACTTCATCTCCCAGATAGAATTCAAAGAAAGCAAAATGCCAAAATTTTCCACACATAAAGATATGAAGATTTCCTAAGATAATGAGGGAGTTCCCAAACTATAAACTGTAGAGTTTCCAATGGAGCATCTTTCATCTTTGCAACACTCACTTGAATTTTTTCAGGGATGTGGATGGAGGGAGGGGGAGAGAGAGAGAGAGAGAAAGAGAAAAAAATCATGTCACGTAGTGAGAGATAAGAGTAAGAGAACATAGTAAAGGGGAAGAGGAAGAATAAATCTCCAAAGAAACTTGGGCTTTTATTTGTTAAAGTTCACTTTTTCATTAGTCATGAAGGTATTTTAAAATAAAGCTCAGCCCTCCAGAAAATGTTCTACCTGCCAGGATTTGGGAAATAAGGCAAGGACCTCCTGGCCCCATGTGACTCTTCAAATATCTGTGAATTCCCAACAATAATCTCACCTTGGGTTCAGGCACTGTGGTTCTAAAAAGAAAATAGAATCTCCCCTCTCTAGAATCATATCTAGGGTAACACTTGAGGTATTAATTGATTCATTCAGTCTCTCATTCACTTATTTATTTATGCATTCAGGTATTTGTTCAGCATATCTACTGGATCATTCTTCTGTGCTAGAGAAATACCAAGCTGAGGACAGAGTAGTGAACGAGGCAGATACATTGTCTATGCCAATAAGAGAGGTTGAATCAATGTTTTTAATGGTGCAGGCTAATGTGGCTGGGTGTAATGAATGTGAAAGTCAAAAATAAAGGACAGATTTGGCCGGGCGCGCTGGCTCACGCTTGTAATCCCAGCACTTTGGGAGGCCAAGGCAGGCGGAACATGATGAAACCCCGTCTCTACTAAAAAATACAAAAAATTAGCCGGGCGTGGTGGCGGGCGCCTGTAGTCCCAGCTACTCGGAGAGGCTGAGGCAGGAGAATGGCGTGAACCCAGGAGGCGGAGCTTGCACTGAGCCGAGATTGCGCCACTGCACTCCAGCCTGGGTGACAGAGCAAGACTCCGTCTCAAAAAAAAAAAAAGGACCCATTAGCTTAAATAAATGTCTCAAGGCACTTGCCTTTCCGAATATTAAATCATTTCCCCATTGTCTCCTTCTACCACCTCATCAGGAGCTAAGATCTAAGCATATGATGGTAAGGTTCTCAAGAGAAAGCCTAGTACATTCTCCATACTAGAATCTCCCAGTGTTGTGTTTTGCATTGCTTCAGTCGATTTACCTTTCTCTGTTATACCTTGTACCTTCACTGCCATACTTATTTGTTAAGTGTATTTGCTGAAGCAATATTAATATTTAGTTAGAAGTTTTCCTGAAAGGCATAAAAATCATAGGTTCCAGTGCGGTGCCCTGGAAATCGCTGCAAAAATTATATCCCTGGCAATGCAGTTTGATTCATAAACATGAGATTGCATTTTCACTAGAAAAGTAACAACACTGGCCGGGCGCGGTGGCTCACGCTTGTAATCCCAGCACTTTGGGAGGCCGAGGCGGGCGGATCACAAGGTCAGGAGATCGAGACCACGGTGAAACCCCGTCTCTACTAAAAAATACAGAAAATTAGCCGGGCGTGGTGGCGGGCGCCTGTAGTCCCAGCTACTCGGAGAGGCTGAGGCAGGAGAATGGCGTGAACCCGGGACGCGGAGCTTGCAGTGAGCCGAGATTGCGTCACTGCACTCCAGCCTGGGCGAAAGAGCAAGACTCCGTCTCAAAAAAAAAAAAAAAAAAAAAGAAAAGTAACAACAATTTTTAGGTGTTAAATGCAAAAAAAAAATTCTGTCTATAACAACAGAAAAGTCCCCTCTTGAAGAGTAGTATTTCATGCCTGGCCTGACACTGGAAAAAAAAAAAAAAGTGTTTATTTCTCCCACTATTGCCACCTCGTGGACAAAGGTGATTCATTTGGACAGCACATAGGAGCATGTCTTAGTATTACCACAAGATGGCAACCCATAACCACATTTTCAAAAATGTGCTCAGAATGTTCTGCTCCTACAGAAGGTGATGGGTAGGAAATAAGAGTCCAAAATAAGCATTCCATTCTCTTTTCCTAAAGAAAAATGGAATCCCAAGTGTTAAGATCTTTAGGATTTCACAAAGAAGTTGATTTATTACAGGCATAGGGAGGAGTACTTAACATTTAACTGGCAACCTGTTTTGCTTTTTAAAGATATTTCAAGCAAATGTATATTTCATATCTGAATTTTTCTGATATTAGCTTCACAGAGTAAATATTTGGGAATTTTTTATATGCATCTTGTAATCAATTTTCTCTAGTTGATTCATAGGGGAGCATCTGTTTCCTAAGAGATCCATTAGAATCCATTAGCACATGTAGATTCTTACCCACACCTATGCCAGTGACAGGTTAATGCAGGCACATTGCTAGACTTTTCCTGATCAAAATGTGCCATAATCAATCCGCTTTCCTGTCACTTTTTTTTTTTCTGGACAGAGTCTCACTCTGTCGCCAGGCTGGAGTGCAGTGGTGCAATCTCACTGCAACCTTCACCCCCTAGGTTCAAGCGATTCTCCTGCCTCAGCCTCCCAAGTAGCTAGGATTACAGACACACACCACCACACCCAGCTAATTTTGTTGTGTTTTTAGTAGAGACGGGGTTTCACCGTGTTGGTCGAACTCCTGACCTCATGATCTGCCCACCTCGGCCTCCCAAAGTGCTGGGATTACAGGCACATGCCACCACTCTGGGCTAATTTAGTAGAGATGGGGTTTCACCATGCTGGCCAGGTTGCCCTCAAACTCCCGACCTCAGGTGATCCACCTTCCTTAGCCTCCCAAAGTGCTGGGATTACAGGCGTGAGCCGCGCCCAGCCTCCAATCACTTTTTTTGTGCTAGAATCTCCCAGTGTTTGTTCATCATGTTGCTGCAGTTTTATATATATATATATATATATATATATATATATATATATATGCAACTTTCCTTCTTTCTTATATATATATATATAATTTTATATATATAAATTCTTCAGACTTGTAATGCCATGACTTGCTTGTTAAGATGTATTTTTCTCTCTCCACTAAAATTGCACTAATAATCCTGTCTAGAAGGGATTTTACCACAAAACTGACAACTTTCATTTATTGAGCATTTATTATGCGTCTGGCACCATTGTAAATATAGTATGTTGATTGATTGATCTAATTCATAGCACAAATTTATGAGGTGCATGTAAGTAAACTCATTTTAGAGATGATGAAACTGATGCAAAGAGAGGTTAAGAGAAAGCTTTCAGCAGAATCACTGGGCTTCCTACCTGTCTGGATTTCTGAACAATTGCTTGAAATCATTCCCATGAAGCCTGTGTACCAGAAACTTAGTGTTCTTTAACTGAAGATGGCCTCATTGAGGATTGAGGCCTCATTTAGGAAAGAGCATCGCTCTGTGGCCTTAAGGGGTTCTTAAAAATTCTTATCATAATAAGCTAAGAGGCTTGATGCAAGAAAGAAGGGAAGTTGCACTTTGCACAAGAGTCATACCTTTCCAGCCAGTATTGAATCATTTAAATACCCCAGTGATACCTCTTGAGTCATACAGGCATTGCTTTCATAAAAAGTGCCAAAGGGGTATTGTGGAATAATGGACTAGGTTCTGTCTAGAGAAGTGGGAGCCCTAAATTTCGGTCTCAGCTTTGCCTCTCACTTTGCAAATGACCTCTCTGGGCCTCAGTTTCCTCATGTTTTCATGAACATATTCTCCACACTGCCTTTCAATATTTTTTAATGCAATATGTTGATCCCAAAGAAAAGATATCAAAGCTGGTATTATGAAAGGAAACAAGTGGCAGTATGTTTAATACACAACTTAAAACACCAGTGGTTAGATGATGAGACATATACAGAAAGTTGTCAACAGCTAGAGACCATTGTTTTATATATTAATAGAACCTGGCTTCACTTCCAGGGTGAGTGCTGGCTTCTGCTAAGAGAGGAGAATTCTTACTCCGTCTTTCTGTATGAACTTGCAACATGTTGCATTTGTTAAATAGAAATAACTGCAAGTGATGGGTTCAAGGACAAAAAGACGGTTCTGTATTCCACCAGCAGTTTGGGATCTTCTATCTGAGCACCCACTAAGTTGTTCGTGAGCTTCAAAGTGGTATCCTATGGAAGTTTTACATATTTGCTACTAAAGACCTAAGAGCATTGTGGTTTACTTGATAAAGATACTTAAAAGAGAAACCAAATATTTAACCTACCTGAGCTCTTCTGACCTTGAGACTTATTTATAAATTAAACAAATATTTATTGAATATCCACTACCTGCCAAGCTCTAATCTAAGCACTAGAGATACAGTATTTGAGAAGGCATACACTGTTGCTGCCCTCGTGGAGCATATAGACTAATGGAGAAGACAAAACTATAAATAGGCAAAAAGTATATGCATAACATGATGTCAGGTTAGAGGTAAGTGCTATTTAGATTAGTAAAGCAGGGTAAAGGAATAGAGAAAATAACAGAAGATGCTATTTTTAACAAGATGATGAGAGGAGTCCTTTTCGAGTTGGTGTCATTTCAGCAGAAATCTGAATGAAGTGACTAAGTGATCAATACAAAGATCTAGGGGAAGAATATTCCAAGCAAATGAAAAGCAAGTGTGAAAGTTTTAAGTTGGAATAGACTTAATCTGTTGGAAGAAGAGCAGGATGGCCAGTTGGCTTGAGTGGAATAAACCAGGGCAAAATGATAGGAGTTATGGATCAGACACATTCTATTATTCCACTAAATTGCAGTCAAGAGTACCTTTACATTCCATACTCAGAGTTCTTGAACTTGTCTACATGCATACAATGTAGCATCAGGTATTTGAAGTTGCAAATCATTTTTGCCACCTCCAACTGCACAACATTTGTTCCAACAAAACAATCTCTTTCCATTTGCCTTTTTTTCCATCTCTACCGATATTCTTTCCTATTAAAATGTTCTTTCCTCCTTTTCTCTTATTCTCCTTTCAGTGGAGAGTATCAGACTACCTTTGTGTTTCTTCTTAATTGATAAAGATTTTTTATTTGTTTTTGTTTTGCTTAATGTTTCTTATTTTAGAAATTGGTACCACCGTGCACTTCAAGCAAAAAGGTATGGTTCTTATTTTTGGTTACCTTCCATATGTCAAAATTAAGATTTCACAGCAATATGTTGTTGTTTTATATACTTGAGTTTCAGTGGAATAATTTGTGATAATTTCCATAACACATCTGGGACTATTTTTTCCAAATTGTAAACTTTTTCATTTACAAAAAGTTGCTGATCAAACCCATGACCCTTATATTGCTCTTAACAGTAATTTATTTTTAAATCCCTGGAACAGAGCAAGTAATGCTTTGCCCTACTCCCTGTTCCTACTTTCCCTTTCTTAAGTATTCATGGTTCATTCTGACAGAGCTGCAATTTTGGAAATGTTCACTGCCCAGTGACAGGGCTCTCAGAAGAGATGCAGAGCCTATTTTACATTCACTTGTTGGCTTCATAAAACAGACCCTAAAATGCAAGTAGTTACTAAATCTGAGGTGCTGTCTTTACAAGTCCAATAAATCCTAGTCCCTAACAGTGTCTATCCCCAGACCAGAGCCACAGAGGCACCTATGTGGCCAGATCCCACCCTCTTTACTTCCTGACGGTCATCTACATGATTATAATTGTCTCATATGAAGGCATCTTCCTCTCTGAGTCTCAGAGGGGTGAGACAACCAAGATCACTCTCAATTGTGGAAACCTATTCTTGTGGAACTTATGTCCCACCAGTGAACAAGAGCCACACAGATTACGGACACTTTGTTGCTTACTCCCAAGAAAGGGCCAGCACCGTGTTTATGGCCAGTGCTGGAAGGTCCTCACTGAAGGCAACAGGGAAGAGGCAGCCATGAATATATACTTGGAAACAGGATCATTTGAGGCCTTCAAGAAGGCATAAAATATTGTCCCTTTCAGCCCTTCTTTTCTTCCCAATGCCACGATTACCAATTATGTTTTAATCTTAAGTGGCTAGTATTATATGTGACACATTATGGCTTTGATATGTGGTTGAAAAAATAAGCCATAGCATTTTTTTTTATTTCAAAGACAAAATAAACTGCCAGTGTCACCAGGAGTTCTATGTATTGGACTAAAATTTTAAAAATGTGTATGCTAAAATACTTGCTGCTGTGTTGATGAAAAAGATGTGATGATTCTGACTTTAATGTGAGAGTATTACCAAAATCTCACTTTATAGAGAGTAGAGAAAATGCATAAAGAGATAAATGTAGGAAGAGCTCACATTCAATTGATTTTAAGACCCATTACTCAAAGTAAACATCGATATAGTAGTTCCCCCTTATCCGCAGGGGATATGGCCCCAGGACCCCAGTGGATGCCTGAAACTGCAGATAGTACAGAACCCTACCTATATACACTATGTTTTTTCGTATACATACGTATGATGAAGTTTAATTTATAAATTAGGCCCAGTAAGAGATTTAACTACAATAATAATAAAACAATTCTAACAAAATACTGTAATAAAAGTTATGTGAATGTTATCTCTCTCTCTCTCTCTCTGTCTCTGTCTCTCTCTCTGAACATCTTATTGTACTGTATGTACCTCAGGTAAGTGAAACGGCAGAAAACAAAGCCACTGATAAGCGGGGACTATCGTTATTTCCCCTCTAATTTGCTCCAGCCTGAGCTTTAATCTCCAGTTCATTCACCCAGAGGAAGCTGTACTGGCAGAAAATGGACAGCAGGTGGCGCCAAAGTCAATTTTATCAGGCTTCCTTTTAAATATGTCTTCCCAGGATCCGAACATGCCTTAGTCGGCTGGGCTAGATGACACGGGAGGCAGATTCTTAGGAGACTGTGTAGATTACAGTTCTCCTTTGTTAAACAAGTGTTTTACAAATTGTTTAGAATTTTGTTCTATTTTCAGTCACTCAATCAGCCCTTAATTCTTTTTTTTTTTTTTTTTTTTTTTTTTTGAGACGGAGTCTCGCTCTGTCATCCAGGCTGGAGTGCAGTGGCGCGATCTCGGCTCACTGCAACCTCCGCCTCCCAGGTTCACGCCATTCTCCTGCCTCAGCCTCTCCGAGTAGCTGGGACTACAGGCGCCCGCCACCACGCCCGGCTAATTTTTTGTATTTTTAGTAGAGACGGGGTTTCACCGTGGTCTCGATCTCCTGACCTCGTGATCCGCCCGCCTTGGCCTCCCAAAGTGCTGGGATTACAAGCGTGAGCCACCGCGCCCGGCCTAATAATTCTAAGAGAATTCAAACTAACTCCTCTGGCTTTTTTTCTCGTATGGCTGAACTACGAACTAGAATAAAATTATGATTTATCTTGATTTCTTAGTGGCTGGAAGGAATACCCAAGGATCACTAGGAGCATAATTAACAACCCCTTTGAATGAATTTAGTCCTAAATCCAAGAAATGGGCTCTTAGGAGGAGCAACAGAAAACTGTTGACCAGATTTGAATTACAAAGTGTCTCTAAGCATACGCTCTCTAAAACAGGTGTTGAAAAATCACCTGGTCCTTTCCTTGAGATTTTACTGAAAGACAAATCAATTGGCTCCAGATCCTGAATCAAATTTATAGTCTAGAGACTTGCCAAAAAATTCTCATATCCCTCAGTTTCAGAATGTTTTATCAATCTTGCCCTTAATCACAAATTCCCTTTCATTGTTATGGGAAACTGCAATCCAGCGTTCACCTGGACACAGAATCTCTTATTCTACCTTGGGGTTGAGAACCTTGACCTGGCATGTTGACTTATGATTTGCAGTCCTGCTGCAGCTGAATTTTGCTCCTTAGAGTCAACATTAAAAGCCTTGACCCATTTCACAAATCAATGCCTTTGATTCAGGTTGGTATTTCATCTCTTTCTGTAATCCAAACTTCTGCATTTGGATTAGTAATAATACAATTTACTGAATGTTTACCAGATACCACATACATCAGTGGGTGTGCACATATATAACACACATATAGAATGTGGTTGGATACTAAAATATGATTTTTGTCTGTTATATGAAAAAGACGTAGCAAAATTTGAATTGTGGTTCTATTTGCCCATCTATTCTTAAGGCTAATTTATGTTTGCAGACTCTTGCTTTCATTTTATCTGTCAGTATATGAAAGCACTTGCTGAGCTTGGCCATCTGGTGTGGGAAATAAGATTTATCATTTGCATTTCCACAAATAAGCAGAAATTTCATAACTCTGAAGTAAAACATAATTAATGATTTTGCTGATTATTCTTCCCTGAAATAGCCATTAACTGAAGTAGTCTCCTATGCAGTCACATATATCTATAATTGCATACACACTTTTGATGATTTCCCAATTACCACCCATTTACCCTTGTATTTTTAAGCCTATTTATTTACTCTCAAACCCAATTATGAAAACAGTAAGTCATATAAGTACACTAAATAGCTATATGAGAGCACTTAATAAATAATAATTGATAGAGATGAAGATATCTTTGATGCACAAAATAAGTTTCAAATATACTTATACATCAATGACTGGGATACATTCTGAGAAATGCATTATTATGTGACTTCATTCTTGTGAACATCATAGAATATACTTACACAAACCTTGATAATATAGCTTACTACACACCTAGTGTATATGGTATAGCCGATTCCCAGGCTAAAAACCTGCAAGCATGTTACTACACAGAATACTATGGGCAATGGTAAGTATTTGTGTATATAAACTTATCTAGACAGCAAAGGTATGGCAAAAATGCAGTGCTATAACTTTATAGGACCTCCTTTGTATACATGGTTCATCTTTGACTGGAATGTAATGTAGCATATGACTGTATATAATAATATTAGGAAGGATAAAATTAAAGATTATTAACATAGTTATACTGAGGTTCCTCATTATAACAGAATAGCATGTGAAAATAACAGTTAATTCTGAATTATTTATAAAAGATCAATATGTGTGTATATCACGTGCATATATAAGTATATAACATATACTTTGTATGTATGTGTATGTATACATGTATTATCGAGAATGTTATATGTGAACATGTTTATCTAGATTCATATATTCTGTAATATATTTTTCAATAATGGAATTTTGGCTTTCTCAAATACTTACCATGGTCAAATAAAATGATAAGACTAGTCTTAACCTTCCTAAGATATCATTCAGCCCCAGGATGTCTACAAGATAATCTAGCCTGTCCGTGCACTAAAAATGAGATTAAGGAAATCAGCAGAATTGGACCCTTTCTGAAAACCTTTCGTTTTACACTATCTCTGGTGCAAACACAAGTATTTTTTGCCTAACCCTTTATGGCTTTAATTTTTGTGTAGTTTTTCTCTGTTTTGAAAACTTCATCAATACACAAATACAACCAAACATGCCAAGGAGCTCTTGCCATCTAGTGTACATAGAAAGACTAAAAGGTTAGGAAAGTAACATTCCTACCAGCCCAAAAGCCCTGGGGCAAGTTGCCGCTAAGATAGCTTGAAGGTCCCAAAAGTCCAAAAAGGGTGGGAGTAGGAGACATAGAAGTGGATTAGGAAAGGCCTTGAGCTGATTTAAGACACTTGAATTTAAGCGCCTGGTCAACAATTACTAATCGGGTGCTTTCATGCAAGATACAGAATCTCATTGAACCTTAATTCCTCATGAAATGCATGAACCTGAAGGTAGCTAAGGTGTCTTTTGTTAATATGATCCTATAACAATTCAGAAAATTAGATATTTATTGAATCTTTATTCTGTGTTTCCATAGATTTACACATAATACAGCTCATTTTATACTGTATGCTGATCAAAGTTTGTATATGTTCATATTTTTATATTAGGTGATGTTTTTAATATTCTCAAGAAGGTATTCTAGCCAAAACTCTCCTATCAAAAATCTTCTTTGCAATGATAGTAGTTGTCTCCTTGTTTTTATTTGTGCTGACCATTTTAATCAAACCCAAGTTTAATTTGCTGAATGTTGACAGGAGACTTACAGGCACCCCTTTACTGTGTAGTAGTGACAGGCAAAGACTCTGGAGCCAGATACCTGGGTAAAAACCCCAGCTCCTCTGCTTACAAGTTGTGTAAACTTCTACAGTGCATCCAATCTCCCTGTGCCTGGATCATTTCACTGTAAAACAGGTTTCATCATAGTATCTACCTTATAGCATGGTTGTGTGCTTATAAGGCAGTCGTGACAAAATCGTGTAGTAAGTGCTGTATAATTGTTTGTGGTTTTGTTTTTATTGTTGTTGTTGCTTTTATTATTTACATAAAGCATAGATTAGGAGACCACGGAATTTGGCATTTTTCCCTGTTATCCTATCTCCAACTGGGTATGTTTGTAAACAGTTTTGGAAAAATTCACATACCAGGGGATGCTTCCATAATACCTGCAAACCATCATAGTTTTACACACACACACACACACACACACACACACACACACACACATAATCCATCTGCATATGCACTCTCAAAATTTTTAAGTGACTGACAATTACAGTCACACCAGTTTCTTTTTTGAACATCATTGTTTAAGTATGTAGTCTTAAATCCGAAAGTCCCTGTAGTGAAAAATACTATTTTTTCCCTTTAATGGAATATGAGCAAAACTATACAAAAGGAGAAAATGGAACAAGCAAAGCACCAACGATAAGCTCTTCTGCCAGACCACTGATTTCCTCCTCCCCAATCCTCTCTTTTATGAACACACAAGCCGCCTCTCCAGCTTCCTATCCATCCTATTTCCCCTCTCAGACCCACACTCACATCCCCCAAATTGTGTCCACATTGGGAAAACTAAGGTGGCAGCAGGAAACACGGATTGCCATTCCAGGTTAATCCGGGTAAGTTCAAATCTCAGTTCTGCTCATGGTTTGGACCTGCCTCTCAACCTCTTTAGGTGTGTTTGTTTATTTTTGTTGTTACCGTCTTTGTTTTTGTTTTTGATTTTTAAAGTGACAAATGAAGAGTTTGGAGGAGTTGATCCTTTGCTGCCTCTTAAGATTTTAAGATGTATTGACTTATTTTCTCCCTTGCTAAGGTACCATCTAGCCATAAGCATTACTTTAAAACAGTTCCCCCTCCCCATTAGCAAATAAGTAATTACTGCCTCTCCCCGGGGACAGAGGGAGTTGTGGATTGGTTCCATGCTTTATTGGTGGAGATGCCGTGATGAATTGGCCAGAAGACCCATGTCTGACTGCTGAAGGACTCTCACCAATGCTTGGAACCCTTATGAGTGCTGGCCCCAGAGGGCTACTTCAGGCAGGGCCAACAGGAGGAGGCTGGGTGAACAGGAGCCTATTGACCATCAGACACATTAGTGATAGCCAGTTTAAGGATTTATCTGGCAAGAGCATTTTATATTTAGAAGTGTTTCAGCCAATGATGCCCCTTAGGATACTTGTAGCCCAAGGAGAAGAAGGATTTAGAAAGGTTTTGAGCCCTTCTTGGGCTGCACGTAAGTGCAGTAACTTTGAGACGCTAGTACCCGGCCAGGTCTTACCTCTGATACCATCAGCAGTCAGCTATAACATACAGTGGGCCCATGTAACTCATTCTCTTTTTCTCTCTCCTCTTTTGCTCTGCAGGACCTGGGTCGGTGAGAGGAATAAATGGATCCATCAGTCTGGCCGTACCACTGTGGCTGCTGGCAGCATCTCTGCTCTGCCTTCTCAGCAAATGTTAATAGAATAAAAATTTAAAAATAATTTAAAAAACACACAAAAATGCGTCACACAGAATACAGAGAGAGAGAGAGAGAGACAGAGAGAGAGAGAGAGAGAGATGGGGGAGACCGTTTATTTCACAACTTTGTGTGTTTATACATGAAGGGGGAAATAAGAAAATGAAGAAGAAAATACAACATTTAAAACAATTTTACAGTCCATCATTAAAAATTTATGTATCATTCAGGATGGAGAAGGTTCTACTGGGATGTGTTTATATCTACTAAGCAAATGTATGCTGTGTAAAGACTACATCACACTAAGGACATCCGGATGCTGTAAAAATAAGAGAAGAACCAGATGGATATTAAGCCCCCAACACACACTTTATCCTTCCTTCATCTTTTTTCATCTGTGGGGAAAAAAATAATGTCTTGCCTTTGGTGTTTATATTTCCATAACCTTTTAATTCTATTTTTCATTTGAGCTGACTTGTAGCCACTTCAGACTATCAATGGAATCTTATGTTGAACCTTTCTCTGGCTTTCCTTCCTCCACTATCTCTCCAACATTAGAGATCATCCCCTCTCCCTCCAGTGCGTTCTATCTCCCCCACACCCACCAGAGATACTCCCTTTTTACCCACCTTTCCTCCCTCACCTCTCCTCACCCCCACCCCCTCCCCAGAGCACTAGTCATGCCGCAAATGCTAGGAAGTGCCATTTTAATTTTCTCCACTGTGCGTGTGTGCTCAAGTCTTTCACTCTCACGTGGGTGTACGTGTGTGAGCGTGTGTGTGTCTCTCTCTAAAGCATGCCAAGGGAATGGTCCATGTGTACATAGACTCATTGTGCTGTAGATACTGTCCTGCATTGTAATTGTGAGATGCGGCTGTAACAAATTGCTGGGGGAGATGGCGGGGAAAGAGGCAAGGAGCAGAGTCCTCCCCCCATCCATGGCTGTCACATGGCATCAGTGTGTATTCAAACCAAGCTGTGCCCCTTCCAAGGGCAGGACCCCATATTCCTCCTAGTCCCATCATCAGAACCGAGTGGGGAGTCACTCAGAATATCACTGTAAATGAAAGTGCCTACTATCGATGGGGTAAGCAAACAGTATAAGGAATTATGACGTGGACGAGGTGACCTAGGAGAGAAAATTTCAGATTTTACTCTCATTTCATGAGTCTGAGGGATTCATATAATTCCTGGCATTTAACAGGGTGGGCCCTGCTCCACTGTGAAAATGAGCAGCATGTGTTGAGTAAATCCCCAGAAACAGGAAGGTCTCCAAGTGTCAACTCCCAGTGGAAGAATGATGAACCACTTGGAGATCCTAAGCAGCCCTGTTTTACCTCCTCCCTAATCTTCAAATAACATTTGTCCCATGAATTCCCCTGAGCAGAGATTGTTTCCTATTTCAGATAAAATACAGTGAAAGTGAGCAAGGCAGAACAAGTCAACAGATGCCCAGGCTCCTACCGTATCCTGGAGATACTGTCAGAGCTCTAATACAGAGCATTGGCCATAATGAAAAGCAGTTCACTCCTTGTGCTCCTCTGCAGATGTTTTTCCCAGTGTTCTAGGTTAACGTTTTATTTGGTTGCCTGCATAATCGCTGTTCTGTTTCACTGATGGTGTTTGCAGCACCACTGTTCATGGTGGTCCACTGTTATCCTATGCCAGGGTGCTAAGAATTGCATGATATTCACCTTCCCTGCTCTATTTAAATTTACATCTATAAGAGTCATCTCGACATTAACACTGAAATGTGATCTAGGTCCTTAACCAAAATTGCTGGGCAACTTGGAATAAATTTAGACAGAAATGTTATGAGTACCACAAAGCTTGGAGTTACCGCATCACCAGAAGGATTTCTTCTTAGGAAATGTCTTGCAGAGAGAGCTGGCTCTCTGCATGTAGATATCCTTGTCAGAAAACCAACCCTTGCTCTCACTTACACAGTAGTAAGCATTGAAAGTGGTTCAGTTCATGAGAGGACAGAGGATTATTTTGAGATTATATTTGAATATAATCTTGCAGAGCCAAATATGGTACGTCATTAAGTTGGAACCTTGTAAATAGCTGTTCCATGATATAAAATGAGAAACTTTGTAACTGGAAAAAAAGGAAAGAAGGAAGAAAAGAAGGAAGGGAGGGAGGGAGGCAGAAAGGAAGGAAGGAAGGAAGGAAGGAAGGAAGGAAGGAAGGAAGGAAGGAAGGAAGGAAGGAAGGAGAAAGGAAAGGAAAGGAAGGAAGGAGGGAGAAAGATCTAAGTAGCATTGTTAATTTCTTCTAAGGGATTGTATTGTTTGTTTTAGAAGCTTATCACAGCCTTCTTTCATGATTTTGCAGTTTCGGCTTGAAACAAGGAAAAATTCAGCTTGGGGATGGTTAAGAGTGTTTATAGCAGATTCTGACATAGGGGAGAAAACAAATTCTCATCCAAGAAGGTAGCTAGTAAAATATAGGGAAGGTGAGCCATATTCCTACACAGCATCAATTTATTGACAATCAGGTAGTTCTCTAAACAGTTTGGTCTTCTTAGTTCAAGAATAAAGGGTATCATCTTTAATAATAAGCATTCCCCAAAAATTGAAGAGGCACACACTTAAGTGTGTGGCTTTAGAAAAGTGCATGCTAATTTAAAGATATACAGGAAGAGAAAAGTAGAAGGAGTTAAGTTGGATGTTGTTAGAAGTCGGATGTTAGTATTAGCTTCAGAAACAGATCCCCATGGCATGTCACAGGCCTTAATTATATACCTGGCTTTCTTATTGTCTCCACTTTATCATGAGGACAAGGTCTTGGTTCCACGGGAGGAACTTCTCCATTGAAATAAATGTCTGCCATATCAGCACCATTTGTTCCCTCAGTTTTAATATAATGGACCATATATTAAACATAATTAAACATATACTTAAATGTGGTGTTTGCCTATGTCTCTAGCAGGATCTGGGAATTTTAAAAATTTGCTTCTGGCTCCTGTTTCAGAGAAAACATTGTCCCCAGAAATCTCATAGGATTGAAAGTGTTCCCTAAGCAGTGTGAACAATGGAGGAAAATATAGTTTAGAGGAAGGTCAGGGAAAGGTAGGGCCAGAGGACTGCCACCAAGAATCATTGAATCTCAACATAAGACTTCTTGGAATCTAGTTAATCATATTGGAATAAATTCCTTCAAGAATCTTGTCCCTTGGTAATCAAAGTTTGAAACCCTGCACTGAAAAGCACCAACTGGTTGGAAATAATATACTGAGAGGAGTGAAATTCATCAATTAATCTGAGTGGCTAATATATTTAATATCCTTTGTATACAAAGTAAAACTCCACCATTCGTAAAACGAAATCCTTAGACCCAACTTTCAGTTAACAAAAACAGAAATGATTTTGACCCAGGGTGCTTCCTGAAGAATGAGAACTATCCAGGGCTTTACAACTGCAGAATTGTAATTATGCTCTGTGCAATTGTTGAGCAAAGGTTTTGCCTTGTTGGATAAAAAGGCTTGCTTGTTTTGAGACATGAAATCCCCATGTCTGAAAAGAACTAAGGCTTATAGAAAAGCAGATGGGTTTTCTGTCAGGAAGGACTGCCCCATTGACCTTTGCCTTCTCTTCCAAGTCAGACAGACTTCTCACTTGCCATGGGCATTTTTTTACTACATAGTCAGACTGCTGGGGCTACTCATAGAGACCTTGTAAAAGTACTCGTGATTTTCACGTTCTTGGAGGACCAAACAAAAATCTGTTTCTCCTCCAAAAATGGACTTACCTCCTTTGCACACAAAAGCTAAACTCCTCAGCATGAAATTGTTTGAGTTATTACTTGACCAAGTTGTGAGCTTCTTGAATCCTCCAGAGTCGCAGATTCCATCCCTGAGTTGGTTGTGGTTTCACTGTTTCTATTGGCTATTCTCCCTGAATTTTTCATTTTGTTCTTTGCAGGGCTCGAATTATTTGTGGAAAACAGTAATATATATGTGTGTGCATTTTTTATCTTATCTTTATAGATGCTATATTTACAATAATGTATGTATTATAAGACAAATTAAGAATAATGTTTTGACCTTAAAAGGAAGAAAAGTACTGAATTTGGTTGTTTAGAAAAAAAATCTGTGCTCATGTAGAAAGACATAGAGCCCCACTTTTTCCATTTTGTAATTATTTGCCGAAAAGAAATTTGCTTATAGGCTGTGTTTAATGGGATTAACCATATCCTCATTTTTCTTTTCATCCTCATAACCTTTTAGCCTGCATTTAGTCTTGGTTACCGATATCATTTTTTAAGAGAAATATAAGTACAATGCTATATCTGACCTACGTAAACTATTAATATTTTGAAGACAAATGTGAAACATACCACAAAAATGGTGAGATAAGACCCTGAGTTAAGAAACAAAAATGCAGTTTAGGAAGCCTCCTCCTTGCTTAAATGTTTAGAATATTTCTTCTCCAAAGACTGCATTTGCCTCAGTGATGTAAATTTTCCATCATGGTTGGCATAATATCTGTAAACATCTCACTAAATGCAAAATGGAGTTTACATTTATGTGCATACTAGCAGAAAAGAAGTAAACTATTCTCATTTGCATGTAGCTATGCTGTTCAAATGTCGCCAACCAAAATTTAGGAAAGAATTTGTTTTCACCCAGAATGTACATCTCACTTTTCTCTTGGCAAGGAAGCTGGTGTTAACGTTGGGTTTAGGTTTAACATTTACACCAGTGAAAATGTTTATGAATATTATGGAAAATTTATTTTAAACCTTGATTTCTTTTGAGCACATTTACATGCTGCGTGCTGATTAATAAATTAGGCACCAATCATGTGTAAATCAATGTAAATCACTAGTTTATGTACATAATATAAACTATGTAAACTTCATTTTTCATGCAGTGCCCAACTACTGCTAAACCTATGATTCTTAAGGAAAAGAAATCAAATAAAAATAAATAAAAATCGAAACGTTTCACAGTTCAGAATGGGAAGAATTATGACTAAAGCTCCAAATAGGAGGTTGCCTTAGCCAAAGGAAGCAGACCCACAGGAACAGTTCAAGGTTTATATCCTGCTCAAGTCACCTCTTTGGTCTTTCAGGATCTAAGTGGAGATTGTCCCAACTGTTGCTGTAGTTGTCTCACCTGACCCCAAAGCAAGGGAAATAAAGGGAAAGAGAGAGGGAAAGGTTTTAAGGGCTATATGTCTGCTGTATCCACTCCCAGCTATCTCCTTTTTACTCCTTTCTCACCATCTAAGATGTCTTATTTAAATAGCTCCAAGGAAGTGACCTAAACCATGATGAGCAAAATATTACTCAGTTTTTATTTTCCATTCAACAAAAGCAGTGGGAAAGCTTGCCATCTGGATTCTAAGAAATTGTGCAATATAAAAAATGTTACATCCTCAAGAAATATCTTGCTGAGTCACCCTAGGAAATAACTACCTTTTCTTTATCTGGTAGCCTAATGTTTCCACACATTTATCCTGAATATTGCAAGTGAGGGACTGAATCATTTTTAATTGGGAGTTATCTTTCTCAAGCATGTTCTCTTGGAGTCTTTTTGAAGTGCCTGACGCGTGTAACAGGATGACATATATATCATTCCTACAATATGAACAACTGTTACATAAAAAATTATCAAGGAGATGATTTCAGGAAACAAGTGAACTTTCCGCAAAGACTTATAAAAATTTTAGGTCAAATTAACTTCAGGCTTTAAATACACTAATCTACCTAAGAGAAAAAAAAAAAAAAAACAGGAAGGAGTTTTAAGGGCTCATGTGCCTGTTGTATCAACTCCCAAGTGTCTTCTTGGTACTGCTTCCTCATCATCTAAGATAAACTGACAACTTTAAAGTGAGGTAGAAGGTGTATTGAATTGGGAGTCAGGAGAATTGGGTTCTAACCCCAAGTTCGGCCACAAATAAAGCTGTGAGACACTGGCAAGTCATTTAACCTTCCTGAGTCTTGGTTTTCTCATCCTGAAAGTGAGGGATTCCGTTGACATCTCTAAAATCTCTTTTAACTGTAACCTTTATTCTGAATAAGAATTTAATATTCCCTTAGTGCTGTGCCCAGCACTGTTTGTAAACAGCAGCTGTTTGTTATCTCTAGTTTGGTCTCTGTATTCTCATCACTTCTCAGAACTATCATTCTACCGTCTTCATTTCTAAACCCAAAACTGCTAGAATACAGGGACTCTGGACTGGGTCTGTAAATTTCTTCTGATCAAAACTTTATAGCAGTGTAGAGAAGGGACACATTCAAATTACACTAAGGATACTGACATAGCTGTGGTTGTTTCCTTGTTTATAATATTATAAAACCTAAATGTGGAATTATATTCTAATAATCTTTCATGGGAAGGAAAATAGCCAGACTGGGTATTATGCATGTAACAAATGAGGACGTTGTGCATAAGAAAGGAAACATTAGTTTTCTCTCATCCTGGGCCAAGTACCTCATTACAGTAAATGTGTGTCCTTGGAAACACTTTGCTTGTGCTGATGGCGGTAAGCATGGGGTCCCAGTCAGGTTCAAAGGCTGATCTATAAGAAATGGGCAAGACAATACATTTTGTTTTGGAAGGAATTTCTCATGGGATGTTTCCCAAAGCTTGAATTATAGGCTATGAAATAAAGCAAATAGATGGGGAGAAAACAAGTATTGTTTTCAGAAAGTACAAGTCAATTCTATTTAAAGAAGACAAGCTGAAAATAAAAATAAACACAATTTAGGAGGTTACAGCGTTGAAGACAGTATGAATTCTTGTGAAGGCCAAAATCAAATGTGAAAGTTAGGTTCTCTGAGAAGAGGGTAAGCAGAAAGGATGATTTCTCAAGCAATTAATAAGGAATTATTTTCTTGTGCCATGTTCTGGATGCATTGAGCACAGATCCTCTTGTCCTAAGCTGTCCTAGAGGCTCAGGTTAGCATCTATCCAAAGTTGTTGTTTGATTTGATTGTCTGAAAGAACAGAAGGCATCGGAGTTTCCAGTCACTGAAGAGTAGGGTTTGTTCATCACTTCCCAGCAATCACATCACTTTGTGTAGGTAGGGATATATGACGTGCTTAGATTACTTACGAAGCTCTCTCTAAGTGGGAGAATGACCTGTCCATGGGACAACTCCCCGTTTTCATGGTCATTTCAGCAGTACCTCTTTTTGGGCAGTGCTCCTGGATCTACTTCTACAGCCACATTCTTCTCTGCACAAGCCCTTCCTATGTAAAGCCAGGCACGGCACAAATATGCTTCTTGCAAGTGAAGAAAACCATGGAAGTCCTAGCTTCATGGCATGCTGCAGCAATCCCAGGCTACCAGGAGCCTCTTTTGAATCCACTTCCATAAGTCTTTGCTCTTCACCAGAGAATGGAAATTGTTCATCCTGGTGAACTGTGGCCAAGTTCTCCTCCCTAAGTATTTACTTGGAGTGAGGAGGTTAAAGGGAAGAAATTCAGGGGGAGAGAAGCAAAGGAGAACACTTCCAACTCCCTCCCCCATCTCCCAATGCTCCCCACCTTCCTTATCACTGCTCTACTGAAGGGTGTATAAATCCTGCTCTTGGTTAGAATTCTCCTTATTAACAGTGTTATATACATATAAATATATATATAAATATATTCCTTTTTTCAGCCCTGTAGACATGAACTGAACTTCCCTTGAAGATACAAATACATGGCCATTTTTTGTTTGGGATTTTTCGTTATTCAAGGTTTTTCATTTTTGCTGATTGGGTGGATTTTTTTCCCTGGGTACTAGCTCTGTGAAGGAAATAAAAAGCGCAATGTGTGTAGAAAAAAAAAAAAATTAAAATTAAAAAAAGCTTTTTTTCTTTTCTTTTTAAATGTATTTAAATTCTGTTTCTCTCTTCTGTTACTTTACACGTATGAATGCTCTGCTCTTCTGTGATCTTAAAACAAAATGAAATAAACGTGAAAAGGAGATGTGTCTTCATTGACCTGAGTCAGTGATCTTGTGGTTGACTGCACTGCTTCTTGGAGGTTTTAGAAAATGAAGCCAATGATATGAATATCATGTAAGGGAAGAGCAGAAATAATACTGAAAAATCACTTGAAGCCGTTCTAACAATGCTTCATCTGTCACAGAAAGGAATGTGGTATTTACAAGAATTTTCTTCACCTAAGCAAGGAGATTGTGTGAACTTTTTTTTTTTTTTTTTGCTTTTTCTTTTTTTTCCCTTAAGGGACCAAAAGAAATAAGTATAAATTACCACTGAAATGCTATAAATAAAGCATTAAGACACTTATGATTGTTAGACTTGAGTGTGACCTTGGGTTATGATACCAAAAACATTAGAAAATATGCTCTTTCTTTAAAGTCTCCATAGTAGTGGTTATCTTTAAGGGTTAGTTTTAATGAGATGCTACCTCATAGCAGCAGAAGGAACTAAGGTACCTTCTACAGCCAACTATTATTTCTACTTACAAAAATGCAGTTTGTTTTCTATTACTGCTGAGACCTATTATCTTCACGAAATGTTTCCTGAATCTCTATAGAAGCCCTACTGCATTACACAGGACACATAGAAAGAAAATGAGAAATAAGCAATCTATAGTCCAAAGAGGTGAGGTTGGCTAATCATACATCAGGCATGGCTAGGAGTGTCTGAAGTTCTACTCTTAGGAGTCAAATCGGCTTTGAAATACCTCCATGAGAATTAATCCCAAGTTAGGCGACTGAGGGATAGAATGGAGGAATGAGCACTCATGATGGGCTTCAATAATGGGAAAAGGATCTCAAACAGAACCAAAATTCCTAGACCCCTCTGGCTCAAAGAAACAGATTATGGGCCCAATCTCCACATTTTGAATTTTATTTAAAAAAAAAAAAAAATCTGGCCTGTAATCCCAGCACTTTGGGAGGCCGAGGCGGGCGGATCACGGGTCAGGAGATCGAGACCATCCTGGCTAACACGATGAAACTCTGTCTTCACTAAAAATACAAAAAATTAGCCAGGCGTGGTGGTGGGCACCTGTAGTCCCAGCTACTTAGGAGGCTGAGGCAGGAGAATGGCGTGAACCTGGGAGGCAGAGCTTGCAGTGAGCCGAGATCAGGCCACTGCACTCCAGCCTGGGGGACAGAGCGAGACTCTGTCTCAAAAACAAACAAACAAACAAAAACTCTGAAAATGTTCTTCTACAATGAGTTTTTCAAACTCAAGGTTGAAGACACAGTCTCACTTCAAAGACTATTTCACTTCAAACACCAGCTGCAAGGTTAGGGTTCTCAAACCACTCTCATTTCTGATCATTTCAAATCCAGGGTTCTTACTACCCCTTAGGTTCAATAATTTGCTAGAATGACTCACAGAACTCAGGGAATTATACTTAGGATTTCAATCTTATTATAGTAAAGAACACAAATCAGAACCAGTCAAAGGGAGAGACACATAGGGTAAGGTATGAGACAGTCCCTAGTGTGGGGGAGTTTCTATTGTCCTCTTCCTGTGAACTGAAGAAGTACTAACCTTCTAGCACATTGATATGTGACAACGAACAGAGTATCACCAACCAGGCATCTAGATTTTTTGTTTTTGTTTCTAGATTTCATTACCTAGGCATGATTGATTGAATGTCCAAGCCCCCTCCCCTGCCCAGAGGTCAGGCTGATATCATGTGATTCAATGCCTCAATACTGAATTACACGGGTGGTCTTTCTAATATGTGCAGCCACCGTCCTGAGTCATCAAGTTAGTATGAACTATCTAGGGACCCACCCTGAGTCATTTTATGTTATTTATATTTCTTTTAGACAGAATCTTGCTCTGTCGCCAGACTGGAGTGCAGTGGCGTGATCTCAGCTCACTGCAACCTCCATCTCCCAGGTTCAAGCGATTCCCCTGCCTCAGCCTCCCAAGTAGCAGGGATTACAGGCACACGCTACCACGCCTGGCTAATTTTTTGTATTTTAGTAGAGATGGGGTTTCACCATGTTGGCCAAGATGGTCTCGATCTTCTGACCTTGTGATCTGCCCTCCTTGGCCTCCCAAAGTGCTGGGATTACAGGCATAAGCCACAGTGCCCAGCCCATCCCGAGTCATCTTATTGGTACGCACTATTAGGTGTGGTCCAAGGAGCTCAACATGAATAACGAAAAAAAGAACTTTTACTTGGAAAATCCCAGGAATTAGAGCTTATCTCCCAAGACCTGGGGACAAAAGCCAGCCAGTCTTTAATATATACTAAGGGAGGAGACCACCCCTCATATTGTCTTATGCCCAATTTCTGCCTCCAAAGAAAAAAAGAAGTAAAAACTAAAAGGCAGAAATGAAACCCACAGGCAGACAGCCCGGTGCCACACCCTGGGCCTAGTAGTTAAAGATTGACCCCTGACCTAATCGGTTATGTTATCTATAGATTACAGACATTGTATGGAAAAACACTGTGAAAATCCCTGTCCTGTCTGTTCCCTTCTAATTACCGGTGCAGGTGCATGCAGCCTCCAGTCATGTACCACCTGCTTGCTCAATCGATCACGACCCTCTCACAGGGACCCCCTTAGAGTTGGAAGCCCTTAAAAGGAAGAGGAATTGCTCACTCAGGGAGCTCGGTTTTTGAAGAAGTGAGTCCGCCAATGCTCCCAGCTGAATAAAGCCCTTTCCTTCTACAATTTGGTGTCTGAGGGGTTCTTGTCTGCAGCTCGTCCTGCTACAATACCTTATATTACCAATCTATAAAAAAATTACTTGGAGTCTCTAAGTTTTCAAAGATGGCCTGAGATTTTATTTCTTTTAAGCCATAGAAGCTTCAGGGTTACAAAGTCAACACCACCTTGAGGCTTTGCCATCATTAGTGCCTCAGAAGAAATTATTTCACTTATACTTCCATTTTATACTCCCTTTACATCCATCTATTTTAAAGTATGCCTAAAACAGCATGTGAGAGCTCAAAAGAAAATGGTCTGTGATTCTAAAGGAAAGAGTTTTGCAAATGTTTGTCAATATAGAATTAAGTTGTATTCAATTCAACCAACTACACCAACCCACTACATCTGAAATTCTTTTCTATCATCAATCACTGTAACCTCACCATAGCTGTAGAAGATACCAGAATCCAAATCTACGAAACGAAAAGTGTTATCTCTCCCTCACCTGCTAAAAAGAAAATTATTACACAAACTTGGAAAATATGGTTGCCTATAAGCCCAAGACTGAAGTCTTACTGGTTGTTGGTATGAAGAGGAAATGAATTTCTTTTCACTTTCCTTTTTAGATTATTCTCTACTCTTCTCCAGACTGGCTACTGGCCAATTGGGATATCCTTTTATCAGTCAAAGCTATGTCCTGGTCAATGGATTTCAAACTGTTGAGGATCTTTGGTGAGCACTGGGGACTGTGTCTGAGAACGTTCATTGAGGGACATCTTCTAACTCACCTTTTACAATCCCAACCATTCTCAGGTGCTACCAGAGAATGTAAGGTGCTGCTGATTTGCCATGTGCTTTTAAAACAAGGAAGGTTATTATTAACTCACACGATCACAAGGTCACACAATAGGCCATCTGCAGGCTGAGGAACAAGGAGAGCCAGTTCAAGTTCCAAAACTGAAGAACTTGAGTCTGATGTTCAAGGTCAGGAAGCATCCAGCATGGGAGAAAGATGTAGCCTGGGAGACTAGGCCAGTCTCTCTTTTCACATTTTTCTGCCTGCTTATATTCTAGCTGCACTGGCAGCTGATTAGATTGTGCCCACCCAGATAAAGGGTGGGTCTGCCTTTCCCAGCCCACTGACTTAAATGTTAATCTCCTTTGGCAACACCCTCACAGACACACCCAGGATCAATACTTCGTATCTTTCAATCCAATCAAGTTGACACTCAGTATTAACCATCACAGGAAGTATAAAAATTTGACTTAGCCTTGTTATCTTTACTATCTTTTTCATTTTACCTGCTTGCCCTGCCCCTGCCTGGCTTCCTAGGTCAAATTAGAAATTAATCTTACAGCAAAGACCCCCTATTTCAAAAATAGACAAACAAAAAACCTCTGTCTCAGGTTCTGCCTGCCCAAAAGAGATGTTTCTACTAGTTGGAACAAACATCAGAGATGGACCTTGATCAGAAACTCAGGAAGTGGGAGAGGATGCTGGTCAGGTTAAGAGAAATAGTGCAGTTCCAACCCTGGGCAGCCCTAAGTAAGAGTCATCAGAAGCTTCCAGGCAATTGTCACTGAAAAATAAGTGCTACAGCACTACCTCAGCTGCTGCAACCACAGACCTCATTCAGAAATATTTATTGTATTAACCCTTGGACTTTAAGTCCTTGGACTATGAACATTCCTCTCTATTTTCTGGTTCTTAGACAATTAACTCAACCTGCACTTACTATTCTTAATATATAAACCCCAGGCTCTATATTAGCAATCATGAGATTACAGAGCCTTCAAGTAGCGTTGATTTACCCAGATATATTAATATTTGGGCCAATTTTCAAAGAAAAACAGAACAAACTTATTTTCCAGAATCAAGACAACTCACCAGGGAAAGGACTGAGAACTCCTTCTGGATGAAGACACTTCCTAGGTGCAAGAGAGTTGAGTTGTACGTTTGAAAAACTCATTTTAACCATGCTCCCCAGGTCTAGTCAGCCCCTCTTCACTTAGCCCTTCCCCACCAGCTACACTGCCCTGAACCTACCAGGCCCGATGAGTCATGTAGCCCAGCCAAGAAGTGAGTCAAGGGGAGACATGGGTCATATGCATTCAATACACATGGCACTCCCAAGACACAAAGGCTTCTTTACGTTAACCTCACTCTCACTGCATATCCATGTTCTAAGACTTGGAGAATCTGTCTCAGGGTATAACCGGTGACACAATGGGGAAGGACACTGAGCTCTTGCTATGCATCTATTACTTCTTTGTTTCACAAACTCCATTTTCCAGCAATAAAGCCTAAACCAGCCTTCTTATTGTTGTTCTGAAAAGATAAAGTATTTATTCTTAAATATCAATATCCTGGTATTTTTTTCCTTTTCAGTCTTAATTTGCGATAGTATAATGATACTTTCAGGAAGACAAAATATTTATTTACCAACTAGTTAGACTGTCAAGGATCCTACTTACCCAATTCTGTCTTATATCCTAAATGAATATTTAATAGAAATGACAAATGAGAACAAAGGAGAGTTAGTCTCCAAGTATGGTTGGTGTTAATAATACAGGCATGAGGCCTCAGGGCTGCTGTGAACAGAAACTGTATCGGCCTTCTCTGTTTAAAACAACATACATAGGCAATAAGTTTCTCACCTTCCCAAAGTCCTTTTGAAAATAAAAAGTAATAGAGCCAGAAGTTAAAAGAAAAATCTTGGTGGTTATAATCACTGTTTTCATTAACATTTTAAATGGTTATTCTTAATGATTCATTTAACTAAAGCTAGCTTATCCATGGGAAGAGAATATAGCCATTAAGATCGGCATCTGTTGCACAAACTGAGGCTTTGCGTTCAGTGATGCATGATTATAACACCAAGAATATTACATGCTAACAGCAGACTTATTAGCATTAATTGCTGCATTTAGTCCCACCTAAAACCTCCTATATCTGTAACATTTGGTAAATATATCATTCTTTCTGAAGTAAAGACACCCTAAAATATTATTGGCTAAGTAACAATGGAACTAATTTGAGATGGGCATGTGTGTTGTAGTGAGGACAAGAAAAGAAAGTAATGCTGATAACCCTGGATAAATAATTTGATGCTAGAAAGCTGCCACTTGTTGACATGGTGCAAAACTCAACTTGAAAAGGGAAGGTCATTGAGAAGTGTGTGGCAGCTACAGATACAAGGCTGCTTCACAATAGTTAACAGGTTTTTCTACGTGAATAATGGAATAGAACCTGGAGAGGTGTGAAAACACAGATGCCTGTGCTGTGCATTCACTCACTTGGTCATTCTAAAATCTTCATGAAGGAACTGCTGGGGGCCAGGCACCATGCTAGTCCACTTGCTCCCTGAGGGCCAGCTCCTGTCTTTATGGAGCTTATGTCTGGCTAGGAAAGCACATATTTAATGAAGATTTATAAGTCAATCTTTTCATGATACAAATAAAGTACTTTAATGACCCTTTCATTGTCCTGCCTTTTTGTCAAACGCATTATGCCTAGAGCTGGGTTTAGGTGGAAGTGGGGTCACTAAAACATGGAGCTGTGAACACCCTCTATGAATCAACAGGGCAGCTTCTCAGAACCCTTTACCATGGGTGATGTCCCAATCCCTCCTTTTCCTTTAAGCTATTTGATTCTGAACTGTACTTCCTGCTACTCTCTCGACATCTCTCTCTTTCACACACACACACACACATGCAAACACACACACACACACACACACACACACCCCTCCATGTCAGTGTTTCCTTGGCTTTAGGCTCCACACTGTCTTCCATCATTATTCCCCCTGGAATTCTCCCCATTTAGTAACTGTCACTAAAAAACAAATGGGTTTAGCATTTTAGCTACTCTCTTGTCAACACACAGCCCATTTACTCATTCATTACCCAAATATTTGTGGGTTCTTATTATTTGGCTGGCACTGCACTAGGTGCTGGGACGCAATGGTGATTGAAGGTGAATACTGTTTTTATCCTCATCTCTACCAGCTTACTCAGACTTCAGCTTAAGAAGAATGTGTTTGAAAATGTGTAAGTGAGATGAACTTATGCCAACAAGTCAGCATTGCATATTGAAAGAAATGACTAAGACTCGAGTATGTGGTATACCAAGGAATTGCTTTAATGGAAAGGAGATGATAGATCTGCAAAGGAAAGTATATGAATGCTTTTTCTATCTTCATAGAAGGCCAAAGCGACATAACCATTGAAACCTGGCAGAGGGAAAAGAAGAAGAGGCAAAAAGATCAACTGAAGGATAAACTGCTGTCGTTGGCACAAAAGAACACCACAAAGATTATTTACAAAACTCAAATCAGGAATAGAACTGACCTCCATGTGGAAGTTCAGTTGTGCTAAGAGGAAAGAGGAAAGGGAAAGAGTTTACAGAAATAAATTAATGATGATGATAAACTATTTTCAAGCCCTCACATTTTTTTTTTTAACGGAGTTTCACTCCGTCACCCAGGCTGGAGTGCAATGTCATGATCTCAGCTCACCGCAACCTCCGCTTCCCTGATTCAAGTGATTCTCCTGCCTCAGCCACCCAAGCAGCTGGGATTACAGGCATGCACCACCACGCCTGGCTAATTTTGTATTTTTACAAATTACATGGTGAGACGGGGTTTCACCATGTTAGTCAGGCTGGTCTCGAACTCCCAACCTCAGGTGATCTGCCCACTCTGGCCTCTCAAAGTGCTGAGATTACAGGCATGCACCACCATGCCCGACTAATTTTGTATTTTTAGTAGAGGCGGGGTTTCACCATGTTGGTCAGGCTGGTCTTGAACTCCCAACCTCAGTTGATCAATCTGCCTTGGCCTCCCAAAGTGCTGTGATTACAGGTGTGAGCCACCACGCAGGGCCCAAGCCCTCACATTTTATATGTATTCTTTTCCTTAATCTTCATATGAATTCTGTGTGTTGTTTATATTATTAGTACTATTTTACATAAAAGAAAAATGGATCTCTTAAAATTAATTACCCAAGGAAGTGCTATGGTTCGAATCTGTTCCCCCAAAGGCATGTGTTGGAAACTTAATCTCCAAAGTAACAGTGTTGGGAGATGGGGCCTAATGAGAAGTGATTAGGTCATGAGGGTGAATGGATTAGTGCAGTTTTCATGGGAGAGGGTTGTTAATAAAAGGAGGATGATGCAGCAAGAAGGCCCTTGCCAGGTGCAGCCCCTCAGTCTTGGACTTCCCAGCCTTCACAACCATAAGCCAAAAAACATCTGTTCATTAACAAAATTGGCTAAGACAAGAAGTAAATGGACTGAAATTCAAACTCAGATATGTCTGCCTTTACAGACATTGCTCTTAAACACTACATTATCTCCCAAACACTAAGAAAAGTGGCCAGTCAGAAGATTATAAAAATGCTATGCAACGAAGCAGTACATATCATTTCACAGAACTTCTTCATACAGCTATCTTAGGCAACCAAATACTAATAATTACATGTAATCATAATTAATAATAATGGCAAAACACTAACAGTTAGCTCATGTTTCACAGGCAAGGCCAATTGAGACTCAGAAAATTAACTTTCTGACTCAAGATCACACAGCCAGCTGAATAATAGGACTCCAGCACCCAATCTCTGGGACTTCTGGGTCTAATATGAGTGTTGTTTCTGATATAGACTTTTCTATCCCTGTGGAACCTGGAAGACTACTCTCAGTAGCCCATGTGAATATGCTTGGAAAATCTTATGGACTAAATTATGTCCCACCAGATTTGTAGGTCAAAACCCTAACCCCTAGTGCCTTAGAAAATCTGTGACTATTATTTGGAGATAGGACCTTTAAACAGGGAATTAAGATTAAATGAATCAATTAAGAGTGGTTCCTAATCCACTCTGTTTGGTGTCCTCATGAGAAGAAGAGACATAGGAATGTGCATGCACAAGGGAAAGGCCATGTGAGGACACCATGAAAAGGCGGCCATCTGCAAGCCAGGGAGCGAGGCCTCAGGAGAAAACGAACCTGCTGACATCTTAATCTTAGACTTCCAGCCTCCAGGCAGGACTGTGAGAAATACATTTCTGTTGTTTAAGCCAGCTGCACTGTGGTGTTTTGCTATGGTAGCCCTAGCAAACTAATTCAAAGAGCAAGTTCACCGCTCTATGTGAGGTTTTGTTAAATGTTCTCACTTTTCAACCCTACGGTGACAGTTACTATGGAGACATGTATTCTACTCTCACTCCAAATATGAACACAAACCACTGAGTCTTATAAAGTGATAAATTTTGTGTGTAGGGGTAAGAAACATTGGTAAGTGTGTGTCAGGGTGGGAGAATATACATACTGTGAGATTTTATATACATATATGGATATATGTGTGTGCATATATACACAGTTTACATACATGTGTGATATATATATATATATATAATATATATAAAATCACTGCATTTCTACTATCAATAGAAAATGCAGTTCACATCCCCATCCCATAAAGACCTAGATTCACAGATACATATAAGTTCTTTGTGATGAGCTCCCTTTAGGGCAGAGCAGCAGAGCATGGATGTGAGCAGGTGAGCAGAGAACTGAGAAGCACTCATTGACTGCTACTGTAGACTCAACTTGGCCACAGCTTCAATGAACCCCAACTAAGAGTAGGGGTTCCTTGGCTGAAACCTTGATGGAGGATCCTAAGCAAAGGCACTAAACAGATTCAAGCAGAAAGACATATCATGGAGGAATAAAAAGGAAACTAGGGAAGTGAAACGTAAATGTTCGCATATTAAGAGGATAATTAAACAATTATTTAATGATTTGGAGATAACATAGTTAATTGGTTCTGAAACACTTGTGGCAAACATCCTTTCTCTCCATGGCATTGTTTTGCCTTTGCTCCAGGGAGCATCCTCTGAGTTTGCAAAGTATGTTCACTTATATTTTCTCTTTTGAACTTCAGAACAACTGATTGCGGCAAAAATATTATAACTCTCCCCCTCTGATATAACCATGTCAGAGAAAGGTTTTGTATTTGGAAGTCCCAATGCATTTTTCTCTTGTTGTTGCTTATGTGCATCATAATCCATTTACTAAAATTACAAAAGAATGGTTTATCTCCAAATTGAATTCCTGTCCTCAATAATCCCTGGGCACGCCTCAGTATGAAGGTCAAACACCAAGGATGGCCACTCTCCTCAGAGCTCCCTCTGAATGAATTAAGCAATGCTGACCCACAAGATGTCCATCCTCTCTATGCAATCACACAGATAGGCAACCACCTCTCAGTATGCCAAAATAAGCTGTACTGACCAAAATATTTTCATGAAACCATTTGTTACGGTAAATGAGTTTGGGCATTACTGCCCACGCCCATATGCAATGATTTATCTTCTGCCAAAACAATTTTTATCATCCTGTCCAGACTTTCTAAATGTGACCCCCCACACACATACTTGTGTGTGGGGTAATGTTGGCAAAATAGTAACTAAGAATGGGGTATAGAAAATCCCTTTTAACCTTTTTGCCACCATAACAAGCTATAGCCTAACACAGATCCTGCAAAACCTCTCTCTTTTGTTCTTCTAGGGAAAATGAAAGGATTAGGTCAAGAGCTACAGATGTGATTCAGAAGAACCTTTTTTTGTGGCTATTTGTTGCTGTTGGGGCTTTGTTTTGCTTGTTTGTTGATAAGTGGGTGGCAGAAGCCTTTTCAAGAGTGTTTGTCACATACATTTGGATTCTGAGCAGCTACTGGCCTATTTCCCAAAGGACGAGTGAGCCCACAGAGGTCAGTGGAGAGAGGGAGAGAGTGTGTGTGTGCATGCTCATGAAACGTGGATCAGAATAACAAAAGCAGATGTAGCTGATGGGAGAGGGGCAAGGCTGGAGTTAATAAACCAGCGCGCACAGAGGGTTCTGTCAGATGCAGGGAATGCATGGCATAATTGTTTCTGCCTCTAATGATCTTAGTGATGTGGGAGACATGCGAATATTAAAACAAGACAGAAAAATGGAAACTCATTTCTAGCAGCTGCCAAACAAAATGGGACGTAAAGCAGGAGAGAGGTATATTGAAATGTTCACAAGGTTCACTTCACCAAAATGAAACTTTACCTCTCACGGATGTCAAATCCTCCCCTCTCTCTCATGCAGAAGTCCCCTCCCATTTCCCATCAAACTGTTGCTCCCTGCATTCTTTCTGCATCCTTCCCTGTCACTCTCTTCCCTCGTCACTGTCACTTTGCCTCTCCTGCTTTTTAATCTCTTTCATTTTTCCCCTTCCTTCCTCCCCTCTCCATTATCCTGTCACCACAAACATGCTCTTACAGTTGTTCTCCCCGCTTTGCTCTCTCTCACACGCGTACACGCACACACGAACATACACGCACAGACCACACCCCTTCTCATTCATTAGTAATCAACCTGGGAGCCACATCTCCTAATCCCAGCAGTTGAATGGAGCTGTAAAAACGCTCCCTTTGAAAAACACCCAGAAGTAATGCTCCCCGGGCTGCAGGTGGGCGGTGTTGTCGGCGCTGCTGCGATGCTTGCTCCTGCCACGAGGAGGCAGCAGTGCGCGCCGAACGCCGCGCTGCCCGTCGGCGCAGGGAAGGCGGCGCGGACGGCTGCTCACCCGGTGTCACCCGTCACCGCGGCTGACAGCCTGCGTCAGGATTCCACTCGCGTCCCAGGCGAGCACGGAGGGGCGCAGAGAATAAGCAAACGATTTCTGATGAGTGCGGGCGGGGTGAATTCCGCCTCGGGCTAGTACAGATAGATCTTTTCCAGAAACAAAGGAGTGAGTCAGGCCGCCTGTGATTCGAGAAGGGAGAGAGGCAGGGCTGGGCGCGCCCGCTCGGGTCCCGCCGCCTAGCTTCTCCCCGCCCGCCTACCTGCGGCCTCCCTCCTGCCCTGCGGCCCGCGCACCCCGCAGACCACCCGCCCACCCGCTCGCGCTGCTGCGAGGCTCCCTCCCCAGGCAGCTGCAGGCGCCGCCGGGTCGGGAGGAAGCTAGAAGGCGGTGTTGCTGGGCCACCGGGGGGCAGGGATGAAGCTGGCCTGCAGAGAGGGAGCGCGGGTGTGTTGGGGGCAGGGTGGGTTTGCAGCCTTTCCCGGGGGTGCGGCTTCCAGCAGTGACGGCAGGGTGAACTGGGCGGTAGGGGGTGGCAACGCTTCTGTCAACCCGCAGCCTCCGCGTGCCTGGGGACTACAGCTCTGCACATGTTTGTCATAGGTCAGCTCCCCCTACACGCGAGTGCACACGGGGTCCTGGGGTCTCGTTGCGATTCCGCCCCGCTTACTCGAAAAGAGGGGTAACAGCGTCAACAAGCAGAATAATAAAAAGCGTTTATCGAGTGCTACACGCCAGGCAGGCTCTCTTTTTATAGTAAATTTATTATTAATTTTAATAAAATGATAGTGTCAAGCCTCTGAGCCCAAGCCCAGCCATTGCATCCCCTATGACTTGCACGTATACATCCAGATGGCCTGAAGTAACTGAAGAGCCACACAAGAAGTAAAAATAGCCTTAACTGATGACATTCTACCATTGTGATTTGTTTCTGCCCCACCCGAACTGATCAATGTACTTTGTAATCTCCCCCACCCTTAAGAAGTTTCTTTGTTCTTCTCCCCACCCTTGAGAATGTACTTTGTGAGATCCACCCCTGCCTGCACAACATTGCTCTTAACTTCACCACCTATCCCAAAACCTATAAGAACTAATGATAATCCACCACCTTTTGCTGACTATCTTTTCGGACTCAGCCCGCCTGCACCCAGGTGAAATAAACAGCCATGTTGCCCACACAAAGCCTGTTTGGTGGTCTCTTCACACGGACGCGCATGAAATTTGGTGCCGTGACTCGGATCAGGGGACCTCCCTTGGGAGATCAATCCCCTGTCCTGCTCTTTGCTCCGTGAGAAAGATCCACCTACAACCTCAGGTCCTCAGACCGACCAGCCCAAGAAACATCTCACCAATTTCAAATCCAGTAAGCGGCCTCTTTTTACTCTGTTCTCCAACCTCCCTCACTATCCCTCAACCTCTTTCTCCTTTCAATCTTGGCGCCACACTTCAATCTCCTCCTTCTCTTAATTTCAATTCCTTTCATTTTCTGGTAGAAACAAAGGAGACACATTTTATCCGTGGACCCAAAACTCCGGCGCGGTCACAGACTGGGAAGGCAGCCTTCCCTTGGTGTTTAAACATTGCAGGGACGCCTCTCTGATTATTCACCCACATTTCAAAGGTGTCAGACCAAGCAGGGACACCTGCCTTGGTCCTTCACCCTTAGCGGCCAGTCCCGCTTTTCTGGGGAAGGGGTAAGTACCCCTGTTTTACAGGGGTTCTACAGACCCATCTGTACTCTCCCCTCCTCGCCAGGCCAAGCTAGGTCCCAATTCTTCCTCAGCCTCTGCTCCTCCATCCTATAATCCTTTGATCACCTCCCCTCCGCACACCTGGTCAGGCTTACGGTTTCGTTCCGTGACTAGCCCTCCCCCACCTGCCAAGCAATTTACTCTTAAAAAGGTGGCTGGAGCTAAAGGCATAGTCAAGGTTAATGCTCCTTTTTCTTTATCCCAAATCAGATAGTGTTTAGGCTCTTTTTCATCAAATATAAAAATCCAGCCCAGTTCATGGCTTGTTTGGCAGCAACCCTGAGACGCTTTACAGCCGTAGACCCTAAAAGGTCAGAAGGCCGTCTTATTCTCAATATACATCTTATTACCCAATCTGCTCCCGACATTAAATAAAACTCCAAAAATTAGAATCTGGCCCTCAGACCCCACAACAGGACTTAATTAACCTCACTTTCAAGGTGTACAATAATAGACAAAAGTTGCAATTCCTTGCCTCCACCGTGAGACAAACCCCAGCCACATCTCCAGCACACAAGAACTTCCAAACGCCTGAACCGCAGCAGCCAGGTGTTCCTCCAGAACCTCCTCCCCCAAGAGCTTGCTACACATGCCAGAAATGTGGCCACTGGGCCAAGGAGTGCCCGCAGCCAGGGATTCCTCCTAAGCCATGTCCCATCTGTGCGGGACCCCACTGGAAACTGGACTGTTCAACTCACCTGGCAGCCACTCCCAGGGCCCCTGGAACTCTGGCCCGAGGCTGACTCCTTCCCAGATCTTCTCGGCTTAGCAGCTGAAGATTGACACTGCCTGATCGCCTCGGAAGCCCCCTAAACCATCACGGACGCAGAGCTTCTGGTAACTCTCACAGTGGAAGGTAAGCCTGTCCCCTTATTAATCAATATGGAGGCTACCCACTCCACATTACCTTCTTTTCAAGGGCCTGTAACTGCTGTGGGTATTGACGGCCAGGCTTCTAAACCTCTTAAAACTCCCCAACTCTGGTGCCAACTTAGGCAATACTCTTTTAAGCACTCCTTTTAGTTATCCCCACCTGCCCAGTTCCCTTATTAGGCTGAGACACTTTAACTAAATTATCTGCTTCCCTGACTATTCCTGGACTACAGCCACATCTCTTTGCCGCCCTTCTCCCCAACCCAAAGCCTCCTTCGCATCTTCCTCTCATATCCCCCCACCTTAACCCACAGTATGGGACATCTCTACTCCTTCCCTGGCAACCGATCACATGCCCATTACCATCTCATTAAAACCTAATCACCCTTACCCCGCTCAACACCAATATCCCATCCCACAGCACGCTTTAAAAGGATTAAAACCTGGTATCACTCGCCTGCTACAGCATGGGCTTCTAAAACCTATAACTCTCCTTACAATTCCCCCATTTTACCTGTCCAAAAACCAGACAAAGCTTAAAAGTTAGTTCAGAATCTGCGCCTTATCAACCAAATTGTTTTGCCTATCCACCCCGTGGTGCCAAACCCGTATACTCTCCTATCCTCAATACCTCCCTCTACTACCCATTATTCTGTTCTGGATCTCAAACATGCTTTTTTTTACTATTCCTTTGCACCCTTCCTCCCAGCCTCTCTTTGCTTTCACTTAGACTGACCCTGACACCCATTAGGCTCAGCAAATTACCTGGGATGTACTGCCGCAAGGCTTCACAGACAGCCCCCATTACTTCAGTCAAGCCCAAATTTCATCCTCATCTGTTACCTATCTTGGCATAATTCTCATAAAAACACACGTGCTCTCCCTGCTGATCGTGCCTGATTAATCTCCCAAACCTCAATCCCTAACAAAACAACTCCTTTCCTTCCTAGGCATGGTTAGTGCGGTCAGAATTCTTACGCAAGAGCCAGGACCGCACCCTGTAGCCTTTCTGTCCAAACAACTTGACCTTACTGTTTTAGCCTAGCCCTCATGTCTGTGTGCAGCGGCTGCCACTGCTTTAATACTTTTAGAGGCCCCAAAAATCACAAACTATGCTCAACTCACTCTCTACATTTCTCATAACTTCCAAAATCTGTTTTCTTCCTCATACCTGATGCATATACTTTCTGCTCCCCGGCTCCTTCAGCTGTACTCACTCTTTGTTAAGTCCCACAGTTACCATTGTTCCCGGCCCGGACCTCAATCTGGCCTCCCACATTATTCCTGATACCACACCTGACCCCCATTACTGTATCTCTCTGATCCACCTGACATTCACCCCATTTCCCCGTATTTCCTTCTTTCCTGTTCCTCACCCTGATCATGCTTGATTTGTTGATGGCAGTTCCACCAGGCCTAATTGCCACACACCAGCAAAGGCAGGCTATGCTATAGTACAAGCCACTAGCCCGCCTCTTAGAATCTCTCATTTCCCTTCCATCGTGGAAATCTATCCTCAAGGAAATAACTTCTCAGTGTTCCATCTGCTATTCTACTACTCCTCAGGGATTATTCAGGCCCCCTCCCTTCCCTACACATCAAGCTTGAAGATTTGCCCCCACCCAGGACTGGCAAATTAGCTTTACTCAACATGCCTCGAGTCAAATAACTAAAATACCTCTTAATTTAAGTAGACACTTTCACTGGATAAGTAGAGGCCTTTCCTACAGGGTCTGAGAAGGCCACCGCAGTCATTTCTTCCCTTCTGTCAGACATAATTCCTCAGTTTAGCCTTCCCACCGCTATACAGTCTGATAACAGACCAGCCTTTATTAGTCAAATCAGCCAAGCAGTTTTTCAGGCTCTTAGTATTCAGTGAAACCTTTATGTCCCTTACAGTCCTCCATCTTCAAGAAAAGTAGAATGGACTAAAGGTCTTTTAAAAACACACCTCGCCAAGCTCAGCCACCAACTTATAAAGGACTGGAAAATACTTTTACCACTTTCCCTTCTCAGAAGTCAGATCTGTCCTCAGAATGCTACAAGGTAAAGCCCATTTAAGCTCCTGTATAGACGCTCTTTTTATTAGGCCCCAGTCTCATTCGACACCAGACCAACTTAGACTGTGCCCCAAAAAACTTGTCATCCCTACTATCTTCTGTCTAGTCATACTCCTATTCACCGTTCTCAACTACTCATGCATGCCCTGCTCTTGTTTACACTGCCGGTTTACACTGTTTCTCCAAGCCATCACAGCTGGTATCTCCTGGTGCTATCCCCAAACTGCCACTCTAAACTCTTGAAGTAAATAAATAATCTTTGCTGGCAGGACTATGCTGAATCTCCTTAGGCACTCTCTAATCAGATGTGCTAGGTCCTCCCAATTCTTAGACCTTTTATACCTGTTTTTCTCCTTCTCTTATTCCAGAAACTAAATGGAATAAGAGAAGGAGAAAAACAGGTATAAAAGGTCTAAGAATTGGGAGGACCTAGCACATCTGATTAGAGAGTGCCTAAGGAGATTCAGCATAGTCCTGCCAGCAAAGATTATTTAGTTTCTCAATTTATCCAAAACCATATGCAGGCCATCACCAATAATTCTATATGACAAGTGTTTCTTCTAACATCCCCACAATATCACCCCTTACCACAAGACCTCCCTTCAGCTTAATCTCTCCCACTCTAGGAGATTACGCCGCCCCTAATCCCGCTTGAAGCAGCCCCGAGAAACATCGCCCATTCTCTCTCCATACCACCCCCCAAAAATTTTTGCCACCCCAACACTTCAACACAATTTTGTTTTATTTTTCTTATTAATATAAGAAGGCAGGAATGTCAGGCCTCTGAGCCCAAGCCAAGCCATTGCATCCCCTGTGACTTGCACGTATACATCCAGATGGCCTGAAGTAACTGAAGAGCCACAAAAGAAGTAAAAACAGCCTTAACTGATGACATTCCACCATTGTGATTTGTTTCTGCCCCACCCGAACTGATCAATGTACTTTGTAATCTCCCCCACTCTTTTTTTTTATTATTATAATTTAGGTTTTAGGGTACATGTGCACAATGTGCAGGTTTGTTACATATGTATCCATGTGCCATGTTGATTTCCTGTACCCATTAACTTGTCATTTAGCATTAGGTATATCTCCTAATGCTGTCCCTCCCCCCTCCCCCCACCCCACAACAGTCCCCGGAGTGTGATGTTCCCCTTCCTGTGTCCATGAGTTCTCATTGTTCAATTCCCACCTATGAGTGAGAACATGCGGTGTTTGGTTTTTTGTCCTTGCAATCGTTTACTGAGAATGATGTTTTCCAGTTTCATCCATGTCCCTACAAAGGACACGAACTCATCATTTTTTATGGCTGCATAGTATTCCATGGTGTATATGTGCCACATTTTCTTAATCCAGTCTATCGTTGTTGGACATTTGGGTTGGTTCCAACTCTTTGCTATTGTGAATAGTGCCGCAATAAACATACGTGTGCATGTGTCTTTATAGCAGCATGATTTATAGTCCTTTGGGTATATACCCAGTAATGGGATGGCTGGGTCAAATGGTATTTCTAGTTCTAGATCCCTGAGGAATCGTCACACTGACTTCCACAATGGTTGAACTACTTTACAGTTCCACCAACAGTGTAAAAGTGTTCCTATTTCTCCACATCCTCTCCAGCACCTGTTGTTTCCTGATTTTTTAATGATGGCCATTCTAACTGGTGTGAGATGGTATCTCACTGTGGTTTTGATTTGCATTTCTCTGATGGCCAGTGATGATGAGCATTTCTTCATGTGTTTTTTGGCTGCATAAATGTCTTCTTTTGAGAAGTGTCTGTTCATGTCCTTTGCCCACTTTTTGATGGGGTTGTTTGTTTTTTTCTTGTAAATTTGTTTGAGTTCATTGTAGATTCTGGATATTAGCCCTTTGTCAGATGAGTAGTTGCAAAAATTTTCTCCCATTCTGTAGGTTGCCTGTTCACTCTGATGGTAGTTTCTTTTGCTGTGCAGAAGCTCTTTAGTTTAATGAGATCCCATTTGTCAATTTTGGCTTTTGTTGCCATTGCTTTTGGTGTTTTAGACATGAAGTCCTTGCCCACGCCTATGTCCTGAATGGTATTGCCTAGGTTTTCTTGTAGGATTTTAATGGTTTTAGGTCTAACATTTAAGTCTTTAATCCATCTTGAATTAATTTTTGTACAAGGTGTAAGGAAGGGATCTAGTTTCAGCTTTCTACATATGGCCAGCCAGTTTTCCCAGCACCATTTATTAAATATGGAATCCTTTCCCCATTTCTTGTTTTTGTAAGGTTTGTCAAAGATCAGATAGTTGTAGATATGCGGCATCATTTCTGAGGGCTCTGTTCTGTTCCATTGATCTATGTCTCTGTTGTGGTACCAGTACCATGCTGTTTTGGTTACTGTAGCCTTGTAGTATAGTTTGAAGTCAGGTAGCGTGATGCCTCCAGCTTTGTTCTTTTGGCTTAGGATTGACTTGGCGATGTGGGCTCTTTTGTGGTTCCATATGAACTTTAAAGTAGTTTTTTCCAATTCTGTGAAGAAAGTCATTGGTAGCTTGATGGGGATGGCATTAAATCTATAAATTACCTTGGGCAATATGGCCATTTTCATGATATTGATTCTTCCTACCCATGAGCATGGAATGTTCTTCCATTTGTTTGTATCCTCTTTTATTTCATTGAGCAGTGGTTTGTAGTTCTCCTTGAAGAGGTCCTTCACATCCCTTGTAAGTTGGATTCCTAGGTATTTTATTCTCTTTGAAGCAATTGTGAATGGGAGTTCATTCGTGATTTGGCTTTCTGTTTGTCTGTGATTGGTGCACAAGAATGCTTGTGATTTTTGTACATTGATTTTGTATCCTGAGACTTTGCTGAAGTTGCTAATCAGCTTAAGGAGATTTTGGGTTGACACAATGGGGTTTTCTAGATATACAAGCATGTCATCTGCAAACAGGGACAGTTTGACTTCCTCCCCCACTCTTAAGAAGGTTCTTTGTAATTCTCCCCACCCTTGAGAATGTACTTTGTGAGATCCACTCCTGCCCGCAAAATATTGCTCTTAACTTCACCGCCTATCCCAAAACCTATAAGAACTAATGATAATCCACCACCCTTTGCTGACTCTCTTTTCTGACTCAGCCCGCCTGCACCCAGGTGAAATAAACAGCCATGCTGCTCACACAATGCCTGTTTGGTGATCTCTACACACGGACGGACACTCACGAAAGATAGTAAATAATAGCAATATGCCCAAATGATGCTGATTGATAACTATTTTATTTCCTTCGTTTGAAGTTGAGAGGATGCAGAAGTATTTTTTTTTTCTTTTTCAAGAAGATAGCTAGGTCTGGTTCTCCCTATTTCCAGAGGAGCAAGATGCCTTTATATTTATTTGTGTTGAAAAAACTAGGGTTATAACTACAGTTGGACAGGGTTCAGCCTCCAGGCTGTTTTCCCTCTCTGCAATTTTTTTTCTTTGGAGATGGAGTTTCGCTCTTGTTGCCCAGGCTGCAGTGTAATGGCGCAATCTAGGCTCACTGCAACCTCTGCTTTCCAGGTTCAAGCGATTCTGCTGCTTTAGCCTCTTGAGTAGCTGGTACTACAGGCATGTGCTACCCCGCCCGGGAAATTTTTGTATTTTTAGTAGAGACGGAGTTTCACAATGTTGACCAGGCTATTCTCAAACTCCTGCCTTCAGGTGATCCACCTGCCTCGGCTTCCCAAAGTGCTAGGATTGCAGGTGTGAGCCACCATGCCCGGCCCACTCCGTGCATATGTTTTAAATGGGAATGTTCATGTAACTGTCCTAATTTACAGCATCCCTTGAACAAGAGAACATCTAGAGACTTGACCTAAATGGTAACCCCATTGGTGGGAGCTGAGGAGCTCTTACTGCCATTAGAAGGAGCAAGTGGCTCTCCAGTTTGCCACAGTACCCACCTTGCCCTAATACGAGCTGTTATTACTTGAAGCTGCACCCCTGGGGGAGGGCTACAAGTCAACCCTCCTCTCTCCCCTAACATACACACACACACACACACACACACACACACTCTCACTCTCTCACACAATCTGTCTCTCAATCTCTCCTTTATTTATCAAAGTAAATATTAGATTATAAGTTTCACCGGAGAAGAAATTTTGTCTTATATTTCTTTTGAATCCCTCATAGAAATTCACTGATCTGGACATATTGTAGATACCACTAAGAACTGCTGAACGGAAATTTGTTGAAAAAAATGAGCGATGGAACATTATTTAAAGTGTCAGGCTACCACAGATATTGCATCCATTATTTTTAAGGACTATAAAAACATTCATACAAGGCACAACAATTTCCGCTACACGTGCATGCATAAACAGAATTTGATGTTGAAAGCAAAAAAATGTACAACAAAATTAATGTATATGTATTTAATTATAAAAATAAACATTTTTGTTTCTTAGTAATCAGACACAGTAATAGTCTGAGAAACACTAAAGAATGATAGAAATACTCTTTTACAAGCATTTCAATCTATAGCAAGTTTTGAGCCTGCTATAGAGGTAAAAGAGATATGATGTGATAAAAATATAAATCAAAATCGTAGTGAAAAACAAATATTCTTTTATACTGTATGGAAACTCTAGCTATGCAATACTACATTGCATATGTATCAGTTACAGTTCTATTGGGGAAGTAGAACCATTGTGAGTGATATAAAACCAGGGATTTATTATAGGGTTTAGATTCTATGCAATTATGAGAATGTGTTAAGTAGTCTAAGGCCTCTGCATCTATTCTTGGGCGTGAAGTCTGCAGGGCTGACGATCAAGAAGGAAAGATGCATACGAAATGGATACAGCAAGGAAAAAATGAAACTCATAGTTGTTTCTCATGGCCTCCACGTAAATGACTTGCAGCATAAACTGATGCTTTTCACCAAGGAAACATACACACACCTAGCCAGGGATTCAGAGAAGCGGAAGCAGGGGAATCTAGTAGGACTTGAAGGAGCCCATGCCAACAGGGTGCACCAGCAGATCAGTGACAACTTAGGTGAGCCTGGTTTCACACCCACCTTCAAATCATAAAGATAGCTGGTGCTTCTTTTCTGCCTTCCAGATCTTGTCCATTTTTACCTTGTGGCCAGCCCTGACCCGGAAACAAAAGGAGTTCTTGGACATGTGGTTCCAGTTTAGCAAAACAGACACACACAAAGCCATAATAAAGGAATCTTTAAGATCGCAGCATAAAAATCACTGTGATACTTGGGCTAAAGCAGGGTATTTTGAATATTCAAAAATAATTCATAAATATATGGACCCAAATAATATATTTTTTAGTTATTTATCAGATTACTTTCTTAATCTGGGGGCATGGGAATTCAGTCCAGAATGAACAGCAAGAAGGATAGTACTCAAGGTGATTTGAGAGGATGGACTCCAGAGGATATCACAGATTAACTTGGGTGGAGTCACATAGGCCAGGCATTTTAATAGGATTTAAGACAAGGGGAACTCAGTAGAGCCCTATGAGACAGAACTGTAGCTTCACATCATAAAAAGAAAAAAATAAACATGAAGAAAAACTACCTGTTATCTCTCTGGCATAAATGGCAAACACAGAAAAGGCCAGCCACCAACAATGATGCTGGATGATGTTTATCACCACGTTGAAAACTGCACTTTTAATTCTGCCCCTCACCACCTGCCCCTCTTTCAGGCTTCTCCCTCTCTGAAACCGATCCTGCGTCCACACAGTTTCTCAAGCCAAAAACCTGGGCATCAACCTTGGTTTCTCTTTCCCTCCTTCTATCTGCTAACTTAGTCAACTCTATCACCAAAATAGATCTTGAATATTTTCACTTCTACTGCCACCACCATAACACAAACCTGATCTACTGTTACAGCTTTTTAACTGATTTCCCACTTTCATTTTTCTCCTCCTAATCCAATATCTGAACAGCAGCCAGCATGCTAGTATAAAAAGAGGAATCATACTATGTATTAAGTGCATAATATCTGTATTTGATAGTATTAGGCTGGATGTCAACATACGGGTTCTAGAGCAGACCATATTATTATTTGCTTATACACAGGACACACCAGCTACCCTTTGTCCCAGTTCTTACCCCCAGGGCAATATAGTGAAAACTGCATGTCATGAAACATGTGAGGGAGTTTACTGCAGACAAGGGGGCTGACCACATGAATCTGGACATTTATGTAGGAGAAAGAGGGGCAGCTGTCCACCCATGTCTAGCCTTGCAACCTGGAGATGTCTCCATGGTCCCGGTTCTTATCACACCTTGAAATGTAAACAAATATACTTCCCGATTAAAAAAATCTGCCTCGTACTCAAGGCCTTGTCTCTGACTTTTCTCTCACTTCACTTCTGTTTCTACTGTGCTCCATTCCCACTGCTGTTCTTGTTTTTTTGTTTTGTTTTGGTCTTTGGTTTTTGTTTGTTTGTTTGTTTGTTTGTTTAAGATGAAGTCTTCCTCTGTAGCCAGGCTGGAGTGCAGTGGCACAATCTCCGCTTGGCTCACTGCAACCTCCCACTCCCCGGTTCAAGTGATTCTCGTGCCTCAGCCTCCGAGTAGCTGGGATTACAGGCATATGCCACCACACCCAGCTCATTTTTGCATTTTTTTAGTAGAGACAGGGTTTCATCATGTTGGCCAGGATGGTCTCAATCTCCTGACCCCGTGATCCGCCTGCCTCGGCCTCCCAAAGTGCTGGGATTACAGGTGTGAACCACTGCTCCCGGCCCCCACTGCTGTTCTTTCTAAAACATGCAAGTCGCTTCTTCCTTAGAGTCTTTGTGCTTGCTGTTCAGTAGTTCTTTGCAAGGCTGGCCCCTTCTCATCATTAAAGGCTAAGTTCAAATAAAACTTCTCAGAGAGGCCTTCCCTGACCATCCACAATACACAGCATGCCAGCATCTTTATTACATCATCCTGTTTTACTTCTTTCATTCCAATTAGGATTATGAAAAAATCTTACTTAGGGAATTATTTACTTATGTATGGCTGCCTTCTCAACCAGACTGAGTAAGGAGTTTTTCTTGTTCACTACTGTGTACCAAAAGCACATTGCAGTGTCTAGCACATAATAAATGCCCCCAAAATATATGCTAAATGTCTGAATACATATTTTACAGAGTTTAGTCAGGGATAGTTTATACAGTTTCAGAGCCAGTTTGTCATTATATCTACTCATCCACCATGTGGGCTACATTATCAGAAAGGAATGATGCTGCAGTGGAAAGTGCATGGGCTTTGAATGAGAGTCATGCACTAAAAAACCAGCTTTACCACTTACTTACAATGTGACCTTCTTTTTTTTTTTTTTTTTTTTTTTTTTTTTTTTTTTTTTGAGACAGAGTCTCGCTCTGTTGCCCAGGCTGGAGTGCAGTGGCATGATCTCGGCTCACTGCAACCTTTGCCTCCCAGGGGGTTCAAGCAATTCTTCTGCCTCAACCTCCCCAGTAGCTGGGACTACAGGTATGCACCACCATGCCGGGCTAATTTTTGTATTTTTAGTAGAGATGGGGTTTCACTATGTTGACCAGACTGGTCTCGAACTCCTGACCTCATGATCCGCCCACCTCGACCTCCCAAAGAGCTGGGATTACAGGCATGAGCCACCATGCCTGGCCTGCAATGTGACCTTCTATAGATAAGAAATCTGAGGCTTTGAGAGATGCAGGGACTTGTCTAATGGGGACCATAGCACTAACTTTACAGAATTTTTGTAAGAATAAAATGCCAAGTGCCAACATAGGTATCAGCGTTCTTCCCTTCTTCCCATGCCCTGCCACCCTCTGTCCTCTCCATTCCCTTATTAACAACTCAAAGAGTCATCCTGGAGTCCCCTTTGATCTCCAGCCTCACCCACATCAATAATCATTGATTATTGACATAAGTAAAGAATTGTTCTACATGTAGAGGGCCTGTATGACACATCTCCAGTCATGAGGTACATATATCTAATGGAGTGATCACAAGATACAGATGCCTGCTATTCTGGTTCTGTGTTTAAGGCTCCACTGTTTTAACAAGAATTCCAGGGAACTGTTTAAACTCATATATGCTGATACTCAAAAGCACCAGCCTTTGATCACCCTGTGGTGATAATGAACTTCTTTCATACTTTCTGATTCAAAATTAAACATATAAATAAATTATCGTAATTCAATCCATCTGCTAGTATTTCATACTAAATAAATATTTAAATAAAGGGTAAGTGGTTTGAAAGCATAACATGCTGAATAATGTAATGTACTATGGGACCAGGCTCTATCAAAGAAGTTAAAGTCAGAATTGGCCACAAGCCCTCAATGGGAACTGTTATTTTTTCTATAGATATAAAACCGGTAATGCTCATTCATTGATGTCTCAGTACTAGTGGGCTTCAAACTTTTGATCACGCATCCAATCTGGAAAAAAAATAATTTGGGCATATATCCTCATGTATATTTATTTACAAAGTATGTAGCTGCATTTCTGGACTAATAAATTATATATCATTTAAAACATGCACAGATAATAAACCTTCTTAAAGAATGAAGTAAAAATACATGAATAGAAATTTGAATCTTTTCTTTTTGTACTCTATTGGATCATCTTGCACATACTCTATTTTAGAGATTACTGATCTAGTTGTTTTTAAATATTTTTATCAGGTGGAAAAATTCATGCAAAATGTTAACAAATGAGCAATTACACAAGTAAACTGTCTTGTGTTTTGATATGACCAAGGAAAAGGGGTGAGAGTGGATCAGTGGATCCATGACTTTCCCCCAACACCCACCCCATCACCCATTCTGTGCTGTACTTTACAGGGAGAAAGTACAGCAAAAAGATAAGAGGAGAAAAGACTTCACATAAACTCACTCTGGACATCAGGCATTTTCTCTTTACTTAACTAGACAATGAATATGGGATCCGGATTGGAAAAATGGGCTAGGGACTGAGTTGTGATAAAAATTTGTATCAGTTAGGACCATGGCAATTATTATTGCTTTGGGGCTTAAATGAAGCTGCTTCACAGCATAGAATTTATCTTTTAGCAGCTCCACCAAGCACCTGGGTAACAGGAATTAAAGTGGGGGGTAAGTAACACTATGGGGCTAATTCTGACAAACGAGATATAGAAAAGGGAAAGGAGCCAGCAGATAAATCTCTTTCTTCTTCCCTCCAAGAGATCATTCTGCTTTAGTTAGGTCCACCTTCCCTTGTTCAGAAATTGTGCTGTGTGACAGAGCAATGGGCTGTGTTTTCTTAAGAAGTGTGGCTACCTTGGTAACATGCCACATTTGCAGAGATGGTCTGGTCACATCTGGAACGTACCCCCACTTACAGCCCCTATGATGAAGGGTCACACCTGAGATCTGAACCAAGTATTCACACACCTCCAGCCATACTCTTTGGACAAAACATTCAAGGCCATCTCTCCACTACTGGACAGCTGCCTATAGCAGGTCAAAAAGAAAAGCTGGGCCTGCTTCTTTTCCTGGGAATTTCGGGTTGGACAATTCAACTGAATGATGTTTATTGTCTGTGAGTACTGGAGTTGTTAATTCTGAGGGCTGAAGTGGCTGCTTTGGGCCATGGTAGTAATACCTCTCTAGAAAAAAGAAAAGAGCAGACATAAAGATGAGGGTAGAAATGGCTAGATAAGCCCAGAGAAAGGGAGACTGATAAAGAAGCTGCCTTGTTTCTTTGCAGTTCCCAGATACACTTCCCATGGGGCCCAACTATTCTTTATTTATCATATTCGCCTTGTGGTAGTCTTGTCTGTATTCCTACATCTTTTTCTTGCATCAATTTATATGAGTCTCTGTTCCCTCCAACCAAAAATGTCCCTGACTAAAGTGTTTTTGCTACCCAATATCTACCAAAGCTCAGCTGAGAGTGCAGGTGAAGCCTGAGTTTGCAGTGCATCCATTTCTCTAGATACTATACAAATCCACCTCTGGATTAAGTCAAGCCAACAGAAAGCTGCAAACTGGATGTATTTTGTGTTGTCAATCTCTTTCCAATTTCCACAGAATAGCTTCTTCTAAATTGTGTCTAGGGTTATACCAACAGCTCTGTTTTGAGGGACTCTTTAAGAAGCAATGAAATGCATTGCCTCAAATATATGAATGTTGTTGAGGAATATGCTCATGATATTGTGGTATTCTTCTTATAAAAACTCTCAGGATGCTGAGGCGGGTGGATCGCCTGAGGTCAGGAGTTCAAGACCAGCCTGGCCAACATGGTGGAAACCCCGTCTCTACTAAAAATACAAAAATTAGCCCAGAGTGGTGGCATGCACCTGTAATCCCAGCTCCTCGGGAGGCCAAGGCAGCAGAATTGCTTGACCCCAGGAGGTGGAGTTTGCAGTGAGCCGAGATGGCACCACTGTACTCCAGCCTGAGCAACAGAGCAAGACTGTCTCAAAAAAAAAAGAAAAAAAACCCAAACAAACAAAAAACCTCTCAGGAGAAATATCTTTCTAGTCTAAGAAATAAACCTATTTCTTGCTGAGAAAAACTCATATTTTGACATAGAAATAGTTTCAGAATTTATATAAATGAATGCTAGAAAGCATAGAATAGGAATCTATTTTTATATTAGGTTCATTTCTAATTTATGTCCTGACCCAGTATTTAACTTTTTAAAATTTGCTTCTAATTTACGTTACCTATTGTATGACATATGTCACTGAACCCATCTTAAATGCTTTCTGGAGTAGTGAAGATACAAAATAAAATATCTCCAATACTGATAACACAGATAGCAAAAACCTATGATATTATTTATGATAATAGTCTTGAAAAAAATCACAAGAGTCAGACTCATACAAACATTAATTAGTTTTTAATATAAGACAAGCTATCTAAGGTAACAATTCAGAGAATTGCTAGGTTTCAAAATTGTTGCTTGTTTCTACATCAGGGAGCTATCAAAGACACCACCCTATACACACATACACACACACACACACACACAGAGAGAGAGAGAGAGAGAGCAAGAGAGAGAAAGTCATTACAGAATAAACCCAAGGAAGAAATTAAACAAAAAACCTAGTGACAGTCTATCATAGTTTGTCTCACATTGATCTGGAATTTTAACATCAGTCTGGGATTCTCTTATAAAGCAGAGTGGCATTCAGCAATAAAAAGAAGGCAACAGAAAATTATTTCTGTCAATACGGTCTGTCTACAAAACTCCATTTGATAATAGAATTGAGTGAGTTTAGGAAACCCTGTTAACTGCTGATCTCAGGGCCCTTTTATTTTTCTTTCCAATGCCTAGGGGAAAGATTGAGCTGATATTTCTGAAGGCACTCTAAATTCATAAAAGAATTAATACTTTTAAAATATTTTTCCTTCAATTTATTGACAGATCACATTCTTTCTTTTCTATGATCATGTCCCTGATTCCCAACAAAAAGTTATTCTAAGTGGGGGAAGTATAGAATGATGGTTAAGAGCATATCTGTTATTGAGGAGAAATAGGATATTTGCAGTCTCAAAGCATATTCCCCCAAGACATTTATCAATTACAAAAAAAAATAATTTTATAGTAGAGATATCTAGCAGGCACTACTACTTACCCAACTGAAAATACCCTGAAAAGGACACTGTCATAGTCTGTTTACACCGCTATAAGAAAATAGCATAGACTGGGTATCTTAAACAACAGAAATGTATTTCTCACAGTTCTGGAGGCTGGAAAGTCCTAGATCAAAGTGCTAACAGACTGTCTCTATTGTGGGCCCACTTCCTGGTACATAGATGGCTGGCTTCTCACTGTGTCCTCACAAGGCAGACAGGGCCAGGTAGCTCATTGAGGTCTCTTTATAAGAGTACAAATTCCATTCATAAGGGCTTCATCATCATGACTTAATCACTTCCCAAAGACCCTACCTGTAAATACCATCACATAGGAGATTAGGGTTCAACATATGAATTTGGGGGGAATACATTCAGTCTACAGCAGACACACCATCACTTCTGTGGTATTCACACCAAAAAATGCATAACCTCCATCTAATCATGAGGAAACACCAGACATGCCAAAATTGAGAGATATTTTATGAAGTTACTGACCAATACTCTTCAAAAGTGTCAAGTTCATGGAAAAAATAAAAGGAAAGAATAAAAATCTGTGGCATATTGAAGGAAACTAAGGAAACACAAAAACTAAATGCAATATGGGATCCTGGATTTTATCCTGGACCAGAAAAAAAGGCATTAGGGTAAAAATTGGTGACATTTTAGTCACTAATTTAGTAAAACATGTTCCTTCCTTACTAATTTTGTATCAATGTTCATTTCCTGGTTTTGATAAGTGTAACATGGTTATACAACATGCTAACATTAGGTAAGCCAAGTAAAGGGAATATGGGATTTGTTTTGTTTTTGTTCTGTAAACCACATCCCCTGGAACTAGTCGGCCTAGAGCTAAATCCTGGTTCACCACTTGCCAGTTGTATGACCTTGGGCAAATTATACTCCTGTGTCTCTGTTTTCTCATGCTTAAAACAGGGTTAATAATAGGGTTTAACTCATTGAATGGTTATGAGGATTAAATGAATAAAAATATATTAGTACCTTAAGACAGTACTTGGTGCTTAATAAGCTCAATATTTATTGACTATTTTTCTTTATCTTCTCTGTTTTTCCTGCCTTCCTCCATGCTCCCATAATACTTTTTGTCTTTATCGGATCATTTAACACGTAGTTGGCTTTCTATTGCAGACTTCTCAGGTACTGAAGACGTGTTTACCTGACTTCAGATTTGTGCTTGAAACTTGACTTCAAGTTACTTATTGTTGCTAAGCCAATTTGCTTATATAAAATGAATATTAACATAATATTTATGGATTTGTGAGATTAAGTGATATGTGTGAAGTGCCTCGTAAAGCTCAGTGACTCACAGTAGGCATTAAATAGATGTTAGCTATGTTTCTACTTTCCCTCCTTCCAGTAAACTACAGACATATTTTATTCATCTTGCTAGACCCCACTTCCCCTAGAACACTCACTTTTAATATAAACACATACACACAACATACCATACACACACCACCTGAATATCACACACACATATGCATACACAACACATATAGATTAGCACACTGCTATGCATATAGTATTAGGTTGGTGCAAAAGTAATTGCGGATTGTCCATTTTATTTGACTTTTATGGAAATAGTTTATGATCATCCTGCAATGAAGTAAAGGTGAAGCAGGCCTAGGAAATAAATAAATCCATTTTTATACTAAAATGCATTTATTCTAGTTTTTATATAATAAACTTGCCCCTTCTAATGGCAAAAAACACAATTAATTTTGCACCAACCTAATAGATGTTAAATAAGTACATTTGAAATAAAGAGGTAAACCAGAGGTTGTATTTATTCCCTCCCTGATTCTATTCTCTTTTCTTCAGTACATGCTCCACAATTACCTATATATCCAACATGTATTTCATATAAAAATGTGTTTATTTCCTAGGCCTGCTTCACCTTTACTTCACTGCAGGATGATCATAAACTATTTCTATAAAAATCAAATAAAGATGGACAAATTCCAGTTTTAAATGTCACAGTGCTTTTATAATCCACATGAGTCATAGCCCCAAATAGTCCTGTCTTTCTTACAGTGACATTCAAAGGGACCATAAATTTAACTCTACAAACTCTCAAAAGTGATGTAAGTTTTTGCTGTGGGTTTTCATAGAAGGCAGCTGAGGGGTTTTATACAGTAATGTAAACATATAATCTACTGTCCAAAGTGCGGTATTTTTGAAAATGAGAAATTTCTCTTAAAAATCTTGTTGGACCAATAGGAATAGACTGAAACTAACCCAGGAACAAACCAAGCTTATCCTAGTCTTTGCCATCCAATTTAAAGACTTTTCTCAAATATTCTATTTAGTCATTTTTCCTTTCCCCAAAGTTCCAAACTCACAGCTGCCTCTAACATTGCTCCCTCCTACTCCAATCCAAACAGTGGCCTCTCACCATGCTGTTCCCTATATTCTTTCTTCTCTTTCTGATGCACTTGGCTACCCCATCTCTCTGCTGGAAGTCAACAGGGACTTCTCCTCCCACTTTTCCCACTTTTACTGAGCCAGTCTAGGGAGTTTAGAGGACACAATTGCTCCATGAACCCATTCCTCATTTGCTTCCTGAGGAAAGAGGCAGCTGAAACTCCTGATACATTTGGCTTCTCTAGATGATTTTCTTACAAGAAATATCTAATTATCAGCTTTATTACCTTTTCTCCTACTTAACATTATACTTCTCTGCAAAAAAAAAAAGGTGTATGTTTGAATCTTCCAAGGGTCTACCTCAAATGTTATATTCAAAAAGTCCTTCCTTGACTACGTTTTGACTAGAAAATCAGCCTATTTTATTTACTTGATAGTTTTTAGTACTATCTGAAATTTCTTAGTTTTTGTTTAATGCTTTATTTATTGTCTTCCTCCATGAAAATGTAAGCTTCATAAGGGCAGAATTTTTCCTACCTTATTCTTCTCCCAGCACTTAGAACACTGGTTGTGCACTGGGTCTGAGGTCATGCTTTCCTGGCTCTTCACTCTCTGTTAGATAGGGAGAAGAGACTCAAGCTGTTGATAGTGCACCCAGCTTTACCAAAATTCCTTTAGTTCATCAACAGGGTTCATAATTTGGTGTGTACACTCAGAGAAAGATCACCTCTTTACCACCAAAAGTTCAGGTGTGAATCTGAGCAGTAAATAAAGATCACACCTTTTTAAACCTTCCATCTCTGCATCCAAGGCTAAGAGGAGAATTGTGAATTGGGATCAATCTCACGACCCTTGAAGGCCCTCTGAGCCCATCATCATGGGTGAGGAGTGAGCTTCAGTGTTCTCTCCTACTGCACAAAACATAGAGTCCTGAGATCCCTGAGATTAATCACATCAGCCCTTCGTCTCTCTTAGGTCACTTCTTACCTCTCAAGCACTAATCAACGTAAAACTCTTCACACACCCCACCCATTCAACCTCTTTCCCCTAACTCCACCTGTATTAGAGTTAAAAAAAAAAACCAGAATCAACAGGAGAGATATATGTTTAAAAAATTTATTATAGCTAACTGGCTAATGTAATAATTATGGAGGCTGGCAAGTCCAAGATCTGCAGTGTGGGCCAGCAGGCTGGAGACTCAGGAGAGCCAGTGGTGCAGGTGAAGTCTAGAAAGGGGTCTGCTGGGTGGTTCCTTCTGGCTCACTGAGGTCAGCCTTTTTGTTCTATTCAGGTTTCCAACTGACTGGGTGAGGCCCACCTACATTAAAGAAGGCAATTCACTTTACTCAGGGTTCACCAATTTAAATGTTAATCTCATCCCAAAACACCTTCCAAATTGATATATAAAATTAACCATCACACCATCCTTCCAAGTGAAACCTTCTAAAATCCTTTCACTGGGCCCTCTGGAACTCATGGTCATTATCAGCAACAGTCTGCATACCATCAACCTAATCTGTGAATGCCCCTTCTCCTTTTTCTCTGATGTCTCTCTCAACCATTCAATTTCTTTCCCTCCTTGGTACTTTCTTATGTTTTTCCTCCTCTACTCATATTATACTCATGGTATAATGGAATAAAAAGCACATAAAATGGAAAAATATAAAAGTATTATCAATTCAAATCATTGTAAGAACCTGGAAAAGAAAGGCCACTCTGCTCCTTAGTTTAATAGTAGAATTTAGCAAAAATAGTAGAATCTTTGTTGCAGACAAGTGGAGTTACGTGTTAACTAGAATGATATCATAGATAAGTTCTAGCAGTTATATTAGCGAACTTTGATGCCTATAAAGCAACGGGAACATCTCCTGTCAGTAGAAGAAGAATATAGCAAACAGAGATCTACTCAGTGGTAGGGGTGATAAGAGAAGAAGCAAAGAATAGATAATAATGCTAATATAGTAACAATAATCAATACAGCTAACACTTATTGAATATAATGCAATGATAATGACATGCATCATTCATTACTTTAGTTATCACCACAACTCTAGGAAGAAGATACAACTATTATTCCATTTTATTATAAGGGTCATAGAACTAGTAAGTGATCGAGCCAGAATTCAATCCTTGGTTGTCTGACTACGACTGGTGTTATAAAGTTTTATGCTCCCCTAAAAGTGGTTTCTTGAGAATCACTTGACAGTCCTTAGAGGAATGGGGAGTAAGGTTTGTAATTATAAAATTATAAGTTATATTTTTAAGAGTATTTTGCATGGCTAAACAGATACTTGAGTATCCCATGGACTATAAGAAAGGTTAGTAATTAGGCCCCTGTAGGGACTCATATTATGGAAACTCACATGACCTCAGACACAGGAGTTTGAAGACCTTCCTTAAGGAAGTTCTACCACTATTATCATCCACACCCAGCTGCTACTCCCTGTATCTCTGTTCAAATCCTCCCCCACCCTAAAAAAAAGAATGAATGGTTGAACTTGAATTTGTTACCTAGCTGTGGCCAAGGTAGCAAGGTCATAGAGTAGAAATCTGGCTTGTAGAAGGCTAGAGAAAATGGTCTGATTAGATACCACTAGTATATTTATTACATGACTATTTTTCAGAAAGAGTTTGATCATAAGAGAGCATGGGAAGTTTAGGAACAGGATGATCAAAAGGAAGCAGAAAAGGGAGCTTTGAAAAACAAGAGGATCTAACAGGGCTAGAAAGATAGGTCCTCCACTCTAGAAAGTCATGGAGAAGAATTTAGCAACAATATTTCAATTCTAGACTGTCAAAGGGTCAGAGTGTATGAGGTCTGGGAACATCCTTTCAGCAAACCAAGTGGTGAAATCAACCAGAAATCGTTAGTATGATGTTTTACAGAATTAAAGTTTCATCTGGAAAAGAAAGATTAAAAAGAAAACTTGAATGAACAAATCTATAAGTGATTTTTTAAAAGAAAGTTCCAAATTAGTGAATCCTGGACTCAGAATAATATTTGCCATCAAATGAGATATCCTCATGAGGCCTCTGGTGAAGGAGAAATTACTACAACAACCAGCTTCGAAACTGGTCCAGGACATAACCACAAAGCTGTCAGGGCAATCCAGAGCTAAATACTTACAGCACATGATTCAGCAGGCTTTTCTAACATGCACAACAGGAGGGAAGATGAAATTGTTCTGCAGCATGAAATTGATTAGGAGGATCTGTGAAAATAGGAGGGAAATGAGTTTTAGCTTGAATCGATGCAAGCTGAATCATCTGGGGAAAGTATCGAAAGCACCACATATTCAATGATTGAACAGGAGAACACTGAACAATAATGATAATGAAAGCGACCTTGAGGTGATGGTGAGCAGCAAATTCAGTGGGAGCTAGCAGTCAAAAGTGGCCAATTTGGGATGCTTGACACAGGAGGAGAGGGAGCACCCACAGAAGTTGTGTCTGGGAAAGTGTGCTCCCCTTCAGATCTTTAGCGCCACTAAAACAGAAGGTTGCTCTGGTTCTTCTCATTTGTCTAAAAATCCAATAGATCAGAAGTTAATTCCTGAAATTCTCCTGTTGCTTTCAGGTTGCAGAATTGCTGGAAGTTGCTTTATCCATGAGAGACGGGTGATTATGGAAGTATGGTTAAAAACATGGCATTTGAAGTGAATGCTAAAGAATGTGAGCAGATGAAAGTAGAGGGCCTTTCTGACAGATGGTGTGAGAAATGGCAAGATGTACTTCAGGTCTGGAAAAGGCTGATCTGGCTGTCCCTAAGGAATATTTACTAGCCAGGGGCTGTTTGGTTGCAAGATATAGAAATTCACCTAAACTACCATAAGTTAATGGGAATGTATTCTAAGAACTAGAACCCCTGGAAAAAAAGGGCAGGAACAGCAGCTAAGCCTCATTATTGTATAGAACCGAAAGCAGGAATGCCTTCAAGAACAAAGCCATCTACTTTCCATCTCTTGTCTCTCTTTTCAAGCATCTAATTTTTACCCTTTTCTGGATTTTGGCCCCACTTACCTGCTTCTATCTGCAGACTGCTCCTTTCTTTGAGGTCTCAGCATACAAATAGCTGCTACAAAATGACAGTCATACACTTGTATCTATAATGTCATCCAGGCCCAGTAACATTAGGTAATCAACTGGGCCGAGCTGCTGAGTCTTAAATCCAAATTCCTTAGGCAGATAATCTGATTAATCCAGCTGGGTCAGGTGTCTATCCCTGCCAATCAGCTGTGTTCAGCTAGATGGGGCCAGCTACTCAGGGAGATGTGGCATGGTGGACTCTGGAGATCTAACAGAAGGAAGTATACAGGTAGATGGGAAATGATGGACAAAATGAAGATTTATAAAAGGTGATTTAGGCCTTTTTACTGAGGGCTTTAAATGCTAGGCAGAAGGGCTTTAATTTTTAAATAGCAAATAATTTAATCCATTCATTTAAACCAATAATTCAAACCATTTAGGCAAAAGAGAGTTAAACAAAGCATTGCTATTATAAGATTGCTTTAGCAGCAGGAGAATTTGAAGAAGGGAATGACTGAAGACACAAAGATCAGGATAAAAACTGCAATAACCATAGTTCAGCATAATAAAATTTTAAACTGGGTGATGGTAGTAAGAATAGAAAACAGACAGAAGGATTTGGGAGTCATCCCACTGATAACATTGGCTACACCCTGGTTGTAGGAATCAAGATAATGCGTGTGAATGCATGTTAAAACCAAAAAAGAACTATATAAATGTACCAATAAGTGTGTCTGAAAGGATAAGCATGATGATATTTTAATGCCAGACATGGATTTGTAGAAAATCCATGTGATAAAGTCTGACAAACTATTGGGAAATCAGGTCCCAAGGTTAGGAGAGAGTAGAGGCTAAAGATAGGACATTGGACAACCCTCTAGGACTTGAATTTCAATTATAATAAAAGGGAATATGGGAGAATTTTCTTTAAAAAGGTTGATATAGAAAGTAAGAATGCCTAAGGGGGATAAAATTATTTTCACCTATTTATAAAATAATTATAATAACAAGACTCCTTCCTTTCACTTTCTCCTTCAAAAGAGTTTTATCTTTTCTGGACTGATCATGCGAATCCAGCCATGGTTATGAAACGAAAATCGATCTTGCTGCTCTTAAAGTGATGTCTCCTACTCCCTGCAAAAGAAGGAATGGGCATGACCTCACATAGCTGCCTTTCATGGTCCTTTGATAAATTTTTGATTGTGTAATTTCCCTATTGCCGGATGATTATGCATGGCAGGCTGATTCAGAGGCCATTGTCTGTTTTGAAATGAACCCCTAGAGTGCACTAATGGGATTTTGTGCCATTAATGCTGAATAGAGTGGGATGAGAAATCACTTTTCTGATCTGCCAGCTCCTTAGTCTCAGTGCTCAATGAGAGTACAAGTGACTACTGTGAGAAAAAGGATTCACCAAGATGTTGGCCCTGTCTATCCTCCCCCTAAATCCCTACAGTGAATTAACAGGGCCTTACCTTTCCCATCTTTTTACCTTTTCTGGTTAACGTGAACATATCAAGTCATGAGCTCTAATTTGTCAGGGTGAGTGAGTCATCTGTCACCCTCTCTATAGCCCACTTCATCCAGAATAAAAAGCTTTGTGCTATGGGGACATTTTATACCAGGGAAAATCAGCTTTGTAGATCAGGCCCTTTGCCAAATTTCTTTTCAAAGGCTTTCCTTTGCAGATTTTCCTTTTCTGGTCCTTCTAACTTTGAAGAATCTGACTGTTTTTGTGTCCTGTGTGAAGGAGTCAAGATGAGCTGAGCCATAGCTGAGCTGTTTATACTTCTTTTGTCTTACTACCATGTAAATCACTCTCCAATTCTATTCTGCAAGAACAAAACCTGAGAAAGGTTGGAAGCTCAGAGCTGGATTTGTGTGCCTCCTTCCCTGCAGGACAGCTTTTCAGTTATAAACTTAGAACTTGGAGCTAAACCTGTTGTTCTCTCTCTGCTTGCTAGAGTCTAAGAGCATGTTTACATTCAGTGTGTCCACAATAAAAGCTGTCTTAGTCCTTTACATGGTTTTCCATATCTAGAGGATGGTAAAACAGAGGTAATACATTTTGTGCCTATAGGAAATGGAATTTAACAACATGCACCTACACAGAATGAAAATGAAAACTTGACCCAGAAGTAATACCCTCATAAAATATAAAACTAAATCTATTTGCTGACACGCACCACCTGGCGTGGGCATTTCCTTCCCATGAGCTAAGGCACTCTGCAACCTTGGGAGTTTCCTCTGGTCTTCATCAGGAAAGTGCATCCTTCCACCTGCTTTTCACTTCTGGACGGCTCTGGGTCTCTAAAAGGCAAGGTGGACAGAAACATGCCACCTCACTCAACGACATACCCCTGTAGAACAATCTATGGGAAGCATAGAAGGCATATGAATACCTGATAACTGGGATGATTCTGGGAACATTAGGAAGATTTCATGGCAGCGATGCACAAGCTGTGAATGCTTTGATAAACATTTCCCTCTTGGAGACTGTGTAGGCAGTCAGATGAGTATTTTCATGATATGAATGAATATGTGAATGTCGTGGCCTTCGCCCCCACTCCACCACACTACTTTCTAACCTTGTTATGAGAAAAGGGGAGGGCGGAACATGAGTCTGTGTAAGTATATGCATGTGTATGTAAGTGCACGCACACACACATACACACACACTTCCACATAAATATAAATACATAGTTGTGCTTAGAAAGAAATGAAAGAAGAAAAGACTCTTATATCCTAAAGTAGGGGCTTTAAAATATATGTTTCAAATGATGAGTTCTGGACTCTACCTGCAAGCAGAGTAGACTAGCCTACTGAATATCTCTCCACAGATTTGAATTGGTCTGTTTTGCTGATAAATATGGGGGAAGGAAGTGATTCATTTCAGACAACTAGTTGAAGCTTTAGTTGTCCCAAATAATTATCTCCTACTAGCCGAGCGTGGTGGCTCACACCTGTAATCCCAGCACTTACGGAGGCCGAGGCGGGCAGATCATGAAGTCAGGAGTTCAAGACCAGCCTGACTATCATAGTGAAACCCCGTCACTACTAAAAATACAAAAATTAGCTGGGCATGGTAGCGTGTGCCTGTAATCCCAGCTATTCAGGAGGCTGAGGTAGGAGAGTTGCTTGAACCCAGGAGGCGGAGGTTGCAGTGGGCTGAGATCGTGCCACTGCACTCCAGCCTGGGTGACAGAGCGAAACTCCGTTTAAAATAAAATAAAAAAAAAATCTACCACCCCTACCAACTCAAATGTTCTACATTGAATTATATTGTCCTTAAACCAAAGGACAATATCTAGGTATATAATGGGCAGTTTGAACCATAAAGCTTTAGCTCAGGATATAGTCTAACCTTGAGATATAGCTTTTGGGACCAGGCACAGTGGCTCATGCCTGTAATACCAACACTTTTGGAGGCCAAGGCAGGTGGATTATTTCAGCCCAGTAGTGAGCCCAGGAGTTTGAGACTAGCCTTGGTAACGTGGCAAAACCCAGTCTCTACAAAAAATACAAAAATTAGTCAGGTGTGGCAGCATGCGCCTATACTCCCAGCTACTCAAGAGGCTGAGATGGGAGGATCAATTGAGCTCAGGAGGTCAAGACTGTAGTGAGCCATGACCATGCCACTGTACTCCAGTCTGGAGGAGACAGCGAGACCCTGACTCAAAAAAATAAAAATTAAAAATAAAAAAAGATAAGGCTTTAAATTTATTGGCATAGGAAGTAGATGAAGCAATAGAGGAGGAGGAGATTCCCCAGGGAGAATGTATAGTCTGGGAAGGAGTGAGGATTTAGAACAAAGTCCAGAAACATCAGAATTAAAGAGCTGATTAAGAAGTCTTGAAGAAGGCTGAAAATGATCTTTTCAGAGGTGGAAAGTAATAAAGAGAAGTCAAGAAGAGAGGGGGTTTTAAGTGGGCACACTGGGTAAAAATAAGCGTATTTTTTGTTTTTCAAAATAATAAAGAGAGAAACTATCTTAGTAAAAGTGCCAAAGAGAAGGAGTAATGTTATTTGAGTACCCACTGTATATCCGGCATTGAGCTAACCACCTTGCATGTGTGGTGAAACATGACAACATTCTCAGAACTGGTTTTATGGGTAATAATTCAAGATTTAAGAAATTAGTTCTAAAATGTGGGACTGTAAGTACGTTTTCTGATCAATCATGAATCCTCAGAATCCATGATGTTCCAGATACATTCACGGTGACCTGAAACAAATCACTCCATCTTTCTGGAATTTAGCGTTCGCATTCACAAAATCAATCAGAGAGTTTGAAAAAATCTCCAAGTTTCTACCCAACTCTATGTAAGTGCCCTTACAGTACACTATTGCATGCTGAATATAGCAACATGGTACAATGGTTAATGACAAGACTCCTGGGGTCCATTAGCCAAAGATCCAATCTTGACTCCACAGCACTGATTTTCTTATTTGTTGAGGGACCGTATGGAAATTAGCTTTTCTGTGCTTTAGTCTCTTCATGTATGAAATGCAGATAACAATAATGGCTCCTACCTTACAAGGCAATTGTAAGAATTAAATTAAATAAGCTAATACTTATATAGACCTTTGCAGCGTTGCTGGAAGATAATAAGTTCTCAACTATTGTTTTGTAGTTGGTGGTGGTGATATTACTATAACCATCCCAGGTAAGGCATTCACAAGCATTGATGTTTTTCAATTTCCATTTCACAATCAGGACTCAGCAAGAAAGAAGCAGCCCAGTAGAAGAAGAGTTGTTTCAGACTGTGCTTGATTGAGTGATTAAAATAACAACTTTTAAAATACCTGGTTAACAGCTAACGGATCAGCAACAAATTTAAGCATCAACTCTGTGCAATGCTCCTTATACTCCTACCTATCCTTGATTATATTGGGAAATTCTCTAAATTTGATTTCAACTAATAAACAGAAACAGTGGTAAGGCCTGTGTATCACATCAACACATATTATTAATAATAGTGTTGACACTGTAGTCCATGTATCTACTCATGATGGTAGATACTTTATAAAGCTGGACCATGGTCAACCCAGATTAAAACTACCCAAGGCCATGGCAGGATTGTTCTTTACTTAAAATCATACTAAGATTTATCACCAAGTGTGTGTTCATGCTACAGTTATTGACAGTAAGTTTAATGTTATGCACCTGTACTATGAAAAATATTCTCAGAATAAAGGCACATTCCTAAGAAATATATCTGTAAAATATCCAACTGCCAACTCACCCAACCTTGTGGGAGAATTTAAGGGGTTTTCAATTTAAGAAAGATTTGGCCAGATTTCTTTGTCCCATTATTCCCTCAATTTAAAATCTAAATCAGAACAAAAACAGTTTGCCAATAAATGATGTCAAATGAGCTACGAGGCTTCCTGAAGAGCAGGTAATTTAGGCGATCACAGGGAATCTTAATGACCATTCCACACACACCTGTTTAGTTTATTTTTTTTAATTTTTTTTCTCAACTGGAAATGGTGTGGCACAGAAAAATGTAGAGTTGTGGTTCTCAAACTTGGCTGCACATTAGAATCACCTGGGGAGCCTTAAACAATCCCAGTGTCCAGGCCACACCACACACCAATTAAATTACAGATTCTGCAGCTTGGGCTCAAGCTCAGTATTTTATTTTTATTTTTTTGAGACAGGGTCTCGCTCTGTCACCCAGGCTGGAGTGCAGTGGTGCGATCTCAGCTCACTGCAATCTCTGCCTCCCAGGTTCAAGCAATTCTCCTGCCTCAGCCTCCTGAGTAGCTGGGATTACAGGCACATGCTACCATGCCCGGCTAATTTTTGTATTTTTAGTAGAAACGGGATTTCACCATGTTGGTCAGGCTGGTCTTGAACTCCTGACCTCGTGATCTGCCCACCTTGGCCTCCCAAAGTGCTAGGATTACAGGCATGAGCCGCTGCTCCTGGCCAAGCTCAGTAATTTTTAAAGCTCCCTTGGTGATTCCAGTATATAGCCAAGCTTTTGAACCAGGCCTTAGAATCTCGCCAATAAGTCTTGCCAAAATTTGATTCATGGATTTTTACGTATAAATGTGTTTGTTTGTAAACTATTGCATAGTTTTGGCTATGAAGATTTTCCTTCTTAATTCAAAAGAAGGAATTACACTTGTTAGTTTAAGTTCTAAGTTCTATGACTCTAACTAGATAGAGATGAGTTCACTCAAAAGAAAGTATGCACTTTAAAGTATGAGAAGGGAAGACTTAGAGCATTGGTTCTTATCTGTCACTAAGAATCACCTGAGGAGCATGTTAAACATGCAAATAAATTCCTGGTGCCTGCACCTCTAATTGATGATTTAGGCCTGTGATAAATCCTAGAAACATGCATATTAAACAAACATCCCAGATTTGGGTTGTGATACTATAAAGGTGCAGAAGCCTGGGTTCCACTTCTGGGCCTTCTGATCCAGAGGATCAAAATAAGGCTCAATGTATGCATAATTCCTTGATTCATAACAAACCATCCCCAAACTTAATAGCTTTGAACAGCATTTATTATTGCTCAGAAGTCTATGGGTGGTTCTTCTGTTCTTGACTGGCTTAACTCATGCATCTACAATCAGGTGGGTATTGTCTTTGCTGAAGCTGGCTGGATTCTCTCACATGTTGGGTGCTGACTAGCTGTTGTCTGTCTGTTGCCTGGTTTGGGCCAATTTTGGTTCTTTTTCATGTTTGTCTTACATCCCTCTGACAAACTAGTCCAGGTTTATTCATGGTAAAAGCAGCAAAGCAATAAAGAGGCACATCATCTCTTCTGCCACATCCTGTTGTCCAGTGCAAATAAAAGACCAGTTCAGGACACAAAGAAGCAAACAACACACACCAGGGCCTACTTGAGAGTGGCGGGTAGGAGGATGGTGAGGATTGAAAAACTACCTGTTGGGTACTATGCTTATTACCTGGGTGACAAAATAATTTGTACACCAAACCCCTAGGACACAATTTTACCTACATAGCAAGCCTGCACATGTACTCTTGAACATAAATGTTTTAAAAATTATAATAAAAAATAAATAAGACTAGTCTAGATTCCTAGATTGGGAAATAGACTTCATCTCTTAAGGAGAGGTGCCCCAAAGTCACACTACAAAAAACTTGGACATAGGGAGAGGTCAAAAACTGCAGCCATTTTTACAATAAACCTACCAGATTCGGACATCTATTTTTTTTAAACGTTTCTACATAAATTATTTAATGTAATTGTCACAATAATCTGATGACGTATGTAGTATTAGCTACATTTTACCAAAAACAAAGGACTTCAGGAATCTCAGGAAGGGTAAAACAGTTGCTAAAGATGCATAAGGATGAGCTTCGGCTGTACCTTGCAGATAAACATTTTAACTTAAATGGGCAGCAGAAGATGAGATTATTACCCATTTGGCAGTGAGGGTCTGTTATAAGTGGAAATGCACTGATTATGTGAGATGAAGATATTTTATGAAAGAAGAGGTAGCATTCAAATTCAGTTCATTTAGATCTCACAAAATTCTTCCATTTAACATGATCCTCATCCAGGTAGATTGCAGTGGGTCTGACACAGTGGGACATACGCAGCTGATGCCCAATGCTTATGTTTGGCCCCATCTTAGGACTTAGAGGTGGGAAACTGGAAGATTACGTTTATCTGACCTTTGGGGAGTAATTAGGAAAACTACCAAACCTCTGATCCAGCCAGGATGGTTTTGTAATATCATTTTGTGTTTTAAAGTCTCTGCAAGAAAAGTTAACTTTTATAAAGAAAAGAAATACATAGCAATGAGGGACAGAACTTTGACTCTGACCCTGCACCAGCTCATTTAATCTGCTGTGCTGTTTCTCATCTCTGGTTCTCTTATCTCAGTAGCTAAAACAGGGGCATTACCCCCTCCTTATAGAACCAAGGGAGAAAAGCTCTATTTTTATATGTCCAGACAGAACTGCCTTTTCAGCGTATCAGGGCAAGTGAGGCAAATGGTTTTTCAGATAAAATCAGAGCTCATTTTTAGACCTAACGTTGATTTCACCTTTCTACCTTAGGAGGTTCATTACAGAGAATGGTGCAAAATAATGATCTTTTATACTCATTGGACATTTTTTACCCAAATAATTTGGTAGCAATTCAACATTAGCTCTTTACTGGGGAATAAACTCATTTTTTTTTTTCTGGGCTTCTGGGGCCTTTCTTCACTGGGATATCAATATAACACAGGATATTTGGGGGGCTTGGGTTGGAGGAGATAGGTAACAGTCTGATCTCAGGCTTTATTTCCTAGGAGACTGTGACATCCTTAGGAGAGAGCTGTATGTGTCTTTGTCATCTTGTGGCGTAGTTCAGAGACTCTATCTACTTCATATCACTCTGAGAATTTAATGAAACAATATATCTAAAATAATTAGATCAGTGCCTAGAACATAAGTACTTAATCAACATTACTTATCATTGCTTGAAATATATATTCAGTGAATAGAAATGCCATATTAATATCATATAATCTGACTACAGATGATGTTAAATAATAACTTAATTTGTAGATTATAAAGAATTACTAGGAGAAGAGAGAAGAAATTTTAAAGTGAAAAGAAATAGTATTGAGGGCTAATCTCAGGTTTTTTTAGGTACTCTTTTCCTGTCTTGCTTGCTTATTACATTTTTTTTTTTTTTTTTTTTTTTGAGACAAAGTCTTGCTCTGTCACCCAGGCTGGAGTGCAGTGGCATGATCTTGGCTCATTGTAACCTCTGCCTCCTGAGTTCAAGCAATTCTCCTGCCTCAGCCTCTTCAGTAGCTGGGATTACAAGTGTGCACCACCACACCTGGCTAACTTTTGTATTTTTAGTAGAGACAGGGCTTCACCATGTTGGCCAGGCGGTCTCAAACTCCTGACCTCAAATGATCATCCCATCTTGGCCTCCCAAAGTACCAAGATTACAGGTGTGAGCCTGTTCCCAGCCAGCATTTATTGCATCTTTAAGTTTTGTCTCGCTTTTTCTTTGTACACATCAGTGCAGTTTTACAGTTCCTTCTCTTAGGAATTCTTCCATTTAACATGTTTTGTAGTCTGATTTATAATAAGTATAAATCATATATATATGATTACAAGGAATAATTATTTTGGTTTTTGTTTCGTTTATGCTGTTAATTTATTTTTAACTTCTTTATCTAATTGTGGTTATCAAAGAATTCCCTGAAACTTAAAATTAGAGTAGCCCCATTTGGCTTGAAAAACAATTTTTGATTATTAATTTTTTAATGATATTAAAGGCTAGCACTCTCAAACTTCCCTTAGCAAGAGAGGCAGAAAAGTCGAGATCTTGGGTGTTGGAATCATAGCTCTTCCAATAGAGGTTGATTTCTCTGAACCTTGGTTTCCTTATCTCTCAAAGATGATTATATTTATTTGATAAGATTGTTATAGTACCTGGCACAGAGTACTCAGTGTAGTACTCATAGTAAGCACTCAGTAAAGGATAGCTTTCTGTTTTCATTTTAGTAAACCAGGATTAAAATCACTGAGAGGTCCTGATAGGGAACAGCTGGATGATAGGAGGGAAAGGAGCTGGGTGAGTGGTCTGAAGGCAGAGCAAGGCCCCCAAAAAGGTATGAAAGGTGCTATTTTGAGAAGTGTGAGGTCAAATAATGCTGTTTTCTTGTTTGCTGACCTTTCATCAAACCTCTCCATGAAGAGAACTTCTCATGATTCTTTTGGACCTGGGTAGATTCTTATATAATGAAGAGAGAAGATACAGCTTGAGAAATGACATAGTCAAATCCCTTTTCCCAGGATGTGCCATTTCTTCACTCCCTTTTATCTGGGGAAAGTAGACATATCAGCTCTAGGGAAAGAAGACCTGCTCCTTGGGAGATAAGCACATTCTTTTCCCTGCTAGAGCTGGGAGTAGGCAGCCACCACACACACACACACACACACACACACACACACACACACACACACACACATCTATCTCCTGCACCAGTTTCTTCTTCTTTAGCTCCTCCAATGTTTCTTTCCTAATAGAGGAGAAGGTGAGCATGAAAGAAACTGCTAAAGGCTCCATTAAACCTTGTACACTATTCTGTAAATGGAGAAAGAAGCTGAATAATGAAATGCTCAGAAGTACTGAGGCAATTTCAGAGAAAAACAGGCAGATATAAAATAAAATGCTTCTCACCATGATGACTTCTCAAATTTATTTTTTAGCCTTCTCTCTCAGCCAATTTTTTTTATATCTCCAACTCCTCATGCCTGTCACTACAAAAAGGCACAGAGGCCATACTGCACAGTGGCTAAAGATAGAAACTTTCTGGTCCAAGAGTCGTGGCTGGGATCTGGTGTCTCACACTGATTGTCTGCATTACTGTAGAATTGTAGGTTATTTTATCATGGTGTCAAGATGAAGAAAGTGAGGGAGAGAGAGATTGTAATACAGTGCTCACTTTAGATGAGAATGACATATGGCAAAGCACGTAAATCTCAGAGCGTGGGCTAATCACTTATTAAATGTTTCTTCTTATTATTATATATTCCTCATCCACATTTTTTCTACTTTCATAAAAATTGTCTTCTCCCAACTTCTTTACAAACCACAGCTGTGCTAGGCACCTGCCACATCGATCAGGTCACTAGGCAGCCCTGGCATTTCTAGTGGTAATCAGCCAGTCTGCCCAGCAGACACATATGTTGTAGCAGACCCAGTCCTGTTTCTAATGGCCCTGGGGGAACAGGGCTTTTAAGCCTGTACGTGTATGCGACAGGCTAGAAAGCTTTTGTTAATGGCCCATGCGCTGTCAGGACCAGTTAAGTCAGTTGGTGTGTAACAGGCAGTACCTTCTGCTTTGTGATCTGGGCTGCTTTCTGGTCTCTTTTCTTTCCCTTTTTTTAGCTACCTCCACAAAATAGAAAAGTTGCTTCTGAGTTTCAGACCATTCATGTTTTCATTATCACCTCAGAGTGCAATTGGATATCTGTTTTGAACTTCAACCTTGGTGGATTAGGAAACGTGAGAAATATTCTCTTTAAGGTTCTCTGTATAAATTTCTTGAGGGCAGAGATAACAAAGGCACTGACCAAGATATTTTGGAATCAGTTAATCTATGTTCTCCAGATTACAGAATTTTCTGAGTCATTAAAAAAACCTGCAATTTCTACTCACAAGTATTATTGCATGCCCACTAAATTGTCATCCACAGTGCTAGATGCTGGTTATGCAAAGCAGTCGTGCTCCCAGCCCTTAGTGTCTTAGTGTCTAATAGAGAAGGTAGAAAAACTAAATGGGTGCTTATGATACAGTGGAAAGCTAGTATAGCAGTTATATGCCAGAGCAAGACATACGTAGGAGGTGCCCTAAAGTAGATGAGGGAGTCGGGAAAGACCTCTCAGAGGTGGTAACATCTGAACTGAGCCCTAAAATATGAATAAGAATTAACCAATTGTTTGGTACAATACACAATTTCTACTTTTATCAGAGCAAATTCTTTCAAATAGAATGCTATATATTTGCTCTCAAATCTCATCTCCTACTTAAGATAATCTCACCTCTTTTTGATATTCTATAGCTTATTCATTTACACCTATAATTTAGAACCTAAACAAAACCAAACCTTGCATTGCTATTTCCCAACCATTTTCAGTCTTTTCAATCCTAAATAAAATGCAGGTTTCCCAAGATTAGGGGTTTTATTAATGTGGATTTTATATTTCCAATGATTCCTGTGTAGTTTCATCAAATGGTTGCCTATCTGGAAGGCAAAAACAATGGGATCCGTTCCTGACTCTGAAAGTGTTTGTATGACTTGCTGAAATCCTCATAGAGAGCAATTGCTGATTTTAGTTGCTCCATCTGTAAAATGGGGATGATATCTCTCTTCTAGCTGTCACATGGGATTGTGTAATATTAATGATAGACTACTTCTAAAAACACTTAAGTAGTAAAATTCTGTAAAATGGCTTACGGAACAGGCCTCTGATAATTGCCCTTTATTGAACATAATGCTAGACACTCTGCTCGTTGTCCGCTGTATCAGTTAGAACAGGTGAGAGTAGGTTGTTATCAAGAACATCCCCATATATCAGTGACTTAAATCAACTAGGGTTTATTCTTGATTATTTAACTTGTCCCTTCCAGATTGTGGGTAGAGAATGGGAACTCTGCTCATTGCAGTCACTCAGAAACACAAGCTGTTGGCCAACCACAATTTTGAGTATTGCCAGATGCAATGACAGAAAGAGAATTTGAGGGTCTCACATGGGCACACACTTGCTCATGCCAGGAAGTCACTGCTACTTACAATTCAATGACTAAAATTAGTCCCATAACCTCATACAGTCACAAGGAGAACAAGAAGTAAAATCTGACTATGTGCCCAGAAGGCAGAAAGCCATAAAGATTTGGTGAATAGGAAGAATGTTCTGAAGACACAGTATATGAATGGTCTACTTCCTTTGAACAGCCCTCAGCCAAGTGAAGGAGATGGACAAAGACCACACAATGAGTATAGTAAGGGGCGACTTCATGAACTAAGGGACACAGATAGTGGACCAATTCATTCATGCAAGAAACATTTATTGAGTACCTGCATAGTACCAGGAACCAGGGATCCCAAGAAACCAGTCCCTGCCTTCAAGGAGCACATGGTCTTAACAAGATGTAGAAAGAGAGAAGAGGATGAATTGAGTGCCACTAAGTGTCAAAGTCTGGGGTATCTTTCTGATTTAGTCTCTACCACTGTCCTGCATAATTGCTACTGTTCTCCCCATGTCATATGTACCCTAGTCATTTCTAAGGTCACAATGTTATGGTGACAGAGCTGGAAATGGAACCAGGTCTGTCTACTTACTTCACGAGCTGTGCTTTTTTCATCATGTCATATGGATCCCTTGGTCAAAAAGAGAAAATATATAAGCAGCAAATTACAGCATGGGAAATATTATGATAGCAATATGAACAGTTTATGTATTGTGTACTTTCACAATACCCTGGAGATGCAACTAAATGCCTGGGGAGTATCTGAAAGGCTTCTCCATGGAGTGACATTTTAGCTGGGGTTTTTGAAAGATGAGTCAATATTTGCCATGCAGAAATCAATTCAGTCTAAGTAGTAATAAATGGGGCTTAAAGAGGCAAACAACCAAGTTGTTTATCTAATGTCAAATATCCCTGCAATTACATATTTCCATCTGGCTTCCTTGCCACCAACATCCTTCTAAAATCTCAGACTCATAACCTCACAGCAACCCTCAATTCCTTTCTTTTTCACCTTTACATACCATTGTGAATCTATTGCCAAATTTAGACAAATTCTTCTCTGCATTGTTTCTCAGAACTTCACTACATGACCAGATCCCAGAGGGTGGTTGTCTGGAGGAGAGGAATGTTGCCTGGTGTAATCATGGACCTTCTATCTGCTTATGGTTTTTTCAACATCAGCAGAGCTGAAGTCATATCAAGGGGATAAAGAAATCCTATTTTTCTCACACAGCTTTAGCAACTGGAAGCTTATCTCTGGCTGATTCTGGCAAAGGAATGAGAAAGGATGCAATGTGATGAATTGTTTCTAAAGGTGTAAGCCTGAAGCTGGAATAATTGTAAAGGTAACCCCATTTATAATAATGTTGCTTCAGTACTTCCCTGCAGATGCTTCCTTCTTTTAGCTCCTTACAGAAATAGAAGAGATTTTTGTCCTTTTTAAAAATTTTCCATTTCCACTTGCTAAATGAGCCAATTTAACTTATAAAAAGAGATTTAAAAAAGAATAAATATAAAATATTGATATATATTTTGGAAACTCTGGATTTATGCTCTGTTCACTCTCTTAACAATTCAACTTAGTCATTCTGATGAGAACATGTTCTTTTATTTTCTCCAGTGGTCAACATTATGCATTTTATCCATTAGTGGAAAATCTACCCATTCATTTGCTTGTAATGAAGTATGAAATAAAGACCAAACAATTAAAAATAATCTGGAAATTTTGTCAATAATGAACAATTCCATTTGCTATTACTTTGCATTACTTTGGAACGTTCTCACTTAAGAGCTGACCCATGTTAAGGAATATTTATTAAGCAGTTGCTAAAGACATGAAGAGTGGTGCTATTTTGCAGGTGGCATTGTATTTATCCGTTTTCTAAGCAATTGCATGTATGGTAGGTAGGTGCAAGGAACCTGGAAGATGGCCTTTAAACTAGGTTGGCAATATTTAAAACAATCTCCAATGACAGATTTTTGGAGGCCTTCAGCGATGTTGGGAACAGTGCCAGCTCTGAATCCACATAGAAAATGAGAACAAACAGGTCCTCTCCAATATATCTAAGAAAGATTTGTAGAGGAACTGAGAATCAGGGTCTCCCTGAGTGACAGGACAATGATGACTTGAAAGTGGGAAAACGGGCCCTATCTATGTTACACATTTATATTATAAATATACGTATTTATAACAATATATAATACATTATATTAATGTATATGTTTATACATTATTCATTTCCTGGATTCCTAAAATGATATAATAGTATGTTAATATTTGTAAAATGGGATTCATCTTCAAAAATGTATATACCTAATGTGATAATGCTCTTTTTTGTTATATATTTTCAGAATTTTTTTTAATACTTTAAGCTCTGGGATACATGTGCAGAACGTGCAGGTTTGTTACATAGGTATACACATGCCATGGTGGTTTGTTCCACCCATCAACCCGTCATCTACATTAGGCATTTCTCCTAATACTATCCCTCCCCTAGCCCTCCACCCCCTGACAGGCCCCGGTGTGTGATGTTTCCCTCCCTGTGTCCATGTGTTCTCACTGTTGAACTTCCACTTATCAGTGAGAACATATGGTGTTTGGTTTTCTGTTCCTGTGTTAGTTTGCTGAGAATGCTGGTTCCCAGCTTCATCCATGTCCCTCCAAAGGACATGGACTCATCCTTTTTATGGCCGCATAGTATTCCATGATATATATGCATCACATTTTCTTTATCCATTCTATCACTGATGGGCATTTGGGTTGGTTCCAAGTCTTTGCTATTGTGAACAGTGCTGCAATAAACATATGTGTGAATGTGTCTTTATAGTAGAATGATTCATAATCCTTTGGGTATAGATCCAGTAATGGGACTGCTGGGTCAAATGGTATTTCTGGTTCTAGATCCTTGAGGAATCACCACACTGTCTTCCACAATAGCTGAACTAATTTACACTCCCATCAACAGTATAAAAGCATTCCTATTTCTCCATATCCTCTCCAGCATCTGTTGTTCCCTGACTTTTTAATGATTGCCATTCTAACTGGCATGAAATGGTATCTCATTGTAGTTTTGATTTGTATTTCTCTGATGACAGGTGATGATGAGCTTTTTTCCTATATTTGTTGGCCATATAAATGTCTTCTTTTGAGAAGTGTCTGTTCATATCCTTTGCCCACTTTTTGATGGGGTTGTTTTTTTCTTATAAATTTGTTTCTTTGTAGATTCTGGATATTAGCCCTTTGTCAGATGGATAGATTGCAAAAATTTTCTCCAATTCTTTAGGTTGTGTGTTCACTCTGATTATAGTTTCTTTTGCTGTGCAGAAGCTCTTTAGTTTAAGTAGATCGCATTTGCCAATTTTGGTTTTCGTTGCCATTGCTTTTGGTGTTTTAGTCATGAAGTCTTTGCCCATGCCTATGTCCTGAATGGTATTGCCTATGTTTTCTTATAGGGTTTTTATGGTTTTAGGTCTTATGTTTACGTCTTTTTTTTTTTTTTTTTTTTTTTTTTTTTTGAGACGGAGTCTCGCTCTGTCGCCCAGGCTGGAGTGCAGTGGCACGATCTCGGCTCACTGCAAGCTCCGCCTCCCGGGTTCACGCCATTCTCCTGCCTCAGCCTCTCCAAGTAGCTGGGACTACAGGCGCCCGCCACCACGCCCGGCTAATTTTTTTTTTTGTATTTTTAGTAGAGACAGGGTTTCACCGTGGTCTCGATCTCCTGACCTTGTGATCCGCCCGCCTCGGCCTCCCAAAGTGCTGGGATTACAAGCGTGAGCCACCGCGCCCGGCCTATGTTTATGTCTTTAATCCATCTTGAGTTAATTTTTATATAAGGTGTAAGAAGGGGTCCAGTTTCAGTTTTCTGCATATGCTAGCCAGTTTTTCCAACACCATTTATTAAACAGGGAATCCTTTCACCATTGCTTGTTTTTGTCAGGTTTGTCAAAGATCAGATGGTTGTAGATGTGTGGCATTATTTCTGAGATCTCTGTTCTGTTCCATTGATCTATATTTCTGTTTTGGTACAAGTACCATGCTGTTTTGGTTGCTGTAGCCTTGTAGTATAGTTTGAAGTCAGGTAACGTGATGCCTCCAGCTTTGTTCTTTTTGCCTAGGATTGTCTTGGTTATACGGGCTGTTTTTTAGTTCCATATAAAATTTAAAGTAGTTTTTTGCTAATTCTGTGAAGAAAGTCAATGTTAGCTTGATGGGGATAGCATTGAATCTATAAATTACTTTGGGAAGTATGGCCATTTTCATGATATTCATTCTTCCTATCCATGAGCGTGGAATGTGTTTCCATTTGTTTGTGGCCTCTCTTATTTCCTTGAGCAGTGGTTTGTAGTTCTCCTTGAGTAGGTTCTTCACATCCCTTGTAAGTTGTATTACTAGGTATTTTATTTTTTAATAAATATAGCAGTTGTGAATGGGAGTTCATTCATGATTTGGCTGTTTGTCTATTATTGGTGTACAGGAATGCTTGTGATTTTTGCACATTGATTTTGTATCCTGAGACTTTACTGAAGTTGCATATCAGATAAGGAAATTTGGGGCTGATGCGATGGGGTTTTCTAAATATACAATCATGTCCTGTGCAAACAGAGACAATTTGACTTCCTCTCTTCCTGTTTGAATACCCTTTATTTCTTTCCCTTGCCTGATTTCCCTGGCCAGAACTTCCAACACTATGGCGAATAGGAGTGGTGAGAGAGAGCATCCTTGTCTTGTGTCCTTTTTCAAAGGGAATGCTTCCAGTTTTTGCCCATTCAGTATGATATTGGCTGTGGGTTTGTCATATATAGCTCTTATTATTTTGAGATATGTTCCATTCATACCTAGTTTATTGAGAGTTTGTAGCATGAAGAGGTATTGAATTTTTTCGAAGGCATTTTCTGCATCTTTTGAGATAATTATGTGGTTGTTGTCATTGGTTCTGTTTATGTGATGGATTATGTATATTGATTTGGGTATGTTGAACCAGCCTTGCATCCCCAGGATGAAGCCAATTTGATCATGGTGGATAAGCTTTTTGATGTGCTGCTGGATTCATTTTGCCAGTATTTTACTGAGGATTGTTGCATCGATGTTCATCAGGGATATTGGCCTGAAGTTTTTTTGTTTTGTTGTATCTCTGTAAGGTTTTCGTATCAGGGTGATGTCGACCTCATAAAAAGAGTTAGGGAGGAGTCCTTTTTTTCTGTTGTTTGGAATAGTTTCAGAAGAAATGGTACCAGCTCCTCTTTGTGCCTCTGGTAGAATTTGGCTGTGAATCGATCTGGTCCTCGGCTTTTTTTGGTTGGTAGGCTATTAATTACTGCCTTGATTTCAGAACTTGTTATTGGTCTATTCAGGGATTCGACTTCTTCCTGGTTTAATCTTGGGAGGGTGTATATGTCCAGGAATTTATCCATTTCTTCTAGATTTTCTAGTTTATTTGTGTAGAGGTATTTATAGTATTCTCGGATGGTAGTTTTTATTTCTGTGGGATCAGTGTTGATATCCTCTTTATTACTTTTTATTGTGTCTATTTGCTTCTTCTCTCTTTTCTTCTTTATTAGTATGGCTAGCTGTCTGTCTATTTTGTTAATCTTTTCAAAAAAACACCTCCTGGATTCATTGATTTTTTGAAGGGTTTTTCATGTCTCTATCTTCTTCATTTCTGCTCTGATCTTAGCTATTTCTTGCCTTCTGCTAGCTTTTGAATATGTTTGCTCTTGCTTCTCTATTTCTTTTAATTTTGATCTTAGGGTGTTGATTTTAGATCTTTCCTGCTTTCTCTTGTGAGCATTTGGTGCTATACATTTCCCTCTAAACACTGCTTTACCTGTGTCCCAGAGATTCTGGTACGTAGTGTCTTTGTTCCCATTGGTTTCAAAAACTCATTTATTTCTGCCTTAATTTAGTTATTTACCCAGTAGTCATTCAGGAGCAGGAGCAGGTTGTTCAGTTTCCATGTAGTTGTGCAGTTTTGAGTGAGTTTCTTAATCCTGAGGTCTAATTTGATTGCACTGTGGTCTGAGAGACTTTTTGTTATAATTTCCATTCTTTTGCATTTGCTGAGGAGTGTTTTACTTCCAATTATGTGGTCAATTTTAGAATAAATGCAATGTGGTGCTGAGAAGAATGTATATTCTGTCAATTTGGGGTGGAGAGTTCTGTAGAGATGTCTATTAGGTACCCTTGATCCAGAGCTGAGTTCCAGTCCTGAATATCCTTATCAACCTTCTGTCTCATTGATCTGTCTAATATTGACAGTGGGGTGTTAAAGTTGCCCACTATTTTTGTGTGGGAGTCTAAGTCTCTTTGTAGGTCTCTAAGAACTTGCTTTATGAATCTGGGTGCCCCTGTAGTGGGTGCATATACATTTAGGATAGTTATCTCTTCTTGTTGAATTGATCCCTTTACCATTATATAATACCCTTCTTTGTCTCTTTTGATCTTTGTTGGTTTAAATTCTGTTTTATCAGATACTAGGATTGCAACCCTGCTTTTGTTTGCTTTCCATTTGCTTGGTAAATATTCCTCCATCCCTTTATTTTGAGCCTATGTGTGTCTTTGAATGTGAGATTGGTCTCCTGAATACAGCACACTGGTGGGTCTTGACTCTTTATCCAGTTTGCCAGTCTGTGTCTTTTAATTGGGGCATTTAGCCCATTTACATTTAAGGTTAATATTGTTATGTGTGAATTTGATCCTCTCATTATGATGCTAGCTGGTTATTTTGCCCGTTAGTTGATGCAGTTTCTTCCTAGCATTGATGGTCTTTACAATTTGGCATGTTTTTGCAGTGGCTGGTATGAGTTTTTCCTTTCCATATTTAGGGCTTCCTTCAGGAGCTCTTGTAAGGCAGGCCTGGGGGTGACAAAATGTCTCAGCATTTGCTTGTCTGTAAAGGATTTTATTTCTCCTTTGCTTATGAAGCTTAGTTTGGTTGGATATGAAATTCTGGGCTGAAAATTCTTTTCTTTGAGAATGTTAAATATTGGCCCCCACTCTCTTCTGGCTTGTATGGTTTCTGCCAAGAGATCCACTGTTAGTCTGATGGGCTTCTCTTTGTGGGTAATGCAACCTTTCTCCCTAGCTGACCTTAACATTTTTTCCTTCATTTCAACCTTGGTGAATCTGACAATTATGTGTCTTGGAGTTGCTCTTCTCGAGGAGTATTTTTGTGATGTTCTCTGTATTTCCTGAATTTGAATGTTGGCCTGTCTTACTAGGTTGGGGACGTTCTCCTGGATAATATCCTGAAGAGTGTTTTCCAAGTTGGTTCCATTCTCCCTGTCACTTTCAGATACACCAATTCAACATAGGTTTGGTCTTTTCACATAGTCCCATATTTCTTGGAGGCTTTTTTCATTCCTTTTCATTCTTTTTTCTCTAATCTTGTCTTCACACTTTATTTCATTAAATTGATCTTCAATCTCTGATATCCTTTCTTCCACTTGATCAATTCAGCTATTGATACTTGTGTATGCTTCACGAAGTTCTCATGCTGTGTTTTTCAGCTCCATCAGGTCATTTATGTTCTTCTCTAAACTGGTTATTCTAGGTAGCAATTCCTCTAACCTTTTTTCGAGGTTTTTTGCTTCCTTCCATTGGGTTAGAACATGGTCCTTTAGCTCGGAAGAGTTTGTTATTACCCACCTTCTGAAGCCTACTTCTGTCAATTTGTCTAACTCATTCTCCATTCAGTTTTGTTCCCTTGCTGGCAAGGAGTTGTGATCCTTTGGAAGAGAAGAGGCGTTCTGGTTTTTGGAATATTCAGGCTTTTTGTGCTGCTTTTTCCTTATCTTCATGGATTTATCTACCTTTGGTCTTTGATGTTGGTGACCTTTGTATGGAGTTTCTGTATGGATGTCCTTTTTGTTGATGTTGATGTTGATGCTATTTCTTTCTGTTTGTTAGTTTTCCTTCTAACAGTCAGGTCCCTCTGCTGCAGGTTTGCTGGAGTTTGGTGGAGGTACACTCCAGACCCTGTTTGCCTGGGTATCACCAGCAGAGGCTACAGAACAGCAAAGATTGCTGCCTGTTCCTTCCTCTGGAAGTTTCATCCTAGAGGGGCACCTCCCAGATGCCAGCTAGAGCTCTCCTGTATGAGGTGTCTGTTGACACCTGCTGGGAGATGTCTCCCAGTCAGGAGGCACGGGGGTCAGGGACCCACTTCAGGAGGCGGTATGTGTCTTAGCAGAGCTAGAGTGCTGTGCTGGGATATATGCTGCTCTCTTCAGAGCCAGCAGGCAGAAATGTTTAAGTCTGCTGAAGCTAAACCCAGAGACGCCCCTTACTCCAGGTGCTCTGTCAAAAGAAGTTATTATTTAGAACTATACTGACCATTTGGATCATTTATCTTTATCTTCTACCATTGAATTATAAGAATACTTTTATATATCCCAGATGATATTTTTTAATCAGATTATATCTATATCTATATATGTAACAATATATAGATATATATGTATCTAGAATATCTAGATATATCAGATTTTATATGTGTGTATCTTACAATTCAGTGTAAGAAGAGAAATGCACATATTTTAAATTTACTGTTCAATAACCTTTGACAAATATATACACATATGTAACTCTCATTATAGTCAAGATATAGAATATTTCCATTATCCCCAAAGGTAACTTTGCTTCTTTCTGGTCAATCCTCATTTGTACCCCGACACCCAGGAAACCACTGAGACTTTATCACTTTACATTTGCATTGTCTTTTCCAGATTTTCATATAAGTGAGATAATATGGCATATACTCTTTTGTGTCTGGCTTCTTATGAGCAGCATGTTTTGGAGAGTCATTCGTATTGCTTAATGTACCAGTAGTCTAAATCTTTCTATTGCAGAATATCTTCTGTTTTGGGGGTACGCTCTAATTTATTCATCCACTTACTTTTTGAACTTTCTCATTGTTTCCAGCTTGAGTCTATCACAAATTAAATTGCTATTAACATTATGTACAGCTCTTTGTGTTAACATATGTTTTCGTTCCTTTTTTTTTTTTTTTTTTTTTGCAGTTGCAAAATTTAATAGAGTGAAAACAGAGCCCCCATACAATGGGAGAGGACCCAAAGGGGGTTGCCAGTGCTGGCTCGAATGCCTGGGTTTATATATCCGGATCATTGTCCCTCCCCGTGTGCTCTCAGGTGATAGATGATTTGACTATTTCTTTACCTCCTGCTTTTAGCCTAATTGGTATTTTAGTGAGTTCCCTTTACAACCTGATTGGTCAGGTGTGAGCTGAATTACAAGCCCTGTGTTTAAAGGTGGGTGTGGTCACCTTCCCCAGCTAGGCTTAGGAATTCTTAGTCGGCCTAGGAAATCCAGCTAGTCCTGTCTCTCAGTCCCCCCTCTCAACAGGAAAACCCAAGTGCTGTTGGGGAGGTTGGCTGATGACTGCTCTAACTGCTTTCTGCTGAAAAGGGGCATAGCAGGGTCATGCAGTTGAGATTTCCTTGAGGGGGTTGCCTTTGATGTCATCAACATCAGAGCATGGGCTAGTAGGCCAGTCCAGGGGTCTGCAGTTGATCTTAGTCATAGACTGCATCTGGGGCTCCATTTGAAGAACAATTTGTAGTTTTACAGCTTCGATTCTGGAAGAGACAAACTTAACAAGGAGATTAAAGTACAGGGATTGAAATGTATGGCCTGAAGTGCAGGGGGAGGCACATCCAACAGTTAGTAGGGTTTTGGGCTGAGGCTTCATGGAGCCTAGTGAGGGTAGTATTAAATAGGCTTACCGGGCAAGTATGGGTATGGAGGGTGAAAGTGGGGTTTCCTTTAGAAAATCTCCCATACAATGGGACATCAATATTTCTGGGAAGCTGCATTCTCCATAGAAACTCTTGGTGAGGGGAACTACTGGTAGTACAGCAGCATGGAGGAGGTGCAGTGTGAGTGAAAGGGGGTAAGAGAACAGTAAAGAGAAAAATATGACAAGGGAGGGCCATGGGGATCTACGATTCTAGTTACTTTCCTCACGGTTGTCATTTGAAGAGCAGGCACAGATCCTTTGGAGGTTCACAGGAATAGCTAGCATTGTCTCCTGCATTTTCGGGTTCCTTTGGCAGTATCCAGGGTTTTGGGATGAGGATAAGCCAGTATAGGCTGGATGCATTCCTCATTGAGGGCCCTGATTCCTTTGGATAATTTTAGCCCTAAGTATTTAACCTGCTGTGAGCAGAGCTGAGCCTTTGGTTTGGAAACCTTGTAGCCACTGGTGGCGAGGAAGTTTAAGAGTGCTTGGGTGGCTTGATGGCACAAGGTTTCTGAACAGGAGGCTAAAATTAAATCATTCACATACCAAAGGATAAGAGTGTCCAAGTATGAAAACTGGCTCAAGTCTTGGGCTAATGCCTGGCCAAATAGATGGCCTGAAACCTCAGGGTAAAATAGTCCAGGTGAGTTGAGACATTGGGTTTGAAGGATCTTCAAAGGCAAACAAGAATTGAGAGTCAGGATGTACAGGGATGCAGAAAAAGGCATCCTTAAGGTCCAGGACTCTAAACCATTCTGCTTCCTCTGGTATTTGGCAAAGCAGAGCATAAGGGTTAGGTACAGCTGGGTATGGAGGGACAGCGGCCTCAATGATAATCCTGAGATCTTGCACTAACCTCCACTGTCCGTTGGGTTTCTGTACTCCTAAAATTGAAGTATTGCAGGGGCTATTGCATGATTTCACTAGGCCTTGGGCTTTTAGGTCCTTAACAATCTTTTGTAGTCCTTGTTGGGCCTCGGGTCTAAGGGGGTGCTGCCTTTGGTAGGAAAAGAAGGTGGAATCTTTTAGTTTAACTTGAAGGGGATGGGCATTCTTCACTCGTCCATATTGTCCTTCTGTTGCCCAGACTTCAGGATTAATTCCTTCCTCAAGTAGGGGACAACAAATGTGTGTTCCTTCTCCTATGTTCAGGTGTATAATGGCCCCTGCTTTTGCTAGGAAGTCTCTCCCTAACAAAGGAGTGGGGCTTTCAGGCATAATTAGAAAGGCACGTGAAAAGAATAAAGTTCCCCAGTCACAACTTAGTGGCTGGGAGAAGTATCTAGTGACTGCCTGTCCTAGGACCCCTCAGATAATGACAGATCTGGAGGACAGTTGTCTGGCACAGGAGAGTAAGACTGAGAAGGCTGCGCCAGTGTCCAGTCGACAGTTAACCTCCTGGCCCTCAATGGTCAAGCATACCCGGGGCTCTGTGAGGGTGATGGCATGGGCTGGTGCTTGCCCCGGGCACCCTCAGTCCTGCTGCTGGATCATCTGGTTAGTGGCTTCTGACTCAGAGGACCTACATCCCCTGGGGCAGTGGGCCTTCCAGTGATTCCCTTGACGTAAGAGGCATGGACAAGGGGGTGGCTTATTTCTATTCGGACAATCTTTTTTTAAAAGTGTCCTTGTAGACTGCACTGAAAGCAAGCCCTATTAGGCATTCAATTTGCCCAGTCTTTCCCTTCTCCAGAGCCCCCAAAGTCTGCTTGCCTGAGGGCCATGACTTCTTTATCTTATCTTCTTTTATCTCCTGTATCTAAGGTAGTACAAGTGTTTAATAGGTTTTTGTGGATTCAATTGATGATGTCTTGAACTTGTAGTAGTTTCTAGGCTCCTGTGGAGTACCTATAAAACAAAAATTGAGGCCAGGTGTAGTGGCTCCTGCTTGTAATCTCAGCATTTTAGGAGGCAAGGCAGGACAATTGCTTGAGCTCAGGAGTTTGAGGCCTGCCTGAGCAACATAGAGAGACCTCATCTCTACTAAAAGTTGAAAAACTTAGCTGGGTGTGGTAGTGTATGACTGTAGCTCCAGCTACTCAGAAGGCTGAGCCAAGAGGATCACTTGAGCCCAGGAGTTCGAGACTGCAGTGAGCCACGATCATGCCACTGCACTGCAGCCTCCAGCCTGGGTAGCAGAGGAAAACCCTGTCTCAGAAAAAAAAAAAAAAAAGAAAGAAAGCAAAAGAAAGAAGGAAAGAAAGAAAGAAAGAAAGAAAGAAAGAAAGAAAGAGAAAAGGAAACAGATATTGAGCATGTATAAATTGGAGAAGTGAGTCCATCCAAGTTGCCGAGGTCATGGCTTTAAAGCAGCAGATGAAGACTTGAACTTAGTAACACACAGCATGATGTGATACCTCCAATTTAGTGCTTGCAAGGGTTATCTAGAGAAAAGGAGCAAAGGTAGGTGGGGACAACAACATGACTTTGCCTCTTCAGAAACACAATAGAACCCCTTTCCAAGGCAGTCCTTGGTGCTGGTTAATGATCCCTATTTAATTTTTTTTTTTTTTTTTTTTTTTTTTTTTTGAGAAGGAGTCTCACTCTGTCACCCAGGCTGGAGTACAGTGGCGTGATCTCGGCTCACTGCAACCTCTGCCTCCTGGGTTCACGCCATTCTCCTGCCTCAGCCTCCCGAGTAGCTGGGACTATAGGTGCCCACCACCACACCTGGCTAACTTTTTGTATTTTTAGTAGAGATGGGGTTTCACCGTGTTAGCCAGGGTGGTCTCTATCTCCTGACCTCTTGATCCACCCGCCTCGGCCTCCCAAAGTGTTGGGATTACAGGCGTGAGCCACCGTGCCCAGCCTGATCCCTATTTAAAAAGATGTTCTGGTAAAATGAGCTCTTCCTGTATCCTAGTTCCTTTGGAAAAGATTCAAAATAAGTACAAATGAGACTTGATTTTGTGTTATAAATGTTGAATTGAAGCTTCAATGGTTTTGTTTTATTTTGTTTTCAATTTTGTATTTCTCATCTCATTTTTCTATATCTTATCAAATTATTACATACATGTATATACTATGTATATATACACATTTTTATATATGTACCTGCATGCATATACACATATATGTGTATCTATGTACATAGATACACAGTGTTTTCTACTCCAAGCAACAAAACCATACCAATTTTCATTTCATTAAACACCCACTCTATTGTGGCATAACATAAATATATCCAGAGTAAATATTTTAAAATATTTTTTCAACATAGTTTGCTAATAGGAAAGAATTCACGTTCATTAATTACTTTTACACCATATGCTCTTCTGATGTAAAATAGAGTTTTTAAAGAGACACTTATGGCTTCAAAATTAGATTGCATAGAATATCCTGTTCTTCTAAGCATAAAATGTGCTTTATGACTTTCACTGAAAGTCTGGAGATGGGAGAAGTGTCATTGGTAACACCTAACCTCAGTTCCAATTTTGGTTGTATATTATTACATGTTCCTTCCTCTGCAGACATAATGCTGCTGTCATTTTTAGTTTGTGGATTCAATCTTGAAAAAATATTGGACTACAATCAGCTGCAGCTGGAGGCTCCCACTGAGAAGAATGAAAACGGTGAGTGAATCCTGCACCAGCAACTAAGGTATCTAGGTTCTCTCATTGGGACTGACTAGGAGGTTGGCACAACCTAAGGAAAGCAGGGAAAAGCAGGATAGAGTGACAGCCCATCCAGGAGCCGAATGGGGCAAGGGGAACTCCCACCCCCAACCAAGGGAGGGGTTGAGTAATTGTGCTGCCTCACCCAGGAAACCATGTTTTTTCCATGGATTTGTGCAACCTGTGCATCAGGAGATCCCCTTGTAAGCTCATGCTACCAGGGCCTTGGGTCCTAAGCACAGAGCTGTGCAGATTCTCAGTAGCTGCTTGGCTGGAGACTGCCTAAGACTACCCAGTTCCTGGGGCCATGGGTGGCTGTCATCACTGTGGCTGCCTGCTGCCTAAGATGACTGAGCTCCTGAGGAGAGAGACAGCAGCCATCACTGTAGCTCCAGTTGGCCTTTTTCCCTTGCCAGTGCTGGGGAGACTGGGTGGTTTGGCCCCAGGAGGAATTCCCCACAGTGCAGCACAGCAGCCTTGGCAGATTGTGGCCAGACTGCCTCTTTAGGCTGTACCAGGAGCCATCCCACCTCATCAGACAGGGCCTGGGAATTTCAGCAACTATAGCCAGGGGTTTAGGGACAGAACTCTAGTCTCCCTGGGATGGAGGCCCTGCAGGGAGAGGCAGCTGGAGTCCCCACAGATCAGCGGACTTAGTCTTTTCCCTTGCTGGCTCTGAGGAATCCGGGCAGTCCAGACAAGTGGGATTCCCCCAAGCACAGAGCTCCTCCTCCACCAAGGGGCAGCCAGATTGCTTCATTAAGCAGGTCCCTGGCCTTGTGCCTCCTGACTGGGTGAGATCCCCTGACAGGGGTTGCCAGACACCTTATACAGGAGCATTCCTGCTGGCATCAGGCTAGTGCCTCTCTGGGATGGAGCACCCAGAGGAAGGAGCAGGCAGCCATCTTTGCTGTTCTGCAGCCTCCACTGGTGACACCTCCAGGTGTGGGAAGGACCCAGGCAAATAGGATCTAGAGTGGCCCCCCCAGCAAATCACAGCAGCCCTACAGAAGAGGGGCCAGACTGTTAAAAGAAAAGCAAACAAACAGAAGGCAACAAAAACAGCACCATCAACAAAAAAGTGCCCAAAAAAACTCCATCCAAAGGTCAGCAGCCTCAAAGATCAAAGGTAGATAAACTTGTGAAGATGTGAAGAATCAATGAAAAAACACACTGAAAACTCAAAAGCCAGAGTTCCTCTTCTCTTCCAGATGATGGCAACACCTCTCCAGCAAGGGCCCAGAACTGGGCTGAGGCTGAGATGGATGAACTGGCAGAAGCAGGCTTCAAAGTGTGGGTAATAATGAACTTTAATGAGCTAACAGAGTATGTTCTATCCCAGTGCAAAGAAGTTAAGAACCATCATAAAATATCAGAGGAACATAAATGACTTGACAGAGCTGAAAAACACAACATGAGAACTTCACAATGCAATCACAAATGTCAATAGCAGAATAGACCAAGCAGAGAAAAGAATATCAGAGCTTGAAGACTATCTTGCTAAAATAAGACAGACAGACAAGATTAGAAAAAAAAGAATGAAAAGGAATGAACAAAACCTCCAAGAACTATGGGATTATGTAAAAAGACTGAACCTATGACTGATTAGGGTACCTGAAAGAGACAGGGAAAATGGAACCAAGTTGGAAAACATACTTCAGGATATCATCTAGGAGAACTTTCCCAACTTAGCAAGGCAAGTCAACCTTCAAATTCAGGAAACTCAGAGGACCCCAGTAAGATACTCCAAGAGAAGATCAACCCCAAGACACATAATCATCAGATTCTCCAAGGTCAAATGAATAAAAAAATGTTAAGGGCAGCCAGAGAGAAAGGCCAAGTTACCTACAAATGGAAGCCCATCAGACTAACAGCAGACCTTGCAACAGTAACCCTACAGGCCAGAAGAGATTAGGGGCCAGTATTCAACATTCTTAAAGCAAAGAAATTCCAACCCAGGATTTCATACCCAGCCAAACTATGGTTCATAAGTGAAGGAGAAATAAAGTCCTTTTCAGGCAAGCAAATGCTGAGGGGCTTTCACACCACCAGGCCTGCCTTGCAAGAGCTCCTGAAGGAAGCACTAAATGTGGAAAGGAAAAAGCATTACCAGCCACTACAAAAACAAACTGAAGTACACAGACCAAAGACACTATTAAGTAACTACATAAACAAGACTATAAAATAACCAGCTAGCATCATGATGACAGGATCAAATTCATATGTAACAATATTAACCTTAAATGTAAATGGGCTAAATGCCCCAGTTAAAAGACACACAATGGCAAGCTGGATAAAGAGTCAAGACTTATTGGTGTGCTGTATTCAAGATACCCATCTCACATGCAAAGACACATATAGGTTCAAAATAAAGGGATGGAGGAAAATCTATCAAGCAAATGGAAAGCAGAAAAAAAAAAACAAGGGTTGCAATCCTAGTTTATTACAAAACAGACTTTAAGCCAAGAAAGATCAAAAAAGACAAAGAAGGACATTATATAATGGTAAAGGGTTCAATGCAACGAGAAGAGCTAACTATCCTAAGCATATGTGCACCCAATACAGGAGCACCCAGATTCACAAAACAAGCTCTTAGAGATCTTCAAAGAGACTTAGACTCCCACACAATAATGGTGAAAGATTTAACACCCTGCTGTCAATAGTAGACAAATCATCAAGACAGAAAATTAACAAAGATATTCAGTATTGAACTCAGCTTAATCAAGTGGACTTGACAGATATCAATGGAATTCTCCACCCAAAAACAACAGAATATACCTTTTTCTCAGTGCCACATGGCACTTACTCTAAAATTGATCACATAATTGGAAGTAAAACACTCTTCAGCAAATGCAAAAGAACTGAAATCATAACAAACAGTCTCTCAGACCACAGAGCAATCAAATTAGAAGAAGACTAAGAAACTCACTCAAAACCACACAACTACATGGAATTTAAACAATCTGCTCCTGAATCATACCCATTGGTGATACCCAGGCAAACAGGGTCTGGAGTGTACCTCCAGCAAACTCCAACAGATCTCCTGGATAAATAATGAAATTAAGGCAGAAATCAAGAAGTTCTTTGAAACCAATGAGAACAAGGAAACAGTGTACCAAAATCTCTGGGATGCAGATAAAGCAGTGTTAAGAGGAAAATTTATAGCACTAAATGCTGACATCAAAAAGCTAAAAAGGTCTCCAATCTACATACTAACATCACAACTGAAAGAACTAGAGAACCAAGAGCAAACAAACCTCAAAGCTAGCAGAAGACAAAAAATATCCAAGATGAGAACAGAACTGAAGAAGATAGAGACAAAAAAGACTCTTCAAAAAATCAATGAATCTAGTAGCTGTTTTTTCAAAAAAAATTAATAATATGGATAGACTGCTAGCTGGATTGGTAAAGAAGAAAAGAGAGAAGAATCAAATAGACACAACAAAAAATGATAAAGGGGATATCACCACTGACCCGACAGAAATACAAACTACCATCAGAGAATACTATAAACACCTCTAGGCAAATAAACTAGAAAATCCAGAAGAAATGGATACATTCCTGGACACATACACCCTCCCAAGACGGAACCAGGAATAAGTTGAATCCCTTAATAGACCAATAAAAAGTTCTGAAATTGAGGCAGTAATAGTCTACCAACCAAAAAAAAGCCCAGGACCAGGTAGATTTACAGCTGAATTCTACCAGAACTAGAAAGAAGAGCTGGTACCATTTCTTCTAAAACTATTCCAAACAACTGGAAAGGAGGGAATCCTCTCTAACTTATTTTATGAGGTCAACATCATCCTGATACCAAAACCTTGCAGAGATACAACAACAACAACAAAAACTTCAGGCCAATATCCCTGATGAACATCAATGCAATAATCCTTAATAAAATACTGACAAACCAAATCCAGCAGTACGTCAAAAAGCTTATCTACCACAATCAAGTTGGCTTCATCCCTGAGATGCAAGGCTGGTTCAACATATGCAAACCAATAAACATAATTCATCACATGAACAAAACTAAAGACAAAAACCACGTGATTGGTCTGTTCCAAGATGGCTGAATAGGAACAGCTCCAGTCTGCAGCTCCCAGTGTGATTGACACAGATGATGGGTGATTTCTGCATTTCCAACTGAGGTACCTGGTTCATCTCATTGGGATTGGTTGGACAGTGGGTGCAGCCCATGGAGGGTGAGCCAAAGCAGGGTGGGGCATCACCTCACCTGGGAAGAGCAAGGGGTCAGGGGATTTCCCTTTCCTAGCCAAGGAAAGCTGTGACAGATGGTATCTGGAAAAATGGGACACTCCCGCCCAAATACTGCACTTTTCCAGTGGTCTTAGCAAATGGCCCACCAGGAGATTATATCCTATGCCTGGCTCTGCAGGTCCCACGCCCACGGAGCCTTGCTCACTGCTAGCTCAGCAGTCTGAGATCCACCTGCGAGGCAGCAGCCTGGCAGGGGGAGGGGCGTCCACCATTGCTGAGGCTTGAGTAGGTAAACAAAGCAGCCAGGGAAGCTCGAACTGGGTGGAGCCCACTGCAGCTCAACCAGTCCTGCTGCCTCTGTAGACTCCACCTCTGGGGGGCAGGGCATAGCTGAACAAAATGCAGCCGAAACTTCTGCAGACTTAAGTGTCCATGTCTGACAGCTCTGAAGAGAGCAGCGGTTCTCCTAGCACAGTGTTTAAGCTCAGAGAATGGACAGACTGCCTTCTCAAGTGGGTCCCTGACCCCCATGTAGCCTAACTGGGAGACACCTCCTAGTGGGGGCCAACTGACACCTCATACAGACGGATGCCCCTCTGGGATGAAGCTTCCAGAGGAAGGATCAGGCAGCAATATTTGCTGTTTTGCAATATTTGCTGTTCTGCAGCCTCTGTTGGTGATACCCAGGCAAACAGAGTCTGGAGTGGACCTCCAGCAAACTCCAACAGATCTACAGCTGTGGGACCTGACTGTTAGAAGGAAAACTAACAAACAGAAAGGAATAGCATCAACATCAACAAAAAGGACATCCACACCAAAACCCCATCTGTAGGTCACCAACATCAAAGACCAAAGGTAGATAAAACCACAAAGATGGAGAGAAACGAGAACAGAAAAGCTGAAAATTCTAAAAACCAGAACGCCTCTTCTCCTTCAAAGGATCACAGCTCCTCACCAGCAACAGAACAAAGCTGGACGGAGAATGACTTTGACAAGCTGACAAAAGTAGGCTTCAGAAGGTCAGTAATAACAAACTTCTCTGAGCTAAAGGAGGATGTTCAAACCCATTGCAAGGAAGCTAAGAAACCTTGAAAGAAGATTAGAGGAATAACTAGAATAAACAGTGTAGAGAAGACCTTAAATGATCTGATGGAGCTGAAAACCATGGCACGAGAAGTACGTGATGCATGCACAAGCTTCAATAGCCAATTCAATCAAGTGGAAGAAAGGTATTCAGTGATTGAAGATCAAATCAATGAAATAAAGCGAGAAGAGAAGATTAGAGAAAAATGGGTAAAAAGAGGCCAGACACGGTGGCTCATGCCTGTAATCCCAGCACTTTGGGAGGCCGAGGCAGGCAGATCATGAGGTCAGGAGATCGAGACCATCCTGGCTAACATGGTGAAACCCCGTCTCCACTAAACATACAAAAAATTAGCTGGATGTGGTGGCAGGCACCTGTAGTCCCAGCTACTTGGGAGGCTGAGGCAGGAGAATGGCGTGAACCCAGGAGGCAGAGCTTGCAGTGAGCCAAGATCACGCCACTGCACTCCAGCCTGGGCGACAGAGCGAGACTCCATCTCAAAAAAAAAAAAAGAGTAAAAAGAAACGAACACAGCCTCCAAGAAATATAGGACTATGTGAAAAGACAAAATCTACTTTTGATTGGTGTACTTGAAAGTGATAGGGAGAATGGAACCAAGCTGGAAAATGCTCTTCAGGATATTATCCAGGAGAACGTCCCCAACCTAGCAAGACAGGCCAACATTCAAATTCAGTGAATACAGAGAACATCACAAAGATATTCCTTGAGAAGAGCAACTCCAAGACACATAATTATCAGATTCACCAAGGTTGAAATGAAGGAAAAAATGTTAAGGGCAGCCAGAGAGAAAGGTCGGGTTACCCACAAAGGGAAGCCCATCAGACTAACAGTGGATCTCTCGGCAGAAACTCTACAAGCCAGAAGAGAGTGGGGGCCAATATTCAACCTTCTTAAATAAAAGAATTTTCAAGCCAGAATTTCATATCCAGCCAAACTAAGCTTCATAAGTGAAGGAAAAATAAAATCCTTTACAGACAAGCAAATGCTGAGACATTTTGTCACCACTATGCCTCCCTTACAAGAGCTCCTGAAGGAAGCACTAAACATGGAAAGGAACAACCGGTACCAGCTACTGCAAAAACATGCCAAATTGTAAAGACCATCGATGCTAGGAAGAAACTGCATCAACTAATGGGCAAAATAACCAACTAACATAATAATGACAGGATCAAATTCACACATAACAATATTAACCTTAAATGTAAATGGGCTAAATGCCCCAATTAAAAGACACAGACTGGCAAACTGGATAAAGAGTCAAGACCCACCAGTGTGCTGTATTCAGGAGACCGATCTCACATGCAAAGACACACATAGGCTCAAAATAAAGGGATGGAGGAATATTTACCAAGCAAATGGAAAGCAAACAAAAGCAGGGGTTGCAATCCTAGTATCTGATAAAACAGACTTTAAACCAACAAAGATCAAAAGAGACAAAGAAGGGCATTATATAATGGTAAAGGGATCAATTCAACAAGAAGAGATAACTATCCTAAATATATATGCACCCACTACAGGGGCACCCAGATTCATAAAGCACGTTCTTAGAGACCTACAAAGAGACTTAGACTCCCACACAATAATAATGGGACACTTTAACATCCCACTGTCAATATTAGATTAATGAGACACAAGGTTGATAAGGATATCCAGTACTTGAACTCAGCTCTGCAACAAGCAGACCTAATAGACATCTACAGAACTCTCCATCCCAAATCAACAGAATATACATTCTTCTCAGCACCACATTGCACTTATTCCAAAATTGACCACATAGTTGGAAGTAAAACACTCCTCAGCAAATGTAAAAAACAGAAATCATGACAAACTGTCTCTCAGACCACAGTGCAATCAAATTAGAACTAAAGATTAAGAAACTCACTCAAAACCACACAACTACATGGAAGCTGAATAACGTGCTACTGAATGACTACTGGGTAAATAATGAAATGAAGGCATAAATAAAGATGTTCTTTGAAACCAATGAGAACAAAGACACAACATACCAGAATCTCTGGGACACATTTAAAGCAGTGTGTCGAGGGACATTTATATCACTAAATGCCCACAAGAGAAAGCAGGAAAGATCTAAAATCAACGCCCTAATGTCACAATTAAAATAACTAGAGAAGCAAGAGCAAACAAATTTAAAAGCTAGCAGAAAGCAAGAAATAACCAAGATCAGAGCAGAACTGAAGGAGATAGAGACACAAAAAAACCTTTAAAAAATCAATAAATCCAGGAGCTGGTTTTTCGAAAAGATCAACAAAATTGATAGACCTCTAGCAAGACTCATAAAGAATAAAAGAGAGAAGAATCAAATAGAGGCAATAAAAAATGATAAAGGGGATATCACCACCGACTCCACAGAAATACAAACTACCATCAGAGAATACTATAAACACCTCTACAAAAATAAACTAGAAAATCTAGAAGAAATGGATAAATTCCTCGACACATACACTCTCCTGAGACTAAACCAGGAAGAAGTTGAATCTCTGAATAGACCAATAACAGGCTCTGACATTGAGGCAATAATTAATAGCTTACCAACCAAAAAAAGGCGAGGACCAGACGGATTCACAGCTGAATTCTACCAGAGGTACAAGGAGGAGCTGGTACCATTCCTTCTGAAACTATTCCAATCAATAGAAAAAGAGAGAATCCTTCCTAACTCATTTTATGAGGCCAGCATCATCCTGATACCAAAGCCTGGCAGAGACACAACAAAAAAAGAGAATTTTAGACAAATATCCCTGATGAACATCAATGTGAAAATCCTCAATAAAATACTGGCAAACTGAATCCAGCAGCACATCAAAAATCTTATCCACCACAATCAAGTCGACTTTATCACTGGGATGCAAGGCTGGTTCAACATATGCAAATCAATAAACATAATCCATCACATAAACAGAACCAATGACAAAAGACACATGATTATTTCAATAGATGCAGAAAAGGCCTTCAACAAAATTCAACAACGCTTCATGCTAAAAACTCTCAATAAACTAGGTATTGATGGAATGTACCTCAAAATAATAAGAGCTATATATGACAAACCCACAGCCAATATCATACTAAATGGGCAAAAACTGGAAGCATTCCCTTCGAAAACTGGCACAAGACAGGGATGCCCTCTCTCACCACTCCTATTCAATATATTGTTGGAAGTTCTGGCCAGGGCAATCAGGCAAGAGAAAGAAATAAAGGTATTCAATTAGGAAAAGAGGAAGTCAAATTGTCCCTGTTTGCAAATGACATGATTGTATATTTAGAAAACCCCATCATCTCAGCCCAAAATTTCCTTAAGCTGGTAAGCAACTTCAGCAAAGTCTCAGAATACAAAATCAATGTGCAAAAATCACAAGCATTCCTATACAACAATAACAGGCAAACAGAGAGCCAAATCATGAGTGAACTCCCATTCACAACCGCTTCAAAAAGAATAAAATACCTAGGAATCCAACTTACAAGGGATGTGAAGGACCTCTTCAAGGAGAACTACAAACCACTGCTCAATGAAATAAAAGAGGACACAAACAAATGGAAGAACATTCCATGCTCATGGTTAGGAAGAATCAATATGGTGAAAATGGCCATACTGCCCAACGTAATTTATAGATTCAATGCCATCCCCATCAAGCTACCGATGACTTTCTTCATAGAATTGGAAAAAAACTACTTTAAAGTTCATATGTCTTAGCATTGCCAAGACAATCCTAAGCAAAAAGTACAAAGCTGAAGGCATCACCTACTTGACTTCAAATGATACTACAAGGCTACAGTAACCAAAACAGCACAGTACTGGTACCAAAACAGATATATAGATCAAGGGAACAGAACAGAGGACTCAGAAATAACACCATACATATACAACCATCTGATCTTTGACAAACCTGACAAAAACAAGCAATGGGGAAAGGATTCCCTGTTTAATAAATGGTGCTGGGAAAACTGGCTAGCCATATGTAGAAAGCTGAAACTGGATCCCTTCCTTACACCTTATACAAAAATTAATTCATGATGGATTAAAGACTTAAATGTTGGACCTAAAACCATAAAAACCCTATTAGAAAACCTAGGCAATAGCATTCAGGCCATAGGCATGGGCACGGACTTCATGACTAAAACACAAAAAGGAATGACAACAAAAGCCAAAATAGACAAATGGCATCTAATCAAACTAAAGAGCTTCTGCACAGCAAAAGAAATGACCATCAGAGTGAACAGGCAACTTACAGAATAGGAGAAAGTTTTTGCAATCTACCTATCTGACAAAGGGCTAATATCCAAAATCTACAAAGAACTTAAACAAATTTACAAGAAAAAAACAAACAACCCCATCAAAAAGTGGGCAAAGGACATGAACAGACACTTCTGAAAAGAAGACATTTATGCAGACAACAGACACATGAAAAAATGCTCATCATCATTGGTCATCACAGAAATGCAAATCAAAACTACAATGAGATACCATCTCACACCAGTTAGAATGGTAATCATTAAAAAGTCAGGAAACAACAGATGTTGGAGAGGATGTGGAGAAATAGGAATGCTTTTACACTGTTGGTGAAACTAGTTCAACCATTGTGGAAGACAGTGTGGCGATTCCTCAAGGATCTAGAACTAGAAATACCATTTGACCCAGCCATCCCAAATCCTTACTGGGTATATACCCAAAGGATTATAAACCATTCTACTATAAAGACACATGCACACGTATGCTTATTGCGGCACTATTCACAATAGCAAAGACTTGGTACCAACCCAAATGTCCATCAGTGACAGAGTGGATTAAGAAAATGTGTCACATATACACCATGGAATACTACGCAGCCATAAAAAAAGGATGAGTTCATCTTCTTTGCAGGGACATGGATGCAGCTGGAAACTATCATTCTCAGCAAACTATCACAAGGACAGAAAACCAAACACCACATTTTCTCACTCATAGGTTGGAATTGAACGATGAGAACACTTGGACACATGGGGGGGAACATCACACCCCAGGGCCTGTCATAGGGTGGGGGTCAGGGGGAGGGATAGTATTAGGAGAAATACCTAACATAAATGACCAGTTCATGGGTGCAGCAAAGCAACATGGCACATGAATACCTATGTAACAAACCTGCACGTTGTGCACATGTACCCTAGAACTTAAAATATATTTTTTAAAAAAGGGGAAAAAACCATGTGATTATCTCATTAGATGCAAAAAAGGGACTTCAATAGAATTAAAAATACCTTCATGTTAAAAACTCTCAATAAACTAGGTATTGATGGAACATACCTCAAAATAATAAGAACTATTTATAACAAACCCACACCCAATATTATACCGAATGGGCAAAACCTGGAAGCATTCCCCTTGAAAACTGGCATAAGACAAAGATGCCCTCTCTCACCACTCCTATTCAGCATAATATTGGAAGTTCTGGCAAGAGCAATCAGGCAAGAGAAAGAAATAAAGGGTATTCATATAAGAAGAAAGGAAGTCAAACTGTCTCTATTTGCAGATGACATGATCCTATATCTACAAAACTCCATCCTCTCAGCCCAAAAGCTTCTTAAGCTGATAAGCAACTTCAGCAAAGTCTTGGGATAAAATATCAGTGTGCAAAAATCATAAGCATTCCTATATACCAACAATAGACAAGCAGAAAACTAAATCATGAATGAACTCCTGTTTACAATTGTTACAAAGAGAATAAAATAACTAGGAATATAGCTAACAAGGGAAATGAAGGACCTCTTCAAGAAGTACAAACCACTGCCCAATGAAATCAGAGAGGACCCAAACAAATGGAAAAACATTCTATGCTCATAGAAAGAAAGAATAAATATTGTGAAAATGGCCATACCGCCCAAAGCAATTTATAGAGTCAATGCTATTCCCATTAAATTACCATTGACATTCTTCACAGAATTAGAAAAAAACTACTTTAAAATTCATATGGAACCAAAAAAAGAGGCTGAATAGCCAAGACAATCCTAAGCAAAAAGAACAAAGCTAGAGGCATCACGCTACCTGACTTTAAACTATATTATAAGCCTACGGTAACCAAAACAGCATGGTACTGGTAGAAAAACAAACACATAGACCAATGGAACAGAATAAAGAACTCAGAAATAATACCATGCATCTACAACTATCTGATCTTCAACAAACCTGACAAAATCAAGCCATGGGGAAAGAACTCCCTATTTAATAAATGGTGCTGGAAGACATGACTAGCCATTGCAGAAAATTGAAACTGGACCCCTTCTTTACACCTTATACAAAAATTAACTTATCATGGATTAAAGACTTAAGTGTAAAACCCAAAACTATAAAACCCTAGAAGAAAATCTAGGTAGTATCATTCAGATTTCTTGATGAAAACTTCAAAAGCAATTGCTTGTTGCTTTTCTCAAGAAAAAATTGACAAATGGGATCTAACAGACAGCCTCCAGAATGGGAGAAAATTTTTCAATCTCTCCATCTGAAAAAGGTCTAATATCCAGAATCATAAGGAACTTAAACAAATTTACAAGAAAAAAAAGCCAAACAATCCCATTAAAAAGTACATGAACGGGCAAAGGACATGAACAGACACTTCTCAAAAGAAAACATTTATGGAGAAAACAAACATATGAAAAAAAGCTCAACATCACTGACCATTAGAGAAATGCCCATCAAAACTACAATGAAATACTGTCTCACACCAGTCAGAATCGCAATTATTAAAAAGTCCAGAAACAACAGATGCTGGTGAGGCTGTGGAGAAATAGGAACACTTTTACACTGTTGGTGGGAATGTAAATTAGTTTAACCATTGTAGAAGACAGTATGGCAATTCCTCAAAGACCTAGAACCAGAAATACCATTTGACACAGCAATCACATTTCTGCATATATACCCAAAGGAAGATAAATTATTCTATTATAAAAATATATGCACATGTATGCTAATTGCAGCACTATTTACAATAGCAAAGACATGGAATCAACCCAAATGCCCATCAATGATAGAATGGATAAAGAAAATGTGGTGCAAATACACCATGGAATACTATGCAGCCATAAAAAAGCAACAAGATCATGTCCTTTTCAGGGACATAGATGGAGCTGGAAGCCATTATCCTCAGCAAACTAACAAAAGAACAGAAAACCAAACACCACATGTTTTCACTTATAAGTGGAAGCTGAACAATGAGAACACGTGGACACAGGGAGGAGAACAACACACACACTGAGGCCTTTTGCAGGGGTGGAGGGAAAAAGGGGAGAGAGAGAATCAGGAAAAATAGCTAATGCATGCTGGGCTTAATACCTGGGTGATGGGCTGATAGGTGCAGCAACACACTTACCATAGCACACGTTTACCTATGTAACAAACCTGCACATCCTGCACACGTATCCCAGAACTTAAAATAAAATAAAATATAAATAAAATAATAGCAAAAAAAAAGAAAATATATTATCAAACTAATGGGGGAGAAATGATGATATGCTATGCACATTGCATTAGACAACAAATGTTATTCTTATCCTACAAATATTGTGAAAATCTCTGAGAGCCAAGAAGTCAGGACCAGCTAGGTGGGAGCTTCCCTGGAGAGTGACTTATGCATAGGGGTTTATTGGCGCCGGGGCAAACATGGAAAGGCTAATATATCATGAATCTTTTAAGTTGTAAATGATGGAAATACAATTTAAGCAAGTTTAAGCACAAAAGGGTATCAACACACATTACTAAGAGTCCAAGAATAGTACTTACTTCAGGCATTGCTACATCTAGAGGACAAATGTTACCAGGACTGTCTCTTTCCTTTTTTGGGAAAGGTTCTCTCAACGTGGTGAGCAAACAGCCACTCTCTATAGAAGACTCACATTCCCTTGTTTAGAAATCCCACCAAAATGAATGGGGAGGGGTTGTTTTCTTTGTTTGTTTGTTTGTTTGTTTTGCTAGCTTTGGCAGAAAACTCCAAGGGAGGGCACGTCTTAAGTCACATGTCTGTGCTTAAATCAATCATTGTACCAGGAGATGTGATGGTCTGATTGGCCGGACCTGGTTCTTGTATCTCTTCTATGTTGAGGGTGAGGAGAAGAATCAGAGTCGGCTCCATTGAAGCTAAATAGAATAGGAAGAGGTAACTTATCATCAGAGGAATGTGAAAAGATGCTGGGTGGGACAGAACACAGATGCCTCCTGCTAAGGAATGTAACAAGACAGTGGTCCATGGATTAATCTACAGTTAGAAAGAACCAATTTTAAGGAGCAAGTAAAATACTTAAAATAAAAATTGTTCATATCCCATTTATTGAGATCCTAATGGATGCTAGGAAGTGTCTTAAGAGCTAGAGATATAAACAAAACAGGTGAAGTTCTTACTTTTATAAAGCTTATATTCTAGTAATGGAAGATAGGTAAATAAAATAATTCAGTAAAGGATATAGTATTTTAAATAGAATTAAGGCCTATGTCTATTTGAAATATTTTTATAGGAAGGGTAGTAGAAAATACTAATGGGCTGGTCTTTGAAGGCTTCAATGAAAAGGTAATATTTAAGAAATGACCTGGGAAGTGCTATGTGAATATCTGTGGAAGAGCATTCCAACTAGAAAAAAAGCAGAAAGGCAAAGGCAGGAATGAAGTAATGGAGAGCTGAAAGTGCAAAGTCAAGAGTGGAATAGACAAGGATAACGATGAGGTCATTGTGGCTGAATCTCTCGGCTGGTCATTTAGTGAATGAATAAAACTTAGATTCATGTGGTAGTTTGTTGCCCCAAGTTCATTATCAGGTATGATATGTGAAAGCGTTGAGTTCTCAGGGAAATACTTCTCACTCTTGGACAAGGGGCCTGAGTTGTATCTTGGTACCCCTATGGGAAGTTTGTGAAGCCAAAGGAAGGGAAAAAGAGATAGAGACTGATAGACAAGAATTAGAAGTCATTTATTCATTCATCCATTCATCCATTTATTTAGTTTGGCCTGCTATTTTCAGATGCTTCTGTAGTACAGAACCAAATAGGACAAAATATCCCATGCCATGCCTAAGGAATTTACAGTCCAGCAGGAGTCATCCAAGCAGACGGGGTGGGCTAAATCAAGGAGAAGAAGACAGGATTCACAAGTCTAGGCTGGCAGTGTGGTTCAGAGGCAGGAGGTCAGAAAGTAGGCAAAGGCAGCACTGTGGAATCCTATTGGTGACCTCTGATGCTAAGGCAAAGGCTGCTGTTCCCCTTCAGGTGGATGTAATAGTTACAACCTTCACTGAATCTTGAGATTGCTAAAGCTGGAACAGGGGTGCTGCCTCCCTCATGCTGTCTCTCCATTTCCCCTTACTTAATGAACACTGCAGTGTCCATAGGCTGGAGATCTTTTGCATATTTTACTTACTCTAGGAAGAAAGGAGAGGGCATAGGGGAAGGTAGAAAAAGAAAAACAGATGCCAATGTTTCTCCTTTGATTTCTATGTTTGTTCTATTTTTCCAACGTGGCAGAAAAAAAATTTTTAAAGCGTATTTTTCCTCCCATGCTTTTTTTCTAATTCCAAAAGAGAGTTATATCCTTTTTACTTCTAAATGTAAAATGAAATAGCCATATTCTTATCTATAGATTAAACGTAAATTTGCACCCATGGTGAGTTAATTAATTAGCACTTCTTTCCACAACACTCCAATTTATAAAAGGTTCTACTTGATCAGCTTCTTCAGGAGTACAATTTTTCTTTTTTCTTTTTCTTTTAAACTTTTACTTTAAGTTCAGGTGTACAAATGCAGGTTTTTTACATAGGTAAACTTGTGTCATGGAGATTTGTCATACAGATTATTTCATCATCCAGGAATTAAGCCTAACATCCATTAGTTATTTTTTCCGGGTCCTCTTTCTCCTCCCACCCTGTACCCTCTGAAAGGCCCCAGTGTATGTTCCCCTCTATGTGTCCATGTGTTCTCATCATTTAGCGTGTGGTATTTGGTTTTCTGTTTCTGTGTGAGTTTGCTAAGAATAACGGCCTCTAGCTCCATTCATGTCCCTATGAAGACATGATCTCATTCTGTTTTATGGCTTCATAGTAAGAACACAATTTTTCTTTTTTTTTTTATTATTGTACTTTAAATTTTAGGGTACATGTGCACAATGTGCAGGTTTGTTACATATGTATCCATGTGCCATGTTGGTGTGCTGCACCCATTAACTCGTCATTTAGCATTAGGTGTATCTCCTAATGCTGTCCCTCCCCCCTCACCCCACCCCACAACAGTCCCCGGAGTGTGATGGTCCCCCTCCTGTGTCCATGTAGAGCACAATTTTCAAATGACCACATCTAGTTTCATAACTTACTCTTCCCAAGTGCAACCCTGAAGAGAGGTTGGCATTATAAATTGGTGCTTTGGTTGGATAGACCCAGTTTTATTCTAGTTTAGTTTTTAATGTATTTTCAGAGGGTTTAGATAGATCATGAATTCTCACTTCTCCATAGCCCAAACCAGTTTCTAACCATTCCTTGTTGTCTGTATCCAGCTGTTTTATAATCTATACTTTCTAAGTCAGTTTTGGCTGCAATAACAAAAGTACCTAAGACCAAGTGACACATAAACAATAGAAATTTATTTTTCACAATTCTGGAGACTGGAAGTCTAAGATCAGGGTGCTAGCATGGTCAAGTTCTGGTAAGGGCCCTCTTTCAGGTTGCAGAGGCCGCTATCTTGCTGTATCTCCACATGGAAGAAAGAGAGAGAAATCTCATATCCCTTCCTCATTTAATAAGGGCACTAATTCTATTGGGGTGGGGGGGTGGTCTACCCTCAATGGTGTAATTACTTCCAAATGCTCCACCTCTAAATACCATCACATTGGAAATTAGGCTTCAACACATAAATTTTAAGGGGACACTAACAGTCAGTTCATAGCAATTCCTTCTCTAAAAAGCAGAGAAACTTCTTAGTTATCTTACTAACTTTCTAGGAATATTAGATATTTAATTCCCAGGTCCTCATGCCCCACCCATTCTCAAGCATTACAGTCCATGGTTATTACTAAGACCTCACATAATCACAGCTGCCTAATGGTCCTCAGAAAATGTTTGGGAACCAATGATTCTACTATTCCCTTTGGGAGCAGCAGGGCCAGGATCAGGGTGAGGCAAGTTAAGGCTACTTGCCTTAAGTGCGAAATGTAAGGTTACGTTCAAAAAATTAGTAATCAAGACAGCATTGGGGCTGGGCACGATGGCTTACACCTGTAATCCTAGCAGCACTTTGGGAGGTTGAGACAGGTGGCAATTGAGGTCGGGAGTTCAAGACCAGTCTGGCCAACATGGTGAAACCCCATCTCTACCAAAAAATACAAAAATTAGCTGGGTGTGGTGGCGAGTACCTGTAATCTCAGCTACTCAGGAGGCTGAGGCAGGAGAATCACTTGAACCCGGGTGACGGAGGTTGCAGTGAAGCGAGATTGTGCCACTTCACTCCAGCCTGGGTGACAGAGTGAGACTGTCTCACACACACAAAAAAAAGTATTTTAATGCAATATTTCAAAATTCAAAATTAATGCAAAAATATCTATGGAAAAACAAAATGCCAAAATTTTAAATAGAGACAGACTATTTGCTTTATGACTATATTATTGTGCAATAGAATAAATCCCTTCCACTCAGCCCTCAGTTTACTGGTCTGGCAAAGCAATACAGTCCACCAGTCCACCAGGAGTCATGTTTACGAGGGTTGACAACAGCGCATCAACGGATTGGGCAACACAGGGTTTTATATATAATCATGTTTTTGTTTGTAGATCTGTTTTTAACTTTCTCACTTCATTCAAACTATGGGACAATACTTTGATAAGTGTATGCAAATGGTCTTCAACTTACAATAGGTTGACTTATGATTTTTCAATTTTACAATGGGTTTATTGGGACATAAACCAATTGTAAGTTAAAAAGCATTTGTATTAGGTTGCACATTTTTCCTTTTGTCTCAGGCTTCTGAGGCTTGGCATGGCACTGGAAAGTCGCAATGGAAACCACAAGATTTAAAGTCCTGTGTCTCTAACATGGCAATCTATATAAAAAGCATTTAAAGTACTCATGTCCTTTGATCAAATTTTTCCATTTTTATGGATCTGGCTAACAAAATTATATTATAAACACATTATTAAAACTTTGTAGTTGAAAGTCTAAAGTTATTTACAAAACTATATGTATAACATAAGTCCATGTTTGTCTTAAATAGATAAGTGGATGATATATGGGAAGAGAGGAGGCAGTTAGGCAGGTAGACAGATTATCTAAGGCTGAATCTTTAAATATAAATATGGCTTAATTTTGCATAGTAAACTGTGGATTATTTTTATCTTTTTCCTTATTTATATTTTCTACCTTTCTATAATAAAATAGTATTGCTTGGATAATTAAACAATCAAATAAACTTAAAATTTAATTACAATTTATGTGCTTCCGTAGCCAGATCTTTTACAATATGAGATTAACCGAAATTTGTCTCCTCTATGGAGAGGCATCTCACTTCATTGAAAATATACTTAGTAAGGTACATCTGTAACACTAAACATGCTGTAATTACCAACCATGACACATACCTATAAGAAAACAAATCAGGTAACCAATCTGCTGGAAAATGTACATTCAAAATATCTCTGCTGCCTTGATAATGTTCTCCAAGAGGATTTAATAACTCATCATTCTCATAGCTCAATCTTGTACTCATTCCTGATGACTGAATTTTTATCCATGAAGAAGGGGAAAAAATGAGGTTATATCGGGGTAAATATGTGACTGAAAATGGTGGTAGACATGGATTCAGGCCTTGCCTACATAACAGGCAGACATGGGCTTTGACCCCCCAGGAAGAAAAATTAGGCAAGAGTTCTATCTAAAATTAAACACACCCACGTTTCTAATGCTTATTAGCTGACATTTATCAAGGAGGATCACCAATCATTAAGTTATTTTTATAACCAGCTTAATAGAAGCTGTGTTTCCATGACAACAGTCAATGTTGGGAAGGTAAAAAAAAAAAAAAAAGAAATTAATGGAACTTGTGGTGATCTTAATAACGCTGTATGGAACTTATTCATTAATCTGGTTTTCCTGTTGTCTGGGCTTCCATGCCAACTGCAGAACTAACCGGCTTCTCTGGGGGTGTCTGACATTGGGAATAATGCATTTTTGAGAACTCCAAGTGTCTCTAACCCAGGTTACTGACACAGAGTTTTCTAATTCTTCTGTGATTTTTCTTTTGAACTGAGTATGGGGTGGAATCATTGTAAAAGAACCCTTAGATCACCACAAACTGATCAAGAAAAGTGCAGGATTCGTCAGAGCAACAGGCACAAATTTTATCTTTATTCTCTTTTGAAATCCACAGCAGTAGATTTGCTCTCATGAATTAAATGTTATGTGAAAAAAAAAAGAGGAATCAAGTTTCTTTCTAGATTTCTGACCTAAGCCACTGGGTAGATGATGGTGTAAAAGACAGGAAAATCAGCCAAATGTGGATTGGGTGATAGAGATAAAGAGTTCTATTTTAGAAATCCTTTTATCTTCAAAGAGACTTAAATTGTATTACATCATAACTGAACATTTTAGACCCAAATAATACACCTCAGTCAAAAGACCTTATTTCGTACAGACATGGAGATGATTTTGCTATCAATGAGATGTTGGGTCTGGAGCCCACTGTCTGACGTTTTTACTATTTGAAAAATATCACCTGTCAGTGTTGAGGTCTTTTTTACTTGTCCTCAACCTAGTTTTTATTTTTCAAAGTAATCCAGATTTAGGTGTTTCAGAATCAACAACTTAGGTTGTTTCTGAACAGAATTTAGAACCTGTATGTTTCTGTGTCTTGAATGGCCTATTCATCCCAATTGCTCCCTGACTTTGTGTATTGTCTGTAAGTTTGAGTCACATTGTTTTGCATTTAGTGTTAGGGCTGCATTGATTCTTGGTATGTCCTTTGGGGGCCTCTCTATTGTGTCTTAGAGGCTCTATTACAAGCCTCTCTAATGTGTCTTCCTCCACCTTTACAATTCTATTAAGGAACCAAAAGTTTATAAATGAAATAAATTTAGATACTAATAAGTAAAAAAAAATTCCCAACCCTAACACAAGTAATAAGACCACTAAACAGTATATACTAACATGTGCCTAAAAGATCATAGGCTATTGCTTTCAGTATAAATAAGGATTCAGCAGAAGATGTTTAGAATTGTGTTTTGAAGAAGTTGAATTTTTCCAGTCATAGGAATGTTGCTTTCAGGTATAGATTTGAGAAAGAGATTAAAGCATTTCTTACCAAAACACAAAAATGAAACAAAAACCTTTGAGGTAAAATAGAATTTTTAAAGCAGTATGTTGCCAGATATCCTATGTGATATAACTTCAATCTATGAATGATCTTTTCAGCAGCTTATTCCACATCTGATGAGACTCTAATCAGATCATGACTGAGCCCCAGACATTCTTGCTTCCAAGTCTTCCATGAAATTCAGACCAACTCAGAATGAAATCAAACTCTTAAATTGTTTTAATATATGTTATTGATACTTTCTAACCTTTTTCTTTAGGTTGTTTCTCCCAGTGAAAACTCAACTTAGTGTCAGTGACCAAGGAAAGACCCTGTTGATTCAGTGAGGACTCATTTTTCATATGGCTTCACCTTTCTTTGATTAATTAGGCACTAGCTCTACACAAAGCTGAGCCTAGTTACCAAGGTACAGGTTGAAACTCCGAGGATGACTTATTTCATTGATCTTCATTAGTATGAGGACTTTTTCTTTGACTTAGTTTTCTCTTCCTAGCTAGGAATCTCCATCTGCAGGTGAGGGTAGAAAGCTGAAGGGAACCCCCAGCCATGCACGTCTATGAGAGGAGACTCAGGGCCAGAGCAGAACATGACATGTTAGGAATCTGCACCAGAATTTATTTAGAAAATGTAGGGAGGGATACAGAGCATAGATACTTCAGGACTTAGAGATATTGCTTTGTTTCTTACAAGAACTATTTGCCTTCTAACAGAAGGCATTTTAAAAACTGGAACTGGAAAGAAATTTGAAATGGATGTGCTAATGTACACATTTTCCTTATATACGATCAACATCAGCAGGTGCAATGATTATAACTAATCAAGAATCTGACAGCTGCCCTGTGTAGGAATTGTAAATTCAACATAAACTTATAAGCTGAAAAAGATACAATGGACTGGCTCAATACTTGGGTTAAAATAAATTAATTAAACAAAAGTCTGGGGGTTTTCAAGAGTTGTAGACATCTCTATAATGAATTTACTTTTTACAGACAGGGTCACTTTAGGTCGCTTAGGCTGGACTTTAACTCCTGAGCTCAAGTTATCTCCCTACCTCAGCCTCCCAAGTAGCTGGGACTACAGGCATGTGCCACCTCGCCCAGCTCCTCTTTGTAATATTTACCTTAGCAAAACCTAGAATAACTTTTCATTGGATAAACTAAACTTCTCTTAAATAATGAAAATACTCTGAGGTTATTTTAGTAAGAGTGAGTCTTAGTGTTTTTTTGTTTGTTTGTTTGTTTGTTTTTGAGATGGAGTCTCCCTCAGTAGCCCAGGCTGGAGTGCAATGGCGCAATGTCAGCCTCAGCCTCCCGAGTGTCTGGGATTACAGGTGCCTGCCACCATGCCAGGCTAAGTTTTTGTATTTTTTGTAGAGATGGGGCTTCACCATGTTGGATAGGCTGGTCATAAATTAGTGTCTCTTATGGGCTGAATTGTGCCCTATCCCCCAAATTTATATGTTGATGCCTTAAGCTCCAGTACCTCAGAATGTGACCTCATTTAAAAATGAGGCTTTGACAGAGGCAATTAAGTTAAAGTGAGGTCATTAGGGTGGGCCCAATTCAGTATCACTAGTATCTTTACAAAATGGGGAAATTTGGACACAAAGACAGGCATAAAGGGAAGATGTGAAGAGGCACAGTTAAAAGCCACCCATAAGCCAAAGAGACAGGCCTGCAACAGATGTCTCCCTTGAGGTCTGGAGCTATTGGTCTTGACCAGAGCCTTAGGCTTCATCTGTGTTTTCTTTATCAGGGTCGTTGGTGTAAAACTGAGAGGAGAGGAAAAAGATGAAATGTAAGACCCTAGCATGTCCAACCAACTAATGAGAAGGTAGAACAGAAACACAGAGCCATTGGACCTTGATTACTCTCATGATTTATTAATATTCAGGTTGAAAAAGGAGCCTTAGAGCCGCAAGTTTACGCTAATTGGCACATTTGCTTTATTTATTTATTTTTAAAACAAACTGGGTTTTTTGAATTGTTTCCTTTTTGTTCATTCCATCACATTGAAAAGGAGGAAAACAAAAATGATTTTGAATTCACTCAATATTTTGGACTCCTCAGATTAACGGAACATTGTACACACACTTGGAACAGAGAGAGAGATAGAGAGGAAAGTGGACTCCCACAGGGCCACACGCACCAGATCAAATAACTTGGATACAGTGCAAGAATTTCCCAAAATGATTGAATCATCATTACCAAAAACTCGCCATAACAACACCGAGAAACAAAAAAATGTTTAAGCCACACTGTTTGACTTGGGATCTTTCCTGCTTTTTTTTTTTTTTTTTTTTAAATGTTTGCCACACAGAGAGAAAGAGGGCTAGTGGGTGGGAAAGGACAGACTCACAGACGTGAGCAGGACAGGAGGGGACTTCAGAGTGGAGCTGAGAAGAGGGTAGGGAGAGACAGGCTCAGGAGAGGGGAGGTGGGGATGTGGAAAGCCATTTCTTAGAGTTCAGGCATGTTCTTGGTCAGCCTCAGGTTCCTCTTCTTTACCCTCGTCCTGCCGGGCACTTTCCTTAGGTTTGGTTTCATCTACAGCTTCTGAGAAAGAAAACAAGATAGGATGGGGGGAAAAGGAGAGAGTTAGTATGTTGTCTTATCTGCTCATACAACGGTGCAATGCATTTCTTCTTTTTATGTCATTTCATAAGAGCATTAAGATTAAAAGAGATTATTAATATCCCAGTTAATATAAGTTCCAAGTTCAGAAGAATTTACCTCAAGGAAGCTGTTCAGTGGCACCTATGGAAGAACTCAGGAGCAAAGGTATGTGAGTGACAAGGAGACCACTTAACAGAAGTTACTGTGGTCTTTAATCTCTCAGCCTTACAATCAAGGTATCCACATACAGGATCTTCACACAGGGAATCAACGACAATCTTGTATTGCTGTTCTATTAGTGTCAGAAGAATTGTGACAGATAATTTATGTGGACCATCGAGCATCCATTCCAAGTTTCTTACCACTCATTTCCAGTATTGGAAAGTGAAGTAGTTGAATTTTCAGCTCCTGTGGGACAGTGCTAGTCAATTATATAGAGATAGAAGTCCCTAGAGAGGGCAGAGTTGGGTTTTGCCCTTCACATTCTCCTATTCCTGATCACTTGGACATCAAACAATACATGGCACTGTAGCAGCTGCCTTGTGACCATGAAGACAAAAACTATACACTAAGCACGGTGGAGCAAAAAGAAAAAACCATCACTGAGTGACTGTACCACTCCTAGATATCTTTCCCTCAGAAACAAGTCACTAGCCTCTTTAAAGCATTGTAATATAATAGTTTTTAGTTTCTTGCAGCCAAGCACATTCCAACTGAATACATTTATCCATAGGGATAGTACTGCTTTGCTTAATAGGGAGGATATCATGTCTTTTTGAAGGAAAATTTTTCCTTTGTTTCCCAACAGAACTCAGTCAACTGATTTTATGCTATCTGATAGTTTACTAATATGCTAGCTTGTGGAAAAAGAATTTATTTGCTCTGAAACAATATGTGTTGCCAAACAGTCAACTCCCTGTGTCAGTGTCCTCCAAGACCACCCCTAGGTTCAGTGATTTGCTAGGAGGCCTCATGGGACTCAGCATGCAGTCTGCTTCATAACTAAAATTTATTGCAGTGAAAGAACACAAAGCAAAATAAGCAAAGGAGAAAATAAGCAAAGCAGAAAATAAGCAAAGCAGAAAGTTGCACATGGGCAAAGTTTGGAGGAAACCAAACAAGTTTCTAAGAGTCTTCCCCCCATGGAGTCACCCAGGATGTGCTTAATTCTTTCAGCAATAAATTACCGTAACACATGGAAGATGTCATCTATTAGGGAAGTTTAACTGAGTTTGCATTGGTAATTGGTCAGGTAGGCACCCTCCCCTACCTGTACCTGTACAAGCAGGTACAAAATTCAGACTCCCAGAAGAAAAATAGATGTTCAGCATAAACCACATTGTTTGTACTATGATTTTAGGCACCTGGAACCACTCTTTTTATTATTATTATTATACTTTAAGTTTTAGGGTACACGTGCACAACGTGCAGGTTAGTTACATATGTATACATGTGCCATGTTGGTGTGCTGAACCCAGTAACTCATCATTTAACATTAGGTATATTTCCTAATGCTATCCCTCTCCCCTCCCCCTACCCCACAATAGTCCCTGGTGTGTGATGTTCCCCTTCCTGTGTCCATGTGTTCTCATTGTTCAATTCTCACCTACGAGTGAGAACATGCAGTGTTTGGTTTTTTGTCCTTGCGATAGTTCGCTGAGAATGATGGTTTCCAGCTTCATCAATGTCCCTACAAAGGACATGAACTCACAAAGGACATGAACTCATCCTTTTTTATGGCTGCATAGTATTCCATGGTGTATATGTGCCACATTTTCTTAATCCAGTCTATCATTGTTGGACATTTGGGTTTGTTCCAAGTCTTTGCTATCGTGAATAGTGCCGCAATAAACATATATGTGCATGTGTCTTTATAACAGCATGATTTATAATCCTTTGGGTATATACCCAGTAATGGGATTGCTGGGTCAGATGGTATTTCTCGTTCTAGATCCCTGAGGAATCGCCACACTGACTTCCACAATGGTTGAACTAGTTTACAGTCCCACCAACTGTGTAAAAGTATTCCTATTTCTCCACATCCTCACCAGCACCTGTTGTTTACTGACTTTTGAATGATGGCCATTCTAAGTGGTGTGAGATGGTATCTCATTGTGGTTTTGATTTGCATTTCTCTGATGGCCAGTGAACACTCTTGTCAGTTAAGGAATGATGAGAATCTTCTCAAAATCCAAGATCCCAGATGCTAGCCAATGGTCAACTTTACAAACAAGCCTTTCTAAGGATAGCAGTCCCAGGCCTACTATATTAACTGTTTTTTTTTCTCAATCCCTGATATTGATGATGCCTGTGTCTTAAAATGGATCTATTGTTATTGCTTGTCCTCCTTTTAACAACTACTAGGTGCTGATTATTCTTGGAAAGGTAAACTGGAGTCCACGGAATTTTGTTGGGCTAACAAATTTGTGTTTAATTAGAAGATAACAGACATAGTTTGAAAGCCCTTGAGCAAGGAATATAATACAGCTATGCTTTGAGGAGATTAAACTAGGAATACTAAACAAAATAGTTTTACCGTACGTAGATGTTGAGATTAGAGAAATGGGGTCATTAAGGAGACCATTAAAAGAGCTCATCAAAATATATGTCTCTTTTAAATCAGCCAGCTACATATTTACATTCAGATAAAGCTGAACACTTATACCCACCATTATTCAACACATTTCTGGAATTTCTTCTCTGAAACACCTATCAAAAAACATTCTTTTAGAGCTCTTCAGTAGCAGAAATGCTTACTTTTTGAAAATAGATTAGGTTTTTTGAATCTAACTAGACTAGTCTGGTAAATAAGCAGCTATGATGGGTAACTTTACCTTATAATACTCACTTTTGACCAAGGTTTTAAAGTCTGACTTATTTTATAGAGTTCATAACTCACTATAAGCTATTCATAAAATATAGTTATTCTAGTGATGCTACCTACTACTACTCATAATATTTTTTTAAGGCTATAGCTTTCCAAAGTGACTATTATTACCTCTTGAACAACAGTGCACCTATCTAAGTTTTGCATGAAACTAACTCAATTCTGATCATTATAATACTCTATGCATCAGCAGTATTCCTCAGGAATTATAAAAATTTTGGTGTGCTAATGAGTTATTTAATTTTCTACCAGAAGAAAGATTCCAGATTTATTTCAGTGAAGTCCTTCTAAAACAATCAGGAATTCTTTTGGAGAGCTTGCTTAGTTCCCTAACCCTGCTCAAATCTTTGGATATTACAAGTATGCCCAAGGTAGTTTACCATCCTTATCAGTTCCAAGAAGCAATGTTTTTAGTGCCCTTTTCAAACTGTGAAATAAACATAATATTGATTTACACAACCCAGAAACATATAGAAAGATAGTAGTTATAGGAGCAAGAGAAGACTTCAAATCTCTCCTTCCAAAATAAAGACATGGGAGCTATTATGTATGCTTAGAGGGAGATTAGGAAATGAGAGAAAAAAGGAAGTAGACTGAGAAAGGTGAGAATTGCATGTTTGTTGAATAAAGGGAACAAAACTCAAAAATGCAGAAACAGAAACCTGAACATTCAGGTGGTTCTGAGATGCAGCTGCACTTTCTGTTCCCTTGTTGGAATACAATCAAGCTAAATCCTCCCAAATTCTCCCACTTTCTCTTGTCATCCGTTGCCTGGTCCTAGGACAAAAGATGAAATTTGGCACAAATCTGTTTATTATGACGGGAAATTATGAAGCTCTATTAAGAGAGCTTCAATATATATTCATTTTCTCAAATGCTTCAAAGTATTTTAAATGTAAGTATTTATTAATTTATTTGTTCAATAAGTTGTTACTGGACACCTGCACTGTGCCAGGCATTCTTTTAGGTACTGAGAAAAAAAAAAAAAAAAGCAAAATCCTTGCTGTCCTTAAAGCCTTTTATAATATACCTTTAAAAGACAATAAAATTCAGGCTGGGTGCGGCGGCTCACACCTGTAATCCCAGCACTTTGGGAGGCTGATATGGGTGGATCACCTGAGGTCAGGAGTTTGGGACCAGCCTGGCCAAAATGGTGAAACCCCATCTCTACTAAAAATATAAAAGTAGCTGGGCATAGTGGCACATGCCTATAATCCCAGCTACTAGGGAGGCTGGAGCAGGAGAATCGCTTGAACCTGGGAGGCAGATGTTGCAGTGAGCAGAGATCCTGCCATTGCACTCCAGCCTAGGGGACAAGAGCAAAACTCTGTCAAAAAAAAAAAAAAAAAAAAAAAAAAGACAATAAAATGTATAATTATAGAGTGTTAGAAATGAGTGGACCCTTTAAGATCATCCAGTCACTAAACCATAAACTCTTCAAGGGTAACAGCAGTACCCACTTCAGCTCAACCTTGAATCCCGTGTCCAGCACAGAACCTAATTCAGGAAAGACCTTCAGTAAATATTTGTTGAGTGAAGGAATGACTGGACAGCCTCATTTTACAGGTGATGACACTTAAGTCTAGGTGCATAAAGGAACTTTCCCTAAATCATATGACTTGCTTATGAGCAAGCCAGAGCTAAAACCCAGGTCTATTTGTTCAGGTTTTCCGATTATATCAGGTGGCCAAACTCATTTTACCAATTCAGCACTAGAAACTAAGTAGCTAGAGTCCACAGGGTTTTAGTGACCTATAAAATTTTAGAGATTAAAAAATTGTTGGCTCCAAAGTATAAAATAAAAACCATAAAATTAAAATTGATGAAGCTTGATTAGATGGCTACAAAAGGAAATGTTAGTTAGCTGGAACATATAAAACTCTCTCTCTCTCTCTCTATATATATATATATATATATGAGATTAAACTAATTTTTTACTTGATATTATTGAATATTAAGCAAAATATTTGCTTTGTTTTAAGCGAAGGGATGACTAGTTGACAGCAAAAAAAGTGGGTCAAGACAATAGATGCAGTGAAAGTTTTATAGGCCACCAAGAAATTATGGGGAGGAAAATAAAATATGGACAGAGGAAACAGTGTAAAGCAACAATCTTTTACAACTTCCAAAGTGAGATAAACTAAGAACTCATGATAACATTTTTTTAAAATTCTACATCCAAATAAAGGAACAATAGCCAGATGTGGATAATACACCTGCTCTAGCTAGCTCTACTTTTGGTAGGAGACTGCATATGAGTTTGGGAAAGGTTTTAATCTCTGACAAAGCAGAACTTATTATAAACAGACCAAGTTTTGTATAAATAGTTCCATTTAAGCCTGAATACCAAAGGGAATATTTTGATATTGCTAGCTTATTCTCCCACTGATGTCAACCCTAGATAAATCATTGCAGTGATAAATAATGTCGACTGTTTAGTTTATATGTACAGTTTCTTACCTGTTCTATTCAGCAGCTTAAAACAACTGCCTGGAAAGAATTATGGATTATGACTTCCCTGGTCCTTTGTATAAAGTATTTAGCTACAGTTAACATTTTCGAGCTCTTACTATGTGCTCAGAACAGTGTGAAGTGTGCCTGTATCATTGCATTTAATTCTCACATCTACCTTAATCACCCCATTTCACAGCCGAGGAAACTGAGACACAGGGAGACTGAATGGTTTACCTAAGGCCACAATGTAAATTCCAGCATAGGACAGAGTTATCTCAGCAGCTTTTACTCTAGTTGCTTTCCCTGGTTTTACCTTTGCCCAAAAAGAATGGGTGAGTTCAGAGTGATAACTAAAGCAGGGAGTCCAGTCCACAGCTATGTAGGCCTGAAGCTTACAACGTTTAAAAATTGTACCATTAAAAGCAGCTAAAAATGAAGGGAAGAATCCTGATTAGTCTTCTGTAATATAAAATCTGGTCTTGGCACTTTCCAGCACTAATTGTATTATTTGTAAATGCTAGAGATGAGTTAATATGTAATCTTTAGTATTTTGTGCAAAATCTTTGATCATCATGGTGAGTGTCAAAGACAAATGAATGGCTGAGGCCAGCTGGTCACTCCAATTACCATGATCCAATTAGAGTAAATAGTCACATTCCTCATCTAGCGGATCAACCTCCCTCTGAGACAGTTATTACTTAGGAAGAGGCTATAGAGGCTAGAAGATTGAAGTGTGATTTTCAACACCAAGTGACATAGAACAAGTGAGTAGAAGCAATGACCTGGAGCTGGCAAATGAGGAAAGCCTTGAAGTGCTAGTGTGACGGCTGAAATCCAGCAAGGTGAAGCGTAGAATATGCTTGTTCTTTTTCAGTTTGCCTCTGAATAGTACTTTCACTTGTATTAAACATTAAAACTTAATATTAGTACTGTTAATTTGTTTAAGACATTACAGGAAAAACGAAAATGAGTCACAGTATTATGGACTAAATGTCTGTGTTCCTTCAAAATTCATATGTTGAAATTCTAACCCCCTAAGGTGATGGTCTTAGGAGTAGGAATCTTTGGGAGGTGGTTAAATCATGAGGGTAGAGGACTCATGACTGGGATTAGTGTCTTCATGAAAGAGACAACAGAGATCTAGCTAGTCTCTTCCACCATGTGAGGACACAGCAAGGTACGGAGAAAGCTGGCCCTTACCAGAATTTGTCTGTTGTTTATAAGCCACCTAGTTTATGGTGTTTTATTATAGCAGCCAAAGACACTCGGGCTGTGTGTGTGTGTGTGTGTGTGTGCACGCGCACGTGCGTGTATCTGTGTAGTGACCATTGAATGAATTTCCTAAGACTATTACTATTATCTACCTAGTGATGGCTTCTCCCCAAATCCATCTTTACGAGGGCAAAATCAATCCCCCAAATCCAGTTCTATTATAAAACAGAATGTGTCTAAAACAAAAACAATAAACAAAAACCGATGATATGTTTTAGTTTTAAATTTAGTTTTTAAATTTAGTAGTTTAGGCTTTTTTTCCTTTTAGGGGAAAAAAGTTTTTTCAAGACACAAATTTTTCAAATGGAACATGGTCATATTTTCAGGAGTAAATAACCTTATTTATATGAGAGGCTTAAGCTAGAGGCTCAAAAACTTGATTAAATTATTTAATGAAGTTGATTAAATACTCTAGCTGTGCCAAGATTTAGTCTCAAACATTATATTCAGTCATTTGGACAGAAAATGTCAGAATCTGATAGAAAGCTGTAATCTGCCCATGCCATGGCATTTTAGCCTTGACAAAAACATTGCTCTTCCAAGCCCAAAGACAGCTTAGAGATTACCACCACGTTCACTGGCAGCCTCCGTGAATTTTGTCATTTCTGTGTTAACTTAAAAAGAGAAAGTTAACATCATAGAAAGTAAATTCATACATTCTTGATGCATGATAGCTCAAGGATCCTTCAAAAGGGAAGAAAGAAAATGTTTTCGTTCATTCATTTATTCATCCAGTGAAAGAAATTGAGTCTTACTATGTCCACACACTGTTCCACGAACTGCAAATATAGCAGTGGTGACACAGCAATGAAAACACAAAGCAAAAACCTCTAAGTTCTTGGAATTTATATGCTAGCAAATTACTGTAATAATGTGTTGTTTGTTGGAGAAAGAATGGTAAAGGAAAGAATAGCTAGATAAGAAGCACTCAGCCCTAAGGATCATAATTCGTCCTGGGTCACTTCTCTTGGATTTGCAAAGCTGACTAACTTGAATGAATCTCAGAAGTTTTGAAAAAGGAAAAACCATAGTAGTTTCCATATTCTTGATCCACAACCACAATTCCTAAGAAAGATCAAAACCACACTAAGACAGCAATAAAGATCTAAGTTATCTCTGCATGTATTTACAACAATGTAATGGTAGCCTTAAAGGATTCAGGGGATTAGGTGGACAATTTCACAGTGGTCCTTGAAAGATATATGCCAAACTTGCTCTCTGATTCTTGCTAAAATAGAGTTTGGAAGCAGTTCTTGCCTTTATGCATTCCATTCGTTTCCTCGAAAGGATGAGAATAGCATGTCGATGCATTCTGTTGGTGAGCAAATACCAGGAGCATATGCAGCAGCGGCTGCTTGTGCGCTCAGCCAGGCAGCCTGGTTGCAATGCTGCTGGAGGGATGGCGATGTTCCCAGCTGCCTTTGCCTATGCTGAGCTCTAATGGCCCTGTTTTCTGGCTCCAGTCCAGGCCCCTCCACAGCCCTACATTACTGAAATTAGGTTGAGTGGATTTCCGAGTAAAACATTACCTCTTGGGACCTGCCCAGCTCTCCCCAGCCTTGTCAACATTGATTAAATAGAAGCTGCTGTCATCCTGGGGCCATGCCCACAATTACTCTACCAATCACCAATGGGCTGTGTGTTTGCTTCCTCTCTTTTTATTTTCATCTTTCTTGAATATTAAGCATCATCACCTCAAAAGCTCAAAGGAAAGTAATAATAATAATTAAAAAAATCTTTGGCAGCTAACTCACATATGGCCCTTTTGTTGCTCACACAGTCTTTTTCTTTAGCTGTATACCAGATGTCCATCTGGAGCCTGGATCATGGCTTTCAGTGGTCACTGTGATCCACATTTTGCTCATTTCATTACTATGTTTCACATTTGAAGTTTCTTTCAAAACACTAAGCCAGTATATTTCATTTTGATGTGAGGAGAATTATGCAAATAACACCTCTGCCCCCATTTCTTCCTTACTTTCCAAGCACTTGAAAGAGAGAATAACCTTTTTGCTAATAACACTATATACTTACGGATTTCAAAGAGTTACCAAGAAGAAAAATCAGAGGCAGCATGATGGGGTCCCAGTGATATCTGCAATATGCCATCTACATGTCTACTTTTTCCCTCAAGTTTAGGCCTAAGACCAGGCTGATTCCTATTCTAGCCTAAACTTTGCCACTAACTAATCATATGACCTCAGAGAAGATGCTTTTCCTTTCTTTGTCTCAGTTTCCTAATTTACACATAATGCGAATAATAATGCCTGCCCTGCCTTATTGTTGGTTGTTTGGAGTTTGAAGGGAGGTATTTGAAAGTGCTTTATAAAATCTAAAGTGCAGAATGTAGTTTGTCGAGATTTTAATCCAATTTATGGGGTTTGAGGTTTGCTGAATTTTAATCCAACCTTCAGGAAATGAAGGATTTGGGAAACTCACTCAACCTAATTCTAGCTGCCCAAGTTTAATAGTCTCAACAGAAAAAAAGCAATTCTTCCACTACCCCCCAAAAAGCTTCTTTCCCAGATGATTAAGAGACCTTCTTCTCTAGAATGTTTCTGTAAAGTCTGACTCTGATGAGAAAACAAAGATATGAGTGACTAATTAATTAGAGAGCACTACTCAGAAGATATGAGTGACTATTAATTAAAGACGGCTACTCTTATAAAACTAGGACAGAATATAATATTTCTAGTCTACAGAACAAAAGACAGTGTTTTTTTCTTAATGGAGAAAAAAAACCAGAGTTTTTTTAAAAAAATTAAAACTAAAGCCAAAGAAGGTGCAAGTTGACTAGCCTTGAAAACTTCTTAAAACATTATTTATAAAGAATGTCTACCAAATCATCAAAAATTAGTGTTCTCTCTTCTTCTCCAACTAGAAATATGCAGAAACATCAATAATTATAATTTACATGGCTTGCCTACTTGCCTTCAATAATTTTTGGAATAAGATGAAGTAAATATATTAAGTTAAATGATGTTAACTTTATTTCTTACCATTATTACAATGAATAAGTCAACTTCTAAAGGTTAAAATTTAAAACATAAATTAAGGGTATTCTCACTTTAGTATAACAGTCAAATAAAATCACTCCCTCATCCCTGCTCCCAGCTAAATTACATGCTGAGCTGGCAGTGGAATCTGTGGGTCTATTGAGGCATTGCTTCAGTTTGTTTGGGGGTTGGAGGGAAGAGGTAGAATGCAGAGTCAGCCTAAAGATAAACACGGATGGCTCCGATGGCACTGAGAAATTATGAGAAATGCCATGTTGAGAATAGAAAAGTAATGTGATAGTGAGTGTTGTTAACTAATAGTGATGATTAGAAACATTTCATCCTAGGAATTTTTGTTTTCCTCCTTTCTGTAGGGTGTGTGTGTGTGTGTGTGTGTGTGTGTATTTAGAACTTAAAAATCCCATGTGTGCCCAAACTTTATCATGGACTTCTAAAGACCTGAGTTTCAGGGGCTCTGTTCTCTCAGCATTTTCAAATTCTTGTGAGCTTGCCATAAATTGATTGCAAGTGGTCATTATCACAGTTGCAGTGTTGGCTCATAGCACTTTGCCTTCAAATAATTTCCTGAATTCTTTTTGAAATAAGGACTATTCTATTCTCCCAGGGCAATTCCAAATACATGCACGTGCGTGCACACACACACACACACACACACACAAATAACCGTGAAGAATTTATAGCTTTATTTAAGAACTTTGATATATGGTATAACCACAGAACTCTAAAGCTTGAAGTAACGTAAGAGATACTTTAACACCCAATTTTTTGATAAGAAAATTGAAGCTATAAGAGATTAGGTAATTTCTCTATGGTCATAAAATTGAAAAAGGCAGCACTGAAATCCAGGACTCCTGACTCATAGCCCAGTACTCTTTCCTTTATGTTATGATATTTTTCTAGGAGACTGGTGCAGATGACATTCAAAACCCAAAAATATGCTTTATCTTTATGCCTTGGCAGGCTGGATTCGCTGAGACAATGAAGCTGATAGTTTGGTTTAATTATCTTACCAAACATAAAAATGGAAAAGAAGGAAAAAAATAGGCTACGTTCTTAAATAATTTGAGTGGACAAAAATCATAAAATCTAGGTTTCACTTTGGGAGGGTTCATTTTCAACAGAATTTTATTATTAACTATTTTTTTTACCCAGTTTTCACTGTGAAGGGACATTAAATAATGAAATTTTTTTGCTATGAACTCTAACCATGGACACAAGCAAGAGGTTGGAGAGCTAATTGGTCTCAATAAAAACAGTTTATATATCCCCAAAATTTGGTTCAAAACAATTTTTAATGGATTTCTCAGAGATTTGAACTAAACCAAGTTATAAAAGAAAGACTGGAATAAGCAGAACCATGTCACTGATATTCAACTATATAAGTGCTTTTTTATACTGATCAATGAATCAGAAAAAGATTTTGTTATTCTCCCTCTTTAAAAACTCCACAAATCAGTTTTAATCAGGTTTAAAATAAACAAATATGTTTTAAATATTTGAGTTAAAATATCTAAATTATCTCCAAACAAAATTTGATTTTAACACTTATTTCACTCAGTTCAAACTTCTCAATTTTCACAGTAAAAACTAGGTCAAGGTATAGCCTGTGATACCTACAGACAAAAAAAAAGAGTAGGTGAATAATTTTTCTAGGTTGACTTAGAATGTGATTTCCTAGAAAGAAAACTTTTGCGAAACTTTTATTTTATATGGTAACCATAAGTTATCTACATTGCTTGGCACATTATAGTGAATCAGCACTTTAAATTGTAGTTCTCAAACCATACACATGAATCCGTGGGTGCTACAGTGAACTCACAGGAGTGCCAATATATATTTTTAAATTTGGGAGAAACTATCTGTTGGATACTGTGCAATATACTATTATTAAGCTCCTTGAACCTAACTATCTAATAAGCAGAGGTTTAGGGGTGCCATGAAAAAGTTATCGAGCCATAAACTGAAAAAGCTTGAAAACAGCTGTTTAAAATTAACATTAAAATCAATTGCGCATGTGTATACATATATATGTTCATGTATACTTGCAAAATGCAGTAAAAATTGAGAATGCCGTTTGAGACTTTAAACTGCTATAAAGGACAGTTACAATATAACTGATTATCCAGTAATAACCTTTTTTCATATTAGCATTTTAAAAAGCTACTTAGTCAATGTTTGTACATCACCTTGAAAATGAAAAAGTGCTTCATGATTTGGTTCATTAGCATATATTCTTTGACACAGGCCTTAGAGTGAAATAAGCAAATTTAAGAGTGAAAGAAGCAAATTTATGTTATTGTTTTAGAACATGATCCATTTACCAACCTTTAATTCTAGGAAGTCAATGTTAATTGTATGTGTTTACCACTCTGAAAAGAAGTTTACAAGAAACACATCAGTAATTTCAATTCTACATCTCCCCATTTCACTCCACAGGATCCCAGTTGAGAAGAATCCCAGCTAGGTGAAAACCTGAGCTGGGATTTCAGCCTCCAGCCTTCACAAACTCAATTGCCTAAGAGGCCAGGCAAACAACATTAATGTGAAAATCTGGCCAAGGGTAAAATTGGCAGTGGGGTCTGTGGGGAACTGGGGAGTGCAGGTTTTGCCTAAAGTCATTTAAAAATGCTAAAGAACTCTGGCTGCAAAAGCAAGAGGAGGCAGGGTGTCTGGAGTAAGACATGTGAATTTGTGGACTCTGACTTAAAATGAAAGAGGTTCCCATTAATCAAAACTAATCAGAATAAAAGGCAGTCTCATACTTGCCTACAAGAACTAACTGCAAATCTGGGGTTCTGAATGACAGTGCTGATTTTTCTATTTTACTAAATTTAAACTACTGGCATTTAAGATTTTTCAGTGAAGTAAAAATAAATAATACCTATTTCAGATTTTATAAATGTCCCACCAAAGCAAAAAGAGATAGCAAAAAAAACCAAAAAACAAAAAACAGCCAGTTGTCAATATCATCTGTTCCCTCACTTGCCACTCAAATATTCTACAACTTTACATCTCTCCACATGCCTTTCAGATGTCCTACATTCCTTGTAGTAGATGCTGTTGGTGGCCCTCTGGGATCTTCTTTACCAGGTCCATGCTCCCATCCCCCAGCTGCCGGAGGTGTTGGCTGCTAACAGCCCCACCTGCCACTTGGGTAAGGGATAGAAAATAGGAGCCACCTCAACCTGGTTCCTGAGGGGTCACGCCCCTCTGCCTACCGTGACTCCACTCCAGTACCCTTGCTTTTGGACAAAACAACCTCTATGGTGCAATTTGTGCTTCAGAGCTCTCTGTTGGATCAGGCTGAGACCACATTTCCCCTGAACTCTCGTCTTTGCCTGGTATCTTCCTCTGCTCTATCCTCTTTTCTCATTCTCTTATAAGTTTGCACCAATAAATTATATGCACAAGAATTCCCTTCTTGGACTTTGATTATGGAGATCTGGACCAAAGATATCTCTTTAACCAAAAATTAAAAACTGGAGTTGGGAGGCAGACCAGCCAATGATATCAGCGAAGGATGTAGTAAATCTTCAAGGTTGACTCATTTGGATTTACTGCTTATAATTCCTATGACCCAGCTCAACTACATTTTCAACCTCCAAACTTACACTAAACAGAATTCACCACTTCATTCTCATATGGAAGTTATATGCCTTGCATTATATCATAGTTTGTGGTATCTTTTTAGTCTTCTTCAGTTGACTGTGGACTAACTTCTCAAAAGAAAGGTATACATTTGTTGGTGTTTTAACTCCACAAAAGCAGAGATTTTTTTTATTTTGTTCACCAGTGAATACCAAGTACCTAGAAACATGCCTGGAAAGTATGTTTGTAGGTACTTGGCATATATGTGTGTGTATATATATGTGTGTGTGTGTGTGTGTGTGTATCCCGATATATATATCTTGACTGCTTTGTGACATGTAGATGTCACCAAAGTAATTAAAGTAACCTCAATTACCTCAGGAAGGAAACCTATGGTCCTATAATGTTACCATGATCAAAGGAAATAGCAAAAGTTTGTAAATTTAAAAAGATTGGATTATAAAAAGGAACCCAATGCTATTCTGTTTCATAGCCATGAAAATCATTATCCCATCATTCTCCATTTTTTGCTAACTTTAATTTTATACCTATCTTCTAATTTTATAACCAAGTATTCATATATAAAGAAAAAGTAAGAAATAGATATCTACTATAAACATAACTATTTTTAGATGCACAGAGTAGTAGTTAAGAGAGTTGATTCTAGAGCCAGAGTGTTTACATTTAAATTCTGTCTCTCAGGCTGAGTGCAGTGGCTGATGCCTGTAATCTCAGCACTTTGGGAGGCTGAGGTAGGAGGATCACTTGAGCCCAGGAGTTCAAGACCAACCTAGGCAACATAGGGAGACTCAGCCTCTACAAATAATTAAAAAATTAGCTGGGCATGGTGGCATGTACCTGAGGTCCCAGCTACTTGGGAGGCTGAGGTGAGAGGATCACTTGAGCCTGGGAGGTCAAGGCTGCAGTGAGCCACTGCACTCCAGCCTTGGTGACAGAGCAAGAGCCTGTCTCAAATAGAAACAAATAAATAACAAACAAATAAATAAATAAATTCTACTTCTGACACGACGACCTTGAGTAAATTACTTAACCTCTCACTGCCTAATTTTTCATAATATTGGTACCCACCTCGTGGGGTTGTTATGACAATTAAATGTGTTCATTTAAAGTCCATATCAATAAATGACGTATTTAAGTAAGTGCTTATAAGTGTTGGCCATTATAATATGACTAGAAGGGATCTAACATTGGTTAATGTTTACTATGTGCCAAGCGTTGTGCTAAGAGGTTTCACATATAGGTAATCAATATGTATCTTCACTGCTTTTCCATTTCTTCATAAGTAAAATAGGAATAATAATATCTACCTCATAAATTTGTGATGAACATTAAATGACAATAAAAATTTTAAAACGCCACTTCTTTGCTCACATGAATGCCTAATAAATGAGTTATCTTCAACCTTTTCCCTTCTAACTTATGCTTATCCAATCATAACTCACAGCCAAAGAGAAACTGTCTTCAAATATCCTGACAAAGAAAGAGAAGAGTCTCTGACTTGTAAAGTTTCTGCTTGTGGAGTGAAAAAAAAAAATAGTTTTTTGAAAAAGGCTTTGAAGTCAGGGACCAAAGTCCAAAAATGATCACAAAGGCAAAGGTGACCATCGGCCAAACTTGCAGGGCAGCAAAGAAGAAAAGTCATGATTCAGTAATACAAGAATCAAGGCTACTAAGCAGTAATGCCTTCAAGGGCAAAGACCTTTCTGATATCAATGGTATTTAAAAGCAGAACAGCCTTCTCTATTTCACATCTAAAGAACAGCAGCCAGTTGATTAAACAAACAAAAACCTTACCTTTGAGTTAGCTTCATTTGTAGAAAAACCATGTTTACCATACTGAGTGAGTAAAAGGCCAAGTCACAGCCTACCCCCAGCTGGGTAGTAAATCTTGCATCCAATAGGCAAGTTACAGAGAGGATGGCAATTCTCCAGGCTTAAGACATTCCATCCAACTTCAAGAAAAATTCCCTTGTTCAATCATAATGCTGGAATCCTATACTTGAAAAGGACCCTAAGACTTCTTTTTAATAACTGATCCCTTAAGTTTCAGGAAAACGGCAAGATGCAATGAGATTTTTCAGCTTTTTTGTGAGAAAGTTCTCATTTCCAGGAAGTACTGAAGTTATCTGGGGACAGGCATATGATGAAGGAGAAATCCTTTGAGAAGACTGCGCTGATGGGGTTCTTCTTTCTCCTTATGCAAAACACTCTTGTTTCTGGGCCTTCTCAAATAGGGAATCCCAGCAGACTTTGAAGAATAAAGAATCAGAATGGGGTAGGAAGTGGCTGTTCTCTTGAAAGATTTCTAGGCAAAGAGATGTCATACTTCTTTTGGAATCTTGTTCAAACATGATTGAAGTTAGCACCGACCTCCACCCTCCACGAAGGATTTTCTATAATTCCTCCTGCTGCATTTTGGAGGAAGTCAATAATTTTCAAAAAATTATACCTCGTGTATTTGATGTTAATTATTTAGGTCCATACTTAAGAGGTGAGGAAAAATTAAACAGGCTAATCATGTTTGTTGGTAATTTTTTATTGAATCTACTTTCTTAGCTTTTCCATCTCACAGTTTCTCACATTCATCGAATGATTGCATAAGCATTGTACCAGCTTTTTCAAAAGTTTGGGTTTTTTATGTTTTGGTATTTCTATTATACCCATTGTTTTCAACAATGTCACCCTAGATCTCATCTAATGAGATCAATCATAAAAGTGTTACTGTAGTAATTCGTGTCTGCCAGACTTTGAGAAAGCTAAAGAACTATCTTTCAGTTATACTGATTTCCATTTAAAAATTCAATAAATTATTTTAAATGTTTTAATATATGATGAGTTAATATTCCTTATTATAAAGTTGGTATTTCCAATACTTACCTTTAAAAGCAAAAGCAGATCTAGGTTTGCCAAATCCCATGATCTGATATTTGATTAAATGATTTAATTATCTGACACCAGGGTTAAAATACAGAAACTAAAGCCAGACATAATTTTAGCTCTGTAAGAATGACACCAATAGTGACTACAGCTGCCTAAAAATATTTCCTATTTATATCTATTGCTTGGGTAACATTTAAATTTTTAAATAAAAGCACTGCATTTATGGGTCATATTCATTCAGCTCATGCCTTGCCATGGTTCGGCATGATGTGTTTGGGTAGTACTTGAGATTAGCCAGACAATTATTTGTCTTTGTTGTTTAATTTTCCCTTATGGCTGTATCTACACAGCACAAAGTAAACTAGAGAGTTGGCAGTTGTCTTGTTAATTTTATCAAAGCAAATGGCTAAGCCACATAAATCAGGACAAAAATACAAAATCTGTATATATTGTCACAGACTCAGCTTGTAGTTGTTCATGAAATCACAAAGTAACAGAAGCTGAAGGAGACCTTAGAGATGATCTGATTTCAGTTCCTTATTCTCTATGAGAAAAGCTAAAGATGAAGAGTTTCTGTGACTTGTCCAAAGACACACAGCTAATTAGAATTCAGCAATCCTCCGTTAGATCATATTGCCTTTCATAGCCTTGGGGAATGAGTATATTACACTGCTTGATTTTAACTTGCATCTCTTCCTAGAGTCCTAAATGTACTGTATTACCCCACTCCTCTCTCCCTTCTTTCTTCCATCCCTCCATTCCTATTTTTGTTGGAGAAATGCAAGGTAATTCAATATAATTTTGCTTTAAGGCCTACCAAAAGTAATTTTAGATACTGTGGAGGCTTGCAGAATCATGGCTGAGGATTACTGTTTTATCAAATTCTAACATGTTATGTTCAAATTGTGGGAGGTGAAGTGGATATTTTATGCAGAAAGAAAACAAGTGGAGACCTCTAAAATTAGTAACTAAGGTTGAATAGTTAGCATTTGATTATGGTAGGCTTCATAGACTAAATGGCTTAAGAGTTACTGGAGAATGAAAATCCAGAGATAGCTAAAATTACTACAAATGCTATCATATCTAAGAATTTAAGAGATCGTTTCACTATCCTGAGGAAGAGGAAATAAAAGTGCAGATAATTCCTCCCATCTACCACCCCCTTCACCTCCAGTGCCAGCAGAATGTTAAAAAGCCAACTGTGAAGATTTAACTCAGTTTGGGAGTTAATTTTTTAAATATTATTATAACAAAAAAGCCTTGCATTATATACTTGCATGTGTGTAAATAAATGCAATCTCCATCTCTTACTGGGACAATCCATTTTGCAGTCATTGTGTGCCTTGGCTTCCTGGGGCCTGTCAAATTACGGTGCTGCTTTTGAGTAAAAAATCACTTTTGGAATTAATAGCACTCACTGGAACACAACCAGAACTATATTGAAAAAGTGATGTTAGTATTTGTACTGATTTTTCATTTTTTAGTCAAAGATCTCCAAGCTCTTTACTTATTTTTAGTGGCAAAGAATGTTATAGATTTGACTATTTGGAAACACTGAAACAATAAACAGTTAAAGAACAAAGAGTCATGGAGAGTCCATGTTTTTAGAGGATAGCACTATAGCGTCATGTACGCTCTGCCTATCATATAATACAGCCATTTGAAAAATCATCTCTCACTTTTCTCAACCCAATGTTTTTTTCCTCTCCAATAAAGCCATTTTCCAAGACATACTTTACATCTAGAAACTGCCTCCTATTTATTATCTACCTTATTTCAAAATCCTATTTATTTGAAAGCAATCAGAATACATACAGAAACTTCAGAGTAGAAAGAGGCTGTGGAGATCCTCTAGCATTTCCCCACCTAATGCAGGAATCCCCTATGATACCCCAGGCAGATGGACAGCCTCTGCTTTAACAGGCATTCCAGCTCTTCAGTAAATTATTCCAGATACTCAGCTGAAATCTACTCCCTCTAAGTTTCTATGGAGTTCTGTCTTCTGGAATAACACAGAACAAACATATCTCAAATATATTCTCTGGCACATGATAGCCCTTCAAAAAGGCAAAAATAGCCTCTTTCCTCATAAAGTTACAAACATCTTATTTTCTTCTTCAATCATCAAACTTCACTAAAAAATAAACTGGAATTGTGCCATCTTTTCCTCACCTCTCCTTCCTTATTTCTCTGTGAACTGAATTTTAGCTTTACTGTGTTTAATAACAGTGTTCTCCTTGATTTCATAAATATACATATTCCCAATCCTAAGGCCTTTTCTCATTTACCATTGCTCTTTATCTTTCCTTAAGTACTCTTTATTTTGACTGTTGACCTTCACCTGAGCACTGTACTCCCGAAACATCAACAATTAGAAAAGTCCCTTAGCCTTTTGCTTTCTTAAATCTCCCACATCTTTTTGTACTCCAGGAAATGGCTAACCTTGAAGAACACTCTTCTCCATATGACTTGCATCAACTTCCCGTAAGACTCAGGGATGATCCCCCCCTTTACCTGTAACAAGGGCAAATACAGACCTTTCCCCTTTTGCCTGAACCTGCTGACCAAAATAGATACAGATACTCTAACTTTCCATTCTTTGTCTCATGGATGTTTAGCTGAGATTAGAATTTTTTCCTTTGAAATGAGCTACACACACAGAGAAACAAATCCTGTTTACTTGACTGGACTTCCCCTGATTGCAAAACAACACAAAATTACCTGACCTATAACTTGTCTACTCCTTCCTATAAAAGTCTAATGGAAAACCACCCTGCCAAGACATGATCTTGAGACCTGGAGTCTCTTGCAACAGATTAAGTAAAATCATCTCCTTAACTGTTGGTGCATTTTGGCTTTGACACCTTCTTAAAATATTCCTTTTTCTTAGCTTCAATGAGCACTATATTCTGCATTTATTTCTGCTGTTTTCTAGCTTTTCTTTTGCCATTCTGGGTCTAGTTTTTTCTTTCTGTCCCCTAACATGACCGCAATCCAAGATTCAAGTCTACATTATCCTTGTAGACTCTGTATCAGAAAATCTCATTCCCTCTAATGACTTCAATCCTGACCTCTATCCAGGTAACTGCCTGATTTATATTACCACTGTCCTATCATTAATCCTTAAAGATCACTGTAAGCATATTACTTTCTTTATCATGAAATTTTAACTCCTTGTCTCATATCTATCAAATTCCAAATTCTGCTTCCGACTTCTTAAATTCTTAAATTCCAAATTCTTACTTCCCAAGTAAGTAAGTACAATCTTGACTCCACTCCTGGCTCCAATCTGATGTCTTTATTTGAGACATCACCTGACCATTATCTCTACAAGTGTAACCAGATTGGCCTTAACATTCTCTCAGTGATTCAAACTTAAAACCCTCTCTCCCAAATGCACCTATATCTGTTGATTCTTCTTTCTCAGAGGAACATCTCTCTAATGGAGGCGAAGAAATGGAAAGAAAAGATTTAAAAATAGGAACTGTACTAATATAATTGATGTTAAATATACCAGACTCAAAGAGAATTGAGTCTAGCAATACTACTACAATTTGGGCATGGAATCAGTAATAGCCAATGGGAGGAAGGACAGGTTGCGGGGGTGGAATGTCTGAGGCTTATGATTATGAGAAATAATAAAATAGAAGGTCCACAGCAGAAGTAGTCAACAAACATTGGAGGTTGGTAGAACACAGCAACTAAAAAAGCCCAATGTAAACCAACCATGGACATTTGGGGAAATCCGTCAGCCAACAATAGAGCCTTCTAATTATAGGTCCAAGAACAGGATTACCATCTCCAAGAGAATGGATGAGAATAAGGCTAGGCCTTAGCCTTGGAGAAACCAGAATTTAAAACAGATAAGATAGGGATGTAGGTAATGCAAACCAAGCAGAAGTCTAGTTAATGGAACTGTTCCCAAGTAAGAAACCAATTATTGGTGGGTACCATTTGACTTGGTGGTGAGCCAATTGTGTGTAGGGCTCTTTAAATGACCCTACCCCAGGAATAACAATGATACTGATTCCAAAGCCAGGTACAGAACTCACTTGAAAGAGAGACGGTGAGTGGTGAGTGATCTCACAGAGGGGCGCAGAGGATATATGACAGTACACCAAGCTGGCATTTCAGGGGGTGGTAGAGAAGATACTAATATCAGAACGAGTAGAGTCATATCTTAACATATCATTCTGTTCCCAAGGTGGACCTCTTCCAAACTTCTTCTCTGTTGTGGATAGTGGTAGCTAAAATAGTCACTTAAAGCTGACAGATCATAATATGAACGGGAGAGGAGATGGCTGCTGCCCCAACAAATTATCTGACACCCTTTAGTCTGAAACAGGGAACATAACTTTCCTTGGGATTTAAGGGAAAGTGTACTAAATTTAAACATTTTGTCATAGTCTTACTGTCATTTGACTGGGTCATGTTTGATGTCTCCTGTCAGTCTGATCTACATGCCTTGTCATCACTGCTAATTCAGGTAATAAATTTCTCAATGAGTAGTAAAGATAATTATAAAATCATCTGTGCCCTGAGGCATCCTGTGTAATTATTGAGATCAAAAATGGGAAAATACTAGAGATAGAAAAAATAGAGTTAATTTTGTCTTCTACATTAGGTTTTTATGAGATTTCAGAGAGAAAATTAGTGAATTCAGGAAGGTATAGCAATAAATTTGGGGTAAAGATGGTATAGAAAATATTTAGATGTGGGAGAAAATGAGAAAAACACTTTTTCACTGAAGTTAACTTTAGTGCACATAATAATATAGAGAGAAATTCTATGGAGCATCAACCACTTACAGCCAAGACTAAAAGGAACACATACATAGTTGAGCAAAGGTGGGTTTATTTACATGTTGCAGCTAGGAAGACTCTATGCATGGAGAATCATGAGGTGTCTCACAAGAAGGGACTAGAAAGGGCTTTATTTGGGCAGATGTTAGGTGATTTGGAGGTGGTTTTAGGGAAACAGAAATTTGCTCTGGATTGGAATGCTGTCACAAAACAGGAGTAATTTTATTTTTAGGCATCTCAATAAATATCATCTAGGAAGAGGGAGGAATAAAGTAAGCATCATTATTCATATTGGCCAGGCTGAGGAAATATTCAGACATTTTATGGTTTGGACAATGTGCATATTTAGTCTGCATTCAGACATGATTATTATGGTGGTCTTGTTTGTCCTGATCCATCACACAAAGTGACCTTGTCTGATGTTGGTGTTCTGCAAAATTGTTTATATATAACAGGAGAACACTAAGGCTAACTTGTGAGCTCCAAGCCAGCTCCTGGCTGTCAGAAGCTGCTTTTGTCTTTCTTGAGACAAATAAGGAACAGTTAAATTTGACTTTTCCAGATCTGAGGTGTCATTTAAGGCCCTTTCTTATACTTGCCTGTATCCCACTGCATAGTTTCCCATCTAGTAATACTACAGGCATGTAATTCTCCCGAGCATCATAGAAAGAGAAATTACATTGATTGCCCAGACACAGTGAAAAAAATTTTACCTCAACCCAGTGCCATCAGCTCAAGCTCTATCCTGAAAATGCTTTTACTGGCTCTTAAAGATGCATATGACTCCCAATGGACTAGCAGCACTGTTTCCTAATTTAAAATATTTTAATTAAATAAAATCCTTCTTAAAGAAGAAAGAGCAAACCAGATCAGAGTCTGTCACCTCGGTTGTCTTCTCACTGCACTGATATGACAAGACAGCAAGTTGGGGGTTTTCACCCTCTCTCTCATTCCCCTCTTCCTTTAATGGCCTGTCAAAAAGAAACTCCATTCAGTGTTGGCATTAATGCCTGCTGTAAATAAAAAGGAAATGGGAGGAAAGAGGAGGAGGGAAGAGAAGGGGTGTTTGATAGAAGCTAGATTTGCAGCTCAATTGCAAGGCATCTCTCAGAGTGTCTAGACACCAGCTGCCTGGTTACCATGGAAACCCACTAACTTTGGCTGATGGGCTGAGTAGTAACGACTCTCAGGAGATCTGGGTGGGCGCATAGTGGTGGGGGAAGAGGAAGGAAGGTTGGGAACGATGGCACAGAGGGTGTTAGAGCAATATGGGAGAGAACAAGTGAAAACAAAATTCTCTTTGTAAGAGAGTGGCATTAACCCTGTTAATGTTTCTCACGTGCACATCACACATGTGGTGACAAGGTACAAATCTGTCTTACTCAGCAGGTGTCAGGATGCAGGATGTTCAAGATGAATAGCGGAGGTAGAATGATTGTATTCTTATCAACCTCCTGCCAATGCCAAAGTACTTCCTCAGTAAACCAAATCTTTCCATGGTAGACAGACACAATCAACAATTGTCCACCTAAGATCAGGGGCAGGGAATTCCAATCCACGAGAATGGCTGCCACTTTTACGAGGACTCAGCAGTAAAGATGAAACACAGCCTTTTATGCCTAAGGTGTCCTGCCTTCCTGCTCCTCCCATTTTCTCTTGTCATATGTAAGGGCTGGGCAGCTGTTCCAACAATGGAGGATGGTGGTGGGAATGTTGAGGCTATGAGTAAGAAATGAAGGATTACCAGTTTAGGGCCAAGTCATTATATATACAGACATATTTTGTTATCTAACTTATGAACAGATTCCTATTATCAGGGGTTCTGGTCCATAGATTTTAAAGTTTTATAGTTGCTTGCTGTCACCCTGGTCCCTTCCCACTTTCCTTTGGGATTAGGATTTTTCAGGTAGCACTGACACCCCCACACCCTCATCTCTCTCGTCACCTAAGTATGTGCTCATTTCCACCCTCTACCCACACTTTTCCACTCCACTTTCTAAGTCCCACCACATAAAAACATAGCCCCACAGACATAAGCAGACTTTTCTCACCAAAGATTGTCTACAGCTATACAAACTAGATTTGTTTGTCTCACAGTGTTCTGCATTTATTCTTACCAACCACAGGTAGAATCTTAAGAGAAGACCTACTGGTTTTATTGGAGTAATCTGAGTCACAAAACTATTTTCTAATTGTGCAAAGCTAATGGATGATATGAGACTTAATCCTTGGACTCTGATCATGACCAACAGAACTGGTTTTATATATATATATATTTTATATATATTATATATATAATATACACACACACACACGCACATGTACTCTGTGAATTTTTATGCAGTGGTTCCTTTGAAGAAATACTCCCGTATGGAAAAACGTTCCAATCACATTGAGTTATAATCAATATGTAAGCAAATTTAACATACTACAAAAGGGTTACTAATAGGTAAATGCTGAGTTAACTATAATTTATAAGTGGAAAATTTTAATCTGCCAGAGACTCTTTGTTAGACATTAAAGTTTCTATGACTTTGATTTGATGATTCAACATGAAAGAAAGGCAGCTCACTTCTAAGCAAAAGTGTGTTTTGCCATCTATTTCCAGTCTGGGCAGAATTCCCACTGGTTTTGAATTTGCTAAAATGGTTCTCTGCTTTTAGAGATATATCCTTTGCATTGAAAGATGAAACAATTTCCTCCCTGTGGCATGGACTCCATGTAAGGAGGGCTTGTGAAGCAGTGAGGCTAAAACAAGGGGCTAGTGCCCTGATGCCACAGACACAACCCAGTTATAGTTGCTGTCCAGCGGCCATCATCTTCCGGTCATTAGGAGGATGGCATTACATGTGAGAACTCTATGAGTCACCAAAGAATGTACAGGGACAAAGGAAGGTGAGGAAACATGTGCTTAGGTGACAGAGAGAAAGTTCCTTCAGAACTGCCTGTTTAATACATGTGCTTGGTATCTTCTTCACTTATTGAATGAATTGATATTTATTGAGCATTTACTGCTTGTTCCAGTTGCTGAGAATACCACAGTGTACGAAATAATAATAAAACCAAAAATACTCTGTCTTCATGAAGTTTACATTATTATTATAAATAAATAAATGTAACATATAATACATTAGATGGCAGTAAGCACTATGAAAATAACAAAATTGGCTGGGTGTGGTGGTGCATGCCTGTAATCCCAGCACTTTGGGAGGCTGAGGTGGGTGGATCACTTGAGGTCAGGAGTTTGAGACCATCCTGACCAATATGGTGGAGCCCCGTCTAAATACAAAAATACAAAATTACAAAAATTAGCCCGGTGTGGTGGGCACCTGTAGTGCCTGCTACTCAGGAGGCTAAGGCAGGAGAATCACTTGAACCCAGGAGGTGGAGGTTGCAGTGAGCCGAGATTGCACCACTACACTCTAGCCTGGGCAACAATGGCAGGAATCTGTCTAAAAACAAACAAACAAACAAAACTAACCAACAAACAAAAATTCCTGAACATAACAAAATTGGGAAAAAGAAGGGGAAATGCTGGGATGAGGCTGGGGTGACTATTAAACGAAGAGAAAGTTGCTTTGAGAAGGTGATATCTGAACAGAGAGCTGAAGATGGTTAGAGAGTGAATTCTATAAATTTCTAGAGGAGGGAGGTTTTGAGGCAGAGGGAACAGTAAATTGCAAATTCCCTGGATATGAGCACACCTGTTTGTTGGGGAGGCAGCAAGGAAATCAGTATTGCTAGAAAGGACCAAGAAATGGAGAGTAACAGGAGAGGAAATCCAAGTGGTGACCTAGCGGATATGCTGAGAACATGGAGCTTTGAGGCCACTTTAAGGACGACTTTTGCTGAAGTGAAATGGGTGCTAGAAAAAGTGAGATGTGCTGAGATTCTGGATATATGTTGAAGGTGGAGCCAATAAGACTTGCTCATAGATTTAATGTTGTCAAAGGAAAAGAAAAAAAGGAATAATTTTAAGGCATATGGCCTAAGTATCAGGAAATGATGGACTTGTCATTTCCTGAGATGAGAAAGACTGGAGAAGGCGTAAGTTCAGAAAAAAAAGACAGAAGTTTGATTTTCAAGTGATTTAATTTGAGATATCTGTTAGATATCCAAGTTGAGATGTAGAGTAAGCAGTTGTCTGGAGTGGGGAGAGAGGTCCGGGCTATAGATGGGAGATTGGGGCTTATCACATGGTAGACAGTGTTTAAACCCATGAGCTTGGAGAGATCACCAAAGGCATAAATGTAAATAAAAAAAAAAAAAAAAAAGAGAGACCGAATGTAGAAGAGAAAAGAGGAGAGGACATCCAAGAACTGAGCTGTGGGGTAACTCAACATTTAGAAATCAGGGAAATAAAGAAGGAAGGGCAAAGGAAACTGAATGGGACTAGCCAGTAGGTTGGCAAAAGTAATCAGAATAGGCAACATCCTGGAAGAGCAGTCACGAAAGTGTTTCAAAGAGTAGAAAGTGATCAACTCTGCGATGCTGTTAGTAGGTAAAAGAAGATGAGTCCTTAGAATTGGCCATTGGGTTTTGGCAATGTGGAGGTCACTTGTGAGTCTGGCTAAAGTTGTTTCACTGGATGGGGAGTTTGGGGAGTGGGTAGGAAGTAGATGTGATTGTTGTGGATTAAACGCAGAATAGGAAGAAACAAATTGGAGAGAGTATAGACAACTCTGGTTGAGAACACAGACTCAGGAACTAGGCTGCCTGAGTTTGAATGTGTTTCCCAAATGTGATACCTCAGGCATGTTATGTGTTCTCTGTACTTTGATTTCTCCATCTATAAACAGGGATGTACTTACCTCATAGGGTTGCTGTGTATGGATGACACATGTAAAATGCTTAGATTATATGCTAAGTATTAAATAAAACAATCCATATTGTCACTTCTCTTAATTCTTAAAAAGTTGGGGGCCTTGGAAACAAGTTCTATTTTCACTTCTGGAGACTAAAATAATAAAAAATGTTATTTGAGCAACTGTGATGAAATTTCTGGAAATGTTGATCTGTTTTAACAGTGCTTGATGACAGACTTGCATTGAACCACCTCAAGGGTGTGTCACATTCCATTTCCCAGTTACTCTAAGGTTCCAGTTTTAAAAAGCATAGTCTAAGGATCCAGAGTATTTAATGCATTTAAGGTTTTCCAAGCACTAATATTCTTTAACTCTGAAAGATCCTAAAATTTTTCTTTTCTCATCACATTGAACTTCCGTGGTAGTTTATGTAAAGCACTTTGAAATCTACAATATTCAAAAGTGTTAAGGCACTGATATTTCCATGCTATAAAAACAGTTCAACTGGCATTTTGTCAAACAGAAGTCTTTATCAACTAACACTTCTCCACTACAATGAAAATTCACATTTGTATAATCCTGAAGCATTTTATGACTATGATTACTATACTTCTAATGTTGTGTATGTTTTATTACATCCCAGATCTTTCCCACTGGAAATCCAATCATGACATGAATAGCAATTATTAATCAAAATATTTGATAAACCAGAATGTTTCATTCCCCAATTAACATTGAATAGCACAAAATTTACTATAAATGTGCTGTTCTTTTTCTATCTTGAGGATACCCATGTTGAATAATAAAAAATAATTATGGAAAGGGAGCAGAAATAAGACTCTGATGTACTCACTAGCCCTGTAGCCTAAGATAAGTCATTTAAGTTCTCTTGCTTCTGTTTCCTCATTTGTAAAAAAGGGACAGTGATACCCCTCATCATAGGATCATTGTGAAGCTTAAACAAGAAACTCCATGTGGAGCTTTTAGCAGAAAGCCTGGCACAAGATAAGTAAATGTTATCTGTATTTTGATGATCATGGGTATTATTGTTGCTATTGTAATTATTCTATGGCGAGGGCCTAATAAGTGAAGCCAGACCAAAGACTGAGTAATTCAAAGCTATCAAATATGCATTAGGTTGGCTTCACATTTTAATTAAGGCTTGAGTTAATATTAGAAATATAGAGTCACCATTGTCTTTGTGAGGAAAGCCCGACTAATTACAGAAGCTCAATAAACATACAGGGCGTGTGATATATTCATATGGATTTATTCCAGATAGATGGCTTTGGGGTGGAGCTGGAAAAACAAGCTTTGCTTCGATTTCTGGGCTGCCTGTAACAGCAGCGGCAGCCACTCAGGGCTTCAAGAGAGGCTCTCACAGCCTCCTGAATGACTGCTCCCCCCGCCCCCTGCAAGTGACGGGGAAAAATGGCTGCTGTCTCACCACACATCTCCTCTTCCCATCTCCTCCACCCTCCGCCAACCCACCAGGCACGTGCCAACAACGAGCTGCCTGCCTCACTGGGATGCTCAGCTCCATTAATAAGCCCTGGAAGGCTGATAATTGGGGATTCGTGGAGCCTGCAGTCTTTCAATAAGCCAGGTTGTTATGGAAACCAGCGGCAGACCTCCATGTCCATATTATTGATCCTAAACAAAATAAAATAAAATAAAAGTGGGGAGCAGGAAAGGATCATTTCAATCCATCCTCTCCCCTGCCCCGCCCCGCCCCAGCCCCCATCCTTTTATTTTAGAAGTTCATTACCAATTTGCACACATGAGACTTCACAACTCTTCTCTCTTTCGGTTTCCTTCTCAGCACTCCCCCACCCCTTTCTTAATTACAACTGAACGTTTTTTCACCTCTAGCAGAAAAATCAGCTGAGCAGGGTACCAAAGGCACACCTGAGTAGACACTCTAAATCGAATTTAACACCATAGCATTAATGCTGTTTATTTGAGCCAAGAAGATCAGCAATGAATATCAATGTGCTTTCTTCACCATTAAAATAAATAATAATAATAATAATTTAACAGGATTTTTTAAAACGGTCCCAGAGTCTCCCCGTGGCTCTTAATATGTATTGTTCTCTAGCAAGACGGCCAAGCCACCACCCAAGATGAGTCGCCCTGTGTGTTGAACCAGGGCCCAGCTCTCAAACTGTCAGAGGAAAGGGGGCGGCATTTCCTTGGACTACTTTTAAAAATTAGCTGACAACCTTCTTACAATAAAAACCCAATTACTCCTTTTGGTTAATAAATTCAGGTGTGATGCAAAGAAGACACCTGACAGGCAGGCCTGGAGAGAACACTAAATGAATCCAGCCTGGAGGCTGCGGTGGACCGGGGAATCGCCACCTACGTCTCTACGTTGAAAAGACGAAGACACCATTGTTTCCCGATCAACTTCCCATTTCATCCCAGCAGAGGGCACCAGTGTAATTCTGTTCCCAGCTGTGGAGGCTGAGTGGAAGGCAGGCACTTCAGGCGTCACTCTCTAGGAAGAAATGACCCCAGGCAAACTGCATAGCAGTGCAATAGGAACAACTATTGTGATTGGGTCCTATTTTGAAGTTAATCCTAAATCAATTTTGATTTTTTGGTCCTTCAGATATGACCAAAAATTCAGTCTAGAAGTAGATTGTTAAGTCACTTTAACAAGTATGCTGAAATAATATTAATAGTCTGAATTGAATTCATAAGTGTGGATTGTGCTTTGTGTACACTTCATAGAGACATCAGAGTCATTCTGGGAGCAAAATAATATGGTGAAGTAAAAATTTTAACCACCCTCTATTTGCTGTTGGACCAAGACTGAAAACTTCTGACCACTTCAAGGTCCAACATGCCCTACCTTCTCCTCACTGGCACAAACTACTAAGGCCAGTATCCTCACCAATGCTTCATCATAATGCTCATTTCTTTTCTTCAGACCCTACCCACTATCATGGCCTCTGAATTCCTTTGCCACAACTACAGACTGCAGTTTGCAAGCAGTCACAAACTTATTTTGTTCTATACTGGTCCTGAGTTTTTTTTTGTTTCTGTTTTCTTTTAAGAGCCTTACTTTTCTCCCCATCCAGACTGTAACTTCCATGACAACAGATATTCACTTTTATAATCTACATCCCTCACAATGCCTGTGTAGTGTGGAAATTATACGTATTAATAAGGACAAATTAACTGAATGACAGTAGAATACAGTTCTTGCGACATCTGGGTTTATCTGCTCTATTCTGATGCTAACCCATTGTGGAACCATGGCCAGACCATGCAACTGAATCCCAGAACATGCTTCATCGCTCATTAAACCACAGGCACACACAACTTCTTCTGGAGATTGTTCGAGCATAGTGGATCATAATATTTTTGTGCAGTGGTCCCAGTAGAGTATCTGATGAAAGACAAGGTCATTTTGCCAAGAATATCATCCATATGCACACACAGTATAACATGTTGCAAATAATCTTAGGAGATGAAAGAACCCTCCTGAAGCCCATCCAGTTCCCAGGCTTAGGCAATTTTTAAGTTTCCTTTTAGGTATAAGACTGTAGGATTGAAATCCAAGATGTGATAAGTTATAGCTGGTATCTTCCTGGAAAGAGTGTGTTAGCTATTTCCCTTAAGGTATCCCAACGTTTCCTATTGAATCCCTAGATTGCAGTTTCTGAGGGACCAATTACATGAAGCCCAAATTAATCCTAACATCACTACCTGGTAGCCTTGGCTGACTTCCAGGCTCAATCATTACTGATAATGTAAGGACTTGGTAATGTTGCTGAGCTACAAGGTAGGCCAAATAGAATAGTCTCTGACTCCCAAAAGAGACTGCAAATCGTTATGTGTCTCTCTTGCTGGCCATAAATCATGTCCTACTTGCACGTTAATTTCCTTCATAAAATCAGGTGTAGTACCAAAGAAAAAAAAAGTTTCCCAATAGCTTCAGCTGAAAGGGCAGGAACAATGGTGACTTTCTATTAGGCACTTACTATGTGTTCAATAAAATACCATAATAGACACCTTTTACACATGATCTATTTAATACCGACAACCACCAAGTTCTGCAATGAGGATATTTTATTTCACAATGACAAAGCTGATGTTGAATTAACAGCATAGAGCTGGTTAGGGACTGGACCTTTGATTCAAACATAGATAAGACTGATTCCAAGACCCCTCTGATATTTCTCCTCCACTGCAGGCCTCCAAACAAGAGATTTGGCTAAATTCATGTTTGTTGCAATTCTGTCTATTGTTGCAGTATCCATTGAATAATATATTTGTCTTTTTTATTACTATGAATACAAAATAATACTCTGAAATACTTTACTTTGGGTCACCAAGAAACCATTGTTCTCTTTATTTGCTGGATGAAGTAATTTCTTCCACTATTTTACCTGTAGGAAGATGACAGGTTATCCATGCTTTTACCATCTTCAATTTTAAGATTTGCACAGAGGGGGCCAGGCGCAGTGTCTCATGACTGTAATCCCAAGACTTTGGGAGGCTGAGGCGGGTGAATCATGAGGTCAGGAGATCGAGACCATCCTGGCTAACACGGTGAAACCCCGTCTCTACTAAAAATACAAAAAATTAGCCAGGCATGGTGGAGGGTGCCTGTAGTCCCAGCTATTTGGGAGGCTGAGGCAGGAGAATGGAATGGCGTGAACCCAGGAGGCAGAGCTTGCAGTGAGCCGAGATTATGCCACTGCACTCCAGCCTGGGCGACAGAGCGAGACTCCGTCTCAAAAAAAAAAAAGAACTGCCCAGAGGATCTTCATATGGGGAGAGGAGAGTATGAGGATGAAAAGTGATTATTTCAGAACTTAGGCAAAATGATACTAACTGAGGACCTACTCTATATCTGGTTCTTTAAATATGTTACCTCATTAAATCCTCATCACAACTGTTTAAGGGTAACATTTTAAACTCCATCTTATAGATGAAGACATTGAAGGTTATACAAATCATTAAAACCATGCAGTGAGGAACCTGAGGTTGAACCCAGGACTGTCCAGTTCCAAGACTGTCTCTCTGTGAGGTGTTCCAAGTAAAGAATGTTTCTGAAACATGCCTTGTAATCTGAAACTTTGTATCGAAATAGGCCTCCATTTAAAATTGTGAGATTATGAAACTCAATCCTTTTCTTTTCCTGTCTGGAAGCAAGCAGAGACAATGTCTCTTGGTTTGTTGAGGCAGCGCTGGCTGGGGACTGATGCTGCAGAAGGGCTCAGACAATGGTGGGCAGGGGGTGGCGGGGGGGTCTCTCCTAGGGGAGCTGTGCCCCATCTGCCACTTAGATCTGCTCAAAGACAGAAAATCCATTTGCCAAGGAACCCTTTAGGGCCTGCTGTCTGTGAAGCCAAGAACAGAGAGCGCTAGTGCTGGAAGATCCCGTAAAACCATCTTCTTTTACCAGCAAGGAAGGTAAATTGGCCTTGGCCATGGCCAGAGAGCTTGTCAGAAACAGAGCTACAAGAAAACCACGGCTGTCTCTTGGTACTCAGCTCAGTCAGTGTCTTCCCCTGCTCTTCAGCGCCCCTCCAGCCCTGCTTCTCCCAGGCCTCTTGCTTTCTCGCTTATTACTCCTTCTTTCTCTTTTCTACCATCTATTCTTTCTCCACTTTGCCCTTGCTTATTCTTTCTGCCTCCCCTGATCAATTTCTGGTCCTCTTCTGCTTTTTTTCCTCCTGCTTTTTTCTCCATTTTCTACCCCATTATTCTTCCCTCCTACTCTCCCTTTTCTCTATAGGAAGTAAAGAATCTCTATCCACATCCCCACCTTGTTCCTCCTAAGGGCCCACCTTCCTTTTTCACATTCTGACCAATTTTCCTTCTGAGTCAAATACCCTCATTCAGACTCAGAGTGTCTGGGTGCCTGCGAAATATTTAGAAATGGGTTATGGAAAAGAAGTTGCTGATGTATAAAATTCCAAAGAACTGGGCCGCAAGCAATAAAAACGGACACTTGCCTGAAAAACTCTTAGCTTTTCTTGTGGGGCTTCCAATTTAAAAAAAATTAAATGATTCTTTCCCTTTCAAGCTGTTTATGAAAAGAAATCTCTCCATAAGTGCAATCCATATTATTGGCCAGTCAGTGGATGTCTATTGAGAGCCTTCTATGTGCTGTGCTCTATTCTGAGCACTGGAGCTACCATGCAGCCTTCAAGAAATGAAAAGTCTACTGAAAGGGAGAGAAACTGAGGACAGCACAGATAAACACAGTCGTTTTAGGCACTAAGAATGCTACAGAGAAAATAAATTGGGTAATGTGATATAACCATTGGCATTGGTAGGGGTAGTGCTGTTCTGCCCAAATGGTCAGGGAAGTCTTCTCTGAGCAAGGGACATTCAAATGGAGACCTGAGTGCCAAGAGGCAAGGGCTAAGAGGTGACCATGGAAGCTCAAGGGAGAAAGCAAGTGCAAAGGCCCTGGGACAGGAGCAAGCTGTATGCATTCAAGAGACCTTAAGAAAGCTATTAGGGCTAGAGAATGGGGAAGAAGGGCAGAGTAGAAGGACATCTGATCAGAAAGCTAAGACGTGAGATCACATGAGGCCTCCTATGCTGCGGAAATAAGTTAGATTGCATTCAGGTTGCAAAAGGTAGGCAAGCATTGGGAAGTTTTACATGGGGCATTGATATGGACAGGTATAAATTCATAGCTTTGTATGAGTGGTTTTTCAAGTAGTCTACTTGAATTTATAAGGAGTGAGCATGGCATTATGGGACCTATCCCTTTTACCCAGCTGAATTGTGTCACGTTGTGATGTTAATCACTGAAGAGGCATTTAGGATGTCAGTCCGTGGAGTTAAATAAGAATTGGCCCCATTGCCCATGCATATTTCCCTTTGGAGCATTTGCTTCCACAGAGGCACAAACAGCTATTGTCCACTAGGGCTAAGGAGTGGGAAAAAGAAAGGCGACAGATATTTTTAGAATTTTTGAGACTGATTTTGGCCTTTAACCTTCTAGAAATCTTATTTTTGTGGATATTCCAAAATTGTATAGATAGAATTTTTTAAGTAGTATCCCATCAGAAGGAATGCATTATTTATACAATTATATTGCACACTGGAGTAGAACTAAAAAATATTACTGCATTATTAGCCTATTTTTTAAGTTAAAGTACCCATGGATATAATAATTTTAATAATTTGAGGCCGGGGCAGTGGCTTATGCCTACAATCCCAGCACTTTGGGAGGCCAAGGTGGGTGGATCACTTGAGGCCAGGAGCTTGACACCTGGTGAAACCAACATGGTGAAACCCCATCTCTACCCAAAATCCAAAAAGTTAGCTGGGCATGGTGGCACACTCCTGTAATCCCAGCTACTTGGGAGGCTGAGGCAGGAGAATCGTTGAACCTGGGAGGTAGAGGTTGCGGTGAGCCAAGATTGCACCACTGCACTCCAATCTGGGTGACAGAGCGAGACTCCATCTCAAAAATAAATAAATAAATAAATACATAAATAATAAAAAATTTTTGTTAGTAACCCTGGGTGAGTCATTCAAATTCCATTTGTTTATGATTTATACTACAAGTCAAATTTTAGAATTTGAGCAGTATCTGTTTGTAAACTAAATAATTCAAGCTAAGTACAGATTGGGTGCCTGCCTGAAAAGATGAGTTTTGAATTATGTTGAGTTTTAATCTTGCCAAGATTGAAGACCTTTTGAATTTGGTCTTCAGTTTAAAACAGTAATTTCTTTTTTTTTTTTTTTTTTTTTTTGTGAGACGGAGTCTCTCTCTGTCGCCCAGGCTGGAGTGCAGTGGCGCGATCTCGGCTCACTGCAAGCTCCGCCTCCCAGGTTCACGCCATTATCCTGCCTCAGCCTCCCGAGTAGCTGGGACTACAGGGGCCCGCCACTATGCCCGGCTAATTTTTTGTATTTGTAGTAGAGACGGGGTTTCACCGCGTTAGCCAGGATGGTCTCGATCTCCTGACCTCGTGATCCACCCGCCTCGGCCTCCCAAAGTGCTGGGATTACAGGCGTGAGCCACCGCGCCCGGCCAAAACAGTAATTTTTAATTATTTTTAGTTAAAATGTCAAATCAAAGTTTAACCAAGATCACGAAATAGTTTGGTAGAGGTGTAGGGGATTGCGAGATAGGACCCCAATCCTAGGACCCCAATCCTTGTTAACCTGGCCTCTGCAAAACAACCCCAATTCCCAGAAACTACTGCTGAGATGCTGCTCCATGGAACTCCAGGCTCCAGCAACACAACTCAAAGTTCACTGATTGAGGATTCTAGAAAATAAACTTTCCTTGGGATTATTATTTGTAAAATATCATTTAGAAAATAAATTCTGCATAGTTTTAATACCAATGGAACTAAAATTAAATGGAACAGTGCTTAGTTACCTAAAGCCATGTTTAGAAGTTACTCAGACCAGTCCTATCTGCAACTACACAATAGGACTGTAATATGAATCAATTTTCTGTTGACCTTATAAGTAATACACATAATCTACTATGTCATCAATATGGGTGCAGTTATCCATACTCATTGTGAAGATCAGCTTACAGTAACTGAGATCAATTGGCATTGACTATTTTGTTGCTGTCCACATGTAGAAAATAAGTAGCTGAGAAATTTCTGAAATTTGCATTTTTCAAACTGTACTTCAGGGCTCAGAAATGATCCACTTAGAGGGTAGGGATAGATGCAAAAAAAAAAGGTAGGGGAGGGATTTCAGGGCATCTTCAGTCATCTCCACTTTCCCCTATCATTCTCAACCAAAGCTTCTCTGCTTTGGGGTTTAATGTATATATTTTAAACTCATTTGAGCAAATAGTGCCTAGGCTAACAATTTTGAAAATGTCTGTCTTCAGCAATTACTTACTCATCTGATTCTACCTCTGTGAAGACATTGTTTCACAATGTTCCTCCTAGCACTAAAAGCATCTTTCTCACTAAAAATTAGTATGAGGGAAGGAAATAGTCAACTCTTCCTCTGCATTAAATGTTAAATGGTTGCAAATCAATCTGAACCCTGAAATCATCTCTGAAAAACCAGCTGAGAAGAACTATTGCCTCCATCAACATGTCTATTTTTAAATTTTCCTTCTTTTCTTATGAAAGAACATAATAATTTTCAAACTAAGTTAATCATGAGAAAGGGGTTTTAAGAAAATTCTAAAATTTAGTATTTTGGGTTCCAAGATTTGAGAATTTTATGTCTGATGATTACTTTTAACTCATGTTTAAAGTTCCTAAGTATGCCTTTTATTATAACCTCATAAATGTAATAAATTATGCACTTTCCTTTAAAAAAAGATAAAAAGCCTTTCAATGCACTAAAAAGATACAGCTCAGATCAAATTTTGAGGACAATGTACGAATTCCTTCAGTAGCAACTGTTTTTCTAATTGAATACAGGAATACCAATTTGAAACTTTACTTTTTTTCCTTAGCCTTTAGCAAGTGTACAATGCTCAACAGAAATGACTGCAAATGTTGAAAATACTTCTCATGCCATCACATATATATGTATGTACATAACTATGTGGTTTTACAAATGGATATTTATATGCTTCTATACTGATGCAGTATTTGGAAGTTGATAATTACTATTCTTAGTATTTTAGAATTATCAAAATAAAATTAATCAAATTGCTAAAATATAATGATTTGGGGTATGCTGGAGCTGACTAACATTGGCTGCTGAGAGCAAGATCTTAGCACCTCTTCCCAACTGCTTATTTGGAAATTACACATTGGTAGCCTGAAATCAGCTAGGATAGGAGTATTTATACCATAGAAATTGGCAAAAACTACAAATAAAGGCTTTTAGAGTTTTGTTTTATTTTTTGGAGAGCCAGTTTACCAGCATGCCACTGCAGGTATCTGATAAAATCATAATGAATGGTTTACACCTTGGTGGAAAGAAAAAGAAAACTAACACATCTTCCAATAGGGGCCAGGTTCTTTTATGAATCTATTATAATTAAACCACCAGTATCAAAGGAAGAGGAAAGAGGAAATCAAAATCTTTCACCGCTAGTTTTCCTTCTAAAAGGATTTGATTACACCAATGGGGAGAACACTGAAACCACATTACTGAACTCTGCGCTTTCTTAGCCCTTTAAACTGGAATAGAATTTCACAAAGTGGGGCACATTCTGTCTTTTTACCAAATACATGAGGGTGACTTTAAGTTGCAGTTTTTGTGTAGGGAAGAATCCTTTCAGCCTTCCACTGCAATGTCCCTCATGGTCTGTAATCTGAATAGCTCACAGGTTGTACACAAATTATGTTTGCACTAAGGAGTGGGAAAGCCTGTTTACTGGTCTGTGTCCCAACACTGTTGGTTTGGGAACACATTAACAATTCACCCTATAGTGGAGCAACAGCAGGTTCAATAGACTCTTACACACCTTGCAAAGATTACTTAATTGTGTCAGATGAGGAAAGGAAGCCAAGGAAGCTGGCAAATCATTTCTTCCCTGGGTGTTTCTGTCACACACTGGCAAGGGCCACCCACAGGTCATTCATGTGGCTGGAGTGAAATTAATCACCTGCTTTCAGTAGGGAGCAGCCTTGACTTCCTCTAGTTCTCAATATGTTTCTAAATATAATGCAAAATGCTCACACTGGTCTATGAAGGCCTAAATGGTTTGAATTCTGGCAACCTCAGGGATGACTTATGGGCCTGAGTAACAACTAAACTCTCCAATGAGCTTCTGTATTCATTTTCCTGGGTAGGTTTAGGATTTTCTCTATGGCATAATATTATTCATTCAAAGTATTGTCATAAACGCAGGAAAAGCAACAATAAACAACACAGACATGAAGCTACTTTTTCCACTGAAGGTTAAAAAGCTGCTGCAGAATTATGACCTGAATCAATTTATTTATATGTGTGTGTTAATTTGAATGAAAGGTGGTTTCTCAAGTTTTTAAATAAATGATATCCCTTTTCATTGGATATATTTTATCCTTTAAGATTCAGCTGAGGCAACCTCTACACCAAGAACACTTCCTGGATAATGTTCCCCTAATTAGCCAAACCAGGGTTTTAATTCTTAGGCACTATAAATTTCATCTTAGATAGCTTTAGTCCCAACTCTTAGCTCTCCTCAACCCACTGTAGGTTCACAAACATATCCTGATTACATGACTAGCCGAGAAACGACCATTACTCTTCACACACACCCTCAGAGAGACGAGGGGTGTTCCTGGAGCCATTCTCTACTTCTTTTTGGCCTGAAGGGTGGAGAAAATGTAGAACTTACCATTATTCCAGATTTTCCCTACAGTCTGAACTCTTGGGCAGCCCTTTCCCTACATATTGAATGTGTGTGTATACATATGTGCTTGGAAACTGGCAGAAGGGTATACTACAGGCATGGATACAGTGCTTAAACATATCTAAATTATATCCTTCACTTTGTCATACACCAGGGAAGAGAACATTTTTTTCAAGGCTATAGAAATGTTCATCTCCACTTTATCTGAGAGACACACACATTCATCATGCACCAGTAAGAAGGGACCATTTTAGGTAAATGGCTTCTGGTTTCTATTTCAAATTCCAAAAGATTCTACTAACTCATACTGGAAAAACAAAATAAAACAGGGAAAAAAAACCTTCAAAGGTTATTTCACTGTATATGTGCCACCAGGATAGAATACTTATGTTGAACATGTTTTACAAAGAAAGGCAAAAAGCCTTCCTAGAATATTTTCTTCCCCTGAAGATATCTTAAGAACTACAATTTCCCTTCCAAGTAGAATGGTGTGAGATGATCAAACTGAAATATTTTAATTCTCATAATCCTCTAATTTGTGATTTGGTGATTACAAATAAGTGTGAGGATTGCTGAGTAATCACATCTAACTTGTATATCTTCCATACCACCTTTTCTCGGGACGTTCCATAGCCCAATTCAAATACTTAGGCCTGTTAGGCAATTTCACTATTGGTCAAATATCCAATGACTGTGAATGTAGAGTTTAAAAAAAAGAATTGGAAGAGATTTGTATTAGCTTATCCATATAATACTTTATGTTTTAATGACAGTCTACTGACAAAATTTTAAAAAGCTTATCAGATGTCTATCAGATGTATCCATTGCTCTACATAAGCATCCAAGGTTTTATTAACCCTTGAAGCTGTTTAATTACTTTAATGAAATAAAAGCATATAAAAATACACTGATATTGAGTTAAGTGTAAGATGGAAATGAAACTATTGATAGCAAATTATGGCTGTCTATAGGCTATAGCCACTGTAGCTATTATAGCTATAGTTTTCCATCCAGAGACAGGGTTAGGAGGATTATGAATCAGAAGTCCAGTCATATCAGAAAACATCATTTTCAACTCTTTATATTCAATCTCAAGTGTAAGACAGGATTAGAAACCTCTACGGAGATATTCTTGCTGTCTTCTGGGCCTCTAGTCTAATAATAAACTTTCTTAGAATTGACTCTTCTAGATTCTTTGCCCCTCTATCTAAACTTCTCTACTATCAACCCCATCCCTTAAGCCCATTATCTAATAGTTAAGAAAGTAAGGGACTATGGAAAAGTGAGGATGGTTGGCTAAGAAGCCATATGTCCCACACTTCAAAGATGCCTCCTTGGTCTACCATTGCAAGATTGTCGTGTGTGTGTGTGTGTGTGTGTGCACATGTATGTAGAGAAAAAAGAAAAATATTTTATGAAGATGTGTTAATATCTGAATGATAGTCTATATTTTAAGAAATATTAATTTTTAGTTCCAAATATAGTTTCACAACTTTAAAATTGGGGGAAGAACATGTCTTTCTGTTTTTCAGATTCTTTTATGAGGTGATAGCAACAATTTAATATAAGCTATGAAAGAATGAATGGCCTCAACAGTATGAGTCCTGTGACTCCACAACACATTCCTTCATCTTCTTGTGTCTGCTTACTTTTTTAACTAAAGAGTTAATGAAAGGGCCAGGCGCAGTGGCTCACACCTGTAATCCCAGCAAGGCTGAAGCAGGTGGATCACCTGAGGTCAGGAGTTCGAGACCAGCCTGGCCAACATGATAAAACCCCGTCTCTACTAAAAATACAAAAATTAGCCAGGCATGGTGGCAGGTGCCTGTAATCCCAGCCACTAGGGAGGCTGAGGCAGGAGAATCACTAGAACCCAGGAGTCAGAGGTTACAGTGAGCCGAGATCGTGCCACTGTACCCCAGCCTGGGCTACAGCGTGAGACTCTGTCTCAAAAAAAAAGTTAATGATTGCTCTTTAATTTGTCTCTTCTATTAAGTTCTTTAATGTTTTAGTTATAAAGGTACCAGATCCTTTGGAAATGCACTTGCCAAAGGGCGGTAGACCTAAACAAGAATATAAAAAAGATACTAATTCTGATAAACTAAACTTAGGGTAGCAATTGCCTACAATAAATAAAATGACTTTTATCTGATTGAGATATGAAAATTTTCATTTCTAATTTTCAGATCCTCCTGGAAAACTGATGTATTTGATGGAGTCAGTAATATGCGTGTTAAGAACAATCAATTTCAACTGATCTTTATAGCTCTCTCAGGTCTAATAAAACAGTACTTGGAGCGTTTTTGAAATAAGAATCTAAGACTCAGAAATAGTTTAATATCCCTAATAATTCTGGGGTGATAGGGCTGTGAGGGAATTATGATCAGGAATTATAGTAGTTACTAGATACCCATCTGTAAATGCTATCCCTAATAATTCCCAGACAAGAGTCTGGAATATCCAATTATCCAAAGAGAGATGTTCTTATATTATAACACATTGTTGGGGTCCTTAGACATTCCTCTTCTCTTTGTTTCTTCCGGAATAGCACTTGGATAAGTGTCAGCGTTCAGCATGTGACCTCTCAGACTCTCAGGGTTTGGCTTCTGGCTCAACATTGCTAGCTGTCAACAATGATTAAGTCCCACAGTCTCCCTAAAGCTAAGATTTCTCCTTGTAAAAAGGGAAGGGAAAATTACACTACTACATTACTACCACAGAGTGGTTATGATGATTAAATGGAACAATCCCCACTTAGCACTCTGCACAGGACCTGGCAGTTAATAAATGCTCATTAAGTGCTACCTATTATTAGACTTTTATATTTTAACTCTTGAAAGAAAACCTTAAAAACCAACTATCGTAGTCCCTTTTCCTAAGGATGAGACAAATGAGGGCCAGAGAAGCAATAATTTGCCTAAAATCTGGTTGGTAGAAATACTGAGACTAGAACCCTGGTCTCTTTATTTCAGTTGAAAGATCTTTTCCCTACCTTGTATTACAGGGCAGGTAGGACAGAGAATATCCTAGTAAGATCCTGGTTGGTATTTCCCAAAAGCATCAGATCACAACAACAGCTAAGATAAAAAAGAAAATGCAGGCCGGGCGCAGTGGTTCACGCTTCTAATCCCAGCACTTTGGGAGGCCGAGGCGGGCGGATCACGAGGTCAGAAGATTGAGACCACGGTGAAACCCCGTCTCTACTAAAAATACAAAAAAAATTTGCCGGGCGTGGTGGCGGGCGCCTGTAGTCCCAGCTACTCGGAGAGGCTGAGGCAGCAGAATGGCGTGAACCCGGGAGGCGGAGCTTGCAGTGAGCCGAGATTGCGCCACTGCACTCCAGCCTGGGCGACAGAGAGAGACTCCGTCTCAAAAAAAAAAAAAAGAAAGAAAAAAGAAAATGCAGAAACAGAGACAAAACATAACACCTTAATAGAGAGAAAGAACTATAGGGCTACAGTTAAGGTGAGGATTTAGAGTTCAATCAGTTTGATCCTTGTTTTGTCACTGGCTGTATTTGTGGCCAGAATATCCATTTACTTTGTCCCTATTCTTTGAATAAAAAAATAGAAAGAAAAATATGATCAAATGACGTTGGGCTGTTGTCAAGAAAAGCCAATAAAAATGATTACTCTAGCAATATAAAAGTGCTCCATAAAAGCTTAATAATCAACACTATTTAAGAGGTATACCACTGAGTATCTGACAGGGTGCCCATGTTTTATAAACAGCATTTATGGACTTCCACAACCAAAATTTTCATTCTTTGTGAGTTGTGTATAAATTTAGGAAGTGGTTGAAACCACATTTCAAATCAAAGCCGCTCATGAGGCACCCTGCCAAATGTGTGTAAATATCCTTGGAAAATCTCACGTCTAACACACAGCTTGGTAGAAGTGGACCTATCTTTTGGAAAGCTGAAAAATAGATGGTTACCTTGGGCCTTAGGGAAAATATTGTTCTGGGAAACGTAAATAATTTTTTTAATTCAGAAATATGAGCTGGGTATTTCATTTTCTTACACACAATTATCATTCTAGAAATTCTAAATTTTGCATCTATTCTTTTTGTTAATCATTTGAGTATCAGGACATACGTTATATAAAACATTTTTATAGTAAGCAGCAGACTGCATCTTAGCCCCTGAAGCACTGCTTCATTCATATTTTGTCCAAAGTGCATTGGCATAGGGAAGTGCCCTGTACCTATTTGCAGAATTTAATTGAGATTATAAATATGATTGTTTTCAATGTCATTCCCTGAATTTCATACCTCCCCCATACCAAGTAAGAATTCATTAAGGTCAAAAGACTATATCTTGTTTTTGTTTTGGTTTGGTTTATTTTTTCTGAGACAGGGTCTCACTCTGTCACCCATGCTGGAGTACAATGGCACACAATGATGGCTCACTGCAGCCTTGACCTCCCAGGCTCGGGTGATCTTCCTGCCTCAACCTCCAGAGTGGCTGGAACCTCAGGCACACACCACCACACTCTGCTAATTATTTATTATTTGTAGAGATGGGGTCTCCTTCTGTTGCCCAGGCTGGTCTCAAACTCCTGGACTCAAGTCCTCCTGCCTCGGTCTCCCAAAGTGCTGGGATTACAGGCATGAGCCACCGCACCTGGCCAAAGAATCATATCTTATTCATCTTTGTGACCCCGATACCTAGCACAGAAGAAAGTTAATATAAAGGGAAAGGAAAAAGAAAGGAAGAATAGAAAAAAAGGAGAGAGAATAGGAAGGAAGGTTAAAAAAGAGGAGGAAGAGAGGTAGGGAGACACTAAGTTAATTTTTCTATTCAGGGAATGGCAATAAGAAACTCCTCCCTCTTTTCTTGATCATTACTGATGGCATCAATTTGCAAGGTGTACTGAGACCATGAAAATAAAATGTAGCCAAGATCAACATACAGAACATCTAAAGTCACTCAGAGCTACACTTCCAACTAGCATCAGTCAAGGACCCTGTGGCAGCCACCCAATCAATATCACTGATTGATAGCCTTCCGGATAGGTTACCTTGGTAGTACCACATCACTGAATATGACCACAGCAGAGTCCTCTACTGGGGAAGATCAATAGGCTACCATGGAGAAGAAGAGACGTAAGAGAGAATTCCTTCACTGAGAGCCAATGAGCACAGTGACACTGCTCAGCAGGAGACCCCAAGGATACAATCACTAAAGGGGGCTTCAAAGTTCTCTACTCATGGCTGAATGGGGCAGTGTCCCACAGATGTTTTAAACGCTTCTCTTCCTCTAAAGGACTCATTATCAGAGGTGCACTGAAATGTTTTCGTACCAGGCACGTAAAGAGCTGGGCAGGCAGAGTGGCAAAGTAGGGAGAGGTGGACATACTTGGAGAATTTAAAACAATAACAATAATCAACCAACTTCAAAGATCAAAATACAAATGACATCACCCCATAACAAACAGGTTGGTAGTAAATAGTAAAAGACGTAAAATAAATAACATTTATAATTCCCCCAACATTTCCATAGGTATTAAAGTAATAATCATATCTGATCTAAAATTTTTAAGCCTGATATTGACAGAAATTATTTTCTTAGATTTTCTCTTTGTACCTCTTTTTCCCCTTAACCCTATTGCACCCTGTTAGATTGTCTGTCCATGCCCCTCCAGGCAGCCGTAGAATCCTAAAGCAACCCATGGTAGCCACCCATTTCCAAACAGTACAGCCCGGTGGAAAATGCTGCTACTTTAACCCAGGTTAAAATGAAATACAGTGGAAGACAGAGGAAATGCAGTACAGGGCACCTGGGAATTTGGACCTGATATGATGTGATAGATCTCCTTGTCACCTCTACCTTCTGTGATCCCATGAGATTCATCACAGCAGAGTAATTTGTGCTTGTCACATAAGAGCAGGCAAAGCTACTAGATACCTCAATCCAGAAAGAAATGACAGGCAGCATTTCTGAATCTAACCAAGAGGACAATACCTACCCAACTCTAAGAAACAATGTAAATTGCCCTTTGTGATTACCTTCAAGTTGAACTTAATCCTTTGAATGCACATGATAAAGTCTGATTAATTAAGATATTTTTCAGTCAGAATCTGTAACATTTAGGGCAGAGAAGAGTGCTGTTTGCTTTCACTGACCAGACATATTTTTAATCAAATAAATGAATAGAATAAGCAAATACGCAAGAGAAATATATAAATGAGTGAGCAAATTATTATCTATAATTTAAATTTCATCAATTTATATTCAATATTTGACATTTGTTGACAACTTACTACATAAAATATTTCATTAATTCATTTGGAGTTATCCTAACCTGAAAAATAATAAAACTTAATTTCTTTTAAAATATATATTAGACTTCCTAGAGATTCAAGAAATCCTTCTATCAACCCAAATCATAAGCATATATCTAAAATCACATCATGTCTCTGTTTCTCACAACTTTAGAAATCCCAGTTAAAAAATATGGTCTGTGCCATGTCAGATATGTTCTGTATTTAAAAGCATGATTAATTTCTAAGATTTATGGAAATGACACATTAAGTAACTTGTGGATATGCAAATTGTTTCCAGACATCATATCTGAGGCTCAAACCTTAAATCTAAAGAAAAGTAGTTAAGTTCTGCTTTGCTGAGTAAATTAAAACCCACACCCCACTTTTTATCACATGCCTTACCTTTTCCAGGGAAAAATTCCCATCTTCTAAACCTCAATGTCTGGCCCCTGGGACAGTTGTGTGTTAGAATAAAGATTCAAAATGAAAAGAAGCATACGATTTATCCAGAGCTGGAATATGCCAATAACAATGTTAATTAACATAATCTGGCATCTTACTCATAGAATTTTAGGGATAAGATGAAAGAAGTAGACCTAAAATATCTAGAAGATTCACCTACCATATTGCAGTATCTGATTTTGGGGAAATGTATATCAAGGTAAAAGTCCAATCATTACTTTCTCAATCTGATGGTCAAATGCCAAAACATTCCTCAGACCACTCTCATGGAGTAGGTTTTCTCCCAAGGAGCACACTGTGGTTCAGTCCATATTTAGACCCTTGGATGACAAACGTCATTGGTTAATCCGAGGCACTTCTAAAGGAGTAAACCCAATCTTTTAAATGGACACAGAAGAAACTTCATCTTTGAGGATCTTTGGGGGTGGAAAGTATTTATGGGTCATATTAGACTAGAGAAAGATCATGGAAACTGTTGGCCTCCTTTACCACTGTGGATGTGTTGGGGTGAGGGAAGGATCTAGTCTCCAGGGACGAAGCTCTCTTGAATTTATCTTGCTCTGGGAATATTCTATTCCAATTCTGCACAATTGAGCAGTAATAGTGAAAACACTCCAACTTTCAAGTTACAGCTCCAAACTGAAGAGAATCCAGTACCTTTTTGTAATCATAGGAACCCTCAATTATTTATGCATATTGTAGAAAGTTGTGTCCTCAATAATAAAATGATTATTTATGTTTGACTTCACAACATATTCTGTATTTTGGGTTTTTCTTTTGTTTTTGGCAACATCGACAGACTTATTTTCCTAATTATGTTTGACCCCAATTAATGTTACAATTAACATTCTCCGAGCATACCCACATATACACACACTACTCACCAACTGATGGTGGAGAGAATGCCCAGAAACATAATGTGAGATAGGGAAGGGTGGTCTGAGATTATACTTTTGCTGCCAGCAATTCACACACTAGATAATCCGGATCAAGAAGAGGATGGCTGTATTTATACCAGGCATTTTCTAGAGCCAAATAATCACATTAGCTAATTCCCATCCATAAAATATATGTAGCCTCAGTAATTACTTATTAAACTAAGTCTATCAGCACACAGAATACTTTTTTAAAGCAGATTTACCTAGTTTGACTGCATATATCAATCCAATTAAGATAATTGCCAGATTTTTCTAGTAGTGGCTGCTACATAGACCTGCCTGAGTCCTCTCTCAGGCATGGAGATACTTGGGAATGTAACCTTAGCTCCTAGTCCTGACACTTTGGGAAATTAAGCACAGCTTCCCTTGATTTCTGGAAAACACCTTCTAGACTTTTTCCTCTCCCTCGATGACCCAGGTGGCCTGGTCTTCCGGATAGCAACTTCCCTCCCCATCCTCCCGTTGCATCTGACCCTCGCAGTTGCTCACCTATGTTCTCTTCAGTTTGGCTGCTCTCCCCAGTCTCCGTTGGAGGCTGGGCTGTTGCCTTGGCAGCAGCATCCTCTGCAGCAGGGGTGGTGGCAGCAGCAGCAGTGACAGCAGCAGGCACATCGGCTTGTTTAGGCTCCTCCTTGGCTGGGGCATCTTCGGCCTTGGAGGACGGCGAGTTATCAGTGGAAGCTTTAGTGGCACTTTCTGTCTCAGCTGAGCCGGCCTTCTCCTCTGAGGATGCAGGAGCCTGGGGGGCTGCCTGCTCTGTGGCAGCATCACCCTCCCCCTTCTTCTCCTCGGAAGGAGTTTCTCCTGCTTTGCCGGGCTCATCAGGCTTGGAGCCAATGGCTGGGGCTGCTTCGGTAGTAGTGGTGCCTTCTCCCTTCTTCTCCACCCCATCGGCAACAGGGGCTTCATCCTTCTTATTAGCTTCAGCCTCAGCAGCTTGGACATCATCCTTCTTCTCTCCTTTGAGCTTTTTCCTTGTTATGTGTCCACGGAAGCTAGCCTGAATTTTGGTTGCGGCCTTATGAGCTTTATCTTCTGGTTTGATACCATCTTGTTCAATCTTTTGGTCCTCATCATTTTTTTCAACCTTTGTAGACAAAAGAAGGGAAAAAAAGGAGAGGGCTTCAGTGACATTCTTCTCCTCTAAATCTCAGCATTCAGCAAATATTTATTAAGTGATTTATTTTGTGTCAGGCACTGTTTTTGGAGTTAAGAATTCAACAGTACCCTGGAAGTTCAAATCAAGCCTCATCTTTCTCCCACAGTATTGTATGAGAAAAGTAATGTCCTTTGGACCTTCCAGAATCACTGGCTTTTTTTTTTTTTTTGAGATAGAGTCTCAATCTGTCACCCAGGCTGGAGTACAATGGCGTGATCTCGGCTCATGGCAACCTCCACCTCCCAGGTTCAAGCAATTCTCCTGCCTCAACCTCCCAAATAGCTGGGATTACAGGCATGTGCCACTACACTTGACTAAGTTTTGTATTTTGTAGATACAGGGTTTCATGTTGGTCAGGCTGGTCTCAAACTCCTGACCTCAAGTGATCCGCCCATCTCTGCCTCCCAAAATGCTGGAATTACAGGCGTGAGCCACCGCACCCGGCCACTGGCATTATTTTCTACGTATTTTCTTTCCTCAGCTCAATGTCGCTCCATGTCAAACTTAAACCAGCCTTTTTTTTTTTTTTTTAGATGTGCTTTGACAACTCAAATCACATTTACGAGCTGGGTGCAGTGGTTCACACTTGTAATTCAGGCACCTTGAGAAGTGAAGGCAGGAGGCACTTGAGCATAGGAGTTTGAGACCATCCCTGGCAACATAGACCCCATCTCTACAGAAAATTTTAAAATTAGATGGGTGTGGTGGCATGCACCAGTGGTCCTGGCTACTCAGGAGGCTGAGGTAGGAGGCTCACTTGAGCCTGGGAGGTCAAGGCTGCAGTGAGCTGTTGTTGTGTCACTGCACTTCAGCCTTGGTAACAGAGTGAGACCCTGTCTCAAAAAAGCAAACAAACCAGAAACAAAAACAAAAAACAAATCACATTCACCCCAGGTTTTTATCAAAGAGCTCTGAAAGATAGAGGGTTTTCAGGATTTTTGAGAAGGACTTTGTATAAAACTTAATGGTTTAAAAAAATATTTTGCAAAAGTCTACTTTCCCCAAAGTTTTAAGCCTGATAAGGAAATTAATAAATTCAAGACAAAGAGTATAGTAAAAGTTTAAACCATAAATCCCATCAGGATTTTATGCTAAATGTAAATGAGTTCCAGGTATTTAAGGGATTTGTTCAGAATGTGACAACTCACAATGCTGGTCACAAAATAATGTCTAACTTTCTCTTGCGTGTGGTCTAACATTAGTAATAAACATACCAAACCTTCAAAATCTGAATTAAAAAAGACCATTATTCCTGAATTTTAAAAAACGATGGGAAACACTGTTTCTCCTTTTGAAAAAGCAACATATATACAATTCTTTATTCCCAAAGCAATTGGGAACCTAAAATGTGTTCATATTATCATCAATAGAGCCATCTTAGTACTAAAGACAAGAGACTAGCATATAGAATTTTAACTTTTGATGGCAACATTTGTAGCCTAATATATGCTGCAAATGACTATTTTCCACATGAAAATTAAATCAGAGGATAGGAACAGCAGGTATGGTCATAGAAAGAATTGCGTAGGCAAGTACACAAAATTTTATCCAGTTCCATTGTTCACCATGGTGCCCCAACATGGCTACTGATAGTCTCCATTCTTAGATTTCTTTAACTTTTGATTACTGAACTTTTGTTCACTTTTGTGAACACTGTTCTAGCAGAAATAACAGCAAAGAACAAGACAGCAACTTTCCCTCAAAAGACCACTAATAAAAGGGTGTTTATCATGTAACATGTTCAGCGCCTGTTCTCAATCTTGGATTGGCCTTGACCTTTGCTCCAGTTTAGGAGGTAGGCTAACACAGAACAACTCAGGAGAAGTTTTCCACCTGTAAAACCAGCTCTGCCCCAGTGACCCAGCTCCTGCTAATCATGATGTGGGACTGTTAGACATTCTTTGGACAAGAGTACAGACCTGTTGCTGCATAGGACCATCAACATACCAGTGGATGCACAAAAGTATTTTTGAAAATGAGCTACATGTAGGAGTAAAAGCAGGTTTGATAATTTTCTCAGTCAAATTCAAGTCAACTTTTCCTTTTTCCTTAGTTAACCATGCATGTATACATACAAAGATTAAAGGAGTAAATGAAAAGCACTTTGGAGAGGCCCGTCCTTCTCCCTCTTCCACTGCTCAGTTCTCTGATGTACTATCACCTTCTCGCTACCCTGCTGCTCTTGATGACTCCTACTGGGATGAGCACAGCCCAATCTGAGACATGAGAGCAGCTGTCCCTGCCAGGAGCTCTCTGCTCAGAGATGGAAGCATAACCCTGTAAAATTAACAGTTGTGAATGGAGCATGGAGCCAAGATGTTGATAATTTATTTTACTCTATATTGAGTTTTCTGAATGAAGCACCATCTTATATGTTAGGACACCTGCACTTGGGCATTGATGCCAACTGGTTCTTTAATACAAATACTGCTGTTTGTGAAAGTAGACAAGTCAATTGTTTCAGGAGCAGGTGTCCACAAAAGACTCTCTAGTGACTCAAGAAAGCTAAAATTTTAGAGCTCTGTCTTTTCTTTTGAACATAAGGCATAGGGGGATGAAACATTTGAAAAGCTGGAAATCACAAAGAGAAGGAAGCTGAGAGTCTACATGATATAAAGAAGGAAACTACACGGATAAAGAAAGGCTCTCAATTTTCTCTCCCCCCTCTTTCTCTTTCTCTCTCTCTCTCTCAATTTCTTAAAGCATCTGCAACTTTGATTTTCTAAAAAATCAGAATTTAAGCTTCTGAACACAGCATCTATGTTAGAATGACTTTTTAGAAAGGCTAAGACTAGACCAGGGTGCCAAGATTGTGAGACAAACCTCACCTAAACAACCCAGAAGTATAAGAAATTCAAGGGAAGCAGGAGTGAGCAGAAAGGGGGAGAACCATGAAAAACAAGAGTTAGGAGAGAGAGGTGAAGACAGTCTTATAAGAGCCAGGTACCCAAATAAGTGACTATACCCAAAAAGATGCTCAAGGTACTCTACAGGCATGTAGCTCATCCTGGAGAAACTGCTGGACTTCATCATTAGAGATTTAGGAAAACTAAATTTTAGAGATTAGTTGGGAAAAAAAATAATAGAAGTTTTTCCAGGGGAAGGGAAGGGAAGGGAAGGGAAGGGGGGAGGAAGAAAGGGATGTGGGGAGCAGATGAAGAAATGAAAGAGGAGAGGGGAGGAAAAGGAAGGAAAGAAACCAGGCTAAGAAGAGGTCAGACTTCAGTGATTGAACAGAGACATCCATAAATAAAAATATTTTCAGTTAAAACTGGGTTCAAAGCTAGACACCACTGGATTTTGTTTGTGTGTTTTTCTTTTGTATTTCTAATGATTCTATTAATATTCCTTAAACTACAGGTTATTTCCTGGTAAAATGCTTTTCACAGTACAGTATAAAGGTAAGTGGACTGGGAGTGTATTTTGTTGTGTATTTTGTTAAGACAAGGAGAAAAAGAACATTTCCCAAAACTGGCTATGTGGAGTAGCCCCAGGTTCTGAGAACACTTTGACCCTTTCCCCACTAGAAATAGAAGAGCTTACTTAAGATGAAGGACATTCAAGCCCAGAGAAACCAGAGACTACTCAGCACATTCAGCACAATACTTTCACTTTCCAAAAGGGACAGCCCTGGCCCTGAAAAGTTAAGTGACTTGCCTAAATTCAAAGGGCGAGTGAGGGAGGCAGCGGCCCAGCTTGTATTTGACCTCAAATCTTCTCCCCTCCCACCTACCTCCAAGTCCAATTTTATTGCATGGCTGGAATAGCTTGGACTTACTTGTAGTAGATAATCCACAAGGCTTCACGTCAGCGTTCTCGTTCATTTATTCATTTAAAAATACCCAGAGCCTATGTTAAGCACTATACAAATGCTACTGAACAGAAGGATACTGTGTCTACCCACATAGAATTCTTTTGAAAATACACTTAAACCACATCATAGTACTTTAACAATCAATAACTTCCCAGGAATTTGCAGTAGACACCTGATCTTACACTCCTCTTTTCAAGTAAGGACAATACTCTAAAACTGTGAGTTAAGATGAAATGTCCAGAAAAGGAATCCTGGTATCTAATGGTTAAAAAGTCAGCTCATAAATGTCACTAAAGATAGATTTATTTTTTAAACTAAGTCTTACCACAAATAAGCTTTGTAATGAACTCTAATGTTTCTGAGGGAATTTCAAAGTTATTTCATTCTTACATAGAATTGTTGATATCTGCGAATTAAGTAAAGAGGACATTCCAGTGCAGTACATTATAGGTAGGAAGGGTGTCATTACAAGTTACCGTAAGTTTTTCAGGAATCTTTATTGTTATGGCTTAATATTTTTTACTGATTGATTTGTTTGAGAGCTCTGCAATTTACGAAGTCTTACAGGAAACCAAGGTGTAGGACATCCCTACTTTTTAAACAAACATTAAAATCTCAGATGAATATTGGTTGGAAAAAATGAAGAGTACCATTACACTACCTTGTTGACACTAATGAAACTTCTAAATCCATTAGATGAATGAACAATGATTTTAATTGATATTTAAGAATTACAGATAAGAAAGCCAGAAATAAGAAGTAATTACTTAAATATCCAACATTGTTGCTCTGGTCTTCTTTTCCTTTGGAGAAAGGAGGAATGGATAACTTAAGATTTATTCTAAAATGTCCAATGTTTGCATTCAATATGTTACAAAAGAGCTCTAGGCAAAAATCCATGAATGGCTAACTTTCAGAACTAAAAATAACATCATCCATTCATCTGGGATACCTCAATGCATTTCACTTTTCCCAGTTATCATAGGAATGCCTCAACCTTCCAAGCAAATTAAAACTTGGCCCTGTATCTACTTCTGCTAGCTATAAATAGTACTATTATAATACTTAAATTTTTAAAAAACAGTATTGAATTTTAAATGCATTACAAATCATTGATGTACACATATTCTTCTTTCTGAGAACATCTTTAGTAAACCAAAATATAGTCCATTTGATCAAGCAAAGTTATTTTTGAGAAGAAACTTGAAAGGCCAGAGATATCCTAAGCAATGTTTTTTAAACATGTTGTAGTTTTCAGAATCTTGCACAGCCGGTAAAGGAACCAGAATAAAGTGTTGATAAATATAAATGAAATCTAGGAAGTACCTACTTATGGCTCACTTTATTTTTTTATTAATAATTTATTGAGGTGAAATTCACATAACAAAATTTCAATCTGTTTTTAAGCATCATTGATACCATGGCAATTTTTAGGGAAAATGTGCAAGCATTAAAGTAGTTCACAGTGAAGCTTCTGTACTTTCTTTAAACCTAGACAAAAATAAAAAATACACTAAAATACCCCTTAGGGAGGAGAGAGAGGACAGTGGGCCAGCCTCTTCCAGTTCTATAGATAGAATGTCACTGCCGGTTTCAGTGCAGATGTAAGGAAGAAAGTGTCCTTTAAAAAGATGAATAAGCACAGCGGGCATACACCAGATCCCCCAACATGCAGTCTGGTTTGAAGACCTAACTAAGGGTATGAGGGGAATGGGAAGCAAAGTGCACAGAGAAGCAATGAAACTATATAAGAAAACAAAATATCTCATATTGGAAACTGCAGTAGTAATGTTAACTTTTCAGATAAGAGCTGGTGATCAAAAGATGGGTCTTCGGTCCACTTTAATTTATTATTTATTCAACATATACAGCCCACCTGCTTCCAAAATAATATGAGGTGGTATCTTCAACATAGTATAAAGCATTATCAGAGTAGAACTCAGTTTCCAGTCTGAAAAGTTATGTTTTATTTTATTTTGTATATCTATAACCCTATTATGTCCCACAAAGACATAGAAGAGGCAAATAACATATTGCAATTGATGCCTTCAAACAGAAAAGAAGTCAGCCTTTGAGAAGTACCTTGTCTATTTTACTTACAGCTGAATGCCCAGTTTCTAGAATGGTGCCTGGCACAAAGTAGATGCTCAATTAATATTTGTTGGATGAATCCAAAATCTGAGCATCTCTATTAGTGCTATTTCAGAAAGATGATGACAGGTGAAGAAATCTGGATTCGATTTTGTCAATTTTTGTAAAAATCCTTCACTTCTCAGTGGTGGAATTTAAGAGCATCTAACTACAACAGGTATTTGATTCCCCAATTATAGAAATTAGTAAGCAGAGGTTTAACAAGGAGAGAAATAGCAAAGCTGTGGAAACGCCATTGATCATAATAATAAACAAGCACTTGAAAATAATAATACATCTAAGATAAAGACAACTGATTTATATTTATCTATTGACTTGTTAGAGTCATATCAATAAAATTATTTTTCGTGTGTGTGTGTGTGTGTGTGCTTTTTCTTTCTTTTCTTTTTTTTTTTTTTTTTTAGACAGGGTCACTCTCTGTCACCCAGGCTGGAGTGCAGTGGCAGTATCTGAGATGACTGCTGCAGCCTCGACCTCCCAAGCTCAAGCAACCCTTCCACTCCAGTCTCTCAAATAGCTGGGGCTACAGGTATGTGCCACCATGCCCAGCTAATTTTTGTGTTTTTTGTAGAGATGGACAACATTTCGCCATGTTGCCCAGGCTGGTCTCAAACTCCTGGACTCAAGCCATCTTCCTGCCTCGGCCTCCCAAAGTGCTGGGGTTACGGTGTGAGCATATAAGCTCCCTGCTTATATGCGTTTTCACTAGCAAAACTGGTGAAAATGGCCAGGTGATGTGGCTCATGCCTGTAATCTCAGCACTTTGTGAGGCTGAGGTGGGCAGATCACCTGAGGTCAGGAGTTTGAGACCAGCCTGACCAACATAGAGAAATTCTGTCTCTACTAAAAACACAAAATTAGCCAGGTGTGGTGGCACATGCCTGTAATCCCAGCTACTTGGGAGGCTGAGGCAGGAGAATTGCTTGAACCCAGCAGGCGGAGGTTGCGATGAGCTGAGATCACACCATTGCACTCCAGCCTGGGCAACAAGAGCGAAACTCCATCTCAAATAAATAAACAAAAGTGGTGAAAATATTCATGGGAGATTGCTGAAGAATCTCTGCTCCCCACTATTTATATTTAATCTGTATATTGCTCTCCAAGTCTTAAGGGGAGTAGTCTGGGAATAACTAGTCCCTTAGTTATTCAAGGAAGGAATTCTCCTTCCCTAAACTGGGGTTGGAAGAGCCCAGTGTTGCAACGAGGCACATTAATCATACTGGTCATGTACCAAGGCACAAGCCAGACAGAATCACTTGACTAAACTCCTCTAGAACTTTTGGGTGTAGCAGACATAGGTATAAGTTACCTAACTGAATCAAGGGTCAAAATCACTGAGACTCAGGAAAATACCTATGGGAAGTCAGCCCTGGGAGGAAGCCTCTCTACTCTTGAGCAATGGGAGCAAACCCTCTGATGGACACTGCCCATTACAGAAGCACATGTTGATTCCCTCAAGAAATGACATGCTCAAAGGACAGAAGGGCTGGCAAAGTGAGGGGGATGCTAGACTCTGCTCTCAGAGAGGTTGCTATGCCTTTAGCAGCCACTGTGAGCTAGGAACAAAAGGGTGGAACTCCCCACCACTCAGCTAAAAAGGCTATCACAGACCAGTCCATGAGAGGGACTGTGAGGCCTCTTCTGCTAGCAACTGAAGACAGAAGAAGAGCTGCAGGAAGCCAATGCATCAAGAAAAAGACAGAAAAGCAGTCTACCAGCAGATAAACCCCTGTACTACCACCAGCAGCAAATCTTTCCCAGTTGAGAGGCCCCAAGAGCAAAGCACGTGCCAAGCTCCTGAAGATGGTCAGAGCTCACCAGCAGGAAGAGAGCCCCAGAGCCCAGAGAACTTAGCATAAAACAATCTTCCTTCCAGGTAAGACACTGCGAAGTGTCTTTTGTTGGATACTCAAAAATGTGAGATGCAATAAGATAAGTATTTACTTAAATTACTACAGTCTTCCTGCTATAACAAATAATGATTGTTCATCTATGTTTTCTTAATTAAACCCCCTTCATAAGTTACAGTCTGAGTCAGTAGGTACTTGAGACATTTTGTTCAATGAATAAATGAGTCAGAGACTTTTCTCACCCACTCTACCACACACCCTTCTTTAAATGTTGTCACTCTTGGTCCACTTCTCTGTCTTTCCCCTCTTAGTTCTTATGATCATCTGCTATATGTTTTTATTTTATTACTAACTGAATCTTCGCTTGGGCTATAAACAATCTGAGAGCAGAACTTTATCTGTTTTTTTACAATCTTCTAAGCTTCAGTGGCTAAAATAGTGCTGGCACATAGTTGATACTAAAAAAAAATGTTATTTTTAGTTGTTGCATGACCACATGCCACACTGTGTTGGTGCTGAGAGTGTGTAAACTCTCTGTGTGTGAACACTCAGCTCACTGGCTGGGTGTTCTCGCTCCAGGTCACTAATGCTGGAGCCTTCATCACACCACTCTCCAGCAGTCATTTTCCTCTCTCTTCTTACATTTATAAGTGCACAGTATATATATTTAGTATTTCAATTCAATCCTCATCATGATCATGTGAGGAACACATACATCACTGTGCCTGTTTTATAATCAACACAGATGAGGAACCAGGAAGGAGCCCAATGTTATCCAGCTGAACACATACATCACTGTGCCTGTTTTATAATCAACACAGATGAGGAACCAGGAAGGAGCCCAATGTTATCCAGCTTCTGAATGACAAAGCCCATGCTTAGTCCTCCTCCTATAAAAGTCAATATTCCCTGGTGCTTAAGAGCATGGGCTGTGGAGTTAGACGTGTAAGTTTGAATTCCAGTTCTGCCAGTTACTTGGTAGATCCTGACCTTGGGCAAGTCAGCTTTAGGTTCCTCATCTGCAGGATGGGGGAATAATAAAACTATCCCATTAGGCTGATATGAGAATCAAATGAGTTAATGTACATAAAGCACCCAGCACAGTCCCTGACACTTTGTACATAATCAGAAAGGGGTGGCTGCTACCATTATTCTCATCATAATTATTGCCATCACCATTATTCTCTCAGAGTAATTTCTACAGCATCATGACATTAAGTTAAGGCATGTTGATGAGATAAATACCAGAGGAGATTTGGTCACGGGACTGTATTCATCCTCGTGATTGTAGGTATCATCACTCAGAGAGTGGAAAAGCTATTTCTTAACTCGACAGTACTACTGAGCTATCTATTCTCAAAGAGATAAGCAGAAAACCATGTAAAATGTGCCACAGTACTCAACTCTGTTCTTTCTTATCTTGGGAAGGGGGAAGATTTGTTTACGTTGTCAAAGTTAAATCACAGTCCCACTCTACTATCACCTGACACACACCAACTGATTCTTTCTCAGTCTTCTCTAACTTACCCATCCCCCAAAACTTCACCTAGTGTAGGAGCTTAGTGAGATAGAAATTCACTGAAACTAGAAATCTAGTCATCCCCAAAATATGTGACCTTCACCTGACATCCCCCAACCACACACACACACACACACAAATTCATTTAGCCACTATTTCATATACAGTATCTATCCCATTGATCCAACTATATCCCTCACACGTCTAGTAAAACAATTGCCTCTGCAGGTTCTGAGAGCTACTCTATGTGCTTGTGTGTGGTAATACTCAAGCCTGATAAAAGTTATAAATGAAGCTGCCAGACATTTGTAGGGGACTAGCTGAGGAGCATCTGGTACTGAAGATCATTATAATTTGAAATTGCCAAGCCAAGTATATCAAATGCACCCCCATTGGATAGTTAGTAAAGCCCGAATATTCTGTACCTCATATCTAGTAAGGATACACAACACGTGTCAGAATGCATGCTAAAAAGTCTAGTTGGTGGGAGAAGGAATTTAAGACCCCATTTGCCAAAGGCTGTGGTGGGGGGGAAATGACAGTGGTTTAAATTTATGCATTATAGGTTATGAAGTACTTTCAACTTAAAACAGTTCCTCTGAGAATTATAATGAAGAAGGCTAAGCAAGTGGGCCATCCCCTTTAAAAAAATAAGGAAACACAGATTGTGGAAAGCCTCACAATTAGTAGAATGGGTCTTAAACTTAGCCCTCCAACCTCTTATATTTTAAGGAAACTAATAGAAAATTCAATCTAAGAATTCAACACTGAACACTTGAAAAGTATGATTGAACAAGTAGCAATCCTAATATCAGCTCTAGGACTACTTGAAGTAGTTTTAACGAGCAAAATTGGTCTATATTTCAGATATTCTGAAGGGGATGGCTCCAGGATCTCCGTCTAGGAGGCATTAGGGGAAAGAACATGTTTGCAAGGGAGAGCTGAGTGATTTTTCTTAAAACTGCACTTGTATAGCAAGCATACTGCTTTTTGAAGTATACCTATTTATTTGAGGGGGGCCCATAGGATGATTTTGCAAGGACAGTGTTATCTATCAGCAGTAATTTGTACACACCTTAACATTCTATATTAATCACCAGGTGAGTGATTATCCTTATAGAACAGTATTTGAGAAATTAAAAAAAAAAAAAGAGCAAGTACATTTCTCCCTGATTCTAGAAGGTATGTTGTTGTATTCTTCCACATGTAGAAAAAAATAATTGAATGCCTTTTTTCAGGACTGGGGTGGAAGCGGATTCCATCAGGTACAAGGCATGTGGTTTGAGCATGCATAGGCTTCTATTTTAATTAATTAGATTTCTGTCCCCAAGCTGCTGGAGAGTTTAAGGAAAAATATGCAGGACTCTAGAAACATCTTTAACTATTAATTTTGGATCTAAGTTTGTTCTTGTTGCTCATGCTGCTATTGTCCTTGCTCTTATTTTCTTGACACCCTCTTCATTTTTGGCACTGGATTCTCTCTCGATGATCAGTCATTGACACTCATTGATTACTTGTTACCTGGCATGGTTTTGGGGTCAAAAGATCTGAGTTTGAATCCTGGCTCATTCACTGCTTAAATGTATGACCTGGTATAAATTACTTAACTTCTCTAAATTTCAGTTTTCTCATCCCCCATATTAGAATCCTAGTACCTATTGTGCAGAATTTTTTTTGAGGATGAAAGAAAATAGTATTTGTAAAATGCCTGGAAGAAGACAATACAAATGAAGTAAAAATTGCTACTTTCTGGAGACTGGGGAGTGAGTGAATTATATGGTAAACATTTTATAGTTTTCTTTTATAGCTCCATAGAGGGATGTTTCAGGGATATGCACACTTTAAAAAATAATAAATGCCTCCCACTAACACTTATAAAAAAACGACCTTTAAAAGTAATGACATAAAATACCCTCATATGCTTGGAGAACGTAATAATAACAAATTTTAAAACTATACATCAAGCACTCTTCTAAGCACTTTTATATGATATATACACACCCCTAAACATATTTATTGTATATAGTTTGTATATTAACTAATTCAATTCTAAGAACAAAACTATGCAATGGGTACTATTATCTTACAGAAGAAAAGACTAAGTAGAAGGACATTAGTTAAGTAATTAAGTAATTTGCTCAAAGTCATACAACTAGTAAGTGGCAGAGTCAGGGTTTGAACCTAAAACACTTGTATAGGTTACATGTGAGGTAAAATTACCCTTGAAATCCAGAAAGTCAAGAAGCCAAGTGAATAAGGACTAGGTCGATCTGCTCTCTGAAGGTTTTTCCTCAAGCCTCCCAGGCAAGGTAAAAAGTGGAGTGCAGGGTGGCATAATTCAGAGCAGGACTTTGTCATCGCCAGTGTCTGCCAATGCTGGCCTAGTTCACTGTCTAAAAGACTAGGCTGCAGAGCTGTCAGTCCAATTTTATCTTCCTGTTTTGAGATCTCTTTACAATAGAAAAGTAGAAATAAATTTTTTAAGCAAGAGCTGAGGTGTTATGACCTCGTCACCCAGGTGATGCTGTGACTCATTTTCCTTGTGAAGATTTTGACAGGGAAAATTCACACTTGAGATGTTGAAAACAACCCAGAGACCAGCTTCCCTTTTAATTCTGAAAGCAAGAGAGAAAAATATCAGACAGCAGGGAAAGCAATACTGGGAGAAGAGGGAGGGAGAGGGCATCAGGTCAGGAACTACGGCTATTTAATAAATGAGAAAAGCAAATGAATGGACTAGAGTCAGCCTTATGCATTCTTATCAGAAGGAAGGGATTGAGCAGGTGGTAAAGAGAAGGTTCTGCGATTTATTCCTGAGTGTGAGGATTTAAATTCAGCCTGAGTTCCTGAATTAAACATTGCTTTTTACTTGAACCAACTATTCCTGTTCCTTTTTTTTTCACAATTGTAGTGAGGTATATAAGGAAATCCATCTAGAACTGTTTCATGCATGCCATACAAATTGCTCTGAATCGAATGATACTCAAAAAGTATCATATTATTTATGCAGCATAGGTTGTGGAGAAAATGTATATGTTTGATGACTGTGTAGTTCATGGTACAAAGCACCAGCACACCTCCCACTTTGTGGTTCTGCAGGGAGAAACACCGAACCCTTTGGAGCCATCAAAGAAAGAAAATTCCCTTTTATTTAGTTTGGAAACCAGGAAGCAAATTTTACAACTCTTGAATTAATTCCTATGAACCCGCATTCAGGGATTAATAATAATCTAATCTTTGAATGAAAGAATTTGACTAAATTGGGTAAAAATAGGGAGATATTGTCTAATTCTGCAGTCTTGAGATCTATGAAAATAACTTTCTACTTGACATATACGCCACTATGAGACGTGCCACAACCCTCTCATAAGTGACATCACATGGCCCAAAAGGATGTACAGGGCACCAGATTAGCGAAACTCCAACAATGGGGAGCTTTACAGATGTGTTGCTGCATGCAAAGTCCTGGAGACTCTCCTGAGTTCAAGAGGTGATGTCACCACTCTTACCAGGATTCTGATTTACTTATCAGAAACCAAGAATTCCCCATATTACTGTATCAGCTCTGAATTATACCCAAGACTAGGAATAAATGATTCCCAGAAAAATCCAGTAGCCAATTCTCCCTGTGGTTTGCAATTTGACAGTTACTAGGTAGAAAATTCCCTAATTTCTCCCCAAGCCAAATTTGCAATTCAAAGTCATATCGTGGCTCACGCCTGTAATCCCAGCACTTTGGGAGGCCGAGGCGGGCGGATCACGAGGTCAGGAGATCGAGACCATCCTGGCTAACACGGCGAAACCCCGTCTCTACTAAAAACACAAAAAATTAGCCGGGCGTGGTGGCGGGCGCCTGTAGTCCCAGCTACTTGGGAGGCTGAGGAAGGAGAATGGCGTGAACCCCAGGGGGCGGAGCTTGCAGTGAGCCGAGATCGCGCCACTGCACTCCAGCCTGGGTGACAGAGCAAGACTCCGTCTCAAAAAAAAAAAAAAAAAAAAAAAAAAAAACTTCAAAGTCATATCAAAACTCAGTAAGTTGAACAAACCAAAGTTACCTGATACCTCTGCAGCCTCTGGTAAATGAGTATGCATCTGTGTGACTATGCCATGATATGGAAGATATGGAAGCACCCAAGAAACATACAACAGAAGGTTTAAAGCACTGCAGAGAATCAAGGCAATAACAGAGGTAGCTGGTGGGGATAGTGCAGTGGGTATGCAGGGAGGATCTAGACGAAAATTCATTTACCAAATGTCAGAAATTCTACCTAGAAGTATTATTCTCACATTTTAAGGTTTAAAACTGACAATAAAAGCTAACACTATAACATTCAATCTAAGAAGCTCTCTTCCTTAGTCTGTCTTCTACTCTGTGCAACATATTTTATCAGAGTAAGCTAAAATAGAATTGTGGTTTCACTACAATATGCCCTTTCCCTTCCCCCAAACCCCCACCAAAAACAAACTTTAGACATTCCCATTGCTTATCAAGCTAAGAAAATACGAATTGCTTTGGCATTTGAGAAATTCATGAAATGGTCCCTATCTTCCCACTTCTCTTGTGAGCACGCCCTGTGGTTTGCAATTTGACAGCTCCCAGGTAAAAAAAAAAAAAAAAAGCCCTAGTTTCTCCCCAAGCCAAACTTGCAATTCAAAGTCATATCGCCGGGCGCAGTGGCTCACGCCTGTAATCTCAGCACTTTGGGAGGCTGAGGTGGGTGGATCACGAGGTCAGGAGATCGAGACCATCCTGGCTAACAGGGTGAAACCCCATCTCTACTAAAAACACAAAAAATTAGCTGGGCTTGGTGGCGTGTACCTGTAGTCCCAGCTACTCGGGAGGCTGAGACAGGAGAATGGCATGAACCCAGGAGGCAGAGCTTGCAGTGAACAGAGATCGCGCCACTGCACTCCAGCCTGGGCGACAGAGCAAGATTCCTCTCAAAAAAAAAACAAAGACAAACAAACAAAAACAAAGTCATATCAAAGCCCAGTGGGCTTGACAAACCAAAGCCAAGTCAAACCACCCTTTGGGTGACACTGAAGTTTGCCTGCCTTAGAAGAACCTCTGCCCAGTTATATCTTAGCGGCTTGCTCAACTCAGATGCTGCATAAAGGCACTTAGAGCTAAATCTAGGCGTCACATGCAGAAGTGCAGGATAGAAGAGAGTGGTGAAAAAAAGCACAAAAACCTTGCTGGGTTCCAGTGGAAGGGCCGGACCAGTGAGCTAGCAGCATGCCAGCTGCACTCCCAGCTGCAAGGGAGTGCAATGAGCTGCAGCTGGGAGGACACTTGTGGCAGGAAAAAGAGTTTTTTTTTTAACAATCTGAGTTGAGTAAATTGCTTATGTGTGAAAGAAACGTTTTGTGGAACCAAGTTAAATGATGCTAAGTCACTAGACAAAGGATCACACCCTCCAGCTCAAGACACCTGTCTCTAGGGACTATTTCTAACAATCTCAGATCTGGATGAAGACAAGGCAGTGAAAGGTATCCAGATTAGCTAAGGGAGCACAGTGACCTGGCAACAGAAACAAAAAGGGCTTCTTAAATCCCCAGGGCTGTTCCCTCAGCAAGAAGGAAAGGCAAGGAGGAAAGATGCTGTCTACAGCCTAGCCGTTCCACATGTGAACCAGCAACATCTGCACCACTAAGGGCAGTTTGGGCTGGCAATGCAGACTGTCGCCCCGCCCAGGCCCACTGAACCAATATCTCCATTTTAACAAATCTTTTGCACATTCAATGATGAAATATACTGGCCCACAACACTCAGACTAAACACACCCATTCTGAGAAATCTACAGTTCTTTTTGAATTATCTCTTTAAATGAAAAGTTTCAGACAGTTTCAGAGGTGCCTCTATTATTAAATTCAGAGAAATAATTAGCAGCAAGAAATAATTAGCAGCAAGGAGGCCAGGCCTGACACAGCCCAACCTGACTCCAACTTTATGAAAGTCTCTTCACTTCTCTGGACCTGTTTCTTTGTCTGTACATTAAGGGAGTTGACTAGGAGATTTAAGACAAACATTCAAAGTCTAAGTTTGAATTGTGTGCAAATGTATATATGTTCTGTTTCCCTATTTCTCTAGAAAAGAAACATCTAAGAAGTTATCTGTGATCTTATTCTAGTATCTGGAATGGGCAGTGTCTCCCCCACACTGTGGCCTGTTTTGTCACTTACCTTCTAAAATTTTACACATATATGTGAAATTACAGTTCCCTATTTCCCTAGAAAAGAAACATCCCTATTTCTCTATAAAAGAATCATCTAAGAAGTTATCTGTGATCTTATTCTAGTATCTGGAATGGACAGTGTCTCCCCCACACTGTGGCCTGTATTGTCACTTACCTTCTAAAATTTTACATATATATTTGAAATTACATATATATAAGTAATCATAAGTATATAATTACTGGAAATTTTGGAATATGTATACAACATGAGGATCTCCAAACTGAGAGAGCACCAAACTTCTCCGCTGGCCAGCCTCCCATGTGGCAAGACCCTTGACTCTGCACAGTTGAGGATGACTTGACCTGCATGCTTCTATGAACTGTTAAATAAACCACCTCAACAGGAAAGCAGACACCATCCTTTAGGCATCTAATTCCTACCCTCTCAGAATGCAGTAACAAACCCTTCATGATTCAGCAAAAAGCTAAACATTCCCCCAAAGCCTCTGCGATGAAAAAGTGAAAGATTCTAAAGAAATGCCTTCCTTCACAAGTTTTAAAGCCAAGTTTTTAGCAGCGTTGAAAATCTGAATAGAACTCACTGTCCTAGTTGCAGGGGAGGGGGCTGCTAAAAATAAATAAATAAGATACGCGAATCACTGTTATCCTCTACCACAGTTGGCTTCAACCTATTTAAAAAGAAAAAGAGGTCAGAAAACAGAGAGGGAAGGTTCTAACCCTCATGAGCTTCCTACACTCATCACTGGCAGATGCAGTATTGTCTCTCTACAGCTCGTCTACCCTCGTTGGTCTCTTCAGTCATCAGCTTTTAGGGATGGAGACCCATTCTGACCCTAAGAAGCTTGCTGCCTGACACCTTGCCCCTCTTCCCTTTTCTCTCTCTCTAATATTTTATTTTAATTTTTGGCTCCCCTTTCATGTGGACCTGAAGCCACTTACAGCCTGTGACAAAGCCCATCACATCGTAGTGTTCAGTGTTCATTCACATTATTGAATGAATGAACAAATGCATGCTGGTGCCATGTGTTTCCAAGCGAAGAGGAAATCTCACACCAAGTCTAAATTTGGCCACGTCTACAATCATCTCACTTCTTTCCACCTGCTTCACTTACCTTCCCCCACCCCGAAAAAGAAACTTGTGTGCAATTGTCTATAGAACCTGCATTTCATAGTGAGAAATGGAAAGCTCAAATGAAAAAGCCTAGAAAACTTTTTAAAAATAGTAATAATCATGAAGGGCCATTGTTTTCCAAATGGAGTCTCTGACCTTGACTCCTTAGCTGTTTTTTCTTTTCTGTGCTGTCTTCTAAAGACAGAGCATTGCTGTTTAGTTTCCAAAGGTCCGCTTTTGCTGACAAAGAAACCTTCCTGCCGGCCGCTCTTCCACTCCCCTGGCCGTGTTAGAGAAAGAGGCGCAAACAGCCCGAGGAATGCTAAAGTGCTTTTTGCCGCCTCCAAGGAAGGAAAAACTGGGCGGGACGAGAAGGTTACTTCCAATTGACCCAGCTTTCTCTCCTCTTCCCCACCCGCTGCTTAACCTTGGCTGACCCAGGGCTGCTCAGTCCCCGGAAGCAGGCTGTGGTTGCTGCTGCGGGTGGTAGCTGAAGGCGAGCGGGCCAAGAAGGGCGAAGGAGAGAGCCCGGAGCATCGCCCCTGGGTGCCTTCCTCCCGCGGAGAGACCTGGGGCCCTGGGCTGACGCTTTTGTTCTCCAAGCCCCTGAAAGAAGCAATTATCTCCCAAACAAGAGATTGTGGAGATTCGTTAAAATGAAAGCGAACTCCCGGGTGTTCGGGCAGCAAGAGGCCTCCCCGGAGGTCTGCGGAGTTGGAGGAGGGGCCCCGCGGACCGCGAGCGCCGTGTCGCTGCCTCTGGGGGGTTCTCCGGGCAACAGGCGGAGGCCGCGCCACGCCCTGCGGTCCCCAGGGTCTCAGCGGCCTAGGCCACGCCCGCAGCACGGCCGCGAGCCCGCGCGGTGGGGTCGCAGAGAGCCGGTGACTGACGGCAGCCGGGGAGAAACAAAGAGATGAGATCACACTGCAGAGCCGCCGAGGGAACGCCTAAAGAAGGCAGAAAATGAGACGTGAAGAGGGCCTCATGGAGTCAGAACGCAGAAGGTGGGGTAGGAAGGCCAAGGCAGAGAAACGAAGCCCTGACTTGGAGAAGGGAAACCAAGCAGTTTGTAAGCCCAAGAGTAAGAAACATAGTGGGGAGAAGGAAGACAAGCCAGAAACAGCCCTACTTAGGAAAAAAAACAAAAAAGTTTGCTTCAACCCTCTCCTCTCCTCTCCTCTGCTGCCTTTCACGTTGTTCTCTAAACTCCCATGATTTGTGTAGGTTCTTTACATCGTATTTTGTTTTGTTTGAGTCTGGGGTCTAAGGATGGGCTTCAGAGTATCCCTGAAGTAGTATGCAGTATATTTGGTTTATATGATTATTTCAGTGTTGAATGTTCATAGCTTTTTTATATGTCGAAGGTATGTAATACTCCAAAGAAGGTTAGCTGTTACTAGGCCGCACCATTGTGGAAAAGAAAAAACAAATAGAAAACACCTAACATGGAAATGTTACCAGGGATGAGGAATTTAGTAGTACCTTGTCTCTTTGGTTAATCAGATTAATACCAGTCATCTAATCAAAATAAACATTTTTGGCTGGGTACGGTGGCTCACGTCTGTAATCCCAGAACTTTGGGAGGCGGAGGTGGGGAGGACTGCTTGAGCTCAGGAGTTCGAGACTAGCCTGGACAACATAAGGCAATTGTGTCTACAAAATATATTATTTCATATATTATTAATATATGTTATATATTTCATATATTAATAATATATGAAATAATATATTTTGTATATGTATGTATATAATGTGTATATATATATTTGTATATTATATATATTATGTATATATATGTATATCTTATGTGCGTGTGTATGTGTATGTGTATATATATATATATATATATATATATATATATATATAAAAGCCAGGCGTGGTGGTGCACACCTGTGGTCCCACCTACTCAGGAGGCTGAGGTTGGAGGATCCCTTGAACCCAGGAGGTCAAGGCTGCAGTGAGCCATGATGATGCCACTGCACTCCAGCCTGGGCGACAGAGTGGAGACCCTGTCTCAAAAAACAAACAAGTAAAGATAAACATTTTGAAGGCAGGAGGCCAAAGGCAAGTACGTTTTTGTTTAAGGGAATACTGAAGATTGGATTACGGAAGACCAAGGGGTAGGGAAGAGAAGCCTGCCAGGCGCTGCCCTGAGGTATGGGCTGGATGGTAGAGAAAAAGAACTCCTGAGCCTTTCTTTTGGTTTTGCCTGGGGCTCCTTGAGGCAAGTCACCAAAGGAGCAAGGCCACATCTCATTACATAAGATTGTTAACTAGAAAAGACTAATTTGTTCTGGGGCCATACTTGTACCTGATAGCTTCTCACCCAACTGTAAGTTAATTGAGGGCAGTGACCTTATCTGGTTTGTCATTTTAACAGCAGCTCCTAGCATAGTCCGTGGGACTTAGTAGGTACTGAAAAAATATTTGCGAAAGAAATTAATGAATTAACAAGTGAAAGATAGTCTTCTCCCCATCTCCCCATAAACTGATCAATACCCAAGAGACCCTGGATCAGTTTCACCATCTGGTGGTAACTATGGGTGGTTGACAAAATGTCACCCAGTGTTCCTTTCTTTGGCCTGGGGGTGAACACACACCCAAGCAGTCTTTCTCCTTAGACCTAAGCAACTTACCTCTCCTACACTTCCACTTTAGCTCATCACTTGCTCACATAAGCCACTGATTTCCTCTTTTATTCTCTATCTGTTTTCTCTTTGCGCTTTCCCCACGTGATGTTTCTTCCAACCTTTGCCCATCATAAAAAATCATTTTATCCATCCCTCTTTTCATTTATCTTGAGACTCTCATTATGACACAAAAGTAACTAATACAGAAGAGTTTTGCTATAATTTTCATTCTCAGTACTGTTGGAGGTGGGCTACCATAATACTTGCAGACTAGAAAAGGGAAATTATATTTATACACAAATATATGTGTATATAGTTTTTTATATATTTGCATTTTTAATGAAATTATATATGAGGAAATGGTTCTATTACACTCTGAAGCCCAGTAACATTATTTTCTTCTATGTTTCCATTGCAAACATAAAGAATTTCAGTTACATTTTGGATCAATCTGAGTTTTACAGACAGGTCTGGAAATTTTAGGTTATTTCTGTGGGGAAAGCGTTTTATGTTTCAAGTTTAACAATTTCTTTTTGAAATACAATCCATTTTTTACTAGGAAATTGCTTGCTTTTCTAAGAAACTTCTCTAAAGGGCTGTTCCACTGATACTCACACTTTTACTTTCTGAGAACGATAGTTAACATTTCTATTATTACAAAATCAAAGTTTAAGTAGATTACATAATTTTCTCCCAACCAAATTTCAGATTAGCAGAAAAAGTCCTCTTTTACCTAGATCAGAGGTTCCTCACCCTCAGTATATGTATTTACACCAAAGAGGCTTGTTTAAATCCGATTCATAGGTTCAGCTTTCAGAGATGCTGACTGAGGGAGCCTAGTATAAAGAGCCCAAACGGCATTTTAGTAAATGTGCTAGTGGGCTGCATCTATGGTCCTTAGACCTGAACCACAGTCCTGTTTGGAAACAGCTTCCTTGATTTTATATTAAACAATTCAGAATTTTCTATTTCTACCCCATTACCTCTTTACTTTCAAGTCAAGTGGATACCCAGCAGCCGCTATCCCACACAAATGACCAAGAATCACTATTCTAAATTCCAGCATGCATAGACCCACTGAACATAAGACACAAGGCCTAGAAGAGACCATCACACCATGTCATTTCATAGCCATTGAAACTGAGACCAAGAGAGTGAGTCAGTAGAGCCCCAGATAGAGCTGGGGCTACCCTCATCACCTCCTGTGTTTTTGTTTATGTCCCCAGGGCACAGAGTATGAGAAGGCTGAATTTTGGACAAAGTAGATAACTGAATTAGATCATTAGTGTCAAAGGCATGCTTTGGCCTAAGGCATGTGGCAGGTCTCAATTTATTATCCTTCCATCCCAGGCCTGAAAAATCCAGATTAACAGACTAGACCGTTCCTGTTGTATTTCAGTCATTCTAACATGCTTTGATCCTCCTGGGTAGTTCGTGTGGAATTATACAAGCATAGCTTGAAAAAAAATAGTTTATACTTTTCTGTCCCAGAAGCAAAATGCCCCAGTTTTGCATAATGTCATTGAATATTATAGTATTCAGTGTAAATGCAAATTAACTTTCAGTGTTTTGTCACATTTACTAAGTTATGAAATACATATTGGTCTTATGCAAAGTTTTGGTACCTATGAAGGTACTGATAGTCCCAGTTCAGGAGAAATCTCATCCTTCAGGCAGACACTAGATCCCTGTATATAATATTCTGCACATACTATTTGACATGATTTAAGAGAATCATGCAGAGAGAAGATAGTGAAGCTTATAGTAATATGCATATTTATAATAACAGACCTGTTCAATAGCTATTCTAATACAATAAGCTGAACTTAGTGTTGTGTTTTAATTTTTAGGGATAATACTGATTACCATGTAGTCACATAAATATATATCCTGGGGAAAAGCAAGTATCTACAACAAAATAAATTCATTAGTAGAAAGGATTTCATCTAATTCTTGTGTCCAAGGTAACATTGGCTTTTTAAATAAGGAACCATTGACTCTAGTTTCAGGAACCCTGATCCCTGCCAGACCCTTCAGCAATGAGTTTAGAAATATTCTGGTGCTCACAGATCGAAAATTTGACCACATTGATGCAACCCGGCCTCACTAAAGTTTAGTCTATACCTAAGTTACACAGATCTCAGAGGTGTGTGGGGCATGAGAAGTTTCCTATTCCTACCCTCTACTCAATACATATTTCTTGCCTGGAAAACTTTATAATCAAAGATTTGTTACTACTTTCTTTAGATGTGGAGATTTGCCCAGTATCACTAGAAATTTTTAAATATACCAAACCATCTGAATCATTTCCTAGGTGTCTCTGGACTTCCCTGCTAGATGCCCCCCCGTGAATTTCCATATTCTTTAAATGTCACCTCACTCAGTAATAGACATTAATGAGACCTCTGCACAGAATGTTACAGCTGCACTGTACTGTGTACATTTCTGGAAAATGGACTTGGTATTATTTTCCCCCAAGAAACCACCAATTTACACATCTGTTCTTTGCAGCAGTGGATATAATTATCATGATGCTGTTTATAGGAACATGACCGTCTGAAGGGGCACTGGCTAAATATCTGTAAACAGGGATAAACATACTGTGTTTCTTTCTCAAGCAATGTGAGTAATTTTTGCTGGAGGGGAAAAAAAGCCATCTTTTGTCCAGCCAACGTTTGGCAGGATTCGTCTTTCTGAAAGTGTGACTGTGTGTGATTCGTTATGCCCCAGGAAGGCGGATTTACTGAAGCACTCTTTTGACTCAGGAACATAGTGTTCAATTAAAATAGAGCTTTAAAAAAAAGACTGCTAAGAGAGGTGAGCTGAAGTAGCATTGGGTCTGCTCATCTTTTCCTCAGATCTTCCTGGGATGAGCTGGGGTCTTCAGTAAGGACCATTTGTATTTTCTAAGTATCTTTCTCCAGAGAACTTTTCAGATAAACTCTCCTCCTTTGCTGTTTCATCTACTGGAAGAGTGGACAAGTATGTGACTTGCTTAAGTTTATATTGAAATTGAGTAGAATAGTCAATATTTGAATCACTTGGTACTTCATTCTGAGCACCAGGCAATTCTGTTTTATATATATTGTGGCCAACTGATAAATTAAAGTGAAAACAATTGAAATATGGATGTATTTTTTACACCATAGCAGAAAACTTCAAATCTGTGAGAGTCAATTGAGTTGAATTTTTCAGCCTTAAAAAAGGCAGAATCATCCAATCACAGAAGGAATGTGTAAATGCCTATAGACAGTGGATTTGGTGTTGGGGGAGTGGAAAGGGGAGATGTGGAGACCAGTATTTCCTCTCTACTCTTGATCCATGTATTGTAGAAAATGTTCATTAGGGCTAATTTTTTTTTTTTAATTTCAGATGTGAAGTATCTGAAAAGTGATACATGAATCTATCTTTCATAAGAAAATTCATTAAACATGAACAAGGCAAAATGTTATTTTTAATATAATAGCAATATCTACATTTGGATGGAATTACTCAAACTCTAGGGCCAGTGCAGAGTGGGGACTTCAGAGATAAGGCCCAGAGGCAAGATTAGAAAACCTAACATACAACCAGGACTAAGAAGCAGGTGGCATGTCTCTAAACAAGGGATTTGAACTAGATGGTCAAGTCTTTTTCAACTCATTAATTCTAAGAAGCTGTAAACTTAGTCTTAGGAGAAATAAAAGTTTCAGGAGGCACAGGTTACCCTTGGTGAAATAGTGGTATTTCACCCCACCACACAAAGTAGGGGCAGACACCATTCTTCAAAAACTTTTTCTAGTCTCCTCTGACATTGGAAAAATTACCTTTTTATTTATTTTATTTTATTTTTAAGACAGAGTCTCACTCTGTCGCCCAGGCTGGAGTGCAGTGGCAAGATCTCCACTCACCACAACCTCCACCTCCTAGGTTCAAGTGATTCTTGTGCTTCAGCCTCCCAAGTAGCCGGGATTACAGGCACGCACCACCACACCCAGCTAATTTTTTTTGTAATTTTAGTAGAGACAGGGTTTCACCATGTTGGCAAAGCTGGTCTTGAACTCCTGACTTCAAGTTATCTGTCCCCCTCAGCCTCCCAGAGTGCTGGGATTACAGGTATGAGCCACTGCGCCTAGCCCAGTACCTCATATTTTGGGCAAAAAAGACAAAAATTTATATGCCCTGTTGTCAGTATTCTGCCAGATGAGGTATGGAAACCCAGTCTTGAAGTTTTAGCTCTGCCTGCCCTCTCATTTGAGTGTCTGCTTAGTCTAACCTAACTAGATCCTTCAACTTGCCTCATAATTTCTTTGGCTGGTAACTTCCTCTTTCAAAAGTTTTGAATAGCAGAACACATTCAGTTACAGAGGTATATAAAATTGTACAGAATCCACTGTTAATAAGTTACAGAAATTCTCCTCTCAGTACATTTAGTAGCTACTATTTTGTCTCAAGATGGTGTTCTGAACCAAAATTACACTTCATATCTATTCATTTTCATCAAAATCTGTCAACCCTTTCAAAAATTGCCACAGTGAGAAGTATATGCAAAATATTAGGAACTTAGCTGAAACATCTTAATAAAAATCATTTATTGAACACTGCACAGGAGGCTGGGTGCAGAGGCTCATGACTGTAACCCAGTGCTTTGTGAGGCTGGGGTGGGAGGATCCTACTTGAATTTAGGAGTTTGAGACCAGCCTGGGCAAGAGCGAGAACCCATCTCTACAAAAAAGTTTTTAAAAATTAGCTGGGCATGGTGGCACATGCCTGTAGTCTCAGTCACTTGGGAAGCTGAAGTGGGAGAATTGCTTGATCCCAGAAGTTGAGGGTGCAGTGAGTTATGATGGTGCCACCACTGCACTTAAGCCTGGACAACAGAGCAAGACTCTGTCACCAAAAAAAAAAAAAAAAAAAAAAAAAAAGTGCTGGTTAAGAACCATCAGGAATACAGAGATGTAGAAAATACAATTCTTTCCCTCAACATAATTACTGTTTAAATATGGTAACAACAAATGAAATCATTAAATAAATAATACAAAAGATAATATCTTCAGAATGAAATGAGCGGTACAGTTTATTTGTGGAGAATTCAAAAGGAAAGATGGATTTTGGGGAAAGGTGGTGGACTCAGTTTCAATGGTAAAGGTTTGGAAGGAACTAGACACCTAGTAAGCAACTAGAAGCATCTTAGTACAGGAAATATACACTTGAGTGTCTTTTATGAGAAGGTGATAGTTGAAGCTATGAAGGTGGGAGAAAATTCTAATGAAGAGAATTAAAAATAAAAGATCAGAAAAACTAAGATCATGTTTTTGTATCACCTCTATCTAGAAGACAGAGGAGAAAGTAAAACCAGCCTAGAGGAGGGGAGTCACAATTGAAGAGGGCCAGAACAGGGGCCAAGAGTAGAGAGGATCCTAAGAAGGGGTGTTCCGCAGAGTCAATGCGAAAATGTTAAGTGAAGGCTGAGAAAGGTCTTTGCAAATGCAAATTACAAGGCCACCAGGGACCTCAGGGTAAGCAATTTTAGAACAGTCGGGGAGGGAGGGAAGAACAGATTACATGTGTTTAAGAAAAGCATGGGCCAGATAAAAATGGAGGAAATTACTATATTCTTTTGAGGTGTTTATCAGAAAAAGGAAATAGAGAAACCACAACCTTCTGTTTCTGTGTTGGTAAATAAAATGGAATGCAGCAAGAAAAAAGAAAAATATAGAAATGTACATATGAACTGAGTTTAAGATAGATTTTTCTCTTGATGCCAAGGTTAGGCATCAAATGAGGGTTCAAAGTTGAAGGCCCTCTCATCCTAGATAACTGGTAGTAAAATTTATCTTGCCAAATGAACAAAAAAATTCATGCAACAAATTAAAAACAAATGATATATTTTTCAAACACTAACTTAACTTTTCAAACAACAGGTATTTCGTATGTGCAATGAGTGTGCATGCATGTGTGTGTGAGAGAGAAAGAGGGAGACTTGACTTCATTTAGCAAGAAATTCATAATGTTGCAGAACCCCGCCTCCAATGACCATGCTTCATTTACTGAGGGCCTCCTGGCATATGGGTTCCAAATAATAAAATGTTTCTCAGTGTGACAGAATTGGATTTTACTTTCTTTATTATTATTATTATTTTTTTTTTCCAGACAGGGTCTCTCCCAGAGTGGAGTGCAATGGTCCAATCACAGCTCACTGTGGCCTCCATCTCCTGGGTTTAAACAATCCTCCCACTTCAGCCTCCCAAGTAGCTGGGACTATAGAGGCATGCCACAATGCCCAGTTAATTTTTTGATTTTTTTTTGGTAGAGACAGGGTCTTGCTATTGAGGATGGTATGGAACTCCTGGGCTCAAAAAAATCCTCCCACCTTGGCCTCCCAAAGTGCTGAGATTACAGGCATGAGCCACCATGCCTGGCCAGATTTTACTTTCTTCCACACACTTTTTCCTTCCCCTTTAATTTTTAGAAGGAGTAAGACTAGAGTAAGAAAAGACTAGAGTATGATTTTAAAATACTAGAGAATGATTTTAAAAATTATAGTTATATATCAAAGTTATGCTACTAGAGATGGTTAGATTAGCAAGAAAGCACCTGTGGATCTTCCACATGTGCAGATTCTAGTGCTGAGTCTTTAGGGTAGAGCTCAGTGCAATGCACAGAACCATAAAGATCTAATGTCCCACCTCAAGTCAAGGATGGAAGTGGGATTGGGGAGAAGGACGAACAGAGGATCAGGAAATGGTATGGGAGGGAAAGAAAAAAGAAAGGGGGCTCACAGAGAGAAGGGGATCCCAGATGACTACCCGAAATAAACTCTTAATGGACTGAAAGGTAATTCAGTAGAAAAAATACATAGTTTACATTCTTCTGAAACTTCATGTGTGCACATAATCAGTACTGAGGTTTTCTTTTCGGTTGTAGATACACTATAATGCCCTCGCTGATATTTTGGACCTCACCAAGAGCTTATGCCGGTGTATGCTGGGATGAGTTGCACTCTACCATAGAAATACACCCAGTGAAGGAAGCCCTGTGAGGGATGTGAAGAGAAAAATAACCACCGGATGAGAGACAACGTAGCTTCCTGCTAGGTTCCCAAATTAGTCAGTGTTTTCAAGATGGCTCCACCTCCAACAAGGCACTCACTCCTGCACGTTTGCAAGCGTCATAATTATCTGAGGACCTTGTGAATGAAGTGTCTCCTCCAGAGATCATTTTAAAAACCTTCTCCAGGCGACACTAAGTCAGGTGATCCGTAGAACACTTGGGAACATGATAATTCATTCCTGTCAGTTAGTAAACTCCCTTGAAGGTTTTTGCTTTCCCATTTTTACTCTGAACAGCCAACCAAAGTTCTTCACTGAGGGAAAAAAGAGGGGAGGGTTTCAGGATTTTCTTTTCCTTTCGTTTTCTTTCCTTTTTTTTTTTTTTTTAGAGACAGGGTCTCACTATATTGCTCAGACTGTTCTTGAACTCCTGGCCTCAAGCAGTTCTGCTTCACCCTACTGAGTAGCTGGGATTAAAGGTGGGAGTCATCACATGCAGCATCAAAAGTCAGGATTTTGACTGGATCCCCTGAATATAAACCATCCCATTTCAATACATTTCTTGTCCTCTTCTTTTTCCTTTCTGTTTCAAAGCTGTATCATTTCTCTATAAGGATCTCTGCTGAGATCTAAACATTTGAACTTATCCCTTCTTTACTGTTACATTGATTTCTTCTGTTACCCTTTCAGGCTTCCCTTCTCTATTATTCCCTCTACTTTATTTTTTTTTTTTAATTATACTTTAAGTTTTAGGATACATGTGCACAATGTGCAGGTTTGTTACATGTGTATACATGTGCCATGTTGGTGCGCTGCACCCACCAACTCGTCATTTAGCATTAGGTATATCTCCTCATGACATCCCTCCCCCCTCCCCCCATTCCCTCTACTTTAAAACAGGTTTCTCCCTACCTTGAAAAATAGCACCTTTTTATTACAGTCTCATTTCTCTTTCTCCATTCGACACTGTTATGGTTTGAATGTTTGTGTCGTTTCAAAATTCAAGTTGAAACTTAATCCCTAATGCAATAGTATTAAGAGGTGGGGCCTTTCGGAGGTGATTAGGTCAAGAGGTCTCAGCAAGTGTCCTCATAAAAAGGCTTGAGAAAGTGAATTTATTCCTTGTTGCCCTTCTGCCATGTGAGGATGCAACAGTAAAGCACCATCTTGGAGACAGAGACCAGGCCTTTACTAGACACCAAACCTGCCGGTGCCTGGATCAGCGTACAGAACTGTGAGAAATAAATTTCTATTACTAATAACCAATCTGATTTTTTTTTTTTTTGTAGCAGCAGGAATTGACTGAGAGAAATACCGAATTTCTAGATTTGTGGTCTATGCCAGTTATCTGTATTTCTTCCACTTCAATCCTCTTCTAAGCCTTTAAACTCTGGCTTTCATCCTCACTACTCTACTAAACTACCCACCCGGAGATTATCAATGGTCTCTTTATTCCTATATTCAATGGTCTATTCTCCATTCTCATCCTTCTTAATCACTCTGATTTAATAGTACTGACCATTTATTTTAGAGCTTTCTTTTTGTTAGCTTCCCTGATCCCATATGCTTTTACTAACTGCTCTTTTTCTCTTAATGAAGTATCTTTTGCCATTGAAGGGTGAGTAAGCCCTTCTCTCAGCTTTTTTCTTTCTAACCCTTCCTCAACTAATGCCATGAAGATGAATAAGCTCTCAATCAGCCTTTGAGTCATTTGCCCCCTGTACCCTCTGCCTCCACTTCTGGACCTTCAATTAGTGATTTCATTCTGGATGTTTTCCTCATGCTGGCCATGCTGGAAATAAAAATCATTGTCTTCCTCACCAAATCAGTTCTTCCTTTTATCAGTTCTGCCAATAGCCCATCCATTCCAGTAAATCTAAGCTAGAAATCTTATAATCATATTTATTTCTCCACCCATCATAGGGCAAGTTAGGGGGACTCTCCTTGCTTATAGGGTGCAGTGGGTTTGAAATAGGACAATAGAGTTCAATGCTGAAGATGGCGTCCAAAGCTAGAGAACAGAGCAGGAGAAAGAGCCCAGTGGACAGAGGAGTCCCAGTCTCGAGGCGAGGACAGCATATCAGATAAGGTCTACCTGAAGGAGTCAGAAGCAGAAAAGAAGGTTGAAGTATACAGCCAGCAGTCCAAGAATTAGGGAAATAAAAATGGAATGCAAGTAGATCTGCAAAAGGGCCCAGAGTACTGCGTAAAAAAAGGACTACTTCCATGACGAGCCTTGTCACACTGTCATACAGCCTAGACTACAAAACAACTGGTTAGCCAAATTGAAAGGGTCATGGACCACATGTATTGGCAGAGACTTTTCTTCATGTGTCATAGGCACTGAAAATGACCCATTTTTCTTCAAAAGGTCTGCAATTCATTTTACATTTAAATTTCAGTTATGAACACTCTAGTCCATGGTTTTATTTTCTCTTCTGTATACATGTTTCAAATGATAACCTCTTAACTTGCTTCCTGCCTCCAGTCTTCCATGCAATCCTGCATGCACAGGTGCCATAAATGCTTTTTACCTCACTTTGCTCCCCTAGCCAAAAGCTGCTAATGGCACAAAGTTCTTGCCCTATCAGGCCGTTTTTGTTGTTGTTGTTGTTGTTGTTGTTTTTGGGCTGTGGTTTATCTTACAGGCTCATTTTCCCTCCCCTCTAATTCTTACCATCAAGCACTCTCCACTGTTTTTTAGGATGGTCCCCTCAAAGCTCCATGACTATGCCCCATGTTATCCCACTTCTCTGGAATGCCTTCTACTCTCCCTTCATACTGGGCACTCTCCTAGTTTTTTCCCTCTTTAAAGCTTTCAGTTTCCCCTGCCTCCTCCTGTGAGTCCTGAACTCTTATAGTACTTGTATATTTTAATTACAAACTGCCTTGTTTTGTTATTTTTGTGAGTGTTATTCCTTAATTTGTACATATTTCTTAAATATCAACCTTCCTTCTTCTCTGTTTTAGTTCCCACTTCTATTAAAAAACAAAACAAACATAAACTGGGTAACAGTAGTTAACGATAGAAATTTATTTCTCACCATTCCAGAGGATGGAAAGTCCAAGATGAAAGTGCTGGCAGATTTGGTGTCTAGTGAGGGCCTGCCTTCTGTGTAATAGACCAAGCCTTCTCATGTTCTCACATGGCAGAAGGGTCAAAGAAGCCCTATGGGGTCTCTTTAAAAGGGCACTAATCCCATTCATGAGGGCTTCACTCTCATGACCTAATCACCTTCCAAAGGTCCGACCTCCTAACACTATCACACTGAGGATGAGGATTTCAACAGAGGAAATGTGAGGGAAACTAACGTTCAAATCATAGCACCCTTCTTGTTGGTGGGGTTTGTATCCCTCTGCCCCCATCACAATGTCCCATACTACCTCTAATAGACTTTAGTTCATTGTAGGGGTTCAGGAAATACATGTTGGTTGTTTAGTTTCCTGAAAAGAGATACTTGATATATAAAGTGGGGTGAGAAGAGGGTTTCTGACATATCTTTCATATTAAGACTCATTTGCAATATGGTACCAAATCGCAAATGAGTCTTAATGGAGAGGTCTCTTGTGGTTGGGGTCCATTCTAATTATGTCTTCTCCATAAGAAATGACAATCTACTAACTTAGAGCACTGCAAATATTTCTGAGGGTTTATATTTAATTCGAGATATCCGAAGGGCTTTCCCTCTTTTGTCTCAGATTACTTCTGCTTTCCTCTATTTCTTCAGTATGATTTGAAGTTCTCTCTCTTTTTCTCTTTCATTAGAACCCTTCTGAACCCCCACCTATCCTATTAGGCAATATTGCCTATCAGGCAATTATCCCTGAATCTTTGCCATATCACCAAGACGAACTGTGCAAAGTTTAAATGCTATAATCTTGAGGTCTTATTCTTCAGCTGCTATCGTTGACCAAAAGGCACTGGTTAATTGAGCCTTTCTGGGATCCAATAAATAGAAAAAAATTTCTAGCACAGTAGTAATTAGTTGTATAAGCAAAGCAAACCTAGGAAATGACAGCTTTGGAAGTTTCCACTGTGCATATAAACAGTTGGCATAGGCAGAGTTGCTTGCAGGAAAAAAAATCTTTATAGGTCACAAATGTTGGACAGATTGGTGGCCTAGGCCAGACAATCTGTTTATCTAAGGCTGACTTACCCTTGGCACTGAGTTTCTGGATCCTGACAGTGAAAGAATAATAGGAGATTCTTAGATCATGGTTTAAGAATAATCTTGGCAAAAGGCATAATCCAATATGGTTTAGTTATAGGAGTATATTTTAAATTTTAAAAGTTAGTCCAACACTTAATTTTTAAAAATTATTATTAAATCAAAGTTCTGAGAAGTGACAATTGACCATTATCTTAAACCCAAACTAGAAATCTCAAAAATCCCTAAAATTCCAGAGTTAAGAGTTTTGTGTCTGCATATGTTTGCATGCTACTTTACTTTTTATTTTATGAGACCTTGAAATGCCTTATGTCTTGCCACAGCCAATGCTGAAAAGCCTTAAGAAATATTTTTCTGGGGATATTTCTAAGCATTTTACAAATATAGTCATTTCATTTTAACTCTTTAAGATTTATTCCAATGCTTGATTTGTGTATGCAAACAAAACTAAACTGAGTTAAGTTTTCATTCAATAAAAAGAAAGAGTGTTCTAAAATATATTAAGGGGTTTGGGGACTTTTAGATCATTTTTGGGTTTTTTTGTCACCAAGATACTAGTATTTACTGGGTTACAAATATGAAAATTTAGTATTTTGCTTCCATCTCTGGATAAGCATAGAGAATGACCAGGTACAGTGAAGTTTGACAGAAGCCAAAACAAGAAGATAAGGTGAAAGAGTTCACTAAGTTAACTGTTCAGCACTTCCACTCTGATCCTTCTTTGGTCTCTGCAACTGACTTTTTGAATAATGAGGGGTAAAGAAGAGTTGGTTGTGCCTCACTACTTTAAGTGAAGGCTAATTTGCCTTTACTCACTTGAGGAGTGTTGTATTAAATGAGTAGCATCAACACAAAAATTATTGGAGATACTGCCGCAAAGCCTGAACTCCAACCTAGCGAGGATGTCACAGAAAATAATTAATGAATCCTGTAAAGGGAATAAACATATCTGATTCATATATTTACCCTATGTCCTTTAATTTATAGTAGGCACTAAATAAAGATTTCCTAATGAATAAATGAATAACTCATAGATAAGATGCCTTCTAAACTTCTTCTAACTCTTGAGATACCATGAAAGCAATAGATGATCTGTTGATAAAAATGATATAGGGGCAAACAATACATACACTTTAAAGTTGTTTCTCCCTGGAGAAAGATAAAAGATTGAATAGCTTCTTTAGGCTCCCTGCCTCAACAAGACTGTTAGATGGATTCAGACATGCTGAAGTTACCTTACATTGGCAGAGCTATGACCTCACTTCTATCTGGAATAAAACCTCTGATGATCCAGCTTTGAGAATGCCAGGGGCATTGGGTTTTGATTTGAGATCAGATTATAACCACAGAACCCAGTGTCTGACATTGTGCCACTTGCCATTATACATTTTATCCTTCAATTCCCACAAATCAAATTTTCTTCTGGAATGTTTTCAGAGATTCATTTTTTTAAATTTCTCTATTTATAAATCACTGATGCTGAGAGAAGAAATATGCAGCATTTTAGCTACAACCACAACTATGTGGATTCACAGCATACTCAGTAACCATAAAGGATTTTTCTTTTTGCCTTGAAACTTTAATCTTTTCTAGTAGATCTTGCTATTTTTATCTTAGAATGTTTTTGCCATGTTGACTCTTTGAAGATTAACCGGGAATGCAAATAGGGCATGGAATGGATGTTCTGTCTTATTCAGTGCTCACAATGCTTCATGGTGACGGACTTATTGCTACAGGTTTGTTATCCTTTTTTCAACCAGTGTTTGAACTCCTCCCACTCTCACCCATTCATCACCCTGATAGTCCTGTCCAAAAACTGTCAGGTAATATACAATAATCACTCAAAGCCAGATGGTGCCAGTGGCAAAGCAAGCATTTCCCCTACAGTGCCTGCAATAAATAAATAAATAATACAGTTACACTTGACAATTTAATGAGTATAAATTTACCACAGCAGGACAATCCTCCCCAAATATTTAAACAATTAAAATATAAAAGGAGAAATAAATAGGCATTTTGTAGTGGTGAGCAGGACCAAATTCTTCTTTCATCACTCTTGGGAAATCCACTGCATCACATACCTTAGACTGACAGCTAGGCTGAAAGAAATATATGGGTTACTGCTGGTTCAGATTAAGGAACAGCAATCAGGAAGGACGTGGAGGCAGGTGGAAATGGATGCATTAGCTGTAGCACGTGTTTAGCTTATTCTTATTATTACTTCTGAATATAATGTAAGTGCATTCGTATATTCATTCAATAAATATTTGTTGAGTACCTGATATGTACCAGGCACTGTACTAGGCTCCAGGAAATATAAGTCACCAAAACAGTAATGGAACCCTCATGGAGTTTACAATACCACTGGTGCCAGCAGATTATAATAAGTATCTTGAGTAGATACAAGGGCTAGAGAAAATAAAATGAACGAGAACAAAAGGGGACAGATAAGGAGTGTTAGGGTGGGTTGCCGTTTTACATAGGGTAATGAGAGAACTTCTCCTTGATAAGATGTAAACAGGTGAGTTTGAGTAGAATCCTGAAGAGGTAAGGAAGCTACTCATGTGAATATTTTGCAACAAAGTATTTTAGGCAGACAGAACAGTGAGTGCAAAGCTCCCAGGCTATTGCAATAATCCAGGTGAAAAATATTAGCAGCTTGCTCCTGATTTCTGAGTACAGGGTTACATCAGTAAGATTTTTCAGTGCAAGCAATGGAACCTGAAATGGAGGATAGTATCAGAGAGCTCACAGTATTAATGGCAAGGCTAGAGAAACAGGCTCAAAAATTAGGCAGGAACCAAGTGAAAGTGGACCCAGGAAACACAGTCAAGGCAAAACCACCAACTGATTAGAACATGGGTCTGTAGATACCATAGCCACAGACTGTGGATACCACCATCGCTGAGGATAATTTGTAATTGCCATTGCATCTTTACATCATTCCTTGAAGATAAAAAGTGACTGAGTCTGGGTACTGAGATGTCTACATTTCAGCTGCTTGCAAATGATGAGCCTCTCTGGTTTCTAAGTAGAGGCAGCCTGAAATTTTTATTCAACCTTTATTAGCCACATCTGTAAGATAAGGCTAATTACATCTCTGAGTTCTAAGACTGCCAGAAACAATGTATATTAGCATTAAAGAGTGTTGAGAGCATAGGACATGCAAAGTTTAAGTCAGTGGCATTAATAACTCATTTCTCAGTTAATCAATTGTATTTTCATTGAACTTCAGATGTCTATGCATACATTCACACAAACACACACATATACCCCTAAATCCAGAAACTAGTCCTTTAAGAATCACCACAAAAAGCTATTTAGATATATGATTCACTTAATGTAGACAAAATGTCATCATCAACAACAGCATCGACAATAACGAGTAATAACGAATGTTAAGTGCTTACTACGTGGCAGGCATAGTTGTAAATATTAACATATTTAATTCTTAAAAATCTTTTGGAGTTGTGGTACTTAAGTCTTTAGATCTATGGATGTTCTGTTATTTACAAAATTTATCCCCCAAACCTCCAAGGCTTGTTGATAGTCACATCTACACAAGAAGAAACATTAGTGTAAGCCTATACTGGGAAATATTCTTGAACAATTAGGAAAATACTACCTGAGATTAAGTAAAATTATTTAAGAGCACATTCTAGAATACAGACTTTTAAATTGACACACATATGTCTACCACACTATACTATGAGCTAATTTAGGGTAAAGAGTGTTTCTTTAAAAAAAAAAATTTCCAGTACCCAGCAAAGTTCTTGGCTCATGGTACATTATTAATAAATGTTTTTTGAATGAATAAAGGATTGTAATACAATATTAGAGGAGATATTGTGCCTAAATTGGTCTTGATGATAAAGCCTAATTGAAAAATAAGTTGAGTAAGAGTCAAAAGGTGGAAAACAAAAAAAAAAACTTCTAAGTCTTCATTTGCAAAAGAGCCCTGTTTACTCCTGAATCACACAAATGCTGAGTTAACTTTAGAAAATTTAGGCATATGTATATCTAGAAATTGGGAGTATGGTCTTCTTTCACCCCTCTGAAAAGAGTAGCACTGACGTGGGAAGAAATTCCATCTAAGCCCTTTCGAGTTGAATGGCCTTGAGCATAGAACCTCCTAACATCTGCACCATGAAGGATTGGCTGTAGATCAGTGTTTCAAAAACTGCTCCCCAGGCTTCAACAGGGGGTTTCAGAGGAGACAGGAGGTAGCTAACCAGACAGATCTCTGGGCCACCAAACTCTGCTTCAGCCGCAACAACATCTTTTTATCTGTTTTACATTCTTGGATTCTGAGAAATATTTCAATCTGGGTCAAAAAGATGCTGTGGTTAAATAAATACAAGATAAAAGAAAAACAAATTAGGTAAGCCCTAAGCTCTCTTTAGCTCTACTAGTCAATGATAATTATCATCATCAGGTATAAAGACAAAGAAGGTGACAACTTTTCCTTGGGAGCTTGAATAAAAATTTAGTAGCTTCAACTGTGGACCCAGTATGTGCAAGCATTGCATAGTGCCTTGTGAAATCTAAAACAGGAAATCTCAGGAATGAGCCTTTTAGCTGTTTCTAGGGAAACAGGATAGCACTGTGTGTGTGTGTGTGTGTGTGTGTATGTATAATATATGCACAAAACATAAATGCACTCTTTATATAGCGTGTGTGTGTATATATATATATGCACACCCCTATGTGTGTATCTATACACACACACACATACACAGGCACACACACACATAGACAATATGAGAAAAGGGGAATTGCTAAGGAGGTTACTATAGTGAATGCCATATGGAACCAGATATGGAATGAGGAAATGTTTAAAATGATTTTATGAAGAAGGTGATTTTTCAACAGAATTTTTGAAGGCAGAATGTGGTTTGGTAGAATGGAGGAAAAAACATTTCAGGGCCAGGTGTGGTAGCTCTCACCTGTAATCCCAGCACTTTGGAAGGCCAAGGCAGGAGGATTGCTTGAGCCCAGGAGCTCAAGACCAGCCTGGGCAACATAGTAAAACCTCATTAAAAAAAAAAAACAAAAAAAAAAAAAAAAAAACAGAATAAAGCAAGAAAGAGAGAGAGAAAGAGAAATAGAAGAAAGAAGAAGGGAGGGAGGGAAAAGAAGAAAGAGAGAAAAAGAAAAAGAAAGAAAGAGAAAGAAAGAAAGAGAAAAAGAAACAGAAAGAGAAAGAAAGAAAAAGAAAAAGAGAAAGAGAAAGAAAGAAGGAAAGAAGGAAAGAATTTCACATGGAGAAAATAGTACCAGTTTTATTGTTAGGAGGTAATAAAAGCTCATACATAGGGAGAGTGCCCAGTAAACTTCATTATTCCTTAATCTAATCTCCAATTTTCTTGTGCCAACATAGACCTGACCTCTTGACCCATCACTGGAATCCAAGGGAAACCGCTTTCTTCCTTCCAGAGAATTTGGAAGAAATTTGGTTTAATCAGAGTAACCCAGACTTGTTGGGTATTCTTGGAATATCATATAATTACTGGCAATTTGAATTTACAGTGGACTGACACTGCAGTGTCTCTGGGTGTACATCAATTGAGGAGTCCAGAGCCTTGAGGTGGAAATGGTTTTCCACTCTGTCAACATATAGTTTTGTTGAGAAAACAGCCTAATAGAAAAGCCTGTGCAAGCTGGAAGCAAAGGAATGTATGACCAGAGAAGTGGAATAGCAAATGAATTATCTTCTAGAAAAGGCTTTAAGTGGTTTTACCCATGACTGATGGGTCTCTCAAAATTCTACCATATCCCACCAAATCAATGTCTTCAATACTGAATACTTGCCTGTCTTACCTGGCACCCCAAACTACTCATGCATCTTCTTCACCTTCGACATAATTAAAAATTTTAAAGTACAATGGAAAAAAAGTGACGTATATTTTCAGCTAAAGTGTACCTCATCTTGCTTTCCTTATGATCATCCGTTCTCTAAACAGAAAAATTATATTCTTTTGGTCCTTCCTCAATTTTATTTTTGAGTGAGCACTATCCCAACCTACAAGTGAGATGTATTTCCAAAGTTTATTTTCCAAGTTACCATCTTGAAACTTAGACTAACATTTCCTGAAAAAAATAAATCCAAGAGACTGTTTGTTTCCCATCTAGACCCCAAAGAGTTATATTTAATTTCTATGTTATTTAGCTTCACTTCAAAAATATCTAGCTACCTAATGTTCGTGGACCATTCTTTTCCCTTCTTGATTCTCTTAAATATTCTTGCAAAGAGAACAGATTTAATTGGAGATATTTTTCCCTCACCAGAATTATAAGGGGAAGCCCATTCCTTCCCAGATCCGTCCCCCAGGAATTATATTTTTGTGTGTAGGAGATACAAGTTAGGGTTGAGAAGTCATTGATTTTTCTGGCCATTTGTACTTTTATTTCCCTATAGGAAAATCTACTAGTACTTTTCCTTTGTTTATTGGTTTGGGGATAGATACAATAACATCAGACAGATGGATACTTCCCCCATAATAAAGGGGGACAAGAAAAAATAACAATAACTAAGCGTTACTGTACATAGTTTTTTAACTAGATAAGGTAAGAGACAGTGTACATGCAACTATAAATTATATTATTGACAAAGAGGAAGATCTGAAACCTCACCAGGATTCCTGTGGGAGGAGTACCAGAAGATACAAGCTTTAGATGTGAGGAGAGGCTAACTGTTCAGCACCAAGCTTAGGAAGCAGAATAATTGGCTAAAATGATATAGCTGTATATTTTACAGTGAGTACTCATCCTTAGCCCAGATATTAAGAAGTTTATAGTGTCAAGGATGGCTATCTTTCTGACTATACTAAAGTATCTCTCTATAAAATGGTGACCGTTATTTGCTGAAGCAACCAGCTGGTATCACTTGGGTGAAATCCAAGTCTGTGTGGTCTTAGCTCTGTGTGAAATATCTATTAGCTGCCCAATTATGGACTGTGCCAGAAGTGAACAGTTTCCATGACTGATCATTGTAAGCTGGCCAACCTTTGCCTTAGTCCTAACCAAATTTTGCCATCTCATACTACTCACTGGACACTGGTATTTGTTCATTCTTATAGGCTGTGCTTATTCAACTCAAATTTAATGAAAAACCATAGTATGCAAAGCATTCAACTAGATCTATACATGGCATAACTCCTACCTGAAAGGAGCTCCTGGTATAGCAAAAGAGATAGACATATACATGAATACATATAATAAAGTCTATTGAATGTTGTAATACAGGTATGTACTAGACATAATGAAGGCACAAAAGGAAGAATAATTGTATTAGACTGGAGGATCAGAGAGTCTCCATAAAGAAGAAAACAACTGCAGCCACATATTTCCTGTTTATTTTCATGGAAATAAACAGGAAATGTGTCATGTAGAAAAGGAGAGGAAGGAAGACATTACAGACAAAAGGAACAGTGTTTAGAAAGGGAGAAAGGATGAAATAATATGGGCCATTCCATGAAATAACACAATTACAATAGAGTCTGGGATGTGAAGAGGGATGAGTTTTAAAGCTTGAAGAGATAGGCAGTGACCAGAATATTGAAAAGTAAATACTTAAAAAAAAAAAAACAGATTGAGAGCATCCCAAAAAGATAAAAAAAAAAAAAAAGTGTGATGTGTTAGAGAGTGACTTGGACACCACTCAGATGGAAAGGCTTCTCAAGTAAAGAGCCAGAGAAAGAGTATTCTGTGCACAGGGAGCAACACATGCAAAGGCCTTGAAGTGTGAACATGTTTTATGTGTTTTAAAAACTAAAAAGAGGCCAACAGACTTGGTGACCAAGAGGCGCACGGTTGTTAAGCAGAAGCTAGAAAAGGAGGCAAAGCCTGGATAATGTAGGCTTTCTTAGGCCTTGTAATAAGTTCGGTTTTGATTCTAAGTGGAATGGGATGCTATCAAAGATTTTTAAATAGGGGAGATACACAATCTTATAGACACTTTTCAAAAGACCACTCTGGCTACTGAGGGAAGGATTGTAAAGGGTTGAGGGTAGAAGAAGGTGATTATAGGAGGAGGCTATTGCATTAGTCTCCATGAAAAATGGCTGGGTTAGAGCTGACTGGAGATGGAGTGGATAGAGTCAAGACGTATTTCTTTCTTTTGTTTATTTATATTTTTACTATGCCCCCATCTTGCATGAATGACATATTTTTGAGAAGAGGAAAGGAAGGAAGGAAAAGGTTTTTTATTTATTTGGTTTTTACTTATAGAAACCAGAGAAAGAATAATAGCAACCAACGAAAAAAAGATATAAGGGTTCTGTTTCTGAATTACATGACTGGCTAAAAAAGGGGAAGAGATTTGGGAACAAGACATGGTGACTTACTTTTAAGACCTGTTGAGATTGGGGTTCCTGTGGGTCAGCAAAATATTTCCAGTAGACAGTAAGATATAAAGCTCTAGAGCCGAGGAAGTAGGTTTGGATGGAGAGCCTGAAGAATTTGAGATTCACTAGTCCAAGTGAGACTTATGGGCACAAATTAGATTATTCACGGAGCTTGTGTTGAGTAAGAACATGCAAGTATAAGGACAAAACACTGAATTACACCAACCTTTCAGAGATTAGTAGAAAAGAGAAGCCAAGCGTGGGAAAAAAGTGCAACCAAAGGTGTAGGTGGGAAAAGTCAGCAGAAACAAGTGTTATGAAAGCCAAGAAAATAAAAGAGATTCAAGAGGCAAGGCTGGCTGGGCGCGGTGGCTCACGCTTGTAATCCCAGCACTTTGGGAGGCCGAGGCGGGCGGATCACGAGGTCAGGAGATCGAGACCACGGTGAAACCCCGTCTCTACTAAAAATACAAAAAATTAGCTGGGCGTGGTGGCGGGCGCCTGTAGTCCCAGCTACTCGGAGAGGCTGAGGCAGGAGAACGGCGTGAACCCGGGAGGCGGAGCTTGCAGTGAGCCGAGATTGCGCCACTGCATTCCAGCCTGGGCGACAGAGCGAGACTCTGTCTCAAAAAAAAAAAAAAAAAAAAAAAAAGAGGCAAGGTATGTTTCATGATGTCAAATGTCCCAGAGAGGTAATGCAAGATAGATCCACCTGTCTTTCTGAGAAATTATTTGGCTTGTACATTCCCTTAGAGTCTAATACAGAGCTTATCACAGAGTAGATACAATATGTGTTTCTTGAGTCATGCACTGTACTGGATATCTTACCCTTAAAGAGTTTGCAAACTACTTGGGGGAAGCAGGTACATAAAAACGCAAACGGATGGTTAAGGCTCTGTTTGATGAATGCCAAAGCAAGGGGACAGGTAGTATGTGCTGCAAAAGATCTAAGAGGCAGAACAGGTCATGGAGAACTGTGTTAGTCAGGAAAGCCCTCACAAATGAGGTAAGTTTTGATTCAGGGCCCAGAGTTTAGGCAAGATTGGCCTAGGCCCAAAAGGGGACTTTTCAAGTAGTGGCAGTAACAATGAACAAAAGTATAGGAAAATTAATACTTAAATTTATACTAAGTCTGGGTGGGACACAATATCCAAGTAAAACAGGCATTTTGCTATAGAACATGTTCGTTAAAAGTTGGAAAGCCTTAGAGATGATTTCATTCAATACTTTCGTTTTACGTAAAAGGAAATGACAACTGAGAGAGACTAAATTTATTTAAATTCACAAGCCTAGTCAATGCCAGAGCCACTAGGAGATAAGACAAGAATAGGAGACTGGTAATAGATCCTAAGGAGCCTTGAAACACAACCATAAGTAAATAAATTAGAATTAACCTTGTAAACAAAGAGAAACCATTGACATTTGGGGAAAGGAGGGATTAAACGTAAGATGAGCCAGCAGGCAATATGTAGAGAATTTTGGTAGCTGTCCAGCCTTTTTTCACCTGGAGTTTCTCATCTGAACCACAGAACATGAAAATGAGTGACTATTTTCTCTTCTTCCAAGGATGGTATATAACTGGCACCCATCTAGATGCACAAGAGAGGGATTAACTCATTACATACATATGGACATTAGGGCCTTAGGGCTTTAAGGGTTGAGTTTGGCTCTCTTCTGGAATGCTGGTTAAGAAAGGCTGGCAGAAGATGAAAAGAGCATATGTGAAATACATTACAAAAAGAATTTGGTAACTGATAGTATGACTTTTATAAGAGAAGGAGAGTAATCAATTATTTCTGTTATGAGCTGGGAAACTCAGAATGTGCTGGGATCTCCAAAAGATATTGTTAAGAGTAGGGGAGTAGAAAGTCTAATTTGCAAAGAAGATAATTAGTTCAACATGACACTTTTTGAGGGAACCACAAAGAGTGAAAGGAAAAATAATATTTTTAATATTTGGAGACCTTGAATAATGGGAAAGTTAATTTTCCTATTGGTATTCTTATGGTTCTTATGGTTTGATTCTTTACAGATGGAGTTTTACTATATATCCAAGTTAAGCAAAAGTAACAATTTTTGTAAGATATGATTAATAAAATAGACTTAAGTATGTACACAAACCAATCAGTTTCCAATGACATGGGAATGATAATGCAGGAGAATGGTAGACGCTTGCAGGAAAACCGTTCATTGCTGAAAGATTTGGTCTAGCATAAGATATGGCAACAACTATGACAACAAAATTGGCAGTTCTCTTTGTAGCTAAGAATCAATAGTTTCCTTCCACTAAGTGAAGATAAAAACTGAATTGGGTCCTAAGTTTGGTTATGCATATTTAAGCATACTAGTGCTCACACTTATTATTATTTTTTCTTTCCATACCTAGTCCTGCAGAATACTTCTTGGATTCTTTTCTGAATACTGTTTCTCTTAGGCTTATTGTGTTTTCCAGATGATGTTCAGAAGTGAGGTCTGAGCCATCTGTGGTCATTAACGATCCCATGACAGTTTTTACTAGAAGGTTATGGCCCAATTCCAAACTGAGTAATTTTATTTTATAACTCTAGTCTCCTTCTCCCTTTTCAATTATAGAAATCCTCATTTCCTCCTCCATACTGGTTTCACTCAAGAGGTGTAAGGTACAAAATTTAAGATGGAAGAAAGAATGTGTAAGCAAGGAAGTCTTGTCCTTAGGTTTTCTATACAGTTCTCCAGTTAATTGTCCATCATTATGGATGCACAAATCTGGCTGAGTTATCAAAAAGCTATCACCTTGCGTCTTTCAACCAAAGGCAATCAAAGCCCTGAGGCACACTGAATTAAGACGATTATCGTGAAAGACTTTTTCAAATGAATATTTCATACCAACCTGAGTTCTCCAGAGTAACTTTCCCAGGTGATAGAGAAAACAATTTCCTTCTCTTTCTTTAGGATAAACAAGTCCTTGAGGGTTAAGGAAATATTTCAGATGGTGCATTTCAGGAAAAAAAAATAATCTTTGAATAGATCAAACTCCCAGTTTGGATTTTACTGAAGAAAGAACTGGTGTTTTTTAAGTAAGACAATATCATTCTCCCTTATGAAGTCTCTTATTCCTTCCCACCTCTCCAATAAAATATTACTTTTTAAAATTGATTTAAAGAGAAAAGACTGAAATGCAGTGTCCATGCAAAATATAACTCAATGCTTATTACTTTCCCCACTGGAATGTTAGTAAGAGTCTGGACAACCAAAGTGGGCTACCCTCAGTACAACATGGACCTATAAATCTAACTGCAAGTTAATTATTTAGAAACTGGGGAATTTTTATTATTTATTTATTTATTTGTTTGTTTGTTTATTTATTTTGAGACAGAGTCTCGCTCTGTCACCCAGGCTGGAGTGCAGTGGTGTGATCACAGCTCACCGCAGCCTATACTTCCTAGGCTGAAGAGATCCTTCCTCATCAGCCTTCAGAGTAGTTGGGACTACGGGTATGCACCATCACACCCAGCTAATTTTTTTATTTTTTGTAGAAACAAGGTCTCACTATGTTTCCTAGGCTGGTCTCGAACTCCTGAGTAATCTTCCAGCCTCAGCCTCCCGAATTTCTGGGATTACAAGCATGAGCCACCATATCCAGTCAATTTTTTTCTTTCTTTCATTTTTAGGTAAATAGAGACAATTGCCTCTATTAAAATTTGTGTAGACCTGTAGAATAAATCCCTTGGAAACAGCTGTTATAGGAACTAGTTTGGCAATTAAGAGGAATTTAATTCTCCGCTTATATTCCAAGCAGATAAATTGGTTCCAGAATCAAAGCAAAGTAAGAATAGGAAGGGGATATGCATCCTCACAGGTTCCAGTCAAGCCTAGTTATGCTGACTAAGAAGTTCTGCAGCCACTTAAGAAAAGCAACCAATTTCTGAGTTTGCTTAACCTTTGGAGATCATTTTGTTTACTTTTTTCTTTGCCTCATCTAGCTGTTTTATCTAGTCATTAATGAAAGGATATTAGGGTCTTCCCAACTTTCATTTAAAAATAACATTTTTGAATAGTTATTGGAACTGGAATTATAAATAATGGATGTAAGGCTAATTACCAATATTCTACATTTAGAGCAAACTGGTGCATATGGAAACAACAGCTCGATATTTTACAAAGTGCCAATTTGCTAAAAATAGATAAATGTGGTTATTATTGCTGGAATTAATTCAAGAACATTCAAAATGAGATGACTAATGTCAAGGAGTAGCATTTCTGTAAGATGAGTCCAATTGAGCTGTTTTACACCCATTATTGTCCAATCTTTTTGCGGAAACTAGATCTTACAACCTGAAAAAGAGACATTAGAGCAAAGCTACACCATTCCAAATTAGCAAGAATATATGGTAGCTAGTATTCCTCCTAGACAGGTGGCACCTGCCAGAGGTAAGCCTCAGGAGGATGGTGAAAACCCAGTGTCTGTCATCTCCACACTGAAACCAGTATGGAGATTTGCTCTGACCTTTCTTTTTTAGGTGTACATGCTCATAGGTTCAGTTATCTGTGTGGTTACTACTTCCTTTTAGAGCCATCAGTGATAATAACCCTACCAATAATATGTAATACAGACCAAATTGAAAATAACCTAAAGGAAAATTGAATAGTCCACCACATTTCAGATAAGTTCCTCCTGACTCGGGTAGCTAACACACATGTGGACTATGTGGACATATAGGAATATATGCAGAAGACTAATTCTCAACCAGCTTACCCTCTCACTAGATTTACAAGTGTGGGCTTACCAAAATTGTCTCTAACCTATGTCACCCAGCCCTTTTTCCAGTCAGAGATATTGGCCCTGTGGCAGTTACTAGGTGACCCAAGCAAGCCCAATAAAATTCATTCATCCTCATTCTCTCTCTCTCTGTCTCTCTCCCTCTGTCTCTCCCTTTGTCTGTCTCTCTCATCTCTCTCTTTCTCTCTCACCATTTAAAATTTAGAATTGTAGCTGGGATTGTTAATAACTGAGTCTTTTTTGATGCAGGGCCCCAGAAAGAGTTTATGAATTCCTGTTATTGAAATTCTACCCTGGTTCCCATAGGCTTTGTTGTTCAACTTACTAATTTCGTATGATCGCTACTTTTTTTTCTCCAATAAATTCCTTTTATAGACTGTTAAAGTTGGTTTTGGATACTTGTTCCCAATCAAAAAACCCATATATAATAGAAGTAGTGTGTTCTGAGGCAGAAGAAGAAAGAAAGAGGGAGAAAGGGACGTAGCTAGAGTGAAAGATTAAAGGTGATACTCACCATTAACCAACTATAAATATAATTAAATAAATCATTATTTCCTTCTGGACACCAGTTTATTTTCAAATTTCTAGTTAACACACCTTTCTATTGCAGTCTACATGAGCCCTTTGTATAAAAGTATTTTGGCAAAATATGTACGATACTAATTTTTTTATGCTAAACTTTTGGCTTCTAGGAAAAATAGAATCTCTTAGACTTATTCGATCCAGTTATTATACTTTAAAGTATTTCTAAATGTTATGCATATGTTTAAAAACTCATTTTCTTTGGTTTGTAGAATTCTGTGCTTATAGGAGAATCTGATAAATTTTGTTGTTTTAAGTTGGTAATTTATCCCAGTCATACCCAGGGACGCAGAAGAACTATAATGTCCTTTGTGGAGATCTTGAGGGCTCAGAAGATTATGGCGTTTAGAGTTGAGTTTGGAAAGGTTTAGGATTACATATCACCTCTCTAATCAAGGTTTATTCCTGTTGTATTGAGGAGCCCTAAAGTCAAGTTGTGGAAATGGTGATCAAGTGATCATCTTTGAAATGTGCTTCCCCCAACCAAACTGTGTCTAGGTTTTCAGTCTCCCAATGAGCCCTGCATTTTCTCTCCACTCTTCTGCCTGACCGGGCCCTCATATGATGGATGTGAGCACAGCATGCCTGGCCATCTTAGTGCTGAGAACCCAGTTTGGAGGTGAAGGGGGGGGTGGGTATAGAGGGGGAAGTAGCAAACTTAGCAAATGGAGGAGAAAAGAGATCTAAATGTGAGGAAAAGACTAAAACAGAAAAAGATAAAAAGAAAAACAGTGGGTATTTCTAATGCATTTGAAGTGATCCTTGGGTCTTATAACACTTTGTATATTGGCTTATCTAAATTCTGTCACTGAAGTTTTCAAAGGAAATAATAAAGTGATACTATGTTCCCATCCATTAGCATGGTTAATATTTACTCTGAGCCAGGCATGGTGGCTCATGCCTGTAATCCCAACATTTTGAGAGGCCGAGGTGGGTGGATCACTTGAGCTCAGGAGTTCAAGACCAGCCTGGGCAACATGGTGAAACCTTGTCTCTACTAAAAATACAAAAGTGAGCCAGGCATGGTGGCATGCAACTGTAGTCCCAGCTTCTTGAGAGGCTGAGACAGGAGAATTGCTTGAACCTGTGAGGCAGAGGTTGCAGTGAGTCGAGATCACACCACTGCACTCCAGTCTGGATGACAGCAAGACTTCATCTCAAAAAAAAAAAAAATTTACTCTGTAGAGTATGGGAGTCAGATGGAAATGGGGAATGTGTGTATTCTATACAGAGAGCAAGAGTACTTCTTGTTTGCTTAGAGCCATGAGTACTTTAGTGCTCGATCTATGAAATTCCTTAATTAATAATACTTACATTTCAAAAACACATTGCAAAACACTTTTATTGTTATCTCTTTATTTGAGACTCACACCAACCTAATTTTAAAAAAAAAAGGTAAGACAGGATTTGGAGGTTCTTTTTATGTACCCACTACACAGATGAATAGACTAGGCTCAGAAAGGTTAAATTACTTACCCAACATCACATGACAAGCAATTGGCAGAATCAGGTCTAGAACCCAGGGAAAGGGTTTATTCCACTACAAAGACATGAAACAGGACATTAAACAAACAACATCTAAGAAAATAAGATCTGTAAATAATTAAGGATAGGAAATCTGGAAGATCGCATTCCCATCATAAACCTGAATGAAATGACTGAAAGTGTGTCTCTCTGATCTAAGCAGACAGGAGAGCGAATTGAACTTTGACTACATCCACCTTGTGAGGGGGACTAATAGAGCTGAGCTTGCACTTACACAAAGCCCACGCTGAATAAGTAATCAGAAATGGTCGTCTGTCCCAAAACATCTCCCCTAATGACCCATCATGATGCTCCCTCCCTTCCTACATTTATTACTTCAACAAATATTTATTGAGAATCTAAGATGTGCCAGACATAGCTTAAAATACCTGTCTTCTCTATGAATTGTTTTTAGAAAGTTTGAAGAAACACACTTTTTCTTAAAGTTCTCCTTCCATAGCCTCACCTACTAAACACTAGCATGAACTGATATTACTTAATCAGAAAAACTCCACCTGGTTCTGACAGGAGAAGAAAATAACAGAAAAACTCAATGCCAAAGAGATTGGGAGCAGTAAGCAAGATATCAAGTGAGGGGATGGCAATTGACAAATACTACTGAACCTTACCAGTTGAAGACAAACTTCACTTACAAATTATTTTAGTCTTTCTGCTGTTCTGAAGGACATGCCAATTCAGTCAGAGAAAATACACTACTTAGCATCTGGCAAGAGTGTTTTCATGGAAAACAGTGGTTGCAATTTGTTCCATGCTGGGCACAATAGGCCTACTTCAGAACCCAAGTCCCTTCAGTCTATTTAAACCTAAGAAAAATCCAATTCATCTGACATTAACATTCATTTAACAGTCATTTGAGGGACTACTTACCATTCACCCTCCCTGTACCTCCAATCATGATTTCTCTTTGTGAAATATTATTATGTGGATACTTCAGAGGGAAGAAAAGAAATCTAAATGAAGGTAAAATTAATTTTTGAGCACACACACCTAAGCACAGGCCAGCACTACATGCAGTTAAAGAAAAAAATATGGATCACACAGATTGATTTATGGTCTGTTTGTAATGGTTGTGAAGCAAAGCAGTGAGTGCAAGTACTTGGAGCCTCAAAAGAAGGGCACGTGAAGATCCAGGGTTGTGGTAACCAGAGAGGGTGGGGCTGTAATGCTGGTTGTTGGATGAGGAGGACATGGAGGGGAGATAGTGCCAGCTATGAGAGTTCAGAGAAATACAGTCTATAAATGGGTTCATTTTGTAGCTGCTTTTATTAAAAACTGATGGCTGTCAATGTCTATAAGTGAATAACAAGAATCACTGATGGTCAGTTCCACTTTAAAATTTCATGCCAAGACATTTTTTAAAAAATCTCTTAGTGATTCTATCCATTTAGATATGCTACAGCTTGTGAAAAGACCGTAAACCTGGTTCCATATTTATTTAGCAAACAGATTATTCGTGGTTAACATGAGTTATTTTATGTACCAAGTATTATGGTAGAGATAAAACAAGAATTATGTTTTCATCCTTTTCCCCAAGAAGCTCACGGTGTGGACACCAGTATGTAAAAAAATAAATGTCAAATAGTGCAGTAAGTGATAATAGAGATAGTACAAAATACAGCATGGGCAAAAAGAAGGTAGAAGAAAACTTAATTAGGAAGGTTAAGAATGGCTTCAAAGAGCTAACTCTTTCAGGGAAAGTGGGAATATTTCAGGCTAAGAGGGAAGTGTTAACGTGGGCAGAGAGTAGAGTACAAGCGAAGGCACCAAGGCCTGAAATCTTGGCATGGTGTCATCAGGTAAAAAAAAAAAGGAAGGGGGGGATTGTTGGAGTTTGGCACTAGAAAAGCAGGCAAAACTAGATTATGTCATTCATGCTGAAGAGTTTATATTTTAACAAAGAAAATAACAAAACCAGATTTGCATTTTGTAAAAATAGCTGTGGTGTTATTTGCAAGGTAAACTAAAGAACAATGTGGTGGTAGAACTCCACGTAGAAAGTTACTGCTTTTGTCCAGATGAGTAGTCATGAAAAGTCTGAGCCAGGTTATTTATATAAACAGGGTAGAAAAGCAGAGGGTTTATTCAATCTTTTCAACAAGAATGAAAGAATCAAAGGATTTAGAAACTGGATATGGGAGTTGAAATAAAATACATTCAGGATTACTCTCAGGTTCCTAGAGCTCTGAGGCTGGAGGGACAGTATCAGAGCAATAAGTGTAGTGAAGAAGATCAAGTGTGATACACAACAGAAGATACTGAGTTGGGTTTTGTAGCTAACAAACTTGAGTGTCTCTGAAATGAAGCACTTAAACCAAGATAACTATGGATCAGAAGCTAAAAACAGACATCTGATTTACAAATCTGGAAATCACACAGGTGGCTAAAGATTTGGTCATGGATGACCCGATGAGATCACCTAGGATTAGTGAGTCAAACAAGAAGAGTGGAATGAATCAAGATTATGATCCAGGAGATCATAGATTTGGGGAAGTGGGTGAAGAGAGCAAGAGAAGCCTGTAAGGAGACTGAGCAGGGTCTTATCTGAGAGGGAGAATAAGGAGAGCTGTTAATATCATGCAGACCCAGTAAGAGGACAGTTTCAGGAACAGGGATTGACAACAACACAAAATGCCAAAGAGACATCAAATAATATGTAAAATGAAGGGTCACTGGATGTGGCACCCTTTCAGAATATGTTTTTCAGTGAAATTATGAAAACCAAAGCCAAATTAAACTAGATGGAATAGTGAATGGGGAGTGAAGAAGAGGAGAAAATGAGGGTGGAGAGTACCTGGAACTTTGTTCTAAAGGGAGAGTGAGACAGAGAACTATAGAGATGGGGACATAGAGTCAGGAGAGGATCTTTTAAGATAGATGAGGCAAAAGCATATTCATAAGCTATAAGGAAAGGAGCCAGTGCAGCACAAGAAAATGAAATCTCAAGAGAGAGCAAGGCATGAGGGAGTGGGGTTCTGGGGAATACATGGGGGGAGGAGCAAGAGTACAAGCAGAAGGCTCAACTAAGACTAGAAGGAACTCATCTCTAAGAGGGAAAGGTAGACATAGCAGGCACTAGATCATCCTGCAAAACTGGGGGCTCTAAGACAAGCCTCACATTGCAAAACTTGGGGAGAATAAAAATTTCTTATAGTGATCTTTATTTTCACATCAAGTATGTTTAAGCCCTACAAAAATCCTTAAAGTAAGCAAAGTGTTCATTTGTGTCTGGTTTTTGGTTTTTACTCTTCATTCTACAGAAGGAAACTGAAGCCCAAGGTGATGTGATTCATTCAAGATCACAGTCAGTAAGTGGCCTCCACTAAGGACTCACAGTATAATATGCTTCCCAACACTTCTGAAAATGTTATGAAGATTTAATTACAAAGGTACAAAAGCCAGCTGACCACCCTTCAGAAATTCAAAAGGGAGAATTCCTGCATGAAATCACTTCTTTGGTTTGCAACAGCCACTGCTTGGTTGCCCTAATGCCTTTATTAATACTAATAGGGAAGTGAATAGTTAAATGCTGCTGTACCTTCTCTTGAGATGACCTGGTTATGTGCATTCTTTGAACTATTAATAGAGGAAGATTTGTCTTACTTTATCAGTATGATTGGTTAATATATATATTCTATTCTTGCCTGAAAGAACCCCAGTACCCTTCCTTATGGGGCCAGGTAAAAGTCTGAAGTCTGTGAATTAATTCAGCCCCAGGCATAACACTGGCAATTTCACTATGACAGAGGCAAAGGAGACCCCAAGCCACTCTCCCTCTTGGTGAACAGGAGTACTGCCCTTTAGCATGAAACATCAAAGGAGGTTTCTGTAGTTTTGCCAGCTCAGCAAGAAAGAAAATTAACTCTGCATTTTCTTATTCCAGTTGCCTCAGCATGGGTTGGTGGGGAGGGGGTGGGGAAGAGAGTTAAACAGACTCTGTCAGCAGGAGAGATCAGGGCTCATTGTGTATGCGCCCTGGCATGGGTTAGAAGGAATTATAGTGTCACCAGAAATGAACACTTTCTAGACTCACCATGAATTTTCTAAGGTTCTCTGCAAGTCCAGGTAATTTGGTAAAAAAAAAAAAAAAAAAAAAAAAAAGAAAGAAAGAAAATGCCCTTCAAATATTTTTTCTGTTTAAATTTGGAAACCTGTGGTGAAAATCACTATTTAAAAAAAAAAAAAAGAGAAGCTTCAATTATATTAAGTAAAATGGCTCAGCTTAATTAATTCACTAAGTCCCTGGGTGACACTGGGTGTGGCTCAGAGAGATTTGGGAGGAATCCAATTTATCACTAGGAAGAATCGCCTGCACGGAGCAGCAAGGCAGCATCCTTCCACACCTTCCCAACACTGCAAGGAAAAGGCACAGAGAGGTCGGAATTCTAAACCACAGATCACACTCTCAGAGATAAGATTTATTTGTTGCATGAGGAAAAAAGCATGGATAGGGGGCTGGGGAGTAGAGGGACTACTTGCTTGCATGAAATTCTTTACACTTCAGTTACAAACTAAAGTCATTATTTTTCAACAAAAGAAACACCTCATAGTTTTCTTGCTTTGTAGACATAAGTCACACCTTGCCAAGTTTTTAATGATCTTCAATACACATGGCAATTAAGCTATTTAAAGTAAGCCCCAAGATGTATGAAAATCATAAGGCAATACAATCTTAGGGATTATTTTATTTTATTCCTCCTTTGCCCACTCCTTTACTATATTCTCATCTCTACCCCACTCTCATTCTCTTCTTCCTGCTATAATAATCTATAGTGATAACTAATGGCTAATAGAGATTATTTATGCTTTCTTCTCACCCACTGGCAATGTATTCCAACTTAGAAATCCAAGGTTGCTTCTTTATGCCGCTCAAGTGGAAGAGGAAGGAAGTGCAAGCCCTTCAGCCCCCCGCCCACGTTTCTGCTGGATTTTATGGGTGTGGCAGAGCTTAGACCTTTGCAGGTTTTTGCCCTTGTTTTATTCCCTGTTAAGTACTAAGATGATGAATAGATGCCAGCAGAAGGATGGACACCACTGGATTTTGTCATAAATGATACAGAATTTCATCCACAAGCAGGCAACCTGCGTGAGACTTAAGTACTCATGCTACATAAATGCCAGTCAGTGTAGTGTGAGCCCACGCCCTGAATACACCATTTCCTTTAGTCTGATTGAATGGTATCCTAAATACTGGCTAATGTGAATGGTACACAACAGTGGTATATAAGAGACATGACCATTTCACACAGAAGTACACATTTATAGAATGCATGAGCAAAGTAGGGCAATTTCTATACCTTTAATTTTCTCTTGAATATAAATGATGCTAAAACACAGGGAGGCATGTGGAAACCACTTATACATGCAACTGTAGCATATGAAGTATGTGGATGCTGTATACATTTACATGCGAATTTCTACAACTCTTAACACACAATTTCAGCTTCATCACTTTGCACATCAGAGTGAATGCTTGGGGCTGTTGGTGAGATAGAGCCCCAGGGAAGGCAGCTGTCTATATTTGGGGAAGGGAATTCCTTTAGCCCTAATTCCTTTTCTAAAAATCATACATGATTTCCTTTATTAAAGGAGATGTATGTATACTTGCATGTGTACACATAGGGTGGGAACAAATTATGAACCTGAATATTTTTCTTTCCAAAATTAAAGCTTTTTAAGTGGATAGCTTTGGCTTACTTAGTGCTCCACCTTCCTAAATTTTATTTCCCCAGCTCACCAGTGAAATAACCTCAGGACTTTTCTTTGACAGTGTTCTTAACCCAGACACCTGTATTTATTACATTTATATATTAGAATGAAGGAGGACACGAAGAGAAAATGCCCTGGTTTGATAAAATGGGCCAATGGAAGAAGCATCAATCTCTGTAACCATAGGGCAGTTTCAGGAGATGCTACAAATACCGCTCCCACTATCAACTCAATCCCCCACTATCCGACTTTTTCCCCCAAATAGCCCCACACAATCCAGGATGTCTGCTTATTTATTTATTTATGCCAAACCTCTACTCTCACTGCTCTGACACTCTGCTTCGGTCTCCCTTCCTCTTCCTGCTCCTTCTCCTTCATCCTCACTCCCCACCCTTCCTTCCAGGGCGCTGGCTAAATGTGCTAAGCTGGCAGGCTGCTTCTTCTCCACTCTCTTCCACCCCGTTCGGATTCAGGGAGTGCATTACAAATTGCCCAATTTCCAATACCTGCACTGGAAATTATACCCAAATTCTATCTCTTGCACCCCACCCCTAAGGCAATCAGTCTGCAAAGGGCTTCTTTGACCAAAATTGCCCCCACCACACCCCCACCCCCACCACGGTCAAGCACACGCACACACTCACCCGTATCCCACACCCATTTTTCTCCTTAACCTTCGCCAAAATCACTCAAATGCATTCCAACAAATGTTTGAAAGCTTCTTTTGGAGACTGCCATGGCATGGTCGGTTGTTGCGGAATACCACACTCGTCATTCCTTCCCACTCTCACCCCAAATCAAGTTTCTAAAATGTCTTTCAAGAAATAAGCGAGCAATTGGAAATGGCTGTAAAACCTGGGCAGTGGGGGAGGGAAGGAGGGGCTCTGATTCTTGCTAATCTTGGATGTGTCCCTCTTCCTGATGAAAATGAGTCACCATACTTATTATCCAGGATGTTAGCCTGTCTCTGGTCACTGACAATCTCAGGAAAGAAGTAAGGGAAGGAGAGAAGAGAAAAGACCTGGTTTCCAACAGGTAATACCCGGCTGTCTTTCCCATCCCATCGGAGCTCCTAGGGGCGTGGTCCACCCTCTCCTCCGACCAGCTGGTGCACAATCGGCTGCTGATCTTAGGAAGGGGATTTTCCCCTTCTGCACGGCCAATTTCTCCCCCAGCCCCAGTTGTCTTAGCTTCTCTTTAAAAAAAAAATCTATCAAATCACAGTTTCATTCATTGAAAAATAAATAAATAAATAAATAAATAAATAAGACCTGCACGTTTTTCCATAAATACCTGCGCCCCTTCGAAGCTCATGCATGTACGAAATAAGGCATCTTCCGCAGCACATGGGAGAAAATTGTATGAGAGAGAGGCAATACTCAGTCCTGAATATTATTTCCTCAACCCTGCTTTTTGCAAATAATATAAAGAATTGCCTCCCCATCTTGTAGGTAGACCCCATATCATCTCCCCCGCACCCCTTTCTACGTCCACACCCTCAAGACCAGAGACCTCAAATGCTGAGCATTCACTAATAAGCAAAAAAATATATATATTTCTAGCCAAACAGGCATGTTTTTTCTACCCTCTCCCTAATTAGTAGCAGCATTCCAAAACCAGAGCATGAAAGACAGAAAAGAATAAAAGCTGGGATGCAACCATCAGTTACCATATGCTAAGGAAGCGCGAGCACCATGGCCAGAGCAGAAGCAGTAAAAAAAATTGTTTGCCTTTATAGGGAAATACTGTACTCTGGTTATTTCACAACGGCAAGAAGCAAAAAATCTTTAGCTCTACCTGTTTGGTTCTTCTCATACAGCACAGCATGGTTGTCTCGTCCCTTGCCTTCTTCCTGCCTTCTCTCCTTTCCTTCTCTCTCTTTCTTATTCCCCCCCTCTCCACCTCTTTTCTGCTCGCTTGCTCACTCGCTCTCTCGCGCTAGCGCGCTCTCTCTCCCTCCCTCCCTCTCTCTCCCTCACACACACCAGGGCAGTTAGCAGCAACTGTAAGGTCCACAGCTATTGCTCATCGCACATGCTCGCTCTCTCTCTCTAGCGCTCTCTCTCTCTCTCTGATGCTCTCTCTCCGCTGTCCTCTCTTCTCTTCCCTCTCTTCTCCTTTTTTCTCCTCCCCCCCAATATCTATCTATCTGTCTTTTTCTTCCCTGTCTCTCCGTCTCTTTCTCGGAATTGTTCGCTAGCCTTCAGTGACTAATCACTTCCTCTGGCCCCTACCCCCATTCTAGACAGTCGCCCCCTCCCAGTCCCCTGCCAGCCTCATGAATATTTAAACACCTCCAATCTGGACCCAATTACCCACCGACTTTTCCACTGCATTGAGAGGGTAATGGGGTGGGGGCACAGAAGGATATTCCAGTCAATCCAGGAGATAGGATAGAGCATGTTTTAGGGAAGAGGGGCTTGAGGAATCCTTGTATTTCTTTAAGAACTCTTCTCCTCTTTTCCTACTATTATAAAAGCAAAGAACAGCTATTTCTAAAGAGGAACTGTAGTCAGTCCTATACAATATAAGTCATATCTGCCATTACATTTTATGCATGGTTAATAACTGAGGTTAATTTCCCTCAAAAAATGAAATAATATGTAAATATCATACACTGTTTATATATTCTTCTCAGTATACATATAACCTGAAATAAATACAAAGCTTAGATATGCACAAGCATATTTTATATATATTCCAATATCCTGGAAAAAATCCACATAAATATATTGCATTTTAAACATTCTAAGCACTTGAGCTCAGAAATAATAAATAATGTTTAATAATTGGTATCCATATCTAAAAATCACATGGTAGTTTATTTTTCTTAATGCACATATACCTGTTTGTAATTTGTGGTTTCTTCTAATTTTACTGAAAAAGCTGAGCACATTTAAACAGGTCTGTGTAATATTGATGGTGATCAAAATGATATTTTACAATTTGATCATGATAGATTAAAGTGAATTCATCTGGGATGAGAAGAAACGATATGTCATGAAGCCTACTTCTTAAATTCCTTCTATGGCCTTTCATAATTTGGGGGGAGGAACATGTGACTCTTAAAGTGTGTATAGCACAATTTTTCGTTATTTATTGTTGAATGAGTTTGAGTGTATTACTGAAGCTCTTTGCACCTAATTTTCTCATCTTTAAAATGGAGATAATAATGCCAACCTTGACAATGTGTTTTGAGGACTAAATGATATAACGCATGCAAAGCACAACAGTCTCTCTGAGTGTATAATAGCTTTACTTCAGAGACTGTACTTTTCTGAAACTCGGGTGACATTTGCAAGTGAGTGTCTCAAAGAAGTTTTCAAACTATTTCTTGTTGTTCATTAGTGATGACAAGTACCCCTAATTAAACAGCTCATATTCTTCATAGTCCCCTCCTAGACATAAACCTAGTTAATAAGTGGCAACTAGGCAGCTTATTATTAGGCATATTTCAAGACCACTGAGCTCAATAAGTGCTTAGTGCATTTTAACATAATTTAAGGTATATCTATTTCAAAATGGACTATCTCAGACAGGTACCTGGGGATGATGATGATGATGATACCCAGGAGGTGATACTTAAAATTAGCCTTAATTATTCCTCGGGAGTCTTCCTGAGAATGGCCTGCTTCAGATCCGCTGATTTGGTCTTTCATTCTTCTCAGTTTGCTTCCTAGTTTTCATATTTATGATTAAAAAACAGAATTAGTTTCTGAGTTTAATAATTTTTTAATGTTACAGTGGGCCCAGTTTTGAAAGCCCAGCTGCTTTCAGAACAGCCTTCCATGATTTTAAGTGATAGAAGAGGACAAAGAGTGGGTGAGAAATGGCTCCTACCAGAAACACTCCGGTTGCAGATTAGGAACACCCTACCTAGCCTGCTAGTGGCTAAAGAGTAATGAAGGGAGGAGGCAGAGAATGTGGGGATTTGGGATGATGGAGAAGAAATTGCTCCTTTTGGTGTTTAAACAGGATAACTCCATTGATAAGACCATTTCATAACTATGTGGCCAAACTTAAAGAGTGGGACTAACTCCTTTCCCTGTACTCACCTCAGCCATCCCATTTATATTTTTTCCCCTTTATTTATGGGAAGGAACCTTGGAAGCAAAGTGGCATAATGAAGTTAAACAAGCTAGGGCTTAAAACTGGGCACAAGCATTAATGAACTTTGTGACTAAATATGTGAAACCACCCAGCGCAGAATCAGCTTCCTCATCAGTTTACATGCATTATTTTATCTAATACTCAAAATGAGGTAGGCACAAGCAGTAATCCCATTTTGATGGGGATGCTAAAGCTAAGGGAAGTTAAGTGCCTTGACTAAGTCACAGAGCTAATAAGTAGTAAAGCTAGGACTCTAAAAGTCTTTTAACCACTAGGCTACGTCAATCACCAGTTAATAGGCCTCTACTCTTCATTACTTCTGGTCCTTAAGAGATTAAACTACATAGTGGCAGTTTTAATGTTGAAATGAAATCAGCATTCAATGTTGAAATGAAATCAGCAAGATCCATCTTTTAGGCCCAACTCTTACTTCAAGAGCCATGGAGAACAAGCTGATATCTGCATACAATAGAGAGCCCTCCATGTATTTCTGACGAGATGTCTGCTCCTTCAACCACCCTCAGGTGTCTCAGTGTGTAAGGTCCTCACCATTTTGGATGACTTCCTCTGGACATACTACATTCTGTCAATGAAACTTTAAAAATTACCTCCCAATTTGGGAGCTTAAACTTCCAAATTTAATTTGAATAACATGGAATCAATTCTAATGGATCTTTTTCTCTAAGCAATGGTGGTTATGGACGGCAAAAGAATAAGGGAGAGAAAAGCACAAACGGATATGAGCTTTGCAAAAAAAATATAAAAAATAAAATAACTGATGTCCCCATTTTTGCCAAGCAAATACACAATAGACCCACTAATCCTTGTACTTTATAACTAATCCTAGAAAATGCATAGGCTTAAGCCCCATGACTACCTTTTGCAATTTTAGATTGGCAAATTAACTCATAATACTATCAATTAACTTCTTGACTATAGGTTAGACAATAATAACATTCTAGAAAAAAATGAAGAGTGGTGGAGGCCAGGTCCCAGTTCCATGATCAGATCTCTTTGAACTTTATACTAAAGTGATACTGCTTGTATAATAAACCCAGAAGTCACTGGCCTTTACTAAAGGCTCTGTCAAATAGTCTACCATTTTAAGATTATGGCTGGTACTTGAGAGAAGATAATGTCATCAATTCAGGTAGAAAATATGTTAGTATTATTTCTCCCTTTTTAAAAATTTTATTTTATATTTTATTTTATTCTATTTTATTCTGAGACAGGTTTTCTCTCTGTCACCCAGGCTGGTGTGCAGTGGTGCAAACATAGCTCACCACAACCTTGAAATCCTAGGCTCAAGCAATCTTCTACCTCAGCCTTCTGAGTACACAAGCCTTCTGTGAACTAGAAGTACACATCACCACTCCTGGCTAATTTTTTTTTTTTTGTAGAGACAAGGTCTCATCATGTTGCCTAGACTGGTCTCAAACTGCTGGCTTCAAGCAATTCTCTCACCTCGGCCTCTTCTCTTATTTTTTCAGTGCTTAATCTAAGCCTTTTACTTGCTGCATTAGTTTTCTAGCATTGCCGTAACAAAATAGCACAGACTGGGTGGCCTAAAAAACAGAAATGTAATTTCTCACAGTTCTGAAGCCTGGAAGTCCAAGATCAGGCTGCTGGCCGAGTTGGTTTCCTCTGAGAGTCCTAAAGGAAGGTTCTTTCCAAACCTCTTTCCTGCACTTGCAGCTGGCCGCCCTCTGCTGCCTCTGCACATGGCATGGTTGTCCCTCTGTGTGCATGTGCACCCCTGCTCTCTGTCCCTGTGTATCGTAAGCTCCCCTTCATAAAGGCACCAATCAAATTGGATTAGGGCCCACACCTATGGCCTCATTTCACCTTAATTTTCTCTGTAAAAGGTCACATTAAAGATCTCCAAATACAGTCACATCTTAAGGTACTGGGAGTTAGAATTTCAACATATGAATTTGCAAATAAGGGGGACATAATTCAACCCAAACACCTGCTTTCTCTGTCCATACTTGCTGTTTTCATTCACTTAATCTATAGTTTCTATGTTGCAAAAATCATCCTGCCCTCAAGAAAAGTCACACATACATGAAAAGCAAAGCAAACACTGTGTGCACAAAATATGATTCAATGTCAAATGTGTTTGATAAGAATTCAAAATAGGAAATAAACCACTGTAGACTAAGATGGGCCTTTCTTTTCAGGATTAGGATTAGAATGAATAGAGAAGACATAGGAGTTTTAAAAAAGGGAAAGGGATGACATTAGAAAAGAGAAAATGCACAAATAGTCACTGCATGATCAAGGGACTGGCAGGATACAGAAGTGGGGGAAGTTGTAAAGGATACTGGTAAGAGATAATGTTGAAAAGGTAGGTTAAAGCCAGGTTAAGAGGGATCTTCAAGATCAGGCTAAGGGGATATATTAGTTTCCTAGGCCTGCTGTAACAAATTTGGTAGCTTAAAACAACAGAAAATTACTTTCTCACATTTCTGAAAACCTGAAGTCTGAAATCAGTTAGCAGGATTTGTTCCCTCTGGAGGCTCTGAGGGAGGATACATTCCAGATCTTTCTTTTAGCTTCTGGTGTCTGTGGTCAATCTTTGGTGTTGTTTTGAAGAAGCATCACTCTAATCTCTGCCTTCATCTTCATAAGACCTTCCCCTCTCTGTGTCCCTGTGTCTTTCCCTTTTCTTCATTCTTTTTTTTTTGAGACAGAGTCTTGCTCTGTCACTTGGGCTGCAGTGCAATGGTGGGGTCTCGGCTCACTGCAACTTCTGCCTCCCAGGTTCAAGTGATTTTCTTGCTCCAGCCTCCTGAGTAGCTGACACTACAGGTGTGTGCCACCACGGCTGGCTGATTTTTGTATTTTTAGTAGAGTACTAGTTTTGCCATCTTGGCCAGGCTGGTCTCAAACTCCTGACCTCAGATGATCCACCCGCTTCAGCCTCTCAAAGTGCTTGAATTACAAGCATGAACCACTGCGCCTGGCCCCATCTTTCTCTTTCTTAGAAAGACATCTGTCATCAAATTTAGGGCCCTCCCTAAATCCAGGATGATCTCATCTTGAGATCCTCAACTTCATTACAAATTACACCTGCAAAGACTTTTTTTCCAAGAAAGTTCACATTCAGTGGTACCAGGAATTAGGACTTGGACATAGCTTTTTGAGAAATGCAAGTCACCCTACTACAAGGGATTAGACCTAAGATTTGTGGATGGGGACATTTTAGAGAATGCCTGTGGTAACATTTTGTAGTATGAAATGGTGAGAAAGATATACTGGGGTCCTGTAAGAAAAACATATATCTGGGAGGAACTGTGGGAGAAAAAGTGAACTGTCACCTGTTAAGTACCTAATATGTTCCATATACCACATATTTTGTGCTTTACATATTTTGTTTCTTTTATCTCACAGGAGAATATCTAGGAGGAAGAGAAGAATGGAAGAACCAAAAGTTGTACAGAGATTGAACCTAGACAGCCTGGAAAATGAGAATTATAAAAGTCAGAAAGGGACCTGGTTTTGTGAGAAAGGTGATGAGTCAAGCTTGAAAGTGTTCATTTTATGAAAGCATTGACATGTTCAAGAGCAATACAGGATCAGATGGTAAGAAACAAGAGTCAGAATTGTCTTTCTATGGGTCATTGTTGGAGCCATCAAAGGGAATTCATTTTGTGAGCTACAGTGTGCTATAGAAATCAGAGGACCAAAGAATAAACTTTGAGAAATGTTCAGGATTCAGGAACTTAAAGACAGGATCAAGAAAAGAAGCCATCAAGGGGGTAAACTAGAGGTAACAATAGCCTAAAAAATGCTTGAGAAAGTTCCTTGCCTTTATCCTCTTAAAATGTCATTTATAAATTCAATTGATTTGTCATTATTTAAATACCTGCATTAGCAAGTAAACCAGGTGTGATTTTATAAGTATCCATAGTGAGAACTATTCATGGAATGACACACCTCTTTCCAGAGGAAGGGAACGTTCTACATTGTGCTGTCTCAAGATGTTAATTTTAAACATCCTGAATGGAAATACTGAAATTCAAAAACCATAACAATAGTTGGTCAGAAAACAATATATCATCAAGACCCAAGATTTGAAGTAGGACAACATGGAGGTGGACTGACGTTAAACTAACATCCTCTTAGCTAAAAAGTAACAAAACAAAAAACACAACAAAGAAAACTCCAAATTAAAATCTTTACTTTTCAGTGGTGAGATTCTTACAGCACTTGGTTTCCACACCTTCTCGGTTATAGTGGGGCATTTTCTACAGTAGAAGATGCCTCATGTGCGTCTACCAGGTGAAGAAGCAGCAGCAGCAGAAATCATAAAATTAGATCATTGCTCTATACAAATCAAGCTGAAATAATAATTATATCTAAGAGTGTACTGGGAAATCTTCAATACGCCTGTGGACTTTTAAATACTTTTTAACAGCATTCAGGGCTCAGATGACCTTGGTCTGGGACAAATTTCTCAAGGTCTGTTAGCACCAAACCACCCTAAATGTGGATTCCTCATGTTTGCCCTGTTCCATGGCTTGGCACCCAGCAGTACAACATTAAATAAAATCTCTCTCAAATAGAAACTTTAGAACTAGGTATTCAACTACTTGCTGTGAATATACACAGATGGCTCATAGATACCCCAATCTCAAACTAAAACTCAACTTGGCCTCTTGGCTGCCAGCTTGTTCCTCTCCATGTATTCCCAGTATTAGTAGAGCACCCCATGATTCATCATTCACCCTAGTCAGCATCACCTCCTCCTTCTCCATGACAACCACCACTCCGCAACCAACCAGTTTTCGTTTCCTCCTAAATGTTCTGCCCATCTTTATGTCTGAAATATTCTTTTTTAAGTCGTTCTTCTTCAATTCCTCTAACGCAGGCCTTCAGCATTTCTGGCCAAGATTATTGCAATAACATTCTAATTGGTTTTGCTATTTTTGTATTTACCCACCATTTAGTTCTACCTTCCACACTTCACCCAGATGGATCTATCTAAAATGAAAATCAAACAACACCCTTCCCCTTCCTAAAATCCCTCTGTGGATCCCTGTGCCATAATTAGTCAGTCTCAAACTTTCAGCACACAAAAGAACCGCCTGAGGAACTTGCTAAAAATGCAGATTCTCTGTACCTCTTTAACAGATCATTGGACTTGGTAGATGGGAGGAAGTGCTTAGAATCTGCAATGTGTATAGTTATCGTGTTTTTTTTTTTTGTTTTTTTTTTTGACGGAGTCTCGCTCTGTCGCCCAGGCTGGAGTGCAGTGGCGCGATCTCGGCTCACTGCAAGCTCCGCCTCCTGGGTTCACGCCATTCTCCTGCCTCAGCCTCTCCGAGTAGCTGGGACTACAGGCGCCCGCCACCACGCCCGGCTAATTTTTTTTGTATTTTTAGTAAAGACGGGGTTTCACCGTGGTCTCGATCTCCTGACCTCATGATCCGCCCGCCTCCGCCTCCCAAAGTGCTGGGATTACAAGCGTGAGCCACCGCTCCCGGCATAGTTATCGTTTTGGGATAAGGTTGGCACAGTGATCCTTGGATCACACTTCGAGAAAGAATGGTCTGAGGAACAAAGCTCAAGCTCGAATTAATGACTCCTGAAACTGTTCTGGCGGTATCTTCTACCTCTCCCCATTTTACACTTTATAATGTAATGATGAAATCGTTCAATGAACACCCCATCTTGTTTCCATTCTTGAAGCCATTCTGTTCCATATACTTAGAAAAATTTACCCAGTTCATATGAGTCTTGAAAACTCAGTAAACAGACAAATAGTAAATTTCCCTGAGCAGCCTTCTCTGAACTCCCAGAAGAGATTTGCTCACCTCCTCTGGGTCTCATAACACGCAGGATACAGTATTTTATTGGCACTTGCCACACTAATATTATTTACTGTCCTCACTCAGATGTAAGTTTTTTGTTTGCAGGGGCCCTCTCTTATTCGTCTTTTTACTCCTAGCACCTGTCCTGGTGGCTGGCACATAACAAGTACTCAGCAAATATTTTCTGACCAGACCTGGATTGTTGTTCTGAGATGATGATGCCAGGCAGAGCCTGCCAAAAGCTTCCAGGCAGACATGGCTGCATCTGGTTCCAAGGAGAGGCTTGCCTCTATGATATGATGTCACCATATTAATTAGGCTGATAGCCTTTCAGTACGGCATCACTGCCAGGATTCACCCTGCTTCCTGTAGGCAGACAAGATTTCTGAAGCCAAGATCTGGATGATTTAGGGGACCCTCCAAAACTCCATCCATCTTTCCAGACTTGTCTCAAGTCCTTTCAGAGTTCCTCCTTCCAGCACACCATGGAAGCCACCTGAATTTCTGAATAGCCAATATTCCATAATAAAGAAATCTTAGTGAGGGAGCCCTGTGCTGGTGGCACAGGAAGAGAAGATTTTCATCTATGTAGCCCATAAGCTAAGACTTAACTTGTCACTCAGCTCCAGAGGAAGTTTATGATTGAGTGAAAAATCTAACTCAGGGGCTTACTAGTGCATTAAGCAGGTAAGGTGAAAAATTCCATTAAATTACACCAACTTCCACCACCAACACACCATCACAGGCTGAAATCAAAGCATTCCATTGGACTTAGTCATTGAAGTAGCCACAGAACTTTTTGCATACCTCTTTTCTATTTGCCTTTCAGTATTGTGACAGTTTATTTACAAGCCTATATCCTGCCTAAAGTGCACATTTCTGGATGGCAAGCACCATGTCTCAGTTTTTAAATTTGTTTTTTAAATTTGTTTTAAATTTAAACCATTTAAACACCAATTTGTTGGTGTTTCCAGCAGGGATATATATGGGCCTTATCTGGCTTAAAGAGTATATGATTTGGAGGGGCCCTTCTTTAAGAAAAAGAATACGAGTTAAGTATGAAATGAATACTTATATAGAATAAGGAAATAAATCACAAGTTATATATTTTTAAACATTGATATCTATCACAAACATCATAGCATTCAGAAACATAAATGTATTATTTTCTTTAATTTAATTTAATTGTACGTTCTGGGATACATGTGCAGGTTTGTTACATAGGTAAAGGTGTGCCATGGTGGTTTGCTGCACCTATCAATCCATCACCTAGGTACTAAGCCCCGCATGCATTAGCTATTTATCCTGATGCTCTCCCTCCCACTCCCCTTCTCCTGACAGGCCCCAGTGTGTGTTGCTCTCCTCCCTGCTTCCATGTGTTCTCATCATTCAGCTCAAAATTATAAGTGAAAACATGCAGTGTTTGGTTTTCTGTTTCTGCATCAGTTTGCTGAGGATAATGGCTTCCAGCTCCATCTATGTCCCTGCAAAGGACATGATCTTGTTCTTTTATATGGCTGCATAGTATTCCATGGTGTATATGTACCATATTTTCTTTATCCTGTCTATCATTGATCGGCATTTGGGTTGATTCCATGTTTTTGCTATTGTGAATAGTGCTGCAATGAACATACGCATACATGTATCTTTATAATAGAATGATTTATATTCCTTTGCGTATATGCCCAGTAAATGGCATGGCTGGGTCAAATGGTATTTCTGGTTCTAGGTCTTGAGGAATCACCACACTATCTTCCACAATGGTCGAATTGAACTAATTTACATTCCCACCAACAGTGTAAAAGTGTTCCTATTTATCCACAGCCTCACCAGCATCTGTTGCTTCTTGACTTTTTTTTTTTTTTTTTGAGATGGAGTCTCATTTTGTTGCCCAGGCTGGAGTGCAGTGGCGTGATCTCGGCTCACGGCTAGCTCTGTCTCCCAGGTTCATGCCATTCTCTTGCCTCAGCCTCCTGAGTAGCTGGGACTACAGGCACCTGCCACCACACCCAGCTAATTTTCTGTATTTTTAGTAGAGACAGGGTTTTATCCTGTTAGCCAGGATGGTCTCGATCTCCTGACCTTGTGATCTGCCCAATTTGGCCTCCCCAAGTGCTGAGATTACAGTCATGAGCCACCGCGCCTGGCCTCTTGACTTTTTAATAATCACCATTCTGACTGGTGTGTGATGGTATCTCATTGTGGTTTTAATTTGTATTTCTCTGATGATCAGTGATGTTGAGCTTTTTTTCATATATTTGTGGGCCACATAAATGTCTTATTTTGAGAAGTGTCTGTTCATATATTTTGCCCACTTTTAATGTTTTTTTTTTCTTGTATATGTATTTATGTTCTTTGTAGATTCTGGATGACCTTTGTTAGATGGGTAGATTGCAAAAATTTTCTCCCATTCTGTAGGCTATCTGTTCACTCTGATGGTCGTTTCTTTTGCTGTGTGACAGCACTTTAGTTTAATTGGATCCCATTTGTCAATTTTTTGCTTTTATTACAATTGCTTTTGGCAATTACATCATGAAATATTTGCCTGTGCCTATATCCTGAATAATATTGTTTAGATTATCTTCTAGGGTTTTTATAGTTTTGGATTTTACCTTAAGTCTTTAATCTGTCTTGAGTTAATTTTTGTATAAGGTATAAGGAAGGGGTCCAGTTTCAATTTTCTGCATATGGCTAGCCAATTTTCCCAGCCCCATTTGTTAACTGTCTCTGTTTGTAGATGACATGATCCAATATCTAGAAAACCCCATCCTGTCAGCCCAAAGCTTCTTAAGCTGATGAGCAACTTCAGTGAAGTCTCAGGATACAAAATCAACATGCAAAAATCACTAGCATTTCTATATACCAACAATAGACAAGCAGAGAGTCAAATCATGAATGAACTCCCATTCACAGTTGTTACAAAGAGAATAAAATACCTAGGAATACAGCTAACACGGGAAGTGAAAGACCTCTTCAAGGAGAACTACAAACCACTGCTCAAGGAAATCAGAGAGGACACACAAATGCAAAATATTCCATGCTCATGGATAGAAAGAATCAATATGATGAAAATGGCCATACTGCCCAAAGTAATTTATAGATTCAATGCTATTCCCATTAAATTATAATACCATTGACATTCTTCACAGAATTAGAAAGAAACTACTTTAAAATTCATATGGAACCAAAAAAAGAGCCCATACAGCCAAGACAATCTTAAGCAAAAAGGACCAAGCTGGAGCATTACACTACCTGACTTCAAATTATACTCCAAGGCTACAGTAACCAAAACAGCATGGTGCTGGTACAAAAACAAACACATAGACCAATGGAACAGAATAGAGATCTCAGAAATAAGACCATACATCTGCAACCATCTGATCTTTGACAAACCTGACAAAAACAAGCAATGGGGAAAGGAATCCCTATTTAATAAATGTAATATTTTCTAATAACTGCATGGCAGATCTCTGTAATTTTTTTTTGCATTTTTTTAGCTCTCTGCTCTTTGATAACCTCTTTATGTGAAAATGACTTTGTAATATAATTTTTTAAGGGAGAATGGAAAGATAATCTAGTGTTTCCTCTAAAATAGTTGGATTTGATTTTACTATTGAGAGTTGGGAGTCTTAAAACAGGAGACTTCATGTACAGATGTATTTGTTGTGTAGGGCACTAGCAGTAATACAAAAACACAGGAATTCTGAGAAATTCTATTTCAAACAATTGCTATCAAAAGAGAAAAATATGTATATTTATAGTTGTATACACAGCATTATCAAACTTATTTCTGACAAAAATATCTTTGATTTTTATCAGGCTTTGATAAGAACTGAATTCTCCCACTCACAATTTGGCACAGGTAATGATTGGAATTTCTCCCAGACCAGCTTCTGGCTTCATACATTTCAAACCTTGATTCTCATCTTTACCATGTGTTTCAGATGCCAGGCAACATATGACATGTTTGTATTCAACCTCTGGTCCTGACCTTCTGGTCACGATGCCCAGTGCATTGGCACGTTGCATTACTTGAAGCCATTCCTACACCAGGATAACTAGCAATAACTTAACTCTACATAGAAGTCCCTAGTTGCAACATAAATATATCCCATTAAACCTAATCTGCATGTAATACCAATACAATTCCTCATCTTAGCTGATTTCCTAAATTTCCCACAGCCATTCAACACAACCTGACCTGAGGGGAAATATTGCAGAGGGGAAGTTTAAACAGAAAGAGATAGCAGTCTTAATGGATTGCTGTTAAAATATTTTGCTATTTCAAATATTATACAAAAGCAGAACCATGGACACATGGTCCATCCAAGTGAGAAGCTCTGAAGCTCAGGCCACATTAGTTTCTTGGTTAATGTGATTCTGGCCTCTCGGATTGAGTACAGAGCTATTGAATCTTCAATAAACAATTAATTATTAAAGAAAAACAAGAGGGAGGAAGAAAGGAAGAGATGATGAAGAAAACCAGAGAATAAGGGAAAAAAAGGAGGAAGGCTGTTTTAGCTAAATTTCAAACATTGATTTTCAGAATACCAAATTGTTTCAATCTGCTATTGTTATTTTGTTCTGCACAGACATGGCTAGATTTCTCACCATGTCCACTCATATCCTGCATTTGTCCCACTCTAAATTTTCTTCTGGAATGCACATGGTTTGGAGAAATGACAAAACACAGCCTTTCTGGTGGGCTTTAAACTTGAAGCTCTCCATTTGGGTTCTATTAAACACTAACTGTCATCACATGGGGTATCAGAGAGGTGTTTTTCTTCAAAGCCCATATCCCTAAATGCATCACCTTTTATCTTCTCTTGTCTTATGATACCTCTTTTACTATAATACCATATGATACCTCTTTCTAAAATACACTATTGTCTATAGACTGGGAAAGTATTGGGAGGTTTCATATTTATAAAATTTACAGTTGTACGGTAAAATAAATTTCAGATATTTAGCATGATTTTACTTAATTTCCTTTCTTGGCTTGAGGCACAGATACATTTCACTGATTTCAACCCTCATTCAAAGAGGGAAGTTCGCTCTGTAATTTAATCCTTTGGGTTACTGTTTCCTTTCCCCACCCTTCTATAATTCTGTCAAGCCAAAAACTGAGCTTTTTTACTTAACAACCTTGGTCTTTTTATGCCTGAAATCCATCTACCCTTCTCCTTTAAATTAAAATTGTTCATAGTGAAGCTACCAGAAACACACGAGAATGTCTAATGTAACCCAGCCACAGAATTTTCTTGAACAAACTTCTCCATTTTCTCTCCTTAAAGCATGGGGATAAACATTTCCAATAATCTTCATTCGATCTTCCTTTAAATTGCTTCTAGACCTACTAGTTACTCCAAAATTATTTTGCTGGTTTTCAGTTCTTTACTTCCAAGTTCTCTACGTCAAGTTCTCTCTTCCTTTTTCATCTAAAAATCCCAAATTTCTCTAAAATTCAACCAAAAACTTCACCATTGAGGCCTTTCAAAATTTTTTGTTGATTAAAAAAGGTCCCTGACTGAACTTCTAAGACAATGTTAGCTATCTACAACTGCACTATACAGCTGATTCTTGAACAACAGGGGTTTGAACTGCATGGATTCACTTATACACAGATTTTCTTACACCTCTGCCACCCCTGAGAGAGCAAGACTGTTGCTCCTTCTTCCTTATCTTCCTAATCCTATTCAACATGAAGATGAGGGGGATAATGATGATTCATTCCACTTAATGAAAAGTAAATATATTTTTCTTAAGATTTTTAAATAACATTTTATTTTCTGTAGCTTACTTTAAGACTACAATATATGGGCTGGGCGTGGTGGCTCAAGCCTGTAATCCTAGCACTTTGGGAGGCCGAGGTGGGCGGATCACGAGGTCAGGAGTTCGAGACCATCCTGACCAACGTAGTGAAACCCTGTCTCTACTAAAAATACAAAAAAATTAGCAGGGCGTGGTGGTGGGCATCTGTAGTCCCAGCTACTCGGGAGGCTGAGGCAGGAGAATGGTGTGAACCTGGGAGGCGGAGCTTGCAGTGAGCCGAGACGGTGCCACTGCACTCCAGCCTGGGGGACAGAGCCAGACTCTGTCTCCAAAAAAAAAAAAAAAAGAAAGACTACAGTATATGCTACATATGCAAAATATATGTTAATCAACTGTTTATGTTATTGATAAAGCTTCTGGTCAACTGCAGGGTGTTAGCAATTAAGATTTTGGTGAGCCAAAAGTTATACTAGAATTTTCAGCTGGGTGGGAAATCAGCACTCCTAACCCCCATGTTGTTCAAGGGTTAACTGTATTTTGATCCATACCACAGTCTCCCTAATCCACATATGAATGTTGAGTACAAGAGGGTGATTTTATACATACATTAATTATATTTTTAATTCATTTCTTTAGACTATACAGCATTGGAAGGTTACAATTTTTGAAGCTGGAGCTCGAGAACATCTTCTTGTCTATATTCCTGTCACCAACCAGTTACTCTGAAGTTTTACTTTTTCTTTTAATCAACGAAGTCTCTCATTAGTTTTGTCATTCTCATTCCTAATATCTGATATATTAGGAGTGTCTTTCCTCCATGTTAGCAAATTGTCATCTTTTGGCCCTCCATCAGAGTAGATGTGTTTAATGGTCTGAATGACAATGAGGATATGGACTCCCTCTTAACAAGCCTTGAAAAATTAGATTCACAGAAATTTATCTCTGCTTAACTTCAATCATTTACATTGCATGTGCTGAACTTCAAAGATTCCAGGTTAGACAATACCTATAAGATCATCCACACAGCTCCCTATTTGATGTTACTAAAAGTTAAAACATCCTGTGCTTGAAGGAAAGCAGGTTACTTCTAAGCTTTTCATTTTTAACTTTTAACAACTGTTGGGATTCTTTCCTATAAAAACTGATGTTTGTCTCCCTATAAAGTTCACCTGTTTAGCCCTGTTTGGATGTGTTGGGGCCACCAACAATAATATTACTTTCACATATTATTTCAGCAAGTGGTTTAATACAAAACCTGCATCCTCCCCAAGTCTTCGGTATGCTACACATCTCTTGAGCTAGTTTTCATTTTACAAGATTCTGAGTCTCCTCATTTTGGTTACTCTCCTATCTTCTTTCAACACACTATAATTTATCTATATCCTTGAAAATGTAGGATCCATAACTAATAATTGTATTTGAGGTGAGAAAAGATGAGATGGGAAAAGTGAATAAATCACTGCCATAATTAATATTAAATATTAAATAATATATCACAGAACTTAAGAGCTCTGTTCTGTCTCTCTCTCTCTCTCTCTGTGTGTGTGTGTCTCACTATCATACCAATTAATTGTGAAATTATTAAGTGGTATGTGCTGCTAAATGTTTAACAACTGGCTTTCAGGGGGAAGGAGAAGATATTATTTGTAATATTTTTCAATTTCCATGATGTAAACACTCCCACCATGACATATTTCAAGCCGTGAATGTGGCATCATTAAATGCAGAGCTGGAAAATGATGCACAGCATAACATTATATAGTACGTCTATCATACAGATAAAACAGATGTAAATAATCTCAAAAGCATAGATAACAGTAAAATAAAATAATTAAGAAGTGATGCATTTTCAGTATTTATCATTGTTTTAATATAATTATTTAATTTTGTGTTCATATAATTTAATTTGTAATAATGACTGTTTACCAACTGGCTTTCAAAATTCCTGAAAACTTAACAATTGGCTTACAAAAAAATGACCATATTGCCAAAGGCAATCTACAAAGTCAATGCAATTCCCATCAAAATCCCACCATCATTCTTCACAGAACTAGAGAAAACAATTCTAAAATTCATATGGAACCAAAAATTGCCCACATAGCCAAAGCAAGACTAAGCAAAAAGAACAAATCTGGAGACATTACATTACCTGACTTCAAACTATACTATAAAGTCATAGTCACCAAAATAGGACAGTACTGGTATAAAAATAGGCACATAGACCAATGGGACAGAATAGAGAACCCAGAAATAAAGCCAAATATTCACAGTCAACTGATCTTTGACAAACAAACAAAAACATAAAGTGAAGAAAGGACACCCTATTTAACAAATGGTGCTGGGATAATTGGCAAGCCACGTGCAGAAGAATGAAACTGGATCCTCATCTCTCACCTTATACAAAAATCAACTCAAGATGGATCAAAGACTTAAATCTAAGACCTGAAATCATAAAAATTCTAGAAGATAACATTGGACAAACCCTTTTAGACATTGATTCAGGCAAAGACTTCATGACCAAGAACCCAAAAGCAAATGCAACAAAAACAAAGATAAATAGATGGGCCTTAAACTAAAAAGCTTCTGCAGAGCAGAAGAAATAATCAAAGGAGTAAACAGACAACCCACAGAGTGGGAGAAAATCTTTGCAATCTATACATCTGACAAATGACTAATATCCAGAATCTACAAGCAACTCAATCAAATCAGCAAGGAAAATACAAACAATCCTATCAAAAAGTGGGCTAATGAATAGACAATTCTCAAACAAAGATAAGTAGTTGGCCAACAAACATACGAAAAAATGCTCAACATCACTGATTATCAAGGAAATGCAAATCAAAACCACAATGTGATGCCACCTCACTCTTGCCAAGAATGGTCATAATAAAAAAAAATCAAAAAATGAGATGTTGGCATGGATGTGGTGAAAAGGAAACACTTTTACACTGTTGGTGGAAATGTAAACTAGTATAACCACTATGGAAAACAGTGTGGAGATTCCACACTGTTTAAGAACTATAAGTAGATGTACCATTTGATCCAGCAATCCTGCTCCTGGGTATCTACCCAGAGGAAAATAAGTCATTAATCAAAAAAGATACTCGCACATGCATGTTTATAGCAGCATAATTTGCAATTGCCAAAATATGGAGCCAGCCCAAATACCCATCAATCAATGAGTGGGTAAAGAAAATGTGGTATACCATGGGGTATGACTCAGCCATAAAAATGAAAAAAAATAATGGCAATTGTAGCAACCTAGATGGAATTGGAGACCAGTATTCTAAGTGAAGTAACTCAGGAATGGAAACCAAATATCGTGTGTTTTCACTCATAAGTGGGAGCTAAGCTATGAGGATGCAAAGGCATAAGAATGATGCAATGGACTCTGGGGACTCAGGGGGAAGGGTGAGGGGGGTGAGAGATAAAATGCTACACATTGGGTACAGTATACACTGCTTGGGTGATGGGTGTGCCAAAATCTCAGAAATCACCACTAAAGAAATTATTCATGTTACCAAACACCACCTGTTCCTCAAAAACCTACTGAAATAAATAAATTTTAAAAAAATTGGCTCACAAAAGCCCATACTACCATGTCTAGAATACCACTAATGTATTCCAACTAGAATATCAAAACATTTATTTACACCATCCTGAACTTTTCAGTTGTATTATAATTTTGTTTCATTTTTTTCACCAGGGTAAAATATTGGATATGTGTTCTTGTTTATTTTTATCTCCTTAGATAAAACCAATCACTTCACTCTGTCAATATTCTTTAGATCTTAATTCTGTCATCCCAGATCTCCATCATCTTTATCCCTTCTGGCTTGTTTGTACACATTTAATTAGCAAGCCTTATATTTTTCTACCCAAGGTATTGAATTTTTCAAAAAAAAAAAGACCTTACAGGACATAGCCAAGGATAGAATCCTTGGCCAGGCAAATTGAATTCTCATTCCACACAAACACCAAATCATTAATAAACATTGATTCAACAAGGTATTTTGCCTACTGAATTGCCTTTGCATGTAGTCCAAATTTCTTTCTTCACCTTGTGCATAAGACTCTGGAGAAATTATTTATTTAGTGCATAACTGAGTCCCGAATCCCTCACTTAATTCCTTCTTATGTCAGAGATAAGGGTTACATTCCCCCTATGCAAACCTGATCACACTCTCCAGGATGCATCAATGATACCTCCTCTCATCTCTCTTTTCAACCTGCCTCTCCTTCTACCTCCACTCTCTAGTATATAAACATAACATATAAGCTGTGCCTGAAAATATTTTTTTTCTCCACTCTGCCTTTTCTCCCATTTGGCATATTGCAGATTTCAGTTTTTTCCACTCTCCTTGGGCTTACTATTCCATCTGTCCCCCTTTATTCTCAGCAGATGACTAATACCATGACCTTGCTCCCACTTACAAAGTAGATGCATTCAGGCAGGGACTCCACCCATTTGCTGCTTTGCCACCTTCAGACTGATCAGCACCCGAACCTGGCCAAGTGGAGGTGGAAGTTTCCCCTCCATATTTGGAATATCATCTTCTCACAGTAATTCCTCAGAGACATTGGTTCTCTTATTCTGTCTCTTATATCATCACTCTCTTCTTCTCAACTGAATCTTTAGCCTCATCCTTTAGATGGCTCTAGCCTCTTTCTTCTCTTTATAAGTAAAATATTACCCTTCAACTCTAGTTCTCCATCTTACTGTACTCCTTTGCCTACCATCTGCACTTGTTCACCCCATCTTCAATTCTCAGCTCTCAGCAATTTGCCTTTTGGGTTCACCACTCCATTGGGTCACCAGGAAGTTCATAGTTGCAACACACACACACAAATACATACATATGGACGCTTATGATTTCTTACCTTATATGACTTCTCTGAAGCTTCAAGACTAACCACTTCTGTTTTATGTGGCTTTTTCTTTTTCTCTTACCTTTGTTTCAATGACACCTTACTCTCCTAATTTTCTTTCTCCATCACTGGATTTCTTCCCTTTCTTTTTGTCAGGTTTCTCTTCCTCAGTCTCCACTTGCCTGGGCATTCTCAGCAATCCCCACAGCTTCCACCACCACCACATCTTTGGGTATGACTCTAAATTCTCTATTTTCAGCCTAGACCTTGTTGGAATTTTGCTTCAAATGTAGATCTCCATATGCATGATTCATTCTCCCAAAATGAACATTTTTTTCTTCCCCCTGCATCCTCTCACCAAAATATGCACCTCTTCCTGCAATCCCTATTCTTGTTTATAGGACTACCACTCACCCACTTGCCCAAGCCAGAAATATCCCGGAAACCTCTCTCTTTCTCTTCACCCACGTTCAATAAGTCACGAAACCTGCTAGATGTCAATACTTTAAATTCTCATTTTTTGTCAGATTTTTTAAATGGTAGTTTTCTGATTACTTCCACTGCCTGTAGTCTCACTTCGTTAATCTTTCCTCTACTTACAACCAGAATCATCTTTCTGAAACAAACCTGCCAGATCATGGTCCTCCACTACTTAATACCCCACAGTGGCTCTCAGTTCATGTCAGAAACATGTCTAAATGCCTCATCATCACGTAACCTGTCTGGCTACCTCTCCAATGACATCCCTAAATATCGAATTTACTGCATTTTCTAAATACATCTATGCCTTAATTATTTCTATGTCTTTATACACACTGATTGCAATTCACAGAATAATTTTCCCCATTGTTTAGTGATTGAATTCTCATTTTTTCAAGTAACAGCTAAAATATACTCTCCTCTGTGAAAAATGACATTCCTCATACCACCATTTCTTACATGTTACAATTCTTTCTTGTACAGGCCACTGTCAAGCATTTATCACATGTTGACAGTATTTATTTACCTGCCTATTTTCATCACTAGATGGGAACTTGAAAAGCAGCAAATTTGTTAAAGGAAGGAATTAAATTGTCTTTATCTTTGTATCTCCAGTTCTTAGCACATGGCCCATCACATCTTAGGTAACTCAGTAAATCTTCACTGAATGAATGACTTTATTTAATACATGATACCCCATTTAAAGAAAGAAATGTAGAAACTAGCCTGATTTGCTCTTGATGAACAGAGGCTGGTTCTTTGGGATTAGTACTTTTTTATCTCTTCTCAAAACATAATTGCAATATTCAGCTCTAGATTAATGAACCAATAATAAATTCATTAGTTTTATTAATAAACACTTTTCTCCACATTTTAGTTTTTTGAGAACAGAAACAAAATTTCCTTAAACCCAACTCCCTTGCCCCAGAAATGCTACTATACTCTGCCATTTATGTAAGACTCATCACTGTTGGGTAAAATTTTTTGGAGTGTATGTATGTATGTGCAAAACCAGGCATAGAAGGGATGTACCAGGAAGGCTTTAGAGCTATAAGTAACTGAACCCAATTTATTAATGACTTAAAAAATTAAGAATTGAAGCCTGGCACAATGGGGTTCACCTGTAGTCTCAGCTACTAAAGAGGCTGAGACGGGAGTATCATTTAAGCCCAGGAGTTTGAGTCCAGTCTGGGCACCATAGCGAAACCTTCTTTCACACACACACACACAAAACAAAACCAAACAAACAAAATAAAAATAAGAGTTGAACATTATTCTATAATAAGAAGCATGGGGGTAAATAATTTCTTGCATTCATTCATCTCATGGATGGCATCGTTAGGGACCCAAGCTCTTTACTTTTGTATGCTTGGATATATTTAACCATTTTGTGTGTGTGCCTTCCCGCTCTCTGCCTTCCTCCCATCCTATGGGTGTTGTCTCTGATGGTAGAACGGCTGCTACAGCTCCAGGAATTACAGATGCTTTTCAGGCAGGTAAGAGAGGAAGCAGGAATACCAATACATGGCCCTTTTGTAAGAAAGTAACAGCGTGTGTGGAATTGGTGGGTTCCTGGTCTCACTGACTTCAAGAATGAAGCTGCGGACCCTCGTGGTGAGTGTTACAGTTCTAAAGGCAGCATGTCTGGAGTTTGATCCTTCTGATGTTCGGTTGTGTTCGGAGTTTCTTCCTTCTGGTGGGTTCGTGGTCTCGCTGGCTCAGGAGTGAAGCTGCAGACCTTCGCCGTGAGTGTTACAGCTCATAAAAGCAGTGTGGACCCAAAGAGTGAGCAGTAGCAAGATTTATTGCAAAGAGCGAAAGAACAAAGCTTCCACAGTGTGGAAAGGGACCTGAGCGGGTTGCCACTGCTGGCTCTGGCAGCCTGCTTTTATTCTCTTATCTGGCCCCACCCACATCCTGCTGATTGGTAGAGCCGAGTGGTTTGTTTTGACAGGGCGCTGATTGGTGCGTTTACCATCCCTGAGCTAGACATAAAAGTTCTCCATGTCCCCATCAGATCTGTTAGATACAGAGTGTCAATTGGTGCATCCACAAACCTCGAGCTAGACACAGGGTGCTGATTGGTGTGTTTACAATCTCTGAGCTAGACAAAAAGGTTCTCCACATCTCCACCAGACTAAGGAGCCCAGCTGGCTTCACCCAGTGGATCCTGCACCGGGGCTGCAGGTGGAGCTGCCTGCCAGTCCCGTGCCCTGCGCTCGCACTCCTCAGCCCTTGGGTGTTGATGGGACTGGGCGCTGTGGAGCAGGGGGTGGCGCTCGTCGGGGAGGTTCCGGCGGCACAGGAGCCCATGGAGGGGGTGGGAGGCTCAGGCATGGCGGGCTGCAGGTCCCAAGCCCTGCCCCGCGGGAAGGCAGCTAAGGTCCGGTGAGAAATTGAGCGCAGTGCCGGTGGGTCGGCACTGCTAGCGGACTCAGTACACCCTCCGCAGCCGCTGGCCTGGGTGCTAAGCCCCTCATTGCCCGGGGCCCGCAGGACCGGCCAGCTGCTCTGAGTGAGGAGCCAGCCAAGCCCACGCCCACCTGCAACTCCAGCCCGCCCGCAAGCGCCGCGCGCAGCCGCGGTTCCCGCTGCCGCCTCTCCCTCCACACTCCCTGCAAGCTGAGGGAGCTGGCTCCCGCCTTGGCCAGCCCAGAAAGGGGATCCCACAGTGCAGCGGTGGGCTGAAGGGCTCCTCAAGTGCCACCAAAGTGGGAGCCCAGGCAGAGGAGGTGCCCAGAGCGAGCGAGGGCTGTGAGGACTGCCAGCATGCTGTCACCTCTCAACAGCTTCACCAGAATCCTCCCAGCAGTCCACCCTGTGCCGCGTTGGTCAGAATTGAGTTGAACGATCACACCTGGACAGCAGGGAAGTTGGAAAAGTAAGTACCTTGCTTTTCTCCCCACTGTGTTTAGAGCTGAAGGAAAGCAAGAGAAAGGGGGTTGGAAAACAGCTCCTGGTTGCCATAGGGGATAAGATCAGGTGTCACACTCTAATCATTGCTCTGTTTCCCAGTTAGAATTGTTTTTCATCTTATATTACTCCACTGCTTTCTTAATTCAAAATTTTTATGGAACTTGTCTTTGAATAGTTTGGACATGGATTCTACTGTTTTTCTCACCTGTGTAACATCTATTTGAATAACATTTTCCCTGATATATTCGCTGGCATTTTTACAGCCCAAACACTAATATTTTCTACCTGTCTTTTAAGCATTTTAGGTCCATTTATATTATTTTGTCTTCAATAAGTTAAATTTTAATATAATTTACAAATTTCACTGTGTGCTGCATACTCCCTTCTAGATCATGAATATAACACTAAATAGAACCAAATCAGAATGTATAATATTGACCTTTATGTCATCCTAATGGGAACATTTCTCACCAACTTTATGAATGTTCATTTTACAATTTCTTCACTTATCTAAACCAAATATTAAGCCTTTCTGTAGAATAAATGAAGATCAAAATCAAATGGAGCTTCTGGCATTGTGCTCCAACACCCTTTATTTTATAGTTCAGATAACTGAGACTGAAAAATTAAAAACGACTAGTTAGTGTTTGAAATAATGCTATAAACTGGCTTCTTGGCCTCCGGTTTGATGTTACTTCTAGTAGGTTGAGGTATGAAGGGATTTGGTATGAGAAAGATGTCAGATATTAGAAGCATCAGACTAGTGGAGCAGAAGCCAAGGAGATGGAACTGTAAGGTTAGTTCCCGAAATGGCAAGGACAAAGCCCAGCTGAAAAGCATGGAGCAGGCTCAGTTATGGTTCAGGCAATCTTGGATACTAGGTCCAATGTGGTAGGACAGAGCACAGCAGTGGGTGAGCCCTTGGGAGCCAGGCAGGTGGCAGTCATGGTTCTGGGAGATGTGCCCATATGTTGCAGAATCTCCTCCAGAAGGATGAGTTCAGGCAAAGCTCCAGTTCCTGGTGTGGAGCGCTGACAGGTGCCAGGTGGGGTCCAGGCTCTAGCCAGATATACTACAGTGCAGAATTGGGCTCTGGGCGTAGGGAGAGGGATGCCTGTCTCATGATAACTGGTCACAAACCAAAAAGAAGTAAGTTAAGCAGAAGTAAGATAGCACAGCCAGGGCTAATTATCAGGGGGAGTACTCTATAACATGGGCTGCAAGGACACCTACAATTCACTCTGAAATTACAGTTTTTGGGTGAAACGGGCAGGAAAAGATAGTTGTAAGTCATGAAAAAAACCCTAGCAGTCATAGATAAAATTTCAGGCCTCCAGTCTAGGTGTCTAGATTTATTTCAAGACCTCACCAGCCTCAATAAGCACTGCCTCAGGATGCGAGACAGGGCTAAGCCTACAGGCTTGAAGCTCTATTGAATGCAGCTGGGAGATCAGGACACCATACGGGGCAGTTGCTAAAATCTAATTTACACTTAATGTTTGACCTAAAATTATACTGTGGGTGGAGGATGGAAAAAGGCATATAGGGATCTACAAATCTCAATTTAATGATTCCATATGATTCCATAGTGGAAGTTTTATCTTGTACCTTTTTTTTTTTTTTAAAGCATCTCAGTTGTAGGTGCTATTTTTAAATTCTTTATCTACAATATGCTTACAGATTTATGTCTTAATATAGTTGTGTTATTAGTTTATGTTCATTTTAGACCTTCTTTAGTGTCAACTTAATTTTCAGAGCCTTTTTAAGAAATAGAGGCAACATGAAAACTATCCTTTATGGATTATAAGAATATATCCATTGAAGATGGAGGGAATGCATGGCAGTCAGGCTTCTTTACGGTCAATGCAATTGGGTCGTTAAGGTGACTAAGATCGCCAGACCATGAAACACTTGCTCCAATCATTTCATCCATCTTAATGACCAAATCCAACCTAGTGCACAATGATACAATCAATTGCTCAGTAACTATCCATTATAATGGCAGAAAACAAAACAAAATAAATTGGCAGTGTTTTGGTCAGTTCAGTAAAGGTACACAGACAAGATTGCCAGGCATATGCTGCCTGCTAGTTTTTATGCCTTTTGTGATTCACATGCATTTCCCTCATTCCAATTGCTTAGAAATACTCAACTCACCAAGTTTTTATCTTCAACCTTGCTTATTACTGTTAGTTTCTGTTGATTTTACTTTTCTTCATTTATTCTATTAGGACAGATTTTTAAAGCAATCGGTACTTTTTTTTTTTTAGCCAGCTTTCATTTTATATCCCTAGTTATTTATTATGTCTTATTAGAAAAACTATTTTTTTCTGTTTCAGTTTTCTCTGCTACATTTGTATGAGCCTTCTAATTTGCCTACTTCTCTTTGAAAGCATTAACTCAAGCAAAACACTAGTATAAATTACATATTTTACACATTAGCAAAGATATAATAAATGCATCTGACGTTTTTGCATTTACCTAAATGTACTTAGCTTAAATATATACCCACCTGTGTATTTTTAGATTAGCTGTAATCCACATCCAAATACTTAAACATCTATTCTAGATATGCCATCTCATATCTTGCAAGTGGATTGGTCTGTTTTTTCCCTCATGAATTCTCCTTAACTGAATATCCAGCTTTAATATTGCATATCTTTTTATAGTGGTCAGATTCCACTGCTTTACACTTGCTTTGTTCTCAGCTTTTCTAGGCTGAGCGTACACAACACTTCATTAGCCAGAAGTTAAATTTTTGGTAAACTAATAGTTGTCTTTTTGTGTGAATTTGGGGAAAAATTAAGTTTTTTTCTGATTTTTTAAATGAAATGATTAGAATTGATTAAATGCTTGGTACATGTAGTCACAGAAAATAATTTTGTAAAACTTTTGTTTCCTGAAAAGACTTTTGTTTCCGGAAAAGACTTTTGACTAAAGAGAATGTTTTATATAAAAAATATAGCTTCTTTTTTAAAAAGAAAGCTGGATCAGAATTATCTCCATTTTCTATTAATCTTTTTTCTTATAACCTGATAACTTTTGAGTGTTGCATTATTGGTGTGTGTATGTATGTGTGTGTGTGTGTACATGTGTGTGAATGCATATATGTGGGTGCATTTTTTATGGCAGTTATCATAGTTAAAATAGTAGCAGTAGGGGACTCACTGCGACAACTTCAGTACGGATGCAGTGTGCAATTGCCTCATGTTATGCTACTGGAATGGATGATAGTTGAGGTCAGATAAAGTCATGGACAACCAATTGGATCAGGAAACTGATTATAAGGATTAATGATGGACAGATGTGGATCTGATGGGGTCAGGGTGGGCAGCTGTTATTAAGAGCGCTTGAAGTCAGAGAGACAAAGTTCCAGGCAAGGCAGTCAGATAGGTGGGTGGCTCTGGATGTATAAGAGAGCACTTCAGACAGAATCTATCCATGGTCTGGACAGCTCCCTGGAAGTAGCTTTAACACATTTGACAGCCTGAGAAGACTTTCAGTCTCAAAATCTCGGACTTCTGGGTTGTCTCTTCCAGAATAGTGGTCCCCAACCTTTTTTGGCACCAGGGACAGGTTTTGTGGAAGACATTTTTTTCCATGGAGAGGGGGGCGTGGATATGGTCTCAGGATGAAACTGTTCCACCTTAGATCATCAAGCATTGGTTATATTCTCATAAGAAGTGTGCAATCTGAATCCCTCACGTGCGCAATTCACAATAGGGTTAGCGCTCCTATGAGAATCTAATGCTGCCACTGATTTGACAGGAGGCAGAGCTGAGGCGGTAATGCTGGCTCCCCTGCTGCTCACTTCCTGCTGTGTGGCAAGTTCCTAACAGGCCACAGCCCAGAACCAGTCCACAGCCCTGGTGCTGAGGATGCCTGTTCTACAGAGCAGAACTCCAATTAGCTTAGTTGACCCAAAATGTTGTCCCTGTATAGATTTCCTCTTATAATTAGTATACATTAACTAAAGAATCATCTCCATAATTTAATAGACTGTCTCCGATACTGTTCTCATGGTAGTGAATAAGTCTCATGAGATCTGATGGTTTTATAATGGGAAACCCCTTTGTCTTGGATTTCATTCTCTCTCTTGCCTGCCACCAATGTAGGATGTGCCTTTCACCTTCCATCGTGATTGTGAGGCCTCCCCAGCCACGTGGAACTGTGTCCGTTAAACATCTTTTTCTTCATAAATTACCCAGTCTTAGGTAGCATGGATTAGATGAATTTTATAATGATAATACAAGGATTATCTGAAGAGTTTTAAACTGGCTACCATTGCTTCTTCTTATAGTTGTGTATTAGTCCATTTTCACACTGCTGATAAAGACATACTAGAGACTGGGAAGAAAAAGAGGTTTAATTGGACTTAAGTTCCACATGGCTGGGGAAGCCCCAGAATCATGGCAAAGGCACTTCTTACATGGCAGTGGCAAGAGAAAGTGAAGGACAAGCAAAAGTGGAAACCCCTGATAAACTCATCGGATCTCTTGAGACTTATTCACTATCATGAGAATAGCATGGGAAAGACCAGCCCCCATACTTCAATTACCTCCCCCTGGGTGCCTCCCACAACACGTGGGAATTCTGGAAGATACAATTAAAGTTGAGATTTGGTTGAGGACACAACCAAACCATATCATGATGTAAGAGTTGAGAATTTTATGAAGTTCATACTCATCTCATTAACTGCTGGAGAAAATACTCTGGACTTTGTGTATATACCATTGCTATGGTTAGCTAGAGGAAGAAAAATGAATGAGAATGTGGTAATATAAGAAATACATTTGTTCTTTGTCCCCTGTTTTTGGCACAGAGTGCCTAAAACCCTAGGAATTTATTGAGTGATAGGAATGTCTATTGTTATTCATAAGGAGCCCCTTTGGATAACTCTTTTTGTGAGTTGATTTATGTTGGGGCTTCTAGATAGCCTCAGGATAAGTGCTGGTCACTAGAAAGGCCACATGTGTATTAAAAGAATAGGAACTCTCAGCTCTGCCTCTTGACCTCTGGGGAGGGAAGGAGGAAGCTGGAGATTGGGTTACAAAACGCACCCAACCCCATACCCCGCTTTCTTTTTTTTTTTGAGATGGAGTTTTGCTCTTGTTGCCCAAGCTATAGTGCAATGGCACAATCTCAGCTCACTGCAACCTCCGCTTCCCCAGTTCAAGCGATTCTCCTACCTCAGCCTCCTGAGTAGCTGGGATTACAGGCGCTTGCCACCATGCCTGGCTAATTTTTGTATTTTTAGTAGAGATGGGGTTTCACCATGTTGGCCAGGCTGTTCTTGAACTCCTGACCTCAGGTGATCCACCCATCTTGGCCTCCCAAACTACTGGGATTACAGGCGTGAGCCACTATGCCTGGCCATGGGTTACAAAAACTCTTGAAGAAGGAGGTTTGAAGAACTTCCAGGTTGGTGAACATTTCCACTTGCTCAGGGGGTGGCATGCTCAGAAAAGGCATGGAAGCTCCACGCCTCACCCCTCGTACTTTGCCTTATGCATCTCTTCCATTTGGCTATTCCTGAGTTGTATCCTTTATAATAAAATGGTAGGTGTAAGTAAAATGTTTTCTTGAGTTTTGTGAGCCAACCTTGAGGCAACCTAGCAAATTATCAAAAATCAAGAGGGTGTCGTGGGAACTTCCGATTTATAGCTGGTTGGTTAGAGTGTGGGTGGTCTCTGAAACTTACCATTGGTGCCTGAAGTCTTATGGGACTGAGCCATTAAACTGTGGGGTCTGGATAGTGTCAGAAGTGAACTGTTGGACACCAAGTTGGTGTTATAAAATTGGAAAGCTGGTTGGTGTCAGAGAAAACGCCCCAGAGGGGAATATTAGTTTGAAAGTCATTGACAGATTCAATCAGTCAATTCACAGGTTTTAAAAATGGTAAGACAGAGAGAGAGTATTTGATCTAAGTGTACCATAGATCTTTCCACAATAAAACATGAAAAATCTTCTATCGACCCGAGTAGTGTATTATAAGGAACATGCAATTTAGGGACAATTTATGGTACATTAGTTTAAGCAGTCTAATGTAATTTTGTCAGCAATTAAGTCTAATTTCCATTTCTCACTCACAACAAGCCAAAGTATCAGAAGAATGCACCTACTCTTTATCACTTGTAAAATGATAAAAGCAAGGGCTGCTTGATCAGCGGTAAATTATAGCTACAGAGAAAAAGAGAGCAGTTCTCATGTTGTATCCCTATTCTTCATCCTTCTGTCTGCCAACTCTCCAAAGATAGGGCTGGATAACTGAGGAAAGCAAGAGTGTTATCCATATCAGTTATGATTTATTTTTGCTGTAAGTAACAAAAACCTGAAAAATAGTGGCATAAACAGAGATGGGACTCCTTTATCTCACATAACAAAAAATATCAAGGTAGATAGTCCAAGGCTGATGTGGCCATTCAAAGGTGCTCTTATGAATTGAGGCTCATTGTATTTTCTTCTTTCTCCATCTCTAGCCAGGGCTTCCATCTTTGTGGTTACAAGATGACGGTTACAATTTTGCAAATCATATCAATGTTCCAGGCAGGAAAGTGAAATGACAAAAGCTAAGGGCAAAAGGAATTGAAAAGCCAGTTGTCTGTCTACTTTTAAGAGGATTTCCATAAAGACCCTTCAGTGATTTCTGCTTACATCTCTGGGGAAACTGAGTCACATGACCACTCATAGCTGGAGGAAGTATGGGTTCATTCATATTTTAGCTGAGCATATTTTATACTTAAAAAACAACCCCATAGCTCTGAGGCACAGATTAAGGGAAAATGGATATTGTGCTAACAAATAGCACTGATCCTTTTACTAACTATAGTATAAACACTGACCACCTACAAAACAAAAACATGACTTCATAGTTACTGACCAAATAATTCCAAGTTTCAAACACAATTCGACTATTATACCTATTCCACAGGAAATGTTCTTCTTCCTCTTATTTCTCTCCCTCTGCCTTCTCCTCATCTTCCCATTGTTTTGGTCACATCTCCCGCATCTCATCTCCCCATTTAGGCATTTGTTCTCTCTTGTTTTCTTATTTCTTTTCTTCCCTTTGCCTCTCTTATTGTATCCTATACTCACTTAGTAAAGACTTACACTTTTCTCTAGCCACTTGCTCCATTTACATACTGTTGTATAACAAACCACTGCTGAAGTTTGATAGGGGTGGGCTAACTTTTTCTATAGAAACTGTTTAGTAGACATTTTCAGGTTTATGAGCCATATAATCTCTGCCATTGTAATGCAAAAGCAGCCATAGATAAGATGTAAACAAATGAGCCTGCCAGGTTTCAGTAAAACTTTATTTACAAATAGGTAGTAGGCCAAATTTGGCCTGCAAGGCTATAGTTTGCAAATTTCTGGCTTAAAACAACAATGGCTATATCATTTCTCACAATTTTTAGAGTTGACTGACTCAGCAGAGCAGTTTTTCTGTTCCATAGCACAACAGAGGTCACTTACGTGGTTGCATTTAGCTGATAGTTTAACTACAGATGGAACATCAAAGGTGGCTCCTTATCCTCCAAGGCCTCTCTCCACATAGCTTCTGATGATTAATCAGTCTGATCTGAGCTCTTTTATCTCATGGAATATGGCTTCCAGGAAGGAATGGACCAAGAGTTTAAGCCCCACACTGCAAGTGCTTATCAAACCTCTTCTTCCATCATTTTGCTAAAATCTCATTGGCTAACAAGAGTCACATGGATGATCCCCAAGACAATGTGGGAGGGGACTACACAGGCATGTGACTCCTGGGAAGCATGGATCATTGGGGGCCACCAATGTGACAGACCACCACAGTCTGCCTTCAGGCCCTCAATTATTCATGTCTTTCCTTCATTCAAATTATACTTACCTTCTTTCCAGGACCCACAAAATGTCTTGTCTTTAGCATCAGGTTCAGGCTTGGCATCTAGCCTCTTGGCATATAAATCAGTTTCAGTTCCAACTTTATTGTCACAAGGTGACAGTTACAATTTTGCATAGATGACATCCCTGGGGTGTGGTTCCTTAGGTACAGAGAAATGTGAAGTAAAACAAGAAATCTGCCCCCACATATCCAACATTCAATGATAAAAAAGAGAAATAATCACTGCAGTAGACACTTCCTTTCCAAAAATGTAAGTGAGGAGGAGGGCCAGAGGTACACAACTACTGCCCCCATAGCAATTCTGTCATCCACTGAGCACATGTCACTTGGGGAAAGGAAATGTTTGTTGTGATTCCTGAGAGCGGTTTCTGAATCCATTGCTCTCCTCAACTGTGATCGTCTGAGTTCTTGGCTCCACTTTGTGAGATGGCTTTCCTTTCCCTAAAGAACGGCTCATGCCTGCAGCTGAGTATACTCTCAGGCCGTTAACTGCTGAGAGTAAGTTGGTGACTCAGAGGCTTCTTTTCATTTTGACCTGTCCCTTTGTATCCAAGCTGATACAACGCCTTTAAAAATGGTACGGGCTTTCTATATATCAAATTTAAAATGCATTGCATTACACAAAATCTTGCACACACAAATCTCTTTACATAGGTTTCTCCCTAATTTGGGTGGAGAGTAAGTATGTTGCATAAAATGTCCATGAGATCTTCAGAAGAGATTTTTTTTCTAGCTGAGAGGTTGTAAATCTTTGACCTGATATTTACTCTTAGGCCTCATTTTACTGATAGCCCCATAGAGTTGATCTTTACACATGAGGACATTTCTTTCTTTAAAACATTTTGCCAGCTGGAGATAGAAGAAATGAGAAACAGTGGTATTGTCTAACCCAGAAAGTCCTGAGCTGGAAATATTTTCTTTAAATTCTATCGAAAACTCAATAGTAATCTAGCTTCTCTCCATTTTTCTTGCAATATCTTATCACAGCTAACTTAAAACACCAGTTGACACATTCAGTGTTTTGCTTGGAAATCTCTTTAGTTAAAATTTCAAGTTACTAGTTATATTCTTTTATCTTGCCTTCTACATTACCACAGGTGACAATCTCCTTCACTTTTCTACTAATATATAACACAGGTTCCTTTTTCTCTAGCCTTCAGTAGAAATTTTACTGTTCTTCCAGCCTCTACCCATCATTTCCTCACTTTTCAGGCCTCCGTATTCTATCTAGTCGCAAATCCTGTATTAATCATGTCTTTTATATTTTGTATTTGATGATGCTTTGACATCTTGAGGGCCTTGCTGACACAGGGGAGACTGCCCCTTCCAGAGCTAGCTAATTCCTAGAGATGGCAAGAAATTCCCCCAACAGCACACTTTTTCTATGCAGAAGAACTTTGTTAGTCTGCTTGGACTACTCTAACAAAACATCATAGACTGAGTGGCTAAAACAACAAACATTTATTTTTCACTCGGGAGGCTGGGAAATCCAAGATCAGGGTTCCAGCATGATCCGATTGTTGGCAAGCCTTCTCTTCCTGGCTTGCAGATGGCTGCCTTCTCACACAGCCTGTCATGGCAGGGAAGGGGAAAGGTCTGGTCTCTTCTTCTTCTTCTTAAATGGTCACTAATTCCATTTGGGAGGCCCCACACTTATGACCTCATCTAAATCTAATTACCTCCCAAAGGCCCAAACTCTAAATTCCATCACATTGTGGGTTAAGGCTTCAACATATGAATTCTGGGTGTGACACAAGCATTCAACCTATAATACCAATTAATCTAGAGCCCACTCCCCAGTTACCTCCTTTATGAAGATTTCACCTGTCATCCACTGCCCTAATCGCCCCAGGGATAAATATGAGACAACTCAGGACAGCTCCTACACCCCAGAGCCCACTAAAGTCATTCAGATTCTGCAATCCTAAACCTGCTTAGCCTAATCAGCCTGCTTCACTCATTGCGTACCATGAAAACCATAATAAGGACTTTTGCCCATGCTTTACCTTCACTTCTTTTGCTTCCTGACAGACCCTGGTGCTTCCCAATGTGGCCCTGTGTAGCATGGCATGCCATCTCCTCTTGACACCTGTGGGTAATCAATTATCTTTTCCTGACATCTCTGTTGTCTTTCATTTAGACTTGAATTACAAAACAAACAAACAAACAAACAAACAAAAACATATCCCAAGTATATTGAAAGACAATTCAATGCCATTTGCTTCAGGTTTTTGTAGATAATTGCTATGTTAATATTTGTTGCTACATAACAATTATCCCAAACCCAATGGCTTAAAACACTAATGATTTATTATTTCTCACAATTCTGTGGGTTGACTGTTTCAGCTGAGCATTCTTATGCTTCATATAGGAGAGCTGAGGTCACTTAAGTGGCTGCATTCAGCTGGGAGTCAGCTGGGGCTGGATGTCCAAAGTGGTGCTTCAGGGCCCCTCTCTGCTTGTCTTCTCATTATTCATTGTCAAAATCAAGCTTCTTTAAAATGTGGTAGCTGGCTTTCAAAAGCAAATGTTCCAAAAGACAAGCTCAATCTGCAAATATTAGGCCCCTGCTTGAGTCATGCTTGCTAATACCTCATTTTCCAAAGCATTGGGTTTCCAACTCCATGTGGGTAGGAACTACTGAAGGGCTGAATATCAAGAGGTGTGTGGGTCCTTGGGGCCCACTAATGTTGTTACAGTCTACTACACTGCTATACATAATGCTATTCCAAGTTTCTTTTTGCTTTGGGGGATAGCCCATGGACAATAGCAGAAAATGTATACATGCAAGGATGTAGTGAAGACAAAAGACCTGTGAAATAAGGATGTAGACAAAACAACCCTAGTCCTTGGTTTTTTACTACTCAACTGGGCATTTTGGCACCCTAAAGACACAACTTTGCATTTTGAAAGAATGTGCCTTCATTTAGGATTAATTGGTATTGCACTGCCAGTAAGCTTTTATTTAATTGATATCCCCTTCACTATTAAACAGGCCTACTGTGGCTAACTATATTTGGGACTACAAGATTTTCCTTCTAGTTATAAAAATGTTTTTCATTATTGTCATTTGTTTCTGTTCCCTTTTCCTACATAGATTCCTCTCGTTACATTGACATTCTGAGAAGAGATAGTCCCCAGCAATTACCCACATGGAAACATGTACTACTTATGGCAGTGTGCTCTTGCTTGTTTCCTGTCTTGCTAATTTTGTGAAGTTGGTTATTTATGAAGAGTTACTTGATTACAGAAATAACTTGCCTAAGCCTAGAATTGTGGTAAAGACTTGGACAATTAAGGTCATCTACATGAGTCTGAATCATTGAGATGAATAGAGGAAAATCCAGGCTACCATCTGACTATCAAACATCTAGATACTTGGGGATAGCTTTAGAGTTTTAAGTCACATAGTGAAAGCTCTCAAACTGAGAGCTGCTTTATTGAGAGGATGAAAAATAGCAGGGCCTGTGTTCATCAGACAACTCACTCCAGAGGTAGTCCTGAGCCAGGCCTCTCTTAAATATAATTACTACTACACTCTGTAAATTAACCTCTGCTTACACCTTCTATTTACAATGCATTGCCACTTCTATGTCTCAGATTAATTTACATAACCTCTGTCTTGGAGTCCTCTGCAAGTTTTACAAAGTAGGATCTAGCAATAACATGCATGAAAATTACTTGAATTGCCATTTTAAAATATAGATCCCTGGGCCTGATCTCAGATTCACAACATCAGAGTCTCTTAGGTTTGAATTCTGTAAACTGCGTTTTAACACGTGTCCATATTTGCTTTTGTAGATACTAAAGTTCAAGAATCACCATTCTAATGGGAAAGACAAAAACAGAGCATGAAACCCAACCCTAGTAAAGTAATGTCTATGTTTGGCTCTGAGAGGAGGGACAAGATCTGGTTTTGGCAAAATCCAGAATTGAGATTTGTCTGTGGGGACCTTCTCGTCTCCCTTTCATCTTTGCTCCCTTTCATTCTTCAACAGTTCACCAGTACTATGATTTGCCCTGCTTCCACTATGAGGTAGGCACTGGGTCTTGGGCTTCACTAAATCCTGTGGGATGAGCAACAGTGTCATCCCTCCATTTTGCAAATGAGGCTAATGAGCATTTGTTTAATACCAGGAGCTAAGAAAAAGTAGAGCTAGGATTTAAACTGAAATCTGCTCCCTAATCACCTGCTTGAGAAACTAATTCATATCAGCGTGTTAGTGGCATTAGGTTTTCAGGTCCTTGAGTGTCCCCCCATCTGCCCTCTGGCTATCCCGTTTACAACGACCATCAATACCAGCACTCTCTTTTTTAAAGCCACTCTCCAGTTTCCTTTGTATAAATATTTCCCAATTCTTTATACCAAAGGATTAGAGGCTCCCCTCCTCAGCCCTCTCTGGAATGTTTTAGGCAAAATGCAGCCTCTTTGGTTATACAACTAGCTAAATATCTCCAGGAAAAAAAAATGAGTACAGGGCATCTTATTGCAGAAACCCTGTCTTGTTCATACATGACTCCAAAGAGCATAAACTCCATGTTTATGTTTCAGTTGTTATTCTGGCTCCAGCACCCAGAAGAGTGTTTGGTGTATCAGGACTCACTAAATATTAATTGAATAAATGAATGAGCAAACCCATTTTAACTTTATGGCTCTCACCAGAAACTCAGAAGGTAGAAAAACTCAGATCTGGATTTAAAGTTCTGGGAAGGTAAAGTTGACCTTCTAGACAGGGCAACACTTGCCCTATGTATTTACCTCAGTAAGCAACAAGCTGTAGCTGTAACCCAATGTGTGGCCAAGGAATGGGAATTTCAATGGTTTCACTAGGCATATTTGGCCAAATGCTAATGGGTGTCTGTATTAAAACTAAGCTATGCATTTTCTGACAAATGTATAAATTTATTCTTTCACTTATTAAACAAATGTTTATTGAGCACCTACTAGGTACCAGACACAGTTCTATGCACTGAGAATACATCAGCTAAAAACATAATCAAAATTCCTAGCTTTCATGGAGTTTATTATATTCTATTTGGGGAGTGGGAATGAGGTAGCAGTTGGTGAAATGGAAACAGAGACCGTGACTAGTCTGGTTAGCAGAAAACTACAGAAGAACAAACACTCAGACTATGCATTGAGGAGGGAGGAAAAACCACTTGAGCATGATATATGACAGAGTTGCACAGTGCATGGTCCTTTCTGCACAGGGCTATCACTCCAGAAAGGGCTGGGCTCTTGGGGATGGGCTTGGTCTGAGGGAAAAAAATGATGCCAGGAAGGTAGTTACCATGGTGATACTCTCCAGTTTCCCCTCCTCCTGTCTCCCCAAACCCCTCTTCCTTTGCAGCCTGCATTTCTATGCTGAAATGCAAGGGTAGGAAGACTGTTTCCTGTTCACTATGAAGCTTGTAGTATAGGTTGATCCGCTTTGAATGCTACAGAAATCTTGAGCTTGTACATCAGGGTCTGCTGTGGAATGGGTGACATGCAGACAGAGAGGCTGTGCCTGCTTACCCTGGGCTGGTGGGGTGCATGAGGTGACATAGCGGGGGAGACTATGCTCCATCATGCTCCCTCTCCTGAGTCCAGCCCTGCCTTTGGGCCTCGGTGACACACAAAAGTTTTTGTTCCTCAAAGGCCAGGAACATTTTCCATTTTGAGACCCAAACATGCATGTTTGGGCAATCTCAAACAGAATCAGCCTGGGCTCTCCTTCCTCCTTTAATCCATATGTATCTGAGATTAGTCTGAACATTTGAGTTTTTGTGTTCACCTGTTCTGTGAAAAGAACTGGGATTTATGGTCCCCGAATTATCATTTTGTCTTCTTCCAGAAAATATCTTGACCTACTCCTGCTTGAAGGACTGGTACATTTTTATCAGCGTCTCACTCTTTATTTCCTTTTAAAATGCAAATAGTCTAGGGAAAGTTAAATTATTAAATTCTTAACACGTGCTCATGAATTAATTTCTCAGGTAGGTGACAAGATAATTAAGAATAAGAAAACTGCTAGGATAGGTAAAAGGTGTATATGGGTGCAAAGAATTGGGGGACTGAGAGCAAGAGATTGAAAATAGAATGAAAATAAGCATGCATTCACTCACAGAAACACACACATGCACACAACCTGAGATCACCAAAGCCAGACTTCTCTTTTGCTATTCTTGCTTGGGACATACCCAAAGTGTGGCAGTTCAACAGTAAGCTGTAGGGATAAGTGCTCGAGCTCTGGAGTTGGAGAAAATGGGTTCTGACCCTAATTCATTTCTTTGTATCTACATTACTTGCTACAAGTTACTGAATCTTTCTGACCCTTAATTTCCTTATCTGCAAAAAGGGATAATAACACTTATTTCTTAGGAGTGTTGTGAAGATTAAATAAGATGATGTATACTGAGTGATTGGCACAGTGCCTAATACATAATAAATCAAATTAAAGGGCAGTGAGCTTCAGTATACATTTGGGAGGACTCTTGGCTTTTAGGAAAGAAGTCAGAAGACCCCAAGTCCCTCCCATCTCCTCTGTTGCATTATTTTTCTGGAAGGGATTAGGGAAGGGTGGCAAGAAAGAATAGATGATGTCCCTGTGCTATTCACACTGGCCTAACCAGAATCTGCAAATATTTCTCTTCAAACTGGGCGGCACTGAGGCATTTACTTCATCGCACAGTGACTTTCTTCTCTAGCTACTGCTTCTCCAGCCAGCATGCAATTAGCATGATTGCTAGTTCTCGCTGGGGCCCTGCGCTCCAGGAGATATTGGGTGAGGACAGGGCAGCCTTGCAGGAGATGCTTTCTCGATGCCAGCCAGGCTCTCTCCTAGCTAGGAAATGCTGACACTCCAACATCAAATATACCGCCCCTCCCCCTTCAGTCTATTCTCTTCTTCTTTCTGCTTCCGCACAATATGCAGGCACACATCCTCTGGGGTTTTATTTCTAAGTCTCATTTCACCTTTTGCTCTCAGCCTCAGGCTTCTGCTAGAGAATTTTGGAGAGTGAGAGCAGAATTTGGATTCACCTTTATAAAAAGAAGCCAAGATTCCCAGAATCATCTGCTGGCTCCGCAGGTTCTCCAGCTTTGGCTTCAAACTTTGTCCTCAAGTGGCTTGGTTCATTGACCAGGGAACTTCCATTGAATCCATGGCAAGGAAGAGAATGTGAGGCAGTCCCACTGGGCTTTGAGCAGGAAGAGAGCAGTTGAAGCTGTAATTCCTCAGCTTGTTACCAAAGGTGGCTAATGGATTAATCAGTGCCTTTGTAGCAAGCCTTGAATATTAGTGTGAAATTAGCTTGGTTAAATACCCAAGGCAGGAGTGTGCATGTTCATGCATACATGAAGGAAAGGGATTTAGTAAGTCTCCTGAGAAATGCTCTTTTTTCCAAGGCTTACCTTCTCCACCCACTTCTGCCCCACTCCAACCCCAGCAAGGTGCTTGGTTTTTAACCCCATTCTGACCCCAAGTATAAATCTGGTCATCATTAGGAGAATGAGCAGGGTTTGTTCTTGTCCATCTGTAGACAATGGTCACTCAGCCGTTTGGCATCTTCCATAATAATTGATGAGAAAAAAACGATTATGTGGGGATTGTAGAATATGGTTGCTCAAGTCTGAAATCTCTTTGGGACAATTACTCTTATGCAAATAATTGATGTAAAGCTGAGTCTCCTCCTCAATGAAATGTTGATAGCAGCATCTACCTCGGAGGGTTGCAGAAGAGTTAACTAAGCTAATGAATATAAACTGCCAGCACAATGCCTGGCACATCATAAGTACTTAATAAATGTCAGATGCTATTAATAATCCTCTACGTCTTTATAGCACTTAATTATTTTCAAAGTACTTTCACGCAGTCTCACATGACTCTCCTAACCAACCCATGAGGCATAAGATGCAACGTAAATAGTATTATCCTCATTTTTACAATTAGAAAATTAAGTTAGCACAGAAGTAAGTATCATAGCTGTAATTAATGAGAATCCATTCCTGTCCCACGCCCTTTCCACCACCCCCACCACCCCATGGCTGCCTTAAGAAACCAGACTAGGAGAAATTCACTATTTACATCAGAAAAAGCAGGATACCTGAATTATAACATGTGCTTCTCATCAAATAACAACCTCTCTGAGTCTGGCTTTTGTATTTGTGATGTTAGAGGGTGCCTTCCAGGGCTGATAATCTGTTGCCTTCAATTCTCTCTTAATAATGAGGCTGGGTCCAGAGATATGCAGAAAGGAGAGATAGCCACTGCTCATTGGTCCTTATCCTCTACCACTCCCATAACCCTGAGAATGTATTGCCTGTATCACAGCTACTTCTGTGAATATATTATCTTCCCAAGTAGAGCTGAGCTCCAGGAGAGCAGGAGAACAATTTTATTTAATTGTGCTTCCTCTAAAGCAGCTAGCACAATACTTTCCACGTAGTTAGCACTCAATAACTACTTGTAGATTGATGATTTTGTAATTTGGAGCTCTAATTCAGGACTAACTAATGCCTGTGTGAAGGTCAGCCTCATTATCCTATCAAGTATTTGGCATTCTTATGATTCTAACCATTTCAGTTTGAAAACTGTAGCTTTAAATGCTGTGTGTGGTGCTGTGTGAGGGGCTGTGTCATTGTGAAGTTACCTTTTTCTCCCTATGTTAACAAAGTCTGTAAAGAGAGATTTTGAGGTTACATAAATATCCTGTTTCTTATCAAACTTTCACCAATTGTTACAGCACCCATTGATGATTCTTACCTGATTGCCATGGATAACTAAAATGATTTTACCAAGAGGGTAGAAGGGGAACACATCTCTATAAGATAATATATTGTTTAAAAAATGTCAGCTGCTCCACAGGTCCCAGAGACACCCATCATAATCCTTGTTAGTGAAAAGAACCAAAAGTAAAGTTTTCCTGTATATACTAGCATTAATCTTTCAAGATATTAGTTAAAAATGTGCCCCTGAGACATGTACTAGACAAAGCGAGGAACACTCTCAATCAGGGGTAGCTGACAATCATCTGTTACATGTGAGGGCAGGGATTGCAAAGAGGTGACACACTGCCACGCTCCATCAGGGAGCCTTACTGTGCAGTACTCAAGTAGCTTCACAATCTTTTGGAACACAGAGTCTTAAGCAGCCGTAATAAATGAACTGAAATTGACATGTCAGATCAAATCTATTTGGCATCTCTAATGTGGGGAACACGTTTATAAGGAAAAGCAACTATATCAATGGCATTTCTCCCTTTATGTGGACTTGGATTCCAAAGCAAATCACTTTGCAACTTTCAAATAAATTAGGTAACTTTCTCTGGACTATGATCATGAGTAATTGAGGGCCTGGGTTATTGTATATTCTATAGTCAACTTGTCTTTCCTTTAAAATTGAACTTTAGCATGACAGCAAAGTTAATCAGTCAACTAATGAGAAGATGGTATACAAAAATAATAAACTACTCGAAGGAATACAAACAGGTATATACTAAAGAAATATAAATACATGATATAATAAAATACCAATATGTAACTCTTAACTATTATCAATGTATGTTTAATTTAATTCTGATTCTAGCCCTGGAGAATTGAAAAACAATTCATGCAGAAATTTTTTTAAGGGGTAAAATTTATATACAGTTTCTGCTTTTCTGTGTTTGGCTTGTCATCAAAGACCTTTGAAAAAACTTTACTCCATTTTGCTTGGCACCCATACCATTTAATATTTCTATTGTTCTGTTTTTTCTTCAAATTCTTTAAATTTCAAAATGGTGATTTTTTTTGTTCCTAATTCTGAAAGTGTATTATAAAACAGTGATACAACATGACTGCAAAGATATATGTAAAATCCTTTTTCCAAATAATTTCCATCTAACAACTTTCCTCTACGTAAGAACTTCTTTTGAAACCTGGGGCTGAACATTAACTTAGAAATTAAGTTTATTTATTTATTACTTCTTAACTACAAATTTCCAGGTTGGCCTCTATCAAAACCCACTGGCAAAAATGCTTCAAAAATTATTTTGAAAATACATTCAAACAGAATACACATAGGTTTAAACAAATTTTTAACTCGTTATTTTGAAATAATTTCAAATACAAAAAAGTTTCAGGAATAATAAAAGTAGCTCTTGTATTTTATTAATTCAAATTTACTGATTGTTAACATTTTACCACATTTCCCTTTTCTCTCTCAAAGTATTTGAAATTAAGTTGTATAAATCAGCCCCTTTTACTCCTAAATACTTCAATATTTCTTAAGAATAAGGACATGCTTTTACATAAACATAGTGGAATTATTTAACTGAGAACATTTGATATTTATTCAGTACTATTATATATTATAAGAGTCACTGTATGAACTTTCACTATTAGGGTAATCCTTCCTGTCCCATTCCCAATTTAGAATCCAGTCCAGGATAATACATTTCAATTAGTTGTCATATGTCTTTGGTGTCCTTTAATCTGGAACAGTTTTTCAGCCTTTGTCTTTTATGACATTGGCTTCGTTATAAAAGTACAGGTCAGCTGTTTGGAGTTTGGTATTTCTTCATGTTCCCATGCAGGAGATGCACTTTCAGCAGGTGATGTGTTTTCAGCAGGTGTAGTGTGTAAGAAATGCTGTGTCCTTCCCAGTGCATGACATGAAGAGGGACATGGTGTCAGACTGTCCCATTGCTGGTGATGTAAACTGTGATTGCTTGGTTGAGGTGCTGTGTGTCAGGTATTTCCATTGTAAGGTTACCATTTTCTCCTTTATGTTAACAAAGTCTGTGGAGAGAGGTTTTGAGATTATATAAATATCCTTTTTCTAATCAAACTTTCAGCAATTCTTATAGCACCCATTGATGATTCTTACCTGATTTCCATGGATGACTGAAAAATGGTGATTTTTAAATTCTATTATTCTTTCCACATTTATGATGTAACATGCTACTGTAAGGGTTTTCCTTTCTCCCCTCTTGTTTACTTACATGTTTCCTTATTATCAATATGAACTCATTAGTTCTTATTCAAGGGTTATAATAAATTACCATAATTATGCATTTCAATGCACAAATCATCACAGATTTGATCAGAGAGAGCCCTTTCAAGTTGGTCATTGTGTCCTTTTAACAGGTCTACATCTTTCATTTAAAAAAAATTACTTCTTTGTAGCACTGTAAGATATTCTAAGTTCATCTTGTATTTTCTTTGCCCCAACCTTAGAAGCAGTCCTGTGTGTGTGTGTGTGTGTGTGTGTGTTTAATGAGGGAATGGTATTTACAAACCCAAATCTAGACATAAAATTAGATTTTAAAAGATATTTACTGTTTCTTCTGTTGTGGTTAAGTGCCAGTTTGGACAAATTTAATTGTCCATGTAGTCAAACAGTGGGTGATCTATATTGGCAGGCCTAGTATTATAAATCTTAACAAAAATGTAAAATACTACTGCATTTCCTCTATTTTAAGATACTAAGATGCACCATAGTTTTAATAATAGCTTCTTGGAGGGTGGAAGGAGGGTAAAAAACTCCACATTAAATGTTCACATTGATTATAAGACATCTACTAGTTTCAAAAACATCAAGATGTGAAGAAATTTGCATCTAAGAATCAAGAAAATAAGCAATTTGTTTCAAAGAAAATCATATCATTATAGCGTCATGTAGCATCTTTCAAATGATTTAAGGAAAGCATTGAATAATATTATAAATAGCTTTGTTTATGCTAATCCTTTCTCTTTTACCCTTAACTGTATATTCTTTCATATGGTAGGTTGTAATAAAAATTCAGGGGATAGGTCAAAAGAATCTATTTTATTTTTTAAAGACACATGAAAGGTAAGAAGAAGCTACAGCCAGGTCTACCCCTCAATGATTGAGCTTAAAGAAGATATTACTAGAAACATGTTAATTTGTTTTATATTTTCTCACGTGTCTACATTTTTTTTTTTTTTTTCTTTTTGAGACGGAGTCTTGCTCTGTTGCCCAGGCTGGAGTGCAGTGGCCCAATCTCGGCTCACTGCAAGCTCCACCTCCCGGGTTCACACCATTCTCCTGCCTCAGCCTCTCCGAGTAGCTGGGACTACAGGCGCCCGCCACCACGCCCGGCTAATTTTTTGTATTTTTTAGTAGAGACGGGGTTTCACCATGGTCTCGATCTCCTGACCTCGTGATCCGCCCACCTCGGCCTCCCAAAGTGCTGGAATTACAAGCGTGAGCCACCGCACCCGGCCCATGTGTCTACATTTTAATAGGTCTGTTGTATCATCTCAATGGCTTGGAAAACCAAATGTATATTAATAATAAGAAGAAGAATACCTTACATATAAATAGGACTTTATGTTAAACACATTACAAAGGCAATGTTATTAAGGGTAGCATAAAATTAGAATTTTATTGCCTAGGACAAGTTCCTCCACTGCTACTTACTAGATTTGTACCCTTAGGCAAATTACTTATCCTTTCTAGGCCTCAGTTTTCTCATCTGTCAAATGAAAATAATACCCTAAAGGAAACATATCCTAAAAGTCATTGTGAGTATAAAATGAGACAATTCAGGGAAAACACACTGACCAGTACAGTGGTTGGTATTCAGTAAGCCTCTCAGTCAGTGTTAGGTAATGAAAAGTCATTCAAAGACAGAGGTTTGTATCATTCCAATATCTCAAATGAATATTTTCTTTTTACATCCCTTATAAGACAATTTAGTACATTTTTCTATTTATGAACCCAAATAGAGTCAATAGTGTAATGGCCCAATGGGTTCTCCTTGCCTACTGCCTAGACAGAGCTAATTTATCAAGCCAGGGGAATTGCAGTAGAGAGTTTAATTCACACAGAGCTGGCTATACAGGAGACTGGAGTTTATTATTACTCAAATCAGTCTCCCAGATAATTCAGGGATCAGAATTTTTAAGGATAATTAGGGGGATGGGACCGGTGAGTTGGGAGTGCTGATTGGTTGGGTCGGTGATGAAATCATAGGGAGTTGAACCCGTTCTCTTGCACTGAGTCAGTTCCCAGGTGGGGACCACAACACCAGATGAGCCAGTTTACCGATCTGGATGGTACCAGCTGATCCATTGCATATAGGGTCTGCAAAATAGCTCACTCACTGATCTTAGATTTTACCATAGTGATGTTATCCACAGGAGCAATTTGGAGAGGTTCAGAATTTTGCAGCCTCCGGCTGCATGACTCCCTAAACCATAATTTCTAATCTCGTGGCTAATTTGTTAGTCCTTCAAAAGCAGTCTAGTCCCCAGGCAGGAAGGGGGTTTGTTTTGGGAAAGGGCTGTTACCATCTTTGTTTCAAAGTTAAACTATAAACTAAGTTTCTCCCAAAGTCAGTTAGCCCTATGCCCAGGGGTAAACAAGGACAGCTTGGAGGTTAGAAGCAAGATGGAGTCAGTTAGGTCAGATATCTTTCACTGTCATCGTTTTCTCAGTTACAATTTTTGCAAAGACAGTTTCAATAGGAAGAATCTTCTTAAGTTCTAAGTCAGGAATATGAATTAGGAAGCCGCACCAAGGTGAACAAGTACACCTACCTATGATGGTTTAATTATCTCTTTGTTTTACTCACCACCAGCAGGTCCTAGACTGACAAACCTATCCTGTGTTCTCATCTACTACTCTCCCATCTATAGGAAAACAATGATTCTCAGAAGCCATTGGTTTAAAAGACCGAGCAAACATATTTGAGACCCAGATAAGCAGAGAAAAGAAAAAAAGAGCACACACCCAACAAGTTTAGATTGCCCCATCTCTCTCTCAGGTTTAGATTGCCCCGTCTGTCTCTGGGGTTTAGATTGCCCTGTCTCTCTCTCGAGTTGTGTCACTCCGGCTGACTCACACTCTGTCATAGTGCTACTCATAAAGAGTCCTGAGGTACTTAACCCAGGACAATACCACACAGATAATTAACGTCAAAGAAAGAAGAGAGACATTCTTTATCATCCATGATAAGGGATTCACAATTTCCCTTTTAATTCTTTAATTGGCCTTTCTAATTAGAGGGATTTGCTGCTTTATTTGTCAGTAGTTGGCTATGATCTGTATGGTTTCTGCAACACTAAACTTGATTGTTTGCATCTTAAAGGGATTCTGGGGACTCCCTACCCTTTCAGGGATTTCTCTGATGCTCTTCGAGGGTTTTAGAGAGCTGCGGTCAAGGATGATCCATTAGCATGCAGAAGGAAACTGGGACTCCACCATCTATTTCAGAGCAGTTACATCACTCACTCTGGCTCAGCTCCCATATTGTCAAGTGAAGCAGTGGATGAAGCAATAAATGTGATCAGGCTGCCGCAGGTCCCCTGCCATTTGCACAGCTCTTGTCGTAGGAAGTTTTAACATTGGATTTTTCAAAGTTTTCACCAAACTAAAAGCTGAAAATAAATTGTTTGGAAAATATTACAGCATGTGGAGGTATGTGGGAAATCAGTGTGAAACATAGTTTACTAGGGGTTGTACTATAATTCTCCTTAAATACATAAGGTTAGAACAGAAAATGTAATTATACAATCATCATAAGAAGCAATTTGTAACAATTAACTCTTCAGGGAGGCCTGTTTCCACCTTGCCCTGTGGAAGCCTCAGGTGTTTTTTTCCAAGGGACCAAACCCACAAATGGCCAAAGTCCTCTTAAAACTAGGGAGCCAGCAGCACTGAGTTTTGCACTTTACTGCTCAGGCATTTCTTGTCTGTTAACGCCCATTCTGCCCCCTCTTTCCTGGGCCCCCATCAGCCCAGTGTTCACTAAAATTAGACTCAGAAGTGTCTCAAGTCCCAATTTTCTCTCATGCTTTGCACAGAAGCTTAATGCTTTGTACAGAAGCTTAATGCTTTGTAGAAACTGGACATGTGGCTTCCTTTTCCCCTCTAGCTACCAGTTTACTGACCATGATCTGTTTGACCTCTGGCTACCAGCCTATATCCCTTCAGCCTCAGGGGTTTTCATGGCTATTCCTGGTCTAAGATTTTCGTCTTTGAGTTCAGTGGCTTACCAAAGATCTAATTCAGCAGACTGTCTGCCTCTGGCTCCTTAATTAGCTCCCAGGAGGCTTTTCTTGAAAGTCTTTCTGGATCATTTTGAAAGGGGCATTTCCTGTGTCTAAAGCTCCCTCCCCATCAGGAGGTATAGCTTAAAGCTTGGCTTACTCACCCTAGACACAGCTCACCAAGGCCCCTGATTATAAAAACATGCTATGAGAAGGATCAAGGATGAAATAATTTCTCTCTTTATGCCTTTGTTTCCTCAAAGGATGTTACTTGGCCACCTATTATATTTAATACACTGAAAAGGCTACAGTGATGAATGTATTTTGGTTCCTGTCTTAGAAGATGTACAATGGTTCTTTAACTTCATTGTACATAAGAATCACCTGGAGAGGCTATTAAAAACAAGACACTCAAGCTCCATAACTCGAATATTATGATTCTATTATCTCAGTGTAGAAGGTGTAGATGGTGGCCTGAGAATCTGTTTTCTTTTGTTTGAAACAGAGTCCAGGCTGGAATGCAATGGCTCCATCACAGGCTCACTGCAGTCCTGACCTCCTGGGCTGGAGTGATCCTCCCACCTCAGCCCCGCAAGTAGCTGGGACTACAGGCACATGGTACTATACCAGGCTAATTTTTAAAATTTTTTTGTAGGGAAGGGGTCTTACTCTGTTGCCCAGGCTGGAGAATCTGTGTTTTGAATAAGCACCCCAAAGAACTGACATGGGATCCGCTGGATACTTAAATAAACACAACTCTGTGAAAGAGATACTTCAAGCTTATGTCATCCACTCTCAGGTACACAGTTCTGGAAACCAGTAGGCAAAACATGGCCTATATGTTTGGTTTTCCTAAATACAATGTGGAACTTGTATTCTATCTGTATTGTTTATTCTCTCCAAAATACTCATATTGCTTTATATCCTTTTACTTTACTTTCCTTTGTCACTGAAGTGAGCATTTTGTGTCTCTATTTTAGAGATGGGGAAGAAGTTACAAGCCATCACTTGATCTACCACCCATTGCACAGCAAGTTGTAGCAAGTTCAGGTCTCCAGCAAGTAAACCCACTACCTTCACAGCATAACAAGACAGCATTCTTTTTTAACTTCAGAAAATACAGTGGGCTCCCCAAGCTCCTGTGTGCATTGATTACTCAATGATGCAAAAATAAGAAACAATTTGACTTTCTCAGGTTCACCAAGCTATGGGTGTTGCCTAGGAATCTGAAATTTTTAGGAGGTCTCCAGTGAAGGATGCTGCTGGGAATGTATGGAAGGTTATGGGGGAGGAATGTATAGAGGGTTCAGAAGAGAGTAGGTTGAATCTCCTCACCTGCAAGTCCCACAGTGCTGTTCAACTTGTATCCATTGAACTTTGTGCTCATGTCTATTCTTATTCTTTTCTGGGCTCCTAAACCTAAACCTTTCTTATTTTTATTTCCCTTTAGAAATAAGCTTTCTTGTTTTTATTTCCCTTTAGAAAAATATTCAGGACACAATTATCTCTCTATTTGGAGCAATGATTGTGGTCTTTCCACATGTGATTGCCCAAGTCTATTTATGTCTAGTGTGAATGAAGCCTGTGGATTCTCTGGTGTTATCCAAATTATTCTGGTGTTAAAAGATATACTTGGGAGTACAGAAAATTATAAATAAGGTAAATATGAATATAAATGTAAATACACGTGTGTGTATACGTATATGTGTGTGTGTGTGTGTGTGTGTGCATTTTGAGATCGGGGCTTGCTCTGTCACCCAGGCTTGAGTGCAGTGTTGCCATCACTGCTAGCTAACTGCAACCACCACCTCCAGGGCTCACACGATCATCCCACCTTGGCCTCCTGAGCAGCTGGAACTATAGGTGTGTTCCACCATGCGCATATAATTTTTGTACTTTTGTCAAAATGCAGTTTTGCCATGTTGCTCAGGCTGGTCTTAAACTCTTGGACTCAAGTGAACCACCCACCTAGGCCTCTCACAGTGCTGGGATTACGGCCATGAGCCACAGCTTCAGGCCAAATATGCACATGTTAAATAGATGTTATATACCTATATATAATAGGTACACATTTCAAAAATCTTTTGAAAGGTCCATTTGCAATCAGTTCTTTTATTGCAACCCCTTCTTCCAACTTCAACTTCAAATATTATATGAAGCTTTTCTCAAAACAATTTGTAATGGAAACACAAGGATTTATTTGCTGGCTCTCATCCCAGTCAGAGAAATGCTTTGTAGATGACCATGTCAAACTCATGTGAGGCATTCTAAAACTCTGGAGAGAGTCAGTGGAAAAAAATCTCCAAGTATCCTCATCTGTATAATCTCTGCTTGCAAGACTGGTTCACAGTAAAACCATGAAGAGCACCAGCATTCTACTGGGTTCCAGCTTCTCCTCATCCTCTCGGCTCTGCAAATATTTCTATGTTAACAATTCCTTTGGTCTATCTCAAGCATCAGCATCCTCTACCTTGATGAAAGAGTAGATTTTTGCGTTTTTTTCTAAAGCGTAAATGATCACTTGAGGAGAATTGGAAAGTTCTTGATAAATGTAAAAAGGTTTCAGAATCTATAGACCTTCATCGAGATCCTGCTTTTCCCTGCTTTTCTCTTGAGCTTGGACAAATTGTGTGGCCTCTCTTAGCGTCAGTTTCTTCAGCTATAAAATGAGGTTAATAATAGTGCCTCCTTCAAAGGGGTGTTGTAATGAATAAATGAGAAAGGCACACAAAATGCTTAACATAGCATGGGCTCATAATATGCATTCATTAAAGGTTTAATGATTATTATTTGTCTTGGGAACATCTGTGTGCGTATTATCAGAACTTAAGAAAAATAAAACTTTATTAAGATTATCAACAAGCAAATGGATGAGCATTTGTTGGGGGTAGGGGGACTCAATAAATGTTCTTGCTTGAAATAATACTGTTAGCTTTTTTCTTTTTTTTTTTTTTTTGACAGAGTCTGGCTCCATGGCCCAGGCTGGAGTACAGTGGCGAAATCTCAGCTCACTGCAACCTCTGCCTCTAGGGTTCAAGCCATTCTCCTGCCTCAGCCTGCCGAGTAGCTGGGATTACAGGCATGCACCACCACACCCAACTAATTTTTGGTACTTTTAGTAGAGATGGGGTTTTGCTATGTTGGCCAGGCTGGTCTCGAACTCCTGGCCTCCAGTGATCTGCCCACCTTGGCCTCTCAAAGTGCTGGGATTACAGTCGTGAGCCATCATGCCCAGCCAGTGCTAGCTTTTGATAATCTGGCTGCTGGATGTCTGAGGAAGTCATTGTTTCCTTCAGATGCACTTATTCAGCAAAACTGTATTGTGCATATGCTATGTGAACTACATGTCAATAAGTTAAACACACACACACACAAACAGAACTGTACTGTGCACTCTTCTATATGCAGAGTACTGAGATAAGTGCAAAGGATATTAAGATAAAGAAAGCACAATTCCTGCCCCCTGAATGTGAATGGGAGATCATCAGAGCTTTCTTCATATCTTCACTCTCCATTTAATACATCCCTAGAGCACACTTCAGCACTCAAAGGAGAACGTACCTGAATGAGTCAGTGCTGAAGATGGTACACAAGGTCCCCTGCTCTGAATCATCTAACAGCTCCTCTAGCCACCATGGCAGTCAAGAGAAGTCCTTTCTCATTTCACTTTCTTTCCTTGCCCAACCTGGTGTCAGAGTGACCTCTGTCAAGAGGTCACTCCATAAGGAATTGGGAAGTGGTTATTATCGGAATGGAGATGGTAAGGACCAGATCATCAAAATGGGATTTCTACAAGTGCCATGGCAGGTTGGAGCAGTGGCATGCAAAGCAAAAAACGTAAATTTCCTGTCACTTTGAATCTCAGACTTCACACAGTACAAGTTCTCCATTGCTACAAGGCTGCAAAGTGCTCCAGCTAACATTCCCTTGCCAGTGTGAAGCCACTTCTACCTCTCCTCTCCCTGCCTCAGGGCTTAGAAATGTTGAAGTTATGAGTAGAAGTTTTCCATTGCTTTGCCGTTTTTTTTTTTTCCCAAAGAAAGAAAAATGTTAGTTTTCAGGGCAAGATAAAATGAAAAACAGTTTGGGTAAATCAGCCAGGCCAGCAAAGAATAGTTTTGGACCAGAAATTATTCTGGCTTTATGAAACGGAAATTAAACAAAAAAAAGATGATGACTCCTTGGCCAGAATGAGATGTCTTTTTTCAGTAGCAGGGGAATGTTCTGTAATACAGCAGAGGAGCCCTGAGTTGGGAGTTAGTTGAGAAGCATGGGTCTTATCCTGGCTATCAGTTGTTTCTGTGATCTTAGATAAGTTGTATCACCTCTCTTGCCTCAGACTCATCACTAGAAAAGAAAACAATATGATCCTTGAGGTCTCTTCCATCTTAGACACACCATCTGTGTGTGAAGTGTAAGGGTATAACATCACAGCTCATGGAGCTATTTAGATTATTTGGTGGGTTTTCTTCCCAAGTCTTATCACAATATAGACATGTAGTTATGATAGAATGTTGGATGCATACTTCTAACTCTAAATCTTGCCTTTTCAAACCCTGAGTCTAAATGATTCCTAAGACTGGCATTCAATTTCCCCCAGCCAGCTATGTGTTGGCAGCTCACAAATCAATTTTCTATACATTATTTTATGTAACTTTTATCACCACCCTGTGAGGTATTATCTTTCCATTTTACAGACGAGAAAAAAAATGAGCTCAAAGAAGTGAAATGCTCTATCTTCCACAGATGATAAGTGGCATAACTGGGACTTACATAAATATTTTGATTTTCATGTTAGTTCTCTTACGCTATATCTTTGTGGTAATGCTGGTTAATGTGGAAAGAGCTATGAAGCCTTGGTTAAATAAAGTTTCAAGTTGAAATATTTTTGTCATCTGTTAACTGAGGCCCTGCCTACATCACTTCTAATAGAATTAATTAGCTGCCAGCATCCGTATGAGACAATGACCGTGAAAGACCTAGAGACATTAATAATACCACCACGTCAGATTATGGCTAATTATTCTTGTCCTCTTCTACTTCTCATCTTGTTAATACATTATCACCATTTGTGCATTACCCAAGCCAAAACCTCCAGGAATCTTTCACTTCTTTTATCTTATCTGCTATGTCTAACAGGTCACTACATCTTGTACTTTTTTTCCCTTGGAAATATGTTAAATCCATCTCTGCCCACCTATACCACTGCCAATTCCCAGGGTCAGCTCAAATCACCTGATCTCCTTGACTCAAGCTCTACTGTCACTAGTCCATATAGAACCCACAAACAATTATTTTTCAGAATCATAACTTTATGCAACTCCTGTTCTTAAGAACATTTCATCCATACCCACCATGACCCCTGACCTCCAAATTAGACTCTATATCATGGCATTATCATCTTTCCTCAATCAGCTTCCAACTTGAATGTTCTGGCCTTGTCTCTTCATTCTGCTCAATATTCACCTTCTACTTAGTCTCCAGTTCCCCTCAGGAGAGAAGATGTAAAATGAGAAGAGTAAAATTAAATGGTCTAATTCTAGAACCATCAACATTTGAATGTTAATTGAAAGAAGAGGAATCAGTGGAACTGAGATAAAGCAGCCTCAGAGGTAAAAGGTCCTGCATTCATTAAACAACAATGTGTAAGGTCTTTTTCAGAAAAGATCTGAACATAGCTGAAATGTTCTTGGTAGGAAAACAGGAGCTTCAGAGGGCACAAAGGAATAGAGAACAGGAGGAAATGGGTCCAAAAAAGGAAGGGGCTGAACTTAGCGGAAATGAGAGAGTCAGAACAGACAGCTCAGTACATCTCAGGGATAGTAAAGGAACAAAAGCACTGTGATTGGATCCCACCTTAACACAAAAGTGTGGTTGCAATCTGACTACTTCCCATAAATAAATTATCCTCAACTGGTGATTCATTCATTCAACGAGTACTTTCTGTGTGCTTGGCATAAGAATAGAAGTTCAGTTAAGCAATGGTGACCCAGAAATCTAAAAGGAAAAAGAAAAAAAGTAGAAGAAAAGAGAAGTATGAAAAATTCCACAGTCCTTATATGAAGAAGCCTATGACCCAGTGTTTGGGATTGTCAAGTGTCTGGGACTGTTTTATGACTTTATCATAAAACAATGATAACGACAAGCACAGGATTTGGGAGTAGATAGAGCCCTGAGGGATCCAGAAAGTTTTCTTCTTATGGAAGATGTGGTGGAACTGATTTTGAAAGCTTTAGCCTCATTTCTTGGGTTTTGAAAGAGTTTGACTAGTTCACCTGTACTAAAGAAGTTAAGGAATGACATCCTATTACACTGACAGGTGGCGCTGAGAACCATCATAATTGAGGTACTTAGGTTACTATAAATTTCTACTTTCAGACTTTCTTTCAACATCTTGCATAAGAAGAAAACTTCCTGGATCTCTCAGGGCTCAATTGGCCCCAAAATCTGGTGTTTGCCTTTATCATTGTTTTATTTACTTGACAGTCCAAAAACTCTTTTCCTAGTCATTAGTGCTCTGGACTCACCAATTCTGCTCTGTCTGTAGGCCTATTGCACATCTGCTGATTTCCTCCTGTGATCTGGGACACCTGACCTCCCTGGTGAATTCTGCAACCATCCCACTAACTTTGGAGTGAGATGGAGATGGGGCCAGAGGCTGCCCTCATTTATGACATTTCATTGAATGGATGGAATGCACCCTTTTCTTCATTTCCCATAGCAGAGTAGAGTGCAGGCTGTGTCTTTTAATAGGACTTTATTGAAGTTCCTCATTGACAAAAGGGAGTCACAACTCATAGAGTAACACAACTGCTTCTGGATGTGGTTGTGCTCAGAGCTGAGCTCAAGGGCCAGTCATTGCACACCAAAATATTCCTTAGATAGTTCCTGGTGAGCTATGAGGCTCCCTGCCTTCTAAGCCTTCCCGTGAGGTAGAGACCAACATAACCCTATCACCAGAAACCTACTCAAACAAGTCTAAAATCTCTAGAATTCTGGTTCCAAGGGTCAGAAGGCTCAGAGAAAAAGAAAAACCTAGACTTGGTGAGATGTTTATGTCCTATTTTCCAAGATCTTGTTACCTCTCCAAAGGTCAGTCACTTGCCAGGATGATTGCCAACAGGAATAATGACCTTCCGTAAGAGAATTATCACCTTCTACTCACTGGGGTGTGACCCTGTTCTCAGGTCCCAACAAGGCAACACATCAGTAAAGATGATAATGATAATAATAGTAAATGTTCTTATTGTGCAAAGTGCAGGGTACTGTTCCGAGCACTTACATTATTAATTAATCTTCAAGGTTATCTCAAGAGGTGTGTACAATTATCCACCCCTTTTAAAGATGAAGAAATTGGGGCACAAAGTAGTCAAGTAACTTGCCCAAGATCACATAGCTTCTAAGTGGCAAAGCTGTACTCAAATCCAGGCAGTCTGATTCCAGAAACTAAACTATCACCCAGTGCATCATACTGGCTTACAACCAGGGGAAGTACTTTTCCTAAATTCTGAGTGGTTCATTTTTTTAACTTGAGATTTAATTCACGTACCTTATGACTAACCCATTTAAAATGTTTAGTTCAGAGGTTTTTGGTATATTTTCAAAGTTGCATGACTATAATCACAATCTAATTCTAAAATATTTTCATCACCCTCTCAAAAGCACTCATAACCATTAACAGTTATTCTTTATTTCTCCTCTGCCCCACATACCCCATGGCAACTGTCACTTTGTCTCTGTAGGTTTGCTTATTCTGGATATTTCATATAAATGGAAACGTGGAAAAATGTGGTCCTCTGGGACGGGCTTAATTCATATACCACAATATTTTTGAGATTCATCCATGTTAAGCATATATCAGAACTTCATTATTTTTCACTGCTAAATTATATTCTACTGTATTGATATGTCACATTTTGTTTATCCATTCATCAGCAGGTGGACATGTGGATTGTTTCCACTTTGAGGTTGATATGATTAGGCTTTGTGTCTCCACCAAAATCTCATCTTGAATTGTAATCTGAATTGTAATTCCCACATGTTAGGGGAAGGAGCTTGTGGGAAATGATTGGATCATGAGGTGCGGGGGAGGGGGTTACCCCATGCTGTTCTTGTAATAGTGAGTGAGTTCTCACAAGATTTCATGGTTTTATAAGGGACTCTTCCCCCTCCACTCTGCATTTCTCTTTCCTGCTGCCTTGTGAAGAAGGGTGTGTTTGCTTCCCCTTCTGACATGATTGTAAGTTTCCTGAGGCCTCCCAGCCATGCTAAACTGTGACTCTATTAAACCTCTTTCCTTTGTAAATTACCCAGTCTCAGGCATTTATTTATAGCAGCGTGAAAATGGACTAATACAGGGGTATTATGAGTAACACTGCTATGAACATTCATGTACAATGTTTTGTGTGGCTATTATTTTATTTTTCTTGGGTGCATATTAGAAGAATTATTGGTAACTCTGTGTTACCAATAATTACTGGTAACTGTTTTTATTAGTTTTAAATTGTTCAAAATGTAGGCCAACAGGAGCACAATCTAGCAAAATTTCCACTGGTTTGCTATTGTTACTTACTTTCTTAAAATAGTTTTTACAGTGAGAAGTAAAAAATTCACATATTGGTCTACTTATTAGCTTCTGGGACTCAGCTCAATGACTCAGGAATCCAAGGACACATTCAAGCACACACCTACATTCACACACACACACACACACTTTTATATATACACATATCCTGCCATTTAAAGTGCAAAGTCAACTTTTCTATAATTGAAGGAAAATTGGGGATATAAAGTCTATGTATTAATAAGTAGACCTGGTAGGTTAACTATTTAGTCATGTGTTTAATAGGCTTTATACTTGTGTGCCTCCCACATTATCTGGCTCATTCCTTTAATTTTCCCTTGTCTTTGCATTCCCGTGGCACCAGTGCCACCCTGCAGCTTGAGGTCAGTGTTACTTTCCTCAAAGCCACCTGAACATGGCCCATGTTGGCTCCCTGCAATTCTGGTTGGCAAGCATCTCTTCCTCTGGAGATTTTCCTGAGGATTGAAAAATACAAGTTTGAAAATGGCCTAGTGAACATTTCAGGTATTTTGTGCAAGGTAGGGAGAGTCTTGGAGAAAAACAAAGAATGAAAATTCCCCTCACAGCAATGATTTCCAGAGACAGGATGTCAGTTTAAACATGATTCCCAAACTCACAACCTCAAAATTTCTAAACATTGTTGGGTGGATGCCATCTGATTTTGGTGATTTATCTGAATTTAGCTCATCAAACAGGCTTTGGTTCTACATCTACCTTGAGCTGCTACCTCTTCTTTTCGTCTTTCCGGTCTGGTGACTGACCTCTCTCCTCAAATCTGCGAGTTCTAGGCTGTTCACATTAAAGATTTCTTTCCCAATAAAAATCTCCAAGAAATTTCTGGATGAGGCAGAACGATGCTGCACCTCTAAACTACTAATGGTTCCCTGGTTGCTGGGTCTATTTTTTTATTTTACTTTTTAAAATTGACAATAATGGTACATATTCATGGGGTGCATAGTAATGTTTTGATACCTGTAATATATGGTCAGAGCAAAGTGATTGGCATATGCATCATCTCAAACATTTATCATTTCCTTGTGTTGGAAACATTCCATTTCCTCCTTCTAGTTATTCAAAACTATGTATTATTGTTAACTATAGTCATCTTAAGGTAGCATGGTGCGCTAAAATGTGTTCCTCATATTTGGCTGTAATTTTGTATCCTTTAACAAATCTCTCCCCATCCCTCCTTTCCCACTATATTTCCCAGCCTCTAGTATCCTCTGTTCTACTTTTTACTTCTGTGAGATCACCTTTTTTTTAGATTCTGCATATAAATGGGAACACACAGTGTTTAACTTTTTGTTCCTGGCTTATTTCACTTAACATCTTTCAATTCCATCCATGTTGCCATGAATGACAGGATTTCACTCTTTTTTATGACCGAATAGAATTCCATTGTGTATATATATCACATTTTCTTTATCCTTTCATATGTTATTGGACACCTGGGCTGATTCCATATCTTGGCTATTGTGAATAGTATTGCAATAAACATGGGAGTGCAAATGTTTCTGACAGAATGATTTCCTTTCCTTTGGATAAATTCCCAGTAGTAGAATTGCTGGATTATATGGTCATTCTATTTGTAGTTTTTTGAGTAACCTCCATACTGTTCTCCATAGTAGCTGTACTAGTTTACATTCCCACCAACAGTGTTATAAAAATACTCTTTTCTTCACATCGTTACCAACATTTGTTGTTGTTGCTGTTGTTGTGTGTGTGTGTGTTGTTGTTGTTGTCTGTTTGGAAATAGCCATCCTAACTGGGGTGAGATGATATCTCATTGTGGTTTTGATTTGCATCTCCTTGATGATTAACGATGTTGAGAATTTAAAAAATATATTTCTTATCCATTTGTATGTCTTCTTTTGGGAAATATCTATTCAAATCATTTGCCCATTTTAAAATCAGATTGTTTTTTACTGTTGAGCTTTTGAGTTCCTTGTCTATTCTAATGATACTAATCCCCTGTTGGATAAGTAGTTTGCATATATTTCCTCCTATTCTATAGGTTGTCTTTTCACTCTGTTGATTATTTCCTTTGCGGTGCAAAAGCTTTTTAGTTTGATATAATCCTACCTTATTTTTGCTTTTGTTGCCTGTGCTTTTAAGATCTTATTCATACAATATTTTCCCACACCAATATCCTGAAGGATTTCCCCTATAGTTTCTTCTAGTATCATTCTATTTCTTCTAGTATATTTTCTTTCTTTTATCATTTCAGGTCTTACATTTCAGCCTTTGATCCATCTTGAGTTGATTTTTTTTTAGGGTGAGAGGTAGGGATGTAGTTTCATTCTTCTTGCATATGGATGTCAGGTTTTCCTAGTATCATTTCAGTTCCATGTGGCTGGGGAGGCCTCAGAATCATGGCAGAAGGTGAAAGCCATGTCTTACATGATGGCAGGAAGGAGAGAAAATGAGAACCAAGTGAAAGGGGCTTCCCTTTATAAAACAATCAGATCTCGTGAGACTTATTCACTTCCATGAGAACAATACGGGGGAAACTGCCCCTATAATTTAATTATCTCCCACCAGCTCCCTCCCATAACACATGAGAATTATGGGAACTACAATTCAAGGGGAGATTTGGGTGGGGACACAGCTAAACCATCTGACATCACTGTTTTTGTAGTTTTCCTTGTAGAGGTCTTTCACTTCCTTGGTTACATTTATTCTTGGATTCTTGGGTACTTTTTTTTTGGTAGCTATTGTAAATTGAATTACCTTCTTGATTTATTTTTCAGCTAGTTTGTTGTTCATGTATAGAAGCACTGCTGATTTATACATGTTAATTGTGTGTTCTGCAACTTCACTGAATTTGTTTATCAGTTCTAAGAGCTTTTTGGTAAAGCCTTTAGTTTTTTCTATATATAAGATCATATCATCTGCAAACAGGAAAAGTTTGACTCCCCCCTTCCAATTTGGATGTCTTCTATTTATTTCTTTTGCCTAATTGTGCTGGCTAGCACTTCCAGTTTTATGCTGAGTTGGGGGTAATGAGAGTAGGCATCCTTATCTTGTTCTAGTTCTTAGAGGAAAAGCTTTCCCTTTCAGCAAGATGTTAGCTGTGGGTTTGTCATATATGGCCTTTATTGTGTTGAGGTACTTACCTTCTATACCTAATTTACTGAGAGTTTTTTGTTTGTTTGTTGGTTTGTTTGTTTGTTTTTGCGACAGAATTTCACTCTTTCACCCAGGCTGGACTGCAGTGGTGTGACCTCGGCTCACTGCAACCTCCGCCTTCTGGTTTCAAGCGATTCTCCTGCCTCAGCCTCCTGAGTAGCTGGGATTACAGGCACCTGACACCACTCCAGGCTAATTTTTGTATTTTTAGTAGAGACAGGGTTTTACCATGTTGGCCAGGCTGGTCTCCAACTCCTGACCTCATGATCCACCCGCCTCAGCCTCCCAAAGTGTTGGGATTACAGGCATGAGCCACTGAGCCTGGCCTATTGAGAGTTTTTATCATAAATTATGTAATACTGAATTTTATAAAATACTTTTTCTGCCTCTATTAAAATGATCACATGGTTTTTGTCCTTTGTTCTATTGATGTGATATGTAGCATTTATTGATTCACATGTATTAACTATCCTTGAATTCCTGGGATACATCTCATTTGGACATGGTTTATTATTTTTTTGATGTGTTGTGGATTCAGTTTGCTAGTATTTGCTTGAAGATTTTTGTGTCTACGTTCATCAAAGATATTGGCCTGTAGTTTTTTTTTAAGGTTGTGTACTTGCTCTGTTTTGGTATCAGGGTTATGCTGGCCTCATAGAATGAGTTAAGAAAAATTCACTCTGCTTTCATTTTTTGGAATAGTTTGAGAAAAATTGATATTAATTCTTCTTTAAAGTTTTAGTAGAATTCAATAATAAATATTGCTTTTTGCTTTTTTGACTTTTTTTTTTTTTTTTTTTTTTTTTTTTTGGAGACATTGTCTTGCTCAGTCACCTAGGCTGGAGTGCAGTGGTGCCATCTCTGCTCACTGCAAGCTCTGCCTCCCAGGTTCACACCATGCTCCTGCCTCAGCCTCCCGACTAGCTGGGACTACAGGCGCCTGCCACCATGCCCGGCTAATTTTTTTGTATTTTTAGTAGAGATGGGGTTTCACCATGTTAGCCAGGATGGTCTGGATCTCCTGACCTTGTGAACCACCCACCTTGTGATCCACCCGCCTCAGCCCCCCAAAGTGCTGGGATTACGGGCGTGAGCCCCTACGCCCGGCCGCTTATTAGACTTCTTTACCCACTTCTTAGCTTGCTCCTCTCTTGGGTTCTTCACACCTGCTGCCCGCCTGAATATGTGGTTATGACTCATTTAATTTATAAGCCATCATTATGCTCTGCCCTTCTTTTCTGGTATTGAAGGTCCAGTCTCCTTCATCTCCTTCATCACCCAACTGCTGATGGTCTATTGTCATGTAGAAACATCACTATCCTTTTGGTCTGTTCACCATCCTGTGGGCTCTCCTTGTTCAAATATCTTCCTTTATCCACTGGCTCTACTGCTGTTGATGGTGCCAGCATGACCTAGAACATTTACTCCTATTTTATCAAGTATCTGACCTCTGCTCTGCATTAAAAGATACTTGACCAAGATGAATTCAATTCTATTCCCTTTTCTATTCTGTTTCTACTTCAATAAAATCCATATAGGTTACCACAAAAAAAAGAAAAAAGAGACAGAAAAGAAAATAGCAAAGGAATATCACAGGCAACATTTTAAGATGATTCAGAAATTTTCAGTGAATCTGTGTAATGAACTATCATTTGATTAAAAAGATACTGTTTCTCTAAGTCTAGCATAACTTAAATTCACGGAATTAAATAAATTTGAATACTATTTTTAAAATGGAAACATCCAAGGGAAAATGGAAGAAAAATAATTTAAGCCTATGATTGCCTAACATTTTAATATTAATAGACTGATTCTGAAAGCATTAGCAAACCTAATTTTACATATGAGGTATTATCAGATGTACTATCAGATAAAGAATTGGAATGAGACATTTACTCCATTTTGTTCAACATAGCTGCCCAATCCAGATGTTAAATTAATAATGAATTTCATTGGGTTTCAAAATTACATTGATTAGTCAAGTATTTTGACAATTATAAAATATAGTAGCTAAGATTCCTTTATGTGCCAAGAACTGTGTTGAAAGTTTCACATGGATTTCTTGATTTAATTCTAACAGTAACCATATGAGGTCGGTATTGTTGTTGTCACCATTTTAAAGATAGAAATGCTGTTGCCTGGACAAGTGAATTTCCTCTTTCAAGGCCACTCATCTATTAAAAACTAGATTTGTGATTCCCGCACAGGCTACCTGACTCCAGAACCAGTGCAATTAAGCACTAAGTGCAACAGAGAGAGAATTCTTTTGTTGTTTGTTTGTTTGTTTGTTTTTGAGACAGACTTTCGCTCTTGTTGCCCAAGCTAGAGTGCAATGGTGCAATCTTGGCTCACTGCAATGTCCGCCTCTGGTGTTCAAGCGATTCTCCCGCCTCAGCCTCCTGAGTAGCTGGAATTACAGGCATGCACCACCACACGCAGCTAATTTTATATTTTTGGTAGAGACGGGGTTTCTCCATGTTGGTCAGGCTGGTCTCAAACTCCTGACCTTAGATGATCTACCAACCTCAGCCTCCCAAAGTGTTGGGATTACAGAATGAGCACCGCGCCTGGCCTGAGAATTCTTTGATTGCTCCTTTTTATTCTTCATGTTCCTATGCTATGTGTTCTGACCTTAACATGAAGGAAAACTACCTTTTTGATTTATTTGGGCTATGCTGCTTATGTCAATGGAGGGAGCAAAAGGTTAGGTCAGTGAGCATGTTCTTAAAATAAATAAAATGTCTTTTCCCAAGATATTTATTCCTCAGTACCTGAACTGGCTATTAGTACTGGATGACAAAAAGCAAGTTACATGTACATTTTTCTAGTCTTCAGAAGGAACTCATCACTCAGAATGTTCACAAGCTACAATGTGGCCACTGCAAAATGTATCATTTTAAAGTAACACTTATCAGCATGCTTCATGATAACTATCACATGTTTAGTATACATGTTTAGTGTATTTTTCTTCAGTTGAATTGCCCATATTAGGCACTCTTTTTCCTTTGATAGTTTTGGAATAGCATCTTTGTCTAGTCTGACTTCCTCATCTTTCCTTTTCCTGCTTTCCCTTTACGTGATCTTGCTCATCTGTCTCTCAGTCTCCACCCAGCCCTCACTCTTACTGTGTTTTCTCAGCATTTGTTTCCCCTGCATATTTTTTAGGCTAAACACATTCTCTTTCATGCCTTCTTTTCTTCTGAATCTATTCTTAGCATAAATTCCGCAAATGATTGGATTCAAGTATTTTAAAAAGAAATCTATTTTGTTCTAAAATCTTTTTAAGTGAATTAAACTGTAATTTTTTTCCTTGTCAAATTCTGACCTCCCTGCTCACGTGTTCCACTAATAGGTCCTCATGGTTTTGATACCTGAATCTCCCTCTGTTTATCATGTTCACATAAAGACCCTTTCACCCATTCCTGAATGTCTAAGTCTTCCCATCTTTGGCAGTAGGCCCATCTGTATTCCAGCTGCCTTGTCCATCTAAGACTGCTATAGCCATTTCCATTTATGTCTGTCCCCGCAGCCATCTTGTATGTTTTCCCTAAAGGGTGGCCCCACCCCAGCTGACCTTTCTTCCCTAGTTGCCCCCTTTCCCTTGTCTTCTAGAAAATAACACTGACAGATGAGATCCATTTACAGTCCCTCCACGTTTTCTCTGCAGATCACAGGCATGATTTGTTTCAGAACATTCAAGGGACACAGAGTAGCTGTTGGACGTGGCTGCCTGAAGAGGACCATATGCCTGACATAAATCTAAAGGAAAGGGTCCCGATTCTTGATCTCTTGGCCCTTTCTTTCAGACTTTATATTAACACTGAACACTTTTTTTCAAAGTATTGCTCTGACACGAATCAATGTATACAATTATCTGAAACTTCTACATATTAAAACTCACTATTAAGTTATGTGTGCAAAGGTAAGCTATTTTTTAAAAGAAGGATGAATACTTTCCTTGCTGATAGTCATGCCAATAATTATATTGTAAAGCATTCTTCTATTAGGTTGATTTCTTTGTATAATGCATTTAGAAGGATTAGAATGAAAAGATTTGGTCAAGTTCAGTATCCATTGCAGCCATTACCAGTGGCTTGTGACCTGCCCATACCAGCATCTCCAGGGACACGGTGGATTTCAGCTGCTGCATCACCAACCTGTTACCAAGGAAACAAGAGAGGGCAAAAAAAATCCTCAATGACATTCACTTTCAAGGCAGTCAAGATACCCCTGAAAAGGATTTCAGTACTGCTATGAAGCAAGCTGAAATAGGCTCCTAATTATAAATTCTAAGCTATCTCCTCTTGTATCAAGTATGCTGTTTGCTTAGATCTCAATCTTTCAGTCATTCTCTATTACCAAGTCATATACTCCAGACATCAGAATAGCAAGCAATATTTCCTAAAGAAAGGAAGAAGAAAAGGGAGAAAAGAGAGAAAAGCTGGGGGGAACAGGTAATAGTAAAGCTGTTAAATGGTATAAGACACACTTATAAGGCAAGTGAAGTCATAAGTCCTCACCAAAGTAGGGCTGGCATAAATTTCTCTATATTTTTAGGATTTTAAATGCTTTCATAAGTATATTTGTGTAAAAGCAGTTGAGAAATTCTATACACGTTTATGTCCGTATTAGAAAGTATAAACTTGGTCCAGTATTTTGAATTTTTGATTTTCATTCAGGTACAAAATACACAGGGCAGAACTTTTATGTAACTGCTTTGTATGAGAGGCGTCCCCTTCTCTTCCCAATATACAGAAAACAATATATTTAACTCATTAGTTTCATTAATGCTTGTAACTTTCAATGTCTGGGGACATATATGTAATTGTGTAGAAGGGTGTACAGACATGTGACATACATCTTTGTGAAGACATTGATGAATTCATCGCTGTGTAAGCCAGTGGATATTGATGCCCTGTCCAGATACCCACACTGGGCCCTCCTTAGTGATCTCTCTTGGGCTTCTGGTCAGCTTCATTCTCTCCAGCAGCACTTACCCATGCCTACTAACTTCCTTACCTCAGGCTCTTGTCCTTGTATAATTTGACTCTTGAATTCGTGGGGCTCAGAATAATGTTCTCTGAAGGTATTAGCTATGAAATGCCCTACACCAGTGCTTCTTAACCTTTCACTTACACATGAATCATTTAGATTCTGATTCAGTTGTTTCGAGTTGCCCATAATCTCCCAGGTGATGCTGAAGATGATGGTCCAAGATAGTAAACTATAAATTTTCTGAAGATAGCAGCTGATTCTTGTTAATGTCTAATACAATGACTGCCAAGATGAATGTACTTAATACATCTCTTCTGAATGAAGTTAACTTTATGATACCTCCCCACCCCAACTCACTCTCATTGCCACCCCTGGAAAGGGGTGAAAAACTTTCACACTTTGAGAAATTCATGGTCCAATAGCACTCTGGATGTACCTCTTGTGGTAGATTCTGGCTAACTGATTACCACATCCATCTTCTTTCTGAGTAGAGAGCATAACTACACTTCCCGGCTTCTCTTGCAGTTCGATGTGGCCATATGATGGAGTTACAGCCAATGGGATGTGGGTAGAGGTGATGTGTGTGCATCTATTTCTTCTTCTGTTGCTAACCACTACACTTAGGAGCAGAATAGACTAAAAGATGGAAGGATCCTGGATCCCTGAACTCTGTCTTGGAGATAATTTACACACTGATCAATCATCCATTTTAAAATATGAAATATTATGAATGAGAAATATTTACTTCATATTTGAGCCAATATGTGCTTTTTTATTACAGTAGCTAAAATTAGCTTAAATTGTGTATCTTTCTCATAGATTTTATATTTTACTGTAATTGTTTCTTATATTGAAATGTGAGCTTTCAAAGGGATTTAAATTTTTTTATCATCCTATGCATATTACAATGACTGACTTACAGTAGGATATCAAATTTCCTTTATTAATTAGTAAATAAAAATGATGTTTTTATTTCATCATTCACCTTTCAATTTATAGAGCACCTGCTGTAAATATCATTTTACTCTCTTGTTCCATAAAAAAGAGAACTGGAGAAAGAATAAAGCTAATTTAATTATGCTTAGACTTTAGTTTCCTTCTTTGGGGCATATATGGTAATGAGTAAGGGAGAGGGAAAGATATGCTGCAAGGGTGTCTTTAGCTTTATTCCATGATATGTGTGACCTTTCCGTGACAGATTTGATGTCCATGAGAAATACGATTGTACTGAATGAAATAGGGGTGAGAAAAAGGGTGTAGAGAAGGGAGGAGAAGCTTCAGTGAAGGTGAATGGGCACTGAGCACAATGAAATGGAAAATTATCAGATAGATTAAGGCATTAAAGGGAAAAACATGTGCATACATATATAGGAAGCGTGTATTATATGTTGCTATAGCTGGCTATACAATCTACCTTTTACATAGGCTTACTCTTGTGTGGCACCGTGTTAGACTTTCCATACATTATTCATAATCTTCATAACAGTTTTCGTAAAGTATTATCTTCATTTTACAGTCCAGAAATTAAGTCTCAGAGAGGATAGATGAATTATCTCATGATTTGAACTCACATTCATCTGGTTTTGAAGCTCAGTTTTTTCCTGTTTCATTACATAGTGCAAAAAATGTGTTTAGGGAGACTTCGTGATGAAATACTTAAAACAAAACTATCCTGAAAAATCCAGGCCTTGTGGTTTTTGTAGGTACTCTGTGGAACTTTATAAGCAACCAAACTAGAGAACTACATTGCTTGGATTACCTGCCTCTATGAGAGGCAGTCACACTCGATGTGTGAAATTCTTTGGGAATGGATGGCGGAGTAAGGGTCACTCTTTGGGAATCATCATATGCTTGCTGAAACAGAGGCAGAAATGACATTATTTGTTTTTTCACCAGTAAGGCAGGAGAGGACTGTGATGGGCATTATTACATCAAAACTTAGACAAGGTATTAGGAAGCAAAACCTTAGATTTCTTGACTTCTAAACCTCTGCCTTTCCGACGGACTAGGTCTTCCTACACTTGGAAATGTGGTTCAGACATTTGCATGGCCTGTGTGAAGAAGTGGCTTAATGGCCATTTTATATTCCTTTAAATGTTAAACCCTTTTACAGTATATTCTTTTGGGCTGATCTTTGAGACTACAATCTGGGTACAGGTACCTCAGTGTATTTTCTAATATATCTAACTGTATATATTTTTATAAGGAAAGTCAGTGGATCCCAAATTCTGAATCTAGCTTCATTATGTTATTTTACAATTTTGTTTTCTAAATAATCCATTGGGAAATAATTCCTTACTGAGTCCACCATGAATTTCCCTTGCGTTTTTCAATAGCCATTGCAGGTCTCATTCTGAAATGTAATCTAATGAGTTCTTTAAGTAATATTCTTTCCCTCTTTCTAATTGCAACATTATTCCCACTTCACATAACACTATTATGTTTGTATTATTCCCAAACTGCTTTGGGTACGTAAATCTTGTTGGCCTCATTGAATTGTAGGAGCTGGGAACATGTCTTGCTACTACATGTAAACTTCTTGAGGGCAGAGCTTTTACCTCTATAAATTCCTGTAGCTCTAGAGTACTTGCACGTGTACTAATTACATAAAAATATTTGGCCAAATGAATTTTACTTCTTTTGCAGTCTTATATTGCTTGGTACAATGCTAGGTCCATAGCAAAGTATCTACACAACTGTAATCCCCATATATGCAGTCTTAATTTTTCTTTGCTATGCGCTAGCTCTTAGCACAGTGACTGGCCCATCGAAGGCACTCAGTAAATACAAGTTGAGTAAATGAATAGATGTCATGAATATTTATTGCATGGTTTCCCTGCATTCCCCTTCCATTCCTCTACGTCTACAAAGGAAATCTCATAGATCAAAGCTTCTCCATTTCTAATGTGCATATAAATCGCCTGGGGAGCTTGATAAAACACAGATTCTGTCTTAGTAGATGTAGAATGAGTCTGAATTTCATAAGTGTGGGCAAGGCATCTCTAACTACATCCCAGGTGATGCCCCAGGAGTCTACAGATCACATTTTCAGTAGCAAGGATGTCAACAAGCCCCCAAAAGATGCAGGCTTCCACATTTAAGTTGAACCCTATTACTGAAATTCAGCACATGTATTTCATAAAATGTGTTTAAAGATCCTTGTTTTTTAGCCTCTTGGGAAAGAGAATCTGGGGCACAAAATCTGTATGCACCAAGATGAGAATTATATAGTTATTGAAATATCACCACCAACAACCAATCATCCAGATCTGCTACATAAGTATCGATCAAATTTAATTCTCTTCAGTGTTAGGTCTGATGAAAATATAGCCATAAATGTACGGGGAAATCCCAGAAAGGCTGACATTTGAAGACCAACTAATGATGTTGCCACAAATTTTATGTGTATGACAAAGAAGCAGTAACAATGCTGGGAGAAATTATACAGAAAGATTATCAGCAAGAATTAAGATTCCTAGCTATTGAAAAAGGAAAGAAAAAATATCTTCCAGTGCTGTGTGAGAGATCAGCTCAGCTCATTATTCATTTTTGAATTTGTCATACTCCTGATACCAAAGAATGTCAAACTAATTGAATTGAGTTAAAGTCTTGGGACCAAGAACAATTTGAATGTAAATGTTTAGCCATAATTGTGCTACAGAGTAGATAACAATTTAAAACGATATCTTGTTTTTTAGATACTTTATTTCAGGTGCAAATGTCTATAACTCACCATACCCAGAACTTAAAGAAGTGTATTTATTAGCTGTCATTTGATGACCTCTTAGCTCCTCTCATAAAATAATCTTTTACAATTAGGGCTGCTGTCTATCCTCTAAATATTTTTAAATGCTAGTTGGCAAGCTCCATGGTATGCAAGGTAAGGTAGAAAATAATAGGTTCTACTGGTTATTAAGCAGTGCTATGTTGTATGCAAAAGTCAAAGGGCTCAATTCAGTCATAAAAGGAGCTGATTTTTTATTTGTTGTTATTGCAATAGAAATCATAGTAGTCATCATTATTGCTACTATTCTGTACAAAGACATTCATTTTAGAAGCTCTGAGTACATTTTCAGAATGTGTAATCAAATTTACTTCACTCATTTGTACATATCATAGAATATTTTGAATATATTCAGTAATGCCTTGATGTTGAGTCTCATGCATGCAACTTTACACCATACCTAAGATGTAAATATACCAAGACCACGTCTGAACAGAGTTTAACAGATAGTTGAGTAGAATAGATCATAGGAGGTGATAAAAATTAGATATGTCCACCCCATGTTCCTCTCATATTTTTTGTCTCTGGCCCTAGATCTCTTTCAGGTCTTGATCATCCCAAACCACTCTCCCATTAATGAAACTTGAGCTATGAGAGAGAGATTATGGATAAAAAGAAGCAAAGACAGCATTAGTGTATTAGAAGAGATAGTGGCAAAAGGAAAAGTGCAGGTGAGGGGGAAAGCAAAAGGTAGGGAAATTTAAGGATTAGAGAGAAGGATATCTCGACCTTGAAGAATCAGGGTAGGGGAAAGAAAATAATCTGGATAAGGAAAGAAAGCCAGTTTTAATGTATCCCAAAAGTTTCAAGACTGATTATTAAAAAAACCCAGAAGAGCAGCTTTTATTCTCTTCCACCCACTTTAACCTCAAAAACAAGTTCCTTGGAGATTTCGGTTATTGGATCAGTCATTATCCTAGACACTACTTGTATTATAATTCTTGACAATTTCAATAACTATGTAGACAATCCTTCCAAGTCCTCCACCCCCATGCCTTGACCCTTTTTCAGTCTTAAGCCCCTTCCTCTCAGACTGCTATCATCATCTCTGCAGCTCATACTTCTAGAACCGTGCCTGCAAGGTTCCTTGGATATCACCAGATCATGTGACTTTCTCACTGCCTTTCACCTCTCTCAAGTCAGTAGTTCCCTCCTTATTCAGCTTAATTCCATTGTCTATTGTTAGAATACATTCATACACTAGCAAACATTCTTCATTCCCTTTTCCCTCTCTTTCTTTGTAATACTAGTAATTTAACAAAACTTCATCTCTGGTTAATTCTAACTCTGCACTTACTCTTTATCTGCACTCCTGAGGTGAATATGACTAGAGAAAAATACACAAAATGCTTCACTATTATTCTCAAACAGCCCCTATTTCCCTGACCTGTTCACTCTCTCATTCTCCAAGATGGTTATTTTGTAACTTCTTCTCTGTCTAAAACTTCTGCCACCTCCTATCCAATCTTCCATCTCATCTCATGACTTTGCTTCCCTATTCACTGAGAAAATAGAAATAATCAGAGGAGAACTTCCATAAGCTTGCATCACTGTGTTTAACTAACCTACTAAAGCCTGTGTCCATAAACTCTGCCTTTCTTTTTGTCACTGTGGTCCATATTCCTAAGATTAACCTTCCACTTGTACTTTAGATACAGCATTTTCTTCTCTATTGGAAGATCTCATTTTTCCTTGCTATTAAATTATTCCTACCAGCTTAGAAAAATGAGTTATTCCTTCAATTAAAAACAAAAAAAAATTTTTTTGGCCTTGCTTCCCTCTCTAGCTACCTTCCTCTCTTAAATTCATTCCAAGTAAAATTAGTTTTCTTATAAAAGAGACCCCAGAGATCTCCCTTGCTCCTTCCACTATGTGAGATCACAGAGGGAAAGCAGCTGACTCTGAACCAGAAAAGGGCCCTCACCAGACACCAAATCTGCCAGTGCCTAGATCTTGGACTTCCCAGCCTCCAGAACTGTGAGAAATAAATTTCTGTTATTTTTAAGCCACCCAGTTTATGGTATTTTTGTTACGACAGCCTGAAAGGCCAAGACAGTCTCTTAACTCTGACCTCCCTGTTTCATTCATTTTCCCACTATGTTTGATCCTCAACAGTGAAGCTATTATTTAAAAATATAAATCAGGTGATGTTACCCCGTTCATAACCTTCTGATTGCTTCAAATCTCATTCCAAATAAAAGAAAAAGTCTATAATGTTTACAAGGCCCCTTGGTACTTCTTTGACTTTCTTTCTGACTATTTTCTGCATTGCTTTACTCTATTATTCCTTGAATATTCCAGGCTTATCTCACCTTAGGGCATTTATACGGTTTGTTTCTTCTGAATAGACCTCCTTCTAGAGAGCCACATGACTTACTTTTCACCTCTTTTTTGTCTTATTTCCAAAGCCACCTTCTCATGACTTCTCTGACCAATCTCAAATTGAAACCCCTGACCTCTCCATTTCCATCTCCTGCTTTTATTTTCCTTCATGGTATTTATCAGCATCTGATACTATTTGTTATTATTTGCTTTGTTTATTATCCCTCCTCTAGAACACAAGTATTTTCTATTTGTGAACTATCATATGCCCAGGAATACAATTCTAGGTCCCTAATGAGTATTTATCAAATGAACAGGTACAATTATGGTGTTTTTCCTTGAGAGTAGCATATAGTATAAGAAAAATCTTAACCCCAGGTACTTTTGCAAGAAGATTCTAAGGTTATTAATTTAACACAGCACTAAACCATCCTAATTAAATGAGAACTATCCAGCTGGTTATCCAGCTGTTTTCATGGCTCACGGTAACCCACTGTTTCCAATCTCTCCCTTTAGTTACTAGAATGGTTTTAGTATCACTGGATTCCTGGTAACTAAGCCTGGGTCACAATTTCACTGCACAGACTGAAAAACCATTAAGACCAAAGATTTCATTTAAAAGTAGAAACCAGTAGAAAATGGGATCCAAGATTAAAATTCACTTTCAGTAAATTGTAATCAACTGAGTAAACAGTACTCAATTGAAATCAATCAATTCAATATCAGGTAATATATATAGTAGTCACTAAAAACACAAATAGGTTCAGTCCCTCAACACAAGAAGTGCTTATGTGCTCAATTTCTATTTGAATCTCACTTTCTTCTATGTAAATTTGGAAATATTTATGTAGATATTTATGTAGAAAATATTTACATTGTATTTTGACTGAAAATGCATGAATAATTTATAAGCATACCTAACGCACTGTCAGGAATTTAGGTGATCTTTCCTCCTTTCTATTTTTATTGTTTGCAATGATTTTAATACTTCTTGTGGAGCAAAGTAGTTCTGTGTTTTCTGTCAGAATTTCAGCCAATATCAGTCAGGTGAGAGAGGCTTTTGGTTGGTGTTGTTTTCAGTGGGAATCTACTTCTTGCCTCAACGCTGATATTAGACTTGGAGACTCATCTTAGTGGCCTAGAAGAGGCCAGGTTACTAGTTTATTTGTCCAAGGTAATAAACAGTAGTCTTCCTACTTTTTAACCTTCCTAAGATGAAAAAAAGCAGGAAGACCCTAGATTCATAGAGCTTCACATAGAATGTAAACGAAGGGAAGAGGCAAAGGAGATGTTGGAGTCTTTCAGTACAATTTTATCATTCTGAAGATTTCATTGAGATATTGATACTATTTATCTTCTTATGCAAATAGAATTTGGGCTCATGGGTATTTCTCTCTTGAGGGACTGAATATACTTGTATTTTTAGTGGCTGCCGTGTGTTTTACCTGGTACAGAATTGATTGATTCTGGTACAGTCAACTAGAAAATGAATTTTACTGTTAATAACATGATTGCCAAGTCCTGCCTCTCCATCTCTCCTTTACCTTAGCTCCTTGTGCGTTTGACCATTGTCTCAAAATGTCTTGAGGCAGAGGATATCCTTCCCACTCTTCCTGTGGTCTGTCCTCTCCCCTAGGCCGTCTTGGACTTGGATCTCCCATTCCCTAGTTTGTCTCTATAGATCAGAATTTTTCCAAAGCCTTTAACCTCAGCTTTCTTAGCCACTCTGCGTTGTTCAGGAGTTCAGCTGCATATGTGTGGAAGAACATGGCTGAATATAGCCTCAGGTAGGAGGTGAGAGGCAGGGGAGGCATGGGAGACTGGGCTAGGCAGGAAGACTGGGGCAGGAATCCTGGTGCAGAGTTGGTCCAAGCAAAAGGTAATCCAAGAGAAGATGAGTACTCATACCTTCAAAGTTTATGAGAGTCATAATTTTTTAGTAAGAAATGATGAATAATGAAAAAATGCTCCCAGAGAAAAGTGTTATGGAACATACATATATGAGCACTAACAAGCGAGAAGAGGCAAACTAAATTTCACTTGCCTATTTAATTGTAATCTTGAGGGCTCGCTGTGGTGTGCTCTGCTTCTATGAGACGGTTAGCTTTCAGTGAATTTTCTGGACATGTGTACTTCTTACAAACACTTTAGCTAATTATTTCTACCTCTCTTGTCTGTGCATATCTTGGCTAACATTATAGAAAACATCATTTCTAAGGAGAAATTGAGATTTGTATTTTTTTCTGTTTTTAAGATTGTGTGAAGGAATAAATGTCTAATTTTCTCTTGCAATGCTGTATCATGTGGGTTTTTAAAAAACCTTCACACAGTATGAATGAAAAACCAGAATGTTAGAAACTTGCTAATAATATAGTACTAATCAGAGTTAATTATGTGTTGAATGAATAATTGGTATGTTAGATAAATAATATATATTAGTTTGAAATCAGTATCCATTCCAAAAACATCTTTTGAGCATGTCCTGTGTGTTAAGTTGTGGAGACAAGAGAAGCATTAGATAGGGCCCTGCCCTTGAAAAAACCCACTGCAGTGATTCTTGGAGCTTAGTATATGTAAGAATCACTTGAAGAGTTGACTAAAGATTCTCAGGCTCCACCCAGAAAGATTCTGATGCAAAGAGAATGAGAATGAGCCAGGAATCTACATTTTAAATAAATATCTCAGGAGATTCTAATGCAAGTGGTCTTATTATCATGCTTGGAGAAATGCAGGTCTAACAAGATAAACAGATGTATGAACTGGTAAACTACAAAATGCAGTAAATGCTCTAGCAAAGAGATGGTAATTGATACCCGTCAAGTCACCCTATCTAAAGAAGTCAAGGAGGGTCCCTTAAGAAGAAAACATTGGACTAGGGTCCTGAAGGGTGAATCAGAGTTTTCCAGGTGCAGAAGAGGATGAAGAACATTCCAGATCTTGGGGAAAAAAAACAAAAAATGTGTGGGAAATGTGATGGTGGCATCAAGAGAATGGCAACAACCCAGTGTATGGAGGGCAGCAGCAGAGTGAGGCCAGAAAATAGGTTGAATCCCAATCCAACATGTTTGTATATTTAAAACTATAAGCACTGGGTAATCAAAAGAGACTTTTGAACAGGAGCCAGAAAGAATCAAATTATGTCTGTGAGCCAAATCTCTCTTTCTGCATGGTAAAAGATGGAATGGAGAGATAAGAGCCTGGTGGCCAGCAAAAAAATACCGAACTGTGGCAATAATTCATGAAGTGGATTACCTTCAAACCCTGAAATGACACCAACACCCACCAATTTTCTTGAGCAAGATACTTATGAATGATTTCTGATTCCTCTATTTTTCCCAACTACCACACACCATCCAACAACATCGAGTCCTATTGCTTATACTGAAACATTTATACCAAATCCACTGGCTTCCATTCACATCTGCTGCCATCAGCTAGTTTGGTTACGCATCCCTCATTTGAACTCCAACAGCCTCTCAAGGGATCACTAAGTCCACTTTCCTCTTAGTAGCAAGAGTAATAATAAAGAAGTGAATTACATTGCATCAATCCTTTGCTTAGAATAATTCAATTCCTGTCAAATCTACCTAAAAGGGAATCCAAATTATTTTTCAGGACTTCAAGATCCTGCATCATCTCACTATTGTTTTTCTCCAAACTAATCTCACAGTACTCTCTCCCAAGTTCATTTTCATCCAGTCACAAAGATCAGCAACATTTTCCCCCCTCACTTCCTTAGCATAAGTTTATGCTATTCCCTTCGTTTCAAATGGTCTTAACTCTAAAGACTCTCACAAAGCTATTTTATGTTTATCATTTAATTTATGCCCAAATGTTCCTTCCACAGAGTCCATCCTGACCATCCTATCTGATAGTAGATTTTGTATATTCTTATTCTTCTCCTCTTGTTTGTTTCATGCATGAAAATTGTTAAAATGTATAATTGTTTTCATTCATTTTCTTGTTCAGTTGGTTTTTGTCTGTCTCCTCCACCAGACTGTAATCTCCATGAGGGCAAAGATCATGTCCTTTTTATGTATTCTTGAATTCCCCAGGGTAGTGGTTAGAAAAGAGTAAATGCTCATATATATTTATAAAAGGAATAAATGAATGAATGGATTATTGTGATATGATGGAGAGATAGAGTCATTAGCACATTAATGACACTTAATTTCTGTGCTCAGAAAGTCAGTGAGATCACAAATAAAGCATGTGGATCTAAGAGGAGTGTGGACAAAATATAGAAGGAAAATCCTAATAATTATGGAGCAGACGGAAAAAAAGGGGCTTGCTAAAGAGGGAGAGGAGGCCATCAGTGGTGGCTTGAGAAAAGAGAGAGGACTGATAGAAGATAAGGGGGTAGCTACAACATGCCACATGCTTGGCTGGATCCCCAGCACCCAGCACAATGCCTGGAGTTTAGTAAGTACTTCCAAAACATTTGCCCATCTATGAGATGAAAGATAAAATAAGAATAGATTCAACAATACCAGATGCTGGGAGGAAACCAAGAAAGGTAACGTGTTAGTAATTAAGATGCTACCGGCCACCTTAACAAGAACATTTACTTTCCAGCATACTATAAAATGAATTTGTTTAATCCATTTATTTCTATTGCTTGCTTCCTCTGCTAGAATGTACACCCCATGAAGTCAGGAAGTCTTTCATTGTTTACTGATGATACGAAGCTCCCAGAATAATTCCCGAAAAAGGCATGAAGATGAGCATTGGCCTTTTCTTTAAAGCCTCAGTGTATATACAAAAAGAATTGTTTTTAAGAATGCTTATTTCTTCAGTGAGCCCAGATAATAAGAACATCACTATTTATCAAACCAGCCCATTGTTCTACCAGTGAATCAGCTGAATATTAAATGATTCTAGGACTTGTGCTCAATCATCCCCACAGATTTACTGTGTGATCTGGAGATAGGTTTAAATGTCAGCAGCCATTATTTATTGTTCAATCTGCTCAATGGAAGTCAGTCGTTTAAATCTTTGTATGCAATGACAATAGCAAAGACCAGAGGGCCCTATTTGGTCTTTATCATCATGGCACACATCCCTTCATGCTCACTGAAGCTACTATAGATAACATTTTCTCCCCCTCTCTCCACTTTCCCAATTTATTTAAGGCCAAAAGAGACTGAAGTTTTATGCAGATCAGGGGTTCACTACCCCAGAGAAATCTACAACCACCTTTTCTAATCAATGTGACTAGTCTCACAATTGGCAGATTATTGTCAAATGTAATTTATTCATTTTTAAACTTAGACTATGTTTCTAATGGCTCTATTTTCTTTCTTCGCATTTTTCTTGAGCTTTCCTGAGAAACAGATCCGTTTATATTTCCTGGACTTAACAGAGAAATGTGAAATTGCCTTTCTCATGTATCTGGTGGTTGAACCCTCCTGTAGTTCCGAATACTTTCTTCAACTACTTTAAAAAAAATTAACTCTAAAATTGGACAAAGTTTTAAATTGACTTATGTTGATTTATATTTCTCCATGTTGAAGAAAATGCTACCTGCTAATAGACGAAGGAGGTTTGGGATAGCAAAGGGGAGGGAAGGCAAGTGAGCTGGATGGTGTGAGGAAATGGCGAGTAAAAGGATTAGGAGTGATGGATGCACAAGAAATTTAGAAAATACTTTGGAGGGAGAAATAACTGACTGTGAGCGTGTTTGTACAGAGAGATTGAATATTTTAAGACTAATCATTTATACATCTGATTTTTAAATAATGGGTGTGCATCATATATTTAGATGTCAAAAAACTATTGCTACAAGTGGCAACAGAGCCAAAAGGATTACAATAGCAGGACATCAATTCATCAGGACTGCAGAGGAGAGGAGGCATATGTTCTGACTACTCTCCATTGATTGGTCAGCTGCTGTTTCCATAGCAATCCATGTACAGCTCAGATATATTTTTTTTCCCTATCTGCATTACCTCCATTACATAGCAAACAACATCAAGATTAATAAACAGACATACTTGGTGAATGTAATAAGACACTGAAGCCACTGTTCTCGTGGCTGATTTTCTAATTGTAGAAAGTTACAGTCTGTATCACACTCCAATCACTGACGAAGCAGCAAAGAAATCATATATTTTGTCATATTGTTGGGAAAAATGACTTCTATCTAGATATTTTCTTGGACCACACCCATATGTTTAGGAAAATAATGGAGTGTGCTTTAAGCTGGAAAGAGTGAATCCACTAGGGTTTCTTCAGATTTCTTCATTTACATGTATATTTAGACTTGCATGTAGAACGAACACATTTGTTTAAGGTGTGGCTGGCATCTAAATAGTTCTTTCAGACTATTTAAAACTATTCCTCTGCATTGTGAATCTGAAAATGTAATAATTGCTCGTCCTCAGAAACTTGAACCAGAATGATATTTTTCGTCCAAGTAGCTTGTTGCACTGTTCTCTTCTCTAAATGCAACCAAAAATTTCTGAGTCCTCATTGTAGTGGAATTTGCTGCTGTAGTGGAAGTGGCCATCTGCTTTCCATTTACTCTGCTTTTGAAAACAGTGCTTGGTTTATCTTGGGGGAAATTATTCCATCCTTTACTCTGAGGTCATGTACTTTGAGGCAGCTAACTCCATTCCCAGCTCCAGGGGTGGGTAACAGTTTAGCTCAGGAATGACATATCAGGGTCTAATGTTCCCCTAGCAATGGGGCCAAGAATGGGGTCAAGGCCAATCCAGGAGGCAGGACCAGAGTTAATTGTGGAACTTTTGCCTGAGCAACTGGAAAAGAGTCAAGAGTCAGTTTGTGGACTTTGGTCTGAGGGAATGAATCTGGAGCAGCCAGAGAGAGAGAACCTGCCTGGGCCATACAGAGGAGAGCAGAAACAGGAGATCAAGAGAAAGCTGTAAAATGGGAATCATAGTTGTATTTTCTTCATAGAATGCTGTGAAAGTTAAATGAGTTAGTTGTATAAAGTACGCAACAGTCCCTGACATGTAGAAACTGTTCAAGAAATGTTCGCTATTATTGATATTAACATTGTTTAAACCCTTGGGTCAAACCGTACCTAAAGTCAGGCCTTATCCTTGGTCATTTGAGTTATATGGACCAAAAACTTTCTCCTACCTCTTTCCCTCAGTTTTAATTGGTTTTCTGTCTTTTGTAACTGAAAAAAAAATTTTTTCTCTCTCTTTATATATATAATGTATATATAATACTATATATATTATATACATGTAAGAAAGGAACATACATTAATCTAAAATTTGTGTTCCTTACCCAGCTATTCTACTTACAGGCATATATCTAAAATGTGGATGACATTTATGCACAAAGACAGTCATTGTAGTGTTAAAATATAACAAAAAAGCTCAAACTCCTAATTTGTCAATAAAAAACAGGAAAGATGAAGTACTTTAAAGTCTATCTGTAGAGTCATGTATTGTTCTGTCATTAAAGTTATGTCCAGTAACTATTTTTAGTGTATTGGCTTATGATGTTGTGATGTTATGTTAAATGAAAAAAAAAAAAAAACAGAACACACAGCATGTATTTATCGTATGTGTGCATGATCTCAAATATATTAAATAATCATATTAAAAAGACTCTTTTCTCTGTGTCTTGGAACTATACATGACTTGTTTTCATTTTACTTTTCAGCATTTTATAAATTATATATAATAAGCACTTAGTATCATAAATATTATTTATCTATACATTTATAGATTTTACATAGTCCAAAAATAAATTTGCTATTATTTTAGATCTATATTTAGAAAAGGGAATTTTGACAAATGAAGAAATAAAAAGAACATTTTGAAGTGTTCTCTAATTTCATCATTTTTGAGATTTCACTGGAAGTTCAGGCTGAGAAGTTGTAGCTTACTCAACATCTCCGTATTTGGCAGACATTTAAGCCTCAGAAGACATGGATATGAATCATATTTCAGTTTTTTATTTCTATTATAGCTTTTTTTTTCTGTATGCAGTAAAAAGTGGACGTAGATCTAAATGTGCATCTGGTTTCCACAGTAACTGCTTTTCAGCGTTTAACATTAGGCACCACCTGTTGTTCTATGGACAAACCTCCAAATAACATCACAGATTACAGAGGGGAAAAGGGATGCACACAGCTGTCTAAAATAGCACTTCTCTGCTGTACTGTTTCGCACTAATAGCCACAAGGTATCATATACCTAAAATATCTAACACACTATCATATACCTTTTTACCATGTTTGTACATACAGCAACTGCATTTTATAAATTTAAAATATTAAATGTTTACTCTCATACATTGTTATGCCAATATGAATCTCACAACCAAGCATAACGGAACATTATAGAGCTGCAGAACTATGCTGTGTATTTTACGTGATACTTGAAGATTCTGAAAATTACAACGTAGTTAAAACTCACACAAGCTCTCTGGTTTTCTAGATTTGCACAAGAAAACACACACAGAGTCACACTTCTAAATATATCAAGTTATTTTAGAAATTGTGCAAACCCTTTTTCTCTGATTCATTTTTAGTCTTTCCTACTTGCAAGCAAACCAGCTGTTGGGGAAGACTTAAGGGTTTTCCTTAATTAAGATGATTTCTCATTGCTCTGATTTAAAGACCCTAAATTATAATAGGAGGAGTCTCCCTCCCTAAAAAGACTTGTTTTGCAAAGGGCAAAATAATTTTCAGAAACTGGCTTACTTAGGTTTTATCATCCCTTGGATATATGTGATTAAACTTTTAAGGTCAGTTAGAAAAAAACCTCACATGAATTATGAAAAAAAAAAAACATCAGCTGCTCAAAATAGTTTATAGCATATATTATGAAAGAATGTGGCTCACAGTCTAAAACAATCAATTTAAACAGGATTATTTCAGCTGTAAATTGAGGATATGTATTATTTTTTATTTCTCTATTTGCTTCCCAGCATCTAATTTTTCCTGTCATCAGGCTGTTAACGCAGCCTCCTATCAATCCAACATCTAAGTCAGGAATTCTGATCAAGTTCTGTCTGTCAGTCTTAACCTCTTAACTTCTGATGTTCACGTTGCTTTTGTAAATGCACAATTCCCCTCCCCACCATGCCTTTTTCTCTTCTTTCCTCTCCATTGTGAAGCAGTGGGAAAAGGGTTGTTTTTTTTTTTTTTGAAGGCTAACAGGACTAGTTCAAGCCCCAGCTTCACACGTATGTTGGTCCATTTTCTGCTGCTTGCAATAGAGTACCTGAAACTGGGTAATTTATAAAGAAAAGGAATTTATTTCTTACAGTTATGGAGGCTGAGAATTCCGAGGTCAAAGGGCTGCATCTTGTGAGGCCTTTTTCATGGTGGGGACTCTGCAGATTCCCTAGTTAGCAAAGGACATCACATAGCAAGGGGGCTGATTGTGCTAGCTCAGATCTCTCTTCCCCTTCTTATAAAGCCACTAATCTTATTCCCATGATAACCCATTAATCCATTAACTAATGAATGGATTAATCCATTCATGAAGGCAGAGCCTTCATGACCCAATTTCCTCTTAAAGGCCCACCTTTCAGTACTACCACACTGGAGATTAAATTTCAACATAAATTTTGAAGGGCACAAATATTCAAACCATAGCAACACGCATTAGCCATGTGACTTGTCTGAGCCTCATGTTTCTCTGAAGACAGAGGTAATAAGACCAATTTCACATAGTAAAGTGAGGATGAAATATAGAAAAGCATATATTACTAAGCATGATAACTTAGGAGGCACTCACAAGTTTTATTTCCCTGATCCTTCTTCCCTCCCAAGGTTTTCCAAGATCCTCAGTTGGAGGTTAAAGCAGTCAATTCCTGGTACCACTCAGAAACCCAGCAATTTTCCCTTCCATACAGCTGCTACATGGCCTTTGCCCTTATCTCCACTCTCTTACTAACCACCGAGGTAGCGCAGCAGGGTGACCCCAAGGCTTCAGGGAAATGAAATGCATGTCTTTCTCATAAACAGTTATAACCTGCTGGTTCAAATCATAGCAAAGCAGAATATAACTTCCAGATCCCTGAAAAGAAGCAATCAAAATAGGATTAAAGGAGATGGTATTTGCAAAGTGCTTAGCACAGTGCCCAGCATACAGTAAATGCTCAGTAAATGTTATCCTTTCCCATGGATTATTTTTGGAATGAATGGCTAAATAGGTCAGTAAGGGCACCACAAGATGTTTAGTTGAACAGTATTAAATGAACTAATAATAATGATGACTGTGAATATGAAACCAATTTCTAGTTAAATAGGAATTTGCAGAAATGAAATTTCAGATGAAACATAAAAGGTAGGATATCTCATTTCTCTCAAGACAAAGTGGTAGATTAAATTAAGTAGAGGTAGAAACCACAATACTTTTACTTCATTCACAGCTGAAGTCAATATAGAATGACTCCCCAAAAATATTTCATCTTGGATTTTAGAAATATGATTCTGGAACATAATAATCTCTAATGTGAACAAGAGTGAGAGATGAAATTGTTCTGAACTTTTCATGATAGCTTCAACACTCTGTCAACTTTACCATTAAAACAGAGGGAAAAAATAGATTAAAAAGAAAAAGCTGTATTGCTGGTCGGAAAGCTGCAAAGATGAAAGTTACTCATTCCACCCCCAAATCCTCCCACTGTAGTCTGAAGGAATATTGGTGATAAGAAAAATATTATAGCTTGCTTAGAATGATAACATTTAGCTGGGCATTATGGCTCATGCCTGTAATCTCCCAGCACTTTGGGAGGCTGAGACAGGCAGATCCCTTGAGCTCAGGAGTTTGAGACACACCTAGGCAACAGGGCGAAACTCCATCTCTACAAAAAAAAAAAAAAAAGTACCAAAAATTAGCCAGACATGGTGGCCTATACCTATAGTCACAGGTACTCAGGAGGTTAAGACTAAGGATGAGGATTGAGTCCAGGAGTTTGAGGCTGCAGTGAGCCATGAGTTCACCACTGCACTCCAGCCTGGGCAATGGGAGTAAGACCTTGTCTAAAAAACAAAAAATGATGATAACATTTTAGATGTCAGAAACAACATAAAGATACTCCAGATCAGAGACTCTTAATCTGGAGTGCATGGGATAAATTTGGGGGAGTGTCTGAACTCTCTGAAATTATGTGCCAAATTGTGCGGTGTGTAGAGTGTGTGTGTGGGGGGGAAGGGGGTGTGGGGGTGGGGGTGTGTGTATGTGTGGAGAGAAATAATTTATTTATTGAAAGTCTAAAACAGTAGATGTAGCAATCAGGGCATTGATTTTGCTTTTTCCCTAGATAAGACAGTGGCTGAGCTGATACCATTTGATTCAAGAATAAAGAACCAATTTTCTGTAAAAAATTTTCTTAACTGGAAGTTCACAGGCTGTTAGTGTAAGCTCATCAATGGAGGTACAAGCCTTGAATATAAAGGAGAGTGACACAGCAAGAATTCTCCCTCTTGGATCAGGTGAGATTCTAATTTGCACAAATAGTGTCATCAGCACCCTGTTAGGCACTTTAGGCCCAAGATAAACTACACTGAGATTGATTGCACATACTTCCGCTTTGTGTGGCCACCTCATTTCTCAAATATTTTGTATTTTTGGGAAAATAAGTTAGAAATCCAATCTAGCTTTGCAGAGGATGCCTGCCTGTGTATGGTCACTTCTCGCTAATCTGTAATATTGCAACATGCATAAATCTAAGGAGAGAATCCGTGGCTTTTATCAGATTCTCAAATGGCACTTGACCCAAAGGGTTTAAGAACCATCTAGCTATAGGAATACAATAATTTTACAGATATGAAAAGTGGAGTCCTAGAGAAGTTAGGAGATTTCCCTCAGAACAACTGGCAGAACCATGACTAGGAAACAATTAAACAATTCTATCTAGTCCCACTTCATCACTTTTGCCACAAAACCCTAGGAGAAACTAAGGACTTTAGAGGTCTCATGGGTGATCAGGTGAGTTAGTGTTAACATCACATCACTCTAAATTAGGACTAGGATGTTATTCCACGGGTTATGTTTCTCCTTTTTCTTAAGTCTTTGTTTCAGAAAGAGCATGATAAACCAGGGTAATCAGATAACTAGACAACAGTCAAAGCACCAGGGACCCATGGAATCTTACACAGATATATAAGTATGTGAATAGGTTGAAGATCCTCTGCTATCACTCAGTGAATAAACCCTAGGCATAAAAACTAACATGTCTCCCTCTTGGTTTTAGCTGCACCACGGAATGGCTTTGACAGCCAAAACTATTCTAGTGAATTTATGCCTCCATCTCCAATGGTCTTGTCATTTGTATCTCTAATGAGATTAACCCACTGGACTGTTTCTGGGAGTATTCCAGGGAAGGTCACTTATCACACTAACAGAACCTTTTTACTCAAACAACATCTCAACCCAATAGTTTTTTGAGGTCTCTCCTTCTTCTAATAGCCTGCTCTTGGTTTTGGTGCCCTCTACATTTGTTTTTCTTCCTCTGACATCACCACCTCTTTCTGCTTGGGCCCATCTTTCTTTTTTTTTTTTTTTTTTTTTTTTTTGAGACGGAGTCTCGCTCTGTCGCCCAGGCTGGAGTGCAGTGGCGCAATCTCGGCTCACTGCAAGCTCCGCCTCCCGGGTTCACGCCATTCTCCTGCCTCAGCCTCTCCGAGTAGCTGGGACTACAGGCGCCCGCCACCGCGCCCGGCTAATTTTTTGTATTTTTAGTAGAGACGGGGTTTCACCGTGGTCTCGATCTCCTGACCTTGTGATCCGCCCGCCTCGGCCTCCCAAAGTGCTGGGATTACAAGCGTGAGCCACCGCGCCCGGCCGGGCCCATCTTTCTTGCTTCCTTTGATTACCCATCTTTCTTCACAGATTAAATGAGTATCTGACTGGGGTAACTAAATCACATAGCTTGATAAATAATTTCTTGAGCTATTCATCAGCATGGCAACAAAAAGGGTTTTCTGCAGTATAGCATTAGGCATCCTATTCTGAAGTCAGACAAATGGCCCATTTTGTGCAATGTTCATGTCATACAGAGTTACAGCAGGATGTTTGTAGAAACACATGGCAGCTCTCTATGAAGTAAAATCCTAGTGGGCAAAATATTCTGAACATTCTCAACTTCCCCTTAGTAACCCATTCCATCAGTAACAACATATAAATAATGTTTATTGAGTAACTACTGTATGCCAGACATTGTGCAAGCTTCTTTAAATACATTTTCTTATTTAACTATCACCATTAAATATCATGAGTACCATAATCCTCCCAATTTTACAGATGTGGAAACCTATTTAGAGAGTTTAAGTAGGTACCAAGGGGCAAAGTAAACTCAGTCCAGGTCAGTAGGCCTCCACAGATGGTTTAATCATTATGCATATCACACGCACACATTTAAATATCTTAAAACATACATATCATTAGTTCTAGTTTTAACCACTTCTTGATGTTAACAAATTCCGTTTTATGACTATAGCATACACTGTTTCTGTACGTCTTTCATAAAAGGAGTTCTTTGAAATTTAATAATGCAATTCATCTGGGTTAGCATTTGGTGAATGAGTCTACATTCATCTTATCACTCCAGGAGTCCCAAAATCTAATTAGTAGGAGTCCCAGAAAAAGAAAAAAGGAGATAATAAGAAACAATTTCTTAAAGAAGTGATACAAGAATATTTTCTAGAATGAAAATACATGAGTCTCAAGCCCACTGAATTCCCAGCATAGCAATTTTTAAAAAGATACTTCCGTCATGGAAATTCCAAACATGAGGTATAAAAACAAGATCTTCCAAGCTTCCAGAGAGAAAAACAGATCACATAGAAAAGAAAAATTTCAAACTTCTTAGGAGACACGTGCAAGAATCTGGAAGATAATGGAGACTTGCCTTCTACATTTTGAGAGTGACACATTTGATTTGGAATTCTTTCTAGAGCTTCTAGAGGCTATACTTCACCAAAAATGGTAGATAAAACCAAGAATGAGGAAGACATGAAGCACAGGAGACAAGAAATGCAATAGTATAGAGGCAAAGGCAATCTCCAGGGTAACTGGGAAGGGAATGTCCAGGGTGGTGATTTTGCAGCAGACCTAGGAGCAACGAGTAGAATTGGAGTAGGAAGACAGGACTCCAGGAGACATATCACCAGAAAAAAAAATAGAATTGATGGGATATGTGACAGGTTTAAACACATGGACAATTGAGAGATACTTAATAGAGCCATTGAGGGAGCGTGGGGAAACTTAGCCAGCAGACATCTTAGCATATAAAATACACTTTTAAATATATATTATATATATTTATGTATGTATAATTACATATATTATATATAAATGTATATATGAGGCAATTGATGGCTTCAGAAAAACAAAAACATTGTATATAGATAAAAGTGTGACAGTTTATTAGCACAACTATAAGCCATATTTCTATAGACATAATAATAAAAGTGCTAAATATGAACTAAACAAAATTAAGAAATGTGCAAGACGAATGAACAAACAAATAAACCTTAAGAACAGAATAAAATACGTCTTGAGTAAGGAGAGGTATGCCATGTTCCTGATAAGGAGACTGGGTTTTATATAGAAGATACATTTCCCAAATGCATCTATAAGTGCAATGCTGTCCTAAACAAAATGCCAAAGTGATGTTTTTAATGTAAATTTTTCAGTTGTTACTAAATTTCCAAAAAGTAAATACATGATAATTGCATTCAGGGTGCCTGCTCTCTAAAATATAAACATTTACTATAAAGCTTCAGTGATTTTGGCATCAGTCGAACACAAAAAAAAGACCCAGGGTCACATATGGGAATTAAATGAGTCATAATTAGGGTGTTTAAAAGCAAAAAGGGACATACTAAATTAGTAAAAATCAAAAGAATTTTAGAGCAAACTGCTAAAGAATAGCCAGTGCTAATACAGAGAAACAGACACTCTCATACATTGTGAGGACAGTGCTGCAACTTGGCAATATCTATCCAAATTCCATGCAATTACCCTTTGACCTTGCAAAGGTCTTTGCTCAGGATTATTAGTAAAAATATAACATATATGGGAATATTGGCGCAAGACTTTTTTATTACAGCAAAAGACTTAAAGTGACAAAAATCTGATAGGAAGAAATGTTTTTAAGTGAAAAAGCAAAGTACAGAACAATATGTAGACCATACAGGCATATATTATTTTGTGTGCTTCACTTTATTACACTTCACAGTTACTGAGTTTTTTATAAACTGAAGGTTTGTGGCAACCTGCATCAAGCAAGTCTATTGGCGCCATTTTTTTTCAACAGTGTGTACTTGCTTACTGTTTCTGTGTCAAATTTTAATAATTCTTGCAATATTTCAAACTTTTTTATTATTGTTATACCTGCTATGGTGACCTGTGATCAGTGATCTTTCGTGTTACTTTGTAATTGTTTTGGAGCACCATGAACAGCGCCCATATAAGACATTGAATTTAACTGCACTGTTGTGTGTGTTCTGACTGCTCCATTGGCCTGCCATTCTCCCATCTCTCTCCCTCTCCTCAGGCCTCCGTTTTCCCTGTGACACAATGATATTGAAATTAGGGCAATTAATAACCCTACAATAGCCTTTAAGTGTTCAAGTGAAAGGAACAGTCACATCTCTCACTTTAAATCAAAAGCTAGACATGATTAAGCTTAGTGGGCAAAGCACGCCAAAAGGCCAAATAGCCTGAAAGCTAGGGCTCTTGTACCAAACTGTTAGCCAAGTTATAAATGTAAATGAAAAGTTCCTAAAGGGAATTAAAAGTACTACTTCAGTGAACACAGGAATGATAAAGTGAAACGGCCTTCTTGTTAATATGTAGAAAGTTTTAGTTGTCTGGATAGAAGATCAAATAAGCCATGACGTTTCCTTAAGCCAAAGTGTAATAACCCAGAGGAAGGCCCTGACTCTCTTCAATTCTATAAAGGCTGAGAAAAGTGAGGAAGCTGCAAAAGAAAAGCTTAAGGCTAGCAGAGGTTGGTCCATGAGATTTAAGGAAAAATGCCACCTCCGTAACATAAAAGTGTAAAGGGAAGCAACAAGGGCTAATGGAGAAGCTACAGCAAGTTATCTGGATCTAGCTGATTCAGAAGATCTAATGTCATTGATCAAGATGGCTACAGTAAACAACAGATTTTCAATGTAGATAAAACAGACTTATATAGCATTGGGAGAAGATGCCATCTAAGACTTTCATAGCTAGAGAGGAGAAATCAATGCCTGGCTTCAAGGCTTCAAAGGACATACTACCTTATGTTAGGGACTAACGTAACTGGCAGCTTTAAGTGGAAGCCAATGCTCATTCACCATTCTGAAAATCCTAGGGCCCTTAAGAATTATGTTAAATCTACTGACTGTGTTCTATAAACTGAAAAAAAAAAAAACCTGGATAACAGCACATCTGTTTACAGCATGTTTTACTGAATATTTTAAACCCACTGTTGAGATCTATTTTTCAGGAAAAAAAAAAAAAGATTTATTTCAAAGTATTACTGCTCATTGACAATGCACCTGGTCACCCAAGAGCTCTGATAGATATGTTTATGGAGATTAATGTTGTTTTCATTGCTGCTAATGCAACATACATTCTGCAGTCCATGGATCAAGCAGTCATTTGGACCTTCAAGTCTTATTAAAGAAATACATTTCATAAGGCTATAGCTGCTATAGACAGTGATTACACTAATGGATATGGGCAAAGTAAATTGAAAATATTCTGGAAAGGATTTACCATTCTAGATCCCATTAAGAACATTTGTGATTCATGAGAAAAGGTCAAGATATCAACATGATCAAGAGATTGGAAGAAGTTGATTACAACTTTTATGGATAACTTTGTGGAGTTCAAGACTTCAGTGAAGAAAGCAACTGCAGATGTGGTGGAAATAGCAAGAAAACTAGAATTAAAAGCAGAGGCTGAAGATGTGACTGAATTGCTGCAATCTCATGAACAACTTAAACAGATGAGGCATTGCTTCTTATTGTTGAGCAAAGAAAATGGTTTCTAGAAATAGAATCTGCTCCTGTTGAAGATGCTGTGAACGTTTGGAAATGACACAAAAGATTCAGAATATTATGTAAGTTTAGTTGGTTAGACAGTGACAGGGTTTGAGAGGATTGACTCCAAATTTGAACCAAATTTGAAAGCAATTCTGTGAGCAGAATGCTATCAAACAGCATTGCATGCTACAGAGAAATATTTAATGAAAGGAAGAGGCAATTGGTGTAACAAACTTTATCCTTTATTCTTACCAAACCTTCAGCAACCACCACCCTGATCAGTCAGCAACCATCAACATCAAGATAAGACCCTCTGTCAGCAAAAAGATTATGTTTTGCTGAAGGTTCAGATGAATGCAAGCATTTTTGGCAGTATTTTTAAATAAGGTATATATATTTTTTGAGACATAGTACTTTACATACTTAATAGACTTCATTATAAACATAACTTTTAAATGCACTTGAAAACCAAAAACTTCACAGGACTCTATTTGCTTTGTTGCAGTGATCCAAACTCATGGAACCAAACCTATGATATCTCTAAGCTATACCTGTGCTACTATTTATGGAAAAAAAAAAGAGGACAATTGTCAGTGTATACATGCATGTGGATGTAACTAGAAATGTACACACAGACTCTCTATATGTATTTGTTTGTCTACGTGTAAAGTATCCTTGGAGGCTGATTACACTAGATTCTCCAAGCTAAGGGAATGATGGATAGCTAGGTGATAAATATGGGATAAAAACCTTTCGCATGTACCATTTTGTGACTCTTGGATTTTAACCATATTGCTACAAGTAAACCAACATTTTTAAAATATTGAAATAAAATTAGTCAGTATATGATGGAATTTTTACATTGATTTTGGGATTTGAGTTGGGTAGTTCTTTGATATCCTAGTTAAGCATCACTGGTAGGAAGCATTTCCTGACACTGCTGCTAGGCAGAATTAATACGTGCCTTCTTCCATGGCACTTTGAAAATAATTCTATTATTGCCTTTTAAATATTGCATTATAGTTATCTATGCAAAATTTTGCCTCCTCTGTTAGAGTGTGAGGGCTTCTGTGGGACAGAGATAGATAGATATTCATAGATGCATGTATTAATTCACTTTTTAAGTGAGTGCTAGACAAGGTGTTTATTCAACCATGTATCTTTGGTACCTGGCCTGGTCATTGACATATAAGAATTCAATGTACTACTTTTGAATGAATGTATGAATAAATGAATAATGTGAGTTCAGCAATTTACATAAGATTCAGGATGATAGCTCCACCAAATCAGTATTGTTCATAATCCTGAGGACTTCCAAAAAATACTAACTCTTCTTGCCTCAAAATTAAGCTGCAATTATGTTGAACACAAATTTCAAATCTTTGTTAAAAAAAAAAACTCTTACTCTACCTGCAGACAGATTAAATATATTCATCCAGACACAGAAGAGACCCTAAAGTTTCTTCAAATACTATTTCATTACTTTCTTTCCTGGTATATTTGCAAATACCATAATTAAATCAAACAGAATAAATTGACATAAGCAATTAACATTTTTAGTGTAAAATATTTTATAATTACAAGTATCAGGAATCACTTGGGCAAAATCTTTCCCACAATAATCCTGGGAAGTAAGAGATTTTGATAGAGATAAGTAGATAAATGCAGCATGATTCCTACCAAGTCAAACGACATGTTTGCTTGTTGCGTTACTGGATTGAACCCAAATGGATCTGTGCTCTAAAGCCACAGTTTAATCTGTTTCCTCTCTCAAAATAAAAGGTATATTTAGGCTGAAACAGAAGAGGTAATAGAAAAATACTGGTAATCTCCAACCCAAACACCTCTGATAAGAGAGGATATGATGCTGGCAGTACTGAGTCCAGTCCTAACTGACACACACATAGGTAGGGACTGACTACCTGGGTGGTGATGGGTATTTTGCTTGAAAACCATGATTGCAAGTGGCTTTTCACAGAATTCCTGGGATCTATGAAAAAGAAGATTTGTTAAAACATTGACTTTCTGAAGGAGTCAAATGGTCTTGCAGCTTCCTTTGCAGAGCTCTGTATTCGCCACTGTATCTTACTGCATTTTCATGGATTTACCCCTCTATCCCCATCCCCACATCCCCTGAGAGTGCTTCTCAATGATATATATTATCACTTTTTGTTTTTAATCCCCAGTGCTTAGCCTAGTGCTATGCAGATAATAGTACTTAATAAATATGCAGACCAAAGAATACACTTCTTATTCAAAGTCAGTATGATATAGTAGAAAGTGGTCTACCCTTGGCTCTGCCCCTAAGAAGCAGATTCATCTAACACACATCACAATAAATCCAGTTTCGATTTATTCTTCTAAAAAACGAGTGGGTCAATAGTTGACTTCTAGTAATATTTTTGATTTTAAAGTTCTGTGATTTTATGTAAGTGTGACTATTGGAGCAGGAGAGAGGTAGGGTCATGATAGATCGAAAAAGAAATAAAATCTAAAACAGTAAGGTTGTATTAAATCCTTACTATGTACCTGGAACTGTGCTGAGCAAGGTCTTTACTTTCATTTTTCTCATTTACTCTTTACAACAGCCCTGTGATTCAGAAACTATTGAAACCCCATTTCATGCATGGAGAAGTAGAGGTACAGGGAGGTGAGTAACTTGGATGCGTTCACAAAGCTAGTCTAACTAAGGAATTTGGGCTTTTTAATCACAACTCGATTTGTACTCTGCATAATTAGAGTCCCAAAAAGATGGCTGGATTTACATCAACCTGATAATGATGATCTAGCCTGTGGCCTGTAAGTATTCATGATAGATTAAAAACATAATTGATTTCTTATCAGGAAATCTAATTTGTGTAACTGTGTAATATCCTACTCTTCCTTTTTCCCAAGACTTTAAAAGGGCATAAATATTTAATCCTCTAGTTCTTTTTATCAGACTCACTGCATACTAAGATATGGGCAGCTCTGGGTGGGCTTAGTCAGCCCTAAGTATAGGTCTACAGTCAGGATGGATGAATTCAATATAATCCTTTCCATTAATACACCACTGTCATTTAAAATTACCAAAAGTGTTTAACACGACACAGCTTTCCTAAACTTTATTTGCAACTAAACTTTATATAGCCTTTGAATCATCACAGCATTTATGGGTTTTTCTGCTCCATCAATCCACTGCTATTGGGAGGCCTACCTGGCTTAGGTGCTGTAAAAGATACCAAGAAAGTCATGGTCCCTGCTTTCAATAAACTCACATCCTGCAATGGCTTATACATAAGTGTGCAATTGAAACATACATGTTGATTGAAGAGGGAAATTATTCTATAAAATGGCAGTACCAGAACACAAATATAGATCTCTCTGTAGCTAAAGCTTAGACTCTCTCTCTCTCTCTCTCTCTCTCTCTCTCTCTCTATATATATATATATATATATATATATATGTTCTGCATGTAACACACATATATATATATGTTCTTCATGTAACATATATATATGTGTTCTACATGTAACTTCTTGGTTGAGAAGTTGCTTGATATCAAGGACTGGATTATGTACTCTGTAATGAGGTCATAGTGTCATATACAGAGCAGAACTCAGTAAATGTTGTGGATGGTAGTGTGGAATAAAGTCAAACCAAACAGTGATATTAAAGGGAAATAATATTTCCTTATATGATGCACTAAAAAGAACACAACATTGTTTCCGTAGAATTCTTGCCAAGAAAGTGTGACCGTGACCTGAAACAGGTCATGAGGAAACATCAGGCAGACCTAGGTCTGGGGTCATTCTGAAGACTATCAGTGTCCAATAGAACTTTTTGCAATGATGAAAATGTCCTGTGTTTTTAGCTACACTGTCAAACTTGATAACCACATGTCAAATGTGGCTATTGAGCACATAAACATGGCTGGTATGACTGAGAGGTGGAATTTTAAATTTTATTTTTATTAGTTTTATCTTAAATAACCACATGTGCATAGTGGCTACCATATTAGACAGCCCAGCTATAAACCCTCAACTATCTGTTGAGAAGATGAAAACAAGGGAAGAGTGATGAACTGTTCACAGGTTGGAAGAGACCAAAAAGATATGACAAGTAAATGCACTGAGTTCCTGGATGAGATCCTGGAGCAGAAGGAAAAGGAGTCATTGCTGGAACAGTTTGAAAATTGAATAGCATCTGTGTTTTAGACAGAAGTGTGGTATTACTATTTCTTGACTTCAAGCGTAAGAAAGTATCCTTGTTCTTGGTAAATGGGAAAATTCTGGGGTGATAGGAAATACCATTTGCAGTTTACTCTCAAATAGTTCATAAAAGACTAATATTAAAAGAAAAGAGCAATAAATACAATAAGAATTTATATTACATAAGGATAATTCTAAATTACATGAAGAGAAAGCTTATTTGGAGGATTTTATCTTTGTCTCAAAGGGTAGGAATCATTTTTATTTTTATTTTATTTACTGAATTTATTTATTTATTTTGAGATAGGGTCTCGCTCTGTCACCCAGGCTGGAGTGCAGTGGCAGGATCTCAGCTCTCTGCAAACTTTGCCTCCCAGGTTCAAGTGATTCTCCTGCCTCAGCCTCCTGAGTAGCTGCAATTACAGGCATGCACCGCCAAGCCTGGCTAATTTTTGCATTTTTAGTAGAGATGGGGTTTCGCCATGTTGGCCAGGCTGGTCTCAAACTCTTAGCCTCAATTGATCGGCCCATTTCTGCTTCCCAAAGTGCTGAGATTATAGGCATGAACCACTGCGCCCAGCCAGGAATGATTTTTAAAAGTGAAGACAGTGTAAGAGGTTATTCGTGTCAGTGAAAATAGTACCCCTAAATAAACTTCAGGAACCTAAAACAAAAATCATGATAAAGCTCGCATTCCTTGTCTAGCAGCCTCATGAGAAGTCACTCATTCTGTGCTTGAACAGTTCTAGACACAAAAAAATCATTACCCTCTCTGAGGAAGCTCATGCTGTCATCAGACAGGTTTAGCCTTTAGAAAATTATTCTTTATTCTAAAACAAAATCTGTCTACATAAATTCCTCCACCTTCACTCCCTTGGTCATACTTCTTCTCTTTAAGGCCATAAAGAACAAGTCTGACCCCTCTTCGTCTTCCGTATGATGGTTTTCTGCATATTTTAAAACAATGTACTCTTCCCTAAGCTAAATATCATACATTCCCACTTATTTTAGTCTTTTCAATCTTAGTTTTCTAAACATGTAAAGATTTTTCTATATCTTTCTTAGAATGTGGTGAGCCTACAAGAGCCCAACATTCTTCATATCATCTGACCAGGATGATAGGAATTGTGCTTTGGGAGAGTTCTTCCATTGAGTTTAACAATAGCTAAAAGCTCTCTTGCTTGAGCTATCTTGCATGTTATTATGGGGTACTTGGTTTTTACAACTCAAATATAGGAACTTATATTTTATCACTATTGCCTGAATTTTCTTTGAGTCCAGTAATCACTCCAGCTTGCAGAGATCCTTTTGGGTCCTGACTTGACATACAAAATATTTTATATCCCTCCCAGCTTTATATCATTTTTAATTGTAATGAGATTAGTTGTTATGTAGTTATTATTAAAATTTAATTATAATAATTCCTGTAAAATGAATTAGAAAATGATTTATGTTAAGAGATAAATCACAAAGGATAATAAAATGCAGAATTATAAGAATTACTGAAAAGATAAGGGTTTGTATGAAGAGAAATTGAGAGAAACAAGGAGTTAGAATATGTGAAAGAGAGAATCATAAAGTAAGCAATTGGTAAAACATACACAGGCATAATTTCATCTAAATCTTAATGTATTTAATAACAAGGGCTATTTTGCTTCTTTCTATTTGGTAAGATATTGGGACATGCCATCCAAAGTTGGTGCGCTTGAGCTAAGTTGTAAATAAGGTCTTAAATCTGCTGCTAAAATTTTTTAGTGATTTCCCCTATTATCTAAAGAAAGAATCCATGATATGGAAAGTAACACTCTCTACATCTGTCTCAGGTGCCTTGATATATCTTGCCACCCTTCTCTGCATGGAGAATTATACAATATATACATGTAATATATATCATATATTAATTATATTATTATATGTATTATATATGTCATATATATAATTTCTGGGCACCCTCCCTTCCTTCACTTGATAAACCCTTTGCTCAGGCTTAGTTAAGGCACCATTTACTTTCAAAATGACTGTTTCTTCCTCTTGACCTCCATTTATTTGCCATGTGTATCTATTTTGTGCATATGTTTGACAGAGGACATCCCTTAAAGTTACTTCTTTGTCTAAGCTACTGCAGGGAGGCTAACAGAGGAGTATTAAATCTGAAGTTAAATCAGTAATAAATAGCTTACCAACAACAACAACAACAAAAACCCAAAACCAAGAAACCCAGGACCAGATGGATTCATAGCGAAATTCTACTTGAACTATAAAAAAGAGCTGGTACCATTGCCACTACTGAAACTCTTCCAAAAAATTAAAGAGGAAGGACTCCTCCTCAACTCATTTAATGAGACCAGCAATATCCTGATACCAAAACCTGGGAGAGACACAACAAAAATTAAAACTTTAGACCAATATTATTGACAAATATTGATGCAAAAATCCTCAACAAAATATTTGAAAACCAAATCCAGCAGTGCCTCAAAAAGCTTATCCACCACTATAAAGTAGGCTTTAATCACTGGGATGCAATTTTGGTTCAACATATGCAAATCAATAAATGTGATTCATCACATAAACAGAACTAAAGAGAAAAACCACATGGTGATCTCAACATATGCAGAAAAGGCTTTCAATAAAATTCAACACCCCTTCATGTTAAAAACTCTCAATAAACTAGATATTGAAGGAACACACCTCAAAACGATAACAGCCATCTATGGCAAACCCACAGCCAACTCATGCTAAATGGACAAAAGCTGGAAGAATTCTCCTTTAAAACTGGCACAAGACAAGGATGCCCTCTCTCGCCACTCTTATTCAACATAGTATTAGAATCCCAGAGCAATCAGGCAAGAGAAAGAAATAAAGCACATCCAAATAGGAAGAGAGGAAGTCAAACTATACCTGTTTGCAGACAACATGATTCTATATCTAGAAAATCCCATAGTCTTGATCCAAAAGTTCCTTCAGCTGATAAACAACTTCAGCGAATCTCAGGATACAAAATCAACATACAAAAATCACTAGTGTTCCTATACACTAACAACAGTGAAGCAGAGAGCCAAATCAGGAACTCAATCCCATTCACAATTGCCACAAAAAAGAATAAAATACCTAGAAATACAGTTAACCAGGGAGGTTAAAGATCTCTACAATTAGAACTACAATACACTGTTCAAAGATGCTGGAGATAACACAAATGGAAAAACATGCCATGCCCATGGATAGGAAGAATCAACATCATTAAAATGGCCATACTGCCCAAAGAAATTTATAGATTAAATGCTATCAAACTACCAATTACATTCTTTACAGAACTGAAAAAAAATTTTAAAATTGATTTGGAACCAAGAGAAGCCCAAATAGCCAAGGCAATCCTAAACACAAAGAACAAAGCTGGAACAATCCTAAGCAAAAAGAAAAAACCTGGAGGCATCACACTACCTGACTTCAAACTATACAAGACTACAGTAATCAAAACAGCATGGCACTGGTACAAAAACAAACACATAGACCCCCAATGGAACAGAATAGAGAGCCCAGAAATCAGGCTGTACACCTATAACCATCTGATCTTCAACAAAGCATACAAAAACAAGCAATGCGGAAAGGACTCCCTATTGAATAAATGGTGCTGAGATAACTGGCTAGCCATATGCAAAAGAGTGAAACTGGATCCCTTCCTTACATCATAAAAAATCAACTCAAGTGGATTAAATACTTAAATGTAAAACCAAAAACTATAAAAATGCCAAAAGCGATCGAAACAAAAGCAAAAATTGACAAACATGATCTAATTAAAATAAAGAGCTTCTGCACAGCAAAGTAACTATCCATAGAGTAAACAGACAACCTACAGAGTGGAGGAAAATATTTGCAAACTATGCCTCTGACAAAAGTCTAATATCCAATATCTACAAAGAACTTAAACAAATTTACAAGAAAAAACCATTAAAAAGTGGGCAAAGGATATAAACAGACACTTTTCAAAAGAAGACATACATGAAGCCAGCAAGCATATGAAAAAAAGCTCAACATCACTGGTCATTAGAGAAATGCAAATAAAAACCACAATCAGATACTGTATTAGTCCATTTTCACACTACTAATAAAGACATCCCTGAGACTGGGTAATTTGTAAAGGAAAGAGGTTTTATTGATTCACAGTTCTGCATGGCTGAGGAAGCCTCAGGAAACTTACAGTCTTGGCAGAAGGCAAGAGAGAAGCAAGGCACCTTCTTCACAAGGCAGCAGGAAGAAGTGCTTGCAGGGGAAATGGGAGATGCTTATAAAACCATCAGATCTTGTGAGAACTCACTCACTATCATGAGAACAGCATGGGGGAAACCACCTCCATGATCTAATCACTTCCCACCAGGTCCTTCCCACGACACATGAGGATTATAGGAACTATAATTCAAGATGAGTTTTGGGTGGGGACGCAGCCAAACCATATCAGGTACCATCTCATACCAGTCAGAATGGCTATTATTAAAATGTCAGAAAATAACAGATGCTGGAAAGGTTTCAGAGAAAAGGGAATGCCTATACACTATTGGTGGGAGTTGAAATTAGTTCAACTGGGGTGGAGGGAGGGGGGAGGGATAGCATTAGGAGATATACCTAATGTAAATGAGGAGTTAATGAGTGCAGCACACCAACATGGCCCATGTATACATATGTAACAAACCTGCATGTTGTGCACATGTACCCTAGAACTTAAAGTATAATAATAATTTAAAAAAAGAAAAATAAAGTCTTTAAAATAGCAAAAAAAAAAAAAAAAGATATGAGTTCAATCATTGTGGAAAGCAGTGTGGCAATTCCTCAAAGAGCTAAAAACAGAACTACCATTCAACCCAGCAGTCCCATTATTGGGTATATACCCAAAGGTATATAAATTGTTCTATCATAAAGACACATGCACACATATGTTCACTGTAGCACTATTCACAATAGCAAAGACATAGAATCAACCTAAATGCTCATCAATGATAGACTGTATAAAGAAAACATGGTATATATACACCATGGAATACTATGCAGCCATAAAAAAGAATGAGATCGTATCTCTTCCAGGAACATGGATGGAACTGGAGGCCATTATTCTTAGCATGATAACGCAGGAAAAGAAAACCAAATATCACATACACTCACTTATAATTTGGAGTTCAACGATGAGAATACATGGACACACAGAGGGGAACAACAGACATTGGTGTCTACCAGAGGGTGGAGGGTGACAGGAGGGAGAGGATCAGGAAAAGTAACTAAGGGGTACTAGGCCACATACCTGGGTGATAAAAATAATGTGTACAACGAACCACATGACACATGCTTGTCTATATAACAAACGTGCACATGTACCCTTGAACGTAAAAGGTTTTAAAAAAGAATAATTAGTCTGGAATCAAGTTTTTGTAATATTTGGGACTCTTTGATTGCCAGCGTGAGACACCAAATCAAATTAGTGGAAGCATTTAAAAAAGGGGGAAGGGTATAGATTTGTAGAGGTGGAAAAGTATCTCTCAGAAAACTTAAGAGAGGAAGCCAGATCCCTGGAAAATCTGAGATCAGGACCTAAAAGGACATGAAAACACTTTAATTCTCTTTTATTTCTACTTTTTTCAGATCATCTGTTGTGTTCTTTCTCACTGCAGAACAGCTTTTTCATCCACATATCAGCTCTTGTATTTACATCTAAGAGTTTCAGCTGCATATTATGGCTGTCTCACAATCTTTCTACTCCAATTCCAAATGTGTGAGAAGGAACTGTGATTGATCCAGGTTGAGTCAGGTATCACCATTGTCCAATCAGCCAAGATGAGGAAGGAGGTGATACTGCGGTGCAATACGGCTGCTGGCCAGGCATTCTCAGAATGAGGGAGTGGCTCCAGAACTCAGCAGGCACTCAAATATGATCTACTACAGGCTATCGAGTTTTCAAAGAATGCAGGGAACTGCAGCAAAAAGGAGAGTTTTGGTCAAAAACTTGGATTTATAAAACATTCTTTGGGAATTTTAAGTTGAAACAGTGACAAAAATTACCTTTTCTTCTTCTTTTTCTTAATCATGGGTGATCTGGGAAAGATCTATCATGAACATCCACTGTTTAACTCAGATAATTATAAATTATGTGTGAAAGATGATAGCCTACTTGTAAACACTTGGTCTCTGAGATTCTCTGATGTTCTCATGGGACAAGCATGTGGATGTGGGGCAGATACCTATTTTTTTTTTTTTTTTAACATTTATTATGAGTCAGGCAGTTGATGCATTTTACTCACTAAATTGTCACTTTAACCATAGGAGAAAACATTTTCCTCATTTTACAGATAAAGGCTCTGAAGCTTTGAGGCTGAGTAAATTGCTCAAGATCATACAGTTCATCAAACAGCAGAGTGAGACTGGGAATCTAGGTCTCCTGGACTAAAACCTGTGCTCCTATACCATCTCAGAGTGCCTCCCTGCAGGCAGTTAAGAAGCCAGGACAGAGCTTAAAATTGTCATTCTAGTCAGTGCCAAACAGTTTAGAGTTGAATTGTTCTGTAAATGTTTTTGTGTTTGCCAGGTCTTCACATGGAGGATATAAATTCTTTAACGGTAGTGATGGTGTTGTAAATTTCTCTTGCCTACTTCACAGCATCTCATGCAGCTCTGGATACTGAAGAGGCCTTACTGAATACTTAGGCTGATCAATGATTCTGATCCCTGGTGATAATTGCATAGCATCTTCACACTGAGGTTGTAATCCTCATGAATCTTTTATTTAGAAGCCTACCCCTCCTTGGGTACAGTGGCAGGTACAACATAGGGGAAGATGGAGCATGGAATAATAGTAGCTAAACAACCAGTTTTATTCTCCAAACTTACCACCTCCCAGTCTCTGAATCTTTGTCCTTTTTCATGTCATGCAGCGTCATTATAGGGAATGCCAAGGAGCAGTGCTTAGCTGTGTTTTCCAGAGTCTTGGAGCATCCCTAAGCTATATTGTCAGTGCTCCTGCCACAGATATTCACTATTCCTTCCCATATAATTCATTAAATAACCCAGCCATGACTGAGCTGCAGTCTGACATTTGACCAATTCAAGTCTGCTGACCTCATGCCTCTTCCCAGAAGCAACTGATGACTACTGTCTAAAGTACAGAATTAGGAAAATGATTTGAAGAGATCAACAGATTCACATGAGAGTTATTGATAGCCAACATGTTTTTCCAACAACAAAAATAATTCAAAATTGTCAGCTGGGCCAATTTTTCCCTATGATTTCTTAAAAAGCATAATGGTACTATTTTTTTTTTTTTTTTTTTTTTTTTTTATTATACTTTAGGGTTTTAGGGTCCATGTGCACAATGTGCAGGTTTGTTACATATGTATCCATGTGCCATGTTGATTTCCTGCACCCATTAACTCGTCATTTAGCATTAGGTGTATCTCCTAATGCTGTCCCTCCCCCCTCCCCCCACCCCACAACAGTCCCCGGAGCGTGATGTTCCCCTTCCTGTGTCCGTGAGTTCTCATTGTTCAATTCCCACCTATGAGTGAGAACATGCGGTGTTTGGTTTTTTGTCCTTGCGATAGTTTACTGAGAATGATGTTTTCCAGTTTCATCCATGTGCCTACAAAGGACGCGAACTCATCATTTTTTATGGCTGCATAGTATTCCATGGTGTATATGTGCCACATTTTCTTAATCCAGTCTATCGTTGTTGGACATTTGGGTTGGTTCCAAGTCTTTGCTATTGTGAATAGTGCCGCAATAAACATACGTGTGCATGTGTCTTTATAGCAGCATGATTTATAGTCCTTTGGGTATATACCCAGTAATGGGATGGCTGGGTCAAATGGTATTTCTAGTTCTAGATCCCTGAGGAATCGCCACACTGACTTCCACAATGGTTGAACTAGTTTACAGTCCCACCAACAGTGTAAAAGTGTTCCTATTTCTCCACATCCTCTCCAGCACCTGTTGTTTCCTGATTTTTTAATGATGGCCATTCTAACTGGTGTGAGATGGTATCTCACTGTGGTTTTGATTTGCATTTCTCTGATGGCCAGTGATGAGGAGCATTTCTTCATGTGTTTTTTGGCTGCATAAATGTCTTCTTTTGAGAAGTGTCTGTTCATGTCCTCTGCCCACTTTTTGATGGGGTTGTTTGTTTTTTTCTTGTAAATTTGTTTGAGTTCATTGTAGATTCTGGATATTAGCCCTTTGTCAGATGAGTAGGTTGCAAAAATTTTCTCCCATTGTGTAGGTTGCCTGTTCACTCTGATGATAGTTTCTTTTGCTGTGCAGAAGCTCTTTAGTTTAATGAGATCCCATTTGTCGATTTTGGCTTTTGTTGCCATTGCTTTTGGTGTTTTAGACATGAAGTCCTTGCCCACGCCTATGTCCTGAATGGTATTGCCTAGGTTTTCTTGTAGGATTTTAATGGTTTTAGGTCTAACATATAAGTCTTTAATCCATCTTGAATTAATTTTTGTATAAGGTGTAAGGAAGGGATCCAGTTGCAGCTTTCTACATATGGCTAGCCAGTTTTCCCAGCACCATTTATTAAATAGGGAATCCTTTCCCCATTTCTTGTTTTTGTCAGGTTTGTCAAAGATCAGATAGTTGTAGCTATGCGGCATCATTTCTGAGGGCTCTGTTCTGTTCCATTGATCTATGTCTCTGTGGTGGTACCAGTACCATGCTGTTTTGGTTACTGTAGCCTTGTAGTAGAGTTTAAAGTCAGGTAGCGTGATGCCTCCAGCTTTGTTCTTTTGGCTTAGGATTGACTTGGCGATGCGGGCTCTTTTTTGGTTCCATATGAACTTTAAAGTAGTTTTTTCCAATTCTGTGAAGAAAGTCATTGGTAGCTTGATGGGGATGGCATTGAATCTATAAATTACCTTGGGCAGTATGGCCATTTTCACGATATTGATTCTTCCAACCCATGAGCATGGAATGTTCTTCCATTTGTTTGTATCCTCTTTTATTTCATTGAGCAGTGGTTTGTAGTTCTCCTTGAAGAGGTCCTTCACATCCCTTGTAAGTTGGATTCCTAGGTATTTTATTCTCTTTGAAGCAATTGTGAATGGGAGTTCACTCATGATTTGGCTCTCTGTTTGTCTGTTATTGGTGTACAAGAATGCTTGTGATTTTTGTACATTAATTTTGTATCCTGAGACTTTGCTGAAGTTGCTAATCAGCTTAAGGAGATTTTGGGCTGAGACAATGGGGTTTTCTAGATATACAATCATGTCATCTGCAAACAGGGACAATTTGACTTCCTCTTTTCCTAATTGAATACCCTTTATTTCCTTCTCCTGCCTGATTGCTCTGGCCAGAACTTCCAGCACTATGTTGAATAGTAGCGGTGAGAGAGGGCATCCCTGTCTTGTGCCAGTTTTCAGAGGGAATGCTTCCAGTTTTTGCCCATTCAGTATGATATTGGCTGTGGGTTTGTTGTAGATAGCTCTTATTATTTTGAGATACGTCCCATCAATACCTAATTTATTGAGAGTTTTTAGCATGAAGGGTTGTTGAATTTTGTCAAAGGCCTTTTCTGCATCTATTGAGATAATCATGTGGTTTTTGTCTTTGGTTCTGTTTATATGCTGGATTACATTTATTGATTTGCGTATGTTGAACCAGCCTTGCATCCCAGGGATGAAGCCCACTTGATCATGGTGGATAAGCTTTTTGATGTGCTGCTGGATTCGGTTTGCCAGTATTTTATTGAGGACTTTTGCATCAATGTTCATCAAGGATATTGGTCTGAAATTCTCTTTTTTGGTTATGTCTCTGCCAGGTTTTGGTATCAGGACGATGCTGGCTTCGTAAAATGTGTTAGGGAGGATTCCCTCTTTTCGTATCGATTGGAATAGTTTCAGAAGGAATGGTACCAGTTCTTCCTTGTACCTCTGGTAGAATTCAGCTGTGAATCCATCAGGTCCTGGACTCTTTTTGGTTGGTAAGCTATTGATTATTGCCACAATTTCAGAACCTGTTATTGGTCTATTCAGAGATTCAACTTCTTCCTGGTTTAGTCTTGGGAGGGTGTATTTGTCGAGGAATTTATCCATTTCTTCCAGATTTTCTAGTTTATTTGCATAGAGGTGTTTGTAGTATTCTCTGATGGTAGATTGTATTTCTGTGGGATCGGTGGTGATATCCCCTTTTTCGTTTTTTATTGCATCTATTTGATTCTTCTCTCTTTTCTTCTTTATTAGTCTTGCTAGCGGTCCATCAATTTTGTTGATCTTTTCAAAAAACCAGCTCCTGGATTCATTAATTTTTTGAAGGGTTTTTTGTGTCTCTATTTCCTTCAGTTCTGCTCTGATTGTAGTTATTTCTAGCCTTCTGCTAGCTTTTGAATGTGTTTGCTCTTGCTTTTCTAGTTCTTTTAATTGTGATGTTAGGGTGTCAATTTTGGATCTTTCCTGCTTTCTCTTGTGGGCATTTAGTGCTATAAATTTCCCTCTACACACTGCTTTGAACGTGTCCCAGAGATTCTGGTATGTTGTGTCTTTGTTCTCGTTGGTTTCAAAGAACATCTTTATTTCTGCCTTCATTTCATTATGTACCCAATAGTCATTCAGGAGCAGGTTGTTCAGTTTCCATGTAGTTGAGCGGTTTTGACTGAGTTTCTTAATCCTGAGTTCTAGTTTGATTGCACTGTGGTCTGAGAGACAGTTTGTTATAATCTCTGTTCTTTTACATTTGCTGAGAAGAGCTTTACTTCCAACTATGTGGTCAATTTTGGAATAGGTGTGGTGTGGTGCTGAAAAAAATGTATATTCTGTTGATTTGGGGTGCAGAGTTCTGTAGATGTCTATTAGGTCCACTTTATGTAGAGCTGAGTTCAATTCCTGGATATCCTTGTTAACTTTCTGTCTCGTTGATCTGTCTAATGCTGACAGTGGGGTGTTAAAATCTCCCATTATTATTGTGTGGGAGTTTAAGTCCCTTTGTAGGTCACTGAGGACTTGCTTTATGAATCTGGGTGCTCCTGTGTTGGGTGCATATATATTTAGGATAGTTAGCTCTTCTTGTTGAATTGATCCCTTTACCATTATGTAATGGCCTTCTTTGTCTCTTTTGATCTTTGTTGGTTTAAAGTCTATTTTATCAGAGACTAGGATTGCAACCCCTGCCTTTTTTTGTTTTCCAGTTGCTTGATAGATCTTCCTCCATCCCTTTATTTTGAGTCTATGTGTGTCTCTGCACGTGAGATGGGTTTCCTGAATACAGCACACTGATGGGTCCTGACTCCTTATCCAGTTTGCCAGTCTGTGTCTTTTGATTGGAGCATTTAGCCCATTTACATTTAACGTGAATATTGTTATGTGTGAATCTGATCCTGTGATTATGATGTTAGTTGGTTATTTTGCTCGTTAGTTGCTATAGTTTCTTCCTAGCCTCGATGGTCTTTACAATTTGGCATGTTTTTGCAGGGGCTGGTACCGGTTGTTCCTTTCCATGTTTAGTGCTTCCTTCAGGAGCTCTTTTAGGGCAGGCCTGGTGGTGACAAAATCACTCAGCGTTTGCTTGTCTGTAAAGTATTTTATTTCTCCTTCACTTATGAAGCTTAGTTTGGCGGGATAGGAAATTCTGGGTTGAAAATTCTTTTCTTTAAGAATGTTGAATATCGGCCCCCACTCTCTTCTGGCTTGTAGAGTTTCTGCTGAGAGATCAGCTGTTAGTCTGATGGGCTTCCCTTTGTGGGTAACCCGACCTTTCTCTCTGGCTGCCCTTAACATTTTTTCCTTCATTTCCACTTTGGTGAATCTGACAATTATGTGTCTTGGAGTTGCCCTTCTCGAGGAGTATCTTTGTGGCGTTCTCTGTATTTCCTGAATCTGAATGCTGGCCTGCCTTGCTAGATTGGGGAAGTTCTCCTGGATAATATCTTGCAGAGTGTTTTCCAACTTGGTTCCATTCTCCCCATCATTTTCAGGTACACCAATCAGACGTAGGTTTGGTCTTTTCACATAGTCCCAAATTTCTTGGAGGCTTTGTTCATTTCTTTTTATTCTTTTTTCTCTAAACTTCCCTTCTCTCTTCATTTCATTCATTTCATCTTCTATCAGCGATACCCTTTCTTCCAGTTGATCGCATCTGCTACTGAGGCTTCTGCATTCTTCGCGTAGTTCTCGAAACTTGGCTTTCAGCTCCATCATCTCCTTTAAGCCCTTCTCTCCATTGGTTATTCTAGTTATCCATTCTTCTAATTTTTTTTCAAAGTTTTTAACTTCTTTGCTATTGTTTTGAATTTCCTCTCGTAGCTCAGAGTAGTTTGATCGTCTGAAGCCTTCTTCTCTCAACTCATCAAAGTCATCCTCCATCCAGCTTTGTTCCGTTGCTGGTGAGGAACTGCGTTCCTTTGGAGGAGGAGAGGTGCTCTGTTTTTTAGAGTTTCCAGTTTTTTTGGTCTGTTTTTTCCCCATCTTTGTGGTTTTGTCTACTTTTTGTCTTCGATGATGGTGATGTACAGATGGGTTTTTGGTGTGGATGTCCTTTCTGTTTGTTAATTTTCCTTCTACCAGACAAGACCCTCAGCTGCAGGTCTGTTGGAGTTTACTAGAGGTCCACTCCAGACCCTGTTTGGCTGGGTGTCAGCACCGGTGGCTGCAGAACAGCGGATTTTCGTGAGACCACAAATTCAGCTGTCTGATAGTTCCTCTGAAAGTTTTGTCTCAGAGGAGTACCCGGTTGAATGAGGTGTCAGTCTGTCCCACTGGGGGGGTGCCTCCCAGTTAGGCGGCTCAGGGGTGAGGGACCCACTTTAGGAGGCAGTCTGTCCGTTCTCAGATCTCCAGCTGCGTGCTGGGAGAACCACTACTCTCTTCAAAGCTGTCAGTCAGACAGGGACATTTAAGGCTGTGGAGGTTCTCGCTGAGTTTTTGTTTGCCTGTGCCCTGCCCCCAGAGGTGGAGCCTACAGAGGCTGGCGGGCCTCCTTGAGCTGTGGTGGGCTCCACCCAGTTCGAGCTTCCTGGCTGCTTTGTTTACCTAAGCAAGCCTGGGCAATGGTGGGCGCCCTTCCCCCAGCCTCGTTGCCGCCTTGCAGCGTGATCTCAGACTGCTGTGCTAGCAATCAGCAAGACTCTGTGGGCATAGGACCCTCCGAGCCAGGTGTGGGACACAATCTCCTAGTGTGCCGTTTTCCAGGCCTCAAGCAGAAATGCAGAAATCACCCGTCTTCTGTGTCGCTGGGACTGGGAGCTGGAGACCGGAGCTGTTCCTATTCGGCCATCTTGGCTCCTTTTTCCATAATGGTACTATTATTAACAGTTATTATTTGTCGTATCTACTATGGGGGGAGCTTGCTAAATGCTTTAAATATATTGACTTATTGAATAATTCTCTGGGTTACCATAAAGTCTGTGCAATGGACTATAGAGGGAATCAAAGAAGGTAGGATAGAGACAACCTGTGTGGCTTACAGATAGAGCTGTTCAAAAGCCCCCAGATAATCCACACATCCCTGAAACTTCTTATTTTGTTGGGACCCAGAGGGCCCTGTAAACAACATCTTACCTAACAAGTAGGACTGTATGTGTCTTGTTTACTATTATATCCCCAGTGCTTGAAATATAGTAGCTGTTAAAAATATGCATAGAATGGATAAATAATTTATTAAATGAATGATTCCATGAAAGGTCTTCCTCACATGTAGAAAACATGGGTGATATCTTAAGCTACCAATCTGAGGAATAAAGAGAAATACCTGTAGCATTGCCTGCATCCCATTACCTGTATCCCATGATTAGACGGTGTCTGTTTTAAAATAGTAAATGTCTGTCTACTAGCAAAATCATATTAGGCTGTTGACAATCATTTAGCACTTAGAGAGAATCTGGTTATCAAATCCCTTTCTGCCCAGGCTGCTAGCTGAGGCATGACTAGGCCCAGAGAGTTCAAGGGGAGACAGGGAGGTAGGCCTGCAATTCTGTGGTTCCAAGAAAAATCGGACAGACGCCCTGCCTGCACCGTCTAAGCTATAGCTGGTCCTGGGAGAATCTAAAGGCCCGGAGTGCATGAGTTGGTTCTCAAGAAGTAGAGCTGAAAGCATAACCCTGAGCTATTCCACTGCCAATGGGCTTTCAGGCAAGCAGAGTTGATCCAAAAGGAATTTCTGCCAAGAGCAGCTGTCACAGTAGCAGAGAGGAGCCACTGAGAGGTCACCCAGGAGAGAATGGCTGATGTCATTTTACAGTAGAGATACCCATCCTCTTTTTTAACATAGCTAAGTAGAGAAAACAAGAGATAATTAATCAACTGCAATTTTCCCAGAAAAAAAAGATAATGACAATTTCCTGCTGAATAAGTTAGTGAGGCAAGGGAAAGGAAGGAAGATCATGTTTTAAACAGTTTCTTTGCATCTCAATTCATATTCCAATATCTTTAGTGGATGGCAAGAGGTAGGCAGAGGCCACAAATACCTAAGACAGAGATTGCTAAATGTTCACCAAATTGTCATTTTCTTTTTGATGTTGGTCCATAGACAGACTACATTTCTTAGCCTTCCTTGCATTTGTTCTCACAAACAGTATGAATGGAAGGGATATGTGCCACTTCCAGAACCAAGGTATTTTAAGAAGCAAATGAACTACTTCTATCCTCTTTTTCCCACTTGTATTCAGCCATGGAAGATGGCAAATCCCTAAAGGATGGCAGAGCCACAATATAGAAGCAGCCTGGGTCTCTGAATCACCACATGGAGAAAGCCATTTGCTGACAAGGGGTACCAATCTTGAACTTTTGGGTGAACAAGAAATATGCTTTCACTGTGTGAAGCCACCACAAAATTTAGATGTGCTAGTTACAACAGACAAGGTCATCTTAACTAATATATACCCCAAAATACACCCCCTAGACTTATGACAATAGATGATTGAGCAAAGTTTAATGAGACAAAACCCTTGGTGAGGAAGACCTATGATCTCATTTGACAAGATCATACATGATATGAAAGAGGATTATCATCAACAAGAGTCATTTTCTAAAGTTATATTCCCTCTTCACACAAGTACTTTGGAGACTCATTGCTGGTATCATCAGGGCTCTGGAAGTAACAGCAATGAAGGAAACATTCAAGGTAAGATAAGAACATATAACAGGGATGTGATTACATTGCCAACGCATAATTGCTCCAGGATGAGCTGGAAAACCAAGTTTCTAATTCTACAAACCCGAGAATAAGACCCCAGGGTTTAAATGGAAAGCAAAACACGGAGAACTTCAGTATAGTCAAGCTAAATCTGCCTCTAGCCTTTTAATCATATCAGATGTTCACAAAGAAGAGGATATCAGAAAAAAATCATGGCTAACTACTGGTCAACTTCCAGTCTATTGATATAAATTAGGTAGGGAACCAACTTCTTTAAATATTCAAAAATAATCTACCTGTAAAACCCAAAAATTATTTTATTTTAGGGTTTTGGAGCGTGGAGTAAAAGGCTGGCCTTTCAGGAACTGGTAAAATCATAACAAAATTATTGTAATGGTAATATCATTTAAGGGGTTGTTTCCAATTTGGGATTCTGATCACCATAATAAATTCTCAAAAGTCAAATGGAGATGAGGGCTGATGAGCTATTTTCAAAATTTCAAAATGCCCTAATAAAATCCATATATCTATAGGAGAATGTGTAGCACTCACTATTTGAAATACTTGTGTTCTTTGATTTGACAGGAAATATATTGTCTAGCATGGCAACAATGCTGGTTATCTTACATCGATCAGAGAATCAGATCAACCATTTTAGGTGTCTTAAAATATACTAGAAAAACATTAATTGTTATTTAACTAATGTTAGATCAAACCTTTTAAAATATGGGACCATTATTTTTAAAACAACAATAAAAGACCTTTTGTAGAGAAAAAGGATAACCAGAGTCAAAGTCAGGGTAAAATTGAGTCATTCAGCTGCCATTTTATTTTTTTATTTTTTATTTTTTCAAGACAGAGTCTCACTCTGTTGCCCAGGCTAGAGTGCAGTGGCATGATCTCGGCTCACTGCAACCTCCCCTTCCTGGGTTCAAGCCATCCTTCTGCCTCAGCCTCCCAAGTAGCTGGGATTGTAAGCGTGTGCCATCATACCTGGCTAATTTTTGTATTTTTAGTAAAGACAGGGTTTCACCACATTGCCCGGGCTAGTGTCGAACTCCCGAGCTCAACTGATCCACCTGCCTCGGCCTCCCAAAATGCTGGAGTTACAGGTGTGAGCCACCGCACCTGGCTCAGCTGCCACTTTAGATTCAAATAAAATATATAAATGTTCTCAGCATAGACTACCTTGAATACCTCATTCTATTCATCTTTGAAATGGAAGTAATAGCTTCCTCAACACCTGTCTTTTTTAAGAGCATTCTTGGGAGATTGGTAAGGAAGCCTATAGAAAAGTAGATAGTGGGAAGGAAGGAGGAATAGTGGTAGAGAGAAAGAGAACTCTGTGTGTGTGTGTGTGTGTGTGTGTGTGTAGTTGTGTAATAGCAAAAGAGAAACAGACTGTCATGGGTGTGTGCCTTTCCCACTGTGGAAATAAATGAAGACCACCCAGACCACCCAGACCACCCAAATGAGAACAAGCAGAGGCCGTTTATTCAGAGCTTGCTACATAACAAGAGATTCAGCCACCGTCACTGGTGTTTGGCAGAGGCAGTAAGAAAACTTTATAATGAGAAAAAGGGAAGGTTACAAGTATGCTCTGATTTGAGGCTATTAGCATGGGAAGCTGGATGCAGCCTAACTGGAAGTGGGGTGTTCTATGTGATTGGTTTGGGGAGCATATTTGGCTTTCTCTTCTTGGTCCTGAGTTGGAAGTGGTGGGAGTTGGTTGTGGGGAGGGGAAGGGAGGCAAAAATTAGGGAAGCTTGTGGTCATTCACCGCTTCCTGCCTGTTCTGGGTTGTTTGCTGCAGAGGTTGTGGTTTGGCTTCCTGCACACTGGTTGCTGCAGAGATTGTAGATCAGGGTTCTATTGTCATATGTGATCTGGCTATTGTTTATTTGTATATGGCCTCTCACCCCTCCTCCACATTATCTCTCACACAAATATACTAAAACCCAGTTTTAGGCCAGAGGTTGTATTTTTTCTTCACCTTCCACTACTTACTGTTTCTACCTCCTCCCTATTTCTTGCCACCAGTGTTTGACATGCAATCCCCCCAGCCTGGCTAGTCCGGTACCTTCATCTGACTACGTAAACACTATCCTCACATCATGGGCAGCTTATGCTTCATTTCTGTCATTAACTTTCCTTGGGCAACATTTACTTCAAGAAATTTTACTTTTCTTTAAACTCCTGCTTCATTTAGAATTTGTGCCACATCATTAAGCACTTGATTATAACATGTTTTTAACTGATTTTCATTAATTTGTACATGTTAATCTTATCTCCCCAACAAAATGATAAATTTGAAGGCTAGTATTATAGCATATGCTTTCTCTTATATTTCACAATAGTTTGCAGGCTAAGTTCATATAGTAAATGTTCAGTAGATAGTTGCTAATTGAATATTTTCTATACATAGTATTCAATTGAAGGGATAAAACAGAACTGACTCATAATTGTATCCACCAGCATTCTGGGTAGTGATTTTACCTCTGTTCATCCCAATTTTCTTTTTTAAAAATTGTATTTATTATGTTTTTAGATGGAGTCCTGCTCTGTCACCCAGGCTGGAGTGCAGTAGCATGATATCAGCTGACTGCAACCTCCGCCTCCTGGGTTGAAGTGATTCTTCTGCCTCAGCTTTCCGAGTAGCTGAGATTACAGGTACCCACCATCACTCCTGGCTAATTTTCTTTTTTTTAGTTTTTTTAGTAGACATGGGTGTTTCACCCTGTTGGCCGTGCTGGTCTGGAACTCCCAACCTTAGGTGATCCACCCACCTCGGCCTCCCAAAGTGTTGGGATTACAGGCTAAGCCACTGCACCCAGCCCTAATTTTCTTGAAATTGGAAGATTTTGCACATTAAAATTTCAGAACCCAAAAGGGTTTCTTTCACACCCAGTGAAAAGAAGGAAGAATTCCAGTGATTCTTTTTCAAATTTTAAACCCTGTATAGCAACAGCGAACCTTCTGAACATTCATGAGATGCATATTGGGTTTTCCAACAGAAAGAATATGGAGTCCTAGGGGTCAGAAGAAAATATGAAGGGTCAAATGGCTCCCTGAACATCCCTGGGAGCATCAGAGCAGTGGTGGAAGAAATGGGAATTCAGATGAAGAGCTATATAAACTGGACAGTCTCCTAATAAGAATTCACATGTTTTCTGAGAGGGCTTCACATAAATTAAGAATAGCAACTAGAATAGAATCAGAGAGAAGTTGTGAATATCTTTTCATCCAAAACCAAAACAAAGATATATATGGCACATATCTCAGTGTCTGAACAATCCAGTTATGTGTCTACATACGGGAGACTATTCATTGATGTAGCTTTATCTAGATGGGAGAGAACTAGTGGTGTACTGGAGCAACTCATACCAGCCCATAGAAGCTAACTGTTCAATTTTCAAAAGTTTTGCTAATTGTTAAAGCATTGACAGCTTGAAATCAGCCGTGTTGAGAATAGTTACACCAGGAAAATTAGCAAACTCTACAACACAGTGCTTTTCTTTTCAAAGCACACTAATGGCAGAAGAGTGGGATTATCTATCTCTCCTTCCATACAGCACCATCAGGGGGTGATGACCTGTCAAATCCTGTATCTTCTAATTTTCATAGAGTTCTTTAGAGTCAAAAGTATATGATATTAGAGCTGTATAAGACTTTAGAGGAACTAAAGTCCAGAAACCAGAAGTACCTTGCCCAAGGTATATATCTTACCTGATCACATAGGAAGTCTGAAGAAACACCCAGATTTTCTTACCCTCACCCATTACTTTCAGGAAATATAGTGTCTGATTATTCACAGTGCTATACTCTCTTCCCTCCTTCCCCTCACATCAAGGAAAGCTCCTGCTGGTAAGGCCAGATCACTCTCTTTTGTCAGAGCCCAGCTCATAAAATGCTATTAAGTAAATTACTGATGACCTAATTCCCAGCTGCAGGACACATTCCATTAGAGGCAGGCTGCCTGCCAAGAAGTGTCAGCGATGACTGGATGGCAGGAGTGATTGAAACCATCCTGCCAGGGATGGTTGGGCCTCTGAGAGTGCAGTTCATGGTAGGGAGGAGGTGCTCCTATTCCCCAACATCAGTCCTATGTCTTTTTCTGGGAACTGAATTCATCAGCTTCAAAGAGAACTTTCTCAAACTAACAAGGATCACCACTGCAGAAACAACTGGAGGTAATACCTCCTCTATTACAGATGTCTAGAATAACAAGCAAATTTAACCACTATCATCTATGGCACAAACTTGGAAAAGCTGTCCACACCATTTTTTCTTGCTTGCTTGCTTTAATTGTCAGGCTGCCCATTCCTCCCACTTCTGTTTTATTTTCTTAAAGCACAACGAGTTCCTAGTTGATAGTATGGTGGAGAAGAGTAGAAAGAGCATGGTCTTTTAATGCTCTAATGGTATTTTATTTTTAATTCACCTAGTATTCACAAATAAGAAACGGGTATTTGTAGAAAAAATATATCATATATAAAAAGTAGATAAGTCCCATGCAGGCCATTTTTTAGCTGATATTTACTTATTGCAGATTGATACAAGGGTTAAATTAGATACAACACTTTGCATGCTGCAAATAAACAATATAAATGTAAAAATACAATACAGTTAGATGTTAAAGTACAAATGGAATAGTATTTACATTTCAAAGGAACTTTGGGTTCAGTGAGCCTTTATAGGTATAAGAAATGATGTAACAGAACTATCACTGGACTAGCAGTAAGGAAACCTGGGCTCTAACCTTGCCTTTATCACAGTCTCTAAATGACTGTGATATTAGAAAAGTAACTCATTTCCTCCTGGCTCTTGCTTTCTCATCTGTGAAATGAAAAGGTTTCCATTTCAAATTAAAATGAGAGTAAACTAGAGGATCAATATGGTTTGGAACTGGGTCTGCACCCTAATCTCATGTCAAATTGCAGTTCTCAGTGTTGGAGGTGGGGCCTGGTGGGAAGTGACTGGATCATGGGAGGGGATTTCCCCCTTGGTACTGTGTTGTGATAGTGAGTGTGTTCTTGTGAGATCTGGTTGTTTGAAAGTGTGTAGCACCTCCCCCCGACCTTGCTGTCTTCCTCCTGCTCCAGCCATATTAAGTGTCTCACTCCCCCTTTGCCTTCCACCATGATTGTAAGCTTCCTGAGGCCTCCTCAGAAGCGGAAGCTGCTATGCTTCCCATGCAGCCTGTGGAACTCTAAGCCAATTAAATCTCTCTTCTTTATAAATTATCCAGTCTCAAGTATTTCTTTATGGCAGTGCAAGAATGAACTAATACAGAAAATTGGTACCAGGAGTGAGGCATTGCTATAAAGATTACCTGAAAATGTGGAAGTGATTTTGGAGCTGGGTAATGAGCAGAGGTTGGAAGAGTGTGAAAGGCTCAGAAGAAAGGAAGATGAGGGAAAATTTGGAACTTCCTAGAGACTTGTTGAATGGTTGTGACCCAAATGCTGATAGTGATATGGATAATGAAGTCCAGGCTAAGGAGGTCTCAGATGGAAATGAGAAACTTATTGGGAAGTGGAGTAAAGTTCACTTTTGATGTGCTTTAGCAAACAGCCTGGTTGCATTGTGCCCCTGCCCTAGGGATCTGTGGAACTTTGCACTTGAGAGTGATGATTTAGGGTATGTGGCAGAAGAAATTTCTAAGCAGCAAAGTGTTCAAGATGTGACCTGGCTAACAACCAATGCTCATATGTGTGAGTCAATAAATGACCTAAAGTTGAAACTTACATTAAAAGGGAAGCAGAGCATAAAAGTTTAGCAAATGTGGAGCCTAGCCATGTGGTAGAAAAGAAAAGCCCATTTTGGGGGGAGGAATTCCAGCAAGTTGCAGAAATTTGCATAAGTAAAATGGAACCAAGTACTAATAGCTAAGAAGATGGGGAAAAGGCCACAAAGACATTTAGGAGACCTTCACAACAGCCCCTCCTATAACATGCTCAGAGGCCTGGGAAGGAAGAATGGTTTCATAGGCCAGGCCTTGGGCCCCACTGGCCTACACAGCCTCGGGATACTGCTCCCTGAATTCCAGCTACTCTAGCTCCAGCCATGGCTAAAAGGGGCCCAGGTATAGCTCAAGCTGCTGCTTCAGAGGGTGCAAGCCATAAGCCTTGGTGGCTTCCACGTGGTGTTAAGCCTGCAGGTGCTCAGAATGCAGGAGTTGAGGCTTTGGAGCCTCCACCTGTATTTCAGAGGATGTATGGAAAAGTCTGGATGTCCAGGCAGAAACCTGCTGCAGTGGCAGAGTCCTCACAGAGAACCTCTGCTAGGTCAATGCAGAGGGAAAATGTGGGGGTTGGAGCCCCCACACAGAGTCCCCACTAATGGAACTGTAAGACCCAGACCCAGAACGGTAAATCCACCAGCAGCTTGCACTCTGAGCCTAGAAAAGCCGCACACACTCAACACCAGCCCATGAGAGCAACTGCAGGGGCTGATCCCTGTAAAGCTACAGGGGTGGAGCTGTCCAAGGCCTTGGGAGCCCACCCCTTATACCCGTGTGTCCTGGATTTGGGATATGGAGTCAAGGAAGATTATTTTGGAGCTTTAAAGTTTAATGACTGCCCTGCTGGGTTTCAGACTTGCATGGGGCCTGTTCTTCTGGCTCCCTTTTGGAGTGGGAGTATTTACCCAATGCCTATACCCACATTTTATCTTAGGAGTAAATAACTTGTTTTTGATTTTGCATGCTCATAGGCGGAAGTGCCTAGCCTTGTCTCAGATGAGACTCTGAGCTGTGGACTTTTGAGTTAACACTGGAAAGAGTCAAGATTTTGGGAGACTGTTGGGAAGGCATGATTGGATTTTGCACTGTGAGAAGGACATGAGATTTGGGAGGGGCCAGGGGCAAAATGATATAATTCAGATCTGTGTTCCCACCCAAATCTCACCCTAAGTTCCAACTTTAGATCATTTCTTGGCTCATACATATGAGCATAGGCTGTTAGCCATGTCATATCTTGAACACTTTGCTGCTTAGAATTTCTTCTGCCACATACCCTAAATCATCACTCTCAAGTGCAAATTTCCACAGATCCCTAGAGTAGGGGCACAATGCAGCCAGGTTCTTTGCTAAAGCATAGCAAAAGTGATCTCTACTCCGGTTCCCAATAAGTTCCTCATTTCCATATGAGACCTCCTCAGCCTGATCTTCATTGTCCATATCACTATCAGCAATTGGGTCACAACTATCAACAAGTCTCTAGGAAATTGCAAATGTAGAGCTGTAATCCCCAATGTTGGAGGTAGAGCCTGGTGGGAGATCATTGGCTCATGGGAGTGGATTTCCTCATTGGTACTGTGTTGCCATAGTGAGAGAGTTCTCCTGAGATCTGGTTGTTTAAAAACATGTGGCACTTGCCCCACCTTTCTCGCTTCCATCTGCTCTGGTTGGGTGAAGTGCCTCACTCTCCCTTTGCCTTACGTCATGATTGTAAGCTTCCTGAGGCCTATGCAGAAACAGAAGCTGCTATGCCTTCTGTACAGCCTGTGGAACCATGAGCCAATTAAACTTCTTTCCTTATAAATTATCTAGTCTCAGGTATTTCTTTACAGCAGTGTGAGAACGGACTAATACAAGGATCCTAACCTCTTCAAGGGCTTAAGACGTCCTGTTCTGTATCTTTTTTCCCTTAATGTCTAGTTTCACGACTTATTTTTCCCCCTCCATCTTTTCTACTATTTATGACTCAATTTCTTTTTTATGTGTTTATTTTATCCCTTCTGCCTCTTCTTTAAGCTATTAGTGATGTCAAGTGGTCACTCCTTAAATTACTAAACTCATTTCTAGGAATTGTCATGCCATATTGACTACCATTACAAAAATGTACCATGTAAATACATTTGACTATGTTCAGATGACTGAGGTGCCCACATGTCTATGGGTGTTTACTTGAAGTAAAGAAGCTAGGGGGTTATATTCAGTTATCCAGAAACTTGACAGAATGGCATTAAAGAAAGTAAATTAGGAGTCCAAAGATTCTGTAGTGAACCATGTGAGAAGAATGAAACAATAAAAATAAAATAATTTGACTCTTGGCTTTCTGCCCTTTTTCATTAAAAATTGCTAATATTCTGCTTCATTGCCAAAACTCTGGGAAGATGTTTTTTATATAGGTATATTCCTCAGCCAACTGAGAGTAGGGCCTTGAAAACAAACCCTTCGTAGCTAATATCTCAATGACACAGAAACTATGACTAGTTTGAGCACATATGGCTTCTTTTTCCTGTCCTTTCTAGAAATAATTGCCCTCCTTAAATTTCATTTCTGCCTGATATCTTCCATCCAAAGGCCAAGACTTAGCCTTTGGCTTCTGTGTCCTTTAATGTGTTCCTGAATATCTCCTAATTTTCCAATGAAAACTTGATAGTTCATGACCGAGCAACACGCACTAAGTTCAGACCATAAGTGTTACATATTTCAAAAATTTCTCGAATATTTGTGATGGAGCTGCCAATCATCTCTTAATTCCTACGTGCCATGACTCTGAAAATGAGCCCCAAATGGCACAAATACCTTCTTTATTTCATCCCTGTCTCAACTACAAAAGAATCTCAATGCCCTTCATATGCCTATGGTTCTCACTCAGCCTAAACCCAAATACATTTTAAAGCATTCTTTCTCACAATTCTACCTTCTGAGTTTATTTTTAAATGAAACCATTAAAGCTTGAACCTCTAATATCAAAATAAAATGGGTTAGGCAAGTGGTAAAAATGGAATAGAGGCCAAGCCAAAGTTTCCTATAAGTTGCAGCAATAGCAATACGTCATCAGAGAGGGAAAAAATAGGAAAATTAGCTTGCTGTGTCACTTGACAGACAATTTTACAGAACTGGAATTTTATATGGAATAGGCAACTGGGTTAAACTTTTTCTGTTCTACCCCTGCAGAACTTTTCCCTGTACTTCTCTCCTCTGCATCTATTATAAAAGTCCAGACCTCAGAGGCAACTAATATAAACTGCTTTTCCCCCTCTTGTATCTAATTAATTTCACTTTCGTTGGAGTTCCCATGGTATATATTACCTGCTGCCAGGCACCATGAGTCATTTGTGAACATATCCGCCTCCCCAGCCAGAATGTATGCACCTTGAAGGCAAAGAACATCTCATTCATTTTGCATACACGTGGCTCGAAGTAGACCTCTGAAAGTGTTTATTAAATTGAATTGCTTTCACTTTGTAAGATTAGCAGGCGCTTTGATTAATGGCTTTTTCTTTTTTTCAAAGACTTCCTTTTTTGGTGCAAACTCCATGTGACCCGCAGTTATCTAGGGCAGTAAGTAATGTTCAAGTGATTATAGCAGAAAGCTGAGATTCTACCAGAGCTCTGGGAGTTGCAGGGGAGATCAGCAGAATCACATGCTTCATATTTTAAAGAAGTGGCATGGTCCTTTCATGGAGGTTTCTGCCATCGATCCCTTCCAAGGATTCAGTCACTCAGCCACATTTAACATTCACTAGGTCAGACCTTTATTCAAGCTGACGTCATCTGAACCCTAGTGCAATTCAATCGTAGCATACATTCTGCCCAACCTCCTCCTACTCCTCCCCCAGCCTCTTGCTAGGGTGTCAGCCAATAAACAGCAGTTAATCCAGACCCCAGAGCTTTTGGAATCCGTCTTTCCAGAGCTTCTATTTAGTTATGTTGCAGAGGAAAGGGTCGAGAGTGAAAGACAGAGGTGTGGCCCTCCCACAGCAGCAATGAATCTTTAAGACTTGAGACTCTGGGCAAAGAGAGAACTCTCCCTTGCTTCTTGGAAATGAAACCGAGCAGCACTATCAGCCAGGAACCAGCCACATGAAAAGGGATTCCTAGTTGCCTGTCGCTTACTCCCAGATGTCAGAAAGAAGTCGGATATTTCTCAAGCAAGAAATAAACACCCCTCTGCTCCCTGCTGCCTCCTCTGATTTCTCCGCGAGGGTGAGATGACTGAGTAACGCAGCCGGATTTTTCTAGTCCCTTGAGTTCAACACCCGCCCGCTCACCTCTACCATCCTCTCTTCTGTTCCCTTCCTCTTTTACTTCCCCTTCACCCACTTTCCCTCATTTAAATACAAACGCTTAGGTTTCCTGGCGCTCCGGAGCCACCATTGACATCAAGCAGGGCCTCCATAGAAACCAGGAGGCGCGCAGCGGGCTTCTGCAGCCCCAGCACAGGATTCCCAGGCAGAGGTATGGCTCGGTCCAGAGGAGCTGCGGGGAGACCTTCTTATTAATGTGAACCTGGGGAGGAGGAGAGAGCGTTTAGGCGGAGAGGGCACGCGACGAGGTAGAAACAGAAGGGCCTAAGGGAACAGATTATGAAAAATGTTTGGTTGTAGCCTAGGAACATTCAGAGGAGAAGTAGTCCAAGACACCCCAGGGTCAGGGTCTTCCTCCTCTCAATTTTTCACGTACTCAACAGATCTCAGCTTAATGTGGAGATTATTTGGAGGAGCCAGTTTCCAGTGTTTAGTTGCAATGAAGCAGCTGCCATGCCCTGGACTGCATGCAGCAAAACATTCTTCCTGAAAGCACTTAAAACGGGCAAGAGAACCACACCTTGGCACTCATCTTTTTTGCCTAGCCATTTTACATGTTACCTCATTTTATCCTCACGAAGGTGGCGTTATGACCCCCATTTCATAGACAAGGATACGCATGAGAGGGTGGTTTATAGTTATTCTGTCCATAGCCTTACACCTAATGTCTTGAAGAAAACTCTGCACCTCCAGAGTAGGAGAGTCTTTATTTTCCCTTCTCATCCTCCTTCTTCTTTGGCGGTCACTCCTGACCTTCTCCCATCTTTCTCCTCTCAAGCATGGTCATAAAAAAATTCCTCTGAAAGTACATCATAAGGCCTCATTCCAGAAGAGGGGTCTTGCCCTATTCCTGGAAGCAAAGAAGAATTTGAATAAACAGGACTTGCTGAATTCCCCCCATTTTATTACCACTAGAACATAGGTTTTTGTTCTCCAATCACACTTCTTTATGGCTGTCTGTAAAAATACCCAGTTTTCCCTGGGGTCTTTGGGTCTTCATTTATGATGCCTGCCATGCCACATAAAACTTTGGTTAAATAAATTTGTTATGCTTTTCTCTTGTAAATCTATCTTTGTTATAGGAATGTCAGCTGTGACCCTTTGATGGGTGGAGGAAAGATATTACTTGCTGTCCCTTGCAGTTTTTTTGCTTCACATATTAAAGATTCTTGTACTAGTTTCCTATTGGTGCTATAACACATTATCACAAAGTTTTTGGCTGAAAACAACACAAATTTATCTTTATCTCACAGTTCCAAAAGGACGTCAGAAGTCTCACTGGTCTAAAACCAAGGTGTCTGCAGTGCTGTGTTCCTTTTGGATGCTCTAAGTATCAGTTTCTTGCCTTTTCTGGCTCTTGGGGGCTGCTGGCATTTCTTGGCTCACAGCACTCTTTCTTCAAAACCAGCAATAGCATCACTCCAACCTCTGTTGTCACATTTCCTTCTCTGATCCTGACCCTCTAGCCTCCTTCTTTAAAGGATCTTTGTGATTACACAGGGCACACCTGGATAATCCAAGGATAATCTCTCCACCTCAAAATCCTTAATTTAATCACAGTTGCAAAGTACTGTTTGTCATCAAAGATACTATATTTACAGTTCCAGGGGATTAGGAAAGAAGGAATTATTCTTCCTACCACAAACCTCATGTCTTTTATAATCTTAAAAATAATGACACTTTAAAAATCTTTGTCTCTCCTAAATTGTCAATTTGTCTCTTTCCTAATACAGTCAAGTGTTTTTTTGTTGTTGTTGTTTATAAACAAACAAAAAATCCATTCTCACTATGTCTATTTCCTTAACTACCATTTATTTCCTTACTGTTAATTAGCTCCCCACTATAATTTACTTCTCTCTATACGGTACAAAAACTCTTCTGTCAAAATTCAAAATTACTTTCAAATTGCCAATTTCGTAGACATTTACTAGTCCCTTCTTACTCTACTTGTTAGTAGCCTTTGACTTTGTTGAACATTGTCTTCTTTATGAAATTCTCTTTTCTTGGATTCTGAGAGAATACTCCTATTTACTGTCCCCCACTGCCCTCTCCACATCCACCCACCCCCCGGCCCCACCAATTCTCTTCTTAAATCTTTGACTTCTACTCAATCCTTTTTGTGGACTTCTCTTCATCTTCCTGTCCTTAAACACGAATGTTTTCTACAGTATTGCTACTCAAAGTGTGGTCTGCATACTTGCAGAATCAACATCACCTGGAAGCTTGCTGGAAATTATGATGATTGGACCCCACTCCGGGGCTACTAAATCAGAACTTGTGTTTTTACAGGATCCTCAGGTGACTTGCACACACACTAAAACTTGTGAAACACCAGTCTTGAATTTCATACTTGATCCTTTAATATACTCCCTGAAAGATCTGATCTACCATTCCATCTCTGGCCATAAGCCTCAAATTTATATCTTCAGCCTATATAACCTTTTCAGATTTAACTCATATATTGAGCTATCCATCAGACATCTTTCTCTAGATGTTCCAAAAGCACTTCAAATTCACCCTATTCAAAATGCGTTCATCATCTCCAACTGCCAATGTTCTATTTTAGTAAACAACATCTTTTTCACCTAAATATCCAAGCCAGGATATTAAAAACCCCTTCCTTTCTTCATTCCCACATCCTCACAATCATCTTGTCATGTTAATTTTCAGAAATATCTTCTCTCATCTTCAACCATCGCCAGTGATCTACGTCATAGTGGTATCATCTATCACCTCTGAATTGGTGTCTTTTTCTGTGATAATACAAGAGCCTCTTGACTACTACCACTCCCAAGTGTTTGAAAGATTCCTAACACACACACACACACACACACACACACACCATTTGATCCAAGCAGTCCCTGGTTTTAAAGCTTTGCTATCATGTGCAGAATAATGTTCCAGCTCTTCAGCATGGTGACAAAGGCCCCCTTGATTTGGCCCCTAACTCTCTTTCTCACCAGCAGCCCCCTTGCCACACACATATTCTGAACTGCATGCATTATTTGTACCACATAACTTTATACTTCTCCAGCCTGTGTAATTCCTGCGACTTGACACAAGCTCCCAAACATTTTGCAACTGATAAATTCTTACAAAATCCTTCAAAACTGATGCGCCATATCTTTTTCTGAGTTAATCTCTCCTTCTTCTCATAGAAAGGAGTATTCACTCTTTTATACATACTACACTTCTTTATAAATACATACATATATTTCTCTGTTGGTTACAACACTTAGAGCAATGTTTTGAAACTGTAACTACATGTTTCTTTGTCTACAACAAAAGTTCACTGAGATGGTGATTTTTTGTTTCTCATCTTTACCACTTTGCATAATGCTTAGCACATAATAGGCACTCAGTAAATGTTTTATGAATTAATGAATAAAATCAGTTAATCAATCAAACAGCAGCCCTTAGGTCTCAGATTACAGAGGCATGAAAGTAAGAACCCCTGAACCCACTCACCCCACTCAGCTTTCCACTAGCAACTTAAAATGAAAGACAGCTTCAAGCCAGTGCTTTAAAGAGTGCCTGGATATCGAAATAAATTCCACTGTGTAATGATACTTTCTCTGGTTGTTGGATTTTCTCTTAAATTAGCTGAAAGACTAAAGAACATAAATATAAATGAGTGCTGCAACGTGATTATAATTCAGCACCTTGACTTTACATGTAAACATGTTTAAAATGTAAGAATGTGCACAATTTATAGTCACATGATTTTAAGAAAGTCGTGGGTGGGTTTCTTGTGATTGAGCATCCTAACCACTGGTTGCCTGTATACACTCAGGAAGGTGTGGCTTTCTGCATAAATAAAGAGGCCCATCACTACAGCTATCTCTCTGAAGCAGAGTACACCCCTGGTCTATGAAGCCACCATAGGAACTACTGAGATTCACTGAGAAAAGTGTTTTTCCTCCCATGTCTGGACAAGGCAGTTCTTGGCTTCAGTGAGGAGCTTCAAGCTGCCATGGCAACTCCCAGTCCTTTCTTTACTCTTTATGTGTGCTATTCTACCAGGAGAGGTAGAAAGCTGTAATCTTTTCCACTTCTCTTTTTCTCTCCTCCCCTTTCTTCTGTACTTGGTCTAGGATGGCAAGAGGTTAACACTAAATTCTGCTTGTGATTGTTCATTCCTTGTGAGTCTGTGTCTTTGCAAACTGCAGTGATAGAGACAAAAACCACCTGGATTCTAGTTTTTTCTCTAAAATGATGATGTGAAGTCTTAATCAGAACAACACACAGTTCTAGCCCCGGCTCTTCTAGTCAAAATGGAGAATGGGAGAAAAGGAGTCTAGGCTATTGTGGAGAGAAACTAACTGGGTAAACACCAAGGATTAGGATGAGCTTACTGGTATGCGTAATCCATTTCAATTCAAAATGGGTGGGGTCATAGAAGACCCTAGAGCAGAAGTTCTCAAACAGGTCTGCATGTTAGGACCTACATCACAGTCTTTTAGAAACACAGATACCCTGCTCCAGAATGCACTAGATCCAAACAGGAGGTGACCCTGTATGATCTGCACCGGAAAAAAACAGAACAAAGAAATAAAGTGCCTGGAATGAAATTCTTTGAGGGATAAAAAACAAATCAAAGGCTGGTTGGAAAAACTGAAGTAGGATGTCAGGACAGAGAAAAAGGGAGTGGATTGTTTTATCAACATCATGAAATCAAGTTCTAAGAAGCCACATGTAGAACAAAAAAATGAACGAGGCCCTCAAACTGAATTAGGATGTCACTATCAATATTGTACATACCACATACCCCAATCCTTAGGCTTAGTTGTTCCTCTCTCTAATGCTGCAGTGTTTTTAATTGTATTATATAATGTGCTACTTTTTGAATTGTAATTTGCTCATTTATTTGTTTTAATCACGAGGGGCTAATACTTCCTTACAAAGAGTAGGTTGTCAAAAAGAAAAGGTTGAATGAGAGATTTAATAATCAATGCTTTTGGTGCTGTACTTGATAGTGTGGCAACAACTGAAGGTCAAAAGTTAAAAATATTTACAGAGAACGAAAAAACCCCAACCCTAATCCTTGACATGTAAGAATGAAATGCTTCTATACATTCTTATTAAAACCAACATGCCCTTTTCTGGAAGATACTGACTAGATTTGGGTTACTGTTTTGGAGACCTGAAGTCAATGTTAACTTTCTTTCATTTTATCAAGAATGTCAGTAGTAACTAGAGGTATCAATGAGTTGATCATTTTATAGTGAATAATGTACCATCATTTTTCCAATTCTAAATTCATTCAGTCATTAAACAAACATTTTATTTGAGCAAGGGACTGTGCTAAACATTTGGGAATAAAGTGATAATTGTGTTTGTGTGTGTTGTGGATAGATTGTGATTTTATAACCTTTTTAAAATGAGGAACTATCATGCATGATACAAGTAAACATGAGTATTTACAGATATTAATTTACAACACATATACCTTACAGGAGGTGGTATATGTCAAGTACTGTGAAGGATCCATGATTTTGCCCTACTTGCAAAATAATATGTTAGTCTGCATAGTTTTATGGATGCTGACAGAAGATATGAAACTCCTGGTTCAGAGAGAAAGGACTTTATTACTAACAGCACAGCAGATAGCATGAGATTCATATTTGTGTCAGCTCTCCATGTCCTCTAAGACTCCCAAAGGTGACATAGGTAGTTATGGATAAATGCTTTGGGTTAGATACAGTTGGTTTTTGTAACAGCTGACAAAATCTGAGCTTATGAAACCACAATTTTTTTATAGTGGGCTATAAAAAAATTTTTATAATAACTAAAAGGCCACAGCCCAGCCTCATCTTAGACAAGGCAAGTCCCTTCTGCCTATGAGCCTGTAAAATTGAAAACAAGTTAGTTACTTCCTAGATACAATGGGGGTACAGGCATTGGGTAAATACGGCCATTACAAATGGGAGAAATTGGCCAAAACAAAGGGGTTACAGGTGCTCTGCAAGTCCGAAATCTAATGGGGCAGTCATTAAAACTTAAAGTTCCAAAATGATCTCCTTTGACCCCATGTCTCACATCCAGGTCATGCTGATGCAAGAGGTGGACTCCCACAACCTTGGGCAGCTCCACCCTTGTGGCTTTGCAGGGTACACCCTCCACAATCCCCCCTTCCTGGCTGTTTTCACAGGCTGGCATTGAGTGCCTGCAGCTTTTCCAGGTGCATGGTGCAAGCTGTCAGTGGATCAAACATTCTGGGGTCTGGAGGATGGTGGCCTATTCTCACAGCTCTACCAGGCAGTGCCTCAGTGGGGACTCTGTGTGGAGGCTCCAACCCCATATTTCTCTTCTGCACCGCCCTAGTAGATGTTTTCCCTAAGTGCTCCACCCCTGCAGCACACCTCTGCCTGGACATCCAGGCGCTTCTATATATCCTCTAAAATCTAGGGGGAGGTTCCCAAACCTCAATTCTTGTCTTCTGCACACCCACATAACCAACACCACATAGAAGCTGCCAAGGGTTGAGGCTTGCACCCTCTGAAGTCACGGCTTGAGTTGTATGTTGGCCCCATTTAGGTATGACTGGAGCAGCTGGGATGCAGAGCACCAAGTCTCAAGGCTGCACAAAGCAGGGGTGCCCTGGACCCAGCCCAAGAAACCATTTTTTCCTCCTAGGCCTCTGTGCCTGTGATAGGAGGGCCTGCTGTGAAGGTCTCTGACATGTCCAGGAGACATTTTTCCCATTGTCTTGGTGATTAAAATTTGGTTCCTTGTTGCTTATGCAAATTTCTGCAGCCAGCTTGAATTTCTCCCCAGAAAATGGGTTTTTCTTTTCTACTGCATCATCAGGCTGCAAATTTTTGAAACTTTTATGCTCTACTTCCTCTTGAATGCTTTGCTGCTTAGAAATTTCTTCTGCCAGATACCCTAAATCATCTCTCTCAAGTTCAAAGTTCCACACATCTCTAGGGCAAAGGCAAAATGCTACCAGTCAATTTGCATAGCAAGAGTCACCTTTACTCCAGTTCCCAACAAGTTCCTCATCTTCATCTGAGATTACCCCAGCCTGGACTTTATATCCCATATCATCATCAGCATTTTGGTCAAAGCCATTCAACAAGTCTCTAGGAAGTTCCAAGCTTTCCTACATCTTCCTGTCTTCTGAGTTCTCCAAGTCTGTAGGAAGTTCCAAACTTTCCCACATTTTCCTGTCTTCTTCTAGCCCTCCAAACTGTTCCAACATCTGCCTGTTACTCAGTTCCAAATTCACTTCCACATTTTGGGGTATCTTTACAGCAGCACCCCACTCTACCAGTACCAATTTACTATATTAGTCTGTTTTCATGCTGCTATAAAGACATACATGAGACTGAGTAATTTATAAAGAACAAGGGGTTTAATGGACTCACAGTTCCACATGGCTGGGGAGGCCTCAGAATCATGGCGGAATGCAAAGGAGGAGAAAGGCACATCTTACATGGTCACAGGCAGGAGAGCTTGTGCAGGGAAACTCTCCCTTATAAAACCATCAGATCTCATGAGACTTATTCACTACCATGAGAACAGTATGAGGGAAACCACCCCCATGATTCAATTATCTCCACCTGGCCCTGCCCTTGACACATGGAAATTATTACAATTCAAGGTGAGATTTGGGTGGGGACACAGATAAACCATGTCAGAGGTATTATTTTTATTATAATGGACAGCAAACAATTTTGTTCTTTGCTCTGGAGCATGACAGTATATTTTCCAAGGCTGTTTGCTATATAAACATCCTTGAAAAAGTCTAGAACAAAAATCTGTCAGTTCTTCCGCTCTCAAGATGTGCAGAAACTCAAGGGATTCATGGAGAACTGTTTTCCAACAGTATAATGATACAGTATAGTGTTACCTTTGATGTATAAAGAAGAGGACAATTAAAAGGAAGAGTAAATTGAGAAAAAAATACCAAAAAATAAACACAGCTAAAATAAAAAATCCTAGGTCTAATTAAGCAAGAGCAGGAGCTAGAGAAATGCAGGTAGAACAGCTGACCTATGCTTAAATCATGGAGAGAAAATAACTCAAAAGCTTTCTGTGGGAAACAAAGTATAAGAAACTTTTTAGAGAATATAGAGGTTATCTGAAAGGGCATCTTCTGGTTGCAGTGGCAGCTTGAAAGGACGTTATTCCTTCTAAAATTATGTTTCTAAGAAATAGTACCTAGCAAATCTGTAATGAATTAGGGTAAAGGTAAAAAGAAAATTCAAGTTTATCTATGTGGCTATGACAAAGATAAAGTCTAAAGCTACTATTCTCTACTTGTAATGTGCTGACTTACAGAAAATGGGGGTGGTGGATGGTCACCACTGTCCAGCTTTTTGGAGAAATTTCAAACTGGATCCTTTTAATCCTACCCAGTTTGAGGAGCTTGAGACTTTCCCTTTCATGTCATAGCCCTTCTGTTTGAGGGGCTAATGGGTGTCCTAAGATATTGAAAGTGGGGAGGAATTATTATATGAGGGTACTTATAGTTGTATCAAATAACTCAAAAACCTTAGGGGATTAAAGTTCATTTGTCATTCACAAAATCCATTTCTAATGCCTCTAGTCAGGTGATATTTTAGTCAGCTTTGCTGCATTCATATAGAAACCCCAAATCCTAGTTCTTACAACAATAGTCCACATTATATAGTGGTGGCTGCAGGTGTTTTGTCTCTGCTTGATTCCATTTGGCTGTACTCCAAGTGTGTTTTTATTCCTGGGTCCAGAATAAAGAAGAAATCTCTCTGTGGGATGTACCATTTTCATAGCAGGAGGCAGAAGCAAAAGAACTGGCAGAATTTCAAAGTGCCTCCCAAAGCTTCTGGAAGGTGGTAGCATGTATCATGTATGCTCACATTGCATTAGCTCAAGCACATCGCACAGCTGAGCTTGACATCAATAGGCAGGGGTTCTTCCAGGGAAGTGAATATACCTGTGAGTTATGATGTAACTTATGATGGATTGTTGTCTTGGAAAACATTTCTTCAAACTGTCACCCAGATATCATTCCTCCATCTTAGGGTAAAACCATTGTCTAGGGTCTCTCTGAGAAAAAGATAAAAGTAGTGAGTAGGAAACCTTCGAGAAAACAATAGACATGAGCTCTGTGTTTGGGGGCAAGGGAGGTCCAAATCCAAAAGGAAGTTCAAAAAAATATATATGAAAGGAGGGAAGAGGTACCAGTCAAAACATGGCTTAGCAATTACTGACCATTACCATGGTGCGCTGAGGGTTGGGTCACTCAGGACACTCAGGGGAATCTTTCTAAACACTAGACAGGGAGGAGGCACCTGCAATATGTTTTTCTGTTTCTAACAGCTCACTAGCTATCCCAGGTAAGATTGAGTAGACAGAGTTCCTTTTCCTTGACTCAAGTTGCTCAGGGAGGATCTCTAGTTGAAGCCCATCCTCTGGTTCCCTCAACTGCACAGGCAGGTACACCTATTTCCTTTACTCTGTAATCCTGACTGGTTCTGCTTTTAAATGAACTTTTATCTTTATGTTTATTAAATGGCCAGAGTTGCCACAGTAGAATTAGAAAAGTAAGGAAAGGCAGTAAGCCAGAGAATTACTGTTTTTGAAGAAAGAATTTCTCATTTATTTTTAGGTAGAAGCAATAGAAAAAGTTAAACTGACAGCAAGTGATAGGCATAAGGCACCTGGGGAAGCTGTCAGTCTTTTAGAGGTTACTCTTTCTCTGAACTGGAGTTCTACATCCTAACTCATCATATGGGTAAATAAGAGGGATGTGTATCTATATTAAGATTCAAATATGGAACAGGATCTTGAGGAAATTCTTTACTCATGAGAGTCCCAGTTTTATTTGTTCCCCAGTCCCTAACTAACTTCCAGCTTCCCATGATTATACTCCAAACATACAGAGGTTCATTATTCATCTATTTATTTGTTTATTAACCTCATTTCAACATCCCAGCTTTAAATTGAGAGCCCAAAGCTGTTTAAATAGCCCCATTACGCTAGTAAAATCCTGGTGCTTTCAGGAACCACAGGGAAGGCTACATGCAATTGGACCTGGCACTTTAATTGAAATTACTTGTGTGCATCAATGAATAAAAGAACGCCATGGTGACTAAAAGCATTGCTCATCATGTTCCCTCAATTCTTTATACCTTTTCTCCAAAAAATTACTCTGTTGATTTTTTTGACTATTTAAATGTCATTGTTATTCTAGCCACAAATGAGTTTTTGACATTCTGAATCAACAATTGGCTTGCATGGTCCAAATGGGAGAAGGAATGTCAAGAAGATGGTCCTGAGAGTGACAGAAAGCATGGAAGGACATGGTACGTGAGACCATCTGAGTCATTTTTGTGAAAGGGTTGGAAGCAGCAGCTTTATCTCTACTGTAATGGATAAACTCCAGATGTCGGGTGGCTTTATAGACAGGGATAAAATCCAAATGGCTGCAGGGGAGGGACCCTCTTGTTTGGTAGACTGCCTTATGAGTAGTTCATATAAGGGGACTTAGACTCTATCTGTCTTGGGGCACTTTCCTTCTCTAGAGTCTCAGATTCCTCCCCATTCAGTCTATGGATAAGGAAAGAGACAGTAGGGTATCCTGATTCAGGCCTGGAAATGGCATCAATCACTTCTTCCCATATTCCGTTGGCCACAACTCACTGCACGACCCCACCTAACTGGAGGCAGGGGATGGCTGGGAAACATAATTTAGGTGAATGCTCAAAATAAACAGGATAGGAATGTAATGAACAGGACAGTTTTTGCAACCAGTTAGTCCTAAAATTAAGAATGCAATTAAAGTGTTCTTACCTTGGTTCTTCATTGTTTACAAATTATTGCTGAACACGTTTTCCTCCATCTTTCTGGGTAAAGCTGCTGCCTGAGAAGATTCTACAGTGCTTACAGACCCCTGAAGGCAAAGTATATCTCCTACTCACTCACCCCTGTCCCCTGCCCCCGACATGGTAAAGGTACTGCTGATGACAGTAAAGTGTTTCTTTGGGTGGGTGTGGGGCAGGCAACCTACTATAATAGTACCACTGTCCACTTTTCCAGCTTCATCCACTTCCATGGTTTTCCAGAGCTAATTTCTTTCTGTTTTCTTAGCCTACAGTGTAAGCTTATTTTGAATACCAGTGCCCATCCTCAGGATTTCCTGACACTCTATGGGCAAGACTGCATGTCCATTTGAGGATATAAAATAGGTTTAAAAATAGTCTTTCTGTCCCCACCGATAACTTTTAAGAGAATAAATATAGGGATATTCTTGTGTGAGATAAAATTGATGCTTATCCCCTGCCCCAAGCTTCCCCCTCATTTTTAATTACTTCCTTCCTCCCACTGTTTTCCAGACTATCTGAATTGTATCAGTCCCAGGCATATGGGAAAGTGGGTACCACCGGATGGCTATTGTCAGTCAGGAAATAGCTACCATTCAAACACTATTTGCTAATGATCATATTTGATGTGATAAAGTGGATGTGAATATTAAATTTGAACCATCTAGGCACCATCTCAGATTTTAAAAGCAGGCATGAGAACTGACAGCTTTGAATAAACCTCTTTCTTTCTATTTTCTGTGATTCTGACATATTCACATTCCACTAAATAAGAGTGAACACCACTACCCACCCACTCACCAGGCGTTCACTTTATACATAGCTATAGATATTCAATGCAAAACAAAGAATAAATGGACTCACGTAACATAGCCTTTGTGGTGGGGTTTTGAGGAAAGCAGGGGCTTAAATTTCTGTATTTAATTTTTGGTCCTGGTCTTGGTTCTACAAAGTTATCCTAGTTAAGGCACTATACATGCTTGTATCTAGGCTACTTGTTCATTCATTCATTTACTCATGCATTCAATATTTATTGTTTATTTTATGAATACTTGGGACTATGCTAAGTTCTAGGGATACAAAGTGGAATGATCTTGTTTTTGCATAAGGAGCTTCATGGGTACTATTATAGAAGCATACAATAGTAATTGTAATGTCTGGGGAAGGAGGAGAGTGCTGAGTGTTTGTAGCCCTGAATGGTATTTAAAGATGTGGTATTTTCCAGACAGGAGACTTTATCTTACACACCTTTGTACTGAGTGCTCATCCTGGTCTGGCTACATTGTTTGGGAAACTACAAATATGATGAGACCTAAGGCTGCAGAGTTGTTAGGCTTTCAATTTTAGAAGGCCTTATATATTGTGTATGGATTTTGGCCTTCATATCTGAAGATTTTGTGAGTAGAGAATCATAGGATGGGTTTCTCAGAACTCTTTTCATACTCACTGTCATGGTGGGGAACACAAAAGGATTACATAGATTCAGAGGTTATGTCAGTATTTGGCAACTCTTTCATTTGTTCACTCTTGGGTCCTTAATTCATAAAATGAGATATTTCACATAGTCAGGGTTATTCATGTCTATTTGTGTTCTCTGTCTGAACACATTCCACATTTTAATTATGGTGAGAGAAAACATTACGCTTGGCTGAAAGTTCTATTATTCATTTCTTTTCACTCCTTGGGTATTGTGAAGTCTCTGAAATCAAAGCTATTGGTGCTTAATTTGAGACATCTGGGAAGTATAACCCCCTAGAAAAGAGATAGGATGTCATGGCATGTGCTTTGGATTCTCTGTAGACATCAAAACATAGAACATGAAAAGGGAAGATATGGAAGGCCTTCATTTTGCATGCTTCCAAGGGCGTGGGCTTAGCATTCTAAACAGGTTGCACTTGGTTCCAACCACAGTGGGACTCCCTGCTTGCTTTCAAGTTCTGGTTATAACCTACTGACTTCAACCACTGACCACCAACCACTCTCTTCTCAGGAAATTCTGGCTCAATAGTCACCTAATTCTGGCCTAGGCAAGTTAGTCTTTAGGATGCATTTGTTTTCCACACAATGTCTGGAATACAGTGATTTGTTGTCACCCAGTAAGAATGCCCACTGCCTTCTCCTTGCCCTGCTACCTCTACTCAGAGGCCCCAGTAGTCCTGGAAAAAATTAAAGCTTTCAAGACAGCCTAGAATGGATCTCTTTTCCTTGCTGTCCAGGAAAGGTTCATGATCTGCTCTCAAACCCCCAAGTCCTCCAGTGATATTGGGCCTGGAGGACCTTCCTTGTCACCCTCCCACTATAGGTGTTCTGAACCACGCCAGTGAGAACTGGCTGGGTTGGTTTCCTCTCAGAGGATATCAGAATCCACTGACCTCGGCAGCTATCTAACAGCCTGTAGCCAAGTACACCAGCAGCTGACTCCAAGACAGCCTATATATCTATGCTCAAGGCCTTTTCAGCTCTTGTTGTACTTTTCTTTCACACCAGTTCCTGTGGATAGGTGGGCAGAAGGAAATATTTTGCAGGGAATAGCCACACTTTATTCTTTTCCCTTCCCTTGAGCAGTCTTTAACAATTTGGGGGACTGTTTAGTTTTTAACAGAGTTCATTTAGAATGGAAAGTTCACTGAGAAACCCCAGCCCACGTTAATCCCAGGTAGAATAATTAATTCCTATGTTTAAAGCTCCTTGCACTAGTATTCTCTGAGCCAGTTCTCCAGTGCAGGGTATATGCAGGTCAGCTCTTACTAACCTCACAGACATTCTGGAGGGTGGCTTATCCAGCTTTTCAGTTCTCTTCTTGTCCAAAGATTTGCTCAACAATGCTTAGGCATTAAGACCAAAGACCAAAACGTTAATTCAGTTTGGGAAAGTTGATGACCTCAACCCCTGAGAGTGGGAGGCTGACGGCTCTGAGAGATGTCATTTGCCTTCATCATTTCTTAAGCTCATGAATCTGGTATTTTTGTAGCATTATAATGCTATTCCCTAGTTAAGGTTTACATGCTTCCTCACTAGCACCAGAAAAGCACTCCCCCTCACCAAATCTTAACTTGCTACTTGCAATAGGGTCCTTCTCTCTAACTATATTTACTATGTCATCCAAGGTCTAGAGCTCTCCCTTCAAAAATGAGGTCATCCTTTTTTAAGATGGATGAAGAGGGATGGATTTGTGGATCATGTTTCATGGCCCTCTTAGGAAAATCAATTAGAGTCAACAGACTGAGGTACCTTATAAAAATTACATCAAAATCACTATCCCGCTCATATATTAGCCACAAGTCTTAATTATCTTCTAGTCTTAATTATAAATTGAAGATTACCCTGACATCCAAAGCAACTAGAAAGAGTTTCTTTCTGTCCTCCTAAACCATTCTGTTGACAATAGAGTCTTATATAGTATTAAGAGTGGTGTTGGAAAAAATACTTTGTTCTAGTCTATCTGTGCTAGTATGCCTGCGATGTAACTTAAGCCTCAGCCAGACTGACATGTTAATATTATAATGAATGGTGGCTACATACAATAACAGGATATGTCCCCTACTGGCCCAGCTCAGTCTCTTCACAGCTATTCCCAAGCCAAAACTCCTTGCAAATTCCTTGATTGGTATCCAGGGGCTGTTATTGGAGTATGGCTGTCCTGGAAGACTGTGCAAAGAAAAGTTCTGGGTGCAGATGAAGAGACAGGTCTACTCTTTTAAAGACCAGATAATTGAAGTACTTAAGTCCTAAGTGAAGGCAACCTGAAAGTGCCTCCCATAGGAAGACAGTCTTTTACTGGAAAGAATTCTAATTCAACAAGTTTCTTAGGGGTTTCCACAGTGCCTTTCACAGCAACTCAGCAACTTCAAGGCTCTTCTATCCCTTTTTATCAATGTTTATGTATGTTCTTAACAAATAATGACTTAACACCCAGTATATGGAAGACATCATTCTAGGCCAGTGGTTCTCAAACATTAACTTGCACCAGAATTGCCTGGGGGACTTCTTAAAACACAAATTGCCAGAATCTTGTCGTCAGAATCTCTAATGCAGTAGATGGGGGTAAGAACCAATAATTTGTGTTCCTGACAAGTTCCCAAGGGATAAACATGCTGGTCTGGAGCACCCCTTAAGAACCATTGTTCTAGCTACTACAAAGAAAGTAAAAAGATACAGACAAATTTCTATTCTCCTGAAAATGACATTCCTTTCTATTCTGTCACACTACCTACCTTGGTGGATTAAAACTATAAACAGTCCAAACCATTAGCATGAGGAAAGCTGGCTTTCTTTCCTTCAGTGCAGGATGGACTGTATCTTCAAAAATAAAAATAAAAATTGCTTGGCCTCCGTTCCTTAGGAGATGAAATGGCTTCATCCTTTCCTACAGAGTGAGTCAAATCACTTTTCATAGTGGTATAAAGCAGAAGAGAAAACAAGTTTAATTCTTCATTTTTAAAACAGATAAACATTTCATTTCACATGAGTTTTGCAAAGAATTCTATTGTGAAGAGTGGATTGGAAGAAACAAGATGAAAGGTGTGAAAATTTAGGATTATTATAGCAAGCTTGATGAATAAAAGATCAAATTCTGAGATAATACAATAATAATGTAGATTGGTAATGGGAAAATCCTGGCATGGCTACTGAGAAATAAGGCTGAAAAGCAGGCTAGCCAAATCATAACAGGTAGTTAGAGGACTCTGAAAAATATATTTTCATAAAGAAAATTGATTCTTTGTAACAAGCAGTATACATAGGAAATTTGAGGATAAAGTAAGGTTATATGATTATTTTAACTACAATAAAAAATAAAAACAATTAGAAATTTTAAGAGAAGCATATGTGAAAGTATAAAAGTCATAGTACGTATCTGAAGTAAATAAAAGTGAGGCAGGATTTTGAGCAATTGATGTTCCTCCAAGAGATACTCTTCTTCAGGAGGAATTTCTTTGGCTTTTGACCCAAAGAAAACATCACCTTCTCCACAGGTCATTCATCTTCAGTGAATAACATTTACACAATTTATGTAATTCTAATTTTTACAATCAGTCACACTCATAACCAAAGCATAGATATATAATGGACACTTACATTTTACCTTGCATGGTAAAGAGTCAAAAATAGTGTCTATGGTAGACCTAGGCAGGTAGGTAGGTATTAGATAGAAAGATGGGTAGATAATTTGATAAGTAACAGATAGATGATAGACAGATATGATAGATAGATAGATAGATAGATAGATAGATAGATCGATCTGATATGGCTTTAAATCTACTGTTTAAAGTTATAAAGGTAACCAATAGAAAAGCTAAAAAACTAAATTGTGCACGAAGAGAGGAGGGAACAGGATAGTATCAAGGGGCTAAATTCTTCATCTTTCATAGTTGATAGGCAAGATATAACTGTTTAGAATTGCTAAATAAAATAGCAGAGATATAGTATTTGGAGTAATGTAGCTTACCAACAGAAATCTAAAAACAAAGGTGTCCACAAATGTCTTTGAAGTAACACTATGGGAGAGGGAAAGAGAGTTTATTCTTATTTCATGCCTATATATGATTCTTGGATTTTTATTACCACTGCTTTTATGATTTAAAAAACCAGTCAAGATGGGCTAGAAAAGTGAAAATTTGTTTCTACATAGACTGTAGACTACACCCAGTTTCTGCAGCTGTAAGATGAGCCTAGATAATCAATGTGTGGATAATCCATAAGCCTCATTATAGCCAGTAGCTTCCATACCCTCTCCTTTGTCACAATAGCTTATTTTCTTATTCACTACCAGCAAAATAGACAGAATTGATTTTTACATCTTTTTTCCCTGGCCGCATACTGGGGGGTTCTAATGAGCAGCAAAAAGACCAAAAGGAAAGCTACTGTAGAAAGGGAAAAAAAATTTAAAGACCCCACTGATTCTCTGACTTGAAAATAAGTCCCTGAATAATTGGGAACTACATCAGGGAAGGCATGACCACCATAATTCAGAGCTCCTTTACACAATTGGAAGGATGGATTCCTTTACAAATCCAGTAGGAAGTTAATATGGTCTATAGCATGATGATGCTAATTTTAAGGTCAGGATTAGGGTAGATCTACTACAAAATTTTATTATAATCTCTAACAAAATTCCAATGGCCAAGTCTGGGGCAAAACTTAGGAGGTGAGCTATGGGTGCATTGCATCACGGGTGGGGCTCAAATGTACTTTCATGACTGAGGCGTGAGATTGGTAAGTAAATTCACAAACACTGTTTTCAGCTGAACTTTAGGTAATCACTGATTCAGATCTTTGTATTGAACAAGTACCAAATGCCTCTCACATTGTATCTGACGGTTTGGTGATCAACTGAATGGAGTGTTATGGGAAGGAACAAGAACTCCTACTGGCTAATGTAAGAGTGCAGACAGGGAAAGTACCTTCCCATCTGCTGCCTCTGGCACTCATTAATCACCTTGGCATTTAAGAAATGGCAGGGCAGGTGCAAGAGCAAGCGCTGGTGGGAAAGGGAAGCTATAATAAGGAAGCAAATGAAGGGAGGATTTGTTTTTCTGAACAACTGTGTTATGTACTATGAGAAAGGAATGAGGGAAAATGTGCCTGGCCCAATTATGAATACACCTGCAGCAAGAATGTATTTGTATTTACCAAGTTCCTGCCTCCACCCCAGAACCAGGGGAGACAAGTATATGGAAATTTTAGAAAAATGTTTTTATCCCTGCTTCTAGTTATTAATGATTCAGAAGTTCTGAGGTCTAATCTCAGAACAACCTACTATGGGATCAAGTAAATTTGTTGTTTAATGATTAAAGAATGGCTATTTATATATGGTTTTAATTTTCTATTACTCTGAAAAATCCCCAAATACCAGATTATTTGAGTGGATACCAGGCTCTGGAAAATCTTACATCAGGCTAGAGTGGTGAAGTTTTTCTATAATAATTATTGGGGTTTGTACAATTTAATACTATAGGGAAAGGAAAATTCTTCTGATGACAAAAGGAACGATAAGGATGAGCACTGAATTTGGAGCCAGGTGGCTTTGGCTTAATCTCAGTACTACCACTCTCTATAATCATTATCTCTCTGAGTCTAAATTTTCTTATCCAATTTTATAGTTAAAAAGATGGACTAGGCAGTGTCTTTCTTTACATCTGTAAGACTACATAGTTGTGTGTGTGTGTGTGTGTGTGTGTGTCTGTGCTTTGAAGGATAATTTCTTAAATCTCTTAATGCAGAGAGCTGAAATGTTGGAAGTGTAGGGTAAAAGTGGATTCACCATAGAGTTATTTAATGAAGAAAATAGAGAGGAAGACATAGTTGTGATTGCAGGTTTAGCTTGCAAAGCTAAGATAGAATCAGTAATTGAATAATGCATAACTGTAACTTAATCCAATTATAGTTTCAACCCTCATATTCCTTTGCAGTAAAGTGAAATCGTCATGCCCATTACAATAGAATACTGCAGGAAACAACACAAGATAGTGATGTTTGAAAAGATATAAAAAGGGGAAAGACCTTGAGTCTCAGTATCACATTCTTTGGAGGAGAACTTAACACAGTTCAGAAAGTAGTGGCAATAAAAACTTACACGAGAATCTAGGGAGATTTCTTTTTGGCAGAGTGAATGATGGGAAAAGCAGAACAGAAAGATAGAAAGAGAAACTGTTTCATCTTAATTTATTAATTAGAAAAAGAGAGCAAAGAGGATGGAAGATTCTGAGCTCAAAACCTTTGACTAGAAGAATCATTATCTACCTGGTCCCAACACCACCACTATAGCCTCATTGCTAATTATTTACTACAACATGGTCCTTTAACACTTAGATTTAACCCGTGATCCACAAAAATTTTAGAAAGCTTCAGTTGAAATTTCTCTCCCTTTTTTTTCCTATTTCTTCTCCTATATTAGTTACATCTTCCTGGCTCTTCTTGCCACATGAACCAAAAAAGATCTTACACCTGAGAGTCTAATGTTATTTTGAACTATGTGTAAATTCTAATGTAATATAATAAAATCTATATTGTATCTCAAGGAATACCCTATATATAAATGTCACCAAAACCTCTGCATTAAGAGAGACCTGAGTTGGATTATCAAAAAGGATGTGCTGCAGGTTTTAAAGAATGTACATAGAACTCTCTTCCATTAACAGTCTGTGGGATAGATTGGATAGCTTCCTCTGAAAAGATCAATTAGATTGGTTAATTGTTTTGGCAGTTAATATCATGCTCTCTTAGGCTATCATTTTTAGTAGTCTTTTTCACTAGGATTTAAAGCTTTTTAGTTAAATCTCACATGTTTATACCTCACTTCCCCTATCTAAGTTCATTGAGAGCAAAGGCCACTTATACTTTCTTGTATTGTACAAAGAGTTCCGTACCTTGCAGTAATAGGTGCTCAACCACTAAATGAGAGCTTACATTGGCTGACCTATAAGTTATCTAACAACCCAGAAATTCTGATTTTATCACTCTGGTGATTCCTTAATTTGATTTGTTCACATTATTATGTCTGAATATTAAACTTGTGAAACAGCTTTAATGAACAAATGACTCATTTCTAATAAACATTTTCTATTTATATGTCAACAGACATTAAGTAGCAAAGGCCTTGAAAATACTTTCTCTTATGTAACATTGTCTACTTTATCAAAATGTTTAGCAAACATACTGTGACAGATATTGTTAATAAAACCCTAAATCCATGTGTTCAAATTAATACATTGTAAATTAGAATTAACTCTTTTTACTAAAATATAAATAATTGCTTCCAAGCCCAGAGCATTATAATAAACAAGATGTTTACTCAACTTTCAATGTAGACCAGAAATTTTCAAACAGTTTTCGAGAGCAGTGGGAGCTTTTCAAAATAAAATGTATACCAATCCCTTCAAGTAAAATTGATAAATGTATGTCATTAATGTGAAAGGATTTCATAGTATCAAATTCACAACACTAACTTATAAATTCCATTAATAAGACCAAGACATTTTATGAAGACAAAATTTAAAATTAATAACCATAAAATCTTAGTCTCAACAATATAGTTTATTTCCATACTTTATTTTGGGTATGTGGTAGTAGGAAAAATCTGACTCACAGGCTAAGAAGTAACAATGAACAACAAAATATTTCTTAATGATTGTTGCTTCTTCATCAGGATATTTCTCAATTAAACCCAATTAGAAACTTGAAAAGGGAGCAGATGAGATCTTTTATGTACGAATATAACACTAACATCAACCAAACAACAGGATTATCCTGAAATGATTTGAATGATCATTCACTCTTAATAATCCTACTATTGTAACAACTTTAAAAACCATTTGCTAAAATACATGGCGCATATTGAAGGCATAAGTCTGACTGAAACTGACCATCAGTGAGGAGGGCCCAATCAAACATAATTGAATTGGATGGTCCAAATCTGTAATGGTTGAATCAAAAAATTACTCTCTCAGAGGCAGTGAAAATCACTTGCATTTTATGGAACAAAAGTCATTAACTGCTGGGGAGGAGATAGTGCTCTTATGCAACTGAAAGGTAGGCACAACAAGGAAATCTCCAGCAAGAACAAGCACATGATGTGCGGTATCTGACCTTTTCCAAAGGGCATTTACATCATCTTTTCTTTTAGTTTCTGCTGAAGGTATAAAAACAGATCCCAATGTAAATGGTTTTGCTGCACTTCCATCTACAGACCAAGAATTTCTCAGCAAATAGAAGTTCCATTAAAAACTTATTGCATGGTACTTTTATGATGATTGAGGAAATGAATGGGCATTGCAAATTCTCATTTTGGGAAGAAAAATTGATTAACAAAAAATGCTATTATATTCCCATCATTAAATATTTAAGATATCATATTAAGTTTTCTATCTTCACAAACATCCTAGATATTTGATGAATGTGAAAGGACAACAGTTGTTTCAATTGTTTTTTAACCAATTTACATGATCTGCCTGTATTAAGTTACAGGTTTCTAAGACAAATATTCTTTTTAAACTCATTTATTTCTTATCATATATTATATCCTATATTACCTTATGAATTCAAAAGTTATTACCTGTGGCTCCTGGCTCTGGGAGCAGAAGTGTGTGTGTATGTATGCGTTTGTGTGTGTGTACTCACAGGGATGTGGTTGTATAGAAAAGGTGTTACTTTATTGTCACCCTTGTAATCAGCCTTTGGTTTCACTGGCTGTGGAAGTTCAGTGCTGACTCCTAAAATCAGAAGTGTTATGGATTGTGCAGAGAGCCCCTCCTCTTAAGTGCTGGGGATTTTCTACCTGAAGTTCCCGTGACAGTACAAATGCATCTGCCCAAGCTGGTCTCTTTTTTGCCATGAACCCTAGGCCTATTGGCTGAGGTCTCCTAGCTTTTACAAACAATTTTTGCAGGCAGCATTGGTGAGAACCTTATGCAATTTTCCCTAGACCGTACACACCAGTCTATGGAAAATAGTTGCATATCTTTGGCTCATCGTACACAGCATGCAGTCTCTCCCAGACACAGCTACCTCTATTTGCCTTTTGTGAGAGAAAGCAATTCCAGACATGGCCTCTTGCTTTTGTCAAACACAGTCCACTCTTCTTCAAACCACAGGAAAATCACTTAAGCTCTTTGGTTGGTCCCATTGAAGTCTCTTGCACTTGTAATGTGGGGACAAAGCCCCATCTTCCACCTTGGGCAGGGTAGGGGTGGTGAATTGACATGACTTGAACAACTCTCTAGGGAAAACCTTTCTCAAACTTCCAACTTCCCTTTTCTGTATTTTCTTTTATAAGCCAAAAGTATATAGTCAGCTAAGGATCATAAGACCAGTATTTTCAAGCTGCCTTTGCAAACCCTTCAAGTATGAAAGTTTGCAGCTATGAATGTGGAATTTGGCAACTTTGTTTTGCTCCTGACCTTTTGGGGACTCAGTATAAACAATGAGTTTAAAGGAGATTCATTTTAACATATTGCTATATGTAAAGGTTTTTTTCTGTAATGATTTCTAAATATACGAATAGTATGTGATGTTTTCCATACTCACTAGTTTGTACCCATGTGACTTCTAAACCAGAAGTAGAGCCTGAACCAAAGCAATGTGCCTGAGACTTGCTTGGCCTTTGAATGAGCTCTGTAGACAAGGGCAGCAAAGACGTGCAGGTGTAGATTTAAAAAAAATATTAATATAATAGAGTTTTCTTAATCTATGACATATTACACAAAGCTTAAATGTATGCGGAGTAATGACAAAATCATTATTCTGAGGATATGCATAAAATCCAGGTCATGGCATAACATAAATAATGGGTGCAGTGTCCAATACATTAATTTATGTAACATGTTTGTGTGTATTTGGTATCATTTACTATAAGATTACAAATTTATAATTAAAAATACATTTAAACGATGAAAATATAATGAGAATGTTTTAAAACAAGGTACAAAGGAGAAGATGACAGCTTCTGGTTATTTTTATTTAACTGTTATTTTAAAATTTGCTAAGTTCTTTTCTGCATTTTTATTATCACCATAAATAAAGAGTATTTACTAAATAGGTATGGTAGAGTCCCTACCATTACAAAAGTTGAAGTCTATAATTGTGTGAGTATATTAAAAGTGAAGTATTGATATAAATACAGGAAATTTTCATTTTTTGATTTGTGAGGTACATATTTGATAATGGGCCTACCCCCACGACTTGTCTTTAATTCCCATGGAATACAGAAATATTTACAGGGGTCCTAAGCAGTGGGCAGATCAAGCAAAGCTGAACCATTGTGAAGCTGGTTTATTAAAGGAAGAGTAGAAGTGGGGAGAGGTTTGAACCTTGGAAAAGCCTTTCCTCCCAGTATCTATCCTAGACCCAGACCATCAACTAGCGTTTCACTTACGTTAAAAAGTGCAAATAATTTCAAGAATTGTTAAAGCCCAGTTTTTAATAATTTAATTTGAATTAGTGTAATTGAATACTTTCAAGAATGAACTTAACTGTATTCCGAGTCTCCTTTTCCAATCTGTTAAACCCCTACCCCACTGGATTAAAGTTAGAAGATAAAACAGTTTATTCAAAATAATTGAACAGCAGGCATCTGTTGTTATTTTCTTTCATTTCCCGAGATAATTTAGCAGCCATTTATCCACTCAGTTCTGGAGTTTACTTTCAAATTTTCTCTCTACTAGGAGAAGAAAAAGATTAAGCTTCACCAACATTTGCAGCCATCACGAAGCTAGAAATTTAATGGGTTATTGGAGCTTGTGGGGAGCTAGTATGTATTGTGAAATTAGCTTCGTTCAAAGCTGATTATAAAACCATTCCTGCTCCCGTCCCGCCTCCTGCCCTCACCCTGCCACCCAACACATACACATAAATCACAACTTTTTCTTCAGCTTTCATTTAATCAATCATATTAGTAGCCTTGAAAATAAATTAACTTGCTGATTTACCAGGGGTATAAAAGAAATCAAGTATAAAATAATCTTTTTGAATCTATGGATAGACGGGCAAATGTGTGTCTGAGTGTGTCTGTGGCAGTGGGGATGAAGGGTGGAGTACTGTATATGTTTGTTGTATTTTTCATTTAATAGAAACATTAAGAGGATAGAGGAAAGTAAATTTGACTTCTGGAAATGAAAGCAACCCTGAAAACTGGGAGTGAAGACAAATGCAAATTTGATAAACAAAACAGATTTTTTCCAGGTTTAATTATTTTAGAGGACCATATAAAATGCTGATATGGCATTTTTGTCTGCAAGCCCTCTTCAAACAAATAATACAAGATAAGCCTATCAAAAAAAAAGGCTCAATTCCAGATTTCTACCTTAAAAGAATGGAAATGGCAGGATTGTCATTTCTATTTTATCTCATGGATATTATTTACTGCCAAAAAGCTTATGCAAAAATAAAAAGAGAGTGAGTTGGGGGTGAGAGGGAGAAGGACTTCACTTGTTTTGAGTGCCTATAGTGAACTAGTTACTACATTGGTATTTTGCATGCATGTTATCCTTTATCCTGGAATTACTAGGCTGATAAAGAGCATGAATGATTCAACAAACTGTGTGCTAGCAATAACAATCTAGAAGTGACATTAGCCATGAAAGCCTTTATGATTTTAACATTTAACATCCAGGGCAGGTCCTGTGTGACTAATTAACAACTAAGGTCATTCTGACACTGTGTGGGCAAGTGCCTTCTCATAGCTCATCGGGATTATCCTAGGTCATATATGCTGTCTCACACCGTGCATTAAATCTTTGTAAGAGCACATAATTTCCACCTTTGAAACCTTTACATTTATTTAAAATCAACACAATAATAATGTTTCTCTCAAAGGTAGACAATCTTAAGGCAGCTTTTGTCTTACTCCCACATTTTCTACTATTTGGGTATAATTTCTACTGTCTTTTTATCATGTGGTATTAGGTGTCAGATTAAAAATATAATCACACATAGTTTAAAGTCTGGCTAGAACAGCAGAATATATGTGAAGACACTGAGCACAGTGGAGCATTCTCAGAGGGATGGAAAATGCCTGACATGTGGAAGCTGAACATAGCAGAAAAGGGATGCAGGAAGTTATTCACATGATTGAAATCAAAGAACAGCCTTTAACCTGATAAACTGGGATTCTTTTCTCCAACACAAAAGCGTGACCCCATTTTGTGTTGGGTTGTAGAGATCTGTGAGAAATTATATTTCAACTTGATAACTTGGTAGATGGGAAAAGAAATTTGAGGAATTATGGGAATAAGGCAAGACTTCCTTTTAGTTCCTTTTAATGCCAATGTTGTCCTTAATTTTTTGATGTCAGTTCATGCTAAATGAAAAAAATTGCAGAAAACAGGAAAAATGAGATTTGGGGATGCAGCAAAGACTAATCATAGTCCTGAGAGCTCATAGCACTACCAATAACAGAAAGAAATGTATGCACTGGAAAGGTGGAAACAAAGTCCAGCATTGCAAAGTGCAAAGTCAAAGTGGGTGGGAGTAGGAGGGGAGAAATGCGACCATCTGGAAGAGGTTAATTTGGTGGCTATGCTAGGGAGGTTTTATTTTATTTCATTTAATTTAGTTTTTAACTTAATTATTTTTGCTTAGACTTTGGAGGAGAAAATGAAAAGAAAATTTGAAAACATCCTTTCTGAATGATGTCCTCTGAGGGTTGGGAGAGATCTGGGAGGAGTCAGTCCTTTAAGTTGTGACACTGCAGCATTGGCATTCTTTCTCCAGGACTGCTGACGAATGGACAGCTCCTACCTTGGCACTTCCAGGGACTGTCACATTGTTGTTGTTGTTGTTAGAGAACTCCTCCAGAAACTGAGTTACAATTTTTCCCTCTCACTTCCTATTATTGATCTTCATTCTGTCTTCTGGAGCTACGCAGAATAATCACAATCCTTCTTTTCCAGGGGAACAACCCAAACAACCTTGGAGAGAAAAGTCAAGGCAAAATAGCAAAGTGATGGGACTGTCACTATTAAGGAAGGATTGTGAGGTACTTTCTCAGGTAGATCTAACTTTGAAAGGGAGAACTAGGAAAGATGCATGATAGAGGGAGAGGGAGCTGAAGACTAAGTCAATTTCCAAATGAAGAGAAATTACAATAAAACACATGAGCAAAGTGATATTCTTATAAATATGAATTGGAAGAAAAGAAGCTGTACCTAGCATGAAGAATGTAGAAAATAATGCCTGGAATCTAATTGGAGAGACAGGAAAATATATAATAAGTATGCATAATAATACAACGCATTGAAGCTAAGATTAAACTACAGCAGATCATTGTCATTAAATCATGATTCATGTGGTTACTGTTGTACTTTTAGGTTTTGGAGTATAAAAAGATGGTCTAAACTGCATTCAAGCTTCATTCTGTAGAAGGAAACAAATGAGGAGAAATTAGGCAGCACTATCAGCATCTCTAGGATAAGAGTAAACCAGTGTGGCCCCTATGATCTCCACTTCATGGTCGTAATGCTTTTGTGTATGTAATCTTCTATTCCTTGAGTGTAGGTAAGACTGTATACTTTTTTCTGATTGACAGAATACTGAAAAGGTAATGGAAAGTATGTAATTATGTTACGTAAGATTGGTATGCCTGTCTTGCTGGAAGACTCATTTTACCCTGGCTTTCAAAAAGCAAACTACCGTGTTGTAAGCTGCTCCCTGGGACCCTCAGCCTAGCAGTCCACAAGCCACTGAATGCTGTGCAGAGCTATATGAGCAAGCAAGTAGACCCTTCCCAGGTTGAGTCTCAGATGAGACCACAGCTGGCTGACACCTTGATGGCATCCTTCCATAGAATCCTGCTAAGCCATATCTGGATTCCTGACCCACAGAATCTGTGAGATGATAAATGTAAATTGCTTCAGCTTCAATATACGTAGATTGTTGTAATATTATCACATAACAATGGGTAAATAATATTGCCAGCTCAATACTCTTCAGGCAAAGGAGCCACAGGAAGAGTAGATAAGTACTGGCAACTTGACTGTGTTCCCAAGCAGAGAATTGTACCTTATTCTGGACTACACTATTCTGGACTTCTGCAGGAACATTTAGACAGATCTTTTGCTATTAATACCAAATATATGATGTATAAATGCATATCTTTGTGTTGATTTAGCATATGGAATTTTCCTACTTATAAATGTTCCTTCTGAGAATGGGGATATATCATGGACAGTCTTTCTTTTATTAAATTTTGAAACCCAGCTGGTTGGGATGGTTTCTACTCTTTTTTCCAAAGCTTCAAAGGACTGGAAAAGAAGTGGGCAGTAAAAATGAAATCTTTTCTTCCTGTATGGAGATTAGAAACAACTTGTCTATCACCTGTAGTTTTCTTAGAAGCTTCAGGGTAGAGAAAAATAAGTTAAAAAGAAATTGAGTTCCAACTGCTTCTTATCTCACCCCCGTAACCATGGAAGCCTCAAAAGAACTAAGGGATAAAGAGAATAACTTTATTAAAGCAATAATTTCAGGAAATTGAAATAAAAGACAGCAAACAATGTTTAGATTTGTTCCCATTTTTCCATAACACACAGAAATTATTACTGGTAAAACGTCACCACTAACTCGGAGAGAAAAACGGTTATTAATTGAGCTTATAGTTTAGTGTTTGCTTGCATAATGATCTGCTTTAATGCATTTCTCTCTATGGCAGAGACCACTTAACTTTTTTCTGTAAATTCAGTTTTTTATGGGCATCCCACATCTGAGTCTAAATATAAAAGCAGTCCCACCACAGCTCCCTCTCTTAATCTCAACCTAATTTCGATGAAATGAGGTTTACTAGTTCTACTGTGACCCAAGCCCTTCTTTGTATTCAAGGAATTTGTCCCCTTTCTTCCTTCTTCTCATCCTCTTTACTGTTGAGTTCCCATCTTCAGTCTTCCAGGAAAGTAATACTCCTGTTAGCTACCAGAGGGCATTTGGGAGCCTGGAATCCTTACCCTAGACTCTAATGCAGGCTGAGTCCCCAGTCCTCACTGTTGGTTCTTCCCAATGACTTCTGTTCTGCCTATGCCTCCTCCTTGATGTCAACTGTTAGACCACTAACCATCTGCCCCTAAGGTTCTCTCCAGCTGAAGCTCTCCCTAGATTGCCCAGCCAAAAAATCATCAAGCTTCTAGGGTGTGTGGTCATTCATACATTGCAAGTTATTCAGAGAAATAAAGCAATTCATTTCATAATACTATTGAAAACATATTAATCTCAAATACTTTCAGTTTGACTAGAGAAATTATTTTTAGGTAAAGAGTGCCTCACAGAACTTAAACCATTCTCCATTAAGAAGAAGCACGATGTAGTAGAAAATTCAATGGCTTTGAAGTCAGAACTGGATTTCAATTTAGGCTTTCTCCAGTATTTGTTATCTTCTGTTTTTGTTTCTGTTTTGTTATTTTGTTAGGATGGCTAATAGTAGCCATCCTAATCTGTATGAGGTGGTTATATCATTGAGGTTTTTATTTGCATTTCTCTAATGATTGGTGATGTTGAGCATCTTTTCATGTGTTTGCTGATCCTTTTTCTATCTTCTCTTTAAGAAATGTCTATTCAAGTTCTTTGTCCATTTTTGAACTGGGTTTTTTGTTGTTGTTGTGTCTTATGAGTTAACTGGTAGTTCATTCCTTTTATTACAGAGTAGTATTCCATTGTATAGATGTATCACGTTTTGTTCTCCATTTCTAGTCTTTTTAAATCGGAATGCCTTTTATAGTGTTAGTGTTAACACAAAAAGATGGCCACTGAACATCCTCATGTGACCACTACTGCAAGAAAACCACTCATTCATTCAACAAACATCTGTCAAACATCTATAATATGTCGAGAACTGTGCTAGGCATACAATTTTCATAAGGACATAGATTTTAGGCCATAATATACACAAACATTCGAACATTTCATGCTTCATAGAACTTAATACCTGCAAGGATATAGTTTAAACACATCCTAGATTGATATTATCACACACTCTTTGAGTAAAACTTTTCTAAAATCTAGAGAAGAAAGTGACAAAGTCTGTACCAGAATCATCAATAAATTGCTGTATGTTATAGTACCTGCAAATGGATGGACGAAAGCATAAGAAAACGTCATTATAAACTTTGTGATATCTGCCCAACGAGTTTTTATCAAAAGGGTGAAATGATAAAAAATAAAACATTGCAGGTTGCCTGTTCACTCTGATGGTAGTTTCTTTTGCTGTGCAGAAGCTCTTTAGTTTAATTAGATCCCATTTGTCAATTTTGGCTTTTGTTGCCATTGCTTTTGGTGTTTTAGACATGAAGTCCTTGCCCACGCCTATGTCCTGAATGGTATTGCCTAGGTTTTCTTGTAGGATTTTAATGGTTTTAGGTCTAACATTTAAGTCTTTAATCCATCTTGAATTAATTTTTGTATAAGGTGTAAGGAAGGGATCCAGTTTCAGCTTTCTACATATGGCTAGCCAGTTTTCCCAGCACCATTTATTAAATAGGGAATCCTTTCCCCATTTCTTGTTTTTGTCAGGTTTGTCAAAGATCAGATAGTTGTAGATATGTGGCATCATTTCTGAGGGCTCTGTCTGTTCCATTGATCTATGCCTCTGTTGTGGTACCAGTACCATGCTGTTTTGGTTACTGTAGCCTTGTAGTATAGTTTGAAGTCAGGTAGCGTGATGCCTCCAGCTTTGTTCTTTTGGCTTAGGATTGACTTGGCGATGCGGGCTCTTTTTTGGTTCCATATGAACTTTAAAGTGTAAAACATGTGAAATACTATAAAAGATAAATAAAAGATATAAAATGTAGTTTCTTGAGTAGATAAGTCAGATAAAAGTAGACCATCATGAACAAAGCCTTCATAATAATCAGAATGTGCAACCATTTTTTAATGATATCATGCAATTAAACAGTTTAAGAAGACCCAAATATAATAAACCCCAAAGTCAATATACTTGTAGATATTTTATATTTATATTTATATGATGTCTTCAATAACTCAGCAAAGTAAATTAATAAAACAAAGAGGCTCGCTCTGTCTCATAAAATAAAAGGTTATTTACCAAAAACAAAAAAGCATAAAGTAGCAAAAACAAAAAGGCTGAATAACTGACAACCCTATTACACACACACACACACACACACACACACACACAAACACACACAAACTCTTTAGAAGTACATTAACATATTCAAAAACATTGGACATGCTTTCCTTTTTACCACTCTCTATACATATGTTGTGTTGAGTCCACCTCTAAATAGAAAGTATTTCATCTTTCTATTTCTCTCTGGCTTTTTCTTTTCACCTTAGTCTGGGATGCCAGCAATGCTCACTTGGATTACAGCAACAGCTTCTTACCCATCTCCTTGCATATTCCATTTCACAGTAGCAAGATATATGTTCTTTGTTTTGTTTTGTTTTTTGCTGTTTTTGTTGTTGTTTTAAGACAGGTCACTCTGTTGCCCAAGTTGGAGTGCAGTGGTGCACTAATAGCTCACTACAGCCTTGATCTCTTGGGCTCAAGCATCCTCCCACCTCAGCCTCCCGAGGAGCTGGGATTATAGGCATGCACTACCACACCTGGTTAATTAATTAATTTTTTATTTTTTGTAGAGACAAGATCTCCCTTTGTTGCTCAGGCCGGTCTCAAACTCCTGAACTCAAGCGATCCTCCTGCCTCAGCCTCCCAAAGTGTTTACAAGCATAAGCCACCACACCTGCCCAAGAGTATTCTTAAAATGTAAGCCAGATCATGTAGAGTCTTTGCTTGAAATCTTTCTATGCTCTTGTACTTTACATCTTTTCTAATGCTCTGTGCCATCTGGCCCATGCTCCCAATCTCGTCTTTTGCCTGTCTTGTCCCTCTCATTTTGCTCTCCAGACTCCAGCTATGCTGGCCTTCTTTCAGCACCTCAATACCTTGGATCTTTTGCACTTTCTCTTCTTCAGCCTGGACTGTTTGTCCCTCCCTACACTTTCTATGATTAGATCTTTTAGATCTCACTTCTTAAGAGAGCTTTTTCAAACTACTCTATCTGAAGTAGCAATCCAGCACTCATTTACTTTTAATATTAACAAAATATTGCTCTCCTTTTTGACATTTATCCCAATTTGCAATTTTTGTCATTTGATTAATTTCTTTATCATATGTAATGTCCTACTAGACTATATGCCCCGTAAGACTGTGTCTTTCTCATTGACCGTTGAATTCTCAGAGCTTAGCACAACATGTGGCATAAAACAGACACCAATAATTATTTATTAAATGAATATTTAATGGTGACTATGTTATCTGGGTTTACCTTCCTCAATATTATAACCACATTTTTTATAACATCTAAATCAGACAGTGCATTATTCTCAGACATTTGTATTGACAAATCCAGATAAAACCAACTCATTTGGAGAATCTGTATCTCTGCTGACAACCAAATTATTTGTGTTTCATAAGATAATTACTCTCTATGATTCTATACTTTAAAGCAAAAACATACGGCTGAAAAAGCATTTGTCCCAAGAATTAAAAATCCATAACATAAAACTATGGAGTATTAGAATTAGCTGAAAGGCAGTAGGTCATCTGCCAAGTATGTTACTCAGTTTAGGCAAGGATCATCCCTCTGTACGTCTCTTGCAAAAACTATCAGTCTTCAACATTTGCTAGATTAAAGAGTTGATTAATTCACAAGACAGTCTGAGGTCCAATTCCTAGAAAATTCTTCATTTACTTGATGACAGTACCCACCACTAGTCCTTGTTCCATCTTCTGAAACATTACAGTAGATACGCTCTTTCACCTCATGGCATCTTGGTTTTTTGAAAATAGTTTTAATATAAGTAATGACAGCACTAAGACTACATTTACCTAGATTTCAAAAGAAATGGCATGTTCAGGACTTGTGATGCAAACACAGGGCACCTTAAAGGTACTGGTTTCTGCACAAAATAAACTCTGTCTCTTCTGCTCCTCATTTACCGTAGAGTCTTCCATCTTAGTTAGGCCAGGGAAGAAACTGGTCTATTTTGTGATGATACCCGAAATTGAGAAAAATACATTGAATGATTGAGGAAGGCTGACTTTTCAGAACTCAATAAGGCTATATAATAAAGATTGGACAGAAGCACCAACTAAAGAGAATGACCAACCCTAGAATGGGACTGACTTCTCTATATTTCATGTGTTTTAATCAATAAATTTAGGCATTTTGTTTTTATTCTATTTTTCTAACTCCTTTACTGTGAATTACTTACCAGCCTACTAAGAGATGCTCATTAGCTTAGAGATTGTCACTTCATAATTCTATTTATAATAAAATGGAAAACTAACAAAAATAACCTCAATTAGTGAGCTTGTAATTATAAAAATAGCTTTTTCTCTTAAAGTTGTGCTTGAAAATATTTTAGAAGCTAACGGAGGAGGGTGTGTATTTGGATCTATATCTTATGTTCCTGAACAATTTAAATGACCTGTAAGTGACAGTGAACAGAAGCCACAGAAGGAGTCTTGCATTCCATATTTCTCCATATTTCAATATTTTCCCAAAACTACACATATTTCATGACTCCAGGACTTTTATACTGATCTCTACTTGTTGTTAGCAATTGAGACTGAATTGTGTCATGATCCTGAATTGTTCAGGAACATAAGATATAGATCCAAATACACACCCTCCTCCGTTAGCTTCTAAAATATTTTCAAGCACAACCTTTCAACCAGTGAAGACTTCAAGTTTCCTCAGACAAATTATAGAATGACTTCTAGATATACTACAAGGAAGCGAAGGTCATCTTTTTATTTAAAAAAAAAAAAAAAAAGACAGCAAAATCTTACTGACTCAAAGTGTCTGGGGGAAAGAGAACATGAATTAATACACATTGGTGAATTGTACCATATAAAGAAACTAAGCTTTATGGATTTCAATTGTCCAGTGAATCTGAAATTTAGGAACATATTGCCAAGCACTAGCCCCACTGAGATGAATAAATTAAAATTGAAGAATTCTTTATGATGAACATATCAAACCCCAGCACACACAGCTTTGGTTTCTCTTTATTTCTCAATTACATTTATTTATAAGTAAGCTGCCCTCTCAGTTCTCTTAAATGGGTAAATCATCTTTTCAGCTGAGTGTTTACTTTTGTCACTTTACTTCCCAGCTTACTCTCTATATGAAGAAGAAAGACAAATTTTCTTAGCTGCAGTCCAGTTCATAGAGAGTTAGACTTAATGACTTCTAAGAGCCCTCCTAATGCTGAGACCCTGTAGGTACGGTGCAGCAAAAATTAATGAATTTCTACTGGTACTCACAATCTGAGTTAAAACATTGTTCCGTATTTGCTATGACTAAACATTTCTTCAGCACCTATTTGTGCCCTTTAGAGCAAAGATTGGGAAACTTTTAAAATAAAAGTTGTTAAAGCAAACTAAATATGGCCTGAGAAGGACTCTGTACTTCTATATTTGATGCCTTGTGGATGAACTGCAATCTGACTTAACAAGTAGACAAGATTGAAAACCTAACTTAGGAGTATGTGCCTGTAACAATAGTGGGGTCTTCGCCAATCCCAGCAGCCATGCTTCAACCACTGATACACTGCTGAGTGTTCAAACTGTGTTCAAACAAGCCAAATGCCAACTCTGACCAATCCAGCTGTTCCTGTACCTCACTTCCGAGTTCTGTATGTCGCTTCCCTTTTTTTGTCCATAAATTTGTTCTGACCACAAGGCATCCATGGAGTCTCTCTGAATCTGCTGTAATTCTGGGGGCTGCCTGATTGGTGAATCATTCATTGCTCAATTAAACTCCTTTAAATTTAATTGGGCTGAATTAACTTTTCTTTTGCAAGGCCCAGAGAGTAAATATTTTAGGCTTTGTGTGCCACATAGTCTCTGCACAACCACTCAACTCTGGTTGGAGATCTGTTGCCCTTTTATACACTGTTCTTTACCTGGATAAAGGCACCAGGATAAGCTTGCTTCCACATTATTATTCTTTAAAATTAGGACTAGTTAGCAGTTTATAACAGTCCTTCCAGGGTTTGAAATCTGTTTTCTTGTTTTATTTTCAAAGTTCAAAACAATTTTTAAAAGTTTTAGTTTCTTTGGGACGTTTGAGGTTTCTTCTTAAATATGATGAAATGGCCACATTGTAGAGGCTGACTTTGGAATATTAGTAATATCATTGTATGAGTAAACTGGACCTATTAGTTCATTAGAACTCAACCTATTCAGTTCTCCCCATATTTTCCATAACGTCAAAGTTCTCCTAACAACTCCCAAATGCCTGTGTCCTTTACTCTTTTTCGTGATCATTTCCTTGAAGATGACTAGACTAGCCCCTGTAAAACCTGTATGTTACAATTCAGTGTAATCATACTAGAGTTGTTGCAAAGGAAGTCCCTCTAGGGCAAATGTTTTTGTCAGTAATGAGAGTCTAAAACTATTTCCTAGAAGACAAAATAACAGCAGAGGGAGCGGCCACAACTGAGAAAAGAGCCTTTTAAAAAAAATTTTAGCTTAGAATAATAGACGAGTCTTCATTAATTAATAATGTTTGCAATGCAATGTGGTAACTTCATCAGCCAAGAGTATACAGAACAAGACTGCTATGCTAGCCCTCAGTGGCCAAGAGAGAATGAAGCCATAAAGCATATATGTATATATAAATATGTACACTGTGCTGAGTGAACTATTATATATGTGCCAGTTTTATTGGAAATTATTTCAGAAATATATAGTACTAGATCGGCACTGTGCAGAGGTAAAAGGAACATATATATTACATTTTGTGAAAGTCATCTAATAGAGAACAAAATCTTTATACTCATGGAACTTGTAATACAGCAGCCTTTAAAAATGGGGACAACATATTCAAATATGTATAAACATATGTTTAATATTTCAGCAATTTGTGGTCAGCCTGAATATAACCTATTATGAAAGAACCAACCTTAGAACACATAAGACTTGATTTGTCAGGCCCTCTTTTCCACGGCTTTGCTTATATTTGCTCTTATTTAGCTCTTTGTACTGTTTTGGAAACATAATAGTTATTCACTGAATATGTGTTCAACGTCTATCTTGGCATTTCCCTCCACACCAACTTCCTCTCTCTTTCTCCCTCTTCCTCATTTTCCTTAATTTTCACTTTCCATTTTTACTTTCTTTCTGGGTATTGTTTTGTTTAGTTTGAGACTGGAGTGCAGTGGCATGATCAGGACCCACTGCAGCCTTAACCTCCTGGGCTTAAGCAATTTTCCCGCCTCATCTGGGACTATAGCTGCTCGCTTTTCCATCTCCCTTGCTCTTATCTGTATGTCTTTCTTTTTTTCCTAACTTTAAGGCTAAGCAAAGAAACTGAACTATATTTCTAATTACTTCTTGCAGGTACTGAATTTATTGTCTGAACTCTGTTTCTAATTTTGAAGTAAATGATGATGTTATATGTGTGTATATGCAAATATATACAGACAGACAGACACAACCACATATATAGTCATTACCTATGTCACTTAATCTATGTGTTCACATTATATGTGTTGCTTAGCAACAGGGACACATTCTGAAGGATGTGTCATTAGGTGATTTTGTCATTTTATGAACATCATAGAGAGTACTTACACAGACCTAGATGGCATACTCTACTATACACCTAGGCTATATGGTATAACCTATTGCTCCTCATCTACAGACATACACAGCATGTTACTGTACTGAATACTGTAAGGAACTGGAACACAGTTACAATTCTATGTTTAGATTCTATGTATCTAAACATAGAGAAGGTATAGGGAAAATACCGTATTGTAATCTTATGAGACCACCATCATGTATGCAGTCTGTCATTGACTGAGGCATCATTATGCAGTGCATGAGTGTGTATATAAAATGTTATGTTTTTCTTTAAAAACAAAGGCAACAAAATGGATTTAATTTTATGTATGGGGCATTCCTTTGTGGTTTTCTCTTTCATATTGTTTCTTCCTAGGTCTCTCCCCTAACATAGCGTCTTAGCTATTCAGAAATAACACCTTGACCTATGAATCTGCTCCTGACCTTTCAAAGATCAATACATCTCTACATTGGCCATTTTTTATCCTTTGAAATGAATGGAAGCCAATGCCAAACTTTCCCTTTGCAAACATAAGCATTTTGGGAAGGTGAGAGGAAGGAACTGTTCGGTGTTACATTTTACACAATTAAACAATCTGCCACCTTGGCACAGTACACCAGGAAAATATATCATACCTCTGAATGGTTCTTTTCTAATGTCATTATCTACTCCAGCCACACAGCATCCAAATACCACCTCCATCAGGACAGCCCAGGCCCCTTCACGCAGTATAGAGCTCTATGACATTACAATACTTCTTATCTCACAACCTATTTCTGGGCTCATTTATATGCATGCAAAAGAGGGTTTCTGTCCTCTGGAGAGCTGGCAGGCACCCTGCGGTCGGATTCCTCTTGTCCCTGAACATTAGACACTCTCTTGCCAATGAAAAGCCGCCAGAGAAATCGTGTAGATCGACAGTCTTAGAATTTCCACTTTTATCTCAGTCGATTAGCATGTTTTTTTCTTCCTACTGTCAGCACGGAAAGATGACAAGTTAAGGAAAATGTAAAGTTAATGCTGATGGAAAGGCAACTTAGAAATAGAGAATTATACAGCTCAGTTTTCAGGAATAAAAAGACACATTTCTACCGCTAGTTTCTCTCTCACAGAAGATTGTAGAAGTTCCAGCAATATCTCACCTTTCTATTGTCTTTGATTATGAAATAGGAGGTGTGTTATACTACAACACTTTAATTTCTCTTTTCAGTGCCAAAGTTCTTAAGCTAGGGACCCATGTTAATTGCCCTCACATTCCTGCCTGAATACTCCCTGCTGTGTTCTTACCCCTTCTGCGTTATTGAATTCTTTCTCAAGTGTCACCAGTGACCTCCTATTTATCAGATGCAGTCTCTCCTCAGTTTTCATCCTCCTGGCCTCTTTATGGTTTTTGACACTGTTGAGCACCTGCTCCATCTTTCTTAGTCTTCTCTTGGTTTCCGTGACACTGCACTCCTTTGTTCTCCAATCTTGGCGAATGATTCTGCCTTGTCTTTGTTGCTGGCTCTTCTCCCTCCTCCCACAACTATGGATTTCCTCCAAAGCTATGATCTCAGTCTTCTACTCTTCCTCATTTTCTCATCTTCAAAAACCATTCATATATATATACATAGTGTGATGTTGGGCAAGTTCCTTAACCTCTCTAGGCATATATATATTATATTTATAGATGTATTATATATATTATATATATATAGATGTATTATATATATTATATATATATAGATGTATTATATATATTATATATATATAGATGTATTATATATTATATATATAGATGTATTTTTTATATATATATATATATATATATATATATTGCACTCCAAGCACTGGAGTTGGTGATTGGGTGTATAGATAGATAGATAGATAGATAGAGAGAGAGAGAGAGAGAGAGAGTGTATGTGTGTGTGTGTGTGTTTACGTATATATATCCGCACTGGAGTATATAGACCCCACCAATCACCAGTTCCAGTGCTGCTCATCCAAACTACAAAATCTTAATTCAAACTATGTAACAGAGCACATTTACTTGGATATAGAGCCACTAACGTCTTAAATTCAACTTAATGTCAATGTGCTTAAAGTTTCCCTGCTTATTTTCCCTTCTCTTCTCCCATTTGGTGCACTGTAATGTTTAATTTTATGTTTTACATTGACTGGGCTTAGGAACACCCAGACAGCAAGTAAAATATTATTTTGCAGGATGTCTGTGAGAATGTTTCAGAAGAGATTATCATTTGAATCAGTACACTGAGTGAAGAAGATCAGCCTCACCAAATATGAGTGGGCATTGTCCAATCTGCTGAGGAACTGAATAGAACAAAAAGGCAGAGGAAGAGTGAATTTGCTCTCTTCTGGAGCTAGGATATCCATCTTCTCCTTCCCTGGGATATTGGTCTTCCTGGCTCTTGGGCCTTAGGACTTGGGCTCGGATTTGCTTCCCTGGTTTTCAGGTCTTTGGGCTCGCTCCGGAATTATCCCCAGCTTTCCTGATCCTCCAGTTTCAGGCAACAGATAGTGGGACTTCTCAGGCTCTAACATCACATGAGCCAATCTCTCATAATACATCTCTTCCTGTATATCTATATAGCTCTTATTGGCTCTGCTTCTCTGGAGAACCCGAGTGACACATGCACTCTATGTCTCCCCCAAACACCATCCGCCAAAGGCAACCTACCAAATAATCTCTACTACATCCTGCAAACTACTGCCTTAGTTTAAGGAATTCTGTGACACTTTAATGCCAGCTTCATAAATTCAAACTCTTTAGGGTGACTTCTAAGGCTTTCAGCATATGGTGTTAATCTATCTAATCTTGATTTCCATGACTCTTCAATATGGGCCATAATTGTTGACCACGAAAGTCTCTTCAATAGGCATATTGAAGAGACTTGGTAAGGCTACTCCACCAACCTCTACATCAGTTCTGATTCTCCAGCTTTTGTTCTTTCCTTCTAGGTGAAACTACTTTATCTAGTCAATTTATCTATTGGCTGATTCTAATTTCTCATAAGACAGACAGTTTTGTGATAACCAAGTATCACCTGGCAATAATCAGCGGTTTTCTGGAGAGTCATTGTTTACTAGTGTTAAGAACCTAGCCTTAAGAGTCAGTCAGGGTTGTGTTGAAACCCCTGTTCTGTTATTTACTTGTGATGTGATGTTGGGCAAGTTACTTAACCTCTCTAGGCCCCTGTTTTCTCATTTGTAAAATAAGAATAATATACTACCTACCACACAGGTTATTGGGAGAAATACATGAAATAATGCATATATTCCCCTTAGAAATAACCCTTTATCACAGGGCCACCCCTCAGTAAGTGCTGAATAAAGTTAGCTATTATCATATTTTTTAAAATTATACTTTAAGTTCTAGGGTACATGTACAGAATGTGCAGGTTCGTTACATAGGTATACATGTGCCATGGTGGTTTGCTGCACCCATCAACCCGTGATCTACATTAGGTATTTCTCCTAATGCTATCCCTCCCCTAGCCTGCCAACCCCCGACAGGCCCCCGTGTGCGATGTTCCCCTCCCTGTGTCCATGTGTTCTCATTGATCAGCTCCCACTTATGAGTGACAACATGCGGTATTTGTTTTTCTGTTCTTGTATTAGTTTGCTAAGAATGATGGTTTCCAACGTCATCCATGTCCCTGCAAAGGACACAAACTCATTCTTTTTGATAGCAATTATCATCTTAAATGTATCTGTCTTCACCCTGCTTCACCCAATTTTATAATTTGTTTATTTCACAGAATAATTCTATGTGGGACTGAACATAACAATAAGCACTCTTTGGAGACTGAAAATGTACAAATGCTGGATGTTAATGAGTTGCTGGAGACTGAAAGGTCATACAGGCACAGGATGGCAGGCAGATGCTGGCATCATAAGGGTAGGCTCTGTTCTGTTTTGCTGGTCATTGTATCTAAGGTAGGCACAGTGATTCAAAAATGGTTAGCTCCTCATACATATGTATTGAATGAACTACAAAGAATCCTCAAATCTGAAATTTGAATTTAAAACTTAATGAATTCCTCAAATTACGGCTTCTAATTAATGCATTTCTGCTAAGCCAAGGGGAGCCCTCTGAGAAACTGGTCCCAGAGCTCTTTCTCATTGTGGATCATAAAGAGCTTCTCCCATTGGGTGACTGAGTGGATGGGAGGAGTCACTGGGTTTATGTTTGGGATCTTCATTCACTAGCTTGGCTTCTGACTTCCACTGCATGTTGTTAAGAGGTACTGCTTGAAAATAGTCCAGCAGTAATGTTTTATAAATGATTACTAGTTTCAAGTAGTTTCTTTTTTTTTTTTTTTTAATTATACTTTAGGTTTTAGGGTACATGTGCACAATGTGCAGGTTTGTTAGATATGTATCCATGTGCCATGTTGTTTTGCTGCACCCATTAACTCGTCATTTAGCATTAGGTATATCTCCTAATGCTGTCTCTCCCCCCTCCCCCCACCCCACAACAGTCCCCGGAGTGTGATGTTCCCCTTCCTGTGTCCATGAGTTCTCATTGTTCAATTCCCACCTATGAGTGAGAACATGCGGTGTTTGGTTTTTTGTCCTTGCGATAGTTTACTGAGAATGATGTTTTCCAGTTTCATCCATGTCCCTACAAAGGACACGAACTCATCATTTTTTATGGCTGCATAGTATTCCATGGTGTATATGTGCCACATTTTCTTAATCCAGTCTATCGTTGTTGGACATTTGGGTTGGTTCCAACTCTTTGCTATTGTGAATAGTGCCGCAATAAACATACGTGTGCATGTGTCTTTATAGCAGCATGATTTATAGTCCTTTGGGTATATACCCAGTAGTGGGATGGCTGGGTCAAATGGTATTTCTAGTTCTAGATCCCTGAGGAATCGCCACACTGACTTCCACAATGGTTGAACTAGTTTACAGTCCCACCAACAGTGTAAAAGTGTTCCTATTTCTCCACATCCTCTCCAGCACCTGTTGTTTCCTGACTTTTTAATGATGGCCATTCTAACTGGTGTGAGATGGTATCTCACTGTGGTTTTGATTTGCATTTCTCTGATGGCCAGTGATGATGAGCATTTTTTCATGTGTTTTTGGGCTGCATAAATGTCTTCTTTTGAGAAGTGTCTGTTCATGTCCTTCGCCCACTTTTTGATGGGGTTGTTTTTTTCTTGTAAATTTGTTTGAGTTCATTGTAGATTTCAAGTAGTTTCTTAGAAAAGAACATGATGCAACCACAGAAATGTATGTAATAAATCTTAAATGATTCTGTAACATTTATTTTCATCAAAGTATCTTCAACATCAAAATTAAGATAACAAGATATTCTCATTGCTTTTCTAATTATGTGGAAGCAGCACTTTGTTAGTATCATCTACATATCTTTCTGGATACTTCTTCCACATCTTAAAGGTAGCTATTTTTTTTTATCTGTCTCACTCTTAAACACAGCTCTCAGGCTGACAGAAATAAAATCCACACGTGGTATTGCCCTTGTCCATCGTTTTTTAGGGTTCAGTATCACACTTTCTTTTTTACTCTCCTATTCTTCCTTTGCTGACATCTCCTATGTTCAGCAAGAGCTGAACAAAAAGAGTTATCTGATTATCACAGTAAAAACTATTGAGGTATAAATGACTGAGAGGCTCAGCATTCTGAAAGAGGCTTTTAAAATATGAGCCAATTAACACACTTCAATCTCTAACTTTTGAGCAGTTAGAATCTTAGATCTGGATATTTCACATAATCCTCCATAGTCAAATGACTCTTTGAAACTTTATTACAAGGAGGGGATTTATCACCGACAATGCTATGAAGGGCAAGCTGATTAATTGTTCTCAGAGTCATTGCAGTGATCCATTTAGTGATAGCTCACTATCAATCAGTAAGCTACCCCTCCTCCTACATGCCATCCTATTTTTGTCGGTTCGGTTTCCTAGGTGCTTCCATTTACAGAGAATTTTTCGAGGTACTGTCATACATGATTATTAAAAATAATAATAAGACACAATCTCTTCTTTCAAGAAAGATTAGTCAGTTTTCCATTCTAATTGTTCTAGGATGGGGATTAGAAAACACAATTTGAAAAGGTCCAGATTACAAATAGTTCAGGCATTGTTGGCCAAGAGGCAAAATCAAGGATTTTGTATGTAGGTACTTACTTAGGTAACAAGAGAGGAAACAAATTTTTGCACATATTTTATTCATGAAATTAAAAACTTTATGAACACTGAAATGTGAATTTCAGTGATGATATTATGTGTCACAAAATATTCTTCTTTTTATTTTTTTCCCAATCATGTAAAAAGGTAAAACCCATTCTTAGCTTGTGTGCTGTACAAAAACAGACCAGAAAGGGTGAATGAGAGTGGTGGTAGGAGTGGTGAATTTGGCCACAGTTTGTCAAAGTCTGCTTTAGGAAATGCTTAGGTTACCCAAATTTATTAATCCAGGTTCCAAAAGAAATACAATTTACTGCCAAATATCTTAGAATTGGAACCTGTGATATGCTAGATTCAGTAAGTAATTTACATGGTATATTGGTCAGGGTTCTCTCTTTGCAAATCACAAAAGGCTAAATTAAATCAGCAGAAGCAAAAAAGGTGATGTATACTGGCTAAAGTAAAAGGAGCAGTGGTGGAGTTGATGCTAGGGATGATTTCAGGTGAACCTGAGGCACTCATTGTCAGGATTTTCTATCCCTGTCTCCTCTCAGCTTTTCTCTGAGTACAGATTTCATTCTCCGCCACTGCAAAAATGTCTCCTCTACACAGTGGAGAATACAGCTACGAGCAGCTTTAGGCTCACATTATGCCAACTCAACCCATCTCAAGAGGATGGTTTTTCCATCCCTGCTTTAGTATATCAAGTCCCATGCAGGATAGCTGTAGCAAGCGCTGTCAGCACTTCACCCATATTTCCTCAAGGTTAGGTCCATTTTCAATGCACGTCTCCCACTGAACCATCACTCCCAACAGCCAGCACCTACATCACTTTGTTGGAGGACTTGCCCTCAGGCAGCTGGCACCAGCTGAGCCTGCACATACAGATTGCTAGAAGTGCCTGAAAATCTATGTCCCTGGCAGGTAGCCTTTAAACAATGACTGACAGTTAGGGAAATATATTCCACCTCCTGCATCCAAAAGTGAGGGATAAGCTATACAGTTTTCAGAGCTTTCCTATGGTATTGAGCCAAAAGTACCTGTGCAGAAAAGAGTTAACATAGCAAGGCTGAAAATGCTAGCCTTAGAAAGGTCTGCTTGCAAGGTTAGCCCTTGGCTGGCATCTGTGAACTTTTATTTCAGGAGGATTTCCACCGTTCTCTGATAGAAGTCACTTTTCCTAAATTATTTGTACAAATAATTTGATTTATGCTAACACCTGCTTTCTTTTAGGGAGCTTGAAATTTTTGTACGTGCTTGACAAAGCAGCCCCTATGTGACCTCAATAAAAGCCTTGACTCTCAACCTCTAATGAGCTTCCCTTTTTGGCAACATTTCATAAGTAGTCACAATTTGTTTACTGGAAAAATTAAGAGTGTCCTGTGTGACTCCACAGGAAGAGGGCCCTTGAAAGCTTATGCCTTGTTTCCTGTGAGCTTCACTCTATGTGCCCTTTCTCTTTGCTGATTTTGCTTTGTATCCTTCCACTTTAATAAACCATAGTTGTAAGTACAACTATATGCTGAATCCTGTGAGTCCTCCTAGTGAATCATTGAACCTAGGGGTAGTTTGAGGGACTTCCCCAATACAGCACCCATCATGGGCCACTTCTTAACACTTCACCCTTGCATGGCTTTCCCAGGACCACTTCCTTCCTCCGCAACTTTTCTCTAGATTTTTCTTGATAACATTTCCTATTAAGTCACTTTTACATGACTCCCCATCTTAACATCCACTTTCTGGAAACCACATCTAAGATTAATTCTGATTGTCCCAAGTCTTAACTAATTACTGTGATCAGGAAAATGAGGTGCTATGACTGCCCAAATCTTTGCCATATGCTCATAACCATTGCCAGGAAGAAAAGGACTTTTCACCAGAAGGTGGGGGAAGGAAGGGCAAGTGCTGGACTAACATAAATAATAGCTAAACCACAGGCAATATGGTCATGTTCCAAAATATAATGGCTTATTGGCTAACATAATATTCTCAAGTGAATAGTCTCACATGATAATTAATACCTTTCTTCTCCCTTATTGGCTTTTTTTTTTCACAAAGTGGAATTGTATTATTTCACAAAGACTACAGTATATGAAATTAAAAAAAAAAAAACTAAAGCTTTATTGAAATGAAATCAAGGCCTCTTGCAAACCTTGCTAATAGCTAAGTGACTTGCTTTCCATATACCAGCTTTTTAGCACCTAACTCAACTGGGAAAATGATCAATTATTTGCATCATAAAATTTCAGTGTAAACTCTGAATGTTAAACCTATAAAATACAAAGATAGATTTAATTTGTCAAGCTAAAATTTCATTATGAGTTTACTAATATTTGTGTTAAGAAAAAAAATCATCAGGAGGTGGAGTTTCACACATGCCCCGTGCATCCCAAATCCATAAGCATTTTTTCAGTGGGTGTTTCTCTCCTATCCTTCAACAATTCACTCCCGGAGCATCTGCCTCTTGTTTTGCTTTTTCTTAACTAGGATTTCTTTTATCCTTTTGTGAAAAAACCTAATTACAAAAGAAATACATACACATTGAAAACATTTCAGAGGATACAGATATGTGCAAATGAAAAATAAAAGTCATTCATAATCTCACCTACCAGAGATAAGCATTGTTAAGGCTTTTTAATGAATATGTATTTGCTTAGAAAGAAAGGATCATACTAGTAACACTATCTTGTGATTCACTTTTTTACACTTAAAAATATGTCACAAGTACCTGCCTAGGTCATACTACTTACACAGAAATCCACCTCATTTTTTATGATGACCACGTAGTATTCCATGTTATGACCATCATCATCATTCATTTAACTATTTCTCTATTAATTGTGGCATTTAGGTTGTTTCAGATTTTTTACCATTCAAATAACCACGCAGTAAAACATCATGGCACTTATTTATTTATAAATTTGTGAAAGGTTACTATAGGGCAATTTCTGCAAGTTGATTGGCTAAATCAAAACATGTACTTTTAAATTTTTAAAAATAATTTTTAAATTGATTCAAAAGAGACCAGACCTATTTGAATCCCCTGAGTAGTATATCAGAGTACCAGTTTCCCTGTACTTTCAGCAACATTAAACATATTTTAGGTCTCTAAAAACTTTTTCAACCGTGTAAGAAAAATATAGTTCTAATTTGCATGTTTTGATAATTAGTGACTTTAAGCATCTTTTCAACTGTTTGTTGGTCATTAATATATCTACCTTAATATGTTATTTTTCATGTAATTTTTCTATTTAAAATTTAAAATTATGCTGAGCACTTTTTTTAATAGAAGGACGTTATACATTTTGGGTATTAACCCTTTATTGTTCATATATGATAGAACATTTTTCTATTTTTATTTCTCCTTTAGTGTTTTTAATGCAAGACATTTAAATTTAAGACTCTAAAATGTTTTTGTTATCTAATTTGTTCATTTTACTCTTATGGCTTCTCATTTTGTTGCCATGTTAATAAAGTTCTATCCCATTTCTATATTACAAAAATATTTTCCTGTTTTTATAATAAAACTGGTACAATACATGCATCTTTCTCTTTGTATCACTTTACTTCTTCTTTGAAGCTTCACCTTTAAAATATTGTCCCTTATCATCAAATTCCACTTAATCATCACTTAGTCTAGCTAAGTACATTTCTTTCCTTTCATCTTTACTCAAAGCCAATCCTCCATTCTCATCAATTCCTCATCTGAATTTCACCCAATTTACCTAATTGGTTCCTCTCTATCCATCTAAAGCTTAAGGGAGTGAGTGTGCTTTTCAAGTACAGATTCATTAGCTACAAGCAGAGGATAAGTTCTCCCCTTTTTACATGATGCTTTCCTTTCCAACTAAATTAATGGGGACAATGTTCCCTGCTATATCACACAAAATTTTAATTTGCACACATGTCTCTTATGCTTCCCTTTTAATGAATCAGTTATGCCAAAAACTGAAGCACTGTCTCCCATCTCTCCTCTTCTCTTCACATCAATTGGGTTCCCACTCCTGGCTTCCTTACATTTATTGATGGCATTCAGTTGCCTAGTGTATTAGTTTCCCGAGTCTGCCATAACAAAGTATCATAAACTAGGTAGCTTAAACAATAGAAATTTATTTTCTCATAGTTATAGAAGCTAGAATCCAAGATCAAGGTGTCAGCAGTGTTGGTTCCTTCTGAGGGCTAATGAGGGAGAAATCTGTTCCATGCTTGTCTCCTGGCTTTTGGTGGCTGGCTAACGATCTGTAGTATTCCTGCATCTTGGAAATGTATTGATCCTCCTAAATTACAACTGGTAAGCTTTCAGTTACTCTTCATTACCTATAAATAAAATGAAAGTGGTTTACCTTGTGTTCAGACGTTGATTGGCCTTGGCTCCCCTGAAAAGCAAAGCCTGAGACAAGGACTAGAATTCATGTAAATTATTTTTGGAAGATATCTTAAAGAACATAACTGTGATCTAAGAAGGATGAAACCAGAAACGAGGAAACGCCAATTCAAATTGTGTTATCGAGCAGGTTACTTACTGCTGTGGGCAACTGGGGCTTGATCCAGGCCTTTTGAGGACTCTGAGAACGTCCAGAGAGAACAGGCCCTAGAAATGTCTACCTTATAGGCAAAATAAATGAGCATTTATTCATAAGCTCCCAACCCCCCATTCCCTATTTGTCAAAGGTTGCCCCGTATACTTGTGTCAGAATGGCTGAGCAGGTTCTGTAGAAGTCCTGTAAAGCCTAGGAACCCCAATCAGGAAGTGAGAGAAATCTAGTGCATCTAATTTAAGGTGCCTTCAGGTTATAACTTTGTGCAGCTGGTTGCTGTAGTAATGGCTGGAGTACATAGGTAGACCATTAAGATGTGAAGTGGGCTATTAGCGGTATGCAGCAAAAGTGGGAAGAAATACAAGCTTTGCCTTGAAATCAAGTTATGTATCTCCACAGCCCATGTTTGTAATCTGCACAGAGATTTGTTTGTAATCACCACAGATGAAGTCACCGGAGAGGTCCTTTCCAGCTCGGAAAAATGATTGCCACTTTCCTGGGGCAAAATCTGAAAAGTTTTCTTGCCTTTTGACAAAACGGAACATACAGAACACAGAACATGTTCTGTATGTTCAGATTTGTCAATAGGGAAGAGAATAAAAAATTTGATGTTCACGTTATTGATGCTGGTGGGGTCCTAATAAAAAATAGCACAAAACAAGAAAGAGATATGGGTAATGAGAGGAGAAAAGATGATAAGTTATGTTTGGGGACTGTTGAGTTAGAAGTGCCACAGAGAAGACGGCAATGTTCATTAGACAGTTAGAAATAAAAGCTTAGGAGCTTAGATGTGGCTTGGAACTGAAAATGAAAGGCCATTTGCAAAGATGTCTTAATTTTAAAAAGTCAGCATTATGGTTGAGATTATCAATGAAATTAGATAGAAGAAAAAGGAAGAAGCCAAATAAAATAATTTAAGTAATATTTATATTTAGAGTTTGGAAAGATGAAGTATCAGAGAATGAGTCATACAACAGATGAAAGAACTAGGGGAATCAAAAACGTATTTTGTCCCAGAGGTCAAGGAAAATGGGAAATTTTAAGGAAAAAGAAGAGGCCAATAATATCAAATGCTGCAGAGCTGCAAAAACACTAAAGGAGTTTATGGTAAATAAGTCTGCTGTTGTAGGTTTTTTATGCCGATGCACCAAGAGGCGTTGTTGGAGCAAACATCTGGATAATTTACAAAACATTTATTGAATGCCTACCAAGGACTCAGTATTGTGCTACTCACAACTTCGTGTATCCTCTCAAAAAGCATACATTATGATTGGGACTGGAAGTCTAGAACCTATTATATCAGGTGACTACATAATCAAAATAAGCTCTGTCTACTTAACATTTTAGGGATTTAGAGAGAGAGTTGGCTGTGTAGTATCTCATGTATTAAAGCTATAATTTTTTAAAGAAAACTTTTTCTATTTTGAGATAATTATGAATTCAAAGGCAGTTGTAACAAATAATTCAGAGAGATTCTGTGTGGTCTTTACCTGGTTTTTCCCAGTGTTAACATATTGCAAAACTGTAGTAAAATATTACAACCAAAGTATTGACATTGATATGGTTAAGATACAGACATCTCAATTTTTTTTATTGCTGAATAGTATTCCATGATATGAATTTACCACAGTTTGTTTAACCATTCACTATCTGGGTTATTTCCAATTTTGGCTATTATGAATAAAGCTACAATAAATATTGGCATGCAGGTTTTTATATGAACATGTCTTCAATTCTCTAGGATACTCAGATGGACAATTGCTGGGTCATATTTAGTTGGAGGTTTAGTTTTCTGACCATTCTTCCTTTAACTTCTTTTATTTATTTATTTATTATTATACTTGACGTTTTAGGGTATATGTGCACAACGTGTAGGTTAGTTACATGTGTAAACATGTGCCATGTTGGTGTGCTGCACCCATTAACTCGTCATTTAACATTAGGTATACCTCCAAATGCTATCCCTCCCCACTCCCCCCACCCCACAACAGACCCCAGTGTGTGATGTTCCCCTTCCTGTGTCCATATGTTCTCATTGTTCAATTCCCACCTATGAGTGAGAACATGCAGTGTTTGGTTTTTTGTCCTTGCGATAGTTTGCTGAGAATGATGGTTTCCAGTTTCATCCATGTCCCTACAAAGGACATGAACTCATCACTTTTTGTGGCTGCATAGTATTCCATGGTGTATATGTGCCACATTTTCTTAATCCAGTCTATCATTGTTGGATATTTGGGTTGGTTCCAAGTCTTTGCTATTGTGAATAGTGCTGCAATAAACATACGTGTGCATGTGTCTTTATAGCAGCATGATTTATAATCCTTTGGGTATATACCCAGTAATGGGATTGCTGGGTCAAATGGTATTTCTAGTTCTAGAGCCCTGAGGAACCGCCACACTGACTTCCACAATGGTTGAACTAGTTTACAGTCCCACCAACAGTGTAAAAATGTTCCTATTTCTCTGCATCCTCTCCAACACCTGTTGTTTCCTGACATTTTAAAGACTGCCATTCTAACTGGCGTGAGATGGTATCATTGTGGTTTTGATTTGCATTTCTCTGATGGCCAGTGATGATGAGCATTTTTTTCATGTGTCTTTTGGCTGCATAAATGTCTTCTTTTGAGAAGTGTCTGTTGATATCCTTTGCCCACTTTTTGATGGGGTTGTTTGTTTTTTTCTTGTAAATTTGTTGGAGTTCATTGTAGATTCTGGATATTAGCCCTTTGTCAGATGAGTAGATTGCAAAACTTTTCTCCCATTCTTGGAAAAAACTACTTTAAAGTTCATATGGAACCAACAAAGGGCCTGCATTGCCAAGTCAATCCTAAGCCAAAAGAACAAAGCTGGAGACATCACGCTACCTGACTTCAAACTATACTACAAGGCTACAGTAACCAAAACAGCATGGTACTGGTACCAGAACAGAGATATAGACCAATGGAACAGAACAGAGCCCTCAGAAATAATGCCGCATATCTACAACCATCTGATCTTTGACAAACCTGACAAAAACAAGAAATGGGGAAACAATTCCCTATTTAATAAATGGTGCTGGGAAAACTGGCTAGCCATATGTAGAAAGCTGAAACTGGATCCCTTCCTTACACCTTATACAAAAATTAATTCAAGATGGATTAAAGACTTAAATGTTAGACCTAAAACCATTAAAACTCTGGAAGAAAACCTAGGCAATACCATTCAGGACATAGGCATGGGCAAGGACTTCATGTCTAAAACACCAAAAGCAATGGCACCAAAAGCCAAAATTGACAAATGGGATCTAATTAAACTAGAGAGCTTCTGCACAACAAAAGAAACCACCATCAGAGTGAACAGGGAACCTAACTTCTTCATTAAAATGATCACTTTCTGCAATTATATTATATATTCACTTATTTGTTTTTATTATTTGTATCTCCCAGTGGTCTATAAGGTCTGTAAAGGTAGGAACTTTGCCTTGCCCACTGCTGCATCCCTAGCACCTAGAACAATAATGGTATATAATAGACATACAATAAATATTCGACAAGTGAAAGAGTAAAGGAGACTTGTATGTAATGACATGGAAATATTTTGAAAAAAAATTTATTCTTAAAATCTGATCTAGTTTTTACCTGGTGTAATTGTTTTCTCATTCAGATCACACAAAATAAGTTTTGAAAATAATAGAGAACTATAGTTATTCTATGTTCTTTTACATTTTTAATTTTTGTGGGTATATAATAGGTTATATATTTATAGGATACATGAGATATTTTGATACAGGCATATAATGCATACACTTCAGGGTAAATGAGGTACTCATAACCTCAAGCATTTTTCCTTTCTTTGTGTTATTTTATCCACTAAGTTAAACATTCAACAAACCCTTGCTAACACTTGACACTGTGCTGAAGTCTTGGAGAGATACCAAATGGAGTAAAGCTCTGACACATAAGTAGCTTCGAAATTGTTACTTCTGTCCTTGCAACATGAGAAAAGCTGAAACAGCTGAAAATCAATAACTGTTCTTGGGCAGGCCTATCAAAGAATTGAAATGTAGGAGCCAAGACTTGGCCCTGGTTGTACAATCAACTCATGAAAGTGGAGAAAAGGCATACAAATTTATTTAAAGTGCATATGTTGGAGCCTTCAGAATGAAAACCTAAAGATACAGGGGAAATTGTCCATTTTTATGCTTAGGTTCAACAAAGTATTGGCAGCATGTAAAAATATGATTGGACAAAAAGGGGGTACTGTAATGCTAATTGAGTGGGGACACTCAGCAAGGCCTGCCTATCCTGATTCTTCCTGGCCTCTCTGAGCATGTGCTCCTTCATTCTGGGTATGAGGCAAGAAAGACCCTCTCTGGAATGAGGGTCTTAGACCTATAGCAAACAAGATAGGTCAGATAATTTCTTTATGGCTAGTTTTTACACAGAAAGGCAGAGGAAAAATTAGAGTAATAAATATTTTTACGTTTTATGGCTGGCCATAGGGAAAGGGGGTTCTGGTTTCTATGATCTGTCTTGGAGAAGAGGATTCTAGTTTCTACAGCTAGCCTTGGAGGAGAATAGGACCTAGAGACAGCAGGGCAAGAGAAGGTCAGAGAAAAATTTTTGCTTCTGAGGTTGCTTCTGAGGCCTTTATTATGGGGTATTATCTTCTGAGCCCCAACACAAGTCACTGGGCAAGCTGTCATCCTGAAATCTGGGGAGATAGGAAATTACAGAGAATTACAGCCAAGAGTATTTTATATGGAGTAGGAGCCACTGGAGCCAGTCACTGGTAGAAATGCTTAAATTGTAATTTTGATGTATTGCTGGAGGCTGAGAGTAGACTATCATGAAAATGAGAAATTCCTAGAAGATTCAGTCTTAGGGAGGCCCCCATACTTTAATGGGCTTATACCTCAAGTAACCTTATCATGTTCTCACGGTGATGAGCCAAGAAAAAAATATTACCATTTCTCTGGTAAGGGAAGGGAAAAGGGCATTCTTCATCACAGAACCTACTTTGCAGTGAAAAAGACTATAAGAAGCCTATCTCAGCCGAAAGTTTGCAGTGAAAAAGACTTTATCAGAAGCCTATCTCAGCCAAAAGAGAGACTTTTCCCCAAAATTCAACTTCATCTAGTCTTCTTGTCTTATATAAAGGGTTGAGGGTGAAAAAATATATTTTTGAAGGTTACAGCCCGTTGGCACAGGCACTCTATAAGACTGAAATTTAATAATAAGATGTAGAATAATTTCTCTTCCTCACTCCTTACTACCTCATCAACAGGGCTCTAGTGTAATAAAATGGATTATAGCTGAAAGAGCTGCAAGGCTCAGACTATGTTTAAGAGGGAATTCCTAGGTAAATCTAAAGACAACAAGGAAGAAAAAATAAGGACACTAGAAAAATTTGAAGCTCCTAAAACCTACAGCTATGGCAGATATTAAAACAGCCTACCTGCTGACCAAATTAACATAAACCTTCACACTATAGGCCTATTTATCTCAGTTCCTGTCCTATTACCCCATATTTCATGTCTGCCTTTAAACAAAAAATTATACAGCATACTAAAAAGCAAGGAAAAGTACAGTCTGAAGAGAGAAAGAAAGCATCAGAATCAGACCCAGATTCAAGCAGGTTTTGTAATTATCAGACAGGAAGTTTAATATAAGTATGATTAATATGTTAAGGGCTTTAATGGAAAAAGTAGACAACATGCAGAAACGGATTGGTAATACCATAATAGAGTTGGAAATTCTAAGAAAGTATCAAAAGGAAACACTAGAAATAATAATAATAAGAAGAAGAAGGAGGAGGAGGAGGAGGGAGAAGAAGAAGAGGAGGAAGAGGAGGGGGAGGAAGAGGAGGAGGAGGAAGAGAAAGCTTTGTAACAGAAATGAAGAATGCCTTTGATGGGATCATTAGTAGCCTGGAATAGCCTGGTAATGAATCAGTGAACTTGAAGATATGTTGATAGAAACTTCTGAAGCTAAAATACAAAAGGAAAAAGTAATTTTACAAAAATAGAACAGAATATCCAAGAACCATGGGACAATATCAAAAGATATAAAATTGCATAATTGGAATACCAGTGGAAAAAGAGGAAATATTGAAGTAATAATGGCTTAGAACTTTAGCAAACTAATGACAGGCATCAAACCATAGATCCAGGAAGCTCAAAGAACAACACTTAGAATGCATACCAAAAAGTCTACACCCAGACATATAGCAGACTGCAGACAAATCAAAGAAAAAGAGGCTATCTTAAAAGAAACTAAGATAATAGGGAAGACACCTTCCCTCTAGAGGGAAAGAAGTTAAATATTACATCAGACTTCTCATCAGAAACCATGCAAGCAAGAAGAGAGTGGAATAAATTTAAAGAGTTAAAAGAATCAAACCAATAACTTAAAATTCTGTATCCAGTGAAACTATCCCTTAAAAGTGAAAGAGAAATAAAGACTTTCTCAAACAAATAAAAACTGAGGGAATTCACTGATAGCATAGCTACCCTGAATGAAATGTTTAAAGAAGCTCTTTGGGGAGAAGGAAAATGATATAGATCAAGAACCTGGATCAATATTTAAAAAAGAAAAGCCTCAGAGAAGAAATAAAAGCTTTTATTTTTCTTATCTTTCACTAATCTAATGGATAACTGTTAAAAATAATAACTGTATTTTCTAATCATAGTACATTGATAAGCAAAAATAATTGTAGTAATTTCTTAAGGGATGGGAGAGAGGAATTCAGACTACTTCATTAAAAGGTACCTGCATAATCTGTGAAGCAGGATAGTGTTATTGTAAGGTTTATTTAGAGTAGTTGTAAATGTACATTACAAACTCTCAGGCAACACTAAATTTTTTTTTTGAAATGGAGTCTCGCTCTGTTGCCCAGGCTGGAGTGCAGTGGCATGATCTCGGCTCACTGCAACCTCTCCCTCTCGGCTTTAGCCTCCTGAGTAGCTGGGATTAAAGGTATGCTCCACCACAGTCAGCTAATTATTTTCGTATATTTAGTAGAGAGGGGGTTTCACCATGTTGGTCAGGCTGGTCTCAAACTCCCGGCCTCAGATGATCTGCCGCCTCGGCCTCCCAAAGCGCTGGGATTACAGGCATGAGCCACTGCACCTGGCCCTAAAATTTTTTGAAAGAAATATAATTTATATGCTAAGAGAAAGAGGAAAATGGAATAATATAAAATGCTTAATTAAAATGAGAGAAGGCAGAAAAACAGGAAAAAAACAAAAGAAACAAAAAAGTGCAAACAATAGAGAATAGTATAAACATGGCAAATATTAATCTAAATATACCAATAATCCTATAAATGTGAATGGTCTAAGTATATCACTTAAAGACAGAGATTGTCAGAGTGCATAGAAAACAAGCTACAACTATACATGCTGTCTACAAGAAATTCACTTTGAATATAAACACAAATAGGTTAAAAATAAAGGGGTGGAGAAAGACATAAGACAATGAGATTACCTATATTAATTTTAGATGAAGGAGACTTCAGAAAAAGGAAAACTATCATAAAGAGAGGCATTACTTATGATAAAGGGGTCAATTCCCTAATAAGGCATACAATCTTTAATGTGTATATACTCAACAGAACATCAAAATACACAAGGAAAATACAGACAGAACTACAAGGAGAAATAGACAAATCCACTATCATAGCTAGAGAGTCAACACTCCTCTTACAGTAATTAGTAGATCAAGCAGGCAGAACATCAGTAGAGTTAACCCAAACAGCACTATCAATCAACTCGATCTAACAGACATTTTTATAGAATTCTCCATCCAACAACAGAATATGCATTCTTCTTAAGCTCACATAGAAAATTCACTAAGATAGACCACATTCTGAGCTATAAAACACACCTTAACAAATTAAAAAGAATAGAAATCATACAAATATGCTCTCAGACCTTAACTGAATTAACATAGAAATCAATAATAGAAAGATAGCTAAAAAATCCCAAAATGTTTGGAAATTATATTATATACTTCGAAATAACACATAGATCAATGGAAAAAATCTCAAAAGAGACTTATAAAACATTTTGAAGTAAATGAAAATAAGACATTAAGATGTGTGGGATGTGATGAAGGCAGTACATAGAGGAAAATTTATAGCATTAAGATAAAACATTTGAAAAGAAATAACCAATTAATAGTCTAAGTTTCCATTTTAAGAACAAAGAAAGAAGAGCATCTTAAGCCCAAAACAATCAGAAGAAAAAATTAGAGCAGAAATCAAGGAAATTGAAAACAGAAAAACAATAGACAAAATCAACAAAATAAAATTTGTTTTTTTAACATCTAGTAAGGCTAACCAAAAAAAAGGAGAGAAGACATAAATTATTACTGTCAGAAATTAGAGAGTGGCCATCACTATTGATCCCATGGACATTAAAAGGATTGAAAATAAATACTATGAATAATTTTACATCCACACATTTGATACCTTAGATGAAATGGACCAATTCCTTGAAAGACACAAACTACAAAACTAAAAGAAGGAGAAAAGACCGTCATAATAGATATAAGAATATATCTATTAAAAATGTTGAATCAATAAATAATAATCTTCCTAAACAGAAAGGACTAGGCCCAGATGTCTTCAGTGGTGGATTCTACCAAATGTTTAAGGAAGAAATGATACCAAATCTCTACAATCTATTTCAGAAATTAGAAACAGAGGGAACATTCCTATTTCATGCTATGAGGCAAGCATTACATTAACACTCAAACCAAATAAAGACATGGCACAAATAGAAAACTATAGACCTATATAGATGCAAAAGTCCTCAACAAAATGTTAGCAAATCAAATTCAACAATGAATAAAAAAAATTTTACACTATCACCAAGAGAAGTTTACTTTAGGTATGGAATGCTGGTCAGCATCTGAAAATTGTATATTGATAAAATTACATGGAAAATTAGTGTGATCTGCCACATCAACATGCTACAGAAAAAAACAAATATGATCACATTGATTCACCTAGAAAAAGCATTTGACAAAAATTCAACATCTATTCATTATGTAAACTCTTGGCAAACTAGGAATAGACAAGAACTTCCTCAACTTGATACAGAACATCTACCAAAAATCTACAGGTAATGTCACACTTAATGATGAGAAACTGAAGGCTTTCCCTCTTGTTGGGAAAAGGCAAGGATGTTCCCTCTCACTACTCTCACTCAGCATTATACTAGAATTTCTAGACAGCCCAATAATACAAGAAAAGGAAACCAAAGGTATACAAATTGGGAAGAAAGAAATAATAATGTTATTGCCTCCAGATGAAATGATTTTCTATGTAGAAAATCCCCAAAAATTTAAAAAACAAACAAACCTGGAACTAATAATAAGTCTTGGAATACAAATTTAATATACACAAATTTAATATACACAAATTTCCTATGTACTAGCAGTGAACAATTGTAATTTGAAATTAAGAACACAATACCATTTAAAATACTAACAAAAGACTGAAATTCTTAGGTATAAATATAACAAAATATGTACAATATCTATACATAGGAAACTATAAAATTCTGCTGAAAGAAATCAAAGGAGCTCTAAACATATAGAGGGGTATTCCATGTTTGCATACTGAAAGACTCAATATTATTAAGATATCAATTCTTCCAAACTCACCTACATATTCAGCACAATCCCAATCAAAATCTTAGCAAGCTGTTTTGTAGATATTAACAAACTGATTATTAAGTTTATGTGGAGAGGGAAAAGACCCATAATACCCAACAGAATCAGAAGAACAAAGTTGGAGGGCTGACACTAACTGATGTCAAGACTCAATATAAAAGCTATAGTGATTAATACAGTTTAGACCATTGAAAGAACAGGGGCATAGATCAGTGGAAAAGAATAGAGATTACAGAATTAGACCCCCACAAATACAGTCAACTGATCTTTGACAAAGCCAGGAAGCTATTTTAAATGAGAAAATAAGGCCTATTCAACAAATGGTGCTGAACAATTAAATGTCCATTTGCAAATATATATATACAGCAATCTACACAGAGTTTATGCCTTTCATAAAAATTAACTCAAAGTGGATCATATACCTAAATGTAAAATGCAGACTTGTAAACCTTCTAGAAGAAACACATAGACAATGTAGGTAACTCTGGGCTTGGCAATGAATTTTTAGACACAGTATCAAAAGCGTGATCCACTGAAGAAAAACAAATAATAAGTTGGACTTCATTAAAACCAAAAACTTCTACTCCATGAAAGATATTGTTAAAAGAATGAAAAGACAAGCCACATACTAGAAGAAAATGTTCATAAAACACATATCTGGTAAAGGTCTTATATCCAAAATAAAAATAGAAATACTAAAATTCAACAATAAAAAACAAACGACCCAATTAAAAATGGGCAAAAGATCTGAACAGACACTTTACAAAAGAACAGATGTAGATAGCAAATAAGCATGTAGAAAGATGTTCAACATCTTATATGAGGGAATTGCAAATTAAAACATTAATGAATCACTGCTACACACTTATTAGAATGGCTAAAATAACAAAACACTGACAACACCAAATGCTCGAGGACGTGCAGCAACAGGAACTTTTATTCATTGCTGATGGAAATGCAAAATGACACAGCCACTTTAAAAGATAGTTTGGCAGTTTCTTACAAAGTTTAACTTAATCTTACCATAAGATCCAACAATTGCACTCCTAGATATTTACTCAACTGATTTGAAAACTTGTGGTCACACAAAAATCTGCCTGCAAATATTTATGGCAACTTTATTCATAAGTACCAGAACCCATTAGTAACTAAGATGTCCTTCAATTGGTGAATGGACACAAAAGCAAACTATGGTATATCTGTACAACAGAATATTATAGATTCAGCAATAAAAAGGAGTGAGCTATCAAGACATCAAAAGACATGGGGGAACCCTAAATCTATATGGCTAAGTGAAGACAGCCAGTTTGAAAAGGTTACATATTTAAGATTCCAATTGTATAGCATTCTTTAAAAGGCAAAACCATAGAGACGGTAAAAAGACCATTGGTTTTCAGGAGTTTGGGGGAAGGAGGAAAGGACTGAATAGATAAAGGAGAGGGGATTTTGACAGCGTGAAACTATTCTGTATGATGCCAGACACTCTCTTTAAAACCTTCATAACCTTATAGCACAAAGAGTGAATGTTATGCAAATTAAACACTATTTACAATGTCAGAGATCTCATAAAGCAATGCAGACTGTGAAAGAGGACCTAACTGTACAAATGTATGAAAGTATCATACTGAAGGAGAAAGGGTAGAGATTGGGGTGGGGGGAGGAAGCAACTTTGAAAATCAGTGGAGTCTCTAAGACTATAGGCAAAAGAGACTGCACATAAGCACTATACTCTGGTTAATTAAGTTGTGCCCATGGAGGTATGGGTTAATAATTCTAGAAACATTGTCTGCGTAAGTAGATGGTGGGTGGTGGCAACCAGGTTTCTTTTTGTTGTTGTTGTTGTTGTTGTTCTCATTTTTCTTTTGTGACTCAACTGAAGTAGCAACCAGGTTTCATACTAATGAAGTGGGAATTTGCAAATAGATAAACAAGAGGAGGCTAGAATGATTCATGTGATAATGGGTCAGAGCTGGAGACATAAGTATGAACTCATGTTTTTGCTTAATAAAGAAACAGATGGTTATGTAGAGAAATATTCATAGATATGTGTAAAAACATAAGATAATATATACATGTCTATATTTCTTTGCTATGACAGCTGACAGGGCCTAGAAGCAGCAATATCCCTGTAACAATGAGTACATCTACCACCAAGATCTTGGATTCTAATACCATTTTTCAATAAGAGGAACCAGGACCCTTTGGAGAAAAGGCTGATTTTATTACTGAGACAGGAAATGTGTATGATGAGCCTGGAGCATCTTATAGTGCCAGGAAGTGAGGAAGTGCTTAAAAAACAAAACAAAACAAACAAAAAATCCATACAATGATGAGGGTGTGTCAAAGAGACAACTCAGGAGCCAACTGAAAGCTCCCAACAGCCAAAGATGGAACAATTTGAAGAATAAAATAAACTAATATTGGACAATAACACAAAGTGTAAAACAAATATCCATAAGTCCTTAGTGATATGAATACATTATTGAATAAGTTAATAAATAGAGCAAATATCCCTTGTAAAATAACTCAAAATAATTAATGTCAATACTCTGCCCTCCAGGAGGGGCCCCATAAATCCTCACTCCCTAAGTGTGGGCCACACATGGTGACTTCTTTCCAAATAGCACAGTATGAGAAGGAAGTGGGGGCAACTTTACAGTAGACAAACCTGAAAAACAATACCTCAGCTAGGAGAACAAGGTCAATATCAACAACCATAAATCATACTGATTCTATAAACCTTTGATATGATGCAATGAAAATGGTACTTTTTCTCTGAGGTTTTTTCCCAAAGACCAGTAACCCCAGTCTAACCATTAATAAAACACCAGACAAATTCCAGTAGAGGGGAATCCCATAAAACACTTACCCAATTCTCAAAAACTATTAATGTCCAAAAAAAACAAAAAACAAAAACTGAAGAAAATCTGGGAAACTGTTGCAGCCAAGAGGAGCCTAAGGAGACATGAAAACTGTGATATGGAATCATGGATGTGATCCTGGAACAGAAAAAGACATTTGGTAAAAACTAAGGAAAGCTGAGTAAACTATAGACTTTAGGTAATAATAATGTATGAGTACTGGTTTATTAATTGTGACAAAAGTGTCATACTAATCATGTGAAATGTTAATAGGAGAAATCTGAGTGCAGGATACGTGGGAAATCTTTGTACTATCTTCTTAATTTCTCTGTATATCTAAAACTGTTCTTCAAACTAAAATCTACTCTAAAAATCTGGTTTCAGAACTAAATCTATTCTGAATGTGGATGACTTAGAATGGGAAAAAAATGATGGATAAAACATTTTTTGGGGGGGAAAAAGGAGGATATCTAGTTTAGCTAAAGATGTTTATAGCCACTGAGAAAAAGATGTTGGACAATGATAGAACAAGATAGTTCTATACATGGAGAGCCAAAAGCAACACAGGAAGATGTGAAGAACAGAAGGGAATTAGCAGGAGAAAAGACATTTCAGATGAAATACAACACAGAAAACAGATCTGGAGACCAATTTGACTGAAAAATAGTGCTATGCAGTAAGGAAAAAGAAAATAAATTTGGACCCAACTACACAAATCTTTGAGTAACTAATTTAGAAGTTTGCTACTTTATCAAAAGGTACTGTATTTATACCGCATATCAATGCTATTTGTGACTGACAGTTTAAATCATTTTATTTTTTACTCAAATTTGGGACTTATGTAAGAACTTACTGAGCAGAGAGTTACACCTTGGATTAGACAAGAAAAATAAAATATTTTTGAGTAATTTACAGAGATTTCTTCCATATCCATAGTTATAGGTAAAAAATTGCTTCTTAAGCTTTAGAGCTAAAAAATAAATTTTGCATGCTAATATAAAAGTGTGTAAGGTGTTTGGTTAGTAATATTTCTCTTATTTGTGTCATTACTCTGTTGCAAGAACATGATGCTTTTTTTAATGAAAAATCAAGCATAGCAAAGTGTTATCCAGATTTCTCTTACTCCAACATAAATCAGAAAATAAGAAAGCAAACAATTTTGAAATGTTTACATAATATTTTTAAAAAGTTATCACAGAGGTAACTATATAGTGACTCAAAACAGGACATTCAAAATTACATTTAGATAAAACATTTATTTGGAGTCAAAAAGTGCTAAGTTTCAAACTTGGCCTTGTCAGTTACTACCTGTGTGGCCTCGAGTGAGTTATATCACATATTTGAACTCCATTTTCTCTTCTGTAAATTGGTAACAACAGCTTTTTCTCAGTTTTCTCATTACAATTAAATAAGAAAATAGGTATGGAATACATCTCAACCTCTTGCACATAGTAAGCCCCAATAAATGGAAGATATTATTATTTTAAAATAATAAATAATAAGGCACTTCATTAATGTTCTAAAATAGTATTCATCGTTTTCCGCCATACTCTTCTACATATAAGTATAAACAACCTTCTTGAAAATGGGGCCGGGCGCGGTGGCTCACGCCTGTAATCCCAGCACTTTGGGAGGCCGAGGCGGGCGGATCCTGAGGTCAGGAGATTGAGACCATGGTGAAACCCCATCTCTACTAAAAATACAAAAAATTAGCCGGGCGTGGTGGTGGGCGCCTGTAGTCCCAGCTACTCGGAGAGGCTGAGGCAGGAGAATGGCGTGAACCCGGGAGACGGAGCTTGCAGTGAGCCGAGATCGCGCCACTGCACTCCAGCCTGGGTGACAGAGCGAGACTCCGTCTCAAAAAAAAAAAAAAAAAAAAATGGAATGGATAAAGATACGTTTAGGTTTTAAAAACCTCCCTTAGTAAAGCTCTAAATTTCTAGTCTTTAGCCAGTATTCTTGGAAAACCTCATTTTCAGTTGGTCATTATGATAAATAAAAGCATACAAACACTATTCTTTCGCATCTCATCCTAAAACTAAGATGCTGCTGCTGCCTCTGAATTGCAGGATATTGGGTAGTGTGAAGTGCAATTAATGAAGGAAAGTTTAAATGCACATTGATTCCAAAAATATAGGGTGATAATTCAAGTCCAAACTTGTTTTCAAACTGTGGCACCTCAGAAATAATGAAATCATGAGCAGTGCAAATGAGAGGAATATCATATCAGATGATCCCCACAGTCTTTGCCTTTTTAAAAAATGTCCAGTAAAAGACCAAGTTTCCAGAACCTGTGAACAATAATGGCTAACTAATAAGAGGAGCAGCTATGAGACCAGAGGTTTATCTAAGCCCTCTCAACCTGCATGCCTCTTTTGGAGCATTTGAAATTCAGATTCTATTTATCAAATACTCAGAAGACTTTTTTCCATCTACAGCAGTGACAATGCTGTGTGAGCATCACTGGAAATGGACATTTAAATTTTTAGTTGTAGAATACCAGTCATACATTAATCTTAGAAATTTATGCGATCATGGCTATACAGGTGATAATTCCAGAACACAAACGTAGAAAGGGAAGAAAGCTTAAACATAATAGAAGAATGAGTCCTATATTAACTAAAGGAATATTAGGAGGAAAAGAAATAAACAAAAAAGTGGAAACATAAAATAATTATATTGAGCCAATTTTTAAAATGCCACAATAAGAATATGTAACAGAAGGCTTGACATTGTCTGAGTGCATGATCCCATGCATGTTGTACTTGAGGCATAAAACACCAGAGGGAAAAAAGAGAGAGTAAGAAAAGAGCATGCGTGAAGGGAGAATACATTTTTAAAATTGAAGGAATAAATTACCTGAGATTTCCCTAGAGACCTGTAAATAGGAAACTGAAAGCATTTTCTTCTATTTATTTTATAAGTACAATAAACTTTATCAGCTTTTAGTATTGGAAACTTGTGCAATATTTATAGGCTGCTTACATTCAATGTTATTCAGGAGATAGTATCAGGAGACTAATGAAAAAGAAAATTGGGGTAAGGTTAGGGTTTTTTTTTCCCTCTTGTCCAACAATCAGGATTTATCATAAAGATTTATCATATTGCTTCCTGGCCCATTCACCAGGGCCAACATAAAGTGCCCTGTCTAGCCTGTGATATAATTGGGCTAGCCACAGACATACAGCTTCCTGGCTCTATAGAAGGTCATCAGAGACAGGTTTCTTGCACGAACACAGTAACAGGTGTCCTCTATGTCTCTGAGGAAGAGAAATGAATAAAGGAAAGACTGAACAGGCAAGAGACTTCTGGTAGCTCTGTGTCACACATAGCCAGATCAATAGAGAAAGGTTCTTTGTAAAGCCATCGTCTAACAGAAACCTTCAATCACCTGTCAATGACATCTGCTGATGTGGCACACACTGGACCTTAAGAGCAGGCAGGGTGTAGAGTTAGACGTGGTTAAGGATAGTTCATCTAGGATTTAAATTTCTTTACATCATACAAATTTCAAGTTTGTTGATCAAGGTCCATAAACTAAACTTAAAACTTAGGCACTCTCAAACTTTACAAAATTCTTTTTTTTGTTGTTGTTGTTGTTTTTGTTTTTGAGACGGAGTCTCGCTCTGTCGCCCAGGCTGGAGTGCAGTGGCGCAATCTCGGCTCACTGCAAGCTCCGCCTCCCGGGTTCACGCCATTCTCCTGCCTCAGCCTCTCTGAGTAGCTGGGACTACAGGCGCCCGCCACCACGCCCGGCTAATTTTTTGTATTTTTAGTAGAGACGGGGTTTCACTGTGGTCTCGATCTCCTGACCTCATGATCCACCCGCCTCGGCCTCCCAAAGTGCTGGGATTACGAGCGTGAGCCACCGCGCCCGGCCCAAACTTTACAAAATTCTTTCCAGTGTCCTTCCATTTCTGATGTGTCAAAAATGTTATTCCCATTTATGGCTTTCATAGATTCCTCAGACCTTCCATGAGTTAAAGGGTGGTGGCTACTTCCATTCCTGAATCTTTATAGAAGTTTGTACAGATTGGTCTGCTTTCATCTTTTCATCCATTGGCACTATCTTGATATTGCCATCAATTTAGCAAATTATGCTCACAATTTTCTCTCAAGCTGTTTCTAAATCTCTTTTAATATGCCTGTTTCTCATATTTTTATAGGTAAAGATTAATCTTTTAATAAATTTAGAATATTAAGAACCAATAAAAGCAAACCTTGCTATAACATTTTATATAATTGCTAGGAATTTATAAAAATAAAACTGCCAGGCGCAGTGGCTCATGCTTGTAATTCCAGCATTTTGGGAGGCCGAGGTGGGTGGATCACTTGAGATCAGGAGTTCGAGAATAGCCTGGCCAACATGTTGAAATCCTGTCTCTACTAAAAATACAAAAATTAGCCGGGCATGGTGACGGGCTCTTGTAATCCCAGCTGCTCTGGAGGCTGAGGCAGAAGAATCACTTGAACCTGGGAAGCGGAGCTTGCAGTGAGCTGAGATGGCGCCACTGCAGTCCAGCCTGGGTAACAAAGTCAGACCCTGTCTCAAAAATAATAATAATAATAATAATTCAAAACCAACACTTTAAAATCTCAAATCCTTTGACAGTCTGCTTTGCAATATTAAAATAAAACATAAAGAAACTCTTATCAGCATAAGTAATGAATATTTTCTGTGAATTCAAACCAGAGACAATTACAGAGGGAAATCTAGACAGAAGCCTTACTTGAGATTATTATACAAACATCAGACAAGGGCACCAAGTACAAAAAGCCTACAAGCAGTTATCAACTTTAGCCAGCTGATCTGTGTAGGGATAAAGATTGCACATGAAAATTGCATAAGTCATTGTATTTCGTAACCAAATCTCTTTATAGTTTTCTAAATCTCACATCCCTAAGTAAAGAGGATCTGTGCTGTCAGCCAAACTATAATAATAATTCCTAAGATCCTGGAAGGCAAGGACAAAGTTTATACAACACTCTTGTATGGCACCTAGAACTGTAATGAGAAATAGATATTTTAAAAAGTTTGTTTTGATTTTGTTTTTGCTTTTTTGTTGTTTTTATTTTATTATTTTATCTTGGATAAACAATTCCACACAACCCTCAGGGCCCACTTTAACAACCTGAGTGACAGTGAGATTGCGAGACTATATTATGTCTTCCACCTCTTGGTCCCATTGAAAGATAAGATTTCCAATCTCTAGTCCATTCCAGATTTCCAACTCTCTAAGAAAGTAGAATCTGAATTGGAATTTGGATCAGCTGTTTTGCAGATTATTGAACTTGGTGGAGAATTTTGTTTAGGCTTCTGCAGGATGCTGTCAGTCCTGGGAAGTCCATGGAGTCTGGTTTCATTCAAATTCCCACTAGGATGAATGCTCCAGGAGAGCAGGGAATTTTATACTTTGTTCAGTACTGTATTCCCAATGTCTTATGCTCAGTGAATATTTGTTCAACAAATGAATAAACCCTGTGAACTTTCTTGGAGTCTACAAGAATATTTCATTACATCTCAGGTTTTCTGGGAATTCTGAAAAGGCCCCAACACCCTGCAATGGCTGAACTGGAAAGGGAATGTTGGCGGGTGCAACACAATTTCATAGGGTCAGTTGCAGCTATTATTAAGAATACTGCACCAATATTACAGGTCCTTGGAAATAATAAACTGTACATTTAATACATTATGAAATTTTAGTCCATATAACATTTCTGTTCTCTTTGTCTTTTAGCTAGGCCCAAGAACAAAGAGGGTAAAATTTAGCAAGTAATAAGGAAGAACAAGACATATGAAAATTAATTCAAATTTTTTTACTTGACAAACATTATCAAATACAAACAGTAGAGATGGTTTTAATGAAGCATTTTTTTTGAGTGCTTGTCCAAACTTCCCTGTAAAGAATTTTTTTAACCATTGTTAGAGACCACTTTTACTAAAATTGCAACAGGCTGGGTCAAATTCAAACAAAATAAAATGTCACTAACACGGAACATACAGCTGTGTAACTGAATGGAGAAAACTTGTTTGGGACTGAGTTTCCAAATATAACTATTATTATAGTTAGCCATTTTGTCTATCCGATGTTCTTTTTCTGTTGAAATGACAGCCAGTCGCTGAGTTCTTCTCATTATTACCTTGTGGCTGTTCTCAACCTGAGAGGCTGTCATGTTTTTATCTAGAAACAGATGCACTATTCCAATGACAACCTTTGATTGTCCATAAACCACATGTGAAGAACCTTAAAGCATCCTCAAAACAAACTTTTGTGACCTGAAATATACCAGCCCATAGTAATCTAGCCAAGTGACACAAAAACACCATGTTTAATCACTAACAATCACAATCTTAAATCACACCTCATTTCAAGGAGAACTGATCTTCCACACATTTGTTCTTTCCAGCATAACCTGTCTCATGAGGGTTCCATACTGCTGGGGACATCCTGGTGGAAAATGAACCCTCAGTAATATGTAGGTCTGCATGTGCTCTCTTGCTCCAGTTTCAAATGTTATGCCACAAACTGAATTGGTGGCAGTCTAAATGCTTTCTTGCCAAACCACTATGCACAAATTTCTTTGTCATCATTACTGATGGCCTGTACATCTAAGCTCTATTTACTCTGTACAAATTACTATACATAAATAAGGAGTATATGTAATAGAGTTATGGCTTTATGACCTTCAAAATCAACATAGAATATCACCAGATCTGAATATTATCTGATAATCTAATATGGAAACAAGAATTGTTTTTAAAAGTCTATCACTTTTCTATTTATATATTAAGTTGGTCAGAAAGTTTAGATATGGGCCTGTTTAGGTTTACAAAGTTTAAGATAGTCAAATTTCCAGCAACAGAAAAAAACAGATTAAGGAGGAGTCCTAATGTAAACAGTGTTTAATTTGTAATGAGGCTGACTAAATAAAATTAATAAATTCACTGAAAAAGTTAAATACTTGTTTATTTTATGCCAAACAGCAATTTAGAGGCAACTAGATATTTGTCTAAATTTTTTCTGATAACTTAAAATTTGCATCTATGAATCCAAACATTTGGCTTCCTGAGTGCATATTAGCATTTTAATAGTCGTGGCTAGCTTTATGTGGAAATGGTCTTGGTCTAAGCAAGAGTGAAGACTCCAAAATGAAGGAACCATAATATTAAGGCCCAAGTGAATTCACAGGAAACTGATTACAGGGTATAGGTTTACCTTGTTCAGCCCACCCGATGAGATCTCAGTACAGTTCCTCCCATCAGAGCTCCCAAGCCACATGTGACACTTTGTCATGAAACCTGTAGGGCTTTACGCATTCTCATTTCAATCTCAGGGAAATAGATGAGATCCTATTGAGGGTTTGGGAATCTGAGGTCATTTTGACTGAGAAAAATTGCAAATGCAGCTCCTAAGTCGCGTTCTGGAAGAGAAAGCCCAAGGGCCAACTGTGTATGACTCAGTCCATTTTATTAAGCAAAATTTCCCTTTCATCTATATTTGATTAAATAAGAATCCAAACAGCTGTACCCTTCGTTGGCACAGATAAGGTGCCGTATTTCTTTATACTCAATCTCCACAGTCCCAGGAAATCACTTTACCTAATCATTGATTCCATCTACTTTTATTCAGCCTTTTAAAAATGTTGGTTAGAACTGCCAAACTAACTTTTTCAATTGGTCTAAGAAGTATTTGAAATATTCTCTAGCAGAAGAAAGATGTATTTTAGAAGCTGGTGAGTAGATCATGAAGACTCAGGCAGTCATCACCATTTTTTATTGATTATTTGTGAAATAGCTGGTGCTTAGTGCAGGGATAGACTTTAAAAAAGGCATAGATCTTAGTCAAGAAGCTAATAACCTATGTCAGACAGACAGAGCAATTTAGTCATAAAATACATCTGCAAAAAGATGGATCTTAAAACAGGTTGGAATTGTGCCTTGGATTCCTTTCAATTTGGAAAGGGTAGTGGAGGAAAAATTTTAATGATAAAGAATCAATGAGGCTATTTGCCAAGGAAGTGAGAAATTGAGTTCTCCAGAAAAATTGGAAATTATTTTATGACTTTATGCATTTATCTGATTTGAAGTATTTATGACATATGGTGATTATGTCATATCTCCCTACCCTGCTTCAAGGAAACACATTATATGTGGATTTTCTTAAAATCAAGGACCAGTACTTATTCCTATCCGAGTACATTGTACATAGCGTATGCTCAGCAAATTCTTGTTAACTGAATAAATAAATGAAAGCTTAGTAAATTTGAGGATAACACATATTCAGAGAGACAAGTCAAGTCCTGAAAAATCAAAAAACATTTTGCTAAGGAGATGAGTTTGAGCAAGAGGAGTTAGATAGCCTATGAAAAGAAAGTTAACAAACAGAGCCCCATAAAGCACAATGTAAGAATATGTTGCCAACACCATTTATAAAACAGGGACTCTTTTCCCATTGCGTGTTTTTGTCAGGTTTGTCAAAGATCAGATGGTTGTAGATGTGTGGCATTATTTCTGAGGCCTCTGTTCTGTTCCATTGGTCTAGATATCTGTTTTGGTACCAGTACTATGCTGTTTGGGTTACTGTAGTCTTATAGTAGAGTTTGAAGTCAGGTAGCGTGATGCCTCCAGCTTTATTTTTGTTTTTTTTTTTTGTTTGTTTGTTTGTTTTTGCTTAGGATTGTCTTGGCTATACAGGCTCTTCTTTGGTTCCATATGAAATTTAAAGCAGTTTTTTTTCTAATTCTGTGGAAAAAGTCAATGGTAGATTGATGGGAAAACTGGCTAGCCATATTGCAGAAAACTGAAATTGGACCCCTTCCTTACACCTTATACAAAAATTAACTCAAGATGGATTAAAGACTTAAACATAAGACCTAAAACCATGAAAACCTTAGAAGAAAACCTAGGCAATACCATTCAGGATATAGGCATGGGCAAATACTTCATGACTAAAACAACAAAAGCCAAAATTAACAAATGGGATCTCATTAAACTAAAGAACTTCTGCACAGCCAAAGAAACTATCAACAGAGTGAACAGGCAACCTACAGAATGGGAGAAAATTTTTGCAATCTATCCATCTGACAAAGGGCTAATATCCAGAATCTACAAAGAACTTAAACAAATTTACAAGAAAAAAAATAACCCCATCAGAAAGTGGGTGAAGGATATGAAAAGACACTTCTCAAAAGAAGACATTTATGCGGCCAACAAACATATGAAAAAAAGCTCATCATCACTGGTCATTACAGAAATGCAAATCAAAACAACAATGAGATACAATCTCACGCCAGTTAGAGTGGCCATCACTAAAAAGTCTGGAAACAACAGATGCTGGAGAGGATGTGGAGAAATAGGAACACTTTTACACTGTTGGTAGGAGTGCAAATTAGTTCAACCATTGTGGAAGACAGTGTGGTGATTCCTCAAGGATCTAGAACCAGAAATACCATTTGACCCAGCAATCCCATTACTGGGTATATACCCAAAGGATTATAAGTCATTCTACTATAAAGGCACATGCACAGGTATGTTTATTGCAGCACTGTTCACAATAGCAAAGACTTGGAACCAACCTAAATGCCCATCAATGATAGACCGGATAAAGAAAATGTGGCACATATACACCACGGAATACTATGCAGCCATAAAAAAGGGATGAATTCATGTCCTTTGCAGGGACGTGGATGAAGCTGGAAACCATCATTCTCAGCAAACTAACACAGGAACAGAAAACCCAACACAACTTGTTCTCACTCATAAGTGGAAGTTGAACAGTTAGAACACATGGACACAGGGAGGGGAACATCACACGCTGGGGTCTTCGGGGGGTGGAGGGATAGGGGAGGGATATCATTAGGAGAATACCTAATGTAGATGATGGGTTGATGGGTGCAGCAAACCACCATGGCATGTTTATACCTATGTAACAAACCTGAACGTTCTGCAGATGTATCCCAGAACTTAAAGTATAATAAAAAAAAAGAAAATTACACTAAAAAAAGAATATGTTGCTCTATGCCTTAAAATTGTAACTTCTCTTGCTATAGTTTGAAAAATCTAAATTAGTTTTTAGCAATTATGTTGACACTGGCTTTGAGTTCCTTACCAAAAGCTGGCATTGGACATAAAAAAGTTGTTTTAATTAGGTCAGATATATGCAAATTAATTTGCATTCTGCAACATTCCTTATTTTAAAGATTATATAAAGATACCTATATAGCTAAAATGTTTCCACATTTTCATACTTTGATAAGGATAGGACTGTATATGGTTAACCCTGGGAAGATTATGAGCAATAAGAGCCATACTGGAGATGAGTGAGAAGCAGAGGAACCAGGATGGAAGAAGTGACACACACTCACATGGTTTGGATGTTTGTCCTCTACAATTCTCATGTTAAAATGTGACCTCCAATGTTAGAGGTGGGGGCCTAGGGGGAGATGTTTGGGTAATGGAAAAGGGAGGTCCCACATGAATGGCTTGGTACCCACATCACAGTGATGAGTGAGATCTTGTTTTCTTAGTTTAAGCAAGAACTGGTAGCTTAAAAGAGCTTGGTGGCCAGGTGCAGTGGCTTCCACTGGTAATCCTAGCACTTTGAGGTGAGAGGATTGCTTGAGCTTAGGCGTTTAAGACCAGCCTGAACAACATGGCAAAACCCCATTTCTACAAAATATACAAAAATTAGCCGGATGGCACACACCAGTGGACTACTGGTGTACTGCTACTCAGGAGGCTGAGATGGGAGCCTGGGAGGCAGAGGTTGCTGTGAGCTGAGATCATGACACTGCACTCCAACCTGGGCAACAGAGCAAGACCCTATATCAAAAACAAAAACAGAAAATAGCCTGGCACCTCTTCCTCTCTCTCTTCCTCCCTCTCTTGCCCTGTGACATGGCCTGCTACCCCTTTGCCTTTTGCCATGAGCAAAAGCTTCCTGAGGCCTTACCAGAAGCCAAGAAGATGCTGGTGCCATACTTGTACAGCCTGCAGAACTGAGAGCCAAATTAATCTCCTTTCTTTATAGTTTCTTCAGTCTCAGGTATTTCTTTACAGCAAAGCAAAATGGATACACACACACACACACACACACACACAATGAGACAAACATGGAAATAAATTTTCTATCTTCTCAGTGGTTCTTTACGCTAGCTATGCACACAGAAATTGAGCGTAAGGAGCTCAAGCATGTGTCTCAGTCATATGGTTAATTCCTTTGTGCTGTACTAACACAGTCAGATTCCCCTGTACCCATTGCATGTCAACATTAGGCATACTTCATTTGTTTTCTGGGGTGAACTCACAAATTAGTCTGTAGAGGTACACTTGCCTATAATTTAATTCCTAACTCCAGAATAGAACAGAAAGAATGAGCAGCCTAAAGAATCCAGCTTGATTGGATATAAAGAGGAGACCATGATGACAACTAGAATGCCCACTGGTGCGAGGCAAGGTAAAGCTGGATTGATTTCCCTGGGACCATCACTGCTGAGCAAACATATTGGTAATTCATTTTGTCTGTTTCAGGTAGCAACATTTTTCAGAACTCTGGAGTTGAACCCTAAATGTCTTTCCACCTCTCCAGCTAATTTGCTAAATGAGGCAGGAAGCTGATTTGTGAAAGTCCATATGTATCTTAATACAATGTCAAGGGAATCTTGACTTACTGAAACACCAAATTCAGGTTTCTCCTCAACAGGATTCTGACTAGAAATAACACTGTAACCATAGAAACACCCATTCAATGAATGGTCATGGGAGAAATGACAGCACAATGCCATTTTAAAAGGAAAAAAAAGGAAAATTCCTGCCAAATTTGATACAGAGAAGGACTTTTTTCTCAACAAAAAAGCACTACAAAGTGCTCAGAAAGGAGGATTTCAAATTTTTTTCTAACTCTCTCTACAAGTACACATTTCCTCTCTTTTATTCATTCATCAAATATTTTTTGAATGCCAGCCACATTCCAGGTACTGTTCTAGGCACTGCAGTAAACAAAGCAGACTGAGTCTCTGTTGTCTAATGGGGAAACACAAATAATAAAAACACCTAATATGTAAAAAAGTGTTAGAAGTGTTAGGAGAATAAAATGCGGAAAAGGAGATAGAGCATGATGATAACAAATGTCAAGAGAATGAAATTTATTATGACCAAGAAAGACCTCTATGAAAAGGTGACAATTGTGCTGAGACCTGAAGGAAGTAAGTCCAACAAGGGAATAGCCTGTGCAAAGGCCCTGCGATGGGAATATGTTCTGGGTGATGGAGCAAAAGTGAAGATTACTGAAATAGAGTAAAGGAGGGTGAGAGAGCTGGGTGACAAGTGTTGGGTAGTGGGCTCAGATCATGAAGGGATGCATGGTCTATAGAAGGACTTGTAGTCTGAGTGATAAAGGAATCCTTTGGAGGTCTTGACCAGAGAAATAATACGGTGTGCCTTGAGTTTTAGAAGGATTACACTAGCTGCAATACGGACATGAAATTGTATCGGGGATTATGTGAAAAGCAGGGAGACCAATTAAGGAGACTGTTACTATAATTCAGACAGGAGAAGATAGTGACTTGGGCAAGGACGGTAATAGTAAAAATAAAGAAGGAAGGAAGGAGGGAGGGAGGGAGGGAGGGAAGGAAGGAAGGAAGGAAGGAAGGAAGGAAGGAAGGAAGGAAGGTTGCTTTTCAATATATTTTGAAGGCAGCCCTGACAAGATTTGCTGATGAGATGAATGAGAGTGGCTAGTATAGTGCATTATTGGCATATGAATAAGTAAATATTAATCAAATAAAACAGTCAAATCAAATTTGCTTTTTTTTTTTTTTCAGAGAAATTTGCAATTTAGAGAAGTAAAAGTACTATTTCTTTTCCTAACAATGATAACATTTTGGATTTACACAGTAGCCCATTCCATGGTAATTTTGTTGTTAGTTTGTTTGTCCATTTTGTCTTTTGTTTGTTTGCTTGTTTTTGAGACAAGGTCTTAACTCTGTCACTCAGGCTGGGGTGCAGTGGCACAATCATAGCTCACTGCAGCCTCAACTTTCCAGGCTCAAGCCATCCTCCCACCTTGACCTCCCAAAATGCTGGTATTATAGGCTTGAGCCACCACACTTGGCCCCATGGTGTTTTTGATGATCTTTTGATATGTCAACCTGTCTAGGCTACAGTCTCCAGTTATTCTGTTAAACAGTAATCTAAGTGTTGCTGTGAAGGTATCTTGCAGATGTGATTAGAGCCCATAATAAATTGACTTTAAATAAGGGAGATTATCCCAGGTAATTTGGGTAGGCCTGACTCTATTAGTTTTTGGTTTGCTTTTGGTTTGTTTGTTTGGAGACAGAGTCTAGCTCTCTCGCCCAGGCTGGAGTGCAATGGCACAATCTCTGCTCACTGTAACCTCTGCCTCCCAGGTTCAAGCGATTCTCATGCTTTAGCCTCCTGAGTAGCTGGGACTACAGGCACATGTGACCACACCCAGCTAATTTTTGTATTTTTTTTGTGGAGACAGGGTTTTGCCATGTTGAACAGGCTGGTCTCTAACTCCTGACCTCAGGTGATCCGCCTGCCTCGGCCTCCCAAAGTGCTGCGATTACAGGCATGAGCCATCATGCCTAACCATGACTCTATTAGTTGAAAGGTCTCAAGAGCAAAGCTGAGCGTCTGCCCTGATGAAGAAGGTATTCTGCCTGTGGACTGCAGCTTCAATGCATGCCTGAGAGTTCTCAGCCTGTCCTTCCTAATGTCCTGCCCTATAGATTTCAGACTTGCTGAGCCAGCCTCCACAATCACATAAGCCAATTATTTTTGCAATAAATCTCTTAATGTAATATCCTACTGGTTCTACTCCTCTGTTTGAACCCTGTCTGATGCAGAGCTGAGTTAAATTCTTCCAGTTTAAGCTACCAAAAGGAAACAAGTTATTAGTCACCTATTAGAGCTCTCACTCACTCTTGTGGTATACTCCTATATTTAGACATATATAAAACATATAGTTGGAAAGAAAATTCAGCCCTACCCATACAAATAGGATGATTGGTAATATGTTTATTCAGTAACAGAGTCATCATAGGATTAGAATACTTTTAAAAAACTAGCAATGAGTTAGGCAATGAGTTAGTCTGGTTGTGTTTGAGACAGTCACCTTATGGCATAATTAGTATCGATTTTATGAATTATATCTCATGGACCATCTGCCTCCCTCCTCCCACAATGTAGGCTGTATAGGGAATATTGGTCAGGAGGTAGAGGAGGAGGCCTATGCAGGTACAATGCCCAGATGATTCAGTAGAGAAAGCATTGATTGATTGGGAGAGAGAAAACATGTGTTCTTCCCCTGGCTTCTATTTTAGTTAGGTTCCTTAATCACAAAGAACAATGTCTTATTCAGGTTATCTGAAGAAGAAGAAAGTTTGTCATAACAATCGAGACATTAATTGGAGCTGGAAGCAGAACTAGAGAGAGGGTAGCTTCAGGGAGCCCCCGCTTCATACCTGCCACATTTTCATGGACTATATGAATCTCTCTCTCACTTGGCCTCCACTTCTTTGCCCATCCACTTCAACCTCCTCTCCAGGCCACTTGCATTTGTTGGATCTGAGTGTAAATTACAGTCTCTGCTTTCATTGCCGAGGCTCAACCTCATGCATGGTTGACTACATAGTCTCTTTCAACTCTTCCTCCACTGCTAACTCTGCCATTTTCACATTTCCTAAATCAAATTCTCAAGAAAAGGAAGAGAGAGAATTTGATTATTCCAACTACAAAGAGAGTGGTTGTTAAAGGTTAAGTGTGAAAGATCATAACATAGGTTATTGGCCACCCACAAAGGCTGTGGTTGAAGTAGAGGAAGGAGGACAGCTAAAATGTGACACCCACAGTCAAAAGCTAGTGTTTAACCTTTTGACACATCAGCACCTTGACAAGCCTGCATTCTTGGTTCTGCAATGTTTTGAGGGGACTTTCCTGATCTCCAGCCTATCTTTCCCTCTACCCTTGTACCTACTTCTTTTCCTACCTACTCATATGTATCAATGTTCCAAGGGTTACATCCTGGTTTTATTGTCTTTTAGAGACTCCTGGGAAGAATTCTGTGTAATCAAAAGAAGTCACTGGATTAGGTAAAGCTGAGGAGGATGGATGAGGATACTCCAAGTAGTTAGCATGTTCAAAAGCCTGGAAGCAGGGAGAGTTTTCCTTTTACCTTAGGAGAAGTCTGTTTAGAAAACAAACTCTGAGGCAGATATTTGCATTCAATTGGTTTATTAGGAAGTTCCAGAACAAAATCTAGTCTGATAATAAGTCAATTTGTTCATCATACAAGGTGATTACTATGTTAGTAAATATTCTTTTTTAAAAAAGACTTCTTTTGAGCTGTTTTAGATTCACACATAAAATTGACAGGAAGATAGAGAGACATCCTGTATAACCTCTGCCCCCATACATGCATAGCCTCCCACATTATTAACATGAATATTTTTTGTTTGTCATTTTATTTGACATCAGCCTCACAGTTTCCTAACTATGGGGTGAGGTTCTCTGGGGGCGCACTCATAAACTCTTTTCAGCACTGAGAGACATTTTATCTTTTCAGTGATATCATTGCTTTGCAAAGCTAGGTGATGAAAAGCAAGGCCATGTAAAAATCAATGTGGAATAGGACATGAGGGTGTTAATGTCCAATCTGAATGCCAGGATTGCAAAGCTGTGCAGTAGAATCACACATCCCATTGGTAAGTAATTGTGTTTACTTAAGAAATAAATTTTTAAAAACTTTTTTAATTTCAATTTATGTGTACTAATTTTTAAGCAGCCACCAAGTTGCTAGGACATAAAGACTTTTTAAGTTGTTTTGGTCCAACTAGTTAATAAATAAATTTTTACTGGCAAGGGACATCATGAAAAACATTCTAATATTGGCAAGGGGTATCATGAAAAACATATTAAGACACAAGAAGTTTGGGAACTCTGGGTTAAGCTCTTTCTCTGGTACCAGATTCAAAGGAGAGCTCCTCAACAAAAATGATATGGAAGCAATTTGAAAAGATTTTAAGGGAGACATGCACTGAATCTATAAATTACCTTGGGCAGTATGGCCATTTTCATGATATTGATTCTTCCTACCCATGAGCGTGGAATGTTCTTCCATCCTTACACCTTATACAAAAATTAATTCAAGATGGATTAAAGACTTAAATATTAGACCTAAAACCATAAAAACCCTAGAAGAAAACCTAGACAATACCATTCAGGACATAGGCATGGGCAAGGACTTCATGTCTAAAACACCAAAAGCAATGGCAACCAAAGTCAAAATTGACAAATGGGATCTAATTAAACTAAAGAGCTTCTGCACAGCAAAAGAAACTACCATCAGAGTGAACAGGCAACCTACAGAATGGGAGAAAATTTTTGCAATCTACTCATCTGACAAAGGGCTAATATCCAGAATCTACAATGAACTCCAACAAATTTACAAGAAAAAAACAAACAATCCCATCAAAAAGTGGGCAAAGGATATGAACAGACACTTCTCAAAAGACATTTATGCAGCCAAAAGACACATGAAAAAAATGCTCATCACCACTGGCCATCAGAGAAATGCAAATCAAAACCACAATGAGATACCATCTCACACCAGTTACAATGGCCATCATTAAAAAGTCAGGAAACAACAGGTGCTGGAGAGGATGTGGAGAAATAGGAACACTTTTACACTGTTGGTGGGACTGTAAACTAGTTCAACCATTGTGGAAGTCAGTGTGGCTATTCCTCAGGGATCTAGAACTAGAAATACCATTTGACCCAGCCATCCCATTACTGGGTATATACCCTAAGGATTATAAATCATGCTGCTATAAAGACACATGCACATGTATGTTTATAGCAGCACTATTCACAATAGCAAAGACTTGGAACAAACCCAAATGTCCAACAATGATAGACTGGATTAAGAAAATGTGGCACATATACACCATGGAATACTATGCAGCCATAAAAAGGATGAGTTCATGTCCTTTGTAGGGACATGGATGAAGCTAGAAACCATCATTCTCAGCAAACCATCACAAGGACAGAAAACCAAACACTGCATGTTCTCACTCATAGGTGGGAATTGAACAATGAGAACTCATGGACACAGGAAGGGGAACATCACACACCAGGGCCTGTTGTAGGGTGGGGGAGGGGGGAGGGATAGCATTTGGAGGTATACCTATGTTAAATGACTAGTTACTGGGTGCAGCACACCAACATGGCACATGTATACATATATAACAAACCTGCACGTTGTGCACATGTACCCTAAAACTTAAAGTATAATAATAATAAAAAAAAGAGACAGAGAGACATGCTTTGATTATTAAGCTATCTGGTAAAAAAATGCAAAAGAAAAAGAGGAACTTTTTGGTTGGGCACAGTGGTTAATGCCTGTAATCCCAGCACTTTGGAAGGCCAAGGCGGGTGGATCACTTGAAGCCAGGAGTTCAAGACCAGCCTGGCCAACATGGTGAAACCCCGTCTCTACTAAAATTACATAAAATTACCTGGGTGTGGTGCTGCATGCCTGTAATCCCAGCTACTCAGGAGGCTGAGGCATGAGAAACGCTTGAACCCAGGAGGCGGAGGTTGCAGTGAGCCGAGATCGCACCACCGTACTGCACTGCAGCCTGGGCAACAAGAGCGAGACTCTCTCTTTAAAAAAAAAAAAAAAAGGAATTTTTATGCTACTCCATTACATGCATTCCCATCTTGGCATCCATCTTCTCCTTTCTTATAATTTTCCACTCCATGTTTTACCTATTTTGATGCTTGTATTGTTATTCTTGTGGGTAGAGTTTTGCATTATTCACATGAGTATTCACTTGGCATTCAGTACTTAGGCCATGCTCATGGAATGGGAAAAGACCAAGGAATAACTTAATGATGGTCTCTGGCCTATGAGACAGACATTTGTACCAGAAATCATGGCCAACTGTCCTTCATCTATTGTGAGGACAAACCAAGAAAACATGGGATTCGTTGAAGAATCCGGTTGGGATAAAACAGTGTCCTCACTGCAAGAACAGTGTACTTGAGAAGATTTTGTTTTGGACAGTTTCAGCAGTCACCACCTCCTTCTGGTGGTGGAATGACCAGGTGCCCATTCTAAGCTCTCTGAAAAATCCTACACCTTTACATGGCATGCCAAACAATTCCAACATTGTTATCCAGCCAACTAAAGGATTGGTTCAGGACTGACAACATGAATATACCTATTTATCTTTTAAATATGCCCATGAAATGGTTGTGTGTGTGTGTGTGTGTGTGTGTGTGTGTGTGTCTCAGTGGGAGCTTTTATGATATCACTATTTGTCTTTTATGGGTGGAAAATGGAAGCTGCACTGTGAACACCTCAACTGAAGTTTCACAGCAGGATAAGCCAGGGCATATGATTCAGATCTTTACACTCCTCATGCCACGGGGCTCTGTAGCCACCAAACTGATTACCTACTGGGAAAAGGAAAGCCCACTGATGTATAATGATAATCCTGCAACAGACAAAAGAAACGTCAGGGTCATCTTTCTGAGATCGTTGCTCAGGTGTCAGGCCCCAGGTGTTGAGAAGAGCAGGCATTACAAGGTTTATTGAGAAGGATATGACAGGGATGCATTACCAGGTGACAGCATGATGAGGTGGAAGACAGGACTGCACCTGGCTCTGAGGTCAGCCTCAGGGTGAAGGAGGAAATATATTTGACTCTGTGGTTGGGGTGGAGAACTTTGGGTCACTTCTCTCTGGAGTGAAGAGACAATAGCTAATCAGCTTCCAGTCTGAGGCAGCAGCCTTCCTTTCCCAGGTCTGATCAGTTCCTTAAGTTTCCTTTATTCTTGTAGCCTCTTTTTACATAATTGTTATTTCAGAAGAAAAGGTGGAGAAGCTGCACTGGAAATTCCAGCTTTGCTAGCCACATGCAAAATGAAGCTACATGTAGAACACAAATGAGAACTAGTGGACATCCCCCTAGTGCTGTGGGAAGAAGGAATACACTCACCAAAAAGAGGAGGATTGGCTGCAGCAGGAAGGGGAGAAGAAGGGAAGGAGGAGAGATATGACTGGCAGCAACTACCAAACAGAAAGATTTAACTGTTTGCTGGAAAGGAGGCAAGGTAAACCAGAGCTTGCTAAATATAAACGTTAGCTGCAAGCTTGAACTATAGAGTAGTGAAAATAGCCCCTGATAAAAATTGGTAAATGCTGTAAGTCAGGGTTTTCTTCCCTCCTCCAAGAGCCAAGTGCTAAACATTTAGGAGCATACCACTGATAAGAAACCTTTGGAGAGTTTATCGATTTGTGGGCCTATCTATGATTCTATCAAAGATTCTAATCCAATAGGTCTGAAGTGAGATCCAGGACTACACATTTTCAGCGAACTCCCTATGTGATCCTATTGTGAGTGGTCCAAGGATTCTACTTTGAGAAACACCATTCTACATGGTCACTCCTCATGGCAACTTTAATCTAGCACCCAGGGGTATCTGCAGGCAAATATTAGGCTGATGCAAAAGTGATTGTGGTTTTTGCCATTACTTTCAATGCCAAAACCACAATCACTTTTGTACCAATTTAATAAGTAGATGTTTGCGGATCCAAATAAGAAACTGAGATAATAACAGTATTATTAGTATAGACACTCCTTTTCCCTTGAGAGGTTCTTCTAACCTAGGAATCTACAGAAGACAGCAAAAGAGTTATTTAAGAAGTGTTGCACATTGTAGAATTAGATATAGTTTACTGGCTGTTAAGTATAAATGTCAGTTACAAATACTATATCAAATTCAACTACTGTATGGTTTATGTGCTTACTACTCATATCCCACTTATTAAGAATATTGAATCTTTAAAGAGAGGTGATTGGGGCAGTATCTTCTGATGGTTCTTGCACAAAATCTCTTTTAATCTTACGATATTTCTTTATATCAAATCTTATCTCTGACCTTGTTATTGAAGTCTGAAGCCAAGTGCTATAGGGAGTATAGACTAAGGAGCCAGACTAACATGGTATTGAATTCTGCCTTCACAGCTTAATAATCATGTAATTTTAGGAAAGCTACGTAATGTCTTTCAGCCTTAGTTTCTTCTTAAGATGGTAACATTTTTGAAGAAATGATCTAAGGATAATAATTATTAATAAATATTAAGTTATCGGCCCAGGCTATAAGCACTCAATAAATGCTGGTTATTATTCTGCCACCTAGTAGCAGAGCTGATAGACTTATTGCAGGCCACTTACAGTCTAGACACAATTTCTCAAAATCGAGTCCCTGATGTACACAATATCTGCCTCAATCACGCAAAGTGAAGTAATCCTTTCTGTTGCACTTGCTATATCTATTTCTGTTCCTCATGCCTATTGCACAAATCCAAGCAATATGGAAATTTCAAGAGGTGTGACTCACACACCCAACCCCAACCCACCCCAACCAATGGATGCTTATTTCACGCTGTGGTGAGAGGGTTCTAAGCAGAAAAGAATATCTTAGGAGCCAACTGCTCCCTAGAAGATTTACACTTATTACTGTAAAGCCTTTCTTTCTCTGATTGGCCCTATCTATAGATCCCTGTTCTGCTAAGCACCTGTCTGCTTTAGGTTCTGAATTCACCTTAACTGAAGATTATCTATCTCAATGTCTTAATAAATATCAAGGGATTATACTCCTTTATTCCTTAGCCAGATATATTTATACTTATTTTAACAGAACTGTATTGAACATCTCTTAGGTATAAAGAGAGCTTGCTAAATATAAATGCTAGCTGCAAGCTTGATAGCTTGTCGCTATCCACTGATAGAGACAGACGTGAAGAGTGCTTGCATAAAGGAATAAACCAAATTTAACGACTGAGAGAATCGGACTGAGTGTGGGCTGAGAATGAAGTCATTGACCTAAAGCCAGCCCTCACCTGGATTATTGCAGAAACTACCCAACTGGTCTCCCTGCTTTGCTAATATTCTCTTGAGTCCATTTTCCACTCCTTAGCCAGAGTTATCCTTTTAAAATGTAAGTTAGATTATGTCAGTTCTGTTAAAAGCACTCTGAGACCTTTCCATCTTATTCAGAGAAATACCCAAAGTATTTATGATGATGTAAAATACTCCTTACCTTGCTGATTTCCTCTCCTACTAGCTTCCCCTTCACTGACTGTGCTCTTGGTCTTTTGGATTTATTACTGAGGTTCCTCAAACAAAGCACTATGATTTGAATGATTTGAATGTATGTGTGTGTCCAAAATTAATGTGCTGGAACTTAAATCCCAATATGATAGTATTAAGAGGTGGGGCCTTTAGTAGCTGATTAAGTCATGAGGGCAGAGCCCTCATGAATGGGATTAGCGCCCTTATAGGAGGGCCAGAGAGGACAGGCTAGGCCCCTTTGCCCTTCTGTCCATCCTGATGTGTAAGGACACAGCTTTCATTCCCTCAGGAGGATGCAGCAACAAGGCACCATCTTAGGAGCAGAGACCAGACCCTCACCAGACACCGAACCGGCCAACACCTTGATCTTGGACTTCACAGACTCCAGAACTGTGAGAAGTAACTTTCTAGTATTTATAAATTATACAGTTTGTGATATTTTCTTATAGCAGCATGAATGAACTGAGACACACAATAACAGTGCCTCTACTTTAGGGTCTTAGCAATTGCTGGTCTCTGCCTGAGATGCTCTCCATCAGATATCCATCTGGCTTGCTCCCTCACTTCCTTCAGAGCTCCAATTACAAATCACTCATTCAAGGGCCTTCCATACTCACCAGTCACTCTCTATCCCTCACCCTTGTTTGTTATTTTTTTCTCTGTACTTATCTAATGGAACATACAATATAATAAAGGAAGATATTTAATAAAATGAATAAATAAACAATATATAAGGCGACGACAATAAGGGGCTTTTTCAAGTTTGTTGAAACTTGAAAGTTTGTTCATTTCTAGTGCATAGGAGCATGCCCAGATCATAATAGGTACCCTATAATTAATAAAGGAATGGTAGCTCCTCCACCCCACCCTATTGTCCTTTCACCCATAGCATAGCGGAGACCAACTCTTGTAACTTTTAACAAGACTTCACTGAAGACCTGGGGATAATGAAGAGACCATAAAGTTGTTACAGCAGTGGATTCTCTTAGCACCAGACACTCACACCCAACCTCAGGGTCCCTTCTGTCTAAGTCCTGGCTAATCTCTATGTTACATGGCCCAACTGACCACAATCCAGGTATTTCCATCTTTCAAGCTCATGGCCAACTCTCTAGACTCAGAAATAGTAGAAAATTGGTTCATCACCCAATTGCAAGGTTTCCTCTCTAAATCCATCTCTAGGTTAGCTTTGCCCCAAGATGACTGAAAAAGTGCATATCCATTTCTCTCAGGGACACACCTTCTTCTAACTCTAGGGATAGAGTCCAACTTCTTATTCCCCAAAAGAAAAAAAACGCCTCAATAATCTGATAATATGTTTCTTGTCTGGATCATTCAGTATTAGATAAGATAATGCTAAGACACTAATAATATAGTCCAGGGTTTATATACCAATCACAATCCTCTTCTTTCACAGTATTTCCTTAGGGAGTGTGGGAGAAGTGATGGCTATTCAGGCCACATATCCCTCTAGTCCTCCTGTTCTAAGCAACTACTGAAGGACAGACACATGCAATTCCATGAGAACATGTGATAATGTATAGGCATAGAGAAGTTTAAGGAAAATTTCTGTAATGGAAATTATCTCAATTCCATGAGAACATGTGATAATGTATAGGCATAGAGAAGTTTAAGGAAAATTTCTGTAATGGAAATTATCTGGAGGAGTGACTTCTATTAAAAGACGTCCTCAGTTTACATTACTCTACAGAAATCTTATCATTTCAGATCTTCCCTTGTTACACAAAATATTCACATTGACATAAACCAGAAAGGCATGCTAAACAGCTCTTCGCGAAACAAACAATAGTCTACTTCAAAGTTAATTACCATTTTTACCCTAGAAGGCAGAACTGCTGGTAACTTTTTTTTTTTTTTTTTTTGAGACAGAGTCTCTCTCTATCGCCCAGGCTGGAGTGCAGTGGTGCTATCTTTTTTTAATGTGAGGTTTTATTTTTTTAACTTTCAAAAATACTAAAATTTAGTCTATACCCTGTTACAGGTATAATACGAAATCCTAGCCCTAGACCACTTTTCTCACTTTCCAGAAGTACCTGGAATTGCCACACCCCTGAACTCACTCTTGAATCAATTACCATGGTCAGAGGGAAGTTGCTCTGATAATAAGCTGAGTCCTAGGTGCTCCACATCTAGAGGTCACGGCTGGGCACCCTCTAAACTAAGATTGGGAACAATGAGGTGACCATTGCCCAGAAAGTTAAAGTGATTTTTTTCTCATTGATTCATCATCATTCACTGAGCACTTACCATTTTCCTGGTGCTCTTCTAGGTGCTGAAAATACCATAGTAAACAATGTATATAAAATCCCTTTAATTATAACAAAAATGCCCAGATTTCAAAGCCACATAATTAATTTATGACTCTATTTTGAGTAATATACCTGTCTTCTGGAAATAGGGGATGTACCCAGGCTGACTCCTTTTCATACCACAGAAGAGAAGAGCCACTCATCACAACTGCCATTTCTCTTCATTTGTAAGTTTTGCATGATATGACTCTTCTGCTGCAAAAAGCTACAATCACCCAGAATAATAATTTTTCCTCTGAACTCAGAAGATGTCAGCTACTGAAACTGTTTGTCTACGTCCCATATCCAGGCATATGCATGCATAAAAAGGAGACTGAGGGCAGAAGCATGGATGACGGGGTCATAGCTTCCCCCAGATACCAGAAAAACTCAGCTCATGGCCTTCTGACAGAGGAGTATTCATTGCATTTTAATATAGTTCTCTCTGCAGCTATTTCATTTTCAGGCTACAGTAGACAAATGAGGCATCAGAAGAAAGAATGCTGATGGGGTTCTGGGGTTGATGAAAAGTAAGAGAAAGGTAGCTAATAAACATTTCCTTTCCAAGGCAATATAAAAATACCCACATTAAAGATAAGTCACTTGCTTGAGAAAACACAAAGTCAAAATGAAGTATGAATAATTAATTTTTAGTAAGGCAAGAACTAACATTCCGCTTTTACCCCCACCCCATGCTCTCTAATTTCAACTATAATTTAATAGTCTCTTTCATGCCCATATGTCTGCCCTTCAAATACCATCCAATACTTTCATTTTATCTTCCTTTCTCACTCTCATTCTCTCCCTTCTTATTTTCTCTTCTTCTCTTTCATCTTTTCTCCCCTTCTCGTTCTCTTTCTCTCATTCTCTTGCTTCCTCTTTTTTCTCTCCATTTAGCTTTAGGCTGTATCCTAGCAACAACCATTTCAATTAAAAGAGGATGGGAAGGGCTACCAGTGTTGCCAAGGTTACCAGTATTTCCTGCTGCCACTAAAGGAAATAACCTGTGAGTTGATCACAATGCAATCACATGCTATGAGAGACACTATCCTTAGCTATTTTTCTGCTCAGCATCAGGAGGTAATGAGCCTTTCACATCAAAAAGTTCTACTGAACTGTCTCATGGTGTCATAGAGTTATCATTAAGTGAGAAACAACTCTGTAGCCCAGATGCTTATAGAAAAATGTAGGGAAATATGAAATGGCAATCATGACAATAATTGGATGTTGACATCATTTCAATGGGCAGTGATTCTATTCATTTTGATATACTGTCAGATTTCCAGTAACAATAGATAAACAGCCATGTGGTTGACCAGCACAACCCATACATACTATCATAATGACCCACTATCAGATACATTTGCCCTTTAAAAATACAATAGCCATAAAAGTTTGTACTGTTAAAGTAAACTAAATATGGACTGAGAAGGACTCCATACTTCTATATTTCAGTCCTTGTGGATGAATTGCCACCTAACTTAATAGGCAGACAAGATTGAAAACCTAACTTAGAAATATGCCCCTGTAACAATAACTGAGTCTTGGCCAATCCCAGCAGCTGTACTTGAACCACTTAGACACTACCGAGTGTTTAAATTGTGTTCAAATAAGGCAAACACCAAGCTGTAACCAATTCAGTTGTTTCTGTACCTCACTTCTGATTTCTGTATGTCACTTCCCTTTTTTTGTCTATAAATTTCTTTAGACCACAAGGCATCCCTGGAGTCTCTCTGAATCTGCTGTGATTATGGGAGCTGCCCAATTCACGAATCGTTCATTGCTCAATTAAACTCCTTTAAATTTAATTTGGCTGAAATTTTTCTTTTAACAGTACCTGTATTGCCTTCATCACTTAGCTGCGATGCCTAATTTAAAAGATGAACATATTTTACAAAATTTCTCTACATTATTCTTATTATCATACAAAATTAAAACTTCATTTAGCAAGTCTGTTTTTTCACCATAAAAATACAGCCATTAGTATTCAGGAATTAATTCAAAGACTGCCTGACTGCAGGCTAAGAGCACACACATGCGGCCCAGAGGGCCTATGGCCAGCCTTCATGCATGGCCCCAGTTCTGCACTCATTCCCCAGACCAGCCAGGTTCAAAAGTTTACAGTTTTCCTAATATCCTAGAAACTTACATTGGCATAATACCTTAAAAACCCCTCATATCTCCTTATTTTATCACCACAATGGTTCTGTAAAAATGTATTTTCCACATTTTATAGATGATCAAACTGAAACCCAGGGAGTTTGGGTGACTTAGGTGGGACAGGACCCGGCTCCAGGGCTTCTGACTCCCGGTAATCCCTAGCTCATTGCACAGCACCTTCCTTTCACCAGGCACTGATGCAGTGGTACTGACTCATGGCTTCTTTCCTTTCCCCGTTTCCCCTACGTCTTTACAAGTTTCTCCTGGGACATTTCCTAAACAAACCACTTGCCCATGAATCATTCTTTCAGTTTGCTTCTGGAGAACCTGACTTAAGAAAGAATACAGCATTAGGGAGCTCTTTCTTTCTGGCCCCAGCTTTTACTATTTCCTCCCCTTAACCCTTCTTGCCTGGGATTGGTAACAATTCCCACTGTTGCTCTTTTCCAGTTGTGTTAGTAGTCTTGATGGTTCCCTTTACCCTGCTCACACTTCCTTTATAAGTAGTTCTTTAATTAAAGTCTCATGAGATACTTTAGTTGTTGTTTATTGCATGTAGATACCACGACTGAGAAGGCCCTCTAAATGGCATCCCCAATTTCGCTCTTGCTTCCCATCAACCCATTCTTCATAAGGTAGCTGTAGTGATATTTTTAAAATCTTAATTAGATCACTTCACTCCCCACTTAAAAACCATCAGTGAATTCCCATCATGCACAGATAATGTCCACGTTCTCTACCATGAGATAGGTCTTTCAAGCTACAGCTGGTATTTCAGCCTCAATTCTGACTACTTCCTTTCTGATATATTGCAGCAGTACCAAACTACATTTAATTCCCAACACAGACCAGACTGCATCTCACCTCTGTGCTTTAGCTCAACTCATGCTGCTGTCAAAGTGTGGTATGCACTGTGCTCCTCCAAATGTCACTCACTGATTCCTCCAGTTCAAGCAAGTGTCATCTCTCCAGGAAGCTCCTGGAGGATGGGAATTACTCATTTCTTAATTGTTAATAAATACTTTCAGTTTCAGATAACACAGAATATAAAAGTTGTTGAATGAATGGCCTTTCAGGGAGTGGAAATAGCTGCTACTGTGCCAAAGCACCTTGACATACCCTTATTATTGGAGATATATTTGAAAAATGAACCCATAATGTTAACAACTGCCATTTACTTGTGCCAACTCTATACCAGGCACTTGATACTTAATATATGTTATTATTTAATGTTCACAACAAAAACAAGGTATTATACTGTTTTTAAAAGAGGGGAAAATAAGGCTCTAAAAAATAAGAAATATTCCTGGGTTACACAGTTAATAAGGAGTGGATTTGGGATTTGAATCCTGTCATGCCTGTTTTCATTTCAAGGACAAGGCTCTCTTCTTTATGGGGAAGCTGCTGTGTCATAATGGAAGACAGCATTTCTGACCTAACGTGGGCAAAGCCCTCACTCAACTTCGATTTCCAGGCTCCTGGTCATAAGAAGGATTTCACTGGTTTTGTATATCCATGTTTATATTACATTCACAAAAATTTAGCTACATAATCAATACTTTATGTGTGTAACCATTCCTGTCTTTTTTTTTTTTTACAGGAGGAGGCATTTTGTTCTGGGGCACTTCATCGGAAAAGATGTTAAAACTAGAGATAGCCAGGTATTTACATAGCAAAAATAAATCCTTAATATAGACTATATATAATAAAATACTCATGGAACATTACTTCCCTGCAAGAGCTACTATTGCAGCCTGGATTCCTGTGAATGTGCTTCACCAGTTCTCTTTACACTCAGCAAGACCCTGATCACATGCTGATCACACACACAGAGCCAGATTCAGACAATTAAAGCTGTGATTTGCTTTTGCTAGCATCAGAACTTGATAAGCCAATGGTAGCATTCATTAATGTAGTATATTATAAGCAACAGTGAATTACCCACAGTTAGTGACTAATAATAAATTAGCATGGTTATACTAATCACAAAAAGAAGGTTTACAAATAGTAGATCATTTCATAGCACGAAAAACAGAAAGTTTGAATCAGGTTACACAAAATCACTAAATGGACAACTCAAGAAGACACGTTTGCCTCCCTTTGACTTATGCCCAGTTCTGAAGCTTGTTTCCAGAGTCTGTTTCACTACTGCAGGATGTGGCCTCCACCACAGCAACACTGCTCTTCTCTGTACATTTCCACCTCAATTAAGGAACCAACTTGTCTCTGTTTTACCCAGAACTTTGCTAGTTTTAGTACAGGAAGTCCCACATGGTAACTGTAATAGGCAGTTATGGTAACTGTAATAGGCAGAACAATGGCTCCCCAAAGATGTCCACACCCTAATCTCAGGAGCAGCATATTTATTACCTTAAATGGCAAAAGAGATTTTGCAAATGCCATTATATTAAGAATGTTAAGATGGAAAGATTATCCTGGATTATCCTGGGTCCTATATAATCACACAGGTCCTTAAAATTGGAGAATCTTTGTCTGGGTGCATTGGCTCATGCCTGGGATCCCAGCACTTTTGGAGGCCGAGGCGGGTGGATCACCTGAGGTTGGAAGTTCGAGACCAGCCTGACTAACAGGGAGAGACCCTGTCTCTACTAAAAACACAAAAATTAGCCAGGTGTGGTGGCACATGCCTATAATCCCAGCTACTCAGGAGGCTGAGGCGGGAGAATCGTTTGAACCCAGGAGGCAGAGGTTGCGGTGAGCCGAGATCATGCCATTGCACTCCAGCTTGGGCAACAAGAGCAAAACTCCATCTCAAATAAATAAATAAATAAATAAATAAATATTGGAGAACCTTTTCCAAGTATGGTCAGAGGTAAACGTGACTCCAAAAGAATGCTCACAGAAATGGAGGAAGGTGGCCTTTGGAAGTCAAATAAATGCATTCTTCTCTAGAGTTTCCTAGAAGCAATGCAGCCCTACTGACAGCAGCCTCATGAGCTCTACACTGGATTTTTTACCCACAGAACTGTACTATCATAAATGTGTTTAGTTAGGCAACTGAGTTTGAGGTAATTTTTTATGACAGCAAATGAATGCAATAATCAACTCATCCTGATTGATTAGCTCAGGACTGTCCCACTTTTGAAACTGAAAATCCCACACCCTGGGAACCCTTCCAGTACTGGACAAAACCAATATAATTGATCACCCAACCTCCAATTTTTATCCCCCAACTTCCAATTTTTATCCCCTAGCATTGAGCTCTAGAATTCCCCATTGGCATCTAGGTACTCTTCAACTGAAACTCCTGAGCTACTCTGAAGATAATCCAAGCAGTGGCTCTCAAACATTAGGGTCCATCGCAGGCTCCTGGAGGACTTGTTAAAACAGACTGTTGGGGCTGGGCGTGGTGGCTCATGCCTGTAATCCCAGCACTTTGGGAGGCTGAGGCAGGCAGATCACCTGACGTCAGGAATTAGAGACCAGCCTGGCCAACATGATGAAACCTTATCTCTACTAAAGATACAAAAATTAGCTGGGCATAGTGGTGGGCACCTGTAATCCTAGCTACTCAGGAGGCTGAGGCAGGAGAATCGCTTGAACCTCAGAGGTGGAGGCTGCGGTGAGCCAAGATGGCACCACTACACTCCAGCCTGGGCAATAGAGTGAGACTCCGTCTCAAAAATAATAAAAATAAAAACAGATTGTTAGGTCTATCCCCAGAGTTTCTCATGCAGGAGGTTAGGAACGAAGCATAAGAATGTGCATTTCTAACATGTCCTCAGGAGATGTTGATGTGCTGGTCTGGGGACCATACTTTTAAACTCCTGTCCTAGAGACAAAAACCTCTGGGACAGCATTGAATAGAATTTCACCTGTTCATCTATATCCCAGACATAGGTAAAAATGAGATGGGTTTGTGGCCAAGTACCAATTGTCAGACCTCAGCAAAATGGTGGTAAAGAACATACTCTGAAATCTCCCCCAAAATCTGCTAGAACATTTGGTTAGGATTCTGATCCCATTCCTGCCTTCTACAAGCTTTGGGCCCATGGGCAAGTTCTACTGTGTCAAGTCTCAGAACTGGAACTAATCCATGTAAAGTACCTTGCATGGTATCTGGCATAGGACATATGCTCAATAAATGACAGCCATGCATGAAACCCGGTCTTTTCAAAATATCATTCACACAGCTCTTACAATCGGATGAAAATGTGGAAGAGAAAGGCGGATGTTTGCCTTTCAACCTTGATGTGAGGTTTTGCATATAACATCCAAGCTCAGCAGTATCTGCAGATGCTAACTGTACCAATTTCCTGGATTCTCCTGATTTTTAAAAAATTCATAAACATGTTGGAAGCACTCCTTATGTACAAATGTTCAAGTTAAATGCCATGTTCTTTTTTAAATCTAGGATTCATTCACTTAATTAATTATTTGTTTCACAAATATGTATTAAGGACCTACACAGTGTGCCAGACATTATTGTAGATACTGGCATTTCAGCAGGTAAGAAAACAGAAAAGATGTCTGTTTTCACAAAATGTGTGTTTCAGGAATATGAAACAGAAAAGAAGATATGTGGATGGGAGAAAAGAGGGGAATGAAAATTTCGTACTGATGATTACTATTACAAAATAAAACTGGCAGGGGATTACTTTATATTAAACAGATGGCCAGGTGCAGTGGCACACACCTAGAATCCCAGCACTTTGGGAGGCTGAGGCAGGGAAGGGATTGCTTAAGCCCAGTTCAAGACCAGCCTGAGCAACACAATGAGACCCCATCTCTAACAAAAAAAAAAAAGCAAAAATTACCCAGGCATGGCAGTATACACCTGTAGTCCAAGCTACTCCAGAGGCTGAGGTGGCAGTGTTTCTTGGGCCTGGGAGATCGAGGCTGCAGTGAGCCATGATCATGCCACTACACTCCAGCCTGGGCAACAGAACAAGACAGGTGTTCTCAAAAAATAAAAAACAGAAACAGGTGTTCAGAGAAGTCCTCTATAAGGAGGTGACATTTGAGTTGAGATCTGAATAACTGGGAAGAAATTATTGCAAACAGAGGAACAGCTCATATAAGCTAAGAAGGCGTAAGCTTGGTACATAAAAAGAGTAGTCAAAGGAAGGACAATGGGGCTGGATCATAGAGAGCAGTGAGGAGCATGTGAGACAGCAGGATTCTGTGATCTATAGTGGTGTAGATCTTGAGTTGGCTTGGTTCCTAGAGTCTGGCCCAGTGGAAAGCCTTATAAGGCAGAAAAAAAAAAAACAAAACTGATTTTAAGGTGCATTTTTCATGCATGGTTAGTTTCTTAAGTCTGTTATTCTGATATCCAATCTGGCTTCTGCTTATAGTAGACATTTGTTGTTACTGTGAGCCCAACATCCCCTTTTCCTTTTATTCTAGAAGAGAAAAGAATTCTCTTCTGATTGTCACCATTTGGTTGACTGCAATGAGGTTCTAATCAGTGTTCCTGTAGCCAAAGAGAGGATAAGTATTCTAGGCAAAACCAATCAGAAACTCTTCCTGGGAGTTTTCTAACTGAAATTTATAGGGAACATCTCTTTTTCATTACAAGTGATGACACTTTAAAGATAAAATTCTCTGTCATCCCAGCACTTTGGGAGGCCGAGGCGGGCAGATCACGAGCTCAGGAGATCGAGACCAGCCTGGCCAACATGGTGAAACCCTGTCTCTACTGAAAAAAAAAAATACAAAAATTAGCCAGGCATGGTGGCAGGCTCCTGTAGTCCCATCTACTTGGGAGACTGAGGCAGGAGAATCGCTTGAACCCAGGAGGCGGAGGTTGCAGTAAGCTGAGATCATACCACTGCACTCCAACCTGGGCGACAGAGTGAGACTCCGTCTCAAAAAATTAAAAAATAAATAAATAAATAAATAAATAAAGATAAAATTCTGAGGCAACTTGTAACCATGGGTTCAGCCTTATGGGGAGAGCAGGTCTCAAATAGTGAAAAAGAAAAAAGAAGCAGTGATAAAAGATTGGGAGATGGAGACAGACAAATAGACCTGAGGCTTTCATTTTCCTAGGTCAAGGCTGTGGAATCATCTGTACCCCTAAAACTCTCACAGTTTGGTTCCCTAACCCAAAAAAATCCTCTATGGTTTAAGGTAGCTTGAGTGGGACTTGTCATTTCACCAAGTCCTCACTGTTACACAGTTCACGTCTCCATCTTAAACCCAAGTGCTTCCCAATTCCTGTCTTCCTTCCCTGGTTCTTGCCCACAGTCTCCTCAGATACCTAGTGTCTATCTACATACAGTTTCTCTTGGTTCTCCCAGTCTTGGAAAGGGAAATGACATAGTCATTAAGGACCTGAGTTTAAAGAAGCAGATTTATGGCCAAACTCCAGCTCACTTCAGTCTATCTACCAGCCTAAGCCAAGTTACTTAGCCAGTCTGAATCCCAGTTTCTTCACCTGGAAAGAAATGGAAATAGTAAGAGCGCTCACCCAAAAGTAAGTGCCATCTTCCTAAGCTGGGAGGGCACTTAAATGAGATCATGAAAGTAAGGCACTCTGCACCATGCTTGGCACATAGTCTTCCATAAAAGGCAGGCTTCATTACAACTCAGCATTTCAATATTGCCATAACTTCCTTTTAGCATTTGTCTTCTATGGCTGGCCAAATGAAATTAAATTGCTACATTCTCCACCTCCCTTCCCAACCCAACTTTCACTGCTGCCCCTCTGACTAGCTTCTTAATCCATCATAGATATATAAAAATCATTACACACACACACACACACACACACACGCACACACACATATAAAACATTGAGCTATGTGCCCATGAAGATCTAAATAAAACTGAGGTGTGTGACCCCAGTGCAGGTGCTGTGTACTTCAGATCATCAATGCTGATTGCAGTATATTGTGTCACTGCTATGACATGAGAAAGTGTGAGATTGGCTGCACATGGTTTTACAAGCTGATATGTTTTTGGAACTCAGATATGATGCTGTTCTACTATTGGGAGTGTTGACAAGATAATATATGCAAAGCATTTGGTTTCCTTGGAAGACAGGTATGAGCAAAATACAAAGTAGGATTAGTTATTGATTATGTGTGAGAATGAGAAATGGAGAAGCAAAGATACATACTTCTCTTTTGGCACATTTTATATTCTGCCTTCTACTATAATTATTGCAAGTGTATTGCAAATGGACTGTAAGCTTCTCAAGAATAGGGACTTTGCCTTATTAATTGTTGTATCTCCTGTAATTCCTGGAAAATAGGAGGTTTTCATCAAATGTTGGTTAAATGAATGTTGAATAAATAATTGGAATACATGGTTAATAAGAAAACATTTATTCACATGTGGTAGAATAAAGAATAAGCAAGAAAGAAGGAAGTGTTATTTTGTGAAATGAGAACAGGCTTTGGGTTTAAATATGAGCTCTCCCATTGATCAGTTTTTAAAACCTAGGTTGATACTTGATATATTTAATCTTTTCCTCTTCATCTAAATAATAGGAAGCTACTTGATACTTTGTGCAAAAATTAAACATAGCAATGCCTGGAACAGCTCAAAAAATAATAAAATTTTTAGTAGAATCCCCGTGCTTCCATTTATACCCATGGTGATTCTGTTTGTTTCCCTCCAGTGGGCCAGGTTACCTCTCTGAACTGCCTTGATCAGATGCTTCCTTAAAATAGCCCATTTCCCTCAATTACAAGTGGAGAATGTTGCTTCTTAAAGCACTTTTTTTCTCTTTTTAAAAATGTAATTAAATCAACATCACAGGCCAAGTAAGAAAAAAAGATTTCACACTTACTGTACTACAACTGGGCATATCTCCTACTTTGGTCAGGCTTTCCAGATGGCTGCTGCATTCCCTCGGCTGTTCCTTTGCTGCAGGTTTTTCTGAAATTGAGTTTTTGTTTTTTGCTTTTTTGAGATTATTTTTTAAGAGGCATCAAAGACCCTTGATGCAACGTGGCAGGTGTTCTTTAAAACGTTTTTTAAATTTATCACTTCGTTAAAAAATGCATAGGAGACAAATCTGCTTGTGGGTACAACTCAAGAAGAAACTTGTTTCTTCTTATAATAACAAGAATTATAGCACAGAAAATTTACCCACAAATTGTTCACTAGGCCCAGCAAACTCCAAACTATTCAACAGTTTTTTGTTTTGACTTATGAAGGTATACAAGTGCTGCCACTCCCACCCTCCATGATGAATGCTCAATACAACCAACAAATCATCTAGTTCTTTACTCAAGGCCAATTCCAGGGAATTTTTTTTTATGGCATCTGGATGGAAACTTCAGGGCATGGGTACATAGGTAGATAAGGGACATAGGGCTTCTAGCAGCCTGGACTCAGAGTATAGCTCATAAAACCCAATCATACATCAGTAGAAGGTCAATCTTTTCAGCAAAATGTATTTTCTTCCCATCATTATGATAAAAAAAAAATGCACTTCCATCAGCCTTGAATTAGCACCCAAAAGCCTCCTAACAATCTTAGTGCCCTAGGTACCAGGTAGGCTTCAAGGAAAAAAGGAGCCTGACTATTCTATAAATAAAACACAGAACAGCAGACTCAATCTGGATGAAATGAGAAAGAAGATTGTGGATTCCACCTCTAGATCAATTCTTCAAAAGTCATTCCACCATAAGCAAACAATTGGCCAACAGACAAGCTAAGAGAATACACTTGTTGCCTAGTTTTCATTTTTGTCTCCATAACAATGTTTTATGAAATGTTCAAGTTGTCTCTGTCCTAGCTCCCTTCTGCTGTAGCTGGAGGGAGCAGAGAACAGAATTATTTGGAAGCCTTCATGGGCTGCTGCAATGATAAAGGGTATTCTCATACTACGGCGACCTGGCACAATGATCATGGGTACAACTAGTCCAATCTTAGCAATAGGTATCTTTTTCCAGGCAGTCTGTGGGCAGCACCACCTTCCAGTTTGGTCACTTGTCCTTCTCAGGCTCTCAAGGCTCCTCTAATGTCCTCTGACTACCCAACACAGGCCATTCAACCCTCCTGCTATACCTGTCCCTTTTTCTAGGCCACTTCCCCCATCCTTTTTTCTTTTTTCCATTCCTTGGAACCTCACTAACTGGCTTTCAAGGTAAAACTAGTTAAACTGACAAACAAAAGGTATTTATCCTTCCAGGAGGTATATTCATATTTTTGTGAGTGGTTTATGGAAGAATAGCCTTTGAATACTAAAATAATAAATAGTTCCTACTTACTGTGCCTCTGCTACACAGCAGGCTCCATGAAGCAGTTTATATTCATTATTTGTATTCCTTACCACAATCACACAAGGGATATATTATTTGCAATTTTGCAGGATGAGGAAACTGAAGCAATCTTCCTAAGGTCCTAGATCCAGTAATGGACAAAGCTAGAATATGATACTGGACCTATCTGGTTCACTCTGATTGTGCATCTCTAACGCAGGACTAAGTCCTAAACATAATACAGAACAATCACAGAGCACTTTCAACACCCTAACAGGAGAGCCATTTGTGTTTAAATGGGGCTGTCAATGACCTTCATGTCACACCTAGTCATAGTTTTCTTTCTCCACCAATGCATACAGGCAGCTCTGCCCATCAGAAGGACCCTGATCATTTTACTGATCATCCATCCCAAAGTAAGCTAATCTAAAGAAGTCTCTTGATCTCAATTCCTTGCAGGGCCTCTCTGCTTTCTGCTTTCTCTAGTTTGGAAGTGAGGATTTTCTTTTTTTTCTTTTTCTTTCTTTCTTTTTTTTTTTTTTTTTTTTTGAGATAGAGTTTTGCTCTTGTGCAATGGCGTGATCTTGGCTCACTGCAACCTCCGTCTCCCGGGTTCAAGCGATTCTCCTGCCTCAGCCTCCTGAGTAGCTGGGATTACAGGCTCCAACCACCCAGCTAGTTTTTGTATTTTTAGTAGAGGTGGGGTTTCACCATGTTGATCAGGCTGGTCTTGAACTCCTGACCTCAGCTGATCCACAAAAGTGGGGATTTCAAAAGACAGTTCATAAAAGAGGAGTCTTTTAGGAGGGAGTTGAGAGGGAGAGTTCAATTGAAGCTAAAGACCACTGCTGGGTGAAAGGTGAAGCTTTTCATGATCAGGGCTGTGGCCATGGAACCCCAGAAAGCCCAGCTTAGTCTACTGAGAAAAGAAGGACAAGATGGGTAAGAATGTAGGCTCTGTGAATACTCAAGAAGAAAAAGATGTGGACCAAGAATAGTAGAGCAGTGTATTCAGAAATGTTTAATCTTTATATAATCTGCAAAGCTGAAAAAGTTGGAAGTTCAGTCTGTTTAGGTTATCCCTTTATTTGTGAATCTAGACACTCACATCTTTAATAAAGCAGAGTTTATTATACTCAAGACAATAAACATGAGAGTGGACAGTGTACTCTGTTGACAGTGTACTCTGGTAAAAGTACAGGAGAAAGAAGAGGACCACAATAATTCAAGGTCTTTTGGTCCTTAATAGCTTTGCCTTTAGCTTTACCCCCATCTTCTCATCCTTCATACACACTCACTCCCTATATCCATCTCACCCTACTCAACTGGAATTCATTGAGTACATTTTCAACATAAGGCTCTGTACTTGGCAACTGTGAGGAATACAAAGGTCCATGAGACACAGCTTTAGCTCTTAAGAGACTTACATTTTAGCAGTATTTCCTAGACTCAGAGAATCACAGAGCTGAAAGTAAAGGCCTTTCAGTTGAATTGCATCGAAATTATTTTGAATTTTTGCAAGTCTTTCAAAGGCAATCTCTTTTCAAGGGTTCCACTGCAAAATCTATGCACCTAAAAATAGCAGGCACTAACATTCTGGGACCATTTACTCTACTGATCCCCCTCACATGTATTCTTTACATTAACCCTTAGAGAGAGGCATTGCTACCCCTGTTTCAGAGATGGGTAAATTGAGGCCTCAAAAGATTAAATAAGCAGTGGCAAGGCTGGCACTCATACTGAGGTCTCAATTCAAAGCCCATGTCAATACCTACTCCTCTCTACCATCTCCCACTTACTTTCTACCAGAATGTGGTGAAAGCTGGTATCTAACATCACCTCTGCAACAATGGTGCAAAGCAGACACCCTGCTCTTCCTCTAAAATCACAGTGGGTAGGAGGATACGTAGGACAACTGTTTCTTCATCACTCTCTTATCATCAACTAGGGGAAATGTTGGTCTTTAATATACCAAGTGAAATGCTAAGTAAGAATACTGCCAAGAATTGCAAAGAGTATGAAAGTCTATGTTCGACAGGAGATAGTAAAATAGATCCCTGAAGCAGGTAAGGTTGCCATCTGGAAAATAATATAGAATTTTAGATAGCTGTCACAGCACAGTGGAAGTCAGCAGAACACGGTTTAGTGAGTTTCAAATCTGCCACTTACTAATCATGTGACCTTGGACAAGTCAAGGTCTTTCAGAATCTGTCTTGTCATCTGTGAAATGGCCATCACAATGCCTGCCTCAAGGCCTGTTGTAGAACTCAATAGAATTACAAATGCAAATCAATTAAAAAACTGCAAATGCTCTTGCAAAATAGGCTATTTTAAGCTTTAAGTTATTTCCAGTTCCATGGAGATTTCCTTTAAGTAAAATTACGCATCTCTATTCTGTATATCTCCCTGTCTTACGCTGTGCCATTTTCTCAGAAAGCAAGTTTTCAGTGTTTAAGAATCAAATATGATGTATTTGTGATAAATCATTCAGATAAGTGGTTAAGAAAAGTTTCATGAAAAAGAGACCAGAATGCTCAAGTCAACAGCTCATGGCATGTGTGACTGACACTCAGAGCAGCACCTTCTCACTGTGGGCTTTAGGAATACTGAGCTGGATGGCAGGCAAATCCTGCTGTTTCCTTCTGGTTTTCATCTCTGCAGGCTGGCATTAAGGAAAAGCAAACTCTTCTCCATTTGCCTGAGGGAGGAGATGCCTAATTATCATGTTTCTGATTTCCCTCTGGAAGGCTGGCGCCAGGGCCTGAACTCAGCTCTCCCCCAAGTCTCCAGGGACACATGCTCCTGGAAAGCCTAATCCATCGCCCTTCCCCCACTACACACACACACACACACACACACACACACACACACACACACACACCCCTGAGAACATGGACAGTGGCTGTCAGCATCTATCCCACCTAGCCCAGTACCACCACTCTGATACGAGGATGGAGACAGGAAGCAGTGGATGACTGGCAACCGCCCTGTAGTGCACAGAATACCTCATGGGGCTTTGGCCATGCCTGTTTTAAGTATTCCATTCGCATGGATATTCTACCACTGCATTGACAGTTTTTCCTCTGTGAGCAGACCCTGGTTTTCTTATGTCTTCTCCTCATATTTAGAGAGCTTGCCTTGTAGGAAAAAGTACCCCTCCCCCACCCCATATGTATTACCAACTAAAGCTGTTTCCAGCCTTCATTCTCTGCCCTCTTCTTCTATTGCTTGGAGAAACTATACAGTGAAAACTCAGAAAATATTTTATGCCCCTTAGGAACAAGCAATTTGAATGATTTCGCAGGGAAATCACTTCAAAAGCATCTGTTTCCACCCACCCCCTCCACTAGCCTGAGAAGCCAGAAAAATGAAGCCATATTCTACAGTACAGACACCATCAAGGAGTAAATCAGCACCCCAGAGACTGCAGCAAGGGGCACTCCGTTGTGTAAATACCCAGCCACAGCCTGCTCAATGCAGCTGGTTTAACCAGATCACAAGGCTTTCTTCTCGACTTCTAACCCCAAGGGCTGCCTTTACTGTCATTGCCAGTCTGCAGCAATTTCATGTATACGGTTTCCTGTCCTCTTTCACAAAATGGATGATGCTGACCCTGCTAAATAAGAGAGGTTCCAAACCAGTGTTGGGCATATGCTATTAGCATCATATACAGCTATAGCTTGGTTCTGACCACATACTATATTGCCTATCTGGTATTCTTTTTTCATTCCTTCTTGTTCTTTTATTCCTTTCTCCGTTCTTTGCCACCGTCCTTCTTTCTTTTCTTCTTTGGAAAAGGTGGAAATTAGGAAGTGGTGGAAGAGATGAGAAAGTGTAACTACACCGTAGTTATGACCTGTTTCTTTCAGATCATTGGCTCCACTTAGCCTTTAAAGCAAGGGCCAATCTTGAGTTCCCTTTGTGAAAGATTGTGCGTTTCTGTCCCTGGGAGAGTGGGAAACTGGTCCATGAGCCGACAGTATTGGCATTACCTGGGCACTTGCTTAAAATGAAGAATCTCAGGCCCCACCCTGGACATATTGAACCAGGGTCTGCATTAACAAGATTTCCAGGTGATTAAAATGCAAGTTAAGGTTTGAGAAGCACTGGCCTATAGTATGGTGAAACATTACATTCACCTGCCAAGACTTTTCCTGTTCATTAAGTCAGATGGAACAACCTCTGCTACTGTTGTGTATAAAACTACCAAGTTCAGGGGGTCCACTGACGGTATATACACAGGATTATGCACAGGCTTAGTGAGCTCCAGGAGGCTGAAATGTAAAGAATTGAAACACTGGGAGAGGCCATAAGCCCCCTGCCCCAGAAGTCAGTGCTGTCTAATGGCTCAGCTTCAGCTGAGAAACAACTCTCCAGGAAGACAGGCTGCCTTAGGCCTGGATCTTACCAGCTGCTCCAAGATAGCCCTTAAGCTCCTGCTGACTCCGACATAATGGACAATCCTGGACCAGAAAGCAACAGACCTGGACTCAAAGTCTACCTTTCATCTCATCCTGACTCCATGACTTTGGACAAGTTACTAAACTGACCCTCAGGCTCCTCATCTCTGCAGTAAGACTTAATATAAGCTTAGCCAACTGCATAAGCTAGTTGTGAGAATCAAACAAAATCACATTTAAAAACACTACACAAACCACATTCAACAGTCTTCAACTGACATTTACTATTGTTAATTGGTATAGCACTGTAGAATTGTGAAAGGAAAATAAAATCTTGGGACCCCAAATTCATTATGCCAAAGGGAAAAGTTAAGCTTGGAAATTGAGTCATGCAAAAAATTGCCTTTTCTTTTGTACCCAAACAGACAGCTACAAGGTAGAAGGCCACATGTCTTCCTGGGTGGCCTCCTTCACCCTGACAATGTAAATTAACAACTTATCTTCACAGGTCTGGGACAAAGACAAGAAATCATCCTTCCACCCACCCAGGACAAATGTGTAATTGACTGTTCTTCTACTCGCTCCTTTCACATGTAACATGTTGATTCAGTGAGTGCTAATCAAAGCCTCACAGGAATGTGACCACTTATCTCACAACCTACCCTCCCTTTTTTTCCCTTTCCCTTTTCCCCTCCTGCCTGATCTTTACCCTTTAAATATTGAAGTCCTGAAAATCCTCATTGTAAATAAGCGTGAGCCCCAGATACTATTGTGGCTTGTGTCACTTTTTTCTAGGCACATTCTGAATTTTAGCAAAATAAACCTCTAAATTGATTGAGACTTGCCTCAGTAACTTTCTTTGATCTATAGAATAAAGGTAGCTTCAGATTGGAAGGGAATTAATAAATTCATCTCCTTCCTTAACCAAGGATTCCTTTTTGCTAGTAAGAGAAATCACCAACTCAGTTCTGTGATCGCCAAAAAGGAAAAAATGGTCATAAAAGACTGGATGGATGGTAGATGGACAAATAAACATTTTATGAGCATGAACACTGTGTTGTTTTCACATACATTCCACTGATGCCCAATAGAGTATGACAGCACACAGACATCCTGTGGTAGAAACCAATTATTATCCTTCAGGAATGAAGGATGTATTCTTCCAGCTGTTGGAAGTTATACTGAATAAAGCCTTTAATTGTCAGCCTCCGTTGGAGATTCCTTAAGCTAAAGAGAGCCACTTCATTCCAGGTTTCATCCAGTAACTGCTCCACACAAAGGTATTAAAGCCCAGCCCACTTTCCCAGCTCAGGACACCTCTGAAGATTCATCCGTGTCTTCCACTGAGACTGTGTCATAGCTTTACTTGTTCCTCTGCTCAATCCTGCTTCATTCCCTTCTATTTCATAGGGATTGATCCCAGAAGCACTTCCTAATGAACTACCTGCTTGCTAATCTTCATCTCAGAGCTAGCTTCCTAGGAAACCATCCTATGACATATCCTTATATGAATTTTTTATGTGACATGCCTCTCTTGTCAACCACATGCATTCACTGAACACCCTCATGGTGACTCACAGAGGAACAAAGACTATTGGGGCTGGAAGGGGACTTAGGGAGCATTTTATCCAACCACTTCATTTAACAGAGAATATTCTGAATTTAAGTAATTTACCCAAGATCACTTTCATAGTTAATGGCAGAACTAAAACCAAACTCCAGGTCTCCTGGCTCATAATCCAGTATTTTTCTATTACACGATGATATTTTCCCAGAAAAACAAAAGGTCTTTGTGCACATTTGAAGAAGAATGTAACACTCTACATCAGCTTACAAAGTCAAAGAGCAAGAAATCATTCAATAAAAAAAAATCCTCCTACCATGGTTTCTGGTTTATTTTCAAAAGCAGATATGTGTAATATTTTGAAATACTGCTGGTTTCCTATTCTTCATTAATATAAATACACAGATACATCAGCTTGGTTGGGCCAACCTCCATTTTTGATGATACATTTGAGTTGGAAAATATCTTAAGACAGATTCAACAGGATCTGTGCTGGGATCCTGGAGGGCCTGCTGTAGTTAAACAGAAACTTTAAAGTGCTTCAAATAATTTCTATGAATTATCATCCTTATCCTAGGCAAAATGATCATAATTCAGATCCTGAGTTAAGACACAGAGCAGGCCAGGAAGGCTCCATGGAGGAGATGAAGAAAAGTAGAGACACTTACTGTTCTTCTTAGTTTATAAATAGGGCATGGCAACTTTTCTTCTTGTAATAAATCTTATGATTTTTCCTATATATTCCCATAATACCTTGTATGGATCTTGATTTTGTGACCACATGGATTATGATTATCCTTTATCTCCCTCACTAAACTAAGAGTTCTTTGCAGTCAGGCACTGTGCTTAGTCACTTTGTTATGGCTGGAAGAAATCACGTTATCCCAAGTTACTGGCTGCATATTCGTCCGGGTCTGTAGCACCTTCAGTCCTTGCCTCCTCAGAAGAAAGAATGTGGCTGAGAAAGCAGAAAAAGAGACTGAGCAAGTTTCAGAGCAGGAATGGAAGTTTATTAGAAAGACTGTAGAACAGGAAAGAAAGAAAAGAACCCTTGGAAGAGATCCAAGTGGGCACCCAAACATCAAAGACAGAAAAAGAAGCAAAAAAAAAAAAAAAAAAAAAGAAAGAAAAGAAAAGTCAGGGGGCTTTAAGCTTGATTCTAGGACTTTATAGGCTCGCCTCTTTCCCATGATTCTTCCCTTAGGGTGGTCTTCCTCCATGCGCAGTGCTTTCATTACCTTTTGGAATTGAGCACAGGCAGTGTGTTTAGGACTTTATATGCATGCTCACCTAAGGCTTTCTTCCCTTTTCTGGTGGTGTGTTCCAGGAACATCATACCTTGCAACTTTTGTCTCTTAACTCAGAAAGTTGCTTTTCCCTGAGGCCTGCATTCAATTAACATTTTGACGTTCACAGGTATGGACCATGAGAAAATGGCCTCTCCCTGGTGCTGCCAAATTATAATTTTTAGAGAGGCAAAGCCATAACTGCTGAACCATCACCCAACATTCCTAGTGGGGTGCAGGGGAGAGCCCCCTCCTGTAACAACTCGAGTGCCTAAGTCTGATTAGCACTGATTGAATGTTTGTCAAATGCATGAATAGTTGAATGAATGACCAATGTTGTGGTCTCCTACTCATTCTTTCCTCAAAATATCTTGCCCATAGAAGCCTTCATAGGGCCTGAGGACCTCATGGGAGTCAGGAGCAGAGAGGAATGTTAAGAATTATTTTATGTTATTGCAACACATTTTACATATTAGGAAAAGAAGCCAGAGGACTGAAGAGATAGAAGGATTGTGACCTTATGCTATCAGAAGAATTGTGTTTTGTGTGGGGTCAATGCTTCAGAGGAGTGAGCAGGATCCCAAAGTATATGAGTCCAAAATTTTCTCACCTTCCTTAGGTAAGCATTCTCAGTTCTTATGTTATAAACCTCTTTCTTTGAAACCTACAAATATTCCTTCAGGTCTAACCTCAGGATAAAACTGGAGAAACAGAGCCCCAAATCACATGCATAGGCCCCAATCTACAGAATAAGGGCCTTCAGCCACTGATCTTTCTATGTACATGAAATGGGAGAGAGCACAGCTGGGATGCCTACCTCAAGTCTTATTAAACTGGGAGCTAATCTGATCAAAGGCCCAGCCTAACTGAGGCCAACTATATTTCCTCAGGGTTTTTGCTGTCCCTAAGGAGGAGAGGAGATCAGAAATACAGTATAAGTGCTTTCACTGAGGCATGCCCACATTTGCAATTCAATTCAAAAAGAGAAAAAAGAAGATAGAACGGGCTACCAGGCTGAAGCTAAATGCCATGGGGTCACTGGGTTCCTTAGCAGGAGTGGCTATTCAAAGGGATAGGGGGGATCTAGGGGATGGTAAGAAGCATCAAATGTATTCTCCATCACTATGGAGAGAGAGGGGCCTCCTGGGAAATGGGGAAGATTGCATCACCAATTTGATTAGCAGAAAGAGCCCAGGCCAGGACTAGCTGGGATAATCCTATGCACTGCAATTTTTTAAAAACACCTCTATCATCTGCTGTTGTTGCTTCTGATGCTGCTTATTAAACAGGCTATCAAATCCAAGCAGGGAGGCACTGGATAATCAGAAATATCATCATCCTTGTTGTATTATTGTTTTTGTATTGTTACTAGGTTCCAGAAATGTGCTTTGCGTAAAAATACTTTTTATTGCTAGGATTAATGAGATACTTCTGAGGAGCTCAAAACATAGAATTAGCAGCAGGTCCTGAAGGTAAAGCTCAGAACACAGGCAGACAATATACAGCAGAAGCCAGGCACCCCAAGGGAGCATGAGCCCTCAGCATTAGAAAAATTAAGAATTACTAAACTGGAAGATGAGAAGTAATGGAGAATTATCAGCAAGCCTACTTTTGGATTAATTTAATGTGAGAAACAATTTAGAAATGATTTGTACTCAGATTGTCATTTGCAAAAGAATTAAGTGGCATAACTTGATTACCTGGTTATTAAATCCAAGAGATGATAATTATGCATACCAGGCCAAATGTATATCTGATAATAAAACTGGAGAGACCAGTGTTAAAAATCCCTCTGTCTAGGATAGCCTAGAGCTGTAAAGTACACCTTAACTGTATTCACCTATGAAACCCAAATGGCATAAACTACAATAATTTCTACTTAGGCAGGATATGATATGAGAAGTTTCCAGAACATACACCTAAATAATACAAAGCGAGTATAATAAACAGTTATGCCTGGCATCTCAGTGATCCTTTATATTCTTCAAAATGGTTTTGTGGACCCTTTGATCTTGCATTAACTAAGACAAGTATGGCAGTATTATTAGGTCCATTTTGCCATTTTACCTTCTTTCCCTTAATTGTCACATTAATTAGTGAGAAAAACTAGGTAAGTTTAGGAACAAGATTTGCTAATTTATTCTATGGCATTAGTTTCATGATAATGGAAAGTTCAGAATTATATTTTAGACATGTGCTTCTGGTATCCAAACTAGATTCTATGAACAATGGAGAGCCTGTCCACCATGACAGTTCATCCTGGGAAATAAAGAGTCTCAGGACGTCTGTCTACTGTCACCATTGATCAGTTCAGGAAGATCACTGCAATTAAATACAGCCACAGGAGCCAAAGAGGATCGTGAGTGTTCCAGTCCAGGAGTTACAATACAACCAAAGGAAATTCGTACCATGTTGAATCAGTCCAAATGGAGCACATTAGCCTTCATCAGTGGGCTTTTGCAAAGTCAAATGACAGGTCCTGATGAAAAGATAGGGAGGTTCAAAGGGAAGAAACAAAGGTGCCCTCACCCTATTTCTATTTTATGCGCCACGGAATAGAATGAATTTCTAGAACAATCAATTTAAAGGGTCATCAGCCTTTAGACCACTCAGTATGACTCCTGTTACCTTTAGAAAGATCTCTAAAACTTGCTGAGCATGGTGGCATATGCCTATAGTCCCAGATACTTAGAAGGCTGAGGCGGGAGGATCCCTTGTGCCCAGGAGTTTGAGTCCAGCCTGGGCAACATAGCAAGATCCCATCTCTTTTAAAAAGTCTCTGAAACTCTTCTGATAAATTTAATCAATATTAAATTTCTTTTATTTATTTATTTATTTATTTATTTATTTATTTATTTTTGACAGTGTCTCACTCTGTACCCAGGCTGGAGTGCAGTGATATGATCATGGCTCACTGTAGCCTCAACCTCCTAGGCTCAAGCAGTCCTCCCACCTTGGCTTCTAGAAGTAGCTGGGAATACAGACATAAGCCACCACACCCAGGTAATTTTTCTTTTTTCTTTCTTTCTTTTTTTTTTTTTTTTTACTTTTTATAGAGATGGAGTCTCACTGTGTTGCCCAGGCTGGTCGCAAACTCCTAGGTTCAAGTAATCCTCCCGCCTTGGACTCTTATATTAAATTTCTGATAAATTTAATCAATATAAAGTTTCATAACTAGAAAGCAGAGTTATGAGGGCACTTTTAAAAATATAGATTACATAGTTCATAGTGTTTCAATTTTTTAAATTATATAAAATTTTATAATCAGAAAATGTCAACAAAGCCTAAATAGAAAGAAAAATCATCTAAGTCCTGACACAGGATATTTTTGGTGCCACTTCACCAGCCAGAGAACCCTGTGGCTGGTGGCACCTCTGTTTCAGTTTTGTTCATGTCCACTAGGTTTGCTGTCCCCACTCAGCCCAGCAGCCTGTACTTGGACTGTGCTACTAGTCTAGATGCCACACTCACCGTGGGATACACACTCAGCCTACAGCTTCCACCTTGGGCGCCAGTGTCTGGACAAGGGGAACGTGGTTGCGCCTGAAAAATTTGAAGACATCAGAAATGCAGAGCTTCAAAGGAGGAATTACAATGGTCACAGCTCCAGCTGTGGAAGCCCCGAGGTCTGGGCCCCAGGAGGGTCATAGCTCGTTTGTGTTACAGTTTGTTTGTTCCCATTGTCTGCACACTTTGGCAAATGGGGGCATGTCCCAGCTCATTCAGTCCTATTGCCCCACTCCAGCCCCACCACTCCTTCCCGTTGTGTGTGGTGGCTACCTGGTGCCAGCAGAGGGCAGACGGCTACAGTGTTACAGCCTTTTTTGTACCTGCATTTGGCAAGCCCCAGGTTCTTGTCCCACATACAAGAAGAATAAGGTTACATGGACAACTGAAGAGTAAGCAAGGTGGAGAAGTTTATTCAGTAACAGAAGAGCTCTTGACAATGAAATGGGACCCAACGTGGGTAGCCCTCTGTGTGATACGAGGCCCAAAAGTGAATAACCCAATGTGTGGCTGAGTCTGGGTTTTTTATGGGCTCAGAATGGGGGAGTGTGTGCTGATTGGTTTGTGAATGTATAAAAAAGGTTAAGAAGAGACACCACTCAAAGATGGACACTACAGTGTAAGCAACCAATTAGGGAAAGGTAGATATGTGTAAAATAGATGAAGGGTGGGGCTCAATCACAGGAAAGCTCACCAGATGGGAAGAGAGGCTCCCAATCCAGTCCGTGAATTTATCCAAGAATTGTAGCTTGCTTTCAGGATCTAAGCTGCCTTTGGTTTGAAGATCAGGTTTCACTGGGGACTCACTCCTGTCTGCCTCCTGCTGTTATCAGTTCTAGGCTGATGCTAGCATTTTAGAATTAAAACTCAAAGTCAGAGGGATAATTTTGTTCAAGTTACATAGCTAGTTTTTGGCAAACTTAAATTACCTATCTGACTGGAGTTATGGAAACTTTTCCTCAGTGTCCACGTGGTTAGAGCCTGGCAGATAATTCCAAAGGCCCTTCCTGCTCTAATAGCTGGTTCTGAGAGTTGGACGGTGCTTTGGAAATGTCATCCTTAATACAGTGATCATGTTATTTATTGCCATGTTGTTTATTAAAAAGCATAAGACATGTTTGCAGATGACAGGGGAGTGCTATTGACAATGTCGACCTAAAGGAGGAAGCTGAGGCAAAATTAATTAAATAGAGAGTTTATTTGGGCCAAACTTGAGGACTGCAACCAGGGATGATAGATTTAAGTTGCTCTGAATATACACTCTGATTAGTTGCAGTTACAAGTGGATTTTTAAAGGAAGAGTCAGTTTCTAAATTGTTTACCAAGAATTTACATTAAAATAACATAATCTGTTGATTGGCTATACATTGTTATTTGTATCACAAATTCCAGAAACCTAAAGATAATGGGTGAAGAAACTAGGCAGAAACAAAGTGACTCTAAAAGTTGTCCCCAGGGACGGGATGTGGTGGTTCATCCCTGTCATCCCAGCACTTTGGGAGGCTGAGGCAGAACAGTCTGAGCTATGTGAGTATGTAGGCCCAGAGAGACTTGAGTATGGGACTTCAGTCATTGCCCTCCCATGCCTGGGGGCAATTAAAAAAATCATTATTTTTTTTTTGAAAAAGGGTCTCGCTTTATCTCCAGGCTGGAGCACAATGGTATGACCTCAGCTCACTGCAACTTTTGCCTCCTGGGCCCAAGCAATTCTTCTGCCTCATCCTTTCAAATAGTTGGGACTACAGATGTGCGCCCAGTCTCGAGCCTGGGCTCAAGGATTGCTTGAGCCCAGGAATTTGAGACAAACCCGTGTGACATGGTGAAAACCTTTTGATATGATTTGGTTGTGTCCTCACCCAAATATCATCTTGAATCGTGGTTCCCATAATCCCCACGTGTCATGGGAGGGACCTGGTGGGAAATGATTGGATCAGGTGGTGGTTCCCCCATGCTGTTCTAGTGATAGTGAGTTCTCACAAGATCTGATGGTGTTATAAGTGTCTGGCATTTCACCTGCTTACACTCGTTGTCCATCCTGCTGCCTGTGAAGAGGTGCCTTCTGCCATGATTATAAGTTTCCTGAGGCTTCTCTAGCCATACAGAACTGTGAGTCAGTTAAACTTCTTTTCTTCATAAATAACGCAGTCTCACGTATTTCTTTGTAGCAGCATGAGAATGGACTAATATACCTGTCTCTACAGAAAATAAAATATTAGTTGGTCATGGTGGCGCACATCTGTAGTCCCAGCTATTTGAAAGGATGAGGCGGGAGAATTGCTTGGGCCCAGGAGGCAAAAGTTGCAGTGAGCTGAGGTCGTACCATTGTGCTCCAGCCTGGGAGATAAAGCGAGACCCTTTTTCAAAAAACTAATAATAATAATAATTTTTTTAATTGCCCCCAGGCATCGAGGGCAATGACTGAAGTCCCATACTCAAGTCTCTCTGGGTCTACATGCTCACATAGCTCAGACTGTTCTGAGTTATTTTTCTTTTCTCAAAATTATTTGCAGATGCCAGGTATAAAATGGAACCCTCTGTGCACACTGGGTTATATAGTAAGCCTCTCTTTAATAGATGATAAATTTCCAGACCATCATTGAGATTTCAGACTTTTAACTTTATATTCAAATGCCAATATTTCTGAGAGTAAAACAAAATAATATTAGCCTGCGAGTATCTTTTGTCTTTTCAACATTCTGAGAGATGTATGAAACAGAGGAACAAAATTTTAGCAGTTCACAATCTTTCTGTTAAATGACTAATTGAGGCAAGAATTGGAATAGAACACTAAATGAGCTCTAGAATATCATAAAATGCAGCTAAGTTTGAAGAAGCAAAAACAGTGGTAGGGAAACATTTCAGGTGGAAGAGAGCAAGATGGGGAAGAACCAATCTATGATGGGTGAGCTGTCCAGTCACATGAGCCCCTCAAGAAGTAGTATTCACACTAACAAAGTCACAGAAATAGAAATAACAGCTCCAGCCCACAGATCAGGGGAATAACATTGATAAACTATTGTCAAAGTCAACATCATTCTTCACTGTGTTACGAGAAATGCTGAAGTATGAGGATGCTATGCAGATATCCCTTCTGTATTTCCTCGCTTGAAGGCTGTAAAATTCCCAGCCATGATAATGCATATTAATGGGAGGTTGGAAGTTAAATAAACATAATTTGAGTAAGCCAATCCTCTGTGGTATGCTTTCTGTAATGGGTAAAAGCTAACTGAAAGGATTAGTCATTGTAGAAATAAGACATTGATCATATAATAATAATAAGACTTGGCTTCCAAACATCATTTATACAACATGAAGCACTACACAAAAGCAATCGAAGATATGTCAGTTGGCCCTCTTAGCAGCCCTGAAAGGCAAGAATTATATTATTGCCCTAATGTTGTAAATGAGATGCCTGTGGCTCAGGGGAATTCAATAATTTGTTTACTGTTTTACCTTTACTGGAGAAACTGGAACCAGAATCCACTTCTCTTGATTCCCCACCCACACCTCTCTCTTAATCCAGTGTTAATTGTATTTTAATGCCTAGAAAAAGAATTGACCTGAGAAAGTTGTGAGTTTAGTGACTTCTAAACATCAATTTTGGCCAAAGTCCATCTCTTTAGCTTTCATATCCCCTCAGGGGTAATCTATCTCACTCAGCCCCTACCCCATTCACCATCTGACCTGCCACGCTCTCTGAAAATTGCAACTGTGTTTTACCTTTGGAGTAACCAAATTCAATTATAGTTTCTGCCTTTGTGTTTCCTCAGCCTTTTTTCCTGCACAAATTGATGGTGACAGCAGTGATACCAATTCAATTACATACCATCTTCTGGTTCCCAGTAATGATTCTGAGTAGGTCAACAGAGACCAGCTAGGAACTAGAATGACCATGAATTAAAGGGGACTGATAAGAAGCCAAAGCCTGAATTAGAAACCCATTGTCACTTACTGGGAAATTTAAGCCAACTAGTTTACTAAATTAAGTGATTTTTTTTTTTTTTTTTGCATCCATGACAATCCTTTAGAAAACCGAGTTCTAAATAATCTTCCTCTCCCTCTTGCTCTACAACATGTTACCTGGTTGTCTGCTCTTGGTCAGCTACTTATCTTTTTGTTTTTATAAGCTACTTTTTATGGATTTTCATATTATTTTACATAGAAAAAAAGCCTAAACAAGCAACAATTTTGCTATTTTTTTTCTAAATCAGACTTGATTTGCATTTAATAAACCGGCTTGTACTACAGATTTAAGTCAATTCAACAAATACTTCTGGTAAGACACTACTAGCAAAATAATGTGTTAAGCACCAATGGGAGGAAAAGATTGGCAAAACACTATCCTTGCACTTAGACAACATACAATGTAGCTCACTAGATAAGCACACAAATAACTACAATATGAGGAAGAACTGAGTTTCTCTCTCAAAGAAAAGAGAATTTCTTAAAGTTGAAAGAGGTGTAGATGAGGAACATAATTTCAGGGAGGAGGTGAGATTTGAGATGAGTCTTAAAGGCAGGGTAGGATTTCAAACTAGAAACACAAACCAGAAGCCATTTCAGACCAAAGGAATATTATAAATATATTAATGAAGGTAGAAAGAGGTAAGGCATGTTTAAAAAAGGGCAAATACTCTGGTTTGGTTTAAATGCAGGTCATTAATAGGAAAGCAGTGCAGAATAAATAAGGTAGTGAGAAATAGGCTAGGACATTATAGAGAACCTGCCATGCTGGAAGGCAGAGAAAGCCACCAAGGTGTTTTAAGTTGGAAATGTCTTCAAGTGTGTCTACTATGTATGGGAAAGAAGTAGACATGAGACAAAAGTCTGAAGTAGAAGGATGGCATTGGGAACAATAATTTTTAAAGAGAAAGACAAAGTCGTGATGTTCAATTAATATATTTTAGCAACTAATTAAATGTAAGGCAAGATAGGAAGAGTAAAAGGTTATTTTGAGAAAATAGTGGCAGCTTTTGGAGGAAGTTATTAAGAAGAGGAAATGAAGAGTTCAGTTTTAGAAAGATGAAGGTATCTCTAGAAAATGCAGACGGAGATGAGTAGGTGGAAATCTGGCATTGGACCTTGGGGAAGAGTTAGGTAGAAGAAGTCATTTCAGAGGTGAAAGTTGTGGCCTTGGGAGGGAATCTGAATGTTGAAAAAATTGTAGAAGAAAAGGGTAGAAAGGTAGGATTTAATCTCAGGGGGATATTTTTGTTAGGAGCAGCAGGAAAAAGAACCAGACAAGGAAAGAAATCAGGAGCAGTTAGAGGTGGGATAGCAACTTATGGAAACCAAGGGAGGCGGCACTTTCAAACACACAAAGAAACAGTGGTCAATAGTGTCAGATGTGACCTTGAGATCAATGAAGCCTAGAAATGAGAAAAGACTGTGGGACTTGCTACTTAGTGATAAAGAAAAGCTTTTTAGGGTACAGCATGTGCAGACACACATATACACAAAGCAAAAAAACTTAGAGAGCTTATATAAAATGTGACACCCAGGTAAGAATTCTTAACACAGCACCAAGGGAAAGATAAAAACCAGTGTCTATTTTGTCACAACACTGTGCAAGATACATTTATGTTGTATCACTTAGGTCTCATACTAACATTGTGAGAAAGGTGTTATTATTTTGTATTAAAGAAGAAAATCTAAGGTCCAGGAAGGTTAAACAAATTGCTCCAGGACATCTACGAGTCTGAAAAGGGCCTGAAATTCTAACACTTGTAAGGCTACGGCTGAAGGCCATGTTTTCTCCATAACACCATGACACTACTTTGAGGTAGGAGGCCTTGGACTAGGTTCAACAGTTTCATCAGGGAGGAAGAACAGTGCCTCCTCCTCAAAAATGGAAACAAAAAAGGGAGATGGTAAAATGCATAGAAAAGGAAGCCATCTGCTGAAAATAATTGACTGGAAAAGTAGAAGAAGAAAAATTTAGAAGTGGCACAAAGCACAAGAGGCAAGACATTCTATAATGACAGCCGTTGCATAATTGAAACAACCCACCATGCCTTATAGGATGGAGAGGGAGGCAGGTGAGGCCAGAGCAGAGTTTACAGGCAAAAGGATGAGTTGAGGGCCTGGAGGTCATAGGGACAAGGAACAGGGCATGCAAATGAAATGAAAGGAAAGGAAGGATCAGAGTTGGGAATCTGGAGCTCAAGATCATGAGTGTGTGACAATTTTGAGTGAGATAACAAGACTCGAAGAAATACAAGAAGTATGGTGTATGGTGCCAAGGCATTTATTATAAAATCCCAACCATATGAATGGCCAAGTCTTGCAAAGGACTAAATCATATGAAATGTGCTAGACAAAAATAAATAAGTAACAATTGTGATTCATGTATTGAACTTGGAGGTGAAAGGTTTCCTAGATATAAGTAAATTTCTTAAAAGGAAAGAAAGAACATAATATAATCAAATGGAAGAACCTTAATGAAGAAGATGTTGCCATGGGAGAGTGGACTAAAAGTAGCCACAGGGAAGCAAGGATTGACTGATCTCTTCTCCTGGTCATAAGAGACAGGGAGTTAAAAACCGACCAGGTTCCATCAGGGAGAGTTGGAAGAGAAGTGGTATCCCTGAAGAAAATGCCAAATGGCTAACAAAATCTTTGAGAAAAGATTTGAAGACAAAGAGAAATTTCTCCAGAAAGGACAGAGGGGAAAGAACTGGTTGAGGCGTGGATAGAACATATTTATTTTATTTTATTTTATTTTTTTTAAGAGACAGGGTCTCACTCTGTCTCCCAGGCTGGAGTACAGTGGCACAATCACAGGTCACTGCAGCCTTGAACTCCTGGGCTCAAGCAATCCTCCCACCTCAGCCTCCCAAGTACATGGGACCACAGGTGTGCACCACCATGCCCAGCTAATTTTTAAATTTTTTTGTAGAGACAGGGTCTCCCTATGTTGCCCAGGCTGGTCTTGAACTCCTGTGTTCAGGCGATTCTCCTACCTCGGCCTCCCAAAATGCTGGGTTATACATGTGAGCCACTGCACCCAGCCTAAGAGGGCCTTTTAGATGCCCATTGCTGAACTGAATAAGGGGGCAGATATTAGGGAGGAGGATTTGCATACTGGCTTGGTGCAGAACAAAAATTAGAAGAACAGGGTTAGGAAGTAGGTGAGAGGAACTTCTTAGTAACAGAGCAGGATAAATGCCAAGTAAATAGTGATTAATGTAGGCAATTGTAGAACTAAGTAGCCCCAGCTTTGTAATAAAAGAAGTGAAGCAATGGGGAAAGGGGAACTGATGTTTTATAACCCTGCCTCTCTAAGTGGTTCATCACAATGATAGAAATCCACACTTCCTGCTGAGATAGAAAGACTTTTTTTTTTTTTTTTTTTTTTTTTGAGATGAGGTCTCGCTCTGTTGCCCAGGCTGGAGTGCAGTGGCACAATCTCGGCTCACTGCAAGCTCCGCCTCTGGATTCATGCCATTCTCCTGCCTCAGCCTCCCGAGTAGCTGGGACTACAGGTGCCCGCCACCACGCCCGGCTAATTTTTGTATTTTTAGTAGAGACGGGGTTTCACCTTGTTAGCCAGGATAGTCTCCATCTCCTGACCTCATGATCCACCCGCATTTTTTTAAGAATCTGAGGAGAACCACACAGCTATTTGATGTCTGAAATGGCTATGTTAAACAGGGACAGGACAATTGTTCAGAGCCTTGCCTTAGGTCTATTCAAATTAGTTCACTATAATATTTTCCTTCACTGACCTTATCACACTTAGCACTTTATTTACATTT